>NC_090362.1:19158498-20393516 GCF_035084215.1 Heptranchias perlo
AACCCCACCAAATTACACAGAGTTGGTCCTAATTAGAGATTAAAAAGGAGATGTCGGTGTGTTTGACAGGGAATAATGTCTGTCTTTAACTGCAAACTGTTTGTTTTGTGTTATATTTAAAATGTTTGCTCATTTAAATTCACTTCAAAGGTACGTTTGATTTGTAATTTATGCATAACCTGTTTCTCTTGAGTACGTGCCCTCATTATTTTCCAGCATTAGATATCAGGCTAGTGGAGTGTTAGTTTGTACGTGTGTCTGTATGTGTTTCATGTTTACATATTTGAAGTACTTTCACTTACAATTTCAGACAGTATGGATTCACCGAAAAATAAAACAAGCCCAATTATTAGAGGTGATCACCAAAGATGGTGAAAAGGAGACAAAAATCACTTAAATTGGCAGTGGGGAGCTTGGGGAGAGGTCATTCATTCTCTGCTCTTTTGCTCAATTTTATGAAAGCACACTTAAAATCAGCTACGTCATAAAATGCTGCCCGTATCCTAACTCGCACCAAGTCCCGTTCGCCCTTCAACCCTGTGCTCGCTGACTTACACTGGCTCCCAGCCCAGCAGTGCCTCGATTTTAAAATTCTCGTTGTTGTGTTCAAATCCCTCCAAGGTCTCGCCCCTCCCTATCTCTGTAACTTTTTCCTCCAGCCCTGCAACCCTCTGAGATCTCTGCACTCCCCCAATTCTGGCCGCTTGCACCATCCCTGATTTTCGATTGGTGGCCGTGCCTTCAGCTGCCTAGGCTCTAAACTCTGGAATCCCCTCCCTAAACCTCTCCGCCTCTCTCTCCTCCTTTAAGACGCTCCTTAGAACCTACCACTTTGACCGAGCTTTTGGTCACCTGTCCTAATATCTCCTTATGCGGCTCGGCGTCAAATTTTGTTTGATAATCGCTCCTGTGAAGCGCCTTGGGATGTTTTACTATGTTAACGACATTATATAAATACACGTTGTTGTTGATGCCAGAGCACAAAAAACAGCCCTAATCAAAGTCACAAATTATATTACATAGAAATTACAGCACAGAAACAGGCCATTCGGCCCAACTTGGCTATGCTCCACACGAGCCTCCTCCCACCCAACTTCATCTCACCCTATCAGCATATCCTTCACAGATATTATTTGTGATTGCATCCATGGTGTATTATCATTTCCTCAACCTCCTCTGCCTCTCTACAGCCTTTGACCCTGTAGGCCATACCGTATTCCTCCTGTGAAGGGCCTTGGGAAGTTTTACTCCGTTAAAGGCGCTATATAAATGCAAGTTGGCAAGTTGTTGTTGTTATTAACATCATCATTACTGGAGCTGGGCACCGGTTTTCTGACCAGACAGCTTGAGGCTTGTCTGTCAAGGATGGTGTTGAAGGAGGGAAAATGGTCTCTGTGAGATATAAATGGGGCAGAAGTGTCATCAGGGATAACTTCCTCTTTTTTTAAGTCAATGCTTTGTTGAGGATGAAAAGACTGAACAGAGGTGTGATTCTTTGCTTTACCACAAGAGGAGGCAATTGTTCCTGTAAACTGGAAAATGCAGAAGAGATTAATGTGTTTTAAAAAGGGATTGTTTAATCCACTATAAAGTAGTGTCGTGAAAAAAAACACACAGATTTGATCAAACTGGAGAGATGATTTGGTTTTAAGGATAAAACAACATCAAATTTCTTCAGGTCTTTTATCATTAATATTATAATTCCTACATTTTTTTGCTAATTTATTTTTTTAAAAAAACCTTATTATTCTGGATGAAAATCTCCACATCACTAAACACAGAAGTAAATGGATTTCTATTTTTTTAAAAATCAGTTGTGGTTTCGAGATTATGCATTCTAATAATTAGATAGTGCCCGGAGTGGGGGTTTGAACCCACCGCTTTGTGAGTCAGAGAGGAGACTCAGTATAAACTGAGCCAAGCCGACAGCCAATTGAGAAAATCCCACAGATAAAAGGATATTGCTGAAGGGATACGAGAAAATGCAAAAGGGGAACAAGAGTTTCCAGAGGGGAGGATGTACATTCTGGATCGATGAAGGTGACCAGTGCAGTGAGGCGCTAACAACAAGTTGAGTTTGTATGGTGCCTTGAACATAATGAAATGTCCCAAAGTACTTCCCAAAGATGGGCTGAGCGAGGACAGCGGAGGTTAGGAGGGGTGACCGAAAGCTCAGTTGAAGAGATTGGGTCTTACCCAGGGAGGAAGAAGTGGCGGGATTTAAGGAAGGCAGTTCCAGAAAACAGGACCGATGTTACTGACGGGCTCTGCCTCCAGCTGTGAAGTGAAGGGAGAGTGCACAGGAGTCCAAAGTTAGAATGTTTGAGAGGGGTTATAGGGTGAGGCAAGACCCTGGAGGGACATGTAGAGAAGGGTGAGGATATTAAATTTAATATATTGGGGGACAGGGAACTAGAGAAGGTCAGCAAGGGTGAGGATGATGGGGATAATGACGGCTTAATAACAGTATATCAGCTTCAATGGAGGGCATATCAACCTTGTGCAAAGTTTGGAGTCAACTTCTTAGAATTAACCAAACATCAACAGTTTCCATGCTGTCTCCTGTGTTTTACAGGGTGTACGATACCGCCAGCAGATATGATGGGGGCAGAGTGTGGGAGTTGATTGTAATTTCTGATATGGAGAAAATCTTGTGCTCGGGTCAGGTCATGGAATGTTTTTATCAGAAGCTGCCGGGGAGGCCACGGTGGGCTTAGAGTCCAGTTATACCACCTCATTTACGTTTCTGCAAAGGGGTGGACATGGGGTGGAACTACAATATGGTGCCAGGTTGAGTTGAAAAGGTGTTTGGGAACGTGCACAGTCCTGCTCACGCTCTCGAACACCCAAGCACGCACGCTCAGAGCTCTCTCCTGACTGTTAGAAGGCACGCGAGTGCTGCTGGCTGTAAATCACGCTGCACAGCCAGCGTTCTCAGACTGGTTAGTGTGCTGCAAGTGTTCACCAAAGTAGTGTCGTCAGGCCAGACTCAATCAAATGACTTTGCGACGTCAGTGCTTCCTCGCATCGGGACTTTGCACTCACCTCTTTATGTATGGAAGAGACATAGGATCAGGAGGAGGCCATTCAGCCCCTCGAGCCTGCTCTGCCATTCAATTAGATTATGGCTGATCCTGTACATCAAACCCAATTTCCCACCTTAACTCCACCATTTGCACTGGGACTTGCATTTATAAAGAACCTTGGGACCTTTTACTATGTTAAAGGCGCTATATAAATGCAAGTGTTTGTTATTAGGAACTTGCACGTAGCCCATGTACAAACCCAGCACGAGTCCGGCTACTGTTGCGGGGGGGGGAGATAATTGTTTTACCTGGCCTACTTCCCCTTTGTTTACTGGAAGTGGAATTGACGCCAATGGGAATATTTCTTTAAAAAACAGAAGTTGTTTTTCGTCACTTGTTTAAATGGGGTAGAAGGTGTTAATTATTAAGGGTCACTTTCCGCCTCTGTCGACAGCCCACTGATAGCAGACAAGGCAAATCCAGGCGTGCTTGCACATGAATTTCCTGCCATCTAATTTCCCTCACCCGGTCCCAGTGAACAAGATCCTCCGCCAGAAGTGTAAATTTGGAAAATGACACCTATTGAGCTCGTTTCGGTTTGCAGTGACCTTTAACCAGCGGCCATGGGGACACCAGAGCTCGAGCCATGTCTCCCCCTCCCTCCCCCCCCCCCCTCCCTGCCCAGTTCCAGATGTGTGAGAGCAACAACGAGCCACACTTGTCTCGACGTCTTTAATGGCACCGCGGGGGGGTGAGAGGTTACGGGCGTCCTCCAGAAGTGGAGGGGGTGTTGAGGGTCCGGGTAATGGGGCAGGATATGGGTTAATCAGCTCAGCTCGGAGTCAAATAAGTACACCGCCATCAAATTCAACCTGAGCAGGCAGTGAGGGAGAGGGGTAGAACTGGGGGAGGAGGGAGGGGGGGGGGGGGAGAGGGGGCAGGAGAATGTGAGGGGGTGGGGGTGAGGTGAGAATGTGAAGTTTCTGGTGGGAGCTAAACAGGATGGCTTCATTGCTGAGCTGGAGGATGTTTTATCTCAGCCCGATCTTGAAGTGGTAAGGGCCTTGACATCGACCTGTACCCTACTCCCCTCACGCACATATTAACCCAATTGAACTTTAATATAAAAGGGAAAGGGGATGTGTGTGTTTTTATAAATACACACACACAATAAATTATTAAGATTTGCTGCTTGTCACGTCTGTTTCCTCTTGTCACGATATTGTCGCACTATTACGACATTGGTAACATCTAAAGTGTGACATTAAACCTGCTCCAATTACTTTTAGTGGGTAACACTAATGCCTAAATTCAGTCCTCCCACCACTGGTGGCACTGCGACACGAGTCGCCCAACTCCGCCCCCTAATTTTGGCCTATTACAACAAACACAGCTTAAGACAGACCGTTTCCTCCCGCCAACCACGAAAAAAAGACCACCAGCAAATTATAATCCTATAAACTTTGCATATCTACGCACTTCCTGTCCACCGCTCTTGCTGATGCAAAATCTTTTGTATCGTCTGCGAAAAATAGTGCAAAGAAGCAAAGGCAGCCATTTGGAATGTAAATGAGAAAATGCTTGAGTCACAATGTCTACAGCTTCATAATTGTACTGTGTACAAACTCATTCATTGTTTGCTTAACATCCGTGATGCATTGTAACCTTAAGATGGACGTGTGCCCACACTTAGCAGCAGAATAATACACGTGCATTGCATGGGATAATATTCCAGTCCCCTGACATCCTCTGACTGACTTTGAGCAATTCCACGGGAGATCCACATTTTATATGTACACATAACAGTATACTTGTCACGTGTCAGATGTCATACGCCAGACATCGCACTTTCTTACAGATGCAAAAGAATCATTAAATAAAATGATAAAAACTCCACTTGCTGGCCAATTATTGACCTGAGCAATTAACAAGCACTTACAATTACTTGGATTCCCACAGGGAGTTTTATCGTGAAGTGGCCTTAAAGGGACAGGCCAGGTTAGCAGCGACACATCACAACCATGCTGCAGAACCCCCCTCCCCCTCCCCCTCCCCGACTACCCAATGCCACGGGAGATTGGCGAGTCTGTTTTAAATGCAAATTCCCTACTGTGATAAGTGAACGTACCGTCAAATGGTCTAATTCATGTGAACCCTTGGGATTTGTCCCATTCCGATCCGAGTCCATGTCTGATTGTGTCATTCGCTGTTTTTACTTTGGAATGAGGCAACATCCGATTGACGCCTTTTCTCTGTTCCATGTTTTTCTTTTTCCATAAAGGGCAAACTCTGCCCGGTGACATGTGAAGCAGGTGGGAATAAGTGGCTTTGGTTTCGTCGATCAGTTAAACAACAACAAAAAAATCAAATTGACATTCACAGAGAATTGGTGCTACACGAAAGGTGATGGGTTTTCAAGATGACGGAACTAAAACTGAGGTTCTGTTTACTAAAAACTGTTTCGCTCAGAACAGACTGTGAACTACTGCAGTTGCAGGACCCAAGAGCAAATATCTTAGCATTGTTGCCAAGAAACCATCGTCACTGTTTGTTTTATTATACCTTTGGGTGGCCTTGATATGCCTGATTTTAAAATAATTCAAATAACAAGGGGCTATGGATGTATCTGTATTGTACACAGGTGATCTCTTCTATTGGTATTGGTGTTTGAATTTCGAAACGAGATCGAATTCACGTCCGTGTCGGCCCTCTGTATAGCCCGAGGAAGCTGAGTGCTTTGGTGCCTGGCCACAGTGCCACAGATTGGCGCCCTGGGCCTGCCTGTCATTTGCTTCGGCTGGGCCGAGCTTGACCGTTCTCAGCTGGGCTGTATGAGTGAGCGCCATCTTAAATAGCGGAGAAGCTACAGACTGACTACGTCTGGCTAACGTTCTTGAGGCCCAGCCACCTGGCAGTCCAGTACTGACTGCAGCAGGGCAGTTAGTGTCCGGGGCTCAGGACCTTCCATCGTCCTGACTGAGTGGGATGTAGGAATCGTGGGCCTACATTGAAATTTCAGCCAGGCCCTGGGGTCAGACCTGGGCCCTGGGGTCAGACCCCAGCCCTGGGATCAGCTCCCTTGAGGCTGTCTATTAGGACTGTATCAAAGCTTTCAGAAGTCATTAGTGAGTCACACAGAGTTGCAAATTAATGCAGCATTGTGCCTCCTTTGCCTTTTCATAGAATAATACAAATTTCAGCACAGGAGAAGGCCCTTCGGCCCGTTGTATCTGTTGCAGTTCTAGCACCGCATGAGCTGTTTAATCCCATTTCCCCATATTCTTTTTCTTCTCCATGTGTTTATTTAATTCTTTTTTAAATGTGATTGACTTGGCTTTAATAGACATATGCGGTAATGTATTTCATATTATTCTAATCCTTTGCATTAAAACAAATTCTCTGAACCTTTATGCTTTTCGTACTAATCCTAAATTTATGCTCCCTTGTTATTTGTTTACCAACCAGTGGAAGCAATTTTCACGATTTACCTACTCGTAGTTTTAAACATTCTTTATTAAGTCGCCCCTCCCGCTCCACTTTAACCTTCTCTGTTTCTCTGAATATTAGCACTAGTCTTTCAAGACTCTCTATATCCGCTCATCCCCGGTTGACCATGGTGTCCAATAACCTTCCCAAGCCCGAAGACATTTCTTTCACTTCTGCCTGGCACAACCAACTAACCTGGATAGACTATTTCAACCCTGGGACCTGCCCTGCCTACGCTGGTCAGGACCAAATTATGTGGTGCATTTATTCATCCAGGAGTTACCGCGGAGTAAAGAGGGAAGTTAGACACAACGTTTTTTACACCAAGTATAATAGACTGTGGAATAAGTTCCCGTAAAGTCCACTGATGGGGATGGGTATAAGTGGGTTCAAGATGGAATTAGGTACTTTTCTGGGGAGAGGAAGAATTGCAGAAGATGGTTGCAAGGCAGGTCAGTAAAGTTGAAATCTATTAAAAAGGGGCGGGATTGTTGGATCTAACAACCATTTCGTCTTCCTAAAATGTCTTCTATTTTTATTCCAAACAACCAATTTATGAATCAGTCAAATGAGAAGGTGCAAAAAGAGTGGAAACAGAACCAATTTATCATAGAATCATACAGCACAGAAGGAGGCCATTGGGCCCATCGTGCCTGGGCCAGCTCTTTGAAAGAGCTATCCAATTAGCCCCACTCGCCTATTCTTTCCTCATAGTCTTGCAAATGTTTTCCTTTTAAATTATTTATCCAATTCCCTTTTGAAAGTTATTATTGAATCTGCGTCCACCACCCTTTCAGGCAGTGCATTCCAGATCATAACAAATCGCTGCCTAAAAAAAAATTCTCCTCTTCTCCCCCGTGGTTCTTTGGCCAATTATTGAAAATCTGTGTCCTTTGGTCACCTACTCTCCTGCCAATGGAAACAGTTTCTCCTTATTTACTCTATCAAAACCTCTCATAATTTTGAACACCTCTATTAAATCTCCCCTTAACCTTCTCTGCTCTAAGCAGAACAATCCCAGATTCTCCAGTCTCTCCACATAACTGAAGTCCCCCATCCCTGGCACCATGCCAGGCAAATTTCCTTTGCTCCCTCTCCAAGGCCTTGACATCCTTCCTAAAATGTGGTGCCCAGAACTGGACACAATACTCCAGCTGAAGCCTTCTGATTTCAAATAATTCTTTGAAAAGTAAAATGTAGCAGAGGACCATGATGCCCAGTTTGGGTGATGATGTGAAACTCTAATACAGTCCTACTACCCGTAGAGTCAGTCAGGCATTATGCCCAAGGGTGTAATAATGCCCTTTGAACGCATTATCTTGTTTTGTTGTATAAGTTATGTTGTTGCATCCCTGTTAAATGTCTTTTTGTTGTCAAAACAGTTGTGTGCGACAGAGATAAAATGCTTTGTGCGAACGAAAAGAAAGTCAGTCTAGAGAGGAAAACAAAAAGAAAGTCAAGATAACAGGATTATTCTACATCTCCAAACGTTTTTTCTTCTTTTACAACTAACCACAACCAAACCAGGCAGGGCCCAATCATAGCTCCAGATGACCACAAGTCATTCTCAAAACTCTATGACGTTACCTAGCGACCCTAGCAGTCACGGGAGAGACATGTCCCAACCCGTAAGTTGCCCGTTTGCAGTGAAGGTGTCATTTGATGACGTCATGTGACGGACTGTCGCTGCGTTGCATGACGTGAGGTCACGTTTTTTTGCGGTTGTGACGTGCGTTTATTATTATTGCCCATGGTACCGTTAGTGGTCGTTGTAAGTAAACTTGGAGTGCTGATTGGTCTATCTTGACCAGATCGTGACCTTTGACCTTTGCTGTCGTAGTGAGTGTTATGTGTTGTGCCATATTGAATGTGTAACATATTATTGAGAAAAAATGGATATACAGTTGGCTTTATTCCTGCAATTTCCTTTCTCTTTCACCACTGGTCATGAGTATGTGAGCAATTGATGCCTTTTTGATGTCTCCACTTTAATGATTATCTACCAAAAAAAATGAAGAAATTCAGGGACCTTTTTCACTTGATATATAAACCCAGTTCCTGTTGTTCATATGGTTACAGTATTATTGTATATCATTCCATTACATCAAAATTCTTCTGGAAAAAAATGTGACACAAAATTGCCTGTATGCTTCTCTGCTACAAAATCTTAGCAAAGCTTCATTTAATCCCTGGGATCTTTGTGTGCTTGCTCGGAATCAAGTAAAAAGTGGAGCTAGTAAGTTTGCAAAATAAGATATATGAAAAAAAAAGACTGGCTTTGTAACTAAAGCGTGGGATGCGAATGTACAATCATTTAATACATTCATCTGGATTTCCTCCCCACTCCTGCTTCCGTGGAGATGTTAACCTGGTTAAAATGGCAGAGTGGGGAACGTCAGGCTGAACACATTATGAGGTGGAAATTCTTTTCGGCCCGTTTCCAGCCCGATGCTCACCCGAAATTGGGCCTCGGGCCTCATCCGCATATTGCCAGTGAGCTGCGAATGGCAGTCGGGTTGCCCAGAGGCAGTTTGCCAGTTCCACGAGGATGGAATTGGGCGGGAGGGATGGGACAATCGGGAGGGAGAGGGGGGCCGATCAGGACGGGGCTGAGTGGGGGGCTGGCAACTGTCTTCAGGACTGCTGTGGAGTGCTCTTGCCCCTTCCCCACTCCACATTCACGCATTTAATCTTTAAACTTAAAAATAACTCATAAACCTGTTCACGTTCATGAGGAATTAGCCTGTATATTGACCCCTGCCCTTTCACCTTCACCTGGAACTCACGTCTATCAAAACTCCTGCCGATGTAAAGGAAAGCCGCAAAAGCAAGGTAATAAAGCTGAACACTGAGAAACAATACAACCAGACAGTCTCGATACTTTGAACAGCTTTACTCATAAATATTCAAAGATTGTCATTAATTTCTGGCTCCCTCCCCTTTTCTATTCAGCGGAGATCAAAATTAAATGTATAAAGGTCTCTGGATCCAGTGTGAAGTTATTCAAACTTCTGCTTAAAACATTTTACAGTTTTTTAAATATATATACACATTATTCCTAAATACTTCAATAAACTAAAGGTCGTGAACGATGCTGTAACAGCCCTGAAATTAAGCATCTGACAAGAAACGACCGTATCAACTTCACCGAGGAAAAAAAAAATGTTTCCCATTTTGCTGTTGCCGTCAATGCTTCAACCCAAGGCATTGCCTCTCAAAGACCCCTCTCAACCACTCCCTTGTGCAATGTTAAATTTTGTCCTGTGCGTGCTCCAAACCGTTCTGGTTGTGTTCTCCCCTCAATCCGTAAGGCTCCACTGACTTAACGTGGTCTTCAGGTTACTGAGACAGCCTACACAAAACTCGCGAAATGACGCGCAGCGACCTGAGTTAACGGGCTCAGGGCCGCGTACCACAAGGCAATTTTGTGTCACCTCATATATTTACCTCATCTCGCTCCGTGAAGGCCGTAAAAGCAAATGAAAAGGGTCCTCCAATGGATATTGCTGTTGCTGTGGGGTTGCCACTTGTGATTGTGTTTTATTTCTGGTATCAGAAGGAGCTGCAGTGTTTTGCGTTCGATGAAACTAAAATGAGCATGATTGTTCTTTCTATCCCAGCATGCACCAGTGCCAGCATTTGAACCACTTAATTTGTTTTTTGGTTTTTTTTTTTTATTTTGTTTTTGGTGAAAATTCCAAAAATTTAACAAGCTTGGGTGTACCCTGTGACCTCAGATGCAGTGGAATTTTCAGCTGTAGTGACTGGATGGATTTTTAAGCTCAATGTTATTCAGTGGCACAGCCAGGCCGGTTTAGGTTCAAACTTTCTGATCCTTGGTACTTGACTATTCCATTTGCCTGTCATGTAGCCACACATTGTAGAAAATCAATGTATCTATGAAATATATTTTAACATTAAAATATTTCCCCAGCTCTTTTAGCTTTAATTAGAAATAGCCTCAATTGGATCTTAAGAGGGACATTCTGTACTTGAAAAGGCCCATGTAGGCCACATGTTACTTGGACCTGGTAAAGTTTGAGGAACAACAGCACATCGACAACTTACATTTATATAGCACCTTTAACCTGGTAAAATGTCTCGAGCCACTTCACAGGAGCGATTATCAGACAAAATTTGACACCGATGCACATAAGGAGATATTAGGACAGGTGACCGAAAGCTTGGTCAAAGAAGTAGGGTTTAAGGAGTGTCTTAAAGGAGGAGAGAGAGAAATAGAAAGGTGGAGAGGTTTAGGGAGGGAATTCCAAAGCTTAGGGCCTAGCCAGCTGAAGGCACGGCGGCCAATGGCAGAGCGATTAAAATCAGAGATGCAGAAGAGGCATGAATTGGAGGAGCGCAGAGATCTCGGAGGGTTGTAGGGCTGGAGGAGGTTACAGAGACAGGGAGGGGAGAGGCCATGGAGGGATTTTAAAACGAGGATGAGAATTTTAAAATCGAGGCGTTGCTGGACCGGGAGCCAATGTAGGTCAGCGAGCACAGGGGGTGATGGGTGAACGGGACTTGATGCTAGTTAGGATACGGGCAGCAGAGTTTTGGATGAGCTTAAAGTTTATGGAGGGTAGAAGGTGGGAGGTCGACCAGGAGAACATTGGAATAGTCAAGTCTAGTGGTAACAATGGCATGGATGAGGGTTTCAGCAGCAGATGATCTGTGGCAGGGGCGGAGACAGGCGATGTTACAGAGGTGGAAGTAGGTGGTCTCGGTGAAAGGGCGGATATGTGATCAGAAGCTCATCTCAGGGTCAAATAGGACACCAAAGTTACAAACAGCCTGGTTCAGCCTCAGACTGTGGCCAGGGAGAGGGATGGAGTTGATGGCCATGGAACGGAGTTTGTGACACCTACTTTTGTTAGGCAATATAAATACCCAGTTTCTGTGTGTTGAGCCACACAGAGCAGGAGGATCCCAGCGGCAGTCGCTGGTGAGTTAGCCAATTTCAGCCAGGTTGGAAAATGAGCCCCTACAGTTGACCTCGGTGTCCCCAAACTAGGGAGGGGGGTGGGGGGGGGAGGAACCTCAGCCAGGGTTCCTGCTTTGGATCACTGCCCAGTGATCGCTGCTGGAATGCCTGTGCGTGAGCATCAGATGAGAACTCAATTGCTATGCCCGCCACAGTCAAATAGCCTGCTGACACTCATTGTCCAGGATCTTACATGGTCACGTTTAGGTGAGGATGGAAAGAAGTGGGAGACAAAAAGCATACTACGAGAATACATTCAGGCCAACTGTGTAATATGATAGATACCTACACCCAGGAGGCCGACTGCAATGCATTCTTGTCCCTTGTAATAGTCCATCATAATCACTCGTGGAGATATTTATAACACCAAATTGCTAGCCATGACATATCTTCCTATTGCCAGGATAGCTCAAAGTGTTTAACACTGAAGTTGCAACAAGAAGGTCACAAGAACTGGGTTTCTCCACTTAGATCGATTTTGGGTCTAGGCAAGATAAATGTCAATATATTTAATACAGTAACATATTCTACAGGAGGACCAGAACTTAGAAGAGCAAAAGTGAAAAGAAAGTTTAAATTTAAGGGTGGTGAATGCATGGAACTTTGCCAAAGGGAAGCAGTGGTGGGAGATGGTAACAGTCTCAGCAAATTCAAGACAGAGTTCGATCAATGCCTGGCGAAAAATTGGATAGAGGGATATGAGAGTTATTGTGGGATATGAGGTTTCCCGGTCACTAGGATGGATTGCAATGGTCATTTCTAGCCCTGTACATTCCTATGCTCCTATGCCACCTTCTACACTTCATCATTATGCAACCATCCCATCATTAGCTGCATGAACACATCAGCATTCAAATCACCCTGATCATCAAGTTAATGCTTTAATCCCTTTTCAACTGTTTTGCAACATTTGAACACTGCTCTCTTCCGTTCTATATTGACCTTTTTGCAATCGCCTTTCATCTCATTCAGGTTATTTTTCTCGTTACATCCCTTCTGTTTTTGCGCTCCATCTTAATGACAAAAGCCTATTTAATACCCCAAATTTAGCTTGCAGATTAGGTAAGCTAGTAAGAACAGTCCGCTATAAGAATATCATTACTCGTATAAACTTGTATGAAAGGATGACCCAAGAGGCAGCTCCATCCTTGCTTATCTCCGTTCTTCCAGAAGAGCTCAAATCCTGAAACATCCCTCGCTACATTGATTGCTTCTACTTACATCTCAGTATTCGCTTGATGGCATTACAGTTGGGTTTGGGAAAGCCCATTGAACACTGTCTTTTTAGTTAATTGATATACACTAGTATTCAAGACCAGTAATGTTACAGATAGACAGATGGTGAAACAGCAGCAGGGAAAGTTTCTCCTTCCAGAGGGTGAAAGGGAAAGAAGGGACAATGGGAACTTGAGAGGGAGATCTTCACTCATCAGCCTATTGACACTTACTTTTTACTTATCTCTCATTTGCATCAGTAGAAATATTCTTACCCTCCCAGTAAACTTCTGGACCCCGCTGCTATCCATGCCCATTATTGGCAGATGGAAAACTAAGAGTAAGATGGATGTCTGCAGTCTGGTCTAACTGTGCTCAGCTAGTTTAAACAAGGCAAATTAAGGGCACAGGAGCTATTTTCATACAATCGCTCTCCCACAGGCAGTCTCGCCCACCGGCAGTGAATTTGGGAGTACGCTTCCTGTGATTTTCCATCCATGGACCGATAATCGTGCCAAGCATGTGCTCAAATTCCCAATATCCTCTCCCGACAGATGAGGCTCCCTACTGGGAGCACAATTTTATAAAATCAGCCCTATAGTCTCAGGTTTAAAATAGTGACTGAAGATTGGTTTTAAGAGCATAAGAAAATCCACAGTGAGGAAAGGCCATTCAGCCCCTCAAACCCACTCCACCAGAGTTCATGTATGATGGACTTCTCTCCCATTTAATCCCTGATTGCACAGAGCACGAATTTCATTCCTTAATTTCCCTCTGAAAAGAACTAGTATCAATTCAGCAACATTTTAAGGAAGCCGGTTGACCTTGAATCAGTTCCCTTCTTTGGGAATCTGTTCCACATCTCCACTAACTCGTGAGGAGAGGGAAAGTTTTACTAATCCCTAACCTCAGGTGAACCTTGACGAATTTGGCACTTGTGTCCTCTACTGAGCATCTTGTCCAAGTTACATAATTTGTTTACTTTAACCTTTTAGTATTTTGAAGGTACGTATCATGTCTCCCCCTTAGTTATCTCTCCAGCGTAAATAAATTTAGTCTCTTGACCTTTTCTTCGTAACTTAGCCTCCAAAGGTCTGGAATCATTCTGGGCACCTTGAGGACCCCTCGGTGGCACAAGTAAAGTTTAGTTGCATTTTAAACGCGTGTGTTTTTTTCTTTGCATTGTTTTCATTCTCAGGACTCTGGTAGACATCTGCCAACAGTTGACTCAGGGAGTGTCTTTGACCTCAAATCCATGGAGGAATCTGTTTTTTCTGTTTTCCCATTTCCCAGTTGAATGTTTAAAGCACCTCATTATTCTCTTTTGGTCATCCCAGCCTGTTCCTATGTCAAAGAAGTTAGCTGATGTACAGAAATCACTTGCAAATACATTCAAGTGCCTCCTGCAAATTCAATTGCAACGTTCAAAACTCAATTTCTACAAAAACTACACAACTCAGTACAGTTAATGGAAAGAGTGTGCTGGTGTGGCACTGGTAACTCTTGAGTTTGTGGTTAGGACAGATTGTCATGGTAAATTAGAGGAATCTCCATGTTGCATCTTGAAAGTACTTGGTGCCACCTTTAGGTGCAAAAAGGGAAAATTCCCCAAACTCATTTCACAGAAAATCCCTCCATTTCTGGCAAATGTTCCCCGAATCTTTGTTCTTAACAAAACATTTAACAACGTATGGAGAAAAGGTCTTGCATTTTGATGAAAATATATCGCATCCCACCTAGGGCACATCCGACATGATATCATCCATTTTAGGTAATTCTAGGGCCTAGCTTTGCCACTGAATGGTTTATGGATGGTCACTACCAGTTACTGTTTACCTGTTGTATTAATTCATCTTTCTCTCCTTTCTGTCTTTCTCTCTCTCTCTCTTTCTCTCTTTCTTTCTCTCTCAGGATGGAAACACCGCCGCATTCAGTGAACCTTTCTCACAAGTGCAGTCTGAAAACTATGACTCTTTTTTTTTGCTGCGTATCACTGTGGAAGAAAACAGATTAGATTTCAAAGGGGAAAATACTTCAGAAGCGATTGGAAAAAGCAATGGAAGTGGATGGAAACAAAAAACAAAAACAAAACAAAAAAAATCACAACAAAAAAAAATTCATATTCGCACTGGAACTGTGATAAAAGGGCATTGAGACACACCATGACTGAGTTAATCCAGAAGTACTGAATAACTGTTGTTCAGAGGATTAAATGGTAATTACTGACTTTAAAAAAAAAACCAAAGCCAGCTGGATAAGATTGTGTGCCTACAGCCAACGAGACACATCCTTGCCTCTGAAACAGGAAGGATATTACAGATAAAGGGTCATTTCTGAAGCTGGCACAGGGATTTAAAAGTTCTACTACTGTAAAGTCACATCATTCCTTAGATGATTAGGGACCAAAGGACCAAACTTTTTTAAATCTTATCTTATAGTTGTAAGTAAAAAAAAAATAGATCATAACATTTCATGGTGATTTAGGGGAAAATACTTGCGTACAAGGAAAGACTTCATAGGATTTAAGAGTCATTTTAGGAACACTTAAGTATTTTGGGAGGCGCTGAGACAGTGGAGAGACAATCGATTCTGCAAATATATGAGAGCGGAACATTCATTTTATATTACAGAAGAGCTGACTCATGAGCTATGTCCTTATGTACAGTAGCTGATGAAATACTGGAACTTTCACCATAAAAGCACTAGAGGTTACATGTAAAATATACAAATGCTGTTGTTGCTGTTCCTAAGTATTTATTTAGTACTATAAATACTAAATCTGTTCATACTAGATCAGCCCAGTGATGATTAACGTAATGTTTCTCAGGCAATTTAGTGATTCTGTTGCTCAGAGTGTTATCTGTTTTGTGAGCTCATTAGCGTTTTCGTCACGACCGGAACTGTAGGAGGTGACACTCACGCACGCGAGAATGTGTGTGAGCGAGGACTTGTTTACATTGCCACTTGTAGGTAAGGTGCACTAACTACACAACAAAAGAGTAACAAAACTGGAGTTGCAAGCTTCAGTGGGCAAAAGCAACAATAATCTGTCCAAGATGGCTGAGCTAAGCAATATTCCTTGTACACTTCATTTGTTTTGTCTTTGTTTAAGATAATTGTTGACAGTGCCAATGAATGGATCATCTCTGTGCTTTGCATGCATTGTTAGTACTAATAAGTCCTGCCAGTTTGGCACAGCTCCCCAAACATTGCCTTACAGTTCACCTCAACCCTAGCCTTGTACACCTTCCACGCATTCACATTTAATGTTGTGATGCAGTGAGCATCAAACTTTGCACCCATGTCCCAATTCCATTTCTCACTCATTTTCCTTGCCTACAGACTCTATGCCCCTGCCACTCAACTCTTCTTCATTTACAAATCAAATCCGACAACGTTTCATGATAACCTCGAGTATCAACAGTCTCAAAATAGTATGAGTGTATCCTAAAAAAAAATCCAACCTCGAGACAAGAGATTGGGGTCATTGACTTAGCTAACCTCAGCAGATACACCATTTGCATTCATAATTACCAACTATGTAATGGAGGCTCTGTAAGAGGCAGTAGAGAAAGCAACTCAGATAATTGCTGTTCCTTTCTTTGTCTCCATCTGAGCAATAGGGAAAATGGAACCACCTTCATCATGTACATACAATGACCAATGTTTAAAAGTATCAGGTCTCCAGGTGGGGAGATGAGATTCATCCGGTGCCAACAATTTGTGGAGGGCTGGGTCATTGCCCTTGATTGATTTTGCATGTTAGTGCATGGTGAAGTAGAGATGCATTTGTACAGGTAGTTTCAATTCTCTCATTTGCTGTCACCAAGCACTTTACATAATGGGCAGGCTCAGAACTGACAAAACAACTGATGCCAGTGGAATAATTTGAAAGTCTAACGTTTAACCTCTGGACAGCAGACGGCTCCCTGAGAATGGTGGCATTTGTGACCGCCTTTGAAAATTATTGACCACCTCAGGTAAACAGTGGGCAGAATGATCTCGAGTTCTTTTCATGATGCTGGGCAGTGTTTGGCTGAGATTTGTTGTAGACGGGCGATACAAGAAAGAAACCTCATGCGGGTGAAATAGGGACTATCAGCAACGGCAGCTGCCGTCATGTCCACAGCTTTTCGTTTTAAGGAGTGTCCTTGAAAAAATTAGATTTAGTTGATCATTTTTGGGAAACATTCCTATGAGTTCCATGTTGGACTGCCCACAAACTCACCATGTGGATTCTCTGCCTCAGGCAAGCTATTGTTCTGATTAGTAACTTTATTTGCAACCGGGAAAGTTAACTAAGAAGCATGGTTGTACTATACCAAGTGATTAACACCCTCACTTATCTGGTCTGTTGCCCAGCTTGATGCGGGGGGTAATTTTCCAAGTTAATCCTGTCACAATATGGCCTTGTCTACTGGCCACGTGTATTGGGAGATCATGGGCTCGCTGCCCACCATTTTCCACCCATTAAAATTAATGGACAGAAGTTCCCAGTATGTAGAGCCAGTGAGCAAGATTCTCCACCAGTCATGCAAATACAAAAAATTACCCTCAAGTCCCGTTTGCCCCCGTCTTGTTGGCCTACACTGGCTCGCGATTCCCCTGATTACTCAAATTTAAAATTCTAATCCTTGTGTTTAAATCCCTGAGTGGCTTTACCCCTTTCCATCTCTGTCACCTGCAAACCCCTCGAAACTCTCCATTCCTCTGATTCCGGCCTTTTGTACATTCCCACCTTCCCATCACCCTACCATTGGCAGCCATGCCTTCAGCACCTGGGTTCGACCCTCTGTAATTCACTCCCTAAACTGCTCAGTTTCTCCGCCTTCCTCTCCTCCTTTAAGACCTCTTTTGAACCCACCTTTTTGACCAAGCATTTGGTCACCTCGCCTGATCTTTCCTTTGACTTGGCATCCGTTCTCCTCATATCTCTGTGAAGTGCCTCGAGATGTTTTTCTACGTTGAAGGTATATGAATGCACATTTAGTTGGTGCTGTAATACCTACTTAGATTATATATTGACCAATTTCTTGTATTGTGTCAGCTCTGGCTCAGTGGTAACTCTCTCGCCTTTAAATCAGAAGGTTGTGGGTTTCATAGTCCCAGTCCAGAGACTTGCAGCACAAACAGCACTGAGGGAGTGCTGCACTGTCGGAGGTGCCGTCTTTTGAATGAGATGTTAAACCGAGGCCCTGTCTGCCATCTCAGGTAGACGTAAAAGGTCCCATGACACTATTTTGAAGAGGAGCAGAAGAGCTCTGCCTGGTGTCTCAGGCCAATATTTATCCCTCAGCCAACATCACTAAAAGAGATTATCTGGTCATTAGCACATCGCTGTTTGTGGGAGCTTGCTGTGCGCAAATTGTCTGGCCTGTTTCCTACATTACAACAGTGACTACACTTCAAAAAAGTACTCCATTGGTTGTTAAGCACATTTGGGCATCCCGAAAGGTGCTATATAAATGCAAGTCTTTCTTTCTTTCCTTCTTATCGCCTTAATGCACTCGGCAAAAGCACCGCTCGACATGACCTGACCACCGCTTGTTCTCGTCATTATATACAGCAATATCATAAATAATCCTTGAAAAAGGACATGGCAACAAGAGCATTTCATCCTCCTTTGATCCAGAGTCGAGGGGAATTTCTGACATCTTGAAAGGATACCAAACTGAAGGTTTGGCTACGTGGCAGCTTTTAGGAAGGGTCCAAATCAGGGAGCTGCTGCCTTGTACTGACATATCATTTATCAGTGAAATGATCCAGACTTCATCAGGACTGAGATCAAGCAGACCATAACTAGTGCTGCAAAGCATGATCTCCAATCCAAGCAGTTAACAATTGGCATTGGGTTAACAGCCTTGGTGTCACAATGTGCTGGTCAAGTTATAGAAATTCTTTGGTGGATGGGGAAGATCAGGCAAATAGATGGAGAAGAAAGCATTCCTCCTTGTTAAGTACCTGCATGGAAAGAACCCCTCAATGGTTCTTCCAAAGTACCATTCCAATCCACATTATTCTCCAAGAGGTTCCACGGCCTGGTGGAAGATTGTCAAATCTGTTTCCAATATCAAACCCAACAACACAACCCCTTCTCTTGAGAAAGACAGTGACATCTGACAGCTCTGTGGATCAGATGACGTTATTTGGTATCAAAGGATATGGAGCAAAGACGGGTAAATGGAGTTTAGCTAAAGATCAGCCATGATCTAATTGAATGGCAGAGCAGGCTCGAGGGGCTGAATGGCCTCCTCCTGTTCCTGTGTATCAGGCTCGAGGGGCTGAATGGCCTACTCCTGTTCCTAATGGTCCTACGTTCCTGAGCACTATATTTGTTAAGCTGTCCTCTGGAATCCAAGATCTGATAGCAAATTTTCCTTCTCATGCAGCAAACAACCCAATCAGCCAAATTGCAATCAAGCACAAAAATGTCAAATATTTCCTTCAAAGACTTGATCTTGGAAAAATTTCTGTTGTTAATCACGAAGATACTTTTATTCTCAAAGCCCTAGAGACGAACCAAATGCTCCCTGCTTAACTTTTTCTCAACTGTCCTCAGCAACTGGTATTGTCCCAACTGAGTGGATAGGCACTAGAAATGGTTATTCACATGAAGGGATCAAAGTCATATCCTGATTACTACAAACTAGTGTACCAACACCCAATTACATCAAAATTCATCAAAACTATAGTTATTGAGAAACTCTTGCAGGACCTCAAACACAGTAAACTGCCACACAGTCACTAATTGAACAGTGTAGTTCTTCCCGGTGTCCAGGCCAATATTTATCCCCCATCCAACATCATTAAAAAACAGATTATCTGGTCATTATCTGATTGCTGTTTGTGGGACCTTGCTGTGAGCAAATTGGCTGCCGCATTTCCTACATTACAACACCGACTACACCTCAAAAGGAACTTCATTGGCTGTAAAGAGCTTTGGGACATCCTGAGGTCGTGAAAGGCACTATATAAATGCAAGTCTTTCTTTTAAATCAGTCAAAGTAAGGCCCTCTTAATGTTGTGATTGATAAATGAGTGATTCTCAATCACCAGCACAAATCCAAAGCAGAAACCCTCAGCATTTTTGGAGCATTTGAGATATGGAACCCAACTACGTTGAAAGATCTGACTTCATGCAGCATACCTAGTGAGCTTTTCAACTGCACACACAAACCCCTTAGAAAATCAAACATCGGGTCATGATAAGTGGCTAATTCTTGCCTTGTTGCAACACGTACATGGGGCACCTCAAGGAAGTGTGCCAAGACCCACTGTGACTCTTATCTTCATCAGCTGCCTCTTGGATGTTATCAGCAATGTTGTTCTCATTACTAATGGCAACCACCTTCAACAGAATGGATAATCTTCCCTTTCGAAAAATGAACAGTGACAAATTACTGCAAGCAAAATCAGACAGTGCGTAGAAAAATGCACCAAGAACACAAAGGCAGTAAGTTTGTTGAGAAAGTTGGATTGTGATGATGTCCTACCGCCTGTACTCTGACGTAGTATCAAGTTACAAGCATTGTATTAACTGGCTTGGTAACCACCTCAGAAATGTACTGCAGGAATCGAGCAGAGAAGTTGGCTGGAATAGTTTATAGCAGAATGGGAATCCTCTAAAAATCTCAGCCCTATTTGCCACTAAGAGTACTTTACAAAACTTAAGGTTTCCTAATGGTGCTGCTGAGAAAACCCATCTCTAGCTCCTAGGCTTACGATAGTAAAAAGTCACATTATTAGCTTCTCGTACTACAATAAATACAGTACAACATCAATGAGATGTGTCTAAACTATCAGCCCTCTACAAGATTATAACTGGAGCAGCACCACACAAGTTGCTAGCAGGCCTCCCTAAATATGCCTGGAACACTGGAATTTCTGCTGTTGCATCTCAACATTTTATATAAGCATACAAACATACAAAAATGTCGGACAGGAAAAGACCAGCTGGTCCATCTAGCCTGATGCCTTATGCATCATGTCCATGAGATTCCTCACCTCCAGATCAAAATATCAGCACAGACTATCAGTAGCAAAGTTTCAGATAACATTTCTCCCACCTATTGCACATTAGTCCAGCCAGTGATGTTATCTGGAACCTTGTACGTTTAATGCTGAGCTGATGCTGACTTGGTGGTTGAAAAGTATTGATTAGCCTATGAGAAGTCGATCGCCTTTCTTTATATTGAAGCACTCTTCAAAAAAAGAAGTGTAATATACTCCCTATTGGTGCTGTAAAATTCCATGAGCATTTGCAAGTTTGGGCTTGTGCAGTTGTCTTAACATCATTGATCCATACTTTGTTTTCTGACTGCCAGATCTTTTCCAATGGCTGGAGAAAGATTGTTCATACCAGAGAAGAAGAATCCATATCTAGGGTGGGCTGACTTTGGCCAGAAAAGATGATAGGCTCTTCTGCTGCCTTCAGATGCAGCTTCAGAAACCCCTTCTTTAGGCAGCTCTCGATATATCAGGGGGCAGCTGTAGCATCTCATTTACTTTACAGACCACCCTTCAAAGTTAGGGCTACCATTGGCAGCAAAGGAAAGTACAAGTGAATCAGACTGGCCTGATCACTCCCCATTCCAACTTCTCAAAGTCTTTCTGTACTTTTCAACCATGTGAGACGTCTGTCCTCATTACAGTGGCCTCTCTCTGCCCTCGCTTGTTATGCTACCTAATTACCTATAGAAAAAGATGTTTTCTTTGTGATTTGAAAAAAAGTCCCCTGAGAAATGTTTTTTTTAAAGGGACCAGTTGACGCAGTGAAGTTAGTGAACTGCAAGTTGTCTGGGACGTGAGTCCAAGCCTGATTGATTGAAACGGAGCGCTTTGCGAGAGGTCTCCATCTGTTAGTTATATGAAATGAATTTGGGCACAAAACTGTCCTTAATTTGACATTAAATTTACATTCTGATCATGATAGGTGATGTGGGAAATGGAACTGACTGATCCAATAGGGAATGCTCTTCTGAGGCGATGGTTAAGACATGTTGTTCAAGTGGAGATGACGAACTTCACATGGCCAGAGACTGCTTGTGCAAACACCAGATGTGTGACATGTACAAGTCTTTCATTTCCCACCATTTACCTCCCTCACTTTGATTAGCATAAAAATTAACCTCCCCCACCCAAAAAAAGAGAGAAATCAGAGTTCAGTTGGCAATACAGTGCAGAGAATGTAGATCCTATATAGCTGTAGATCGAGAGAAAGTTAAAATGAATCTTTTAACATATTTTAGTAACAATACTGTAACAAAGTCAACAGCAAATAGTCCTACATCAGAAGATAGAAATTGGGGCCATGTAGGTTGAAATCACACCATGCGATTTTAGTAATGAACCCCGTTCTTATAAAATTCCACTGTTCACAACTTAATGAAGGCTTTAGCTCAACTAAAATTAAGAGTAATGTCTTTGTCAGGTAGTTAACAAAGACATTTCATAGGAATTATATTAACAGGTTCATTACTAATGTCACACAGTGCTATTTCAGACCATTAGACTGGGAGGGGAAGTGTATATGATGCAGTAAGCAATCTTTTTTTTGCAATTCTTCTATTGATATGGCTCACATTTCCTTGCAGATCTCCTCCTCAGTCTACATCTAGATATCATGCATTCTAAAAACATTACATCTCTTGGGGAGCCCCACTGACACATGAAAGGAACTTCGAAATGCAAAATTCATTCGTTAGGATATTTCCCCATGAAAACAAGAATGTGTGGAATCTGGGTGCAACACAGTCTTAATAGACAAATAAAGCACTGCCTGCGGACAACTCAAATGCACCAGGAGATCCGGTCCATCATGTAGGCTCGAGTTGACATTTCTTTTGTTGTTCAACTTACTGACCTAAAATAGTTTGCACCAAAAGATGCCACCCAATGAGTGTGATATGTTAGGGCAGTTCTGCGCAGTTGTTCTCAATTTCAGCAATGACTCTAATTCAAAGATGAGTCAGCCCCAAGCGCTAATTGGATAGCTCCTTCAAAGAGTCGGCATAGGCACGATGGGCCGAATGGCCTCCTTCTGCGCTGTATGATTCAAAGTGCACCTCCAACCAATCAATAACTGAACAGAAGACAGGACACTGGTGCTCAATGTGAGGGGCTTAAAAAGCACAGCAGTGGGGAGAGCAAACACTGCTCCTTTAAGATCCTGTGAATTCTTGATGTCGTCAGTTTTCTGCCATGGGCTCCTATCTTCATATTGAGACTCCCAACTTATTTGACCCAGTACTTTTCATTCCATCTCACTGGGCTGATTGAGAGAAAAAAATTGAGACACCAAGTTGAAGGGTTAAAGTTTGAGAAGATTAAAAGAGAAGATGATATAAATCAGGGAATGATTAAGTGACACCAAATTGCATCCATTTCATATCATTGCACACCTATTTATAGCTTATTAAAATCATACATCTGCACACACTTCCCGTCTACAAAATCTTACCTCCTGTTGTCAATTTTTTGTTAACTTTTCCACACTATGGATTCCTATATCCACTTTCATAATGAAAACTGCCTATGTAAACTTGTCACGTTGCAATTACACCTTCTTAACAGTGGTGGTGCTACAGCCCCTCACTTTTGCATCTCCCGGCTCCTCAGCCTGTTCTGTTGACAAACTCTCGAGTTCCGACCAATTCTTCCACTTCCCGAATTGCCGTAAACTTACATCTACACACCTTGGTCCAATTACCCCACCGCCCTCTAATCCCACTTCACCTGAAGACTACACTTGGACTTGACTGCCCAAATGCAAAGCCACAACAGATGGGCTAATACAATCCAATACACACAAAGAATGTCCCTTCCCCCAATACTGTGCAAAGTAAAAGTTTATGCTATCCAAGAGTGAACTTAATTTTTAAATCCTTTCCTTTGCATTAATTTCCTTCTGATGACTGAGAAAGATGTGAAATCCAGTGTTTGACAAATCTGACAAATTAAAAACGCCTTTGTCAGAGGAATTTATAAATTGCAAGCCAAATATCTGTGTTAACAAACAGCAAAGAGTTTAATTGTATTATTATGTTGTGCCTCAAGGCATTTGCTTTCTGTGCCATTTTGTAGATTTATTTTTGTACCAAGGGAAAGAAAAGGATTTTAATTCATCCGCTCTAGTTCAAGAGCGCTGAAAATGCTCACGGCAATGAGAGCGCTTTTTAAAGATCTTAGAAGAAGCCTAAAGGTTAACGTTTGCCTTTTGTGAGGAGTGCACCTTTGAAATAATCCAGCAACAGCTCTATTGCAAAAAAAAAATTCAGCTAGCCTTGCGCGTCACTGACCACCTTTGCTATTCTTGGTATCTTACTGCTGATGGTGGATACCAGTGAGAAGCTCTCGGAGCAAAGCACCTTTAGATATCCTGCGATTGCTTGATGTTGCACTTAAGTACACGAGGAGAATTTGCGCGTGGATCTCCTGCCGCAATTTTGGCGGAACCTCCGGAGAAACAGTATTGACGGCCGCGTTTGGCCGTTTCCCCGAGGGTGGGGGTTCCGTCAATCTCCCGTCGGCAGAAATTCCAGGTCCAAACCTAAGGCCAGAAGTGGTGGAATCATTTCCTATACTTTCCACTCTCGCCGTGTTACAATGGGGGTTTAGTGGAGGGGTTTGATTCTGCTCTACTGGCTTTAAAAAGGAAAAGAACTGGAAGCCTTATTTTTTTTTAAATCCTTTTGAAACCTGAGAAACGCAGTGAGGAGAATATGCAACACCTGCCTGTGTGATACAATTATTGTATCCATAGACGAGGCGATTTGTAATTCACGTCCCTGAGGCTCCTCAATTATCCAGTCCCACTCTTTGAAATTAAAACTGGATTTCTCGGCGGGTGATGAGAGTTTTCTATTTATACTGCAAGTGGACAGCACTTTTATGTGATCGATTTATATCTTTGCCATGAATTATTTTAGCACATAGGCCCTTATTTGCTTTCCCACTGTGAGTAACCCTGGCCTCACTGAGACTCATTCTCCCCTTCCTTACATTATTACGAACATATGAAAAGGACAGCTGGTCCATCAAACCTGCCCCACACTCCTCATGATGGCCAGAGCATTGTGACCAGACGCTTTCCCTCGCCCGCCCAATTCCCAAATTCTCAAACTGCCGTGGTGGGATTGGAACTCACGTTCTCTGGATTATTAGTCCAGGCCTCTGGATTACTAGTCCAGTAATATAACTACTATGCTACCGTGCCCTAGACGATATAATACGCCAAAGCGCAGTAACTAGAATATCTGCCTCCTCATCATAACATATACAAAATACAGGACTGGATTGCTCATGTCGTTAATAGAACCATCTCTGAAATAACGGTAATAAATAAATACTACATTGCCTGAGAAACAAATCCTTTACATTGTGGGACCTTAATTTTAGTCATTTTCTACTATGAAGAGAGGCAGTAAAACAGCAGCAACATGTAAAAAGACGTCAGCAATTAACAAAGAGGAATAACATATCTTACATTACCACAGATATTGTAAATGCCTTTGCTTCTGCTCTGCGTAGACTTCACGTTCATGAAAGTCAGCCAGGATAAAGGGGATCACACTTGCATTGAGCCAGCAGAAAAATGCATAACAGATAAGAGCTTTTAATTAACAAATTCCTCTAATTACAGGTACTGCAAACTAGCTACTGAGATCTTGCTGCACTTGTATATATACTATAGCATATTTTTCTTTCTTTATCAATGGTTTTCTTTATAATTCACAGAAGAAGAAAAAAAAGAATTTAAGATTTTCAGTGTTTTACCATGAGGAATAATATTAAATGAAATTTAAAATAAAACCAGGCCACAACGGATATTTGTATGGTCTGTCTATTTAAGATCCAATATTTAAATAATTTATTATTTACTATTTATGATCAGGTTTAAAGTATTCTGGATGTAATTTGTTCTCATTGTTGCTTCTTGACTTTTAATAATTTAATTGTCCACACAACTGCTCTTATTTATTTTTGGGGGGAGATTTTTTTCCCTCCTGTTTTCTTTCCTGCCAGAGATGTAATTTAAATTAGAGGTTGTATACACAAGCAGAACATGCCCTGTAATTCTGACAATTTAATGTAGTGTAAAAATGCAGTAGTTCTGTAGTTAATGCTATTCTGCTTTGACTGAAATAAAGCACAGTCCAGTGGAAAGCTTCAAATTTGTCTCTTGTTTTATTGTTCTAAGGCAACTGAAAGCTGTTGGTTCCCAGTTTGTCCCCGTTGGCAACACTGAAGTATGTGATATTCTCCGCACCGTTCATTCAATCTGTTACTGTACAGTTCAGTGGTAATACGTCACTGAAGCATTTATGGCCCACTTTCTCTTCACTCAGCATTCTTGCTGCTCCGTGTGCCTCAGGCTTCATTTGCGGCCTACCTGGCATGTGGGGTATAGATGGAGCCAGAATTCAGTGCCTTTTCCTTCTCCTTTTCTTATTCTCCAGCAAAATATGGGTTGGGAATGATAATAGGGAGCACTGCGATCTTGCCTCCCAAACACCAGATGAAAGGGCCCTACTGAAATAGCACTTTTGGTCCTGTAGGTTTTATTTCTCTCTTGTGGGGAAGTGTTGGGCCAGCAGCTGGTAAAATGACCAAGAAAGCTGCCGGATCGTTAAGAAAATCCAACTAAGATATTTTAGGGAATTGAACCTGCCACTTACACCTGTTCTGGCCTACAGGTGAATTTAGTCGACACAAAGTGGTTTGACTCTTATTGCCCTTTGAAGTGGCCTAGAAAGTCATTCACAGTTGTAAAGCAAATGATCGCTAAGAAGGCCCCACCACAGTCGTCTCAGAGCAGCTACAGATAAAATGGGCAATAAATATGACCTCGACAGTGTTATACATATCCCGAGAACAAATTAAATAACCTTAACTTTTCCAGCTACAACTGATACCAGCCCACAAAACATTTGATATGAAGTCCAAAATGACAACACACACACGCAAAAGGGTGAGGGAAAAACAAGGTCCCTGCTGAAAATTGAATGGCTCGTCACTTTGGAATAATACTAAATTGAAAATCAATGGTAAACCATTTGGGCTGAAATTTAGACAAAACCAAGAATTAATGGAGTTGGAGACTTGCTTCAGTATAGAATTTTTTATTAATCCTTTATAAAGCTACGCGTAAAATTAAATTCCACATTCCTCAGACCCAGTTCCGGGAATCTTTGCCAAATAAGGTTGGTACCAAAGGATATCCGTTGTCTTGATGAGAGCTGCCCCTAATGAGAGATGGGAGGGGCTAATCAAGAGCTGGTAGACCAGACTTAGAGGGTTATTATCCTCATACAGCAGTCAAAGGTAAAGTTCATAGGCCATGTTGATGGCATGACTTGAAAATCTATCTGGATTCATATCCATGGCCAGACTTTAATGCTAAACTCCAAGTATAATGGCTGCTGTGTTGAAGTGTTATGATGACAGTCACTGAAGCTGATCTTGGAATCGTTTTTTGTACTTTGGATTTTTAAAAAAAATTTGTAGCCTGGGTAAAGGCCAATAATGCAGAGCACAGAGAAAACTGAGAAGAGTAGGAGAGAAGATGAGGTAAATCAACAAATAAGTAACGTCAATATTGGGTTTTAAAACCTGTAGACTGTAGAGCGAAAGGAAAACTAAGGGAGGGGAGAGGTTCCAGAGTTTTGGATTGAAAGCAGGAAACAGAGTAATGTGACAAGTCTTTATTTTAACACGGTGAGCATGCAAGGAGGGTTTAGCCTACAACTGTCAAACTATTCCACGTGGTGTTTTTGCCCTGCAAAAGACGTTCGCAAAAACAATTGGGCTTGTTTGACCAAATACCCGAAACTCGCTTGAGCTGGAGTGGATTATATGAAACTCAGCAATTAGTTTGAGATTCCAAAATTTTAAAGATTCAAGTTAAATGGAGCCGTGAGCAATATTCTCAACAGTGGAGTGGAAAATATATGGAGCAATAAAAGAACGATAGCATCAATAAGAAATAAACCTAAGCCAGATGACCAGCAATAATTGTGTATTATGTTTGGCCATCTCTATTTAGTTGGCCATTTATAGCCAATGTTATGTAAATAGTTCAAGTTACTAACTAGTTGCTAATTTAGGAAAACACAAGACACATGTACGTAAAAGACAGCACTGATTATTTTTTCAGACGACTGCTAATGCGACCACTGTCTTTGTAAATAATAACCAAGAAAGAAGTGACATGGGTCCTCAAACCTTGTATTTTAAAGGTAACTAGAGCAATTAAAAATATTATCACATATCCAGTCAAAATTGTGCAAAATATTTATTTTTTCATACACATAATTTAATGAAACTGATGACATTTTCTTGTCAAACATACATAATACAGTCATACAAAAAAAGCACATTCTATATATATATATATATATATATATATATTTAAATATATATATAATAACACCATTACAGCACTGATGCATCATGGGGGACAAACTGACTAAGTCTGACTTCTCTCTTATCCTGGCTTTAAAAACACTATTCTGCTGAAAATATTTATAAAGAATCCTTGCAAAAGCCAGGATAGGAAGATTGGGAATGATTGTGACAGGTCTCAAGTCTGTGGGAAATCCTTTGGAATTTTTCTTAAATATCCTGCTGGGACTCAGCTAGTGTAAACCTGAGTTCCAAGCACACGCATAATTTCCTTCTGGATTTTAGGGTCCTGAGTATTGATGTTGGCATCTCCAACTTGCCCATCTTCATACCTGTAAAGGACAAGGTCATGAGCTCCATAACTGTTGGCTGGAAATTTGATGTTAATTTAAGAGCCCACAATTGTTATGCTTTAGAAAATGTTGAAAAGCACCAACTCTCTATTGCAATGGAACAACCTAAGGACTATAGAGTAGAACTTACCATTGGTGATGTTATTACACAAATGCATGAGGTACTTCTTATCTGTACTGTTGGCTAGGGGCTGCAGAAAGTAACCTAAGACGTCAGCTGCTGATACAGGCAGGAACGACTTTTGAACTAAAGTATCCTGAGTTCAGGCGCTGGCCTTAGCTGGCTGGAACCGGTTTGAATTAACCAAGTTTTGTGAAAGACAAAGGAGATGTGATAAGACACAAGTCCTTGTTTAGAAAAGGAGTAATGAGGTAATGCTACCTAAGTCCTTGGGACAGAGCCAATGAGGAGAAGACACAGGCAAAAAGCAAGTAGGCCTAAGCCACAGCTTGAAGAGATAAGATTCGGAATAAGAATGAAGGATCTGGGGCGTGGAGCCAGAGCGAAGACTCCGGAGACCAACCATCGCGGAAGTGGAAGACCCTACGTCAGGGACGTAGAGACGACATCGAGAGAGAGAGAAAACGGAACGCCTGGCCAGCGTCAGCTCTCCTTTTCGGGTATTATCCTTTAAATTCTGTGACCACTCAGGGAGTGTCAGAGAAACCTAGTGGGTGTGCATTTAGATCTTAGTTTGGGTATAAAACTGTATAACCTGGTGTAAACTGCAAGCCTATATCTAACCAGACGTATAAGCTATATGTATATGATCTAACGGCGTGAATAAAGTGAATAGAGAGTTAAGAGAGAATTGACTCTTCTCCTCTTTGTACTAAGCCAATAACCGTAACCGGTGAACTCCGGTCAACAGTACTATCCTAACAGAGGTGTTACCCCATTTATTTTAAAAAGGACCGATACTGAACCTCGGGTTTAATGACTTCTCCATTACTGAAAGGGATTGCTCTGGGACACTTTTTTGTTATTAGGTTGTTGGCAATACTGGCAGGGCATTTAAGAATCAACCATGCAGTGTGGGACTAAAGTTACAGGTAGGCTAGACCAGGTAATGGGTGGCAAGTTCCTTCCCTGAAGGACATTAGTGAACCAGTTGGATTTTTACAACAAACTGACAACTTTCATAGTCATTTTAAGAACATAAGAAATAGGAGCAGGAGTAGGCCATATGGCCCCTCGAGCCTGCTCCGCCATTCAATAAGATCATGGCTGATCTTCGAACTCAACTTTACTTCCCCGCCCGATCCCCTTGATTCCCTTAGAGTCCAAAAATCTATCGATCTCAGCCATGAATAGACTCAATGACTCAGCATCCACAGCCCTCTGGGGTAGAGAATTCCAAAGATTCACAACCCTCTGAGTGAAGAAATTCCTCCTCATCTCAGTCCTAAATGGCCGACCCCTTATCCTGAGACTATGCCCCCTAGTTCTAAGCACTCCAGCCAGGGGAAACAACCTCTCAGCATCTACCCTGTCAAGCCCCCTCAGAATCTTATGTGTTTCTATGAGATAAATTTATCTGGTGCCAGCCCACAAATGACCAGATTATTTGAATTCAATTTCACGACTTGCCATGGTGCAATTTGGACACACAACCTCAAGATTGTTAGTCCAGAACTGTAACGACCAGGCTATTTTACCCATTAGGCATGTGGCCATGTCAAGGATATGGCATCAGAATAGTTTCAGATGGAACTGAAGAACTGTTGCTTAAATACGATATCGCATCAGAAACCATGTGGTATGTTGTATTTGTCCCCATCAATCTAGTCCACATTCAAACACAGGCCTAAGTGGTGAAAGGACAATGGACCAATTGACAACACACCCAGTCCCTAGTAGAAATCCTGATTTAGGTATAATTCTGAAACAAGCCCAATTCATCTTGGCAAACTCAATGCGATGATCAGGATTGGGCCCAACCTCATGTTGCTCATGTTACTCACACAAAAAAGAAACGAGTGCAGACGTGATCAGAGACCGGACAGACCCAGATGTTCCCATGTTTCTGGAGGTCTTTTGACGTTATAACTAAGAGAAAGAAAAAAAATAATGATCACAAGGAGACTGGTTAAAAAGGTAAGACTGTATTCAGTCTCGTTAACATTTTTGTTCACCACAAGCTCTTTGATGATCTCAGCTGAGGTCATGCCAAGTTCAGGACAGCAGATGTTGCTGGGAGGCAACTAATTGACTATCATTTTTTAACGAATTTTGTTCTTAATGATTAATTCTGTGAGTAAAATGGCAGAGGGTGGGTTATTCTAGGAGGTTTATAGACTGCATGGGTAACCCAACTGCAAAAATGACACAATTACATGAATATCCTGCAAATACATGTGTACTCCTGGAGGCCCAAAGTCACTAAACTGATGGTCAGATTATATTTGTGGCAGTTGTTAGTTGTTAGCAGTGCTTAAAGTGGGCTGGAAAGCGCCAATCATCCGCTTCATGTACTAACTTCCTATCACTGCTATCCTCACTGACCTACACTGGCTCGTCCCCAAAAGCATTGGTTTCAAAATCCTCATCCTCATTTATAAGTTCTCCCATGGCCTCGCCTGACTTTAACTCTGCAACCTCCTCCAGCTCTACAACCCAGTTTGCATCTTTCACTCTTCAATGTAGCCCTACTGTACACACAGCCCCTTCCCACCCCACCGTTAGCAGCTCAGTCATCAGCCATCACAACTCTGCACTCTCCAATTTCCTTCTTAAACACCCTCACCCTTCTTGCATCTCTCCCCACCTTCAAAAGCCTCTTCAAAATCTGTCTCCTCGACTGTATCTTTGTCACTCTCCCTATCTGTTCCTACTCCCACGTGATATCCATTCTCCTCCAGTGTGAAGCTCCATGGGAGAGTTTGCTCTGTTGCAGGCCCTATTTAAGTGCAAGTTGTGCTGTTTGATCCTTTAGCGTGTGTAGCTTTGTAGATTATAACTGATCGTTAGTATATCTGCTTTCAGGTACACCCCGGAAATCTGGAAATTACAGGAAGAGGCATTATTGTGTAATGTGTTAACAAATCGCATATTGACAAAAAAAAACCTAGTCAACAATGAACCAGCTCCATGAAAACATGTTCAGGGTAACCAGTATCTTATACTTAGGGACTAGATTCAACCTAACCAATGGTATCGTTGACAATAAGTACATTCAATAATAGCTCTTTCTAACAACGATGGAAATATTTGAGAATGAGATGTACCAATTGGCAACCAATTACCTTCTCCCTGATAAAGTTGGATTGGTGGAATGGAACAGTTCTACGATGGTGACTGGCTGGAAAGCAGTTGAATGCTGTGATTCCCGCCGCAATGGGCTCATAATTTCAGCTACACGTTTGGGGGAAAACCACATCGAACTGAGATGAGGAACTTCCTCTGAGGAAGTAAATACCAGAAAACAAGGTAACCTGGGAAAGCAGGTCCTATCCACTTGTGAGAGAACTTAACAGGGTGGTGGGGGGGGAGGATTATTTAAACAGGAAAATAGTGTTGGTAATCCTCTTGGATAACAATATCATGTGCATGTGCTGTGGAAGAAGCAAAAATGATTCCCACCTTCACAAAGTGCTATACAATTCAGGTTTCGACTCTGTAAGAATCTGGACTGAATGGGTCTCGTCTGTAGAAGAAACATAGAAATATTAGTCAGGTGATAACACAAGAAATAACTGAACTATGTGCTCCGGGGGATTGAAAACAGACACTGGTCTTTTTTGTTTAACTGCAAACGTACTTCTTGCTATTTGGTGTAGGAATGAGGGCTGGATTGTTAAAGAAGGGTTTATCCTATAATTTCCCTGCCTTCTCAATATTATGATGTGGAGACGCCGGTGATGGACTGGGGTGGACAAATGTATGGAGTCGTACAACACCAGGTTAGAGTCCAACAGTTTTATTTGAAATCACAAGCTTTCGGAGCTTTGCTCCTTCGTCAGGTGAGTAAAGGAGCAAAGCTCCGAAAGCTTGTGATTTCAAATAAAGCTGTTGGACTCTAGCCTGGTGTTGTACGACTCCGTACATTTCTCAATACTATGGGGATGATACATTGCATTGAAATTGCTCCCCTACGCCCACATGTTGCCTTTTTATTAATGGTGGGGCCTATGAATATACAAAAATGACAGGCAGGAAAAGACCATCCAGCCTGCCCCACACACCATGAGGGGCATCGAGACCAGACGCTTCCTACTCCCCCGCAGCCATGTAGCCTCCTGGCAGAGGCAGAAAAAGAGAAAACCCCAGGCCCAATAAAAGAAAAAATACACTGGAAAAATTCCTCTCCGACGCCCCCCCCCCAGGCGTTTGAAAGCAGTCCAGGAGATCAGGAGTTGGATGTCTTCGCCTATTATTCAGTTGTCGCACTCCAGAAGTCACCCATCAGGCGTCACACTTCAAACACCTACAATTCGCAGTGGCACCGTTCTCAAGGAGGATATCAGCTCTGGATCCCAAGGCCAATTCCTGGCAGAAATCAGCCTGGCAGAGCCTGAAAGCAGCTAACACAAAAACTTAAGATAGGCCGGAAGGAAAGTGGCTCGAAGGCCATTAAATGTCCCCTGCAGGTCACCAGGAAATTCCACTCCCCTGCCCCCATCTCCTCACCCAAGGCCCCCTCCCGCCTGATTATTTGAATAATGAAATATTAAATGCAATACAATGGGACACAAACCTTTGAAACACATTAGGATTTGGCAGACAAGCTTCACGGGTCACCCAGCCATCCTGAGTGACCAGCAAGCCGTACAACACTCAGCGAAGGGCTAAGGGTCAGCTGAAGGCCAGCTGATGAAAGGTCAGCGACCTGAAACGTTGGCCAGGAGTTTGACCCGGAGCCAGGAAGGGGACGGGAGGTCGAATCGCGGATGGGAAACCAGGAAGTACGATTTCCCAGATGTCCTTACGATTTTGACGTAAAGACATGTTTTTTTTTTGAGAGTCCGACAGGCCGGCCTGATTGACAGGCTGGTCTCAGTCAGACGGGAGCAGAGCAAGGAAGAGGACATGAAAAGGTAAATATTCAGGAAGTCTTAGATTGTATGGATGGGAGTGGGGGGAGGAGGGGGGGCGGTCATCGGAGGGGGAGGCAGGTCAGTCAGTCATCAGAGGAGTCAGTCATGGGGGGAGGGATCGGGGGGTCAGTTACTGGGGGGGGGGGGGGGCGGTGGTCGGGGTCAGGGGTCATCGCAGTGGTCTGCGATCGTTGGGGGGGGCGGTGGTCACTGCAGGTAGACTTATTGGGCCTGGGGGAAGCACTCCTGCTCCTCCGGCCCCACAAGACAATTACCTGCAGTTTCGGGCCTTCTCCCCTCCTCTCACGCAGCGTGAAGGAGAAGGCTCTGGAATCCCGGCCCCCAGGGGTTGAAATCGCAAAATCTAATAAAATGGAGGCCCGCAGCCTTCTTGAAAGGTTTTAGTGACCAACCCGCCTCCTGGGAGCAGGTTGGTTTCTCGCCCCTCGACCCACCCCGGTGAAGACTGGAAATGGGCGGGTTGGAGGCGGGTCTGAAATTGTTGCAATTTTCAATGCTCCCCCTGCCCCCAACCCACCCGTTTTTCACAGTTAAAATTCTGCCCGTTAACCCTGTTTCTCTCTCCACAGATGCTGTCTGACCTGCTGAGTGTTTCCAACATTTTCTGCTTTTATTTGAAGGCCAACATTGTCCGACAGTCAAACCTTTGACAGAAATTTACCTTCCGAGTGCGAATTGGGATATCACAGGAGGTGGGAAGAGGAGGGGAAAGGAAAACCCCTAAAATACAGTACTGGGGAAAAGAGAAATATGGTAATGCACACATGGGAACACTGTTCAAATCTCAGACAGGGCGGAGGGGGGCACAACAGAGTGGGAAATCAATGTACGTCTGTAACTCATAGAGGCTCCCCCTCCATCTGTGAATGGCATTCATACCAGGGCACAGCCGAGCACGGACACACACAACAAACCAACCCGAATGCCACCATGGCTCAAAATTAGCTCCCTCAATGTCAAAGGACTTAACCACCCAATCAAAGAGAAGAAAATCTTGACGTAACTCAAAAAGGGAACGAGTAGACGTTGTGTATTTCTGCAGGAAACCTACCTCATCTCCTCAGAACATGCCAAACTCATGAAGGACGCTCATGTGGGCCAAAACAATGGCAGCCTCCTGCTCAGCCAAGAGTAGAGGAGTGACCACACTGATTAACAAACCTCTCCCTTCCCGGAGAGGATGGCTGCTTCATTCTGATCAGGGGTCAAATAGCAGGGGTCTGATCAACATACATCTCTCGAATGTGGATTCTCCAACATGCCCTGAAGCAGCACCTCTTCTCATTCACCCCCAAACGGAAGGCATAGTGATTATGGGAGGAGACCTAAACTGCACCCTCCATCCCAGGGCAAGCAGCCAGAACAGTCGAAAAGCGACATGGATGTCTACGGCTGGGTTAATTCTTAATGCCGATTGAGTTCATCTCCTTTTATTTAACACGCTCTTGTTTTACAGTTTTAGCAGCGCGGTGTATTCATTTTACAGCAATAGAAAACTGGGAACAGTGCGATCTCTGTTAATCTTGGTTTGTTTCTAAACAATAAAATGACCCATATAATGTTTTAGAAGTCAGGCATGGAGGTCTGCCCTGCACCTGACCCACTGAGCACTGGAAAATACAGGTGGGATGTTATGAAGATACTGGGACCTTGTACACTAAATTCTTGCAAGGCTCGTCGATGCTGCATTTGCAATGTCTCTTGATGAGCAACTGTCCCATCACAAGTGGTGCTCAAGACCATATTCTCATCCCTAGTATCTGTGAACAATGTAGAGCACAAATGCCAGTAAAGGGCACTCAAACAGAAAGTGCCACTGTAAGTAAGTTCCCCTGTAAAGTAAACTCTGGACAAAATGTCCCAGTCTAGGGCAATGGAGTTGTTTCATTTGGCTCAGACTGGCAGTGGGGGAAGGGATAGGAACATAGGAACATAGGAACAGGAGTAGGCCATTCAGCCCCTTGTGCCTGCTCCGCCATTTGATAAGATCATGGCTGATCTGTGATCTAACTCCATATACCTGCCTTTGGCCCATATCCCTTAATACCTTTGATTGCCAAAAAGCTATCTATCTCAGATTTAAATTTAGCAATTGAGCTAGTATCAATTGCCGTTTGCGGAAGAGAGTTCCAAACTTCTACCACCCTTTGTGTGTAGAAATGTTTTCTAATCTCGCTCCTGAAAGGTCTGGCTCTAATTTTTAGACTGTGCCCCCTACTCCTAGAATCCTAGATGTTGATTCATCTCCTACAATTGGGAGAACCCCTGGCAGGGGGGAGGGGCTAATGGGGTATAAACTCCCTCCCCTAACTTGTGACTTTGGTGTTTGATCTCTAGAAGCAGTTTGTGGGATCGTCTGTTAACTGTTGTGAAAAAGAAGCTTTTTCCTGGCTCAGTGCTCAGTGTTACATTCTCGTCTGTAACTTGAATGAAGAATGTGAGGGAAGAAACTGCCTCTTTTTGTTGTAAATAAACTTTCTTCAGTTATTTAACAAAGAAAAAAAAAATCCACATCTGACTGCTGCTACATTATTTGCATCATTTTAATTCGCATCCTTGGGGGAAACTGGTCCAAACTGTATTCTGAACAGATCGGCCTCTTTCCCTTACAGAGGTATGATGAACTATGCACTCTGTGTCTGCCTATTCAAACCTGCCTAAAACCTACTCCAGAATTGATTACCTTTCATTGAAGTAATCACCCTGAACATGAGTGAAAAGCTCCCAAATTGAGACCAGAGCTGCCTCTGACCAGTTGCTGTCTAACTCATTCTTGCCAGCCCACCACGCATTCCTGCCACTGGCACTTAAACCCTTCAGTCCTGGGTGACCCACAGTGAATGTCCTCCTGGCTGCAGCTCACCCACTGTAGTATCTGAAATTGAGAACCGTGACATCTCCACCAGCGCTTGTCTAGGAAATCACTAAAGCAACCCTCAAAGGCCGTATAACGGCCGTCTTGTCTGCCAAAAGATGCACAGCATTATAAAGCAAAACAAAAACTGGAGGAAAGGATAACAAAACTTGAGGCCTGCCATAAAAGACGTTGATCGGAGATCAAAGAGTGAGCTTTGATACAAGCCTCATTGTGGTGTCATCAGGAGTGGTGGAACTCCTGCGACACACTAGGGCTAAACATTATGAACAAGGGGACAAGCTGAGGAAACTCATGCTATAAATCATGCAACAAGTGCAGGGCAGAATAGTCATGTCAGTTCGAACAGGGAGAGATGCTCAATAGGTGTACATCTAGAGAAACTCTCATCCTCCAGGACCGACTGAGGTAATTCCCTACAGGCATTACTTGAGCAGTGGCCTTAGAGGTACAACTCAAATAGACAGTTAAACATTACACCTGTGCTCCAGACTATGAGCAATGCCCAGAGGGGGATCAGCGAGTACGCACACAAGAACATAATTGTGATATGCACTAGACTGATACTCACTTTGAACTGAGTTACCTGTGATGTCCACGCACTTAAGTCAGCAGAAAAGTAGTAGAATGAGGAAATTAAAAAGCTGTAAAAGGGAGTCCACCTCCATCTATGAATGGTTGTATGGTACGATTAGATAGACCGGATGAAATTGGGCTGCTCTTATCCCAAAACCATCACCCATTATTTCTACCTCATTCATCCACTTTGACAAGAATTATCAATCGTTAGGGCTAATGAGTAGTTAGAAAGCTTACGGCCTATTCTTGCAGCGACTAAGAAGGAAGTGTGGTACTAATACCTGGGGAATTGTGTTCATCTGGTTGTAGCGTAGTACCAGTTCATCCTTTGATGGCATGCGATGCTGCCCTTTGCCCATTCCTACAAAGAAAACTCGAGTTTACTGTTCCACTTCACAAAAGACATAACGGCACAAAGTTATTTTTTGTTTTAATGACTTCGCCAAGTTGATAAAGGAAATACCACCAAGAAGTCAATGGGGTATATTTTCTGGTCAGCACTATCCCTGTACAGGTGCTTAACAACGCACTCGTACCAAATTTCTCCGTGAGCTTTTTTAATGCAGCCACTAAAAAAAAGCGCACACAGTACAAATGTATCTAAAATTCATATTGGGAACACCACTGATTGGAAAATGCACCCCAGTGTCCCTGTGTTCATGCACATGTTGATTTTGCATCAGTGCATTTTCAATTTATTCACTCATATTATTCTACGTCATTTACCTGTAACTGATCATTTGTCAATGCTTTTTTTGGTGTCAGAGGTTACATAGGCACAGGAGTGGTCCCCTCAACAGTACGCTGAACATCCAGCCCCTCGAGCTTGTTCCGCCATTTAATTATATCATAGCTGACCTGTACCTCGACTCTGTTCACCTGCCTTTGTTCCATATCCCTTGATACCATTACCTAATTGGGTTAGGTTGGGTTAATAAATTTAGCAATGACAGCAACTTTCTGCCATCTGATATAAACGCAAAACCAGAAAAGTTAGCGTTCGATGACTGCCACATACTAAACTTGCCAATTAGTTTCCATGGTTTGTTGACCTGGAGTATCACAACACACATTTTCTTGTCAATACGATGACTCAGTTGGCATGTGCCTCACCGAGTGCGATATAGATCAGGAAGGTCCTGGTTCAGTGCCCAGTCTGGGCTGAGTTGGTTGACCTAAACCAAGGTGGCAGTGGTGACACTCCAGTTAATCTCAGCATCGTTGGGCTTGGAAAGGGGAAAAAAAAAATCATCCATAGTTCGCGCTCCTGATCATTATCCAGTGACTTCCGCTGAAATGTGCGGATGTTGGGATTGGCTCTGACTAATCCCACCCCTCTCCCAATCCCATGGTCAACAGCCTACTGGTACCCTGTCTAAGCTCACACATGAAGAATGCTGACGTACAAGTGGGACAAAAAAGTCTTAATTAGTTGTTCAGAAGTTGGTAAATGCCCTGATCTTAATAGATATACAGCAGGTAAACCAGTCTCCAGCCCGGCATCATGTTACACAGTGAGTGTGTTGAAACAAGATAGTCATTATTTGTTGCTTGATGATTTTATGTAGTGAGGTTTTTGTAAAACGTGTAAGCCGGGAGATTTGCAAGAGAGAAACATAGAGGACCCATAGAATGACTTAGGGCACCTTCCAGTCATGGTGATCAAAATATAACCAGAATTAGGCAAATATTAAGATGAAATGGACCCCTTTCAAAATTGACATGTGAAATCTGTCTCAATTGGCCATCTCTGGCATGGTGTTCAGGAAGCAAAAATTATCATGTGTAGCAATAAATATGTTTGTGAAGATATCCTGAAATTGCGAATGCTTTCTTTTGGAATGTTTATAATTTCACCAGAAATACCAAATAAAGGAAATCTTCATAAACATATTTACAGAGTCCCTACACACAGCGACCAGGAGGGCTCTTTCACCCAAGTGGTAATTACTTAGACAGATGGTCTTCTGAAATATATTCTGTCCAATTCTCAACCGTTAGGGATGGTGGGGGGGGGGGCAAGTCAGAGGACCTCCTCGTGGGTCTGCTCCTGAGCCTAACCTCGGTGGCCATCCACAGGTCCATGTTGGACGTGGCCCCTGGGGGTGGGCGCTCTGGCTGTCTGCCCCTCTTCCGCGGTCATGTCCGCTCCCGGGTGGCCCTGGAGAAGGAGCACGCTGTGTCCCCTGGTAAACTTGAGGCCTTCCGCGACCAGTGGGCACCGCAGGGGCTGAAGTGTGAAGTGGATAGCGGTAATAATATTATTATTTAAATTTCTAAGTTTCCTTTGTTTTTTATGGTTACGTTCTTTATTAATTGTGCCCCTCTAAAAAGGGGGGCACTTTTGTTTGATGACACTGGGGCAACCCAGTGTCTCCTTAATGGTTATTTTAGAAAAGGCATAATTGTTAGGACTAGACTTTGATGGTTACTCTGGGCAGGTGATACGTCTGTATGTTTGAGACAGGTTTCACTGCGCCTTGCACACTTTCTGCGAAACAAGCCAACACCAATGTTCAAAAACACCAAGCAAAATAACTGAGTTGAAGAAAGGAGATAAAGTCTGTTCCATGCGTTGTCCAACCATTATGGAGCAGCTTGTCTCTCGCGCTGTGTGTACCAAAATCATAAGCACATTCAGAAAGAAGAAGTTTCTGATTTTGTTACACTCGAGGAAACCTTCCCAATGTTTTCATGGACTATAGAGGCAGACATGTTTCTCATTACTCAGTGTGAGGTGAAGTATTTAAACTTCGCAAGCAGTGACCTTTGTGAAAATTAGACAGGAGGCAATAATTAGAGAGAAGACTCTATAAGTTAAAGCTCCCATTGCTTTTTCAATGGCAAAGAATTAGACCTTTGAGCATCTATTAAAATTATGATAGAGATGATATTTATTTGTGAAAAACTTTTTAAGGCTAGAGATAACTGTGATACCAGTGCCAGACATCAGCAATCCTCTCCCCATTATTTTAACAGGGATGGAAATCCATCTATCTTGAATGGATTGATGCCTCCATTAAAACATCAGATGGAGGAATGTCATGTGAACATATTAAGCCGTCCTATGCTAATATCGCAAGTAGTACTTTCTACAAACTATATATTTTATTACTTTACGCGGTTGCACACTCTGTCACTCATGAAGCATTGCTCTTCAGATTAGTTCATATCAGCCGACAGCCAAGCAAAACTTTGGGGTTAAATTGGGAACTGCAAGGCTGATAAGAGACCTCACACTGGTAATGGCAGAGATGGACTCGATCAAAAATTTTTTATTGGTAGTTCCCCTTAACATTTCAGGCAGCCAGTGGGCACGTTTTGTAGCAATCTCAGTAAAACCAGCAGAAAAAGGGTGTCCATCGCTGATCTGATGAGCAAAAGCTGGAGGTGAGCTTCCCGATTCCACTGCTATGTGGTGAGTTTTTATGTTTAAATTTCATTTTTAAAAAAAATATCAAATCATTGGACGGTATCTTTCAAGGACAAGACCAGTACACCGCCCTCTTCTGGTATATTCCTTTAACTGCACGAGCAATGTCTTTTTACCCAGTTCATTCCTTTCTCTTTATATTTCAACACAATTTGGTCCCCTGACCCCATCAGCACCAACTGAAATTCCCACTGATTGAGGCAGAGAGTCTCACTGTTCTGGAAGGTAAAAATACAATAAAATCAGTTGAAAATGACAGGGTTGAAATTGCCCTTATTTGTGACATTCCTCTATTAACATTATCTTAACCCTGCTTTAATTGGTTAATGAATAGATTAAAACACAGCCTGGTTAAATTACTTCAGCGTTTCAGTACTTTGTATTGTTTGTATTGTTTGTGGACTTTTCTTTGGCAATGATAAACCACATAACAGAATAGTGAATGTTCGTGCAAATGCACCAAGATCTGAAGCTGAGTCCCTCACTCAGATCCTCAATAGAGTACGTGTCCTAATCCAGTATTGTGCAGCAAGAAGCTATTGTAATAATACCTGCAGTTAATTCTCAAGCATTGTTAACAGAAACGCTTGACCATTTGAAGAAAAGAGTGTTATATTTAAGAGCTGATCTCACATCTTCCAGTTAACTCGCTTTGAAGGCAGTTGAAGTGAGGTGCACAGAAAGCTCTCTTACCTGAGTATCCGAATGAAATGCTGGAGATTGGGCTGAGATAAATCCCTTTGCCATAGGCTGCACCGTGCAGCTTGTAAGAGACAGCAGGGTGATCGTTATGACTATAGATGAGCAAATACTTGGACTGTAATCAAAGGCTTAAGTATATCACAATATTTACACGGACAGCAAGCTGCCTGGAGCACGAACGTCACACCTGGTACTCTGTCAAACTAGAAAAACCCACGTGGAGATGTGAACAAAAACCGATTCTCAGGGGAAATGTTCCTATTAATTATTTGTAGGAGCATGGGTGAATACTGAGGTCTGGACTGGGATGGAAATCTGAAATGCGTGCTGTTTTATTAGTACTGTTGAGCCCGTGTCATCCTCAGTTAGAAACACTTAACTGAAAGCAACATTGCAAAGCAGATTACTACCAATTTTCTTGGACTGCAAAAGTAATGAATGAAATGAAATAAACTCATTTCAGTTTAAAAAAAACCGTCATGAACTCCCAATGGCTTGGCTGTTAATTGCCTCGTGCAGAACTGAGCCACTCAGAGTAGAGAGCAGATTGAATGCCCACTCTCCTGAGTTGAGTAATCTCAGCCTGGGCACCAATGATGATAAATTATGCCAAGACTTCCGATCTTGGGCAGGGGAAATCGGGCATAGTTCCTGCTCCTCATTACTATCCAGTAGCTCCTGCTGGAAGGTACATGAGCAATAGGTGAGAACAGGACCAGGCTAAGCTGTGATGCCCTAAATGGTCAATTAGCCTGCCAGTATTCACTATCTAGACCACTCAGGGAAGGTGCTAAAGGAACACCAAATTCTGTTGAATTGTGTGCCAGCATGTGTCAACAACTTTAGGAGAGACGGGGGGGGAAAATGTACTTGCAAAGTGTTCTTTACGGAGTGTCAACAATAGTATAAATATTGTGTGTTGGAAGGGACCCTTACTGGCCTTCATTCATAACTGCTATTCTATGGCCTGAACATATCTCCCAGCCAAATCCTTTATGTCTCGGCTATAAACTGGATGGTCCCCAAAACAGAGGATCTGAGACTTGACAACAGAGCAAACTGTGCAGGTGTGCAAGATATGTATATGATACACACACTAAAAACTAGCACATGTGTGTGTATATGTTTTACTTTAAAGCTTTTTTCTCAGGGTGTGTTTATTGCAATATCACACTGCTTGATTTTAACACCATACAGAGTATAACTCCAAAGTGGTAAGAAATCTGGTATAAAAAGTACTCAGGGGGCCCCTTGTGTGTTATTTACATGTACTGAGAATACAGATACTCTCATTCACTCAAGATATTTTACGTCCAAGGACAGAGCTATACCCATGCAGAGCCAGACAGGATCAACAGGGCTGACTGCAGCTATACTGCAGGGCCTGGTGTCAGGCCGGTTTACTGTATAATTCCACCCTAAGATTAGCCAGGACCTGTCATTTTAACACGGTCATGTTAGAATCGCAGACATTTACAGCATAGAAGGAAGTCATTCAGTCCGTCCAACCTGTGCCAGCTCTCTGAAAGAGCTATCCACTTAGTCCTTTACCCTTTCTCCATATCATTTTCATTTTTTGTTTTTCAAATATTTACCCACTACCTTTTTAAAAGCTATTATAGATTCTGATAAAACATCCCATATCCAAACTACCCTCTGCACAAAAATAAAATTCTTCTGAGCTCTCCCCTCATTCTTTTGGTGATCTTAAATTTATACCTTCTTATTACCAACTTGTTAACCAGAAGAAATAAATTACCTTATCAAAACCCCTGATAATTTTGATCATCTCCACCAGATCGCCTCTTAACCTTTTTTTCCCAAAGTTCCCCCGATTTCTTTCTCCTCATGACTAAAGCCTCTCGTCCATAGTTCACCTTAGTAAATCTGGTCTGCAGCCTCTCCGAGGTTTTAACATCCTTCCTAGAGTAAGGTGCCAAAAACTGACTGCAATATTCTAACTAATGCTCTTTATATTCTTGAGACAGTAGGGATGGAGTTGATATTCGTATTCGTAAGGGAATACTTACTTGTAATTTAGTGTAAGAAGCATTGACTAGGCCATTTCTCAGAATAGAATGCCAGTTCTCAATGTGCGAGCCACTGTTAAAGAAATGAAGAGTGAGAAATTCATTAGAGTAAAATAATTCAATCTTCAACACTACTAGAAATTAATAGAAACAAACGAAGGAACAGGAGTAGGCCGTTCAGCCCCTCGAGCCTGTTCTGCCATTCAATTAGATCATGGCTGATCTGTATCTTAACTCCATTTACCCGCCTTGGTTCCATAACCCTTAATACCCTCTCCCAACAAAAATCTATCAATCTCAGATTTGAAATTTTCAATTGACCCCCAGCCTCAACAACTTTTTGGGGGAGTGAGCTCCAGATTTCCACTCCCCTTTGTGTGAAGAAGTGCTTCCTGACATCACCCCTGAACGGCCTGGCTCTAATTTTAAGGTGATGCCCCCTTGTTCTGGACTCCCCCCACCAGAGGAAATAGTTTCACTCTATCGACCCTATCAAATCCTTTAATCAACTTAAACACCTCAATTAGATCACCCCTTAATCTTCTACAATCAAGGGAATACAAGCCTAGTCTATGCAACCTGTCCTCATAATTTAACCCTTTTAGCCCCGAGTATAATTTTGGTGACTCTACACTGCACCCCTTCCAAGGCCAATATATCCTTCCTGAGGTGCAGGGCCCAGAACTGTCTACTTTTCTCCACCTTCAGGAATGCAGATTCAGGATTCGCTCTTGTGCGGTATCACTGAGAGGCAGAATGTCAAAAGGCTCTCAAAAAACAAGGAAGCAAACACCTCACATTACTGCAACCAGAAGAATTTTATAAGGTGTCGGTTTGCCTCAGTCGGTACCACTCTTGCCTCTGAATCAGCAGGTTATGAGTTCAAGCCCCACTCCAGGGTTTGAGCAAATAACTTAGGTTCACACTTCAGTGTAGTACTGAGGATGTGCTGTATTGGCTGTATTGTCAGAATTGCCGTCTTTTGGCTTTATGATAAACCGAGGACCCGTCTGCCTGTCCAAGTGGATTTAAAAGATCCCATGGCACAATCTGGAAAGGAGCAGGAAGTTCACCAGATGTCCTGGCCAACATTCTTCCCTCAAATAAAACCAAATCACATAGAATGTAAAGCACAGAAACAGGCCATTCGGCCCAACTGGTCTATGCTAGAGTTTATGCTCCACATGAGCCTCCTCCCACCCCTCTTCATCTAACCTTATCAGCATATCCTTCTATTTCTTGCTCCCTCATGTGTTTATCGAGCTTCCCCTTAAATGCATTTACGCTATTCGCCTCAACTACTCCTTCTGGTAGTGAGTTCCACATTCTCACCACTCTTTGGTTAAATTAATTAGTCATTCATCTCATTGCTGTTTATGGGGTCTGTGCAGAAATTTGATTTACTCTCATAACAACGGCGGCTGCGTTTCGAAAGTAACTCACTGCACGTGTCGTAAAACACTTTGGGATATGCTGGGGTTGCGATACGGTGCTGTATAAACGCAGGGTCTCACTGAGGTATCTGCACAACGTAACGCATAGCTGCCATCATGAGGATAGGGACGGATTTGGTCTCTGTGACTTATAACTGGTATCGCAGACTGGCAGCAGCTACTTCAGCTTTTTGCCAAGAGTGATACTGCAATTTGTAAAACTCACAACAGTAGCTCTGGTCGCCTCATCCAGCTAACAATGACCACTCGGTTTATTGCCAGTAAATTCATATGGATACTCAATTGAAGCGCATGGAACTATCTCTGAATGTTATTTTCTCATAAAAAGTGCTGTTAAGTAATTATTCATTTTGAGCCTTTTTGCATGACTTTCCCTCTGTACATTTATATCATAGAATCATACAGCACAGAAGGAGGCCATTCTGCCCATCATGCCTGTGTCGACACGAGCTATCCAATTAATCACACTCCCCTGCTCTTTCCCCATAGCCCTGCAAATCGTTTCCCTTTCAAGTATTTATGCAGTTCCCTTTTGAAAGGTCACTATTGAATCTGCTTCCACCTCCCTTTCAGGCGACGCATTCCAGATCAGAACATTTACATCATTTTAAAAATGCTGCACCCAGGGGGGCTATGAAAATTAAGTGTTGACAAGGCATCCTGGAACCGCTGGTAAAGGCCAGCTCTTTGCTAATGTTTTTATTTTATTGTTTGCAAACAGTCGCCACGGCAAAGGTCTGAGACTCACTGGAATGCGAAAGTGCTGCCGTAGAGCTTTTTGGCAGTGCGGAAACGAGCTTCCTTAGCTGGCGGGCTGCTCAGCAGGAGGAACTGATGTGACGTGTGCATGAATTTCAACTGCTGTGAAGAAAAAAGACATGGCAGGTTCACAAAGTCATGGCATTATGTACAGTTACTCTTCCCCCACCCCTCTCAGTGACATCGACCGAGGAGGGAGTCACTTCACGTCGAGCTCTTCCACTGTAAAAGAGTTAAATAATTCCACCCCCCCACTCTCCTGAAGGTGCTGTCTCCACGCTAGAGTCTGGTTCTACAGCAACTCTCTGGTATGTCACCTTAGGGACCATTCTCGGGACAGCTAAGTGTCAACATCACAAGACCAGCTGGATGATGTCCACAAATGGCCAGCGATCACTGGATGGTAATCAAGAGCTGGAACACTTGCTCATTTTTCTCACCGCACTCCAGAGGCGATGAGGCCCCAGCTGCCGACCTGCCGAACTCACCACTGATCAAGGATCGAACCTGCAACCTTTGGGTCTCTATTGCTTCATACCGGCCCAGGCAATACCATGAATCAGCAGGCAAGGTGTACAGATTTTATAATGAAAAAAAAAGTACGTTTCAGTGTTTCACTCACAAATAAAACCATCTCGTGTTCAGTACAGTAGCGTGGAGATATTCAGCTTTTTAACATTGGTTGGTGAAAGTAAGCCAGAGTCTCTCCTTCCTGCCATGCATTCTGGATTTGATATTGAAATTTAACACCAGACACCAAATCGGTGAAATAAATAGCCGCAACGTTAATGTGATATTTTTCAATCCAGTGCAGTTTTTCACTAGGGGCTCAATTTTACTCCCCCCTGGCACTACCATTACAAGATGGCCAAAATGTCGCTATATTTTATTCCGCCATTATCACTGGTGCAGGCTTCTGCATTGCGGTACTGACAGGGGGTGAGGAGACGTGACCAGGGAACTGCACAATAGGACGTTGCAAACATTGGCAGGGCTCTTGAAATCTTTCTGCGCCACTGCACAGTGGTCCAGTAGGAAGGCGGCACATCGATGGCACGACGCCATCAATCTTAGATAAAGAAGAAGGCAGCGCCAGCTTGTGGCTCACAAGGTGCAAGCTTTTGGGACTTCTCCTGGCATGAGGTAAGATAAGGCTGCAAAACGAACTGTCGAGTTCTACACTAAATCATAATGGGAACACCTGCCAACTTGAAGGCTGCTTCAAGCTGCCTTTCATCTCACTGGGATATTATCTCCCTGGAAAACTGCTCCGGTTTGGAAAGGAGCCAGAAAAGACCATGCGTTTTCATCACAATAACTTCAGGCATTAATGGCGCATTGGCTTGTTTTGATATGATTTGTTTCAGCCCGCTGACCCTTACTGGGGACCAGTGCCCCATACTGCCAACCACCGAAGTGGACATTCTCCATAGCCAGGCTAAGACAATGGGTAAGGCCCCAATTTTCCTCTCAATTTCCGCCCGTTTTGGGGGCGGGTAGAAGCGGGAATGGTCCCACCTACACCTGCCACCACTTCCGGAGTTTTTCCCGCCAGAACTGACGAGACGTTGACTATGCCAGCCCATTCATCCCTTCACACCACTGGGAACCCCATTGTATTCTGGGCTTCCAGCTTTTTTAAGGAAGTGGAGGGTGGAGTTACAAAAAGGGACACCTGGCCTGGTGCAATGGCCACAGCTACTTTCCTCCCCTACTGTCACACCCAAAGTTAAGATCCCAAGACAGACCACCGTGAATACTTGAACCAGCCTGAAACCATCCACCCCCCACCCCCGGCCAGGAAATTTGCTGGGGTCACGCAGGTGGACAGGAGTCTTGTCTCGAAGTGCTTCCTATGGAAACCTCACCAACGAGGAAAACTTGTTCCCAAGTATCTGCAGGATATACAACTGGAGAATATCACAGCTGAGCCCAATCCAGTCTTTGCCCTATGCCCACACGATGAAAGAGATCACCAAATGGTGATCAGATCAACAAATTCACCACAGGCCAGGCGTCCAACCTGGGACCTTCATGGTTTGATTGGCTCAGCTCCATACTTTGTGATTGGCAACTGGATTATCAGGGGAATGCCCATTACAATAAAACCTTTGCCAGTCACTTCTTAAGAGGGCAGTACCCCCTTCAACAGCAGTTAGATAACAGGCCGTGTAAATGAAGGAGCTCCACTCAATTTCTCCAAATACACGCACTCTGTCCAATGGTCACGTGTGAACATGTGCAGAAAAACGGCCTACTTCCCCTTTGATGGGTGGTGAATACGGAGCAGCACAATAAATTTAGTCAAACTAGGTCGGGAATATTTAACGGAATGAAGCCACTTACTCTGCTAAGTGGTAGTTTCACGATGTGTGACCTGTTGCTTGAGATAATCCTAGAAAATAAACACAAAATAATGCGTTGCTAAATTTCCATAACTTTCCCCCAACCAATTTTCTCCCCCCTCCCACCACCTGATAAAGGATTGAGATTAAGAAAGACTTGCTTTTCTATAGGGCCTTTCACAACCTCAGGACATCCCAAAGCTCTTTACACCCAGTGAAGTACTTTTGAAGTGTAGTCACTGTTGTACTGTAGGAGACGCGGCAGCCAATTTCTGCACAGTAAGATCCCACAAACAGCAGTGCGATAAATGACTAGAGTGTTAAGTGCTGAAGGGCTTGAAGTTTCTTCTTTATAATGTTGCAATTCCTTTGATGGGCAAATAAAGCAGCCAAAATGATGGTGGGTAGGGCCAGCATTCGGGGAAATCAGCTGATCTGCAAGGCACGACCCTCGGGGCTTGTCTTGCATCACCGCTGGAAGTTCGGCAGAAACTTTGTTTACGCTTCTAAACGGCCAAAGTTACAGCGGAAGCTCCGAGGAAATTCCCGCTGACTCAAGACCAAATTCAAACTCTTCATGGTAGGCAGGGAAAAACTCTCATGGGATGTCACACACTGTGACAGACTTACTTAGGATGGTATATGAGGGCTGATTTCCCTGTCGGGTGTCCCCGGGGAAATTGGCACGTATAGAGAGCACTGGTTGGAAAATTGCACACCCGAGATGCTCAAGTTTCCTCTTATTTAAATTAACGGGGAACAAACGCCAAGGTTCTATGGATGACAGCCATTCTTTATGTAAGATGATGACAATGGCCTCTACGCTTCAAAAGGCACCATTTAAAGTGCTTTGAGATATCTTAATGTGAGAAAGCACTTTATAAATACTAATCTAATTATTTACAAGCATTGCTAGTCCAGTGTCTGGCACACGGTGGTGATGTTTAACTGCTAACCTCGTCTGTCTCTTCAGGGCCACTGCTCAGTTACTCCTTGTGTGAACCCAAGTCACTGTAGTCGGTCGAGAATTTGTGAGGTGAATTAGTGGTCAGTAAATGACATTTAAGTTTCAGGCTCCTGGGCAGAACCCAAATGTAATGCCTGGTTTTATTTTCAAGATCATTTTATATCTGGAACAAAATGTGACATCGAGTGTGTACCCTCCCGAGTATGAGAGATGCATGCCAAATATATTTATATATCCATCTCCAGTAGTATTGGTCATAGTGAGTCCGAGCTTAAGCTGTTGTAAGGGCAGGAGGTGGGGGGAAGAGTGGAGATTGCTGCAATATGAAAATGGATAGGGGTGCATATTTCACTGAAAGAATTTAAAGCGAAATTTCTAAGAGGTCCCTTGGGGGAAAGAGCAAGGGAGTGGGGCTAATTGGATAGCTCTTTCAAAGAGCCAGCGCAGGCACGATGGGCCAAATGGCCTCTTTCTGTGCCGTATGATTCCGTGGTCTCAGAGATGGTCCAGTAAGTCAGTAAATAAACAGTGCTTCCCTTAGCCATTACAGGTCGATAAATATATACCACAGTCGCATTATATGGGGGAGCATCTCTTTACTGTCTGGTTTTCTAATGGCTTTCCCATTACATGATTAAGGATAAAATGAAGATATTCCACCACAAGACACCCAGCTCCCATGCCTAGGAGTCTGAAGTGCAACGTTACTTTTACAATTGAAGTTCACTCCAGGTATTTTTTTCTTTTGCCCAATGGATTAACTCCACTTCCACGGGCAAACCCACACTCCCTACAAACTGAAATATGACATTATGAATGAAATAATCTGAGATAATGTGCCCTGGATGAACGATTAACCCTTTTGTAGTTACTGGATAGCATGTAGCAATTCCACTACATTCCACATCGCTTCAGAAAACGGATACCAGTTTTGTCAGACGCTTTGGTGCCAAACTAAATTACCAAACAGGTTTATTCACAAAGAGCAATACATGCAAAGTATTGAATGAATTCAAAATACAGTAATCTGGAACCAATTCACAGAGGGTCATATGGACAAACCAATTGGATGAGATTTTTTGAAAACGACCCTGCACAACTTGGGATGAAACAATTAACTTTCAGAGAAAGGACATTGACTCCTCAGTGAACCAATAGAATACAGTGCAAGATTTATGATCTAGCACTGTGTCCCATCCCCGTGCCTTACATAAAACCAGATTAACTGCTGAGGTATGAAATGTGCAGGACTTTTATACTCAGAAAAATGCTTTGAGGTGAGACCCAGGTAATCCACCTGAACAATACCAACGACCTATAAATGCGAAAGCAAGATGATAACAGCCTGCCTGTGTTTGAGCTATTTCACATGTCACACTGACTTTTGGCTTAAAACACCATTAACTCAATTGACCCACTTTGGATCAGGGAGTAAGCAGCTTCTTTGACCAGATCCCATGATTGTACTACTGAAACTGTCACTCTTGGCAAGTTTTGCGTTCAAAATATTTGTAATTTAAGGATACTTTGTCCCTTCAAAGAGTTACTACTGTAAACGTTCATCTCTCCAACCAATATATTGGCTCTGAAGTATTTCTATTTCAATTGTGATGTTTTAAAGCTAATTTAAACTGAGATTTTTTAAAAATCAGAGTTATAAACTGTAATATCTATATTATTTCTGGTATTTATCAGTCTTTCTTCACCATGTCTTGTCATGTTTTAAGCTTTCAAGCAGTTAGTTAAAAGCAGCCTGCTTTGATATGTTCTGGTGAATCATGCATTAAGTCTCATCAAGACATTCCACTCCAACTAATCTATACTGAAATTCACAATGTGATTGGGTTCAGTTCCCTTTCATTTATGTTACAGTTATTACTAGTAGCTGATGGTGCTTCAAAACTGTCTTCAAAATATCTCTTGATGCACAAACAGATTACATGTTTTAGAGGAGGGAGAAAAATGTAGGAAATATAATGGCAACTCTGAGCAATATCAAAAGACACTACGAAAACACACACACTAAGTTGAGATACCATTGCAGCAATGGGTGAGCCAGGGGGTCCAGCTTGTCCATTTGTTTTTTGATCTCCAGGTATGATCCCTATAAGAGACATGACAAGTCGTTAACCTGTTGGGGAAACTCTGCACTTTAGCCTTAGTTTTTAAAAAAAATCAATTTATGAGATCAGTAGATGAGATTGAGAAAGCCCATTCAACCCATCCTACTTCATCCATCCAAAACCAACCTACACTCCTCCGTCACAGCATCTGGTTTCTTAAATGATTCCATAAGCTTTTGCCTCCTTAAATGAAGAATTTCCTTATATCAGTACTAAATTTGCCTTTCACCGGTTTGATTCAGTGTCTCATCGTTCCCTGTTCGTGGTTTGACTTGACATAATGCTCTGGCTTTACCTCTTCTGTACCATTTACTATCTTATCAATCTCCGAGATCCCCTCTTAGTTGTTTCCTTTCAGTGTTGAAAAGCCCAAATTTCTCCAGTGGTTCCTCATAATTCAGCGCTCTAATTTTAGGGATCGGCCTTCTGTCACCTTTCACACCATCTTTGGGGCGCGAATATTCCTTCTGTGTTTCAATGACCAAAACTGGTCACAACAATCAGGGTGAGGTGTGACCAGAGCCCTGGTGCTGTTTGATATTAGTACACACACACTGAGGCTAGTTAGATACAAATTCAGAATAATGCATTTTCATCTGTACAAATTTAGCAAATAGCTCTGGGTAAGAGGTAAAAAACCATGCCCACCTAGAAGGGTGTGATTTGTACGTGTCCCAATTCCTACATGTGTAGTTTTTGCATCCCCACTTAACAATTGAGGGTGAGACAGGCAATTTCTTTATGTACTTTCTTGCCTGGATACAGTACCCATTCATTACACTTTCCATACAAACGTGCTTCTCTGCATGTGTCAGCTTGGCTCAGTTGGTACCACTCTCACCTCTGAGTCAGAAGTTGATGGATTCAAGCCCCACTCCGAGGACTTGAGTACATGATGTAGACTTCAGTCCAGTGCTGAGAGATTGCTGCATTGTTGACAGGTGTTGTTTCTTTTGGATGGGACATTAAGCTGAGGCCCTGGCTACCTGCTCAAGCAAATGTAAAATATCCCATGGCACTCTTTGAAGAAGTGCAGGGGAAGATCCCCTTACTCCTCAACCAACACCACCAAAACAGGTTCATCTCATTGCTGTTTGTGGGGCCTTGCTGTGAGCAAATTAGCATTTGCCTATATAACAAAATGACTTCAGGTGGCATCAAGGAGCCCTAGTAAAATTGAAGTAAATGGGAATCAGGGGGAAAACATTCCAGTGGCTGGAGTCATACCTAGCACAAAGGAAGATGGTAGTAGTTGTTCGAGGCCAATCATCTCAACCCCAGGACATAGTTGCAGGAGTTCCTCAGGGCAGTGTCCTAGGCCCAACCATCTTCAGCTGCTTCATCAATGACCTTCCCTCCATCATAAGATCAGAAGTGGGGATGTTTGCTGACGATTGCACAGTGTTTAGTTCCATTCGCAACCCCTCAGATAATGAAGCAGTCCAAGCCCGCATGCAGCAAGACCTGGACAACATCCAGGCTTGGGCTCATAAGTGGAAGTAACATTCACGTCAGACAAGTGCCAGGCAATGACCATCTCCAACAAGAGAAAGTCTAACCACCTCCCCTTGAGATTCAGTGACACTACCATCGCCGAATCCCCCACCATCAACATCCTGGGGGTCACCACTGACCAGAAACTTAACTGGACCAACCACATAAATACTGTGACTACAAGAGCAGGCCAGAGGCTGGGTATTCTGCAGCGAGTGACTCACCTCCCAACTCCCCAAAGCCTTTCCACCATCTACAAGGCACAAGTCAGGAGTGTGATGGAATACCCTCCACTTGCCTGGATGAGTGCAGCTCCAACAACACTCAAGAAGCTTGACACCATCCAGGACAAAGCAGCCCGCTTGATCGGCACCCCATCCACCACCCTAAACATTCATTCCCTCCAACACCGGTGCACCATGGCTGCAGTATGTATCATCTACAAGATGCACTGCAGCAACTCGCCAAGGCTTCTTCAAAAGCACCTCCCAAACCCGCAACCTCTACAACCCAGAAGGACAAGGGCAGCAGATGCAAGGGAACAACACCACCTGCACGTTCCCCTCCAAGTCACACACCATCCAGTCTTGGGAATATATCGCCGTTCCTTCATCATTGCTGTGTCAAAATCCTGGAACTCCCTACCTAACAGCACTGTGGGAGAACCTTCACCTCACAGACTGCAGCGGTTCAAGAAGGCAGCTCACCAGCACCTTCTCAAGGACAATTAGGGATGGGCAATAAATACTGGCCTTGCCAGCGACACCCACATCCCATGAATGAATTTTTAAAAAACTTCAAAAGTAATTCAATGACTGTGAAGCATTCTGGGATGTCCCAAGGTTATGAAAGAAGCTATGTGAAAGGCTCCACACTTTAGGAAGGATGTGAAGGCTTTAGAGAGGGTACAGAAGAGATTTACTAGAATGGTATCCAGGAATGAGGGACTTCAGTTATGTGGAGAGACTGGAGAAGCTGGGATTGTTCTCCTTACAGCAGAGAAGGTTAAGAGGAGATTTGATGGAGGTGTTCAAGATCATGAACGGTTTTGATAGAGTAAATAAAGAGAAACTGTTTCCAGTGGCAGGAGGGTCGGTAATCAGAGGACACAGGTTTACAGTAATTGGCAAACGAACCAGAGGCAATATGAGGAAACATTTTCTTATGCAGAGAGTTGTTATGATCTGGAATACGCTGCCGGAAAGGATGGTGGAAGCAGTTTCAATAATAATTTTCAAAAGGGAATTGGATAAGTACTTGAAGGGAAAAAATTTAGAGTGCTATGGGGAAAGAGTAGGGGATTGGGACTAATTGGATAGCTCTTTCAGGGAGCTAGCACAGGCACTATGGGCCGAATAGCCTCCTTCTTTGCTGTAACATACTATGATACTATGAAACATAAATGCAACTCCTTTCTTTCTCATCTCCAATGTGTATACATGTGTTCTAAGTATAGCCATATAATTTACTTTTACGCTGTCTGTACTGCAAATCTTCTATCACTGAATCATTAAAACAATAATTAAGATCAAATGGAAAAAGAGGCAATTGAGTGACTCAAAGTCTAGCAGGACAAGGAAGGAATGATGAGGAAAATTACAAGCAGGGTAGGTAAGTCAGCACAAATGGAAAGCAGCTCACCCCAAACAAATGCGCTCAATGAAGCTGAGTCATGAGAAATTGCTCCTTTGAACTATCCTCTCTCATTCCTCCTAAGGTGTTGGTTTATTAGGGCTTTGACAAAAATGAAGCCCTGCCTAAGTCGTCGAAACCCGTCCAACCTTGAACATATCTGAACTTGGTTGAAGTTCTGGGTTCAGGTTATTTGCATGGGCTGGCCGTGCACTGGGTGGAGATACCATCTATGAAAAGATGTCTAGCCCATATCCTTTGGTGGGGGGGACCCATCAGAAACAGCAGCCAGATGGTCTCCTGCTTCACTATTCTTTTTTGCTGGCCCAAATAAATTTTAACACCTTATTGGAGATCCAAAGAGGCCGCTGGTAGTCCCTTTGCAGACACTCCGATCTGAAGGGGCCCACTCTGTCTATGCACGCCTTCTTTGTGGCAATTGTTGGGTAGAAACCCCGGAAAATGATGTGGGAGGCATTGTGGCATCAATCCTGCATTATTTGCATAAAATGTATGTTGGGAATAACCCTGCAAATGCCTCCTTCAGGCACAAAGAAGGCAGAGGCCTGTTGTTATGGGAACCGGCTCCAATTTTATCATCCTAACGCTTCAGAAACTGGCACACAAGACGGAGTACGACGAGGAAAATCTGCCCCATATTGTCTTTCTCAATAAATAAATTGGGCTACTTATTGGTGATATTCCTAGGTGACTTCCTGGTGAAGTATCTGCAATACTGAATAATTTACATGTCAGACATACATACATACTTGTATTTGGAAAGAGTTTCTTGATGTACTGAGGATTATATTGGTGATTTGACTTGCTGTCATATTCCTATCTTAAGTGTTCTGAAACATCTGAGGGAGCACTTCAGTTCACTGCCTCAAGTCTTCGCCTGCTCTCACTGGGATTACTGAGGCAAACGTCAATAATCAAAGCAATCTTGAAAGCTCCGCTGATGACCCAATGCGTAAATTTAAAAAACCCAGCTCAGCAAAGCAGAAATGTCTGATCCTCGGTTTATGCTGTTAGCTCATCTGAGCTGGGACAGCAGTATGGGGTGCTACAGTTACCTTCGGCATCCCTGGTCACTATCCAACGACCCCTGATAGAACCATAGAAAAGATACAGAAGGGGGCCATTTGGCCCATCGTGTCCATATGTATGTGAAGACTTACGGTAACATTATCAGACTTGGTTGTGATGGGCCTACCGACACTCACTGTCAAGGCTGACACATGATGAATGGCCAATTGGGTGATGTAGCAGATGGCACCAGTGGAACAATGTCCCAATGTGACTCCAAGGATTTAGGAGGGGCGAAAATAGGAAAAACATTTTTTTAAAAAAAAACACTCTGGAAGAACTTCCAGACCCAAGTAGGAACTTAATTCACCACATGCAGAAGAATTTGGCTTTGGAGTTTTTCAGTGATTTATACATATAAAAAGAAACTGTTTCCTAGTTGTAGATTGATTTCCTCCCACTCCCTTTCTTTTTGCAGTGAGACAGACATGGAACCGAGTTAGAGGCTTCTCTGTGACTCTCATCAGTGTTTGACCAACAAGATGTACAGAAAAACACATTAAGTTGGCTTTTTGCACACTAAACCACTCGCTGCAACACTTTAATTTCTTATTGTTTGCAATTTTAGTGTTTTCCTTTACATCACCATTTTTTCCTTCCTCCTTCACTTATTTCATTTGACAGACTGTCCGTCTCTTTTGCTGAGCTGTTAGGAGCTGCAGAAATCTGCTTCAAATTGTTGTCAATCACAATCGTTCTTGTGGGCCTTTAACCAAAATCATGCATTTCAAGATATTTTTAAAACTCAAAGCGTGGGCACTTTGTGACAGTAATAGTTCCTACAGTTTCTTGTAGGCAAGATGCGGGGAAAGCTCCTGATATGCCCATTTTCAAAAGGAACCTATTTATGAAGCTCATACAAAATCTAATAAAGCATTTTAAGTTACAGTGGTGATGTGTCAGTGGTGATTGACGTTTGTGAATGGAGTTTTTAAGTGTGTTTATTTTTTGATGCATCAAGATTGAGTGACAAGCCTCTGGTCAAATCCAGCAAATTGCTAATCAAATGTTTGTAGTTACTGAACTGATAAATGATTCTTTAAGGACAGCGTGTTTGCAGACGCAGAATCAAATATTCTTTTAGACTCCAAAAGTTTTGCTTTCAAAAAGTACCCATGAGTTGTTCTGATCTGGAATGTGCTGCCTGAAAGGGCGGTGGAAGCAGATTCAATAGTAACTTTCAAAAGGGAATTGGATAAATACTTGAAATTTACAGGGCTATGGGGAAAGAGCAGGACAATGGAACTAACTGGATAGCTCTTTCAATAATGGGCCAAATGGCCTCTTTCCGTGCTGTATCATTCTATGATTCTACAAGCTGACGATTGGAAGTTGCTTAGCAAACAGACAACATGATGTTCTTGTATTAGTTTGGGAGATTATAGGCAAAGCCAATGGTTTATGGTGACTGAATAAGTGAAACTGTGTTTTTATTACATGGGATTTCAGGATTTTGGGGACCACATTCCTTTCTGACATCCACAAACCAGTGCATTGGACGGAGATTATTACTATTATTATTTTTGAAAGGAATCTGAGGACCAATAAGTGGAAATTGTTCATGAAGTGAGGGTAAAATCTGATGAACCATTTTTAAATTATGAAAAGAAAAAGCACTAGGAGGCTCCACAATATAAATCCCCTACTTTAAGTGGCAAGGTTAGCAGGCCTTAAGTGAATTTATTTTTGGCAGGAATGGGACAAAGCTCCGAGGGTCCTAGGGACTATCGGCTGGACCCAGGAGTCTTGGTGATGCTGGAAACTTTATCAAGAAGGAAATATTTATTTGCCTGTGAATTTCTTACAAGATTGCAACATACTCCTGGAGTTCCAACAGCATCATAAACACATAGAGGGTGAAACTGGACTTGGGCGGGGAGGCAAAACAAGGGGTATCGCATCGGCCCCCCGTTATAAGCCTCGCCTGAGATTCGGTTCCGCTGACTTCAGTGGATATTGGGCGTGGTATGACGAGAGGCAATTGCGATTCCATTTGTTTTGCATCCCCGCCCAAGTCCAATTTTGCCCCCATGAAATCAAATGGTGTATAAATATGAATCTGAAACTCAAAACTGTATCATGGACTTCACTTCCAACAATGTAGCATTTCATCTCCTGAAGCATTCCTCAATGGGTAAAGAAAGAACTTGCATTTATACAGCACCTTTCACATTCTCAGGATGTCCAAATGTACTTCACAACCAATGAATTATTTTGAAGTATACTTATTGTTATGTTGGTAAACATGGCAGCCAATTTGAGTATAGCAAGGTCCCATAAACAGCAATGAGATAAATGACCATTTAAACTATTTTGATGGTGTATGTCGAGAGATAAATGTTGGCCAGATCACCAGGATAACTCTCCTGTTCTTCTTCGAATGTGCCATGGGATCTTTTACATCTAACTGAGCAGGTAGCCAGGGACTCAGTTTAACATTTTATCCAAAAAACAAGACCTCCAACAATGCAGAACTCCCCCAGAACTAGATTGAAGTGTCAGCCTAGATTATATGGTCAAGCCCCAGGAGCAGGGCTTTAACACAAGACCGTGTGACTCAAACAGCAGTGCTACCACTGAGCTAAGCTGACACAGGGAGCTAAGATCCAAAAGCAAGCTTGAGTCAAGCTTAGAAGAGGTGTAAGGCAAGGGCCTAGGTTATGTCAGATGGGAGGTCTGGTTTGTAAACTGTTGGTACCAATGGGAGGTCCAGGAAGAGAGCGGCAGATGATGCTGGTGATCATGGGTCAGAAACAAATTAGCAGGTAACACTGAGATAAATTACAACTTATTTCTTTGCTTTTCCACATTTTTGGGGGTGGCAATGCAGAGTTAAGCAGCAAACTGCAATGGCAGCTCAATTTTGTTTTGCCAGTGTATCTGATTGGTTGTTTCTACTGTGAAAAACAATGAACCAATCATAAAGGGGAGGAGACATTTTTTTTCTTCCTAATTGTTTTTTTCATGTCAAAAACACTGAAACTAATCAGAAAACTTTGGCATGAAGTATAGATTGTAGAAGGTGTAGAAGACTGAGGGAGTTAAGGAGTCTTTTCAAGGCAGGTTGAGGTTTTACTGAGGAGAATAAATATTATTGGCTATTGTTGGTACAACTACAAATGGAGGTCGATTTTCAACCTGCTGCCTGAGCGTAAATCTGGTGTTTCAGATTATCCACTCGTTATAAAAACCGCCCAATTTTGATTGAAACCAATGGTAATGAAAATCAGGGCGGCTGATGTGCGATACCAGTTTTACACCCAGACAGCAAGTTGAAAATCCATCCCAGTAACTAGCAAAGTGTCAATGTTCATTGTCTTTAATCTAAGTTGGTAATTTTCTGTCTTTAGCAGCATTTCCAGTGAAGAAAATATTGTAATCCAAAGGGCAGCCATGTAGAGTAAGCACCGTTGACATACCTGGGTCATTTCTCTGATGGACATTACACTATCCAGGGCTTTCTGTAGTCGCTCGTAGTTCTTCTTCTACAAATGGAGGACAGGAAAATGGTAAGACACAGGTCATCCTGTGGGTGACAGCACGATTGTGATAACAGTTTACAGCAGCTTAAGCTGCCAACATTGTCAATGATGGAGGCAGGAAGTCCCTCACAAAGGACTTGTGGTTGAAGTCCAAACTCATGGGAGTTGTACATTGAATAATGAATTGGTGAGATAATAGGAAATAAAGGGTGGACATTAGAGTTCAGATGGACACGAGATCCAGTGGAACTCCTTAGTGATCGTTCCTAAAATTCCAACTGTTCTTGGGTAGAAATTCATCTAAATTATCCCACAAAGTGTAACTTTGTCCTTACATACTGAAGATCCCAATGAAGTTATTGTGAACAACAATTTCTGTTGATGGCAGTTAACCACTGAGGTAAAACAATAGAATCTGAGGGCGGGATTGGCATTGAGAAAGTTCCATACTCGCTTAAAAACTGGGCAGAGTAGCTATTAATAACTGCCTGAGTGGGCTGGGAGGAGATTACTTACAAATCTACCTGGGCTGAAGAACAGAATGAAAAGGAAGCAGAAGAAAACTAATCAGGTAAAAATGTGGCAAAACAACACATTAAATTGCTAAATTCTAATTCTTTAACCATTAAAAAGACCAATATATAGTTTGAATAGTCAACTTTAATTTAGTGTTGAATACAGTGTTAGTGGACTGAGATGATTTTTAGCAATTACCCTTTGTGTTTACAAAACATGGGACGGGGAAATAGGGGGCAAGCACAACGAGATAGATGAGATGAAGTAGGGGATAAAAGAGATTCATCGGGAATTGGGGATTAGGGACTAATCCAAAATCTCCCCTCTCCAGCAACACAAGGCATTACCAGAAGTGCAGGCGGTGAGGTGACATTACCTCATTGATATATGATCAGCTATAAGGTTGGAGTTTGATATAAGGTTATTTTTAAATGGCTCACCTTGGGGTTGAACGCAAGTGTTTTGGGATCACTTGGGTCCACAACAGAAGGATAAGGCTCAAATATAATGCTTTTCCTTGGAGATTCTAGAGCAGCTCGGCACATTGCCACTAACAAGTCCACCACCTGAAAAATAAGTCCTCGGTTATCACTCTCTGAGGCAAGTAACATTCCCCACTTTTAGTTCAAGCTTAGCATTGGTCGAGGCTAATCAAAGATGAAATGCTTAAGTTATTTAGAATACAATGGTCCTTAACATCTTCATTATGTGATTGTGTCTCATCCCTCCGCTCAGGCCATTCTGTTTCATACATGCTAAGGATCAGGAGTAAGAGGTTCTGTTATTTACAGTGATGGTCTGCATACTTTTCATGTCTAGGTGACAGCATTAAGGTTTATTTCTTCTGGGCGGCTCTGAGAATGACAGGATAGCCCTCCGTCCTTGTCACTCTTTTGTGGCTGTGACAGAAAGGCGGGGAGACCATGGCAGCAACAGTGGTGGGATAGTTAGAAGCAGCCATGGTGTTGTCGAAGGGGCTTTCCAGAAACACATTTGGACAAGCAGGAAGGGGTTGAGAAGTGAGGAGTGGGGTTGTACAAGGAGCAAATATTGATCGCTGCAGAGTACCTTATAATCTGTGGTAATGTACAACCCAAAACATTAAGGGAGGGGCCAATAGACCATGACAGAGAATATTTCATATAGTAATAGTGTCACAGACATTCCCGCTCCATGTCGCCGTTACTCGAACCTTCCTAGATTACAAATTCTGCATTCAGAAATATATTTCTTCCTCTTTATGCCCATTTCCTCCTCTCCCTTCTCCTCCTTCTCTGCCAAGAGGCATTGCTGGAGTACAGCTCCACACCCACTGATTGCTCTCCAGCATTTTACCCAAATGACCATCAGCAGGATAGCGATCAGGAGCAGAATGTTTAGACAATGATCGCCTCCCTCTCCAGTGATGGTGAAACCAATTGTAGCAGTCCTACTATCACCCTGGCTGAGATCAGCTAACATATAACTAACTGGACGTCAAACCTGGGAACGGTTTGGCTGGAATGATTCAGCTACTCGTGTCTTAATCCATTGGGTGAGCATCAAAATTGTAAAACATGGTGAGTTTTTGTTACCTCAAGATTCGATTTCTCCAACATAGTTCTCGCTGGCCTCCCTTGCTTCACTCTACAGAAACTTCAACTCACCCAAAAATTCCTGTTCCCACACCAAGTCCCATTCGCTCAACAACCCGTGTTGTCGACGATCTCCAATGGCTCCCAGCGCTCAATTTGAAATCCTTGATCCTGATTTATTAATCCTATCAAGGACTCGCACCACCCCACCTCAGCAATCTTCTCCCATCTTGGATCCCAGCTCTTTCTTCTCAGTCCTATGAGTCTGGCCCCTTGTGCAGCCCTCCTCCCCCACCCCACCCCCGCATCAGTGGCCGTGTCTTCAGTTATCTCAGCCCTACCCTCTGAAACTCCCTCCTTCACCTCGTAACTCTTTTCAACCATCTCACCTCTCCTAGCTCATCTGTTACTGTTCAGCATCTTATGTGGAGCACTTCAGGATAATTTATTACATTAGTGACGATATAAAAATGCAAGTGGTTGTTTTATAAATTTTATCTTGAGGGATGTATAGTTACCCTTGAGAATTCTTGTCAGATAAAATTCCTGTGAAGACCCTTGGGACATTTTACTGCGTTAAAGGTGCTATATAAATGTAAATTGTTGTTGAGCCGTTGGGGCCGTTGTCATGGCAGCTGCATCTCAGAATTTTTTATGGTGGAATGTGATTGGGGAGAAAGGTCTTGGTAACGCAATTAGTGAACATCGAAAGTAGAAACTAACCAATTGGGAAGGAGAAAAGCACTGGGACTTAAAAATACTTGGACTGATGACTCCACACAGGCAGGCAACCCATTTGTGACAGATGCAAGAAATATTATAAAGATTTCCCAGTAACACTGCTTCAGGTGACATAATCTAAACACAGCAAAACAATTCAGTCAGAACAAAAAATAAATCAGACACTAAACTGAAATATGGATGCCCGTTATGGGGTTCATCCCAATTCACTGTAATGGTAAGAGTGAAATCATTCAGCATCATTGCACTCAGGCTTTACAGCACCTTCAGAAATTTACTGAGGTCCCCATAATATAATCCCCCACCCCGCCTCCCTGGAAGTCACATTGAAAGGAAGCCACGTTGGTTCAGATTTTCTGATTGGTGTCATTTTACCAGCATCAGTTAACCCACGTCAATCGGAAAATCTGGGCTGTTGTAATTTTCGGAGGACGCTCTCTGTTAATAGGTGTCAGCAGTGGCTCAGTGGGTAAGCACTCTCGCCTCTGAGCCAGACGGTTACGGGTTCAAGTTCCACTCCATCGGACTTAAGCACAAGATCCAGGCTGATTCTCCAGTGCAGTACTGAGGGAGGGCCGCGCTGTCTGAGGTGCCGTCTTTCGGATGAGACGTTAAAACCGAGGCCCCGTCTGCTCCCTCAGGTGGACATTAAAAGATCCCATGGCACTATTTTGAAGAAGAGCAGGGGAGTTCTCCCCGGTGTCCTGGCCAATATTTATCCCTCAACCAACATCACTAAAACAGATTATCTGGTCATTTTCACATCGCTGTTTGTGGGATCTTGCTGTGCGCAAATTGGCTGCCACATTTCCTACATTACAACAGTGACTACACTGCCAAAAAGTACTTCATTGGCTGTAAAGAGCTTTGGGACATCCTGAAGTTGTGAAAGGCGCTATATAAATGCAAATCTTTCTTTTTTTCTCTTTATAGCTGCAATACATTTTTTTTCTTTCCAGCTTTTCTCTTTTCACCTCTTCTCCTGAAGATGTTGAGTCTCTTACTGGGATCTGGTTCCACGGGAGCAAGTTGCCCTCCAGCATCTTGCTCAAGTGACTGCTCTTTGCATATGAGCGTTGGCAGGCTATTCGACTGCGTGAAGGACACCACAGCCATAGCCCAATCTCTTCCTCGCGCACGTGGACTCCCAGCAGGGGTCGCTGGGTAGCGATCAGACACAGTCAGCTGATTTCTTTGCCCTCCTGAGGGGCGGGTATTTCCCAGAGCTGGCTCAGGTCAGCTGATTCACCACAGACTGGGTGAGATCAGTACGGTTGGGAACGGTGACTTTATCATTGAGCCACTGGAGAGGTCCAATGGCTTCCATCTCTCGCTCTGTGACGGACAAAGCTTGTTTACCTACCTCTGCTCCAGTGGCGACCTCTTCTGCTGCTCCTGACATCACTCCCAGGGTGTAGAATGAGAAAACACATAGCTCCCGTGTGCACACAGCAGGCTGGGCAGGAGTGGAATACAGAAAGAAGACCGTCAGTCTACTGAAATTCAAGCCCCATGCAAGAGTAATACGAGCAGCAGGTCTTAAACTATGGAGATTAGGAATAGACTGCGTGTTGGGCGTTCTTCTTTTCCCAGAGAGCAGTGAGCCTCTGGAAGGTGTTGGTGGCTGGTGAGGTGGGAGCTGAATCTTTACCTTCAAGAGGGAGCTGGACTGGTTCCTAACTGGGGCAGAGATCACGTCATATAGAAGGTCAGTGTCCATACAGATAACACGTGGTCCGTGTGATCTCCTGGACTGGTTTTGATCGCCTGAAGGGGTCGGAGAGGAATTTTCAAGGGTATTTTTTCTCCCTTATTGGCCCTGGGTTTTTTCTCTGTTTTTTTGCCTCTCCCAGGAGGTTATCGTGCTACTGGGGGAGGGGGAGGTTATCGTGCTGGGGGGGGAGGGGGGAGGTTATCGTGCTACTGGGGGAGGGGGAGGTTATCGTGCAGCGGGGGGAGGGGGAGGTTATCGTGCTGTGGGGGAGGGGGCAGGTTATCGTGCTGGGGGGGAGGGGGAGGTTATCGTGCTGTGGGGGAGGGGGCAGGTTATCGTGCTGGGGGGGAGGGGGAGGTTATCGTGCTGCGGGGGAGGGGGAGGGGGGAGGTTATCGTGCTGTGGGGGAGGGGGGAGGTTATCGTGCTGCGGGGGAGGGGGGAGGTTATCGTGCTGCGGGGGAGGGGGAGGGGGGAGGTTATCGTGCTGTGGGGGAGGGGGGAGGTTATCGTGCTGTGGGGGAGGGGGGAGGTTATCGTGCTGCGGGGGAGGGGGGAGGTTATCGTGCTGCGGGGGAGGGGGGAGGGGGAGGGGGAGGGGGAGGTTATCGTGCTGCGGGGGAGGGGGGAGGGGGAGGGGGAGGTTATCGTGCTGCGGGGGAGGGGGGAGGGGGAGGTTATCGTGCAGCGGGGGTGGGGGGAGGGGGAGGGGGAGGTTATCGTGCTGCGGGGGAGGGGGAGGGGGAGGTTATCGTGCTGTGGGGGAGGGGGGAGGTTATCGTGCTGCGGGGGAGGGGGGAGGGGGAGGGGGAGGTTATCGTGCAGCGGGGGTGGGGGGAGGGGGAGGGGGAGGTTATCGTGCTGCGGGGGAGGGGGGAGGGGGAGGTTATCGTGCAGCGGGGGTGGGGGGAGGGGGAGGTTATCGTGCAGCGGGGGTGGGGGGAGGGGGAGGGGGAGGTTATCGTGCAGCGGGGGTGGGGGGAGGGGGAGGGGGAGGTTATCGTGCTGCGGGGGAGGGGGGAGGGGGAGGTTATCGTGCTGCGGGGGGAGGGGGAGGTTATCGTGCTGCGGGGGAGGGGGGAGGGGGAGGTTATCGTGCTGCGGGGGAGGGGGAGGGGGAGGTTATCGTGCTGCGGGGGGAGGGGGAGGTGGGAAGAAGTGTTTAGTCATGTTGGTCTTTTTCTGCCCATCAATTTCATTTGTTCGTAGTATATTAAATGATCACTCTGGAACAGCCATCTCTAAACCCCGTGACCTCTGTGAATCCCATACTTATTTGCAGTAACACGGAGTTATGGATGGCTGGAGTGAGCACTTTTCGAAATTATAATAATAGTTTCAATAAAATTAAAAACATAAAAGTAGTCGGATCAACTCGCGTAGTGGCACAGCTGGTCATAGCAATCGGTGCGGAGATGTAGAGATCAGGACGGTCCTGTGCTGAGTTTGCTGATCCAGAAAGCTGCTGAGGCTGGGGGTCAAATGAAAATTTCAGAACTGAGATTGATGGGTTTTTGTTAGGCCAAGAGTATCAAGGGTTATGGAACCAAGGTGGGTCGATGGAGTCTACTGCAGTTATACAGGGCCTTGGTGAGACCACACCTGGAGTATTGTGTGCAGTTTTGGTCTCCTTACCTAAGAAAGGATATATTTGCCATAGAGGGAGTGCAGCGAAGGTTCACCAGACTGATTCCTGGGATGGCAGGACTGTCGTATGAGGAGAGATTGGGTCGACTAGGCCTGTATTCACTCGGGTTCAGAACACTGAGAGGGGATCTCATTGAAACATACAAAATTCTTAAAATAATGGGTGCAACTGCTGTATATGACTAATGTTAAGAACTGGGTACAGAATGAGTTTCAACGTCTCTGGGATTTAGGCCCAAACCCAAGCAAAAGCTGAGAGTCAACTGTCTCTTTAACGGGGCACTCTCAGACTGTGCGTATGTAGGTATGTGTACGCGTGTGTGTGTGTGTGTGTATATGTGTACACGTGTGTGTAGGTATGTGTACACGTGTGTGTATGTGTGTGTGTACACGTGTGTGTAGGTATGTGTACACGTGTGTAGGTATGTGTACACACGTGTGTGTAGGTATGTGTATACACGTGTATGTGTAGGTATGTGTATACACGTGTGTGTGTAGGTATGTGTACACATGTGTGTGTGTAGGTATGTGTAGGTATGTGTACACGTGTGTGTGTGTGTGTAGGTATATGTACACGTGTGTGTAGATATGTGAGAGATTGCTTTCCTTTTTCTTGCTTTCTCTCGTCTTTGTTATTTTACTTCTGGTTGGAAAATGTACAAAGGATTCCCATACTATTTAAGTCGTGCCATATCAGTTACGTTTTCAAGAAAAACCCTACAAGTTCCGTCTGTTTCTAAGTTATTTCTCTATATTTGGAAGAGGTAAAAATAAGCACGAAGCTGTTAACATTTCCTGGATCAGACTCCTGAGCTTTAGCCAATGTTTCTGTGTCACTGTTTGTTGAGAGATGATTTGCCTTCTAATTTTCCTCCCTGTTACAGGAGAATGGCCAATCTTCCAGATAGCAATACCATTCTTTGATTTGGTAATCAGGCCAAGACAGCAAACGTGCTGTTTGGGAACCCAATAATGTTAATCACTGTTCTACCACACCATGGCTATGTACCACACCATGGCTATGTACCACACCATGGCTATGTACCACACCATGGCTATGTACCACACCATGGCTATGTTCTATCACACCATGATCCCGGCTGTGTCCATCAAACTGTTGCATTACCAAGTTATCGTCCACTCTACGTCTGCCATGCTGCAAAATCAATTACATTGTGCTTACCTTCAGCATCGATCCGTTCTGGAAGACATGCTGCTCATCACACACAACACAGTATTCATTCAAGGTGGGAATCCTTTGCTCAGCGTATTTCATGGTCTGAATGGAAAAATTGAGATATAAATTAATGACGATATGCCTGTAACTAATTGAATTCTTCTTCGAGGTACACGTACACAGATGTTGTGATGCATTGATATGTTGTAACAAGAACAGAAGAATAGTGAAGGACAAAAAAAAAATCGCCATTCGGCCCATCAAAATACCTTCCTCTAGTACCCTAACTCTCCCAAATGGCATTCAGCCATATTTTAAATACCACTGCCCCATTCCTGCCAGGTTGGCCAAATTAAAATAGGCCCTATTGTAGGTATCACCAGATTCACACAGCAGAGGGAAATGAACAGAAATAACCCTCTCTGGTCTAGATTTTCTACTCTCAGGCTTGGCAATAGGTGACCGGGAGTGGAAAATGGTCAAAAGTCCTGCCCCACCGGAATTCCACCCCAGCAAATTTCCAGGTGCCTGGCACCAGTAGCAATAGAAGCACCCACCTCAAATAGGCGGGCAATCACGTCAATATTAACTTGGTGGAGAGAATGAATAGGATCCCTCATACAGTGCTGGGAAATGACACTAACTGTTCAAGACAGACTCACTTCCCAGCTTTGGTGGACCTTTGAAAAACTAAACAACTGGCTTCATCGCTCAAGTGATTTAAAGCTGAGTCCCAACATGACCAAGGGACGTCTATCAACAGAAAGAGTTGTATAAATTAGTGAATCTTCTTAGCTTTTGACCAGCTGACTGAACGAAGCAAAGTACAGAGATGTCAAACGTGTCCCAATTAAATCAGGCTTGCTTCTGGCAGATCACAGAGTGCCACTGACAATGGTTACACAGGGGACCATTGCCTGGTTCTTGTCTCTCACTTCATCTGCCGGGGGGGGGAGATGGGAGCTGGCCGACACCCTGTAAGAGGAGAAGAATGGGGGACAAAAAGGGGAGAAAAATACAGAACCTGGAGATAACTATTAAAAGGGACGGACTGCTTTGATCTCTACGTGTAGCAACATAGTAAAGACATTGTCCCTTTAAATAAGATTAATGAAGTCGCTACACACAGCGATGAGAACGATTCTTTTCCCTAAGAGACTATAATATATACATTATATAATGTATCCTTATCTACAGATATATGCTCAATATACCCGATGGAGAGTTACCGACTGCAAACTGAAAAAAATACCAGCGGATATAGTTTAGCCTGAAGAATGGTTGTGACGTTTCGTTTAGTGACTGGCCTGTACTCTAAATTGGTGCATCCAGGTAACTTTAGCTGAGATCCGAAGGCCGTTGTAAATTACAAGCTCCAGGTCAATGACTGGTTTTCTCTCTTTGTTTAAGATTGTTTTGCATCTGTAACAAAATGTGACATCTGGAGTCTGACGGAAAAAACTTGTGCGAGATGCCCAAAAACAAATCCGTAAAATATTACAATCGCCGCTCTGCTGCCCCTGCCTTGAAAGTTCCCGGATTCTTCAAAGATTTTTTTAAACTTTACTTTTGTAATTGTTTTCCGTGTGGCAAGGACTCTTTCCCTTCCCCTTAACAATCTGAGAATGAGGACACTGCCCTCCAGGAGATGTCAGAGGACAATTGTCTCGAATAGAGGGCTGCCTATGGTGACACCACAAATCCCGGCCAGAATGGAAATGATTGGGTAATTCCCCTCTCAATCACAGCTGGAGACTGCACAGCTGTAAGTGACTGGGATTGATTTTATGCACATAATTTGTATTATGTAACTATCCTCCACTCACTGCATTTTCCTGGAGAAATAATCCTGCTTTTATCAGGAGATGTTGCTGTAGTTTTGGTCATGAGTTCTGTTTGCTGTAGTTTGCAGAGACTGTTTAAATAGACTCTGTTTATAGTAAGTCCCGCCACCTCCTCGACTTTGTTGGCTGACACAGTTGTGTCAACACTTACTTTGCAACTAGAATTCTTCTTTGGATCTCCAGTATTACAGCTAGCTGGTTGCCCCTTAATTGTGCTTCTTAGCATTCATTAACAGACTGCTTAAAAATAAACTGAACAAAGGAGGAGGACATGGTGGTGTTATGGATGTTGGTGTTAGAAGAAACACAAGTGGGGAAGATGGTGCTAAAAAGGAACAGGTGTGCCGACAGTGTTCAGCTAACTATTAACGCCACAACTTCCTCAGAGTTTACCTGTACAAGAAAGCCATATTCTAGCGTTGGAATGTTCTTACAGTGACTCCCAGCCTGTGAATCAATAGATAAGATTGGTAAGATATTGAGCAATGGAGAATTACTTGATGATAAATTAATACTGGTCTCAATGAGCCAAGCTCTGGTATGTGGACATAGGAACAGGAGTAGGCCATTCAGCCCCTCGAGCCTGTTCCTTCATTCAATGAGATCATGGCTGATCTGTGACCTAACTCCATATACCTGTCTTAACCTCATATCCCTTAATACCTTTGGTTAATAAAAATCTATCAATCTCAGATTTAAAATTAACAATTGAGCTGGCATTATCTGCCAATTGCAGAAGAGAGTTCCAAACTTCTACCGCCCTTTGCGTGTAGAAGTGTTTCCTAACTTCACTCCTGAAAGAAAAATAGAAAATGCTGGAAATACTCAGCAAGTCAGGCAGCATCTGTGGAGAAAGAAACAGAGTTAACGTTTCAGGTTGACGACCCTTCCACTGGCACATTCCCAATGTCGTCCATGGAATGGGGGAGGGAGCAAACAGATTTCAGCTTCTTGCCCACAGGAAGGAGGGGGGCATGGGGTGTCATGAAGTACTTTGTATCGTTGAAAATAATTTATTGTACAATTCTTTGGTGTTGTTGGTCATGGTCAATCTGGTCAATGGTAATTAGTGGGGAAACAACATTGTGCCTTAAAAGTGCTTTGTACATTTCTGCTCAGAGACCATTTGAAACTAAAGCAATTCAGATGAATGCCATTCTCCTGTAACTGTTGGAAACCATTGGTTTAAATCTCCTTGCTACACAAATAAGTTTTACATATTCAATTTCCATATAAATGAACCAGCGTTTTCAGATCACTTGCACTACGCTGGGTGAAACTTGCCTGATTCGCGGAGGGGTATCCAAAGAGTTCGGGTTTGGGGGTTTTCATAGTGCAGGAGATGGAACGATTTATGATGCGATTCACTCTGAGGTCTGGCACCCCGAGTTTGCTCTTTAGCATGGAGTCCTGGATGAGGGGAAAACTTGGAGATCTACAATGAGAAGCGGAGAGTTATTTTCAGCAGTTGGTAGAATAATACAAATGTTTCACAAACTACCAGAATGTGGAGGCCTATATTTTCCATTTGGTGGACATCCACTGCTTAATTTCCCAATGATTTTAATAATGCATCTTACCAATAGTAAAAACTTACTGCTCCTATAGATGGACAATGGTCATCAGTGATGCATCAGTAGAATTCTCACCTCATTGAAACTTAGCATGAAAAGGATTCTATCTAACACTAATACACTGTTAACTTTCCTTTTAACTAATGTTTCTTTGTTCACACTGAAGTCTTGCCCTAATTCGGATAGAACCCCAACCATGGCATTCAAATGTGGAAGGGAACAGTTCAAAAATGATTACGTTTTTGTATTTTGTGCTTGACCTGCGCTCTGTCACCCAGTCTGGCTCTCATTTTTTTTTCTGTCGCTAAAATGCGTAAAGAGTGCAAAATGGCTGCTGCCGTAAACTAAAAAATGGGTTTGATATTCGATTCATTCGGTGAAATATTGCCTTTTTCCTCCCTATCTTCTTTAGGTTTCCATCCAGCTGAGAAGGCAGCAAGGCGGCAATATTCGCAGCTGCTGCCAATGCCATTCTGCAATGGGACACCTCGAGGTGTGTAAAGGCTTTTAACTTTGGAGTGACTTGCCCCTTTCATCCTCACCCTTTCAAGGAAGCACTTAAAACTCTGCTGACTGCCTTCCACCCTACAGCGATGGGCCAGGTGAGGTAGAGAAGACTACAGGCACAGATGTGCATCCTACTATTCATGAACAGCAGCTTGGCACAAATTTCTTATGACGGACGCTACCTTAATGGAATCACACACATTGACCAGAGTTTAAAGAAGTCTCCATCGCGGCCATCTGAATTTTCCTTAAGTGCTACCGTTTTTGAAACAAACACACAAACAAAATCCCAGACGTGCTTTACTTTGGGATCGGCGAGAATATGCTGAGTCCCGACCGGAATTTCTTCACTGTGCCGCTCGATTTAAACCAGCTCTGCCTCTTCTCCTGCTGGTGTTTCAGGAAATCGTTGCTCAGGTGCTTCCACTGCTGAGAAGTGAACATTCCCAGAATTCTGCAAAGTAGGAAACACAGGAGATTGACCATCGTCTCCCCCTCGCACGCCCCAAACAACACCGGTCACCTCCACCTCCGGGACTGTAGGACCATTGGCCGGGAACTTCCTCGCAGCTGCTCCCGCTGTGCCATAACTTGGTCGGAAGTGCGGCAGGAACCCGATTTATGCGCCTAAACGGGATTCCCGTCGCACTTCTGGGGAAGTTAAAGGGGCACAGCAGCAGAAAGTCCAAAGAAATTCAGGGCCATTATTTTTCAATTACGCTTTGTTTGCTACATGTTTGAGTATTCATGACAAAATTTGAAACCATTCGTAGTTCTTTTTATGAATTTTGTGTTGATCAAGACGAGGGCTGTTAGTGCTGGAAAATGGGACACGTTTCCATTTCAGGCACCCAGTGTCCCCATCAAGCAATCCCAGGTCTAGTACAGTAAAGTAAAGCTCCCCGCACCCCCTGGACAAACAGTGTGCTTCGGCGCAAACTTGAGACTGCACTGCACCAACGTGACATTTTTCCATTTACCACACAAACCGTCCACCAAGAACTGGATTGAGACGTTCCAAACTCGTTTCACATAGGACCCATTACGAGTAATTTTGATATTTTGTTTTGAAAGATCAGCTGTCGTCAGTGACACAGAAGTCCACGAATGTAAGCTGTCGGAAGCACTAAATTTTAGATTTTAGACTGCGGTGTGTCAAAATGGAGGCAATTTGCCTTTGTGCGATAGTGTAAGGATGATGATAGTGAATCAGCAGCCCATTTTACATCTCTCCCCGTTTTTAGTTCCATTTACTCTGCTCCACTAATATGCTTTAACCCCTTCCTCAAACCACCCCTTACCTTATCAGTGTGAACTTTCCACTGCCATCCATCTTTACAACCCCGCTAAGTGAGTTTGCCAATTAGCAATGTTTTTCAATCAAATCAAATAGATGTTCAGTAGTTCACTGTATCAGGGTTTGCAGGGCTATGTGAGTGTATGAGTGAGATCCATTCAGTGCCACAATATCATCATGTCAGGTATGTGTTTTATTGCATTGCTTTAGTCCAATAATTAACTAATGCCTTTTGTGAACAATGATCTCCAGCATTTGAAACCAGTATATTAAGAGTCTGTACAAGTAAGGACCATCGAAATCTTTAGAGATCCAAGAAAGTCTAGAGGTCCAGATTTCTACCAAGGCACACAATGTTGTGCTCCTTGTATTCTGTGTGTATATTTTACATATACTACCAGATCTCCTGTGGCATTGCTCACATTGAGACGGAGGATCTGCTGTCTTATAACAATAGAGTGCGATGGGAAAGTTATCACAGGAAGTAGGTGTGCCACTTGCAGGAAATGCAGGTGAGATGCAAGACTCCCAATATGTTAGAGGGATACACTTATGTAATATACATAAATGCGTACATAATTACATGTAAACATAAATTAGCTTTTAAAATATAACATTCCCTTATGGTGGAGACTATAGCACTTACTTCTTCAGTTGTAGTCCAAGGCCGAATCCCTCTTTGTTGGATGGTTGGAAAACCTCTACTGATGGCTCTGTTGGGTGATTAAAATATCGTCACTTGTGAGGGCGAAAGGTACTTCCAGGACAAATAATCCGCTGGGTCAAGATGCTGATTTCCACGGTGCATCAGCAATCTTTGAATCCGCCGTGATTTGTTTACAGTAGGATCCCACTGGCTTCCTGCGGGTGTCCCACTCGCCTGCTCAAAAGACTAACATCGAGGCACAGCGGGAAGACGGCAAGATCAGAGCGGGTAAGTCGCTGCCCTCATTTCAAAGTGGGATGGGGAGGAGGCTCGTGTGCAGCACAAACGCCAGCACAGTGTTGGGCCGAATGGCCTGTTTCTGTGCTGTAAATTCTATGTAAAAAAAAAAACAGCCCTGAACATCTTAACCTTGGGAGAGTGTCCACTGTGACAACCCAACTTTATCGGCAACTAAATCCGAATGAGAGTCAGTGTTTGCTGTGGGGTCTCGCCTACACACAGGTGAGTTGGACTTCCCCAGATTTGTTTCACGTAGAATCCCTCCTGCTATCAGATGGAGAGACTTATAATTCATCAGATTGGGTTGGAGGCAGACTCAGGTCCTGGGGGTGAAAGTGTCCTAACTCACTGTGCCACCCAGTTACCCTGTAGGCTACTTTGATGGGGATGAACGGCCAGAAGCCTCCTGAATGCCACATTTTACGTCTCCTCTACTTTAATTGTACTCTTGCCATTTTTACAGCTTTGTCCCAGGATAGTGTAACGATCCTGAGAGGCTGCCCTGTGAGAAGGTTCAACCACCCATGGGGAGGGGGGGGAATCTGGGGCAAAGCCCAGAGATTCTGTAGACGGAAGAGGGGGAGAAGAGAGAGAGAAGGCAAGTCTGGCACATTTGCTGATTTGTATCATTGTTACCGGTTATTATTAAATACCCTCTGCCCCGTGCACATAACCAGTTTCCGGGTTTTGTCTGGACGAAATTGAAGGCACTGTTATACAATCAGCTCGGGTAATTTTCAAGAAGAGACTTGAATGAAGTTCACTCTCGTCACTTACCAGGTCCATCCAGGTACTGAGACAGAGAAAATCTCATTCTGAGTACGATAGGCTCTATCCTCGCCACCTTCCAGGCAATTGCGATCTCCTCCTATTAACAAATTACATTAGTTACATCCAGAAAGCTCTGATTCCATGGACACAATTGTAGTCAGTAATATCTGATCCTGAAGCAGGCAGGAAATGTAGGGGGACAGCTTACATTGACCACGAAACTAACAAAATGCCTGCACATATGTGAGCTTTAATGAATGGTTTTGTTTAACAGCCTAAAAACCAAAGAAAGTACAGAACACGAGAAGGTCATTAGGCCTAAGAAGCTGACTCCTTCCGTCAGGATGTGTAAAATTAATACCTTTGTGGGCTCTGCTCAATTTGTTCAATCTTTGAACAGCTGGAGCCAATGGAAGAAAATCTTAGCGCTACAGATTTGTATTGCTGGGAAAATATCAAACTGCTTGGTCTTTCTACTCTGTCCCTTGGAAGCACCTCACGTTTTGTTAAGTAAATATAGAGAAGCCTTGGGCCTGTCATTATGGTGAAGGCTAGGCCCGAGAATATGGATCATGTAACTACCTGGTGGGCCACGTGCCTGTGTTCTAATGGGCTTCTTTGGTTCCATTGGCTGTGATCTAAACTCCATTTGAACCTGGGAAAAGGGTTGTTTTAACAATGAATGTTAAATACGTGACTGGCACTGCCCGAGACCTGCTGCAATGGAATGATGTTTCTTGAACTGAACTACACTGAGAAGTTCAGCCCATTTCTACCTTTACTTTCATCCTATGCTTTTTTCATGGAGACAGGTCACTTCTACACAACATCACTTTGATACAGTTACAATTAGAGCTGGTTTGAGAACTTGTAATTCTGCCTCCAGTTGGGGCTACAATTTAAGGCGTCTCATCTGGTTTGATTACTTGCAGTTTTTAAAATTATATTTTCAAGAATATGCAATTACATGTTTTGTTACCCACTGTACATATTAATTGCTGATGGGAGACTACATTTGTGTACTAGGTCTGTCGGCCTGGCTGTGTCTCTGCTGGGAGCAATGGATGAAGTGGTTTATTTGGGTTTGGTCTCTGGGAGTCACAAAGTCAACGCTGGCAGATAGGCCGCTTTCCTTTGACGTCACGTCCGGTTTCCATCTTCGCTTCCAAGGTTCAATCTCTGGCATCATAAGCATCAGTTAGATGCTGGGAGCGGAGCGGGATGATTGTAATTGAGTCACAGTGGCTCATTGGGCAACTTTAGTGCAGCATAGGAAGTTTAAATCCCCACTGATTTTTGCCTGCAAACAGATGTGTGGACACCAGGTGTGAAATGTTGGCTGTCAGCGTTCCACCTGGACGTTTGGCACATACAAAATTGTTCTGCCTCATTATAGCTTCTTCACTTGCTGTATCGAAGAAAGGACACAGCATCTTTCTTAATACCAGTCAGTTGTCATCTTCTGCTGGAGAGCACAAGAACGAAAGGGAACTCCACTAAATCCCAGCCAGGCCTGACACCTATGGCTGGGCAGAGGCCCGACGGTACATGGAATCAACAAGTCAGCACAGGTCCACAGGTGATGTGGAGGTGAGCCAAACACAAAGCCTCGAGGCAGAATGAATTCCGTTGAAATAAGGCAACAGCAGTGACCTGCCGGAATGAAGTCGTGGACAGCGACCCCCAACCAGTAGGACCACCTAAGAGACCACCTAACCAGAGAGACTCATCTAATTAATAGACATGAAAATATAACTCTTGGTAGTTTGCCTCGGAGTTTCATTGCAAAGTACGTTTCTTTATTTAATTTTGTTGAAACAATTTTGATGAAAGAGCATTATCCCTGGGCGGGAGCCCGTTAGTCCTGCTAGGTGTGTGACGTGGTTGGAGCAATCCACTGAGGTATAGCATCTGTAGTCAGTCCTGAAGTAGCTTAAATAAATACAGCATGTGGTACGATTCATGCTCCAACTCTCTCTTGCTGTCCTTCCTCTCGGTGTCTCCCTCCAGCGATGTTGCCGTCACACCAGGTCTAATCAGCTTTTGACTCGGGGGGAAATGCTGCCACTCAATGCTGACTTCTACCCGAGGGGATAAATGACCAAAGTCGACACGCCCCCCAGTACCAGGAGGCAACGTGTCATTTGAACACGTCTCAGTTCTCTCTGTCTGAGCAACACAAACCAGAGCAACTGTTCAGGGTGAAGTCTTGCAACACTAAAAATAAATACTCAGCCTCCCCTAAGTAAACTGCCGAACATATGGAGTTGGACTAATTGTTTTTCTCGCTGCCAGCAGGCTATTTTTAATTACTTTACTGACATGATTGTGTTTATTTCAAGTCCTTTCCCACAAGCACTGGGTGCTGCAATTATTACATTTCAGTGATGGTCACGTGAAACTCATGGCTCCTTACAGTGACCCCGGGTAGGTGAAAATGCACAAGATGCCCAAACAGTGGGCTGGATGAGTGAGATAATCAAGGTGGGTTGTCGTTCAGCCCCACAGTAACACGAGAGACTCTGCGTTGAATGAGCCTCACTCAGGCAGTGCCCAGTGACCCACCTGACCAAACATGTCCACCCAAAGATCCCAACGAATGATTCTGGTCTGGTAACCTTCAATACATAGTGCTTATGAAACATACTGAGCTATGCAAGATTCCTATTGTATGTATGTGCAAGTACCATGCAAAGTAATGTACCACAACCCAAGAAAGCCTGTAGACTTTAGTGAATTCAATGTAACCTTTTTTTTGAAAATGGTCAGTCTCACAGAAGGAGAAATTTACCATATCTCCTTTGCTGCCCAGAATTCACTGCCTCATCTCCAGTGATCTCCATTTTTTTTTCAAATAAAATTGTTGGACTATAACCTGGTGTTGTAAGATTCTTTACATTCATCTCCAGTGGATCTTCTTCCCATGGAGCCTGGAATCTGGATCATAGTTGTGATGTTTAGCTGCTAGGATTTGGCTGTGCTCAAGCTAGACTGTCCCTTTAACCCCACTGTTTCGTGTGCAACCATTTGGGAAGTGATTGAACTAAACATATCGAGTTTCTGCTGCTGCCATTTACAGCTACTCCTGCCCAATCTTTTGTTTCTTAACCTGTCCCATTCCCACCCTCCCTGTCTTGCACCATCATCCCTTTTGTCATTTAATCACTCCTGCCCTCCACCCTATCACAGACCTTCCCTTTTGTTCTTTCCTCCCCTCCCCTTCCTCCCCCACCCTTTCCCCAACTCTGTACTTGCTTAAAAACTTTAACTCTTTAACATCTTCCGGTTCTGACGAAAGGTCGTCAACCTGAAACGTTAACTCTGTTTCTTTCTCCACAGATGCTGCCTCACTTGCTGAGCTTTTCCGGCATTTTCTGTTTTTATTTCAGATTCCCAGCATCCGCAGTATTCTGCTTTTGATCAAGTTTCTGTAGATTGGCAGCTGCTTGTAAATTCTTTGTGCCTGCCTTTTGGAAGAGGCCAGGTTACTAAGGTTAGGAAAATGGCGATTAAGGACTGGCTTTCCTTTTCTTTTAACATTTTTGAAATATGACAGACACACGCTAGATGCAGGACTTTTCTATTTACACTACAGCCCTCCCGTGGCATTGCTCACGGTGAATCAGTGGCTACGCAGTTTAATTACAATCGGGGTGTTAGCAACAAAATGTGATGGGGAAAGTGTTACAAGAAGTAAGTGCAAAACCTGCAGGAAGAGGTCCCTAAATGCAAGGCTTTTAATATATTATGGATATATATGAAATTCTTCTATATATTTTTACCCGAATTTATGTAAAAGAAAATTATATTTAAACTACATTGTGATATCGGTTAAAATCGTTATGATGTTATAGGCCAGTGGGAATATCATATTTTGTTTACATTGATATTTCTCTCTACATGTGTTGGGTTTTTATATATTAATCTTTCCAGCTGTAAATCAGGATGATGCAAAGCAAAAGGAGGAATGTGAACCAATTGACGCTGGAGTCAGTACTTACATCAAGAAAACTCATATTAATGTGCAGGTCCACATCCAGATCATCAATCGTCCCATATTCCCTGCAGAAAGAATTATTTAAAATAAGTAAATCACGGCCCGTCCAAACGTTCAAGGTTTTAGGCCCCCTCAGTTGACATGTTCGGAATATGTGCTTGGAATTTCTGAGGGAATTCTCCCGACCTCCTGCCTTAATTTCGGCGCAAGATCGATGGGAACACTGGAGAAACGGTGGGAGATCTCCAGGGAAATGTTGTCCAATTCAAGGCTTCCAACTTGGAGCTCTTGAAAATTGTCATTTAAAACCTAGAATGGCAATTCAATGCAAATCATTCATGAGGGCTGTCAAAAGGGGGTATGTTAGCGTAGCGGTTATGTTATTGGACTAGTAATCCAGAGGTCTGCACGAATAGCCCCGAGAACATGAGTTCAAATCCCATCGTGGCAGTTTCAAAATTTGATTTGAAGTTATTTTTAAAAAGTTGGTTTCAGTAAAAGTGACCGCGAAGCTGTCAGATTGTCATAAAAACCCAACTGGTTCACTAATGTCCTTTAGGGAAGGAAACCTGCCGTCCTTACCCGGTCTGAACAATACCTGACTTCGGTCCCACATCAATGTGGTTGACGCTTATCTGCCCTCTGAAGTGGACCAGCGAGCTACATAGTTGTATCAAACCACTACAGCGGTTCAAGAAGGCCCAACACCACCTCCTCCTCAGGGCAACTAGGGAAGGGCAATAAAGGCCGGCCTTACCAGCGACACCCACATCCCAAGAGTGAATTAAATAGAAAGACTGGCAAGTGTGAGTGTTGATAGCTCGGGGAATAAAACTAATTGGATACAGGACCTTAGGGGGAAAATGTGGCTGAAGGAATAGTACCAGCCTGCTTCAAAATGGGAGCATTTCTACTTGTGCATTTTTATGAACAGTGTAATATTTTTCTTTCAAGGGTCGCTCACCATTGGCACAAGCTACTTGTGCAACTTTTAAACATCACCAGACAGGCCCACCAAAAAAATGGATACATTCTGGTGAAAATGCAACTTGTTAAACTATTTTGAAAACAGTGGTAGAATCACAAATTGACAGTTTAAAGAAAAAACTTGCATCCATACAGCACACTTCATACCCTCAGGATGTTTCAAAGGACTTCATAGCTAATGAATTACTTTTGAAGTTTAGTCACTGTTGTTATGTAGACAAACACAGCAGCCAATTCACCGAGATCCCAGACAGCAGACCAGTCAATTTGTTTTGGGGTGTTCGTAGAGGGACAAATATTGGCCAGGTCATTAGGAGAACTCACTTACTCTTCTTTGAACAGGGCCGTGGGATCCTTTATGTCCACCTGAACAAGCAAATGGGGCTCAGTTTAACATTTCAACCTAAAGAAGCACTCCCTCCACACTGCACTGAAGTGCCTGCTCAAGTTTTGCAGTTAGACTTAAAACCTCAACCTTTTAAATCAGAGGCATGAGTGCTACCAACCGAGCCAAGCTAAAGATTTTTAGTTCCAGTATGTCGGCGCTGGTGTAATATCAGCTTTAATTAGTTTTTATTAGAATTTTAGAAAACTCAACTTATAGATAAAGATAGTTATAGACAAAGCTATTATAGACAGAGATAGTTATAGACAAAGCTATTATAGATAAGGCTACTTGTAGGCAAGGTTACTTATGCTTATGGTCAAAGATGCTTATAGGCATGGCTATTTATGTTTGAAGAAATCTGCCAATTAGTTTCCCATGCAGACAGTACTGCTTTAATTTATTCTTTCCCATAGTATTTACAGAACCATGAAGGAACACCAGCTTGCGCTTTGCAGAGAGCCTTTAACACAGCGAAAGGTCCACAGGTGCTTCAGAAGGGGCATTGAATGATGAGCAGGAGTTAGGAGATGAGGTAGAAGTGATGGATTTTAAGGAGGCTTCTGAAGTTGCAGGAGGGAGATGTAGGAAGGAGGAGGAGTTTAGGAAAAGGAATGGTGAACCACTAGAATCAAAATGCATTGTTTTTCTTTGGCACAAAATTGATACCAGTAGCTACAATCTGCTCCAATTGTACCAGTCAATATACTCTTTAAAGAGCCCCCAACTAGTCAAGTGCAAAATACATCATTTGATAGATATGTATGATGTGTTTTAAAAATATTTTCACGTATCACAATGATAAATTGCATGTTTTTCATATAACAAAAGAGGATGTGAAGAAACCAGCAAATTACATAGAATCTTAATAACTTAAAAAGGAATAAACAACTTTGGATTAAGTGGCCTTATATAATCAGGAAGGTATGGATTTGAGATCCTACTCAGAGGGTCCAAGTTTGAATCCAAGTCTCGACTTGTCATTCAAACTCATTTCCCCTCAGCTGTCTGTTAGGCTGAACCCTTTGTAGGTTAGGAGTGCTCCATCTCTGGACAGAGCAGAAGGTAAAGCTTACAGGCCCAGTCCCATACTGCAGTGGTAATCAGAAAGCAGCAATGACGGCAGCAGTGAGAGAGTCTACATCTCGGACTATTTTATCCTTCCAGCAGATGGAATGAAGCCCAGAAGCAAAGAGCGAGGAAAAATGGAGCTAAAAAGATCTAAATAAGAATTTTTTTTAAAAAGAATCTTTAGCTCTTATTCCCTGAAGAAACTCAAAATTATAACCAAAATGTCAGGCTGAAAAAGAGCGCAATAAAAATAACCATCAGTTCTGCAACACTTGAAAATCGTAACGTTAAATACTTACCTGACAGAGACAGAATTTTCTCCATAAATTTCCTTCACTGCTTCGATGTCTGCGTCGAGCTGTGGGTGTCGGTATAGATCAGCTGCACAGCTACCCTATAAAAACAGACACACACTGTAATATATTGCGGGGCTTGCCTAAGAAAGAGCTGTCACCACATGCACTGCTGATGTTTCGGCCTGCCTAGGATTCAGGCCAGCTCAGTCTCTCTCTCTCTCTCACTCACTCTTGCTCTTTCTTTCTCTCTCTCCCTCTCCCCCCTCCCTCTCTTTCTTTCTCTCTACCTTTCTCTCTCTCTCTCTCTCTCTCTTTCTTTCTCTCTCACTCTCTTTCTTTCCATTTCTTGTATGTTCTTCAGTGATAGATGTAATGTTTGGATTCACCTTTAAAGAGGCAAGTCCTTTCTCTTGAATTTTTACAGGGCCCATGTTGTCGTGTTGGAAAGTTTTGTGGTTGGAGCCCAGGATCCTGCAACAGTTCCTTCCACAAAAGTGCCATGAGTCACTCTACGGGACAGGTTGAGTTGCAGCTGGAGATCTATCCGCTGCAATGTGAATTCCCCCCAGTGGTTCTCTTAAAAAATGTTGGTTTAACATGAGAAACTGGTATAATTTCACACTGCAGCAGATGCAATAACTGCCTGTAGAGTTGAAGTTTTTGAATGCATGGTTTTGTCTTTAACTTTCACATAGAATTTACAGCAGAGAAACAAGCCATTTTTTGCCAGTGTTTATGCTTCACATGAGCCTCCTCCCACCCTATCAACATACCCTTCTATCCCTTTCTCCTTCATGTGTTTATCTAGCTGCCCCATCAATGCATCTATGCTATTCGCCTCAACTACTCCTTGTGGTAGCAAGTTCTACTTTCTCATCACTCACTGGGTAAAGAAGTTTCTCCTGAATTCCTTATTGGATTAGTGACTATCTTATATTTATGGCTCCTAGTTTTGGACTCCCACAAAAGCGAAAACCTCTTCCCTACGTCTTCCCAATCAAACCCCTTCATAAATTTAAAGACCTCTTTCACCCCTCAGCCTTCTCTTTTCTGGAGAAAACCTTAGCAGCAGACACATTTGGAGATGCAATGCTGCCATTCTGTCACCAACGACGCAATTGACTGCTACTCTGTTTACAAATCTGCTAAACTGTCTTGTATGTCGCCTTACCAGTGCTCCTCCAAAATCATCAATACAACCTCTTCTAATGGTTTACTGGGCAAATGCACACAGGCTGCTGCACTGCTGAGCCATACAGAGCAGGAAGGCCCCAGGCCCCAGGCTCCAGCTCTGATGTATGCTGGCTTAGATGGGCTGCTCTCAGGCCAATGCAATTGGCATTTACATCACTAGATTAGTGAAGTTAAATAATCAGTCAGGGTTTGAACTCCTGATCATTATCCAGTGACCCCTCCCTACTGGAAAGTGCATATGTGACAATGTGGGGTGAGGGCTGTGAGGAGACCCAGGGTCTAATAACCTGCTAAATCTCACATATGAAGAATTGCCACTTAGGTGAGGTACTGGAAGAATAATAACTCCAACGGAACCATCTCCTAGAAAGAGTCAGCAGGAGAGAGGGGAGAAGTAACAAAGGTTTGTAGGGTGTGTCAGCGGCATTGTGTCTTAGAGCATTGCCTCAGAGGGTGGAACGCAGACCTAATCCCCCCCCTCCACAAGGTTCCTGATGTCAGCAGCAAGTTTCCTCTCCACAGAGGGCAAGGTAAGTTTAAAGAGTCATCCTTAGGCATCTCTCGCAAGCAATCAGGGTACGCCTGGGAGCAGGTCACTTAGGAGTGGCTGCCATTGATCAACAAGACCAAGGGGAATGATGGAGAAAACAAAATTGTCATAGCCTCCAAAAGGAATGGAAGTGCCGTACAAGTGAGTGATGAGGTGCAATGGAAAATGCTGACATCGTGTCTGAATCATTTGAAAGAGCAAATTGCCGGAATTCATATTATTGAAAGAATAGTAATTTGGTATCAATCTCTTGCCTGAATAATATGTAAAAACAAATTCTTCTAACAGTATTTGTTCTGGGCGATTTCCTTTATTACCTGCCAGCACTGTCATTTTGGACTCCGAGCAACCAGGCTATCCCATCATGCATCTGGTAGAACACCTCCATATTCTATATATTTTTATTAAAGTATTAGCAGATCTCCTGTGGCAGTGTTCACAGTGAGTCGGAAGAATATGATGGGCCAAGTATGGTAACCAAAGTATTACAGGAAGTAAGTGTGACACTTGCAGGAAGTGTGTGCTATGCTTAATATTTTTGCTATATTACTAGTCAATCATCTGTGGGCTTTGCACACAGGAAGTCAAGGCCAAGCGTAGTCCTCAGGGGAAGTGCGGATAGAAGGCGGGAGATAATTGGACCAGGCCGAGTCCCCGTTTTAACATTATATCTTCCCTCCTTACTTTTCTATTACATTTTGATTTTGTATTATTATTTGTAGTAAAGCCTACAGCAATTTAGGAAGCAGAAAAGTAGAGTTGGTCGGAGTATACGAGTTTCTCTACAGGTTGAGGAGCTGTAAGATGCAAAATTGAGGTGCTACAGCATCGCCAATAGTGGGAGGGTGTAATTACAGCGTGACATGTTTACATAGAAAGTTTCCATTATAAATGTGAACATAGGAATTGACAGTGGAAAAAGTTGCACATGAAAAATGTGACAAAACCAGAACAACAGGAAGTAAGGTTGTGTAGACCATAAAAGTGAGCAGATGTAAGATTTTTGATATAGATATAAACATGATTTATCAAATTGCTTCTATAATTTTTTTTAAAAGTGGTTTTGCTGCAAGTATTAAGAATTGCCACTGTTTAAAACTTTGTAATTGTGTCACTGTTTGTAACTCCTTTAAGATAAATTTGTTTTTATTTCTACGGCGATCTTTTCAACATCTCTTTAAGTGACGCAGATAAAGTTTTCAGGACATTTTTTTGCTATTACTAGACATTTCTGGAAATTGTAAATGTTTTATACTGTAACACAGTGCCATGCAATAATACGCACAATAACAAAGAACAACAGTCCAGTGGGGAGGCATGTGGCAAATCAAATTATATTAAAACAGAGAGTCTGCCTGAGATCCAGAAGTATTCTACATTGCAACAGTGTTCAGCGGATATCTTTTTACACATTCTTTAAAACCAAAACTGCATTCAGTCCAGCACTGGAAAATACATCATCGGGAACAACCCATAACATTTCCCAGTCCTTCAGGCTGTGTGAATTAAACAGAATGTGGAGGTAAATTGAAATTTTAATGAAACAATATTTAAGGTTCATACATCAAACCCTATTGCAATGCACACCGTGGCTGCAGTGTGTACCATCCACAGGATGCGCTGCAGCAACTCGCCAAGGTTTCTTCGACAGCACCTCTCAAACCCGCAACTTCTACCACCTAGAAGGACAAGGGCAGCAGGCACATGGGAACAACACCACCTGCACGTTCCCCTCCAAGTCACACACCATCCGATTTGGAAATATATCGCCTTTCCTTCATCGTCGCTGAGTCAAAATCCTGGAACTCCCTTCCTAACAGTGTGGGAGAACCTTCACCACACGGACTGCAGCGGTTCAAGAAGGCGGCTCACCACCACCTTCTCAAGGGCAATTAGGGATGGGCAATAAATGCCGGCCTCGCCAGCGACGCCCACATCCCATGAATGAATAAAAAGAAAAAGAATTTTGACGGGCCTATAAAATCCTTAAGGAGGTTCAGATCTGAATCAAGTCCTCTGGTACAACATTCGTATACTCAGTTATCGCATCTTAAGGAAGATTGTTTTTTTAAATTTCTTCCTATCAACAAACATTAACCATAGTGTATTTAAGATTGAGTCTTATTTCTGATCAATTGTTCCCTGGTAAACAAAAACTGATCTCTAGGAGGATTCCAACGTAACAAAGTGATCCATTCAACAGCAGTTTTACAATAAACAAAATTTTGAACGCTCTCACTAGCAGAAAGCTTTACTGTGATCTGTCCAAAGGATGTGCTCCTACCTGATGGGTTGATATTTCTGACTGGGCCATTTCATGTATCTATTGGAAAGGAAGGACTGTATTATTTTTGAGCAACATCTGTCGAGTATTTTATAACAAATCATCAATGTTCAAGTGTATGGGGTGGGAGGGGGGGGGGTTTACAGGTGATAATGGGCAATGTATTTCTTCTCATTAACAGACTCTTTGACAATAACATTAGCAAATTATCCCTAAGAGTTATGCGTGACATTTCAACTCTCCTGAGGAATGTGCACATCTAGTTCTACTCTCTGATATTAAATAAGCTCCCTACTTACAGTTATAATATGCTGGGGGTGGGGGGGGAACTAGTGGATCTCCCATGGCATTGCTCATGGTAAGTCAGACAATATGCTATTTTATAATGACAGGAGCATTATTACCATGTAATACACAGTGTGTTATTCTGCTGCTAAGTTGCGGCTACGTTTAATATGGTCCGGCCCTTTAAGTCCACAAAGTCTAATCAGTGCTGTAAATTCTGAGGTCAGTTAAAGGTCAATTGCTGTTGGTGAGGGAAATTTGCAGATTGGCGAGTGCTTGTAAATTTCTGGTTCCCGATCAGGAGAAACTAGTTTGAAATGACCGCCATTCTTTTGCCTCTTTTAATATACTTTTGCAAGTTTGAAGTGTGAGGGGCATGCACCAGACATGAAACTTTTCTACATGCAGATGGTGGCTGGGGTGTTTGCTTCTGTGCTCAATCTGCAATTTTCCATCCATTCATTTTAAGTGGAAAATCACGGCCAGCTAGGGAAACATAAAGCATTGCTATCTAGCTGTAACTTATTGATTATTTATATTTCATTGTGTTTCTTTCTTTTCCTTTCTACCTCACCTCAATGTTATGCACCATTTGCTGACTAATGGTGTGCATATGCATTCCAAGGCATCTATCAGCACTGCCCAATGAGCAGTGGCTAGGTTGCACATGACAGTGACACCCCTAACCTTCATTTGGTATCTCCCTAAATGTACAAGTGAGATCTGGAACTGGGAGCCTGAGGAATCTCAGGGAGGTGGATCTACTTCCTATCACTTTGGTTGCTTACCTTTTGCACCTTTTTGTAACAGTATGAGTTCATCCAAAATTAAGTTTCTTGTGATAGCGCAATGGACATATTCTGCCTGCTGCTAACCGTGCGGATACATCTTTCATGCAGTTTTTTGAAACTCAATTCGATAGATGATTCTGTAAACTTCAAAGCACTTCAGAAGATGGTAAGTTAATGTCATTGTGGGGGAAATGCACCTTTCTGCTTTTGTCCCCACCATGTACGGTGAAATGCAATACGAAAATCGTTCCCTACAGACACGAGACATTTCCGTCAGCTTCCATGTGCCACTTCTGTTAAATGGAGGAGAGAATACCACTCAGTGACATGCACTGCTTGGGAATGAGCAGCAAAGCAAGTTCCAAATCTAAACTGGGTCAAAACTGGATATATGAAAATCTAAATTTAGCCCAGATATGGCTTTGAATTATCCAGTCTTTTTTTTTAAATAAAGCACAGTGCATTTGCAGGGAAGATTTGTCTTCATTCTCTGTTGGAGTACTTCTTTTATATTTGGGCCACCATTTCTCAATCTGCAGCAATTATTGTTGAACGTGAGTTTTGTGACATCCTTGTTGGGAGGAAGGAGGCACCACACTCTGTTTTAGACTATTTGGAGACAGATAGCTGCATCGCTGCCTTGAGGCCACGTTAGACCCCCTCCCAATAGATTACTAGGAGATCAACTGTCCAACGGACTGGCAGAGATTAGCCAATACCCACTGGACCATCAGCAACCATATAATGGATGACCTAGACTCTTACCTTTGTCACACTGTTTTCAACCATAGCTAGTATCTTTCACCCAACATTATGGAAGGTTACCATAATGGTGGCAGATATGCACAAAGGAGCCAATCAAAACCAGCATTGATCCAAACTAGAAAAATTCAGGTATTCTTCAATTAATTCACATTTGCCCGTTTGGGAACACTAGATTTCCAATCTCCACTATAATGAAGATATGAAGGGATAATCATTATCATTTCTCCTCCCCATGCCATGCATCATTCCAGATCGAAGGACTAACCTGCGTCAAGGCCTTAATGATGGACAATAACTATCTACTGAGAGGTGCTTGAGAAAGGCAGGGGGTAAGTCCCCCTCCAAACTTGCCAGCATTGTGTTTCTGCCTGGCAATTCCTCATGGAGCATGGCTCAGATCAGAAACTCGTCACGGGCACAAACTCACGTTCTACCGCTCCATGGCACAGTGTGCTGAAGCTCTAGGGTCCTGCACAGCCTAATAAAATGACCTAATATCAAGTCTCCTTTTCTATCTTTTACAAAGATGTCTCGCAGAGTACATTAATTACTTCCACTCGTAAATAAGGAATAATTTAAACTTATAACATCGTATAATGCCGATAATCAAATATTATCCATTCATTTCCCAATGATAACTTAATTACTCTATCAACTGTATTTTCCCTGGTTTTCTATGGATTGTGCACTCAACTATGATAGTCTCTTTTTAACTTGTTCTCTGTGAAAGCTGCGTGTCTTTTTATCCGCAGTGTTTCTGAAACTCCGGCTGTGTAGACTTCATGTGGTCAGGCTGTGCCCCTGGGATTGTAGCGGTTATTGAAAATCGGAGTGAAATATCCCAAGAGCCAATTCATTTTGGAAGTGAGAGTCTAGGCATCCCCAAGACCACAAGGCTATCGATTTATTTCAGTGGGTCTAAAAGACAGGCATCTCAAAGGATACACTGGCTGAACTTGCATGCACTACTCTTGCTTAAAGCATTCAATAATGAGTACCCATGCAAGCCCTAATGTCTCTTAACAAAAAATAAACACAACTATTAAGCTGACAATATGGATTCAGAGCCCTTAATTGATCACCTATATTATGGAAACTGCTTGTTAAGATTATGGCAATGGAAAGTACTTATAGCCTAATTGTTTCACCATCACCTTGTGGATCTGAGCTAAGCAGCAATGCTTAAGGTAATAAAATGCTTATGACTGAAAAAGCTTTTAAAAGTCCCAGTCGCATTCCCACAGAACCTTAACAAATTCAGTCAGCTCTAATGGACAATTCTGAGAGTATCAGCACAACTGATTATTAAGCCAATGCACAATCTAAGCATCACACGTGACATTGTTTCTTATACTACACTGGACCAAATCAAATTTGTTTCTGGTCAAGTGGGTTCCAAATTCTCACATTTCCAAATAAGATTCTTTTCTCTTACCATCTTCATTGATATTCTGTCAACAATGTCAATAACTTGGTTTGCATTCTAGTCTCTATTCAGAGAAACATTCAGTGTAGTTTCTAGAAGTTTGTGCCAATCTGCAATCACCCAATTTAATAACTTTTATCATTTTAATAACTTTTGCAACTATTGGACTTTAGCCAAATTCAGGTGATCTGGGGTTTGGGTTTCCGATTCCACACAAACACAAAGATCCAGCATGTGTCTCTTACAAAGGCCTTACCAGCCCATACTAATTTCTCTAGTGCAATAGTAGATGGCAAGCAAGGGTCTATCAGTTACTTCTGAGGTTGAGTCTAAGCATGTCGTTGGGATAGTGTATGGGGAGTTCTATCTTGCATTTAATCTGTGCTGTGACTTAGCTTGAGTTTATGGATGCAAAAAAGCAAGGGAAAGCATTCCAATTCCCAACATTGTTATCCATAACTGTGTCAGCTTGGATCAGTTAGTAGCATTCCCACCTCTGCTGGTATGAGGCCTACATCAGGACCTGTGCATTAATCTAGGCTGATGTTCCAGTGCAATACTGAGGGAGTGCAGAATTGCGGCAGGTGCTATTTTAGAGAGGTTCTTTCTGCTGCTCAGGTGCACATTAAAGCTGTAGTGGGAAAATGTTAGGGCAACATTCTCAATGGACAAGTTTAAAGGGGTTGAAGGGTCTTTTTAAAATCTGAACAGGTCTTGCAATAAGATAAAGGTTTAAAATGAGGAAAGCTCTTTGTTCTATCACGTGTCTTCCTCGTGAGCCGTGACTTATTATGAGATGTTGACCCTGTAGCAATCACATGAGTGACAGCAGGGGAGAGATCTGGGGGAGATAGGTCAAGGAGCCTTATCGGTTTTCAGTTGGAAAGACGACTCCTTCTTCTCTTGGAGAAAGGAATGGAAGGTTATGCTGATAGGGTTAGATGAAGAGGAGTGGGAGTGTGGAGCATAAACACCAGCATGGACCAATTGGGCCGAATGGCCTGTTTCTGCACTGTAAATTGGATGTAATAACTGATGAATCTTATCACATTGACAAAGTCAGTCAGCTTGACCTTTGCCAGTTGTTAAACTGTAACGATGAAAATCTTGAGATGGTTCCTCAGCCACTTCCCCAGCTGCATTTTCTATTATTACACTGAATGAAATTTCACTGAAGCAACAATGTGTGTTATAATGACAGTTCTTGTTATGTTTGTGAGTCCAAGGGAGTTGACAGTTTTATTTAAAATATATCAGTAGTATTGGAACAGCACCAACATTTACCAGGCCAGTCTATAGCGATATAGTTTGTACTCTGTTCCTCGTGTCACTGATATTATCAAATGGTAAGTTGAGGGACAACGGGTCTGAGGAATTTTGCTGTAATGGTTCTGTGACTATTTTGTTCACATATCTGTAGAGATGGATATGCTCAGGTACATTCAATCGGAGTTCAAAGATCTCCCCTGCTCTTTCACCACAACCCTGCAAATTTTTCTTTTTCACATATTTATCCAATTTCCTTTTGAAAGTTATTATTGAATCTGCTTCCACCGCCCTTTCAGGCAGCGCATTCCAGATCACAACAACTTGCTGCGTAAAAAAAAATCTCCTCATCTCCCTTCTGGTTCTTTTGTCAATTATCTTAAATCTGTGTCCTCTGTTTACCGACCCTCCTGCCACTGGAAACAGTTTCTCCTTATTTACTCTGTCAAAACCCCTCATGATTTTTAGCACCTCTATTAAATCTTCCCTGAACCTTCTCTGCTCTGAGGAGAACAGCCCCAGCTTCTCTAGTCTCTCCACATAACTGGTCCCTCATCCCCGGTGTAATTCTGGTAAATCTCCTCTGCCTCCTCTCCTTGGCCTTGACGACCTTCCTAAAGTGTGGTGCACAGAATTGGACACAATACTCTAGCTGAGGCTGAAACCATGATTTATCAAAGGTTTAGCATAGCTTCCTTGCTTTTGTACTCTATGCCTCTATTTATAAATCCGATATGCTTTTTTAACAGCTTTATCAACTTGTCCTGCCACCTTCAAAGATTTGCGTATGTGAACCCCCAGGTCTCTTTGTCCCTTACCCCCTTTAAAATTGTATAATTTAGTTTCTTTAATGTCTTAATGCAACCAGATGTTCCTCAGTTTGGATTCCAAATAAATCTTCCAGGGTTGTTCACTTGAGCCTTTCACCATTAATCAATTTAGAGTTACTTTATGGGAGTGGGGGGGGAGGGGGAAGGAGGACAGAATACTTGGCTTAGATCTGTTTGGAGCTACCTAATCCTTGAGCATTCTAACAAGTAAGTCTCAAATACCTTTAGTTTCTGAGTTTAACAAATGAGCAATCATCTTTAAAAATCAAGCCAATTCAAAGAGTTGTGATGAATCCCAACATCTTTTTGCTTTTTTCCATCCAATTTTGTTTTGAAGATTATTGTTTAAATAGTGAGTCCTGATGATGAAATTGGGCGAATCTCTCCTGCAGAATATAAAGAGCCCAGGAGCATGAGTTAACTTATAGAGTTTTCCCCACTATTCACATTACATGATAGGAAGGTTTTTTTGTATTGATTTGTCAGTATTGTGGGAAAACTACTCAGCTATAGTCGTGTATCGCAAAGTTCTCAGGTACAAAAAGTTCTGTTGCCGTGGTAACTTTTCTTCAATTCTTGAATGGCTTGTACCACTGGAAGGCATTTTAATGCGAGTGAGTTCTCAAGACTTCCCCTGCACGCTTGGACTGAGACAGTGAAATCTATAACAAACAGCGACTGAGGGAAAATGATCCTTATTCACAAATCGTCATTCTACCAAGAGCTGAAGATGAAATGAGTGTTTTTGTCTATATATTGTGCAGCAGTTCTGCATTCATATGGATAAACTCTAGCTTCATTAGATTGGAACTAATTCTTCCTCAAAGTGTAGCAGTAATGGGAGAGGGGCGGGTAACGGAGCTGTAGGCACAACCAGTGGGAGCAAAGGTGAAGTCTGGCATACGAAAATGACAAATCTGTAGAGATAATGGCTGAGCTTTGTCCCAGCTCTAACAAATCAAGGCTGTCAAGTTCAGAAATGCTCCAGAAAAATGAAGCTGGGCTATTTGGGAACCATGATGTTGACTACACATTTATATAATATGTCATCAAACTATGGGCATGTTACTGAGGTCTTTCACTTGCGTTGTTACATATGAAAGAGTTTTGTGGTGTAATATATGGAGCTTCGACCATTTGTAAAGTTTGTTCAGTTTACTTTAAATCTATTGGTCAGATTTGCCCCTTTTACCTGGCATTATAATTCCTTTTCAGAGTAAAATTCGTGAAACCGAAGCTGTCTTTGCTGAATTCTGGAGCGATGAATCAACTGTCATCTGTACTGGCCTGATTTCACCTCTGTTCAATGGAAATCACATTCACTGTTTTACATAACAAGCTAGCTCACATAGAAATGTCTCTAGCAGCACACAGCACTCCTCTAAGCAGTGCACCGCTGCTGACTGACTGATTGTCAAGCCACACGCCAGAGGTTTGCACATCATCAATTGTCATTAATTGAAAAATCAGGAAACAATTTTCATCCTTCAGAATCTTTCTCAGTCATGTGGTGAAAGCTTGAATAAAACCTACTGGAGATTGGCGCTGTAAATCTTGTCACTGTTTTGTGATAGATTTAGAAACATAGGAACAGGAGTAGGCCGTTCAGCCCCTCGAGCTTGTTCTGCCATTCAATGAGATCAAGGCTAATCCATAACCCAACTCCATCCATCCACATTGGCTCCATATCTCTCAATTCCCAGCTGTGTAGTGTTTCTGATCATTTGGTTCTCTGTATTTTTGTGATAATCAAGGATATTTGAGGAAAAACTCATTGTTACTCATTATCCGTGATCAGACCATTAAACCATAAGATGCATTTGCTATATTAAAACAAGGAAAGAGAAATATAATCTTCCAAATAAGTTCACAACTTTATGTCCTTAAAGGGCCAGTCTTTATATAAAAGTTTGTGGCAACCCTTTTTTGTTTCATTGTCAAAGTACTCAAGCACGATAATGCAATTCATGTCAAATAGTGTTGATAAAATCATAGAATCATAGACATTTATGGCACAGAAGGGGCCATTCAGCCCATCGTGTCTGTGCTGGCCGAAAAAGAGCTATCATGCCTAATCTCACTTTCCAGCACTTGGCCGGTAGCCTTGTAGGTTACGGCACTTCAATTGCATATCCAAGTTACTTTTTAAATGAGTTGAGGGTTTCTGCCTCTACCACCCTTTCAGGCAGTGAGTTCCAGACCCCCACGACCCTCTGGGTGAAAAAAATTCTCCTCAGTTCCCCTGTAATCCTTCTACCAATTACTATAAATCTATGACCCCTGGTTATTGACCTCTCTGCTAGGAGAAATAGGTCCTTCTTATCCATTATATTTGGCCCCGTCATAATTTTATACACCTCAATTAAATCTCCCCTCGGTCTCCTTTGTTCCAAAGAAAACAACCCCAGTCTATCCAATCTTTCCTCATAGCTAAAATTCTCCAGTCTTGGCAGCATCCTCATAAATCTCCTCTGTACCCTCTCCAGTGCAATCACATCTTTCCTGTAATGTGGTGACCAGAACTGTACGCAGTACTCAAGCTGTGGCCTAACTAGTGTTTTTTACAGTTCTAGCATAACCTCCCTGCTCTTATATTCTATGCCTCAGCTAATAAAGGAAAGTATCCCATATGCCTTTTTAACCACTTTATCTACCTGTCCTGCTACCTTCAAGAACCTATGGACACGCACTCCAAGGTCCCTTTGTTCCTCTACACCTCTCAGTATCCTCCCATTTATTGTGTACTCCTTGCCTTGTTTGCCCTCCCCAAATGCATTACATCACATTTCTCTGGATTGAATTCTATTTGCCACTTTTCTGCCCACCTAATGAGTCCATTGATATCTTCCTGCAGACTACAGCTTTCCTTCTCACCATCAACCATACGGCCAATTTTTGTATCATCTGAAAACTTCTTAATCATGTCCCTTACATTTAAGTCCATCTCTTCAACTAAGCTTCTGGTCACCTCTCCTAATCTCTCCCTTCCTTGCTTGACGTCCAATTTCCCCTATGGCTATTTGTAACGGGCCTTCGGACATTCTTTGAAAGACGTTAGGTAATATAAGTTGTTGTGCGTGGTGATCATGATGAAATTGGTGGTGAAATTGCAGATGATACAAAAATTGGCCGCACGGTTGATGGTGAGGAGGAAAGCTGTAGACTGCAGGATGATATCAATGGACTCATTAGGTGGGCAGAAAAGTGGCAAATAGAATTCAATCCAGAGAGATGTGATGTAATGCATTTGGGGAGGGCAAACAAGGTAAGGGAATACACAATAAATGGAAGGATATGAGAGGTGTAGAGTAGGTGTTCATAGAATCATAGAATAATACAGCACAGAAGGAGGCCATTCGGCCCACGGTGTCTGTGCCGGCTCTTTGGAAAAGCTATCCAATTAGACCCACTCCTCTGCTCTTTCCACATAGCCCTGCAAATTTATCCTTTACAAGTATGTATCCAATTCCATTTTGAGAGTTACTATTGAATCAGCTTCCTTCATCCTTTCAGAGAATGTTTTTTAAGACCTGTTGAGATATCTTCCTTCCCCATCTATGAAACCATAAGACCATAAGAGATAGGAGCAGGAGTAGGCCATTCAGCCCCTCGAACCAATGGCTCTTTAATGTCTGGAATAATGAAGTAGCAGCCGGTATATTTCAGACTCTCGTCCAAGTGAACAACGTCAAAGAATTATTTACCTGCACGCCGTACAGGAACTCATCAGAGTCATTGTCTCCATCTGAATCTTCATCAGTCCAGTATTGACCTTTGATGTCCTGAAGAAAAGTTGCAGATATAAAAAGAAAGTCACGTCTTATGCCACCTGAGCACAGATAATGTACAGCTGCAAAGTATTGCCAAGCTCCAGACGGCAATAAAAATCAAACAGAAATCATGATTTGGGAGTCAATTTAAAAAACTGAATATTTTAATTTGATTTTTTTATTTGCAAGCAATATATTATAAATTATAAGGACATCACAAGTTTTAAGTAAAATCAAGTACATGGTCCAGTATTCTTGCCTCTTGTGTGATGGACTGGTGGAAGGTGGCTTCACAAAACCAGTCGTTTTTTATTTATATTCATTCATGGGATGTGGGCGTCGCTGGCGAGGCCAGCATTTATTGCCCATCCCTAATTGCCCTTGAGAAGGTGGTGGTGAGCCGCCTTCTTGAACCGCTGCAGTCCGTGTGGTGAAGGTTCTCCCACAGTGCTGTTAGGTCGTTAGTATCAGGATTTTGACCCAGCAACGATGAAGGAACGGCGATTATTTCCAAGTCGGGATGGTGTGTGACTTGGAGGGGAACGTGCAGGTGGTGTTGTTCCCATGTGCCTGCTGCTCTTGTCCTTCTAGGTGGTAGAGGCTGCGGGTTTGGTAGGTGCTGTCGAAGAAGCCTTGGCGAGTCACTGCAGTGCATCCTGTGGATGGTACACACTGCAGCCACGGTGCACCGGTGGTAAAGGGAGTGAATGTTTAGGGTGGTGGATGAGGTGCCAATCAAGCAGGCTGCAATATCCTGGATGGTGTCGAGCTTCTTGAGTGTTGTTGGAGCTGCACTCATCCAGGCAAGTGGAGAGTATTCCATCACACTCCTGACTTGTGCCTTGTAGATGATGGAAAGGCTTTGGGGAGTCAGGAGGTGAGTCACTCGCCGCAGAATACCCAGCCTCTGACCTGCTCAGACAGGTCATGTTGACATGGCAAGATCCCATTCTTGGTAATGTGGCTAGGGTTAAGCTTCCAAGGGGCTCTGCGTGCTTCCCCGGAGGTGGAGAGGAAGGGTTACAGGGCAGGTTGCACCAGATGCCTTTTATGTACCTGGGAGCAGATGACCTGCCACATCTCTCAGCCAGTCAATCACCTGGTTGGGTACTGGGAAAAGTGGACCTGAAAAAGGAACTCAGTTCAAAAATGAGAAGTAACAACATCAACTTGCATTTATTTCGTGCCTTTAGCATATTAAAACATCCCAAGACACTTCACAGGAGCGATTATCAAACAAAATTTGACACCGATCCACGAGATATTAGGACAGGTGACCAAAAGCTTGGTCAAAGACGTAGGTTTTAAGGAGTGTCTTAAAAGGAAGAGAGAGAGGCGGAGAGGTTTGGGGAGGGAATTCCAGAGCTTAGGGCCTAAGCAGCTGAAAACACGTCCACCAATGGTGGAGCGATTAAAATCAGGGATGCTCAAGAGGCAAGAATTGAGGGGACGCAGAGATCTCGGAAAGTTGGAGGAGGTTACTGAGGTAGGGAGGAGCGAAGCCATGGAGGGATTTGAAAACAAGGATAAGAATATTTAAAATCGAGGCATTGGTGGACCGGGAGCCAAAGTAGGTCAACGAGTGCAGGGGTGATGGGTGAACGGGACTTGATGCGAGTTAGGATACGGGCAGCAGAGTTTTGGATGAGCTCAAGTTTATGGAGGGTGGAAAATGGGAGGCCGGCCAGGAGAGCATTGGAATAGTCAAATGTAGAGGTAACAGGAGATTAATCGGGGGAAAGAGAATGTACAAAAAAAAAAGTGGTAAACAAAAGTTTTAACAAAAAGAGAGTATTTAATCCCGATAGTTGGCAATACTGAGCATGTTAGAGGGTCATGTTTCTTAATGTGATCCCACCTGCGGACAGCTCTGGTTGCCTCCTGACCATCCTTTCAAACTCGAGTGAGGAAACCGCCACACGACTGGGGAAAGCCTCGTCAGACAGGCTGCACCTCGTTCTGCACTGTTCCCAGCCTGAGGTGAAACCAGTGCCATAATAATTAAGCACACAAATACATCCAATTTCATCACAATTTTGAAGGTACAATCAAACAGCAACAAAAATCATTTATTACAGTATTGTATCCATTATCCATATATTATTAAAAATATGGTGTAGGGTGTGAACTTTCTGTCCGCAAACCTTCGGGTTGTCATAGTTTTTGGTCACGCTTTTCCTTCAACTTTTACCATTGTAAGTTGCCAAGTCAACATTTCCCATTCATGTCAGTTGTCAGTATGTAGATTCAGGCTCTGCCTACTAGGTGACTCCGTGGAGCGAGTTTGTGAAGTCTCGATGCCAACTCCCGTCACCATCTTGTATATAGAAATAAATTATGTTCATCAACTGACTGCGGGCAATGCCACAGCCAATTTATTAGCCCTTAAGTGTGTAAGATACTCTGTATTCTGTGGGGTAGAACCATAATTGGGATGATTAGCAGAAGGACATAGTTACGATTTAAGATAGTTGCCGGAACGTTCAACTTCGAGCTGTAAATCTCGCGATATGGGACCAGCCGCCTGTTTTACAGCCCACCTGAATTTCCGTTCCGTTGAAGGGCAGGGTGTATAATGGGAAACCAATACCATATTATCCATTGTATGAAGTTGAATGTTGTGCCCAGTAACTTTAATACTAAACCTGTAAGGGTTAAAGTAAGAAAGAAGGAAACAACTTGCACTTATATAGCACTTTATCACAGCCTCAGGATATCCCCAAGCGCTTCCCAGTAACTGTTCCAAGGATGTCAGTTTGGTGACAGCTGTGGCTCAGTGGGTAGCACTCTTGCTCCTGCGTCAGGAGATTGTGGGTTCAAATCTCACTCCAGAGCCTTGAGCACAAAATCCAGGCTGACACTACAGTGCCGTACTGAGGAAATGCTGCACTGTTGGAGGTGCCATCTTTCAGATGAGACATTAAACTGAGGCCCTGTCTGCTCTCTCAGGTGGATGTAAAAGGATCCCACAGCCACTATATGAAGAAGAGCAGGGGAGTTCTGTCTTGGTCAATATTCATCCCTCAACCAGCATCACTAAAAACAGATTATTGGGTCATTATCACATTGCTGTTTGTGGGAGCTTGCTGAGTGTAAATTAGCTGCCTCGTTACAACAGTGACTACACTTCAAAATTACTTCATTGGTTGTGAAAGGTGCTATATCAATGCATGTCTTTCATTTTTCTTTTAAAAAAATATCTAATACAGAATTCAAAGAGAAAAGGTGGGTAGTTTGTAAATAAAATTAAAAAGCTGCGTATCCCCATGATTGAGTTCCACTATTTCTAGCTCATTGGTCAATGTGTTCACCCAGTTGTCATCTGTCTTATTTTAACATATTTTAAATGGGTTAATTGCTACATTTCAATACGGCAGCTAGGAATTGATGCAAATGTGTTAATCGGCGCTTGGAAAATGCCATACAAAGGGAATTAAACACATAGAGAGATTAGGAAATATAACCTGTGACTTGCAGTAATTAAAGAACGAACACACGCGACAGGCCATTTACAATTAATGTGCAGAAGGTATCTTATTTAAATAAGGAATTGATGGCACATTCTGTGTCTACTCCTATGATAGGAAGGTGTAATCATCAATTATAAATGTCCTTACTCAGTTCCCACAATTAATGAAACATATAAGTTTGATAATGGGGTGTTATCGAACACCTTGGAGACAATGTGTGACCTGCGTGTAAATCTATGAAGTTCACTCACCATTTGTGCTGAAATTCAGAGACGTGTCTCTGTTAGGACTAGGCCTCGGTCCTCCATTCTGCCAGATGGATTGGAAATGATGAAGAAAGGGCCTGGCAAACAACCGCCTGCACCATGCAATCTCCTTGACAACAGATGATCACTCAACAACTTCCTCTGTCATCAAAGGAAAGGAAAGCAAATACGGGTAAGTAGTGTCTGTAACTTTGAATTAAAATAACAATTAACATATTTTTTTTTAAATTCAGAATCTGAAAAAGGTAATATTTAAAGAATGTTGCTTCAAAAGATTTAAAGTAACCATGTTAATAGCAAGTATCCACCGCCTGAATTCTGGACATATTGCTTCCGATTATTTTCTCTGTCTCCATCTGCTTCTGTCAAAAAAGCTGAGGTGAAACAGGCAGATGCTCACCATGCACACTGGGCATAAGAGATTGACATCTGCGAAATATGGAACCATTGTGCCTGGGGATCTTTCATGAAGAACAGATGTCACCAGGAGTTGGGAACAATAGCCCGTTCTCAGATGACATTATAGGGGCAGAGGAGGTAGCAGAAGTGTCCTGGGTGAACAGGGCCGACAGCTGTACAAACTGAAATGTACAAGGGGAACAATTCCCAATTGGCAGGGGTTGTTGGGGGGGGGAGCGGTGGAGAGAAAGAGGGAGGAGGAGGAGGGAGAGGGGAGAGATGGGATGCCTGCACCATTAGCCATACGCTTGCAAATATCAATCTCATATTTATAATTGAATAATACAAATATCATTTTCAGCTGCAAATATAGAGTTAGATAATTACAAAAGCAAATGTATAAACATTCAATTTGCCTGTAATTGCTGCTACTGACTGACAGACAGACAGAAATTATTTACAAGTGACAGGAATGTATCTGAGCTGATGCGACCATGAAGTCAATTTGTTGCACTAGGCTTGGTTTTGGGGTGGATTGCTTGAACTTTCCATTGTTTCTAATCAGCCCGGTCCTGTATTAATCAAGCCAACTTAATGAATTAGATTAAGTTACCCAGTTGTATTAACAAAGGGATAGAGTGCAAATCAAGGGAGCTCGTATTATCGCTGTAGAAGATATTCAGCGGACCCCATTTGGAATATTGTTTGCAGTTCTGGTCACTTAATTATGGTGAAGGGTCTCCGTGGCCTGAAGATGATGTGAGAGGCAAGCAAGTGATGATTATCCTGGACACAGATTTAAGCTGATTGACGAAAGGATTAGAGGGGACATGAGGAAAAACTTTTTTACCCAGGTGGGTGTATGGAATTCGCTGCCCGAATTGGCGGTAGAGGCAAGGACCCTCAACTCTTTTAAAAAGTATCTGGACCTGCACCTAAAGCTGCAGGGCTACGGACCGGGTGCTGGAAGGTGGGATTAGAATGGGCACCTGGTTGTTCTTCGAGCCGGCGCGGACACGATGGGCCGAATGGCCCCCTTCTGTGCTGTATCTTTTCTATGGTTTCTAAATCAGGAATTTAAGTTATGAGGAAAAGTTGAGATTGTTTACGTTGGAAAAGAGGAGACCTGACTTAAAGTTTTCAAGATTATGAAGGGAAATGACATTGTTGCTGCAGGCAAATTGTTTGCTGTAGTGATGGGTTCAAATACTTAGGGCCACAGGTTAAAAAATAGGAAGTGAAGAGTAAGAAAAAGAGTCAAGCAGAACTTTTCCACCCCAGGATAATATACTACTGGAATAAGTTACCTTGCAAGCAAAATGAGGCAGTCACGTGTTTCTGGAAAAGGGATGGAGGGATATGGTGTGAAGAAATTAATCTTCCAAAAAGAAATAGGCTTGTGGGACTAAAGGCCTTTTCTTGTCCTAAAAATTCCTTGTTCTTATGTTGGCTTTTATTGCTAGGGGGATAGAATATAAAAACAGGGAGGTATTGCTGCAGTTATATAAGGTATTGGTGAGACCGCACCTGGAATACTGCATACAGTTTTGGTCTCCATACTTAAGAAAAGACATACTTGCTCTCCCGGGGATGAGGGGGCGGACATATGAGGAGAGGTTGAGTAGATTGGGACTCTACTCATTGGAGTTCAGAAGAATGAGAGGCGATCTTATTGAAACATATAAGATTGTGAAGGGGCTTGATCGGGTGGATGCAGTAAGGATGTTCCCAAGGATGGGTGAAACTAGAACTAGGGGGCATAATCTTAGAATAAGGGGCTGCTCTTTCAAAACTGAGATGAGGAGAAACTTCTTCACTCAGAGGGTAGTAGGTCTGTGGAATTTGCTGCCCCAGGAAGCTGTGGAAGCTACATCATTAAATAAATTTAAAACAGAAAGAGACAGTTTCCTAGAAGTAAAGGGAATTAGGGGTTACGGGGAGCGGGCAGAAAATTGGACATGAATTTAGATTTGAGGTTAGGATCAGATCAGCCATGATCTTATTGAATGGCGGAGCAGGCTCGAGGGGCCGATTGGCCTACTCCCGCTTCTATTTCTTATGTTCTTATGTTCTTATTACCAATATAATGCTCTTTTCTTTCATCTATGTTGTGCCTGTACACGTGTAGTAAACTTTGGTTGCACAGAATTTAACACGTATACAGCCACATTTCACCTCAAAGCATAGAGTATTTTTGATTGAGGCTCGGAAAAAGAAGTTTTGTACTGAGATCAGAATTCCCTACCACGACCACGACTGTATACGGCACAGTGATGTGGTGGCTACCTGGCAAATTCAGGCTGAATCTTGCCTTGTTCCCCTTTAACGTGGAGTCGACAAAGGAGGAAAATAAATCGTGATTAATAAAAGCCTAAAAAACTAGGCCTAAAAATGTATTCATTGGCAAAGTTCCCAGATGTTTTTTGGTATTGGCTCCTGGAGAGTAATACAGTTGCCCTGCTGCATTTAAGGGTGCACTTGCGGTTTTATGCTCTACGGGTAAAGAAGATGTGGTGACACAGCAGATTGGAGTTCCAATACACTGCGCCACAGAGTTACCCACACACCAACTTCTTTGAGTTTGGCCACGCTGGAATGGGGGAGCAATACACCATGAGGCGAGCCCACAGAGAGGGGTTTACAAAATCGAGAAGGACTTCCTTTTGGTCAGCTCAAAAGTGCCATTGGCGACAGCCCTGGGTGCAGGTTTTGAGCTTGACCTCTGACCCAGGAAGCAATCTATAAGCCCAAGGTGGTCCAAAGAGATGAAAAGGAAGTACATTTTTAAAAATAGGACAAAGGAAAACACATTTTTTAAAACACTAAACTGCTCTGTAGGTTTCAGTTTTCACAAAACATTGGTTGAATCATTACTCAGTTTGCCAGGATTGCTCAATGCTACATTGCTTCATCACTTCCAAATTAATTTCTCAAAGGAAACAGGAATAAATTCATTACGGCGACTTAAACCTGCTCACAGGAAACCAGCAAGTTGCAGCAACAACAATTTATCCCAGTAATAGAATTATCATTGAGAAAGAATCTGAATCCTGCATGAATTTAATTGACAAGTATGAACGAGCAAGAAAACCCAATATTTCTTTAAAGAGAAAAAAGTACATTGATCATTCTCCAAATCTATGAATATTAAACATATAGATTTAAATATTTTTCTCAAACAATTTTCAATGAGGTATCTTTTTCTTTTCCCAAGTTTTTCAAATTGTCAACCCTCCTGTATGAATATCATCAGAGAACAGTATGAGGTGCATTGATGGTGACATTGTCTTTGATGGCTCTAAACAGAATAGCGTCCTCCCTATTAAAAATAGCTGATATCAAGCTGCAATTTAATCAAAGGGGTTCAGGTGACACTTATAATGCACCTGAGCTTCACCTCATGGGTTATGACATTAATTTTTTCCCAGTGAAACCGAGGTGGAGGAGCAAGGCCCAAAGTGCAACAATCACCATGTTAAGAATTGAGAAGTAGTAGTTAGCGATGCCAATGTTGATGCTAGCTCAATTGCTAAATTTAAATCTGAGATAGATAGCTTTTTGGCAATCAAAGGTATTAAGGGATATGGGCCAAAGGCGGGTATATGGAGTTAGAGCACAGATCAGCCATGATCTTATCAAATGGCGGAACAGGCACGAGGGGCTGAATGGCCTACTCCTGTTCCTATGTTTTTAAGAGTCTGTAGGTCGTCGGAGGAAGGGAAGGAGTTCCATAGTCTTGAGGTCCTGGGACGTCCTGAGGTTGTGAAAGGCCCCATATAAATACAAGTTCTTTCTTTGTTCTTTTACAACTTTGTGTGGACCAAAAGCGTACAATAAAATGCCATTCACTCCTCGCGTCTCCCAAGAGTAGGCACAGTTACCAGCACCAAATACAACAAAGTACACAAATGTTGCCTTAACTTGTGAGGTCAACATGCAGGTTTAATGTTAATGATAGCACACATTCATGGTGTAAAATTTTGGTAATACATGTTTATCATTGATTTTTGTTTTAGTCCATGGGGGGATTGATTTCAGTGCAGTAGCGGTCAGTGGGACCTATTAACAACTGCAGTGAAGGAAGTCTGAGAGAAGTAGTCCATGAGACCGGAGCAGGAAATAAAGGAAGAAAGGCAGGTTAACGAAGACTGTAACAGGTATCATAGAACAGTCCTTGCGATAAATCACGAGACATGCCATGAATACTCATTTAGAGCTTGCAACTAGCATTATTTTCTAATTCAGCCAGTAGGATTGCAATTAAGCGTTTTTTCTACAGTTTACTGTTCTGTCTACCTCTTAAAACAGCAAGCGACCAGTAGGAAGCTCAGAGTGGAGTAATGCTTCATTTTGGTATTGAAATCATTAATATTGTGATTCTATTGCTCACAACCTGACAATTATTTTGAAGAATTTAATTGAACTAGGCTGATTGCCAAGGCCGTCGTTTTTAATGAGGGAATCATCGCTGCATGTTCACTCCCATTTAAATAGAATTTACAGCACAGAAACAGGCCATTCGGCCCAACTGGTCTATGCCGGTGTTTATGCTTCACACGAGCCTCCTCCCACCCCTCTTCACCTAACCCTATCAGCATATCCTTCCTTCCTCATGTGTTTATCTAGCTTTCCCTTAAATGCATCAATGCAATTTGCCTCAATTACTCCTCGAGATAGCGAGATCCACATTCTTACCACTCTCTGGGTAAAGAAGTTCCCCCTGAATTCCCTATTGGATTTATTCGTGACTATCTTATATTTACGACCTCTAGTTTCGGACTCCCCCACAAGTGGAAACATTTCTCTACATCTTCCCTATCAAACACTTGCAGACTGACCCCATTTTTCAGACAACACAGTCTGCAGTGACTGTTGTAATGTAGAACAGTCAATTTGCGCAAGCAAGGTCTCACAAACAGCAATGAGATAATGACCAGGAAATCTGTTTTTCAGTGATGTTGTTTGAGGGATAAATATAGGCCAGGACACCGGGGAGAACTCCCCTGCCTTTCTTCCTTTAGTGCCATGGGATCTTTTAAGTCCACCTGAGAGGGCAGGCGGGGTCTCAGTTTAACATCTCCTCTGAAAGACGGCACCTCCGACAATGCAGCACTCCCTCAGTGCTGCACTGGGAGTGTCAGCCTAGCGTTAAGTGTTCATGTCTCTGGTGTGGGACTTGAACCCAGAACGTTCTAACTCAAGGGCGAGAGTGCTACCCACTGAGCCACGACTGACACTGAGCCTTTGGGCGAAGACTTATAAGTTTTCCATGTTAGTGTTAAACCCAGGTTACGTTTTGGCAACCCACAGTGTATAAATGTGGTCATTTTACCTGCAAGCAACTGATGACACTGGATTACTCCTCATGTACTAATGTACATTTAGAATTGCAAATTTCTTCATGCCAGTCTCCATAGGAGACAAAATGATGGTTGCAGGGAGTTGTGCCTATTGATGAAGTTGGCACGTATACAGATGTCATGATGTTATGTGCTTGGATTCTCTTCCACTGCCACAGAGTTGAGTTATGAAACACTGCCACATTTGGGCAAAGAACAGCAAGTGGCCACAGAGCAAAGCAGCATAAGTAGGGAAGCTGGAACCAAAGGAATGTGAACAAAATAAAGATGCACCGACTGACAAAATTTTAGATTTAAAAACAACTATTGCTTTATAGTTCCCCATCCCTCCCCTTTCTGAAGGCAGTGACTGACGCTGGAGTACAGTTCTACAGGCACTGGTAGCTTTCTGTTAGCTCGTCCAAGAGGCCGTCTTTTACATGTGCACCTACACAGTGAGTGCAGGCAAGCTGTTCAACTAAAAGGAGCATCACAGCCAAGCCTGATCTGCCCTCACCTTAAATCCATCCATTGACATTTTCTAGCAGAGGGCAGTGGGTTGCTTTTCCTAAGGACAATGGCTAATGGCAAGAGAGGCTCATCACTTTTTCCAGAGTGTTCGCTTTCCCAGTATTGCAGGGCTTCACTAATAGTGTGTCCATTCTGGCTCTTTTTACTAATGCCTTGACATTTATGATTAAGAAGGACTTCCATTTTTCAACATCCAGGTACATAGCTTTTACAGCATAGAAACAGGCCACTCAGCCCAACAGGTCTATGCCAGAGTTTATGCTCCACATGAGCTTCCTTCCACCTTACTTTATCTCACCCTATCTGCATATCTAAAGACGGCACCTCCGCCAGTGCAGCACTCCCTCAGCACTGCGCTGGAGTGTCAACCTAGATTTTGTGCTCAAGTCTCTGGGGTGGGACTTGAACTCACCACCTTCTGGCTCAGAAGAGAGAGTGCTACCCACTGAGCCACAGCATACATGTAGTATGTGACCATCATGCAGGTACCCTGGAAACTGCCATGATGCATTTATTCTCCATCGGTGAACAGTTCCACCGTTATTTCAAACCATTTCCACCCTAGGCGGATAGATTGTGGATGGCCAGTGATACCCACCCAATCCATAATTAATAAAACTGGTGCAGACACCAAGAGCTGCAGCAGAAAGAAAACATAAGGAGGCACATGTCTCCATAAAGATACACTAAACATGCAAAAACAATGATTCTGTTGTCTGGACAGCTCCAGGGTGCCCTACTGTACAGCCCTGATAGCAGTGTGTTGTACGCCATCAGGAGTCACCATGCAGCAGGTGTAAAGGAGGGTCAGGAAAGCCCAGTAGATGGAGACACCACAGCCGAGGAGCAGCAACGTGGATGACAAATCCGACAACATTTACTGGAGAACCATTTCACTTAAACTTGCAAGTACCCCCGGCATAAGCTTTCCTCCAACATGTTCTCAATGAGCCACTGCAGTCCGTGTGGTGAAGCTGCTCCCACGGTGCTGTTAGGTAGGGAATTCCAGGATTTTGACCCAGCGACGATGAAGGAACGGTTGATATATGTCCAAGTCAGAGTGGTATGTGACTTGGAAGGGAACTTGGAGTTAATGCACCTATGTCCTGTGTCCTTCTAGGTGATGGAGGTCGCTACTCTGCTAGACTGAGATAGTAGAAAAACGAAAGCTGCCTTCTCCCACAACTTGTATTGCTCTCAAATAAGATCCTCTATCATGATGGGCGTGCAACCAATGGAGATACAATGTACATAGAGTGGAACTGTACCCCAACATGAGTTCCGCCTTAAACGTAGGAAGCGCAAGATGAGGAAATCACACTATTGGAGGACAAAAATATAAATTTAAAACGTCTATCTAAATTGCGTTTGAAACATTCAAAACATGAAATAATGTTTCTGCGTGTCATGTTTCTATGTGTCATATCCTTTCAGTGTCACAGGATAACCTTCTCCTTGATTCACAGTCTTGTGACACAAAGAGCAACAGAGGAGAGGGAATGATTCATTTAAAAGCGCTTGTGACAATTAAATGTAGAGATGGCAGTACATAAACAGCTTCACTGCATCAATATCAGGTGTTGCAGTCACACAAAATATCAGCTGCTGTCTGGATTTCTTTACCTTTTGTCTGATGCCTATATCTAAATGTTATTAATGTCATAATTTGCTTCTTCTATTAGCCATTATTGGAGTTGATCCCCTTTGTAAGGCTGTCTTTGGAAACTGAAAAGGGAAGCACGTTTTAGCAAAGGGAGTCTCATATACTTTCTCCATAAAAGAAGAAGCCACAAACAATATGTTTAAGGTCATGAGCTATCAGGAAAAGTGATTCAATTCGGTGGTACCTTCGACAAAGCTGTTTCGGTCACCCGTCCTAATTTCTCCTTCCCTGGTTTGGCGTCCATCTTCTTTACACCTACCTGTGAAGAGCCTTGGGATCTTCTTTATGTTAAAGATGCTATATAAATTCCGATTGTTTTTGTCGGTTTGTTAAGACTTTCCAGTAACATGCTCTTCAACCAAATAGTTGCCTGCCAGGGTCTCATTTGTTAGAATATTTACCATGTAAATGGCAGTCTCTGTACATCTAACCCTAACCCTACCTGCTGTACATACTTGCTGTAAGTGGGTTATATAACCCATCGCAGTAGTAAGGTTGGTATTTTAGGGCAATATAAGCGAGCGGTGAGATGAGATGGTGTTCATTTTTCTACCATCTCTGGTAGGCACAACAGCCATGTAAGTGAACCAAAGAGCAGTGGGTTACCAGGAATAGGAAGAGGCTATTAAGCCCAACAAAGCTGTGTATGCCTTTTAGTGAGATGCTTCAGGTAGATTGTGGAGCCTTTAGGGAGATGCCATGAAGTCTCTGTAATAAGTAACGTATCAGATCTAAAGCCGTAGAGTTGATATACTTAATGATAACATGTAATGGTGTCCTATCATTTTCTTTTCTAACAGTGCCCGTTCATTGTTCTCTTTCGCTTCCCTTATAGGACAACCGGCGGCCTCTTCTGTAGCACTGTTGTTTGAATTTCCACACCTAGCAAAGAGTTGTATAGCTCGGCAGGGCATCAGACAAGCCTTTATGTCCCATTGGCTTTCTTCTGTCTGTCCGTATAACATTAAATGTAAAGATGGCAATGGTGTAAACGATGCTTTTAAACAAAATGGCTTTCCATTGATAAAACATATCGTGCCACAGGTTCAGGAGATTTGACTGGAAAATCAAGAGTTAGGAGCTAGAACAGGTGATCCAGGAACCTCCCAGATAGATTGAGAGTCTTGTAAGATGTACCCATTCTTGATTGATAGATCAACCCCTCCAACCCACCTTCTCACCGCATCCCTCATCATTCCAGAAATACCTCTAATTCCCTCTTGAACTAATACTGACCTATGACTGGCCTTTCTTGGTAATTGGTTCCACAAGTCTTTGTGTAAAAGGTTGTGCCCCACTTCCCTTCTAACTTCCATCGCCCATATTTGAAGTCTGTTCTACACTAAACGAGGGGTATATATTTCCTATCAGCACGGTATTTGTTTCTGTATAGAGCCATCCAGTTCCTGCACGAGATAAAACCAATAGTGTCAGGTTTTTACCTGCTGTGTGCCACAGAGGAAGCACCTCAGAACAGTACCCACAATCCACCTTCGCGAGGGGAGGGTGGAAATATTATGGTGACCATCTCCTCCCATGATTACTGAGCAGCACTGGGAGCAGCTGCAGAGACCTGAGTACCTAGGATCATTCTACACTTTTCCTTCCCCACTGTGGATGGCGAATGTGGAGGCAAGTGACATGTCAGAGAAAAAGTGAGACAGTAACTTGCTAGGACATAACAGACTCTTCCAGATATGGTAATTAATTTTTGAAATTGCAACAAAAATTAATTTCAAATGCAGTAAAAGTCTATTTAAAGGTTTTAAAAACACAACTTGGTTCCTTCAAAATAATATTTGAAGTATAGTAATCCAAAAGAGTGTGTTAGATTGGAAACCGTGTGAAACTGTACACTAGAGGTATTCACCTCAGGCAACTAACAGCCATCCAGAACAAAGAAGGATGGTTTCTTCTCTCTGATGAACGTGAAAGACTTGAAGTGCAACAGGTTTCGGCAGCAACGATCCAGTACCTGGGACTAAGACGCCAGCCTTCTCCTGTTCAAGGAGAAAGGTAAAAAAATATGTTTCTGAACTATTGTAAGAAGCAGCGTACAAGCCACTAAACCCCCATAAATATAGAAGAGTGAGAGTCGAGTTGTGGAATCTAAAACTTTGGCTAAAAATAGCTCAACGTGAAGCCAGTTTAAGTGTCAAGACATCGCGAGTGCTGTTAAATACCATCATGAAGTGATGGAGAACATTTTTTTTAAGGTGGGGGGAAGCAGCTCCAATACTCGAAGAAAGCACAAAATGTGGCAATGCATAACAGCCTGGAAGAATGATGTGTCAGAAGACCTGACAGGAGGTCCCTAAGAAGTTGCATAACTTCAAAGGTAAGGCACGGAAGTTACTGTAAATGACCACAGGACATATACGGACATGACAGAAAATTGTAGTTGTAAAAGATACCTGTAGAGAAATGTTAGCAAGAAAGCACCAGATAAGGTATCGGAGATGAAAACTGCAAGGTTATGTAAATCACGATATACACACCATGGTGGGTAAGTGAGTACACTGCAGGAAGGACGTTCCATGGGCCACATCACCCTGTCTCAAACCCCATTGCTCTTATGTTTAAAGGCAAAACATCTGCATAATGAAAGACTCAGCATTCAACAAGTAGTAGACTTCCAAATCTTATGGTATTTGCAGATGAGCAAACAATGATAGATTTTGTGTAGGAGGTAGAGTTTAGAAGGAATCAGTTCTGTGAAGATTTTCACACAACTTTCGAAGATGGTCTGTGTAGTTTGGAAAAGTCCATCATTGAGATATGTAACTCAGTCTCTTGTGAGTGATATATTGGAGCACTGTAAGCAGCTACTGAACACATTGTAATGCCGGTGATATCGATAGTGGAGACCTCAGTTATGCAGCTTATCAGCACCACAGGAGCATCTTTTATAAAATCTGCCACCCAGGGTTTTGGAGTCCAAGATACTGTCACGGTTGGATTCAACACTGCTTGGGTAATCGTGAGGGAAGGAGTCTTAAACCTTTATAAATGCCGACAAAACTCAAATGGGAATTGAGAGAAGATGCCCACCAGCAATGGCAGGCATAGAATCGGACAGGTGGCACCGGTCGGCACTCGTCGTCAGTGATAGTTCTGTGCCATCACGTGGCCCTGCACAAGTGCCTCCTCTGAAAGCACTGAGATCATAGCAACTACAGCACCAAAGACCATTAGCACTGATGCAGGTCCATCAGGGTTAGTCATGAATAACATCTGCATTCCCTGCACCTTTGCAGTTGGCGGTGCAGCCATGCATCAACGCTGCTCCTTCAATTAGTGAAGTGCTTAGTGGCAGAGCTCATTGGCAAATCAGCACAGAGAAGTTCACAACACGCAAGGGGCATAAGCGGCAGCAAAAACACATTAAACACAACAAGCACTGCCCAACTTAATAAAACAAACTCATTGTTGCTATACCTGGCAATCTGTCACTCTTTCATTGTGTAGGAAATGAGGTGTCAGTTGCCTGAATGCCAAAACAACCCAAGTATATGCAGCGCACAACAAAATTAATCAGGAATGGCAAATAGCAGTTCTGTGATTGTAAATACATTCAGAAGGAAATAATGGCTCCCAGATGCAGAGCTCAATGGAAGAACTGGGCAATGAGACCCCCTCTTTCATCTGTCTTCCCACTTGCACTGGCTGATCTACTGAGATGTATGCAGAAGAGTGTGAGACACTTGCCTCATTGGTGGATAAATCCTAAATGAGGACACAGTGGTCCATTGCGGTCAGCGGCTTGAGATAGATGCAGATTAACGGAAACAAGGATTCCAAATTAAAATAAGGCCATCAAGGCTCCACGTGTAAACCTATGTGGCCGATAAAGACCGGAGCTTAGACAACCCAGATTTAATGTAATAAGAATTTAGCACATGGTTTTACTATTTGTGAAGTTGATTGTTCGTTGTGTACTCATCAGGGCGCCAATGCATCTGATTGTGATTCTTAGCAAAGAAGTAGGCACAAGTGAAGAGTGGCGGAATATTGGGAGAAAGGGTCAATGGATTATTCTTTCGCACTTAGCGCTGCTCCGAACATTCCCACCCCCCCAAATGCAAGAGCAAAAAACACGTGTCAATAGTAAAACAAAAAGGCCAATTGAACTTGTTAAAGGCCATTAATGAGGGACTTGCACAGGCAAGGAGGCATTTCAACAGGTGAATATTTTAACTCCAGGTCAGACTTGGGGTTGATGAGGATGAAGAAGGTGTAGAGAGCTTCCATTATCTCCTCAACAGAAGCAAGGTGACTGATTCCTGATATATAGGTGCCTGGAAGGGCCTTGTGGCAGAAGAACCAGGGGCTATGGTGTGTTTTGCTGCCAGTGTGAAAGGTTGATTGTCCCTGGAGGTTTACATGGGACCGATGGCAGACCTCATGCACAACCTCCATGCTCAGCCTGAGCCTCCTCAGGTATTGCTTCTCCATTATTTCCACTTAATTTATTGTGGAAAATCTGCTGTCTAGAGTAGTAGCTGCTGAGATTCAAACTTCCAATGGCCTCTACACTCCCGGCCTCTACACTCCCAGCCTCTCCCTCCCTCCCTCCCCTACGATATGCCAGGCAAAGGCCCCTACACTCATGCCTTTTTCAAAACTCCCGTACTATTCACTGCTCTCCTCCTGCTCACAATTTTCTGCCTTCATTACCCTCACCAATGCCAAATCTGGCCTGAAGTTAAATACTCATTTTATGAGGTGTCACCTTACCTGCGGAATGCTGCGCAAGTCCCTCATTAATGGCCTTTAACAAGGCCTCAACAAGTTCAATTGGCCTTTTTGTTTTACTATTGACGTGTTTTTTGCTCTTGTTTTCGGGGGATTGGAACGCTCAGAGAAGCTAAATGCGGAGGAATAATCTGTTGACGCTTTCTACCAATATTCTGCCACTCTTCACTCATATCTACTTCTTCGCTAAGAATCAAAAGCAGGGGAATCGCAGCCCTGATGAGTTCACAGCGAACAATCATCTTCACAAATTGTTAAATCATGTGCTAAATTCTTATTTACATTAAATCAGGGTTGTCCAAGCCCTAGTGGGCCACATAGATGTGTACACGTGGAGCCTCAGTGGGGGGGGAGGTCTCCTTTTAAGTTTGGTTTCCTGTTCCCATTAATCTTCATATATCTCAAAATTGCTGATTTAGGAATTATCCACCAATGAAGCAACAGCACCAAGAACAGCCTTTTCCAGACCTCCAGGCCTCCGAAATTCAAACAGAACAAACTGGTAAACAAGGAACAAAAGTTCAAATAGCACTGGATTGCCAGGGCTCAAGAGATTGCCACATGTTGGATAGTCCTACATTAAATGGTGGTGGACCTGTAACCGTCTGTGCATTGATTAGCAGGCCATTCTGGGTGCACATCAACACAGCACACAGGTACAAATATCCTGGATTACCACAAACACTGGATTCATAAATCTATGCAATACGGTGCGCACATTTTCAAAATTCTCTCACTTCAGATTTGCAAATTTAACAAATTAATAATTGATTCAAACAAAATGATTTTAAACCAATACAATTATATATCATTAGCATAACGTATTCAATGCACATGATTATAAATTGGGCCTGAAAGCCTAATTGACAAAAATTAAATGATGTACATTTTACTGTAAAAAATAATTACAAAAGGGACATTATTTTAATGAATACAAGTCCTGATATTTTGCAACAATAGACCTGTTCAGTCAACAAAATCTATACGTGGCATGACCCACTCCAGAAAAACAACAGTCCTTTTCTTTCTCTCCCTTATTAAATTTGATTTTTATTGCATAGAAAATATGACTTTACATCTGTGTCATTTTAATACTAATTTAAAAACTATAAGTGCCAGCTCTGTTGCACAGCCAGGTTACTGATTACTTTTTCCTTCTATTATCTATCCGACCAGCGGCAGACAGGCCCAATAGCTCTCCACTCGGAAGAAAGGCAAACGCAAATGTTCAGAGGGACCAGAAAAGCACAGTATGTCACCATTCAGAGCTCAAACCGGCTAGTTGATAAACAGCGATAGGTCTGATTCAAATTAGGGAACTATGAACACACCCAAAAAAAAAAATTAAAATATATATACACTCAGAATTTGCAGATGTTAAATTGCAACAAAGGGAAGCACTGGGTGGGGGCGTATTTTACTTGGAACAGTCTAGTAGGTGAGCTTAATGCTGTTCCACAGCAGTGCCTGTTGTCATTGTCTGATTAAAGGAGCTCACACTGCCATGAAAAGTAACAATACGGTACTCACTGTGGCCAAGGATTCTGATGATGTTTCCCCCCTCCCAGCGTGCTGGCTTGTAGCACTGTGACAACAGAGATGCAAGAAGAGAAGGCAAGCACCGAGAAACAGATAGGGATGAATCTTGAGCTCCGTGTTCTCCCAGCTCTTGGATTTAGATGTACTCTGAGCTGCACTGTGGCACAATTAGCTTCGGGCATGCTCTGTGCTGAGCAAGTCACATGACTTCCAGCTGAATGACCTACCAAACCCTCGCCATATAAAGGCACCAGTAAGACAACAGTGAGGAGATGTGATTTTCCGTGGCATTCTGTACCGAGTACATCTTTCTCTAATTATTTGTGTTTCACTCAGTTTTATACCAAACGCGCAGTCTGCAGGACTGTCCATTTTTTTCAGCTGGTAGATCATTAAAATTATATCTTGTTTAAAAATTATTTGTGTCATAAATGTGTCATATGGAATATCTAACAGCGAGATAAGAGAGACAGTGTGGGAGCCGCACAGTGTAACCGCCCTCAGGAATTCCTGTTGCAGTCACACTCACCAAGTGATCCTTTGATTGAAATGGCTGTTTTGTACCTGATGCATTTTATATTGCTGTTACAGATCTGCTGCCCAGAGCATTTTAAATGTCCAAATAACAGTTTTAGTCACTTAAATATAAAGAACAGGCAGAAAACTCAGGTTAAAGTACTTTTGAGGATTCTTACTTCACTACAAAAATATATTACCCACCTTGATTTAATATTTACAAGAAAATGTTGTCTTTTGAAAGATAATCCTTCTTTTATCTGTTGCCTCTGGCCTTTCTCTGTCTGTTGCAACCTTTTTTTTGTATCTCCCTGTTTAAAATTATGGCCATTGCTTCCCTGGACTATCCCTTTTGGTGTCTCCCAGGTGTCAGCTGGAGCTCAGTTGATATCACTCTCATCAGAAAGTTGTGGGTTCAAGTCCTATTCCAGATACTTGAGCACATAATCTAGGCTGACTCTCCCAGTGCAGTACTGAGGGAGTGCTGCACTGTCGGAGGTGCCGTCTTTCAGATGAGACGTTAAACCGAGGTCCTGTCTGCCCTCTCAGGTGGACGTATAAGATCCCATGGCACTATTTCGAAGAAGAGTAGAGGAGTCCTGGCCAATATTTATCCTTCAACTAACATCATCAAAAAAACAGATTACCTGCTCATTATCACATCGCAGTTTGTGGGAGCTTGCTGTGCGCAAATTGGCTGCTGCGTTTCCTACATTACAGCAGTGACTACACTTCAAAAATACTTCATTGGCTGTAAAGCGCTTTGGGCTATCCTGAGTTAGAGAAGTTTTTTCTTTCTTTCTCCTTTCTCCTCATCTATAAATACACTATCCTGCATTCTCTTCTTCCTCTTTGATCCTCAGTGTGTTGAAATCAAGACTTTAAATCATTGTGCTGTAACTCATTTTTCCCAGACCTCAGAGTTGTGGGACTCCTTACCTCTCTCTGCCTTCACTGCTTCCTACAATATGCCGACTTTTAAAACCCAAACTTGATGTCACCCGAATAATGATTGGTTTCACCTTCTCTCCTAATGTTTTCAAAGTTTGGTGGTGTTTTTGCACCAAGGACCTTGGCTTTTATCTATCGTTTCTCAATGTCTATCAAGGCAACATCTTCTTCTAGGGAAGGCATGATGTCATTGTCCTTGTGATACTTGTGTATCAACAGAAGCAAAATGATCTTAAAAAAAAGATTTTTTAAAAAGTTGCTTACTGCTGGTATTTATGACCTAGAATCATACAGCACAGAAGGAGGCCATTCGGCCCATCATGCCTCTGCCAGCTCTTTGAAAGAGCTATTCAATTTGTCCCACTCCCCTGCTCTTTCCCCATAGCCCTGCAATTTTCTCCCCTTCAAGTATTTTTCCAAAATTCCCTTTTGAAAGTTACTATTGAATCTGCTTCCTCCATCCTTTCAGGCAGTGTGTTCCAGATCATAACAACTCACTGTGTAAAAATAATTCTCCTCATCTCACCTCTGGCTCTTTTGCCAATTGCTTTAAATCTGTGTCCTCTGGTCGCCAACCCTTCAGCCAGATCCTCCGTATTTACTCTCACCTCTATTAAATCTCCCCTTAGACTTCTCTGCTCCAAGGAAAACAACCCCAGCTTCTCCAGTCTCTTCACATAACTGAAGCCTCTCATCCTTGGTACCATTCTAGAGTGGACCTGGAGCTGAAAGCCACCAGCAACTTGCAATTTGCACAATTACCCCAACCCAACAACTTTTAAACTCTGAATAACCCGAGCTTATGTTTCCTTAACAACTTTTAGACTTTGTTGCCTTAAAGGGACGGCTCCACATAAGCAAAATAATACACTGCATAAAACTGCAGTCTTTTTAAGACACATATCGTCTGACTGACAATGAGCAAGGCCACAGGAGCTCCACCAGTAAAATATTAAAAATGGGACCTCACTGTGCGTGGATGACCTGCTCCAGACATCGTTCTTTGTTAGAGGTGCAAAGCAATTTTAAAAATGCTGGTGCTTCTGATTCACTACCTGAAACGAACATTCCAATCTGCAAAATTCCCTGGTCCACATCTCAGAGCGGTATCCAGAAGAGTGGAGGTCAAATCAATTTTTGGTTGGCCCTCCAATGGGCCCACAGGAGAGTGGAGAGACAAAGGACAATATAAATACAGGTGAGATGGACATCAGTTTAGTGTCATCGTCCCAAAGCCCAAATGCTTAGCATTGTCATTCCATTCAAATTTTCTGCACCTTTTTAATAGTAATTGTATATTGAAATTAGCCAAATATAGGAAATAACAACATATCCTCAGTTTGAATTCTTCAGTATACGCTCAGCGTGAGTGCTTAAAAAATACGGAATATACTAGTTGATCTTTCATGGCAATGTTTTTAAAGGTGTCTTTACTGTGTTATACAATCAGCACTCATAGGCCAATGGCAAGTGAGGTTTTACAGTCACATTGTCCCCACTGATCGATGGTCGCCCTCAAAGCCAATGGGCAGTGGTTTCCATGGAAATGGTCATGTGGTTACCAGAAACCAATGACCCATTTCTGAATCAACTTGCTGAATCCCTGTTCCCCACTGGCCTGCCTTTACTGACATTGATCCAGAGCAAAGCAATGAGGCCTATCGCTTGATGAGGTGCAGTCAATGCGATCGCTGGAAAATGGCACAAATCGAATGGTTATGCGATCATTATTGGCCAATGAGATTGCTTAAAATTATCGACAAGGTGCGAAAAAGCACACGGTGACTTGACCAATGAGATTGCTCAGTGGGCGCACAGCAGTTTTACCGAATGCAGAATTTCCTTGGGTGATCAATTGAGGATTAATTCTGAAAGCATATCCCATAATAACATCACAGTCAGTAACCCTTTTGTGTGAACCGCATCACAAGTCAATGACATATCCATGTAGACAGCATTGTTGATGACAGCTGCTGCTAGCACAACAGATAGGCCCTAACACTGAGCAAAACACCCACGTTAATTGACGTATATATTATAAATAATAAAACAGCACAGGCTTTAATCTTGAGAGTTCATGATGCCATCTGAACTCAACTAGATCAATGCCTTGCACTCACGCCTAGATATCCATTTTATTCTCTTTAAAAGTGTGATAATTAGTATTTTTGTGCAGAAATGCCTCTGTTGTCTTCAGAGGAACAATCAGTGCATTTTTCAGTTAAATACTTCTAATAGGCATGTCCATCCTGAATTTTATCTACAAACGCAACAGAACCTTTTAATACCGAACCTGAATTACTGTGTCAGTCACTCAATGAAGACATTAGAATGTCAATGTCTGCCCTTGTAATTAATCTTTCAATTTCTTTTTCACAGTTTTTACAACATTTTTAAAAATGATCTTTTTGACTTTGCCAGTGAGCCCTGGATAGACTCTGTAATGAACTGCTCCCCTCTCTGTCTATCTGCAGATATTTTTACTTCAAACCAGGTTTTGGGAGAGTGATGTCCATCAGCCAGGCTCTCCCACATCCCATTTTGCCCTTTTCCACTACTGGCCTTGACACTGGTAGACACTGGAGGCCAATTCGGCAAATGGAGATCCAGTCTTCTGTGCATAGGGAGAAGACTGAAATCAATGGGAAGGAAAATCAGTCGGGGTGTAAATCGAGTGGCCAATCCACCACCGCCATTTTGCACCCCCACCAAGATGGAATTTCACCCTCTGGGTCTCCACTTCCTTAACTGAGATCCAAATACTTTCATTTAACCTCTTGATAAAATTGCCTGGAATGGGACTTGAATCCACAATCCTCTGACTTCAGAGGCAAGAGTGCGACCAACTGAGCCAGGGCTGACAGTAGAAGCAAGAACTAAAGGGTCATGAAAACAGGATTAAGCCACATATAAGGCATGCTGGATGAGGAAGGAGCAGACGACAGAAAAGCTACAAAGACCAGGAGGGAGGAGTCCACAGAATGAAGTATGTTCTTTTGTGCATGCATTGGAGCTCCAGCCATTGCAGTGAATTTGCTCCTCATTGCGGGATGCACTTGAGAATTGCAGTCCTGGGCACTGAGGTCAGGAGAAAGTTGAAGAAATTCTTGCCTTAAAGGCGGTGCAATGAAGGTTCACTAGATTGATTCCTGGGATGAGAGGGTCATCCTATGAGGAGGGATTGAGTAGAATGGGCCTATACTCTCTGGAGTTTAGAAGAATGAGAGGTGATCTCATTGAAACATATAAGATTCTGAGAGGGGTTGACAGGGTAGATGCTGAGACGCTGTTTCCCCGGCTGGAGAGTCTAGAACTAGGGGGCTGAGATGAGGAGGAATTTCTTCACCAGAGAGTTGCGAATCTTTTGAATTCTCTACCCCAGAGAGCTGTGGATGCTCAGTCGTTGAGAACATTCAAGGCTGAGATTGATAGATTTTTGGACTCTAAGGGAATCATGGGATATGGGGATCAGGCAGGAAAGTGGAGTTGAGGTCGTAGATCAACCATGATCTTGTTGAATGATGGAGCAGGCTCGAGGGGCCGAATGGCCTACTCCTGCTCCTATTTCTTATGTTCTTATGTTAGCAAGTGGCGCTCCTATACATTCTTAGTATGGCAAGGAGGAATGGCCAGACAATGGCTCCTGGAAGTTCTTTAGCAAAAGAAGGCTGCAGTCGTTTCTTTGAACTGGAGACTTTGAACACCAGTGGACAAATTTAATACAAATTTAGCCCTGTTATGTGCCAGAGGGGAGTGTGTAGCAGCTGGGAGGAGGTTGTACCTGGAGACCAGGATGCTTGGCATGGTGCATCAATCTGCTTGTGAAAAGGCGGGAGAAGCCTTTTCACAAACCTTTTCTGGGCTTCTTCTGGCTCTGGGCCAGATGAGGCCCAGAAGGTAAGTTTTAGTTATATTTTAGGTTTCTTTGTGGGCCAGGAGGGGCAGGACTGCTCCTCCGGGCCTCACACGAAAGCCTTGGGCCTCCCTTGCACCGGGCTACCTCCCTTCCCCCTGATCGTGGCCAGGTCCTTCTCCCCAATCATGCCCTCAGCCTTCCAACTCCTCCCAAGTTGATGGAAAGTTTGTGAATTTTTTAGGTGTTATGTGATACATTTTAGTTTTATGGGTTTATGGTGGGGTGGGTGAGAAACTATCATGGCAGGGAGTAAATTGAAATTTTGCATTATTGGTGAATGCTCAAAGTAGAAAATAACCAATTGAAAGAAGATAAACTCAGACTTAAACACTTAATCAATGAGGAAGAGGAAAAGTGACACATGGACTTGACAGTCATGACGTAGATGACAGACACAAGCAATTGTATTGTAAAGATATGCCATTCTTTACTTTCTAACTTAACCCTTTCAGGACATCATCAAGATTTTGTGCAGCACAATTAAACATGAGCCAGTCTTGTTTTTCTTAGTTTATTCTAAAAATGCTGTGAATGATAAATAGTCTATGCTTCTGTTTGTGGTTTGTTTTACAACAGTCATTACATAGAATTGCATAAAATGTACGGCAAAGAAACAGGACATTCGGCCCATCTTGTCCATGCTGGTGTTTATGCTCCACACGAGCCTCCTCCCACCCCTCTTCATCTAACCCTTTCAACATAACAGTCATGATTAGAAAATTATAGAAAATCAATAATGCAGGAGCACAGACTATTGGGGTATTCTTGTCTCCAATTCACTATTGTTTGTGAACAAGTCAGATATGGTTTCTAACTTGGGCTACCAACAAATTATCTCATCACTTCCTGAATTTGGCGCAAAAGTACATCAAATGGTTGTGATCAAGTCAAACCTTTATAATCCATTTCCTGATTGGCTGAGGAAACAGGTTTTCAAAAATAAATATCCTTCAACACATGGGGGAACTTTATGAGGTGACCGTGGTCCTGAAAATAGATGGTGAAAGAAAATAGTTATGTTTAATGAAAATAGATAGGATTTATCTACCTATGTAAAGGTTTTGAGCGCATTCGTCACACTTCAAACATCACACTGCTGTTGCACAGTGGTCCTGTATGTCTCTTATCACATTTCATCTCTGCCTCGATCCTCAGTAATTTTGACAGATAAAACTCCCCCCACGTCCTCTGGTAGCCTTGCCACAAGGGATGCAAGATCTACATAAAGTTTGCTGTGTTTTAATGCTCAGCTTGTTTATTGTAATTAAGTGTACTGTCTATCAATTGTTAAGACCCAGAAGATGCATATCTTAAATCCTACTATTGTTAAGGAAAATTGCATTGTTGCCATATTTGAGGCCATCATGCACCATCAACAAGTGTTAGTAAAATGGATTTAGAGCACAAGAAAAAAAATACACACTTGTCCACAATTTGAATGACTTAGTCCAAAGTGGAGTTGAGTGAAACAGACCAGTAAAGTCCCAGATTCAGCCCTTGGTTTTTGTCAAGCTAGCTGATCTCTGCCAGAATTCAGTACAGATGCTACAACAGGTCTCAGTGTCCCTGAGCAAGAGAAAGGAAATATCAGCAGGAGTTCACACTCCTAATTGTTAACCAGTGATTCCTGCTGCAAGGTGCATGTGTGTAATAGTCAGGTGAGGACTCGGCTGTGATGTTCCCAACAGTTGAACAGCCTGCCAATACTTGCAGTCCGCGCTCACACATGAAGGCTGGCCAATTAGGTGAAGTTCTGGAACACAGCCAGCAAAACTCAACGACTTCCAGGAGCGGAAACAAAGGGAGCAAATTGTAGGGAAAAAAAATAAGAAGGCAAGTTGTAAGTTTCTATTCACACTAAAATGCATAGCTACCATCGGAGAATCTACCACACTGCTAAAGGAAATATAGAAAGCTGTCCACCATGTGATATAAATAATTCTTCTTCATGCTGGACTTTTAAACCTTCTCCTTTAAAATTCAAGTTGGGTTTCCAGCTTCAGTGGATTTTACTTTTTTTGCATTTCATTTTTTAACGTAACAAATTTTCGTGTTTTTCAAATTCGTCATTTTATTGGAACTTTCATTTTTCTTTAGTGTAAAAAAAAATCAATATTGGAATCTAATCAGATGAAAACCAGCAACCCTGAGTGTCAGCTTTATATTGTATGACCTGGATGAGCAAGCATTAGAACAGTAAAGGCCATGGAGCAGAGGGTTCTGTGAAGGCTGTGGAGTGGAGAATCCAGGAGGCCCATGGTATAAAGAGTCCATATAAGCCATGGGACTAAGAGTTGAGTTGAACCACGGAAAAGAGAGTTAGGGAGGGCTACGGCATGGAGAAACCAGAAGGCCCATGGAGCAGACTGTCCAATAGAGAGCTGGGAGGGCCTGTAAAGCAGAGAGAGCGGGAAGGCCATGAAGAGAAGAATCCAGGAAGACCTGTGAAGCAGACAGACATTGACGGTCATGGAGGAGAGCCAGGATTCTGTTGAGATGGTTGCCTGTTTGTGAACTAAGTCTGTGGAATGGACTGAGAGACAAGGAGAGTCCAGGAGCTGAACAGACTTTATTTCTTCAATGTTAACAAATCCAGTAAACACCAATTTCAAAATTTTTCAATCATGGTTCGGTCCTATTGCTTCATTCAAAAACCAGAAAGCCTAGTCCTGAGGTCCAATACCATATGGTTTATTTTCCAATAAACACACAAAGGCATAATCTATTCTACATTTAAGCCATTTCAAAGAATTGAAACATGGAACAGATGTTGAGGGATACAGCAATTGTGTGTCCAACAATATCTGTATACACACATGACAAAAAATAAGCTCCTTTACTGAGTGATACTGTGAGTTAGAGTTACAGCCACAGTGTGGTGGATTGAATCATACCATGACTCACTGAGATAGCGTTGCCAATACTGTATAGTCATTGCAGTGACATACTATTACCTTTGTATTTATGCACCAAAATTATACATTTCAGTGTCATCTTTCTAAATTAGGGCCATAATCTATTGTTCCCATTAAATGCATATATAATAACCACACACACACAAAGGAACACTATCCAGTTTTCTAAGCATGCAGTAGCCAGAAACGTAGATACGACTTTTTAATTGACCAATTATTTAAACTAAACTTAAATGTAGTTGTAAATCCTAACTATGTAGGCCCAGGTTAAGCAAGCAAAAAGGTAGGCAGTGCACATTGGACCAGCTTAATTGAATCTTGTGCCACAATATATATTCATGCTGAAAACTGATTGTAAGGGCAAAAGATTTGTTATTGCTCAGATCCACTCAGAAACTGGTATTCTTACTCCCACAGGTTCTTTTTAATGAAAGATTGCAGTAATCACGAAGCAAATTGTGCTTCACATGGCAAGGGTATAAATTCACGGGATCTGTTGCGGTGATCTCGTGCCTCACCAAGTTACTTGTCCTGCTGTTAAAGGGCTCAATTTTAGGGGGGCATTTGCGGGTGCGTGGGGAGCGGGGAGGGGGGCTCCAAAAATCGCAGAAATCCCGTTCAGGTTCGGAAGCCGGCTCCATCCCACCGACTTCCGAGTTTCCCAGGGACCTACCTGTACGCGCGCGGGCGAACCGAAAACGGAAGTCTCGCTGGCAATTAAAGTGGGCTGGGTGACAGTTAAAGAGACAAATGAACCTCATTGAGGCACTTTACCTGTAACAGATGAAGTAATTGTAACGATTTTTAACTTACCTGGGCGGCTTGCCCATCGCCGGATCCGGGAAAAAGAAACTAAATAAATTACATAAAACATCATAGAAGGAAGTTAAAACACAAAATGAACCTACCTTTGCACCCTGCTCCGATGTCTGATGTCTCCCTCTCTGATCTCCCCCTCTTCACCCCCCCCCGATGTCCTCCCGATGTTCCTCTCACCCCCCGATGTTCCCCTCGTCACCCCCGATCTTCCCCTCTCCCCTCCGATGTCCCCCTCGTCACCCCTGATCTTCCCATCTCCCTCCCCGATCTTCCCCTCTCCCCCCCCCGATCTTCCCCTCTCCCCCCCCGATCTTCCCCTCTCCCCCCCCCCCCCGATCTTCACCCTCTCCCCCCCCCCCACCCCGCCCCGGTCTTCCATTCCAGCACCAGATAACGTCTCGCTCTCTCTCTTTCTCTCCCGCTCCCCCCTCGCGTTGCAGTTCCTGACGGCAGCCAACCTGTCAACGAGGCGCGAAACCCGGAGAGGGCGTTAATCATCAGCAATCAACATGCGATCGCGTCGGAAACGGTAAGTTTTGATCATGCGGATTTGCCACGCGCCCAATCGCCCCCCCCCCCGCTGCCAACCCCCCACCATTGCAAAATCGACCTCAAAGTGTCAACCATGGCTCAGTGGGTAGCACTCTCACCTCTGAGTCAGAAAGTCGTGGGTTCAAGTCCCACTCCAGAGACTTCAGCACAAAATCTAGGCTGTCACTCCAGTGGAGTGCTGCACTGTCGGAGGTGCCAGCTTTAGGTTAAACCAAGTTCCCGTCTACCCCCTACCAGGCGGACGGAAAAGATCCCACGGCAACCCTTGCTTTTGTTATACCGATGAAAACTTTTTGAGGAAAGAGGGGTGACGTCAATCACGTAGGTTGCTAATAAGAGACCAGAGTACTGTATCACCCCCTGAAATCATAATCCTTGTAAGTAGCACCTAGGAGCCCTGAGTGATTGATTGGAGCCAGCTTGTCTGGAGTTGTTGAGGATTATGTTTAGTTCCTATCTTTTTCTGAGTTCTAGTCAGTACAGTAGGAACGAGCTCTTCGAGTGTATTTTTTTTTGTATTGGGTTTTTAACATTCAGTAACTGGGGAATTTGTGGCTCGAGTTGATTTCCACCCAAAATACAAGAAGTCAGAAGTAAAAAGAGATTGGGGGGTGATCTTGACTTTGTGCGATAGTGTAAGACAGGTGATAGCGAGTCGGCAGCCTGCTTTACATCTCTCCCCGCTTTTGACTTCAGCGGAAATAGAAATCAGGAGAGATGTAAAGCGGGCTGCCGACTCGCTAACACCATCAGACAAAGTCAAGATCGACCCATTGAGTTTCCAACTGCCATTAAGTTGGCCTGAAAACAATCAACTGCATAAATATTTAGTGCCCAGTCCTAGGGGGTTTTCAGAATGTAAGCCAAGCTTACATTGCTGTTGTCTCTTCATGAATTAGTAAGTTATTCCATAATATTTACTTTTAGAGGCGTCATGACCAATAACATGCGATGAAGTTATATGGTGCAAACATATTTTTAAAATGACAAAGCAAAACTCAGTGACGTGTGGCTTCGTTTTGAGCACTCAACTTTGTCAGTGTGGGGATGTGAACCTGCCAGTGCTTATCCCCTGTATTCTGACAGTTATTTTCGACAGCTGTTGATGCCATCAAAAGCTCCAGCATTGCAATATTTTTAATACATTTACACTGTGTGTAGCTGTAATCATGGTCAATCGCACTGACTAAATTTGAAAATGTGCCAGTCGCTTCCATTCCAAATTTTTCATAAATATTGGATTTGATAGAATTACATAGAATTTACAGCACAGAAACAGGCCAGACAGGTGGACAATTACATTTTCCTGGTGTCCACAAGGCAGAGAGTCTATCAGAAAGTTTGTCTGATATTAAAATCCACTTTTGTCCAACAATGTGGCTGGTGACATCTATCAATTAACAAATACTTTAGATACAATGCAGTGATTAGACGATTGATGAAAATACATTTTTAGGTATAATGATGTCCTCTGATTAACAATGTACTTGACGCTGAGTGGATCAGAAAGCTTCATTTCTCAGAGCCTTTGGCAACTTCAACATCTCCAATATAGAGAGGGTTCCAGTTTGATTCACTCCACGTGAAATTAAGAAGTGGCTGCATGCAATGGACGCAACAATATCCCTGACAATGGGCCCTGTCAATATCCCGGTTATAGTGCTGAAGACCAGAGCTAGCTGCTCCCCTGGCCAAGCAGTTCCAGTGCAGCTATGACACTGGCATCTACCTTACAAGGTGGAAGATTGCCCAGGTATCTGCCAGCCTCGACAAAACAGGATAAATCCAACCCAGCCAATTACCACCCTATCAGCCTCCTCCCAATTATCAGTAAAGTGGAAAAAACCATCGATACAGTAATCAAGTGACACCTACTCACCAATAACCTGCGCACTCTACACTTAGTTCAGGTTCCGCCAGAATCATTTAGCGCCAGACCTCATCATAGCCCTGATCCAGACGAGGACACGAGAGCTGAATGTCAGAGGTGAGAGTAGCTGCAGTCACCATCATGGCAGCATTTGACCAAGCATGGTACAATCCCCACCGCTTATAGCGGGCACGTTTGGGCGAACGCGATTTGCCCGTCTCTCAGTCGTCTGCACAAAAGAGCCCTGCAAATACACCAACACCCACTCTGCAGTGACACATTGGGTGGCATCAGTTGTGGGTCTTCATTGTGATCCTCAGGAAAGGGCATTATGGCACAAACCAGACAGGATTCGCAAAGTCGTGGCAGTAGTGGTGCCAATATAATATGTGATGTGAGTTGATCAGAAATTAAATATAAGTAAAAACCATGACAAACCCTCAAACACCCTTGTGCATCCCCTTCATGCTCACGACACGTTTGCCTTACGCTGCCTACTGCACATATGTGATGCATGCCCTGTGGCTGCAGCACAGGTAGTGGCAGGTTGAGTGAGGCTGACCGTGAAAGAGATGCATGAGAGGGTGAGTATGAGATAGAGCCATGAGATTGTATGAGGATTGGGTTGAGTGGTAGTGGCGGGATGAGTACTGGCGAGGTGAGTAAGTGCAGGTAAGATGAGGATGAGGTTTGAGTGGGTGTGAGGGGTGATGTGACAGAGTAGTGTTGGCAGTGCAGAAGGAGATGTGGGGTGGGGGCGGTGATGTGGCAGATGGAATGTAGGGGAATGAGTAAGTGTACTCACTTTGGCTGACCTACTGAGGTCATTGCAGCGCCTCCTGCACTGTATGCAGGTGTGCGATATGTTGGTGGTGCAGGTGACCTCCTCTCTGCCACCTCGAGCCAGGCCTTCCTGGTGGCAGAGGCAGGCCGCTTCCTCCCACCCGCCGGGGGGAAGATCTCTGTCCTCCCCCTCCTCCTCACCCCATCCAATAAGAGCTGGAGTGAGGTATCATTAAACCTGGGAGCAGCTTTCCTCCTGGGCTGCTCCATGCTGTAATTTTTCCTATTTCTTGCAGCATCAGTCAGTGGAGGACTGCCCCTTTAAATAGAGCTCCTCCAGCTGACAGACCTTACTGCGCATGCGCAGTCCGCCTGCTGCGCAGCTCAACAGCGGGGAACCTGGAAGACCAGGTAAGTGGATCCAATCAGCCTGCGATTGCGCGCGGGGCAGAGTGATTTCACCGGGCGCGTTACCCACGCGCCCAATCGCCCCCCCGCCATGAACCCGCCACCATGGTAATATCGGGCCCTTTAACTCCATTAGCTTGTGCAGTCACTTGGCTATTGGCTTTAGTCTTATACCATGTTAACCTTTGACCTCAGAGAACAGTCGGAATCTTGGCGACTCTGTATTTCACGAAAATTACCGTTTACACTGACGTCAATTTCAAGCGGTGCCGGTCTACGTTATTCCACTACTTTATTACTGATCGTTTTATTCACTCCTTCAATCACTGAACATCTAACACTCCTGTTCTAGTTTGATCTAATGTGGTAACAGGGGCTAGTGCCAGTCTCCTGGGCTGATTATTGCCTGGTTGAGCGAACTAGTGAGTAAGCACAGTTGCTTCTGCCCGAAATAAACAGAGCACTTAAGACGCTATAATCGGCAACTTTGAAATTGATGTGAATACAAATGGATAATGGTTATCGCTTTTTGGCCAATATAAGCAACTGCCTGCCTTAAACGTGGATGTTTTAAGTGGTGGGGACTATACTAAAATCAAAGTCAATGGGGGACAAAGTGGAGATCCTCCAGTGGCTGCAGTCATACCTGAAGCAAAGGAAGATGATTATGATTGGAGGCTTGTCATCACAGCCTCAGGACATCATTGCAGGAGTTCCTCGGGCCAACCATCTACAGCTGCTTTATCAATAACTTTCCCTCCATCATAAGGTCAGGAGTGCAGCTATTCACTGATGATTTCACAGTGTTCAGCTGTGAAGTAGCTCGTGCCAGTCTACAGTGGGACCTGGATAACACCCAGGCTTGGTCTGAAAAGTGGCAGGTATCATTCGCACCACTAAGAACCTGAAAATGATCATCTCCAGTAAGACAAAGCCCAATTATCTTCCCTTGACCTTCAATGGCACCACCATCACTGAATCACCACCATCAACTTCATGGAGGGATCACCAGTGACCAGAACCTGAACTGGACCAGCCATATCAACACTATAGCTACAAGAGCAGGACAGAAGCTGGGCACTGTGTGACTAGTGGCTCACCTCTTGACCCCTCAAAGTCTCTCCACCATCTACAAGGCTCAAGTAAGGAGTGTAATGGAACACTGACCACTCACCTGGATGGGTACAGCCACAACAACACTCAAGAAACTCAACCCCATCCAACGCAGAGTGGTTTGTTTGATCGCTGTCCATGCCGCTGGACTCATTATCCACCCTCTCCGCAATCGGCGCACTGTGGCTGCAGCATCTACAATCTGCAGGATGCTTTGCAGCAACTCACCACATTTATTTTAATAGCACCTCCTTCCCCTGAGACCTCTGCTACCAAGCAAGACAAGAGCAGCAATGATGTGGGGACACCATCACTTCCAAGTTCCCTTGCAAGTTACACACCATCCTAACTTGTACTTATATCGTCACTGGGTCAATATCCTGGAATTTCCTACCTAACACTAATGTGGGAGCACCATCACCACAAGGGCTGCAGAAGGTGAAACAGAAGGTGCACCATCGCCTTCTCAGGGCAACAAGGAATGAGCAATAAAAGCGGCCGTGCCAGCGTCAACTCAAAAACAAATAAAGAAACTGAGTGAATATTACACCTCTGTGTCAGCCAATGAGTTGGAGGCGGGGCGGGGCGGGACTTGTGGTTTTGAAAACATTCTCCGAACTCATGACCGAAATTACAGCAGAGTCTCCCGCAGGATTATTTCCCAAGCAAAATACAATGAGTGGAGAACAGTTACAAATTATTTGCGTACGATCAATCCCAGTGCAGTCTCCAGGCATGATTGACGGGGGAATTACCCAATCACCTCCATTCTGGCCAGGACTTGTGGTGACATTATATGCAGCCATCGAGAAAATAGCCAGGTGTGCCATCTATATGAACACGACAGTATGTTCAAACTGGAAGGGGCATGTTTCCATCACTGAACTGTTCAGTAGCAAAGCTGCATCTTGAGTAGGCAAGTGAAGTGTTAACACATCATTTAAAATGTATGATGTGTAGGCTTAGGCAATCTATTAAAGCACTGTTATATTAATAGCAGGAGCTAATGGAGCAGTGACCTCCGTGCTTCCCTCATAGGGAGCTGTTGAGCTGTATAGCACTGAATTCTCTACGACTTCTGTAATTTCCATTGAGAATGGGTCAACTTTCTGTAAATCATTCTATCACTGAAATTAACCATATTTAAGAATATTCTGCAGTATACTCATCAATAACCAGAACACATTGCAGCTTATAGGAACATGACATCATCTGAAAAAATGTAGTAATCAATTCAGCTTTCATCAATATTGAACGTTCCAACACACCAACAATAAAACATGTTAAAGGACAATGGTTTACATCCACTGGCCTGGATTTTCCATCAAATTAACACCTGTTTGGGATGCCTGTGGGGTGTTAATCTGAGTAAAATGGAATCTTTTTAACCTAACCTGCCCGTCGGGAAACTGACTGGATCGGGTGCAACGCTGGTTTTACACTCCAACTCCCAATTTTGCTCTCCATTGAAGTCAATCGAGAGTAATATTGAGCGTTGTGTAAAACCAGTGTTCCACCCAATCCCGTGGGTTTCCCGCCCGGCGAGTTAGGTTAAAAGTTACCTCCTTACAGTGCAGAAAACGTCCCAAATTGCTTCACGGCCAGTGAAGTCATTTTGAAGTGTAGTCACTGTTGTAATGTAGGAAAACTACAAAGTAGCCCTGGTACTGGTATAAAACTAAATGAATTATTATCCCCTCTGACGTGATTTGTTGCTCCAACATTCTGAAGCTCCTTACCTCATCACTACAACTACAATACTGTATAATATATACCTGGGAAATAATTAAACTAGCAGCAAGACATCTCAGATACCACAAGAAAATGGTGCTTAAAATTTTCCCTGTACAGGGACAGCTCCCCCACACCATTCCTCTATTGGTGAATTTAAGCAGTGCAACCTGCAGTGAAAGGCCCACAAACAGCAATGTGATAAAGACCAGATAATCTGTTTTAGGTGTTGGTTGAGGGATAAATGTTGGCCAGGACACCTCCCCTGCTCTTACTTCAAGTAGTGCCATGGGATCTTTTACATCAACCTGAGAGGGCAAACATGGCCTCAATTTAAGATCTCAGTTGAAAGATGGCATCACTCCAACACTGGAGCACTCCCCACATTATCAGCCTAGATTTTTTTGTACTCAAGTCTCATGGAGTGGGACTTGAACCCACAACCTTCTGACTCAGAAGATGAGAGTACGACCAACTGAGCCACAGCTAACAATTGCTCACACCTGAGCAATTCTTTACTATGACATCTATCGTATTTGCCGTTTGATCGACAATCCCAAGTAGGCTAAAAACCACACCTTTAGCACAAGTTGTGCACGGCAGCTACCATAAAATGTGTCTGCTGCTGTGCCCAAATGATACTTGTTCTTTCACCAGAAGAGGGAGTTCTTCACTCAATTCAGTCAAATGCCTTATAATAGTTCTTAGCAAGCCCATAATTATTAATTATGAACGTCCTATCTACCACAAATCCTATTTATTGTAAAATTGGATGGACGAATCTCATTCTTAAACCTGATGAAAACCTAGATTTTGTTTTTGTTTCAATCCAATGATTCCAACATCTACTTTCATCATTCCTGTTCAATGAACGGTGAAGAAAACTGTTCCAGTTTCTTTAAATTTCCACTTCTTTCCCCCCTCCCAATGTTCTAACCTCCTGCTGCAGCCTCTTGTCACCACACCACAAGCACCTTTCTTTTTTGGGGCGAGGTGAGTCCTGACAGGCTATTCGACTGTGGAGGGCCCAGCCTAACCCTGACCCCGCCCTAACCCTAAATGCGCGCACAGCGGACAACAGAAACCCCAGCTTGATGTTCCGTCCCTAACCCAGCAGCACTGAGACTGGTTGTTGCACCCCTACTACTGCCCTGGGCTGAGGTCAGCTAATTCAGACAGAAGGTCAGGCATTGAACCTGAAACCTTCTCTCTGGTGTAATGCTGCGATCGTGCGGTCTCTTCACTCACCGGATCATCAAGTCTTCTGATTTCCTTTTTCTTCATTGTCCGTTACAACACCCCCGGCACAATTATGTCCACACACACTGCAGAATAATCTGCACAGGAAGTCACGAGCAGCTCGTACCCGATTTTGCACTAAGGGCTCCCTTCCCCCACCTGCCAAGCTCTTACACCCTGACGATGAAGAGGAAAATCTACTCCCCAAGGCCTTCAAGACAGAAGGAGTGAAAATTTGAAGGGGCGGGGGCGGGGGACATCTCCAGACACGGATAAGTTTCTGGAACAATTTCCTCTGACAACCTTGTTTTAAGAAGAAAAACATTTATGGGGGGTAATTTCCATTGAACGTGTCAGAAAATGGCGGCTGGACTGCCAGCAATTGTCCAATGCCCACCGTTGACAGGCAAGGCCCCCTGTTGGCAGGGCATATTGGAAAGTAACCTCATAGTCCTCTCAATTGGATTTTGAACACCTACATGTCTCTGCATCGCTGGCATGAATAAAGACGTGATGTGGAGATGCCGGTGATGGACTGGGGTTGACAATTGTAAACAATTTTACAACACCAAGTTATAGTCCAGCAATTTTATTTTAAATTCACAAGCTTTCGGAGATTTTCTCCTTCCTCAGGCAAATGTTTCAAGAGCTCCTTGAAGCCTGGAGTCAAACTGGACTCCTCCGGAGGGTCGCTGCCCTCAGCTGGACATGTATGCTCAAGCTGTCAGGAAATGCGTCAATGCCAGATTCATCAGCCGCACTCAGAAGACAGTCCAGAATGTCACCCGAGCACAACGCAACGCCATCAACGCTCTCAAGACCAACCGCAACATCGTCATCAAACCAGCGGACAAAGGAGGAGCCATAGTCATACAGAACAGAACAGACTATTGCAAAGAAGCATACCGACAACTGGACAACCAGGAACACTACAGACGGTTACCCGCAGATCCGACCAAAGAACACACCCACCAGCTCAACAAACTGATCAAGACCTTCGATCCAGACCTTCAAAGCATCCTACGCATTCTCATCCCACGTAATCCCCGCGTGGGAGACTTCTACTGCCTCCCAAAGATACACAAAGCCAACACACCCGGACGTCCCATCGTATCAGGCAACGGAACCCTGTGTGAGAACCTCTCTGGATACATCGAGGGCATCCTGAAACCCATCGTACAGGGAACCCCCAGCTTCTGTCGTGACACTACAGACTTCCTACAAAAACTCAGTACCCACGGACCAGTTGAACCAGGAACACTTCTCACCACGATGGACGTCTCGGCACTATACACCAGTATCCCCCACGATGACGGCATCGCTGCGACAGCATCAATACTCAACACCAACAACAGCCAATCTCCGGAAGCCATCCTACAACTCATCCGCTTCATCCTGGATCACAATGTCTTCACCTTCGATAACCAGTTCTTTACCCAAACACACGGAACAGCCATGGGGACCAAATTCGCACCCCAATACGCCAACATCTTCATGCACAAGTTCGAGCAGGACTTCTTCACTGCACAAGACCTCCAACCAACACTATACACCAGATACATCGACGACATTTTCTTTCTATGGACCCACGGCAAGGAATCACTAAAGAGACTACACGATAACATCAACAAGTTCCATCCCACCATCAAGCTCACCATGGACTACTCCTCAGAATCAGTTTCTTTCTTGGACACACGAATCTCCATCAAAGACGGGCACCTCAGCACCTCACTCTACCGCAAGCCCACAGACAACCTCACTATGCTCCACTTTTCCAGCTCCCACCCTAACCACGTCAAAGAGGCCATCCCCTATGGACAGGCCCTGCGAATACACAGGGTCTGCTCAGACGAGGAGGAACGCGATGGACACCTACAGACGCTGAAAGACGCCCTAGTAAGAACGGGATATGACGCTCGACTCATCGATCGACAGTTCCGACGGGCCACAGCAAAAAATCGCATAGACCTCCTCAGGAGACTAACACGGGACGCAACCAACAGAGTACCCTTTGTCGTCCAGTACTTCCCCGGAGCGGAGAAACTACGCCATGTTCTCCGCAGCCTTCAACATGTCATCAATGAGGACAAACACCTCGCTATGGCCATCCCCACACCTCCACTACTCGCCTTTAAACAGCCACCCAACCTCAAACAGACCATCGTTCGCAGCAAACTACCTAGCTTTCAAGAGAACAGCGTCCACGACGCCACACAACCCTGCCACGGTAACCTCTGCAAGACATGCCAGATCATCGACACAGATACCACCATCACACGAGATGACACCACCCACCAGGTGCATGGTTCATACTCCTGTGACTCGGCCAACGTTGTCTACCTCATACGTTGCAGGAAAGGATGCCCCAGAGCATGGTACATTGGCGAGACCATGCAGACGCTGCGACAACGGATGAACGGACACCGCGCAACAATCGCCAAACAGGAGGGTTCCCTCCCAGTCGGGGAACACTTCAGAAGTCATGGACATTCATCCACCGACCTTCGGGTAAGCGTACTCCAAGGCGGCCTTCGAGACACACGACAACGCAAAATCGTCGAGCAGAAATTGATAGCCAAGTTCCGCACCCATGAGGACGGCCTCAACCGGGATCTTGGGTTCATGTCACGCTACACGTTACCCCACCAGCGAACAAATGTTATCTGTTTTTAATATAATGGGTCATTTGCTGGCTCTCTCTGCCTTCCGGATGTTTCTGCCTCTCTCTGTGTTTTTTTTTTCTCTGTTTTTTTTCCCTGTTTGTTTTTTTGTTGAATGTGTATTCGGGGGTTCTGCAGGTGACACCTCTCTGTCTGAACACGGTGATTGCCTTGGCAACGGGCAGTTGCAGGGGCAGTCTGTAAACACCATGTATTGTTCAATATGTATAAATGCGTAGGCTTCAAGGAGCTCTTGAAACATTTGCCTGAGGAAGGAGAAAATCTCCGAAAGCTTGTGAATTTAAAATAAAATTGCTGGACTATAACTTGGTGTTGTAAAATTGTTTACAATGAATAAAGACAGTAAATATTACTTATCTTTTGTTCCGCATTACTCTGTTCTTAGCAGAATTCTGGGCGGAACACCGGCAAAGACATGAGATATTGTGGCTGGTTCATGTGAAGATCTAGGATTGTCAACAATTATTCTGCCTTGCAAGATGTTTAGTGCAAGAAGCTACCCTCTGTGGATATTTTGGAATAACAGTTTAGGTGACAGCAGGCCTGACGCACAACTGAATGTTGTTCCCTCAGCACTTTACACTTGGAAAACGAACGCAAGTGGTTACAAAACTGAGTCACCATCTGGCTTGAAATAGAGTCTGACAGTGTAGGGGTTATGATACTGGACTAATAATCATAGAATCATAGAATCATAGAAGTTACAACATGGTAACAGGCCCTTCGGCCCAACATGTCCATGTCGCCCAGTTTATACCACTAAGCTAGTCCCAATTGCCTGCACTTGGCCCATATCCCTCGATACCCATCTTCCCCATGTAACTGTCCAAATGCTTTTTAAAAGACAAAATTGTACCCGCCTCTACTACTGCCTCTGGCAGCTCGTTCCAGACACTCACCACCCTTTGAGTGAAAAAATTGCCCCTCTGGATCCTTTTGTATCTCTCCCCTCTCACCTTAAATCTGTGCCCCCTCGTTATAGACTCCCCTACCTTTGGGAAAAGATTTTGACTATCGACCTTATCTATGCCCCTCATTATTTTATAGACTTCTATAAGATCACCCCTTAACCTCCTACTCTCCAGGGAAAAAATCCATTGGTTGTGAGTTTAAATCCCACATTGGTAACATAAGAATGTAAGAAATAGGAGCAGGAGTAGGCCATACAGCCCCCCGAACCTGCTCCGCCATTCAATAAGATCATGGCTGATCTTCAAACTTCAACTCCACTTTCCCGCTCGATCCCCATATCCCTTGATTCCCTTAGAGTCCAAAAATCTATTGATCTCAGTCTTGAATATACTCAATGAATGAGCATCCACAGCCCTCCGGGGTAGAGAATTCCAAATATTCACAACCCTCTGAGTGAAGAAATTCCTCCTCATCTCAGTCCTAAATGGCCAAACCCTTATCCTGAGACCATGTCCCCTGGTTCTAGACTCTCCAGCCAGGGAAAACAGCCTCTCAGCATCTACCCTGTCAACCCCTCTCAGAATCTTATATGTTTCAATGAGATCATCTCTCATTCTTCTAAACTCCAGAGAATATAGGCCCATTCTACTCAATCTCTCCTCATAGGTTAACCCTCTCATCCCAGGAATCAATCTGTTGAACCTTCGTTGCACCACCAAAAGGAGACCAAAACTGCACACCGTACTCCAGGTGTGGTTTCACCAAAGCCCTGTACAATTGTAGCATTACATGACTTCCTTACTCTTGTACTCCAATTCCCTTGCAATAAAGGCCAGCATGCCAATTGCCTTCCCAATTGTTTGCTGTACCTGCATGTTAACTTTCTGTGCTTCATGTACAAGGACACCTAAATCCCTCTGAACACCAACATTTATTATTTTGTGAATTTTTTTTAACATTTTGTGAAATTGAGTTCTAGAAAAAAATAATCATAAAAGCTGCCATATTGTCATAAAAAGCAACTGGTTCACTAATATCCTTCAGGGAGGGCCAACCTACCACCCCTACCTGGTCTGGGAACACCTGACTACAGTCCTACAATATGTAGTTAACTCTTAGTATCCTCTGAATTGGCTTAACAAGCCACTCAGTTGTAAAAACAGTCATTTGGTGATGGGTAATATATCTGGCCTTTGCTGTGCTCAACCACACTTTGAGAAAAAAATAAAATTCTTGTTCCCTGCTCCCTCCATTCCATTCAACCCTTTAGAAGTCCCTCTCTCAGTATGTCTGCCTTGCCACTTCCCTCTGTGCCTTCAGGAAGTCTCTGACAGACTCTCTTCTTTGACCATGCTTTCATTCCTAAATTCTCTCTTCTTTCTTTCCTGCTCATTTGTTATCCATTTCCCCCTGTAAAGCACATTGAGATGTCTCTCTGTACGTGAGGAGCATTATAGAAACATAAGTTATTGTTGCCACGGCCAGATCTGGAAATCTTGGGAGCTTTCGTTCCAAAAGGTCGTCAACTGTTAAATCTCTAACTTCTTCGAGTTCTGATGAAAGGTCATTGGCCTGAAACGATAATGCTGTTTCTCTCTCCACAGATGATGCCTGACCTTTTGAGTGTTTCCAGTGATTTCTGTTTTTATTACAGATTTCCAACATCCGCAGTATTTTGCTTTTATTTTAGAACGAACTTACATTTACGTAGCATATCTCTTCAAGTCCTCCCAAAGCACTTCACAGCTAATTAATTAGTTTTGAAGCGTGCACAGCAAGACCTTACAAACAACAAGCAACGTGAATAACTAATGAATCTGTTTTTGGTGGTGTGTTAGTTGAGAGATAAATGTTGGCCTGGACACCAGAAAAACTCCCCTGCTCTTCTTCAAATAAGTGCCACAGGATCTTTTACATCCACCTGAACAGACAGAAGGGGCCTCAGTTTAACATCTCATCCAAAAGATGGCACCTCTGACAATGCAGCATTCCCCCAGTACTGCACTGAAATATCAGCCTAAATTATGTGCTGAAGTCCTGCAGTGAGGCTTGAAACAATAATCTTCTAACTCAAAAGACAAGAATCTAAACTGATACTTATTCAAAGAACTCATGACTAGTGGCCTCCAAGTTTTAGAATCCTAATTTGTTATGTTTTGTTTTCCAAGTCCAGAGTTTGGTCCATTCTGACGATCTACATAAACTTTTTTTGTGCATTAGGATAACTATATTAACAAACCACAGTGGCTTTGAACTTAAACTGTGCGAAGATTAGCGTACAAGGGCTGAATACATTGATATTAAATTCCTTAGTCCGCTATTTTAACAGCGACATTAACCTATATATTTTAAATGGGTTAAAATAGTAGATTGTTTGCCAAATTTCACACGGTGTAGCTTTAAGGCTTGTGACACACTTTATGTAAAACAGTTAGAGTTTCAGGTCATGTTGATGACTATAATAAATGAATCTCGTATCAAATAAATATATTTTTTAGTTAGAATGGATGAGAAAGTGGCAAAATGTGAGGTGAACTTGCTGCAGATTAAGGTGTTGCAGCGTGTATGTCATAATAGCACAGAAAATATCAGGTTTTCTCGAAGCAGTGAATAAAGATCACTATTTCTGTCTTGGTAGAAATGGCAGATACCATTTTGACTAATTAGTTTAGGTCTCCCGTTTATTAGTGTCAGTTCATACACACTTTTCTCAAGCATTTGGACAAAAAGAACTTTACAAAGCAAACTGTTTTAAAGGCTTGTGTTTGTACAGCACCTTATCGAATCTCTCAGGAATATCTCACGTAGAATGAATTTCTTTGAAGTGCATTGATTGTTGTTACGTAGGCAAATATGGCTACCATTTTGTTCACAGAAGATTCATGAATGACCAGTTAATTTGTTTCTGATAGTGTTTGTTGATGAAGGAATGTTGACCAGGACATTGGAACAACTCCTTTCCCTTCACATAGAGCTTTACCATTCCTCTGAACCTAAGAAACAGGCAGACAAGTCCTCAGTTTAATATCTTGTCTGAAGAATAGGCACCTTCAACAATGTAGCATTGCCTTAGTGTTGGCCTAGAATATGCATTTATTTTCTGGAGTGGGGTTTGCAACTGTAATCGTCTGATTCTGAGGCAAGAGTATAGCCCACTTAACAGAAGCTCTTAAGCCTATAAATGAATCAAATTCATTTAAAATTCTACTTCATGGTTGAACAATGCAGGCCATTGTAGGAATAAAGGGTATGTGATGATCTTGTTTGAGTTGCACCCATTTATAGAACGCAACTGGTTGACTTGATAACTCATACATAAATGGTGTCAGTGAGATCTGGTCATAACTGTAATTAGGGCATATCTCACATCGGCTTATTATGTAAAAGAAAGAACTTGCATTTATATAGCACCTTTCACGATCTCAGGATGTCCCAAAGCGCTTTACAGCCAATAAATTACTTTTGAACTGTAGTCACTGGTGTAATGTAGGAAATGCAGCAGCCACTTTGCGCACAGCAAGCTCCCACAAACAGCGATGTGATAATGATCAGATTATCTGTTTTAGAAATGTGGTTCAGGGATAAATATTGGCCAGGACACCGGGGAGAACGCCCCTGCTCTTCTTCGAATAATGCCATGGGATCTTTCATGTCCGCCTGAGTTTAACATCTCATCCAAAAGACGGCATCTCCGACAGTGCAGCACTCCCTCAGCAATGCAATGGAGCATCAGGCTAGATTTGGTTTTCGAGTCCTGGTGTGGGGTTTGAACTCACCACCTTTCTGACCCACGGTCAAAAGTGCTGCCAAGCCAAAGCACTTTCTAAATCACGTATGACAAAAATATAGCCTTCATTGGCTTCAGTTCTTTTCCCCTCCCACAGGTGATTTTTACTTAGCTAACTTTGCCTGTTGTTGCTGTACCAGTGATTGAAACTTAAAGTAAAAATAGAGAGGAAGATTACCTATGTAAGTATGATTCACACATTTTTTTTTAATCTTTTATTTTAAACTTTGCTTCCTGGTACAGAAGCAACAAACGTGGTAAATCAGCCAAAAGCAACTGTACAGGAATGTGAAAACAGTTGTAGCAATGATGGTCGTACCTTTTCCTTACACAGATATGTTACAAGTCTCCCAATCTACCTGTGAGAATTGCAGATCATCTGTATTGACTCCAATCCCCGATGTTGCAACCGCCCTCATCCAGTGCCTTGCAGGGTTGGGATGTGCACCCACAACATTGGTGGTAGGGACTTGCACTGGTGATCTATGATGCTCCCAGTAGCTTTTAAGATGTGGACATGATTCAGCATGAAAATGGTTATTAGGTTTGTAAAGATTTGCAGGGAAAGTTGATGCCCTTTTTAAGACCCTGAGGCATTGAAATTCTTCACTAATTTTAGCAGGAAAGTTAGCTTCAGTATAAAGCGGCATTTCTTGCTTAAAACTAATGCCAACTTTTTTTTACTAAAATTATCGGACAGGAATTTCACACTCTAGATGAAAGAAAGAACTTGCATTTATATAGCGCCTTTCTTGACCTCAGGATGCACCAATGCACTTTACAGCCAATGAAGTATTAGAATCACATTTCTTAAACCAGAATCAAGCATTACCTTTACACAGAAGTGAGCAGAGAACACAACTGAGTTTACCAGCAATTTTATAATTTTGTAGCTGTTAATTACAGTGTGGACATTTATTTAATAGGAATTTAATACACAACTTATTCCACTTAAGGGGCAGACCAGCTTATGTCTTACTAGGCCTTCCGCTATCATGGAATAACTTGGTATCCCCCCTCACTGTGCACTAGTCTCTGCCACTCTTTTAGGTTTCCTTGTGGCATTTGCCATTCCTCAACCAAGATGGCAGCAAGTGATGTACTTCTGTCGCACTATAACTGTTTGCAGAAAGATAACAAAACAGCAGTGGTGGATGTCAGCTCTCCCTCTCCCTCCCCCCCGCCCCCCCACCATGTCCCTTCCTTTCATTCGTAAACCATCCTGCATCTGCTTGTCATTTTCTTCAAGCTGGCCCAACTGAATTTATTTTTTCTTCCCATCCAATTTTCTGCTCACTGGAGGGCACTGACTCACGCTGGGATCTATCCCCGCGGGTACAGCCGACTCACTGTTACCTTGCCCAACTGCTCATTCTTCGTGTGGGACCCTAGAGATCGAGTTTCAGGTCACAGTAGGCTATTCTGCAGAAGACATCATAATCAAGCCCTATTCTTTTCAAACACAAGCATTTTTCAGCAGGGTCGCTGGATAGCAATCAGGAGCGAGAACTGTGACTCATTTTTTCCCTTCCCGAGCTGGAACACGGAGCTCATTTGTTGCACTTCGACTGTCTCCTTAACTGAGATCAGCTAACTTAACACAGACTGGGGGATTGGGAATTCATTGTGTACAGAATCTTCAGGCCAGAAACCACAGCCAGCACCAGAGCCTGAGTCCTGAAAACAACGTATCTAAAGATAGATAAATTAAGCAGGGACTTCTAGTATCATTGAGATAAGGCATCCTGCTAATGAGTATCCATTAACTTTAAGAATTATCAATCACTCTATGGGGTAGATTTTCAACTTGCAACCTGGGCATAAAACTGGTGCTGAGGAATGACCTCTTATGGAAACTGCCTGATTTTCACTTCTCTTGAAATCAGTATATTGGAGTTAGATGTAGACTTTTAACCACAACAACAACTTGCATTTATATAGCGTTTTAATGTAGTAAAACATCCCAAGGCTTCCCAGGAGCGATTATCAAACAAAATTTGACACCGAGCCGCATAAGGAGATATTAGGACAGGTGAGCAAAAGCTTGGTCAAAGAGATAGGTTTTAAGGAGTGTCTTAAAGGAGGAGAGAGAGGCCGAGAGGTTTAGGGAGGGAATTCCAATCTGCAACGTCAGTTTTATGCCCAGATGGCAAGTTGAAAATCTACCCCCATAACTCCAATACAGGGAGAATAAACATTAGGGGTGATCTATGACTCTCAGTAGGGAAGCCACACTCACCGGGAGTGCAGTTAGGAGATAAGAATACAACCAATTCTCTGATCCGTAAACTCTGTGAACAGAGCACTCCATTGAGATCATGGGATCGCGGAATCATCCCATTTGATACAACATTTAACAATTAACCTGTCCTAACCATGTTGCTTATGCGATGTGATGTTTTCTCCATTAACCTTAAATTGTCCTTCCAACTGTAGTTGTTAACCTTTGTAATGTGAGTTTTTAAAAAATATATACTTTTCAGTTGGAGCCTTTAATTTTGAAGACTGTGCACAGACGAGCTGGTTTGTGGAATGTCACAGCTCACAATCTATTTCAAACTGATGCACTGAGGCTTGTTTGTCTTATCCCAGGCCCACGACGTCAGGAAAGCAGGAGATGTTTTCCTTATACCCGTATTCCAAGGAGTGGGGGGGGGGGGGGGGGTGGGGGGGAGGGGGAGGTGGAGAGATGGCTGGTTTTAATGACAGACCTACTGGTGAGTCACCGACTGGGCAAAGAGTCAGAGGGACAGCCCTCCCACTGACTGGGAAGACGGAGAAAAGGATAAAAACTCATGCGTGGTCAGCCTTCCAGCTGGTTCTTGGATGGAAAATTGGCACAGCGAAAGGAAACTCGCCCAGCTCAAGGCCAGAATCAGAAACATTGGGCAGGAAACGTTAAGTGAGCACAATAATCGAGATTGTGTGGCGTATTTTCATTACTTTTCTTGTACGTAAGGTGGGTTCTGTAGTTAGTTGAATCAAGGTGAGATTGGATTATGACTGTTACTCTGTGCATTCACTTCCTGTCTGTAAATTAAAGCAGTTTAACAATTTGAATCTGGCTTGTCCTAAAGTGTTTCAGTCTGCCTTCGGAAGATTGGAGAAATGCGCGTGAGTGCACATGTATCCAGTTCAGATCACAAGGTGGGGGCTCCTACTGTCACACCCTTTGATTATACTATTGCATGATTAGATATTGGGCAGTGTAGGCACACTTCTGAATGTTAAACACTTGGACTGCTTATGGGATTAACCAGTATTGCTGTACCCTAAAGACTATCTAAAGTGGACCCTTGTCACAAGCAGCTTATCACAGGACCTCCCAAAGTGCTTCACAGCAAATGAATTACTTTTTAAATACAGTAGGTGTTGTTATGTAGGTAAATGCAGCAGATTGCTTGTGCACAGCAAGATCCAACAAACAGCAAATGAGATGAACGATCACTTAATCTGCTTTTGGTGGTGTTGATCGAGGGGGGAGGGGAGTGTTGGCGAGATCACTGGGAACCCGCCTCACTTTTCAAATAGTGCTGTGGGATCTTTTATGTGCACCCAAATCACTGGAACAGGCAAACGGGACCTTGGGTTAGCCTCTCATCTGAAGAAGGCACCTCAATACAGCCCTCTCTCAGTCCTGCACTGGACTGTCAGCCTGGATTATGTGATAAAATCCTGCAGTTCAAGGCACATTACTGTGATCAGAAATTGTGTTTAATCCCAATTAAAGTAAACAAAATCTATTTCAATTAAATTAAAAGCACAATTAAAGAAATAAAAGAATAGTTGTGGATTGTTGAAGGCAAAGTTGAAACAACTGAAACTGAGAGGAAAAGTACGTTATGCCAACAAAGGAATTAAGTTATTTAGTGTCAAAAGATAATTTTATCTGTACGAAACCAAATGATGAAAAAAAAATCACAAAAGAAAAAAATGATCTCCTAATTTTTGTGATCCCAGCGCACCTGGAAGGCAAAGATTCAGTGGGATCATTTAGTGAAGCAGACTGAACCTGGGCCTTAAGATTAACCCGACAATTGAACAAGCCCACAGAATGTTGCCCTCAAAGCTCAAAGCCCTCTGACCATGATCAATTGAAATTTAAACGTTCAGTTAACAAATGATTTTGGTTGCAGCACAAGTGATGGGATGTATTCACACCTCACACTCATCTTGTCCCTAACCAGCTGCTCAACTGAAGAAACATTTGATAGAACCAAGGTGCATCTTAGGGGGTTCACGACGGAGTCAACGTGCTGTGCAGTACCTACCAAAGATGTGGATTTTTGATTCGAAAGTAGACGGTCCCCTCTAGCTCACCGCGTGAGGTCAAGGATTCCATGTAGGAAATCATTTTTTTGGCAAAAAACCCGGGAATGCTTCGAGGGCGATATGTTTCCAGATCTATAATGCACAATGAGGCAGGTAACAAGCAGAAAAGCAAGGTTTGATTTTAAAGAAAGGAAATGATGGCCTGCTCCGTGATGATCTTATTCAGTGACATCAGCCGTGTGCACCCCTTTGTAAGGAAGGTCATTTGCCAGCAGCTGTGGGAGAATCCATCGCGAAAATATTCTTCTGTCCCTGTGAGTCAAAAAAGCAAAGGATGTGAGATATGCATTGTGGCCTTTCAAGGAAGAGCTGATCTGTTTTCCAAGAGTAGGTGGTTTCCCCTGACACCCATTCTTACACAGTGTTTGCAGATACAATAATGGATGGTACAAAATTCCCACGAATTGTGGCTTGACCCCTTTGATCCCCGAACACGACCTCAATGCGTATGCCAGTTGCAAAGGCAATGTTTTGTAATTTGGATGAATGGAGGAGGGATGAACAGCCTAAATTTATTCCACCTATTCACACCAGAATGCTCATGTGAACAGCAGAGAAAGAATGAATTAAGCAACTTACATGTTAAAGTGCTTTTCCCTGCAGCAAACCTTTATCTGCAAAGATAAACCTTTTTTTTTCTGCCAAATACAAGCTGATATTAATGAAGCTGTGGTGAAAACAGGACAGTTACCACAACTACTAAAAAGTACAGCCGGCAGTACCTGGATGTATTTAGCAAATGCTAATGTCCGCACATAATCCTATGACCTACAGTATTATTTTTTAATTTGTTCATGTTGATGTGGGCATCACTGACAAGGCCAGCATTTATTGCCCATCCCTAATTGCCCTTGAGAAGGTGGTGGTGAGCCGCCTTCTTGAACCGCTGCAGTCCGTGTGGTGAAGGTTCTCCCACAGTGCTGTTAGGTAGGGAGTTCCAGGATTTTGACTCAGCAACGATGAAGGAACGGCGATATATTTCCAAGTCGGGATGGTGTGTGACTTGGAGGGGAACGTGCAGGTGTTGTTGTTCCCATGCGCCTGCTGTCCTTGTCCTTCTAGATGGTAGAGGTCACGGGTTTGGGAGGTGCTGTCGAAGAAGCCTTGGCAATTTGCTGCAGCGCATCTTGTAGATGGTACACTGCAGCAATGTCCTGGGGCTGAGATGATTGGCCTCCAACAACCACTACCATCTTCCTTTGTGCTAGGTATGACTCCTGTATATGAGCACTTTACTCAAAACATGGTAAACACTTGGAATAACCTACAAGATAAGAGAAAACTTGGATTTATGTTTAACATCTTCTTCACAATCAGTTACGTCTGTAGTGCAGTCACTATTGTTAAGTAGGCAATTGCAGCAGGGTTCCACAGACTGTAATTAAGATTAATGACCAATTAATGACTGATTTGTTATGATGTGGAATCCGCTACCTGGAAAGATGGTGGAAGCAGATTCAATATTTACTTTCAAAAGGGAATTGGATATATACTTGAAAAGGAGAAATTTGCAGGTTTATGGGGAAAGAGCAGGGGAGTGGAACTAATTGGATAGCTCTTTCAAAGAGCTGGCACAGTAACGATGGGCTGAATGGCCTCCTTCTGTGCTCTATAATTCTATGATAATCTGTTTTTGGTTGATGGGTGAATATTGGCCAGGATCAACTCCCTGCTCTTTTTCAAATAGCATCAAGTCATTTTTAAGAAGCACCTGAACAGGTAGGACTTCAGCTAAGCATCTCATTCTGAAATACAATACCTCCGACAATGCAACACTCCCTCAGTATGTTGTGCATGCACAGTGGCCAATTAGCCATGATCGCTCTATTAATCCTTTCCCTTTGCCACCGGTTCACAAGAGACCAGCGGCAAGGTTTAAAAGTACATTTGGGAGAGTGGTGCAATCATATGCTTTCCTGAGGTCTGTCATACACTGTAAGAGCCCTATTGATTCCTTGGAACATGCTCCCATTCAACTGTTATTCAAATGGCTAAAGTGAAGCCTTTCAAAGTTAACCATGCTACATTACGTGAACACATGTTTATCTGGTAGGAGTGGAGGTGGAGTGGTTTCTGAATTAGCACCATTCTCTCCCATAAGACTTGGGGCTAAATTTTATATCCAAGTGATTTATAGTATCATTTTTCAATCCAAATACTAAATATACACACACCCAAAATACTTGTGGTCAACAACCTAAACCATACATTAGTACACATACAAAGAACAGAATTTAGCCTGCAGAGTTTAATGGAACTCAAATAGTTCTAAGTAGTGACTTCTACTTATAAGATGAAACGTTACCAAGGAATAGGTTCCTTATTTTCCTGCTTCTTTTTCAAATGTTCTCTCCTTTTTGGTTCCATGTATCTCACTCCACACACCATTCTCCAGCTGAGTTTGTGATGGGTAGTCTTGCCCCAGACCTCTACCTCAGTTACTTTATTAATGAACCCTAGGACAGCAGCCAAGAGTTGGAGCTCAGACATAAATTCTCTCTCTCTCTGGGAAGTTCTTCTTAATGTCTCTACTGACTACATGATTCAAACTGAGATTTTGCTTTATGTAGAATTGCAAGCATCAATTTTCTCTCCCTGGAAAAGCTGTTGAGGCTGGGGCTCAGTTGAAAATTTCAAAACTGAGAGTGATAGATTTTTGTTGGGTAAGGGTATTAAGGGTTAAGGAACCAAGGCAGGCAGATGGAATTAAGATGCAGATCAGCCATGATCTAATTGAATGGCAGACCAGGCTCGAGAGGCTGAATGGCCTGCTCCTGTTCCTATGTTCCCTCAGCCCATATCCTGCTATCCTGTGCTGTGCCAAAATTAAACCTCCTTGATGGGGGGAGTGTCTTCCAGTTGTGATAGGCAATGTTTTTGTACTTCCCTTTTCCATTTTCTGATGACTTAAATGCAATCTCTACATTACTTCCTCTCTGACGCGAGGATTTGACAAAGTAAAGGGATGGAAGAATGGCTCGCAGCATTTGTCTGATACTGAATTTCAGCCAGCTGTCCTTTGTGACTTAGTGCTATAGTTTGAAATGGTGATGCTTACTTTGCTTAATTACTGTAGCGAGGTTAATACATGATTATAATCCAACACCTATCTGTAATGTATTCACACTAAAACATATTCTGAAGAAATGCACTCAAAATGCAACTTTTATTAAAATATTGTTCCAATAATCTGGAGATACATATGTGCCTGACTCCTAGGAGGTGATGTGGTAATGGAACTGTGGAAAGAGCTTTTCAGTTCTTAAATTTTGAGATTTCACTCCAAAGCTACAACTTTTAATACGTATGGTACATCTTGCCTCTTTCACTTGGAGCATTGGCATTTTTAAGGTTACATCAATACGGATAACAGTGACTCAGCTATTGCAGTACTAAGAATATATCTGCCTGCGAACTTGATGGAAACCACTAACTAATCAAAGTAAACGAGGTGGCCAGAAACCATCACTAAATCTTTAAAGTTAGAGGAAAGCCTGTAAAATAGTGACTCTTTCTGCCCAGGATAACATCTATGGGAATGGTTTCCTTTCAATCTATAATGATGAGAGTTCCCTGATGTGGGTAAAGGCACAGATGGACTTACATACAATTGTTGGTCTGTGCTGAGTTAACTGGAGCAGGAGTTGGGATGCTACAATTGGCCAAGACTACCTCTGGGCTGAAGAAGGGGGGAAATAAACCAGGGTTCCTGTTGAGGATTGTTATCCAATGACAGTGAGTGCGTGTGTGGGGATGGGGGATAGGGTAAAAAAGGATCAGATTTGGATGTGATGCCTTCTGCAGTCAAATAGCCAGTTGACATTCTCTAGGCCAACAGGTGAAGAGTGGCCTCTTTGGCAAGGTACCGGAGGGCTTCCAGAATCCATGGAACAGTACCCCAGTAAAGGATATCACTTTCAGGATAGGAGGCAGAGAATGGGGGGAAAATCTGCAATGGTGTCTCTTATATATAAATAGAAAGAGGCAATGACTGTATTCATAATATTCTTGGATTAAATACAATACAGAAACCTTGTTATATTTCTGATTGCATTAGCAGTTGTTTAGTACAATCACTGAAAGGGTTAAAAGATCTTTGAGCAGATTTTCCATAGTCGTTGCTAAATTGTACCGCAAAATGTGCATTGATAATGCTATTTAGAACTGTAGGAACTAAATGCCAGTGTTTAATTTGTTCTTCTCCTACCCCATCATTAGCAGCAGTGCAGAATGTCCATGCCATACCACTGTGTGGGAGAAGGTAGAGGCAAATCTGTGGTGCTTCATTTATCTCATTGCCACTTGTTGAACCTTGCGGTGAGCAAATTGGCTGCCAGGTTTGCCAACAAAGCGACAGTGACTACACCACAAAAGTAATTTGTTGGTTGTGAAATGCTTTTGGATCTCTTAAGGAAATGAAAACGACTAAACAAATGCAAGTTCTTTCTTACTACTATACTGAATTTACTTGCAAGCTTCATGTACCGTAAAAAGGAAAAATAAATTACAAGTGCTGAAAATCTGAAATAAGAGGAGGAAATACTGGAAATGCACAGCAGGTCTGTCAACACCTTTAAACAGAAAAGACATGTTACCGTTGTGGGTCGCCCTGCCCTAACCTTGATCCTGTATCTTTCTCTAGTTTCCACTCTTTCTCCCCTCACGCCCGCTCCAAGCTCATCACCTCCCTTGACCCTATTCCCACTAAACTGCTGACAACCCAATTTTTCTTCTTGGCCCTTATGCTAGTTGTCACTGTAAATAGTTCCCTCCCCTCAGGCACTGATCCCCTTCCTTTCAAAGCTGCTATGTTCATAAGTACCCTCCTCAAAAAACTAAGCCTTGACCCGCCTCCGTCCTTGCAAACTACCGCTCCATCTCCAAATGATTGTTATGTGTAAAAGAAAGAACTTGCGGGCTATACAGCTGAAACATTAACCTGTCTCTTTTGTTTATAGATGTTGTCAAACTTGCTGTGCATTTGTGGTTTCAAATTCTGGGAACTGCATTTTTCCAAAAAGCTGACAATTTAGGCAAGTTCTTCCAAACGTATAATCATTTCTTCACATGACAAGCACTTTCTATCAATTATGTTACACAAATTGCTCAACTTATGTGAAAAGAACATCATCTCTCACTATATATTTTGTTACGTGCATTCATAGTAGTAGGCAATAAATAAATGTCATAGGAACAGGAGTCCATTCAGCCCCTCAAGCCTGTTCCGCCATTCAATTAGATCATAGCTGATCTGTGTCTTAACTCCATCAACCCTCCTTGGTTCCATAACTCTTAAATCCTTGCCTAACAAAAATCCATCAATCTCAATGTCACCATAGTGCATTAAGTTAGTTTAATTTACGTTCGAGTATTCAGAGCAACTTCATTTCAAGGAATATTTCTCGAAGTTAAAGCAGTTATTTGTTTGAAAGCATGGTGCTTTTAACAAATACAATAAGCTGGCTGGTATGATTGATCAGAGAACTGTTAGGAGTGAAATCTAAGTTCTAAAAGAGAGTGACCAACCCATTTAAACATAAGGAGCTGCATTTATTTTTAAGAGTGAGATAGATTACAAAATATGTTACGTTTTAAAGCAAAGAAAAAGCAAAATAATATAATTGACTATTCAGCAAGGAGGAGTCACTTGCTCTGCAGCACAGGGGAAGCTGCCTGGTCACGTGCGGTCCTCGACGCCTCTCCCCATTGGCCGGCATCCGCATCACAGCCCTGCGGTGAAATCCATCCCCTACAAGAAAAGTAATTCCTCTTATTGAAAACAATCCACCGGGTTTTTTTTTGAAATTGTTTTTGATAACGAAACCGTTAAGTGTTGAAACGCTTCGAACGGGTGAGGCAGAACGGTCGAAAGGGCCGGTTTTGTGTGTGGGGGTGGTGAGGGGCGGATGGATACGCCGAGCCGGGTCCTCCGAGTGTGAAGCGGCCGGTCCTCCAGCGGTGAGTCCCGGCGCGGTGGTATATGAGGGGAGGCGGGCACACGGCGCTCGCACTTTGTAGGAGGATCTCAGCTCTGGTCTAATCTCGGTCAGGTTTGTTTTTTTTTAGAAAACGGCGGGTAGTTTTTTTTTTAAAAAAAAGAATATTATGAGGGAGGGCGTCAATCTCGCGGGGCGACGGTCGATCGGGGAGCGCTTCTGATTATTGTCCTTCCTCCGTAGGCCGCCCTTAACAACCGGCTGCGGTAACCCGGTCAACGAGACGGCAGCTTTCCCCCCCCCCCCCCCCCCCGCCCGCCACCTCAGACCATGCGATCTCCGGCTCTTTGTGCCTTTATCCCGCTCTTTCACCGTTTAAAATAATCCTAAAGCCGCTGCCCTGATCGCTCGGGGTTGGGGATTTTTCTCTGAAGGGCGATTTATTTCTTTGCTTTCCCCGCCCGCCCGCCCTCGTTCATCATGCGGCGCGGTCCCCGCACGTAGACTGGGGGAATGTGCGGACTACCGCAGATGATCTTTTTTTGTTTTTAAGCGCTAAGAAAACTTTTAAAATATAACTTGGGATGGTTTTAATCTTTTTTTTTTGTTCTTCATCTAATCCTGAGTTGAAACCGGTTACTCCCGGACTGTTGTGGGCGGGGAGAGATGAAATGTACTAAATGCCCTTGAAATGTGTTTCTGCTTCACGTTTGCTTATTTTTGTTGTTCGACCCTTTTTGTTTGATTAATTTTATATTTGAATTTGCATCCATGTTTTATTGATCAGAAGTTTATCCCAACTGGTTTGCCTCACCAAATCAGTTTTAACTCGCTTTTATTTTGCCAGGTCGCTTGTAAAACTTTCCATCCGCAGGGTGGTAACCTGTTCCTGGGTTTAAAATTTTAATCTCCGGTGGTTTACACGAAGGATAGACATCTTGCCCGATGGTAATGGAGGCAGTAATGATTCCTCGTGGCCAGCAATGTGATACCTGGCACTCGTGAGTCAGGACCTGCCTTCACCCGATGTGCCTTTGATATCGAATTATCCGGCTAGCTTCGCTTTGAAGATATATATCCCAGCCTTGATGTATCTTGTGACTCCCATTAAAGAGATTTGTTTCAGTCTAACTCGGAACAGGATTTTTGGTCTCCTTTTAAAATGGTCCATAGCGTTTGTGTAAAATATGGAAATTTCTACGTCCATATTCTAAAGAAATCCAAAACAGAAATGTGTCGCAGACCAAATTCGGTTCTGACCAAGATTAATTAAACCTTCATTTGCCGATAAAACCTGTTTTCCCAGCATGTGGGAGTTTTGAATTCTCTCCCTATCCCAATGAATACCCTTCCCAATGTAGTGTGATAGTTCTATCCAGATCAATAAATCAAAAATTCAGTTCCAGCTTTTTTTTGTTAGATATCGCAGGGAAATTGTGGGGTCAGTAAAGTTGGGATTTACAATGTGATGTTGCATGGAGATCCAGACTTGTCCATTTAATCGCTCGGACCCAAGTCTTATCGATATGAAGATCAGTGCAGGTTGCTGATTTTTTTTGTGCCGGGGGGGGGGGGGGGGGGAAGAGGAAGAGAAGAAAGGGAAAATGGAGTCTATATAAATTGCTTCACTTCCTCGAGAAGTGAAACCGGAATACCAGCAGTCGACATGTGGTCAATTCTGCATTTTCTGGTGAATTCTAACCCGAATCTTTATTCCCTTTTGGGCAAGGGGAGCGGTTCAGTTTGCTGCATTGTAAATCGCCCCCAATCTCATTAAGTATTAAAACATCGGAATATTCTACTGTCGGCTTTTGATAATTAAGTGCCGGTCATTTGAGATGTTTCGGGTTCTCTCATTTACGTTGCGAAATTCAATTTTTTTCTAGTGATTCGATAATTTACGGAATGATTCACCGTTTTATTTCCTTTACGTACTCGTGTAAATTTTTTCCGCCCCTTCTCCTTTGAGTCAGGGTATGGATACGAGTCAGACGGCACGTACACGCAGTGCTACTGAGACGTGACTACCACGGCACGTAGATTAGTGCTGCAGGGAGAGCATCTCTGTAATCTCAACATCCGACCTCCACCAACCTGTCCTTGCCCTTATTTTTGTTGCAGATTGAATTTCCTCGCCTATGATTTCTATTTCACTAAATTTAATGGTGATATTAAAATAAAACTAAACTTGCACAGAATTAGATGACCTTGACCTGTCAGCACTGTACTTTTTTTCCAGTATGGCATTTATATATTAGAAATCTGTTTGCAGACAACGATGCCATCATAAAAACACGTTTCCCTGTTTAATCTGTCTCCTCCCTGTCCCTCCCACCAACTAGAAAAGCAGCTGCCTGCATCTGAACAATTTAATCGGAATTGAGTTTGTAGTTCAATGCTTACGCACAGCGATAGATGCGGCACAGAATTTTGAGAAGTTGTACCCTTCCTTGTGAGCTTGATGTCCAAAATTACCTTAACCGCAATACATTTCCTGCTTTTTGTATGTCATATCTGATTAATCCATATTTTTAGTAAAACGAACAATTAATTTGCATTAAAACTAATCTTGTAATATGATTGGCCTTTTGTTCAGTGAGAATGTGATTGGCTTTATGTATTAATAAAATTGGCTGCTATGAGTAACATTTTGAACAAATATTGTTCCATGTTACAGTTGCACTTAGTCAGTCTCTAGCATTGCTGGTTTCCACTAAATAATGAGCCCCAGAGTGAAGACCTGCTTCCTGCATCTGTTTCTCACTCGGTCCATGATTCCAATGGGACATTTGTTGACCCTTTTCGGGGATTTGCGAATGTTCTGAACCTGGAACCTCTACTTCCAACTATGAAGTGCAGCTGATGGAATTGGTTTCTCTCAATACCACCCAGCCTGTTACAGAACACTCCAGAGATTGAAACAAGAGACTGTCCTAGCCTGTTGTGTTCTATAAACACAATAATTTAGTGTACCTGTTTGCTGTATGTCCCCATGTGCCTCTGCTTCACCAGGATTTCTCCTCAGTTGGAGGAAACACCTGGAATGTAGTTGTGCAGGTGGCTTTTGTTTTGTAGATTTATATACTGTTGGACCATAAGAGATAGGAGCAGGAGTATGCCATTTGGCTCTTTGAGCCTGCTCTGCCATTCAGTGAGATCACGGCTGATCTGATTTTTACCTCAACTCCACTTTCCTGCCTGTTCCCCATATCCTTTGACTCCCTTGCTGATCAAAAATTTGTCTAACTCAGCCTTGAATGTATTCAATGACTCAGCCTCCACAGCTTTTTGGAGTAAAGAATTCCAAAGATTCATGACCCTCTGGGAGAAGAAATTCTTCCTCATTTCTATCTTAAACGGGTGACCCATTTTTCTGAGACTGTGCCCCTCCCCCCACGCCTAGTTTTAGATTCCTCCATGAAGGGTAACATCCCCTCAGCATCTACCCTATTGAGTTCCCTCAGACTCTTATGTTTCAATAAGATCTCTCATCCTTCTAAACTCCAGTGAGTATTGACCCAACTTGTTCAATCTTTCTTCATAAGACAACCCTTCATACCTGGAATCAACCTAGTGAACCTTCTCTGAACTGCCTTTGTAAGTATATCCTTCCTTAAATAAAGGCACCAGAACTGTATGCAGGTGTGGTCTCACCAGCACCCTGTACAGTTGTAGCATAACTTCCCTGCTTTTATACTCCATCCCCCTAGAAATAAAGGCCAATATTCCGTTTGCCTTCTGGATTACTTGTTGCACCGGTGTGTTGACTTTCTGTATTTCACGTATGAGGACACCCAGACACCTCTGTACTGCAGCATTTTGTAGTATTTCTCCATTCAAATCTTTTTTATTTTTCTTCCCAAAGTGGATGACTTCACATTTTTCCACATTATATTCCATCTGCCAAATTTTTGCCCATTTGCTTAACCTGTCAATATCCCTTTGCAGACACTGTCTTCCTTGCAACTTGCTTTTCCACCTATCTTTTGTATTATCAGCAAATTTGGCCACAATACACTGTTCCTTCATCCAAGACTACTGCATTGGCCAGAGAATGCTGCCTGGAAAGACATGTTAGCATATTGACGAGTCTAATTCAGTTATGTCCCTCTTAATTTGAGCACCAATTTGCTTGAGCAAAAGATGTACTGCTAATCTGGCGACTATCATGATCATTAGTCATGCACTCGATGCATCTGTTATATCAAGAATAATGGTTTTTATTTTCACCATAAATTTGAGCCTGTTGTTACCTGCTACTTGATGCTATCTCAAGGGTGCAAGTTCAGTTAGTCATTTGATATGATCACTATTGATTTCAGTAGCTTAGTTTGTATTTCAATGGCTGTTGCAGTGGTAAGGTATATCAACAGACCATCCATAAATCTTTTTCACAGACCAGTGTGAATGACTTTTCTAGTTCTCTAGAGAAATTCCATACATATCTCCTAGATTAGGTGCTGTAGTCTTTGATCAATACCATGAGACTTCCAACATCTCTTGACTCTCTGTAATCAAGACTGGTCATCTCACTGGTTGTAGTTAATGGCAGTATTGTGGATTATGGCTTTTAGCTATAGGCAGACCCAGGACCATGGTTACACCTGGTGCTTGAGCACAAATTCAGTTTGCCTTTAAGTGATTATTTAGTCTCAATCTAGCTGTCACTTATTTCCTAGGACTTCAAACTTTGGCACTCTTAACTCCCAAGTCTTCCTTTCCTACTATCTTGTATTTTAACATGCCAGATTTGGTGCCTCTTAGCTACTGGTTGGTTTGCTTCATACTCACTCTCCTCAACCTTGAAAGAGACGTGTGGCTTTAGTTGCCACCAGATATCATTGGCAGGTGCACTTGGGAGTGTAATAGATTTTGGAACTGGTTTCTTATCTACCATCACAGCTGTAAATTGGTTTGGGGCAGAATTACAAGACTAGTGACCTTAAAGACCATATATCATTGGATCACTTTACAAGGTTGCACTGAAGCATTAGGTGTCTGTTACTTAGCAGTGATGCAGATGTCGTGAGTGTGGTTTATGGGAAGGGTGAAGGCTTGTTTTAATCTATATCTCTTAATCTGCAGGTCACTACTGTAATCTGGGATTAGCAACCAAATCCTAGTTAGTGGAGCTCCCCTACCTATAGTTAGCAGCTTTGAAGTTACTTTTGAAGGATCAGACCTTGAATGTGCACTAGTTACTTAAAACTTCTGCCTGCTGATGAGGAATGCATTCTCAAGACTGGTTGTTTTTGCTGCCCCTTTTTAGGAAGAAATCTGCATGGTTCTTTACTTTGAGATAAAGAACTTGCAGCTATTGTGGTTTTGGGAGGAGGGGCCACAAGGATTCCCCAGTGGGTAAATGCAGTGCCACACCAGGTAATGAGCTGTATGGAAAGTCCTGAATTTGGTTCACAATGCTAACTGATCTCAGCAAGGCCTTTAGAATTAGCTTCCCAGGTTGCGATGGTGGTGAAAATAGGCAAGGTACCCACTCATGATCACTAACCAGTAATGCCTGTTGGGAAAGATAGTTATGAATGTTGAATGAGGATAGGAATTCTGACTCCTATAGTTGCATAGTCTGATTGTCTTGGCTCTCAAAGTTGCAAATGGAACTGTGCCTTTAACCTAATGTATGCAACATAAAATAGTAACTGCTTACCTCTTAAAGCTTTTGATCGAAAGGGTTCTGAAGTTACAGCAGAAGAGGGAAATAACAAATTTGTATTTATATAGTATCTTTCACAAACTCTGGACGTTCCAAAGGGCGTCACAGCCAATGAAGTGTAATCACTGTTGTGTAGGAAGGTGTAATTCTGAGAGCCTAGATGATGTGGTATGTTATGGTGCTTCTGCAGAAAAATGCTTTTTGATCAGAGCCATTTCACTTTACTGACTAGACTTTATTGTAAATTAATTGGAATCAGCCAAGTAAACCAGCTGGCATTTTTAATTAATCTTAAGCAATTCATATGGCGATATGTAATATGTGTGCTTTGAGCTCTAGTGGACAAGTGGGAAAATGCAAAGATTACCCAGGATTTTAAGTGGGGGAAGGGTTCTTGAACAGATTCTTTTGTTGCTAGCTTACAGGAAATGCAATGGCATTAATCATTGGTGCCAATAAAAATGTTGCAAAAAAAACCAAGTTCAGATAATATAAAAGGCCCCTTTTTATAGTGTATCCAAAGGGTGTATTGATTCTTCCAATGGTAAATTTAAATTTACTGTTCCTAGAAACATTTTGTTGCACAGGAAGGTGCTGCTACATTTTTAGAATCATACGATCTGTTTGCAAATATTGAACTATTGTATGACCAGCAACTTGCATTTATGTAACCCCTTTAATGTAATGTCCCAGGGCATTTCAGAGGAGAAACTGATACCAAGCAGCAGTAGAATTGAGACGTGATGGGTTTGGAGGAGGCCCTTTAAAGATGGGGCGAGAGCAAGGCAGTGGAGTTTAGGGAGAGTTCCAAGTATCCAGTTCTGCTGTGTATTCCACCTCCTGCTCCACTGTTGGTGGTACGGCCTCATGAACAGTGGAGTTGAGGGAGGTGGGTAAAACTAGAGAACAAAAGAATGGGGGTTGGTAACCAGTAACCCCTTTACATTCGAGCGCAGAAGAATTAAGCAGCACTAGTGTACAAATCCTGCATGCAGTTCCTATAGCTAGGCATTTTGCAATTGTTGACTAGTGTTCTAAATGCTGAAGTATTAAATAGCATTAATAAAATTATTTTTTTAAAAACAGTAAATTAATTTCACATCATGTTACCTATCTAGAGCTGCTTGTGTTAATTGGTGAACCTGCTTTCTCTACTCTTCTATCCGACCTCTTTTTTAGATGCATATTGAACGTTTGGTGCAGGTTAAGTCTGAGATAAGGAACTCCTGTCACCTTAAGAGCCAGCCCTGGATGAGTCTTAACTTCCTCCAGCTCAAGATTAGAAAGACCAATGCCTATTATCTTTGGCTTCTGTCATAGACTGTTCTACCATGCCACTGATAGCATTGCTCACTCTGACCACTGCCTCAGGGTGAATTACTGTTCCCAACCTTGTTCTTTGACCGAATTGCACTTCGGGCCACGTATCCTTTCCACCACAAGACTGCTTGTGCTTGTGCCTGCTCTGATCGCGGTCCTTCTACGTTGAAAACATTACATGTGCCTTCGCTGCCTCCAGACCCAACTATTCCAATGTGCTGCTTGTTCAAAACTCTGCACATAACATGTCCCATTTGCCCATCACCCTTGTCTTCTCTGACCTTCACTGGCTCCCATCCACCCATGCCTCATTCAAAAATCTTCATCTTTGAATCCCATTATGGCCATGATCTGCTTTATCTCTGCATTTTCCTCTAGTGCTAACTTTCTACCCCTGCCACCCCCATCTGAAACCTCTGTCCTGACTCTGCCCCCTGTGTATCTTCCTTTCCTTTTCTCCACCTCTTTCTGCCGAATTGGTGACTGAGCTTTCAGCTGACTTGAGTCCACCTCCCTGAAATTCTTTCCCTAAACCCCTTCACTTCCCCTGCTTCAAAATGCTCTGAAAATCATCTACTCAACCCAAGCTTTTGGCTAACCCTCAATTTCTCCTTTTCTGGCTTGACATCCATTTTACATATGCCCTGTTGTGGAACACTGATGTTCTTCACATTAAATGTGCTTTATAAATGCAAGTTATTTAAGTCTAACTTAGTTTATATCCTCCAATTTTCTTTCCTCATGAAGATGTTGACTTGTTTTGATGTGTGCTAAGTGTCTTATATCCTGTTGAAGTGATTATCTGTCATGTATGAACTTGAACAACGAGTGTCTGTGCTAGGTGGTGCTTTTTGCCTCAAGGCCTTTAGGGAGCTTGGAGGATAGTGTTTTTATTGCTTTGTGTATGTAGGAATTGGGCTTTGAGTTGATGTGCTGCTTGCTTGTGCTTTAATCAAGAATATTGAAAATAGGATACTAATTTGTGATTTTAATGTGACTTCAGGAATGCTTAGTTAGCAATGTGCACTGCCAACTAGTATATTGGAGGCCATTATGTCCTCTGTTTAAGCATAGCATGGCAGTATAAGCAGTCAGTCTGTCCTTGGTAAAGATTATCCTGTGAGCACAGCTTTTACATAGGCTAGCTTCTTAATGTATTTAGCTGTACTGTAGAGCTGTTTTGACCTAATTATGCTTATAATTGCTGTCTTTAAAGTTTGCCATTCAATTGTACTTATTTGTGGTCTTAATATCGTGTAAGAGGGATGCTACTTGTTTAAAAAAAACTGCTAGCAAACCTAATTTATTCAATGATTTGTTTACACAATGAAATTCTTAATGTGCATTTGAAGTATAGTTAGCCTGACTGCTTATGTCCAAATAACTAAGTTATATTGAAAGACAAATCATTTTAATTGCTTTTGTATTAGTGAGGGGCTTGTGCCACCAGTTATCGAAGGAAACCCCAATGTGAATTTACTGAATTCATGAAGATCATTGTATACTGACTAATGTTTAATTCACGTGCAGTGAATTATGTTGAAATAACTTTTGTAAGTGAATACAGCAGCCATTTTTCACACATGGTCCCACAAATGGTAATGATTAGAATGACCAGATTAACTATTTGGTAGTTTTAAGGGGAGAAAATTGGTCTGAATATCAGGAGAACACTTTTCTTTGTGTTGTGCCATGGAATCATTAACTTGTATCTGAACCACTTGAATAGTCAGGGCCTTGGTTTAAAATCTTATCTGTATTCAATGGACTGCATTTCCTCCATTGCAGTACTCCACTTTCTCATGGGTCTACAATCCCACTGCCAGGGTAAGGGTGATGGGTCTAGTCATGTAAACATGGATAGCTAGTACATGGATGCCACCCTTGATCCATACTAATTAAGCTTCACTTTAAGTGTCTTGAAGGCTTCAACAATCTCTCCTTGGTTTTAATTTTGGAATTTAGCACAAACTTATTTCATGGCAGTAAGGTTAAGAGTCAAAGACATCAATCAAGACTTCTGCATTTTTTGTGACCTCATTTTAAACCTAGAATAGTAAAATGTTCACAGGTACATAACCAGACAAAAATTGACACTAAGGACAAATGACTGAAAGTTTGATCAAAGGTAGGTTTTAAGGAACAGAGGGGCGGTGAGGTTTATGGAGGGAATTCCTGAGCTTGGGGCCTAGACAGCTGAAGGCATGATGGGGCAAAGCGAATCGGGGAAGCACAAGAAGCCAGAATTGGAGGATTGCGGAGTTCTTGGAGGGTTGTAGGGCTGGAGGAGGTTAGAGATGGGAGGGGCAAAGCCATGCAGGGATTTGAACACTAACGTGAGACTTTTAAATTTGAGGCATTGGTAGACCAAGAGCCATCGTAGGTCAGCAAGCACAGGGGTGAAGGGGACTTGGTATGGGCAGCAGAGTTTTGGATGAGCTCAAGTTTACGGGGTTTAGAAGATGGGAGGCTGGCCAGGAGAGCATTAGAATAATTGAGTGCATGAATGAGGTTCTGTGGCAGATGGGTAATGTGAAGGAAGTTGGCGGTCTTAGTGATGGAGAGGATATGGGGTCGACTAGGATGCAAACAGTCTGATTCCGCCTGAGCCGGTGGCCAGGGGGGGAATGCTAATTGGTGGTTGGTGAATGTATTCCCAACAAAAGCTTTTCTTAAACAAAACCTGTTTTTAGATCTTGAGGATAAGTAACTTTACATCCTGCTTTTATAGTACTTTTGTCTTGCTAACCCTTCTAGTACCTCACCCAAGTTTCCATTCTGTTTTAAACATAGTGAGTGCCACCAGGCTATTTGACTGGGAGCATTACAGACTCATCTAATTCTGTTCTCACCTGATGTTTGTGCATACATATTTTCCAGAAGTTGCACTAGATCTAGAATAGATCTAGCTTCTTTCCTCTTGCTTGCCCAGGGTTGCTGAACCAAGTTTGGGTGTCTCAACTTACCCTAATTGAGATTGGCTAGCTCAGTATTGATCTTGGGGCTTTCTAGTTGTGTTGACTAGGTGACTCTGGAATGCCTAGCACACTGAACTTGAGAATTTCTCAGCAGTAGTACAAAGGTTATGGATTCATCAAATTTTAGTGTCTGTTGACTCAGTGGTAGCATTTCCATTTGAGTGAAGATTGTTTGCTTACGTGACTACTTCAAAGTAATTCACTGGTGTTAAGTGCTCTGGGATGTCCTGAAGATGTGAAAGGACAGGAACTGTATAAACTTCCTGCCTAGTACGCATTAGGGTGCTTTCAACTCAGTACCTTTTTTTAAAAAAAAGCTACAGCCACCTCTCCATACCTGTCCAGTAATGAATTTTAGCTGCAAAAATTTCATGTAAAGGCAGGGAATGGAATATTGACTAAATACTGCTCAGTGCAGACTAAGTATTGTCTGTTTTTCTCCATTTCAGGATAGAATCTGCAACAGTCATGCCAACCTCAAAAGACACTGCGCATGAAATGGGAACGGCCTTCATTCAGCGCCAGCAGCTGAATGCTGCCATGGCTGACACTTTCCTGGAGCACCTGTGTCTGTTGGATATCGACTCCGAAGCAACTACTGCACGGAACACTGGTATTATATGTACCATCGGTAAGTATTGCAGAATAGCCACAAAATGCTTTCTGTAGTTCAGATTTAGTGTACTCTGGTATGGAATTAGTTAAGATCTTTGTATTTGATGTTTTGACAGTATTTTGCAGCTGCATGGCTCTGAACTAACTATTTAAAACTTAAATGTACAGAGACAATTATGGTGCAACGTTAATAAAAAAAATCACGTCTTGAATTTGTTTACTGCAGTATTCTAGACAGTCTGTTTGCCACCCTCTACATAATGTTTTTGAATCTAAGCTTGCCATTTTTCATCCCCTGAGCTTGTGATAGTGACTGTGCCCCCTTGTACAGTAAGCATACTGTGGTTTATTTAAAATATACATCTTATTTTCCCCCAGTTCAAAAATTCCTACTTTGAGCCTCCTTCGGTTTACGTGCCTAATCTAAAGTTCATTTTTGTAGTCTCACTGTAGCTTCAATATACGAGATGAACTATGTGCAAATACTCCACTTAAAGCTCATTCACATCTTGGGAAAGAGCTAGAGGGGCAAAACAAGTACTGCCTTTCATCACAATGTGCCCAGGTCTCGTGTGGCATTGTTGGGTTTGCTAAAATCTAGACATGTAAGACCCTCTTAAATTCCCCTTGACCACTTAATCTGATTTCTTCAAAGAACTCCAGAAGACTTGGGCATACCTGTCCCTCCTATAAGGCCAGGTTGACTGACTTCAGTGTTTGTGATGCTCTCAAGTTTTACTGATAACTCAGTTCATTGGGTTGTAGTTTCTGGGGTGTGTTAAAATGCAGGGTTATTCTTTTACACCTTGGTTTGTCCTTCTAAATCCTTGCCATTCTGGTTTCCAGTAATTTCTATCATTCCTAATATCTTCTATTCTGTAAATTGTACCTCCTGTGTTGGAAAGTGCTCTTTGTCAACACTAGCACTTTTTTTTCAATTTGCAATCTGTTTCAAAGCTGCTTGAGGATTCTTCAGATTTGCTTGCTGCTAAGTGAAGTATTTTGCTTCAACCATATTGTCTTGAATGTTGCCTGTAATCTGAATTTGGGTTCTATTTTAGCTCTTCTGGCCATTTCCTTAACCTCATATTCATCTATCCCATGGTTCCAACTGAAGATTTAAATTTGAAACTTTCCTCTTCCCTTATTTCTCACACTACTTTTGGCCAATAATTGCCTTCCTTCCTAGTAGTTTTTTTTTATTGGTAATTTATATTTTTCCTTTTGAACTTCCAACCATCCACCAATATTTGTCATTCTAAATCAAAAGCAGAATACTGCAGATGCTGGAAATCTGAAATAAAAATAGAAAATGCTGAAATACTTGGCATGTCAGGCAGCATCTCTGGAGAGAGAACGAGTTAACATTTCAGTTCGATGACCCTTCATCAGTTCTGATGAATGGTCATCGACCTGAAACGTTAACTTTTTTTCCAGATGCTGCCTGACATGCTGAGTATTTCCAGCAATTTTTGTTTGTATTTGTCATCCTAAAGTTGGGCCTGTTGTGCTTGGAAACCTATCTTTAAGCACAACCAGATTCTCTCCCATCACCCTGGGTTTGACTGTGTGCATCCCTTCTTAACGAAGGTTCTGTTTAATTGTGTAGCAATCAAAATGATGTACAGAAATGTGTTCCTTTTTACTCAACATGGATCTCCCTAATTTATCCTTGCTGAAGCCTTCCTTGACAATTATGTTGAGTACTCAACGTGCTTTCCTTTGAGTATAAAGTTCTGTTTCTAATCTCTGCCTGACCTGGTGGCCTAAAATAGATCTGATAGCTTTCTTAATGCATTGCACTTTATCTCCACCTGATCCATTCCTGTCTGTCTTGATTATATACTCCTGATTGTTGCACCTCTTCCAAGTTTATCCTTTATCTATTAACTTGGATATGTTGGTTGCATTCCAAAGCTACTGTGTTGCATTGGATCCCTAAGCGGACCAGCCATAAGGCAATTTATGCAATTTACCTCATTACACTTTCTGCTGAGAATTTGTGTGGTGGTATTGCATTGCATTTCTCCTTTGTCAGAGGAAAGTAGAAATTTGTCAGCAATTATGTGCTTGTAGAAAACTGATGTAATTCCACGGGTTATTTGCAGGGCCTGCCTCCAGATCTGTTGACCTGCTGAAGGAGATGATTAAAGCTGGGATGAATGTGGCACGGATGAACTTTTCACATGGATCACACGAGGTATCCACATTATTCAGCTCTTTAAAGTGGAGTGCTGGTGCAGCACCAAGCCATACAAGTCAGAAGGTTCTGATTTGATTCTGCTCTGTGCAGTTAGCTGACTCCACCAGAGTGACCATTTGAAGTGTGAAAAGTGGGGTCAACCACCCTCTGCTAGTCAGTAGGTGTCCTAGTGTAAAAATAAAGTGCTGCATGATGTAGGCAGTTCCTTTTTTAGTACATCACCTGCAGTGTGGAATAATGGAGCATTCCAATTACTTTTTTTGAAGAATTGTGCACTAAAAGTAGTTGAAGCATCTTTCCTGATTCTCCTTTCAACTCAACCTGCTATCATCTGGGAGCCGCATTGTTTAAAAAAAAAACACAAATCCTTCTGAAAATCAGTTACTACAGTATGAAATGGTGTAGCACTTTTACATGCCAGTTTTCTTGCTGTATCTATCCTTTTTATACTGTTGGGTAGATTAAATAACTGTACAGGTTTATGCATGTGTAGGTGCTTCAGAAGTTGTATTTCTTTGCCCTTCTGGCTGGGACAATCTCTGGGGAAGGAGGCAGTGGAGAGAGGAGACATCCATAAGTTGTCACTGGCAAAAGCACTGTGCTGGGTGCATTGAGGTCAATTTGCCAGTTGCAATACCTAAAATAGCTTCAATCTCAGCCATGAGTGGCTTCTGTTTTATATTCATTGGGGCTGCTAGGTAAAATTCCACTGGAGGTATGTCTTGATGCTTCCAATTGTACCAATGCCAATAAGCTTACTTTACAAAGTTTCCTCTGGCAGTTTTGGTTGAGTAAGACTTTAACCTCCCCACATAAAAACTGAAGGATTTGTATGTGGGGAGGTTGAAGTCATTACTCTGGACATGAACTCTTGTGCAGTATTTAAGGAAAGCTTTTTGTGGTTGGAAAGTGAATAGTAGATGTTACTTGTTACCAAAAAGTCAAATATTCAAGTTGTACAGTAGTGTCTATATAACTTTCATTGGAGCTTCAGGGCTTGGTAATATTGAAAGGGTCATTATGACAAACAGATGGTTGTAACATGAGTCACTAATGGGCAGTTCAAAGCAAACTGGGTACATCAGATCTTGGGAGGGTCGAAGATCAGGATTTCACATGCTTGACCTATCAAATGCAGGCTGGTCTCAGTGAGGCCAACTGATCGTCTGCTAGACCTTTTCAGTTATTAAGACTGGAATGTGTCATTTGATGTGCATGTCTGCATAGCAGAGGTCAAGTGAAATGCAATATGTTCTGTTGATCAAGCTTACCTATTTATAGGTTCCCTGGCAGTGCAATGCATAGCAGGGGTGTCCTGTAGTAATGGATATTATGGTAGAATAGATGCTCCAAATAATGAAAAAGATGGATCTAAGGCAAGGAAAACATGTTAGTGCTGAAAAACAGAGATTTGGTCTACTTGCGTTCCTACCCAGTTAACTTAGACTTTTCATTAATGTAACTTGAGTGCTCTTGTATTCAAGTTACAAGTGAGGAATGTGTACCAAGAAGCACATTTGATGCTCCTACTGTCTAGGTCAAGTATATGGCTCCATTCTGGTTTCAGGGCAAACTCTTGACTGAATATCATCCATTCCACTGAGTTGTTCTCTGGAATAATTGGTGGGTTTCTTTTGGCTTTATTCACTTTTTTGATGAGGAATCTACTTGCAAGGCTGGATTCCAATGCTCTTTCCAGATATTAAATAGCAGTATCCCAATGCATGCATAATTTTATCTGCAGTAATAGAGCTCCTGTAGAATTAGTATGATCTATTTTGAATTGTATGTAAAACATTTTTAAATACTGTCTCCTCACCTTGAAGGTAACTTGTGGATTGTAGTTTCCTATGTTGGCCTCCAGTACATCTAGTGGATATCTTCCTGCAAGTGTATAGTAAATGTTGATTACTTAACTATGGGGGAAGCATCATAGCAAAGCTTATTGTTCTCAGCTGGTTTCTAACAGGAAGTACTAGATAAGATCCTTAAGTAGGAGCCCTTGTTTTTCCTGCATGCCTTCATATTTTGGAAATCAAACATGGGATCAGGCAGTGTATTTGCCAACTGTGCCATTAGATGAGCCTGAAAATGGCTTCATTTTTGGAAGCCAGGCTGTAAACAGGGTTACTTGGCCTGTCTGGAACCAGGATTAATGTTTGACTTTGATCCTTGCATAGAGGATTTCACTGCTTTGCTTTGTCCTTCACGATAGGTGGTTCTGTAGTTTAGCTAATCAGTTCAGCTGCCTAATGAATAAAAGTTGATCTTTGGGATTCCCTTCAGGCTATTCCATGAGCCCATAACCTGATAGTGTCTCCTTTTTGTGTGCGTGACTCAAAATGGCAGTTTTCCTGAGAATAGAAGAATGAAAGTAGGAGTAGCTGTTGCCAGACTAGAGAAGTATTTTAATATTAAGTACCTACTGACTGGGAAGCAATTTTTATACAAATTGGCATTGTTGTAGAACATTAAAGCAATTCAGATCTATGACTTCCAGCTCACAGGCACTGCAATAATTTGAAGTGCAGAAATAGTTTGAGTCTTTCTAACTCAACTCATTTTCTATCCTGTTACTAAGAAGGGGAAGGGAACGATTAAGAGCTAGCATCAATATTTTGGATAAATACTAACCAGTTATGGAAGTTTTAACCAGCAGTTATGCCTGATCAGATCATGTTACATCCTATGACTTTATTGCCATAGTCAGCTATTTTGGATTCCGTTGCTATACAGCTTTTTAGTGACATAAACATAACAGAATATGTTGCAATGCTATTGAAAAAATTGAAATGGAATAATTCCTCTGAAGTATACCCACTGTTTTACAGATTAAACACACTTCCCAGGGAAGTGAAATAACTGTTAAAATGCTTAGTGCTATAAACTGCTGCTAGAGACTGAATCGACTGGGTCATCTTATCTATAATATATTTAAAATCAGTCAGTCCTCCAGAACAGATTCATTTGTGTCTGCTCTCTGAGCGTGTTGCTGTTCTATGGCCGTGGGAAAAACTGCTAAAATGTTTGTACAAAACCAAGCATTGTATTTGTTCAAATGGCCTGTTATCTGGCAGAGTGAAAGTAATACACTGGATAGTTAAAATTGCCCAGCAGCTCTAATCAATAAAGATAACCAAATTTGACCTGGGGTCACGCCTTCACTTTAGTGCCTATAATAGTGAATTTGCTAGGGAAACTGTTCTGTCTGTCCATAAGATTCTGTGCCAGACTGCATCCAACTGGAAATGGGATTAAGGATTGTTGCACACATGCATATTGTAGGACATGTGCAGAAAGTCCTGAGAACCAAATCACTTGACTACGTTGCTGCATTTTGTATTGGGCAGTGTCATCAAATTGAACTGCTTGGGTGGTGTAGGTTTGGTCTTGTGGAGGAAAATTATCTAGTTGGTTAGTGATTTATTTTTTCGTTGGGCTGTCCAACATGGCCTTGAAATCTGCACAGGATGCCTGACAATCAGTAGCTTCACTTGAGGCTTTTTACATATGAAAAATGTTTCTCAAACTAGGCAGCCCACTTACAAAATTAGATCTCATTAGCTTGAGATTAAAGGCATTCTCACCTAGGGAAAATTATATTGTGTTATGTATATTTGTTTGTGGTCAAGAACTAATGAACCTAAATGAACATTGAACTAACTTTTTCTATAACTTTTTTAGAAGCTAATATTTACCTGAAGCCTTCTCAAAAGCACTTGCTTAATTTCAGTATAAAATTTTGGAAAGTTAAACTAAACTCTTGTTTGCAGTATCATGCAGAGACTATCAAGAATGTCCGTGAAGCCACAGAAAGCTTTGCTGGGAACCCCATCGGCTACAGACCAGTTGCTATTGCTCTGGACACCAAGGGACCTGAAATCCGCACTGGACTTATCAAGGGAGTAAGTACTTCGTGTAATGCTTAACTTCAACTGTGTGCTATTCTAATTAAAATGAAATGTGTAGGTGATGCCATTCCTCTGGGTGATGGTGGGAGAAGTGGCAATGTTTGTGGTGTTCCAGCTATGCCACTTAGGATAATTATGAACTAGTTGGCCCAAAAATTATAAAAATGGCATTGTAAATCAAAGGAAAGCAACATGGATTTTCTGTTGCAGGCTTGAGTCAGAAAATGAAGTGGACAACACTGTCTTTGGGCTGAGCTGTTTCACTAGGAGTAGCTTATATGCTGCTTTCAAATTTTGTTGGGACTTTTACATAGAATTTGCCTTTTTAGCATTTCATTTTGTAGTACATGAACTACCGAACTGCCAGATGACTAGAAACTCATGTCATCACTGCTCTCAATTTAATACAGTAGCCTACAAAGTGCACATGTAAATTACATAACAGTAATGCACCTAGAATCATAGAATGGCCTCCTGTGCTTTAACCATTCGGCCCATTTAATTAATGCCAGCTCTCCAAGAGCAATCCAGCTAGTCCCACCCCCCCAATCCCTGTAGTCCTACAGTTTTTTTTTCCCCTTCAAGTCCTTATCCAATTTCCTTTTGAAAGCAATCATTGAATCTGCCTCCACTGCCCCCTCAGGCAGTGCATTCCAGATCATAACCACTTGCTGTGCTTTTTGAAGTGTTTTTCCTCATATCACCTTTTGCCAATCACCTTAAATCTATGTCCTCTGGTTCTTGACCTTGCTGCCAATGGGAACAGTTTCTCTATCTACTCTGTCTAGACCCTTCATGATTTTAAATACCTCTATCAAATCTCCTCTCATCCTTACCTGTTCTAAGGAGAACAACCCCAGCTGCTCCAGTCCATCCATTTAACCAAACTCCTTCATCCCTGGAATCATTCTAGTTGATCTCTTCTGCACCTTCTCTAAGGCCTTAACATCTTTCCTAAAGTGTGGTGCCCAGAACTGGACACAGTACTCCAGCTGTGGCCAAACCAGTGTTTTATAAAGGTTCATCATAACTTCCTTGCTTTTGTACTCTATACCTCTCTTTATAAAGCCTAGGGTCCCACTTGCTTTCTTAACTGCCTTCTCAACTTGCCCTGCCACTTTCAAAGATTTGTGCACATATACCCCCAGATCTCTGTTCCTGCATCCGTTCTATAATTGTACCCTTGAGTTTCCTACCAAAATGATTACTTCACATTTTTTCTGCATTACCAACCTTGGGGAGCACCACTATATACCTCCCTCCAGTCTGAAAAACAACTGTTCATCACTACTGTTTCCTGTTACTTAGCCAATTTCATATCCATGCTGCCACTGCCTCTTTTATTCCATGGGCTTCAACTTTGATAAGCCTATTATGCGGCACCTTATCAAACACCTTTTGAAAGTCCATATACATCACATTAACCGCATTGCCCTCACCTACCCTCTGTTACTGCATCAAAAAAGATTATCAAGTTAGTTAAACACAATTTGCCTTTAACACATCCATGCTGGTTTTCTCCAATCAATCCCCACTTGTCAAGTGACTACTAATTCTGTCCTAGATTATCATTGAAAGTTTCCCCACTACTGAGGTTAGATTGACTGGTCTGTAGTTACTGTTGGCAGCATCATCTTGGCAGAGATGCAAAGTACTTACTTAGTACCTCAGCCATGCCCTCTGCCAAGTGTAGATCTCCTTTTTGGTCCCTAATTGGTCCCACCCCTCCTCTTACTACCCATTTACTGTTTACATGCCTATAGAAGACCTTTGGATTCCCTTATACTCTTTTCCCCATATATTTCCTTTTTTGCTGCCCCTCTGAACTTTCTATATTCAGCCTGGTTCTCATGTATTATTAACCTGACCACTGTCATATGCCCCTTTTTTCTGCTTCATCTTACTCTGGCTTTAGTTGCCCTACCTTTCTCTCTGGTGGGAATGTATCTAGACTGTACCCGAACCATCTCTTTAAAGATCACCCATTGTTCAATTACAGGTTTTGATTCCAATTTACCCAGGCCAGATCAGTTCTCATCCCACTGAAATTGGTCCTCCTCCAATTGAGTTTTTACTTGAGTGGTTCTTGTCCTTTTCCATTGCTAATCTAAATGTTTTATGATACTATGATTGCTGTTCCCTAAATGTTCCCCCCCCCCCCCCCCCAAACTGAAACTTGCTCCACTTGGCCCACCTCATTTTCCAGAACCACATCCAGTAATGCCTCGTTCCTGTTGGGTCAGAAGCATACTGATCAAGAAAGTTCTCCTGAACCCACTTCAAAAATTACTCCCCCCCCCCCCCCCCCCCCCCCCTCTTTTTTTATTACTATCCCACTCTATTAGGATAGTTGAAGTCCCCCATTATCACTGCTCCATGGCACTTGCACATCTCTGTAATTTCCCTGCAAATTTGCACCTCTGTATCCTTCCCTAGTTAGTGGCCAATAGAATACCCCCAGTGTCCAGGAATATTTAGTACCCAATCTTCCACCTCTTTTAAATTGAAGTCTATTTGAATTTTGGTTTTTTAAGAACAGTTTGTGATTGAAGTGTCAAAGTGGAGTACAATCAGTTCATTTAATCTTGTGCACTGTTCAGCAGTCGAATCTGTTTGGTCCTAGAGGAGTATTTTTGAATCTTAATGGTTCAAGTGCCAATAAGCTGTATGTGTTGAATGCCTAATTAGCTTATTACAATCAACAGTATATGCTCATGTAAGCCCTGTGGCCAAATGGCCAATTTCTTTGATTGTACTCCTTTGTTTTGTGGAATTCAGTGATATTTACTGCCATATGAATGAAATGTGCAATTTTTACCCTGCTGACTTCCTTGCAGCAGCCATTGGGCCTCATGATTGGATACAAGGGAGCTTTCAGCTTCACTGGTGAAGCATTAATCTTTTTAGCCAGAGTACTACAGGAAAAGGATAGTTTCTAGGTCTCTGTGGGGACCAGATGGCTCCTTTGGTAAAGGCAACATGTAGCTTGGCTGTATAGACCATAGATTTTTGAACTTTGCTCAGCTAGGTTGCAGTAGGAGTGCTACAGTTGGCTTTGGTGCCCTAGGGAAAAGACATCTGGTGGGTTTCCTAATCAGTTGTATTTAATGACCCCACACCCCATGTCATAAAATGCAAGTGAATGTTGCTTTGTTTGCATGCTATGATGCCAGTAGCCAAACACTCCATCTGGACTTAGATGGCCACTTTACAGGTGCCAGTCCTGGCACATCAGTGTTCCCCAGCTGGGATATTGCCAGGAGGGGGCAGGAGAAGGAGTTTTGGAAAAAAAAACTGTTCCCACAAGTAGTCTGGAAAATGGGAACATCAACTTGTCGTTTGTATCACGGTTACTAAATGCCCTGTTTCTTTGCAAATTACAAGCTGGCTAGCACTTACACTTTTTAATTAGTGTTGTAATTCTCAGCAGTTACTATTGCTCATTAGTGGGTAACTTTAATATTCTGTGAAGAAGTCACAGGCTTGAGCATAGGCTACACAATTGCATGTCTTTATAAAATTTGTAACTTGCCTATTTTGTGCATCAAACAATTGATAGTTGATTTGAGCATAATATCCTAAAGCTAGTTCCAGTCTTAATCAACTCTTGTTTCCTCTACTGTCCATCCTGCATCTGTCTCTGCCTAAGCAACAATTCCCTAAAATGCCACCTATATCAGTTTATAGTTCAGTGTAAATGTGACTTGTGACTCCACTTGCTATCATTTTGCTGCAGAGTGGCACTGCTGAAATTGAACTGAAGAAAGGAGCCAAACTTAAAATCACACTAGACGATGCCTATAAAGACACATGTGATGAAAATGTGCTGTGGGTAGACTACAAGAATCTGACTAAAGTGCTTGACGTAGGTAGTAAAATCTACGTGGACGATGGCTTGATCGCTCTCCGTGTGCTGTCAAAAGGTAAGTGCCCTATCAAGACTGATCCTGATCTCTGAAGGCAACTTTGATGCCACACTCTTCTAGAAAGCCTAGTAGTTTCCATCAAGCTAGTTTTCTTTACACCAAAAATTACCTTTTTTATTGGTGACATTCAGTCCTTAGGCACTGACCAAAACTTGGCATCTGCCATTTAGTTCCCTTTTTTCCTTCAAAAACAGTTCAGTTTTTGTGACTTGCCCCAGTTTGCTATTTTTGGTGTCGTCAGTAAAGAAGTCCTGTATCGGATAGTAAGATGCCTGAGCACTTAAACCGTGGTTGTATTTTGTGCCACCCATTTTCCCCTCCTGGGCTAGATGCTGATTAGAAATGTCATTATTCCAGTTCCTATCCTGCAAACACAAGCAAGTGTGTTGATTTTTAAAAAATGATTTAAGGAGCAGTTATGGTGGTTGCTTTCCTGGTGACACATGCTTATGTCCTGTAGAGGGAGATGTTTTCACTCCCTGAAGTGTGGCATTTCATAGTGCTGCATTTACGCACCTTTATAATTTAAAAAAAACACTTGACCTGTTCTGTGGCTCTAGGATCTCACTTTGCAGAATCTTCAAACTAACAAATAGGCTAGTTACGCCATAAAATATGTTGCTGGTGTTTCTTAGCTTGTTAGTAGCAGTCAAAACTTTCAATCTTGGATGTACATAAGTTATCTTCAGAAGCCTCTAACTGCACTGAGTTGACTCTTCCCTCTGCCTCCTAGTATGATCTGTATTCAGTTACTTTCCTGTTTTAATGTTCTATTAAGTTTACCTGCTTGTAGACTTGTCTTTTGCTGTGTACAGTCTGTGCCCACATGACCCTGCTCATTTCATTGCAGGTGCCAACTATTGTGATACTGAGGTTGAGAATGGAGGTCTCCTGGGTAGCAAGAAAGGTGTAAACTTGCCCGGAGCAGCTGTTGACCTTCCAGCACTCTCTGAGAAAGATATTGAAGACTTAAAATTTGGAATCGAGCAAGGTGTAGACATGGTGTTTGCCTCTTTCATACGCAAGGCTGCTGATGTTCATGCTGTTCGAGCTGTGCTGGGTGAAAAAGGAAAGCGCATCAAAATTATCAGCAAAATTGAGAACCATGAGGGAGTGCGTCGGTGAGTGGCCAATAACTAACTCCAGACCAATATCCAATAATGACAGGATCAGGAATTTGGAGCAATATACTATCTTGGGTGTGCCAAATGTGCAAATTTTAGCTAGTGTCCATTTCTCCACATATCTGTAGCCTCCAGTTATTTACACAGCACTTGAACTCATTTTTACACCTTTTGTTTTGTATGTGGCTGCTGCTTACTGTGGTTTAAATCTCTAGATTAAGGCAGGCAATTCCCAGAGGAAATATGACACTTCATTCCATTACAGGTTCAGACTGTTGTCTCAGATTGAGAAGGAGGGTCTCCTGGGTAGCAAGAGTACATTTATAATTGAGTAAACATGTTTCCGATTAATACTACAAATAGTTTGATACCAAAAATTAGTCTTGTTTTAAAATGACTCAATTTTCTCCAGCTTTGATCTGATTGTTCACACTTTTTGACACATGGCTCCCAACCTGAGTTGATTTTTGTAAATACTGAGTTTTCAAGCACATTTTAATCAAACTTTACATTGCTCAGTTACTAGAATACAGCTACTACCATGTTAAAACAAATCTGACACATGGAATGATGCTGCCTTTGCAGTTACGAATATAGAATTATAGAAACACAGGTTACAGCATGGAAGGAGGCCATTCGGCCCATCAAGTCCGCGCCAGCTCTACTCGCGCAAGTATTAACTTGTGCAGAAACTAATGGAGTGTCCACTCCAGGTGCCTGTAAGAATTATGAGCAACTGTTACTAAATGCCATTCATTACCTTCAGCCTTCTTCTGAAGTACTTTGAGATTAAGCCTTTGAGGCTAAATCCAGGTAAAATTTGAGCATTTCATTTGAATCTTGTTTCAGTCCTTCGCTTTTCAGACTGGAAGTACTGAATTTTGGTACACTTGATTTTTACTTTTGGATCCTATTTTGAACCCAGCACAAGTTAAATAAAAGGCTAACAAAATGTTCATATTTGAGCAAATTCCTAGTTGTGTATCCTAATATTTGGGCTCTCAAGGAGTCTTACATTTTAGCTTCTGCTTTTGATGCAAACTTTATCTAGACTAATTCTGTAAGTTTAGCAATAACTAAGAGGAATACTGAATGACCAATATTAGAAGTATTTCTGTAACTTGAAGAATAAAGGCTCTTCCTCTAATTAGCCCAGAATCTGTGTGGTAACTATTCCCCCCAAGTATAGCTATGTGCTTGATCTGTATAACTGAAGAACCCACATGGCAGTCATAAATCAGTTTCTAAAATTCACCTCTTCAGATTTGATGAGGTCCTGGAGGCTAGTGATGGCATTATGGTTGCTCGTGGAGACCTGGGTATTGAAATTCCTGGTGAGAAAGTGTTCCTTGCTCAGAAGATGGTGATTGGGCGCTGCAACAGAGCTGGCAAACCTGTCATCTGTGCTACTCAGGTATGTAGTTATCTTTTTCAAACTGTATTGTGCTATACAAAGGAGTGCTTCATAGCCAGCTGCTGGATGAGGTTTTTTAAGTCCATCCTAGAATGCTCACGGGGGGCTATGTTTCAATTATACATCTCATGAATTTTACAGTTTAAAAAGTCTAACTGGTTCTTGCCGGAGATGAATGTTGCAATAACCAAGTAGTGTACTTAGAGCTAGCCTCCTTTCACAGCAAGAGGTATGTGATGTCCTAATAGGGTATTTGGAGTTGGCCTCCTTCCACAGTAGATTAATTGGTGTTCAGTTTCTTTTGAGAACCAAAAATCTTAATTGAAATTGCAGACATTCACATTTCTATGGTTCTGAATTAGGGAATGCACAAGATTCTTGAGCATATGCTAAGTTGAAACGAAACTGAAATTTTAAAAACTTGGTGCTAGTCAAGGTGGGGGATGTTAGTGAAGAAATTTAACTTTCCCATTTCTTCACCCTAGTGTCAGGTTTTAAGTTAGTGTGGTTATGCAGAGTAAAGTGCTCTTGCCTCATCCCTAAGCTGAAAGAGCACCCTTGACTACCAGTCATTTTCATGTCAACTAACCTATGATATCTGAATAAGATTGCCAAGTAAGTGGCAGCTTTATGCTGTGGACCCATTGACTGTCCAAGCTCATTTCACTTGGGACTGTTTGTCTCCATTGCTTGTTAGCTGTTTTCATTCTCTGTCTGGGTTGAGTTTGAATGTAGGTCCTAGAGGTTAAATGCCAGTGCACAACTCGGTTGGTTTTGAAAGTTAATTCTCTGGCTTCCATCTGTCTGTATTCTGCAACAGAAACTTTCTAATGGAAATGCTTACTAATCAGTAACTGCTCCACCTCTTATAGATATAAATATGTACAATATACATTACTAGGAGAAAGTGGCCAGCTGTTCTTGTGGAGTGATTTTGTATTTTTTCTAAGTTTCAGATTTCTTGGGAGGAGGCCTCCACTTTAGACCTTTTTACCATAATTTGGCATAGTGCTGTGCTTCAGCAAAGTTGGTAGAGCTTTCTACCCAGAATGTCTGTTATCCAACAGAGCTAGAGATTTTAACAGTGCAGCTTCTGTTGGTGCATATATAAAGTAAGGGTAATGATTTGTCAGACCATATAGCAATTGTTCAGTGAGGTGGACTAATGGAGCTTGAAGTGCTTGCTTCTAATTATGTCTATGGAATGCACTTTATACCTTTGGCTTTTCTCTACTTTCAGATGTTGGAGAGCATGATCAAGAAACCCAGACCCACCCGAGCTGAGGGCAGTGATGTAGCTAATGCTGTACTAGATGGTGCAGACTGTATCATGCTGTCTGGAGAGACTGCAAAAGGAGACTACCCCCTTGAGGCTGTGAAAATGCAGCACCTGGTATGTAGTTAACAGCAACCTTGCAATTTTACAAAATTTTTTGGAAGCAATTAATACTTGCCAAATTAGACAGTAGGAATTTGATCTAGGAACTAATGAATGTAGAAGTGGTATGATGAGACTCTTGTTTTCAGCTTCCTGTAAGGAAGCGAAGGCAAACAATTTTGGGGAAATGCAGTATTAGTACAGTGACCTTGCAACATAATGTAACTGGGTGGGGAGGATATCATTAATGTTGCATTAGCAATTTCAATCTTTTTCAAATTGGCAGATTCCTGGGCTGTTGAACTAATAAATGTTAATTAAAATGAATGAAATAGCTGCCTGTGATGCTTTGCTTTCTGCCTTGTGGCTACTAGATATTTGGTTGATTTACCTCAACCACCATATACCAAGTTGACAGATTTCATCTGACTGTAATGGTCATTTCTTTCACCTCATTGCCAGATCAATGTAATTGGCTTTTTTAAAAAAAAAGTAATGCTGAATCTGCCACGCTTGCATTGGGGGGAAAAGATGTAACCATGGCTAGTTTGGCTTGCTGAAATAAACCAGTGGCTTAAAACTTGTTATACAACAAGATTTGAATATTGGATTCTGAGTAGTGAAACCCTTTTACACTTGTGTTTAACTGCTGTCGGGCACACAAACATGAAAATGACTTGACTGGAAAAGACCAGTTGGTCCATCAGGCCTGTTCAATATTGTCATGGTGCAACTTAGTCACACCATGACCCCCATCTTCTGTCCCATCCCAGCCAGCTGTGCCATCTCCTGAGAGAGGCAAAAAACCCTAGGCTAATTTTGGCAGTGGGGTAAGAGGGAGAAACACAATTCTTTTCTGACCCCTGAAAATGAGAAGCTCCAGGCAACCATGCTGACTGGGAGACATCCCCAACTACCTTTTTAAACCTAAATAATGTCAACCAGGTAGCAACCTGTCCAGCTCATTTTTGAACCTTCATTTGTTGTCTTGAGCTGGCAACTTGTCCCATAGGTTGATAAATCTGTGAAAAGAAACAACCCCTGACATCTAACCTAGTTCTATACTTAATAACTTGTATTCATGTCCCTAGTCAAGAATAGTATTGTTTTAATGTTTACTCCCCATTACATGCAATCTATTTGCATTTGCAATAGCCTTGAGGCACTGATCACGAGCCTTGAGATTCATGTACTGACACCTAGGTCTCACTTAATGGCCTTAAGTTTGCAACCTTGTTTGGTGTTGGCCCAACCCATGTGCATAACAGTACATTTATCTATATTGAATGACATCTGCTAGATAGCGATCTATTTTCTCAATCACATCTAATCTACTTTTCTCACCTAAGGACAGTTTCCCCCAATGCCTTCATCCAGATCATTGAAGAGCAACCAATACTGATTCCTGCAGGACTTGTAACTGGTCCCCCACTAAGAACCACTGCTATTGATAAAATCTTTTCCCTATAAGAATGTAACCAATTCCTCATCTAACCCAAAATATGTTCCCTAATCCCACAGGGCTTTATCTTATTAAGTAGCCTATTGTGATACATGTTCATCAAAAGCTTTTGACAAACAAGGAATACCATTCAACTGGGCTACCTACATCACCAACCTAGTAGCTTCCTTAAAAATTCAGCCAGGTTGGTGAGACACAACCACCTCTTCCAAAAGCTATGTTGGGAGTTTCTGATAACCACTTCTCTTATGGTCATCCAAGAGCATAATTGCACACTTTTTATAGTAAAGATCTGGTAGGGGAGGAAAAGTATCTGCACGTATGAACTAATTAGTGGTTAGAAGCCTGTTAACAACATGCCTATATTGTAATCCTCTGCTATTTGAAGTGATCTTGTGCAAGTCTTTGCCCACCCACATTGCTTAAAGATCGGTACCTGGATGGATTAACTGGAGATGAGAAGTGCACTTGCACCTTTCTTGCTGCCACAGGAAATATCACCGTATGACTGAACATGTAGGGATTCTTTTCACACATTTATCAATCTTTCCAAAAAAAAACTTGAAGCTGCTGGAAAACTTTGGTGTAGGATACCCCAAAATAAACTTTCATTTTAGGTCTTTATTTTTATTATGTAAACTTTAGATTTGGTATAGAACAGATTTTAAATTTGAAGCAATTCAGTAGCACTCAGTAACCAAATCCAGTGCTCCAATCTTATTCAGTTGCAAACTGAAATGAGCACATGTGCATGTGAGATGATCAATTTAATCGCTAACTTGTGCAAAAGATCTGCTTGACTCCAATTCCCAAGTATTGCAACGTTTACAGCAGGTAATGATTTAAAATAAGTTTCTAGTGTATGTGGTGTGACTACAGTCCACTGACAAAAGTTTTGTGCTTAAATTGAATTATCCATTAATTTGTATTAAGCAGTATAAATGAATGGGAATTTGGTGCTTAAAATTGAATCATATGCAGTCTACTTCTCAATTCCAAGTATATGTGGCTTAATTGAGGATTCAACTAGCCTCTTTTTTGGCTGCAAGAAATCTAGTTGATTGAATATATGAATGTGGAAACCTGAACAGCAAAGTCGATACTCTGCCGAGATTGCAATAGCTTTAACCAAACTACTACACTGTTAGGGAGAGGAAGAGATTTTTGGAGTGGGGTTTCTTGCTGCTACTTCAGCCCTCTCTGATAATGCTGTCTTGCATTACAAGTACTTAATTTTGCCCAGTAAGAGGACAGCTGCTTTCAAAATGGTTTTCACTGTAAACTGGCCCTGCAGTAATCGCATTTTACACATGGCTGTAAAGTTGACCAAGGCAAATTCATCAGGGCCACCTGTTGCTGTGCTATCTTCTTTCACTGGAAGATTGGGCTGAGACAAGAGGACAACCCTCTTGTCTCAGCCCACAACTTTTTTTGTACTTTTGTCACCCACTTACAACCTGTGCCAGCTTTGTGTTTCACATATTCATGCTTGGTCATGAGTTTGGGTGTACCCCAATGATTCAGTACTTGGGCTAGTAAGCCAGTGCAGTTGATTGGAGAGGGGAGACCCTCTGGGTTGTGTGACTCGTTCAGTATTGGGAGAAAGTGGCTAGCTGTTGCTCCTAGACAGCTGGATTTTTTGTTCCCAAAGGTGGCTGAGTGGCCATGTATAACTCTTAAAGGAAAGGGCTTACTTCCACTTCCCACCCCCAAATATTGAAATTGGGAACATTGGCAGTAAAGGTATTGTGCATTAACCAGTCTCTAGAACTGCATTGGATTGACTGTCCATTGTTCTTGCCTATTGGACAGGGTAAAATTTCTCCTGTAAACTTGCTGATACCAGTTTTATTAGTCAATTTTAGCTTTGCTGATGCTTTCAGCCATGCAGCTGCTCACTGATACTGTCTTGCCAATACTGCTTTCAGTCATGCAGATACTAGAAGTTGACTGTTTAGATCTCCTTTAGGCCATTGAAATGACAACCGCAGTAAATGTCCAGCCACCTGGTAAATTGCAAAGTGGTAATTAGTTAATCTGAGGCAACAAAGCATCCTCTAGGGGATTTGGAAGATGTATGGGTTACATTGCTTGATCATGGGTTTTGATGCATGAGAAAGTTCTAATCTTAAATTGGCATTTAATTTGTGTGCACCCCCATTTCCCTCCTCCCCAAGCTTTAGTTAAAACTAGAAAGGAAGTATAGTTGGCAATATTGGATCATATCTCTGGGGAGCTACTTAAATTCAGAAGTGGTGCAATATTTTTTTAATCTTAGAATAGACAGAACAGATATTCTAGTGGTACACCAGTAACAGTTGCTGCTCTGAGGGAGTGGTAGGGCCCAGCTGAAGTTAACAGGCTGGATTTGTTTGGTTCTTTCATTCCAAGCCACCTTGACTTAGGCACATTAAATATTCTCTGAACTAATGTTTCACAGTAGCAACTTCACTGGAGAAGTTAATGGCCTGGAATTTCCTGCGTATTTGCACCCAGAGACAGACGCGTGCAATTGATATGCAAAGCAAATACACGGCCTGAAAGATTGGAATTGGGCGCAAGTGACTTACACGTGCAATTATAATACATCCAGATTTCTTTTTATTTCTTTGCGATAGTCATCGGCCCCTCTGCCCAAACGCATCTCTGCTCTAATGGTCACTTTCCCAAGTTACATGTGAGTTTCTTGCAATTGTGCTTGGCTCGGAGGCACTCTTCAAATTGGGATCAGATTTTCAAGCGTAGAGGCACCCAAGTCAGCTGCTCCAGGAAGCATTGAAGCTCTTCTCATCCTGCTAATGCAGACAGCCACTTTCCAGTTTTTTTAAGAAATGAAAATGGCTCTACTCCTGCTTGCTATTATGGAGGAGGAAGAGGAGAACCAGACACACAGGCCTGGAGCGGGAAGCACCACCAGGGGAGACAGCACCCCAGACACAAGTACCCGACCTGGACTTAAAAGTAACGGCATTGTGTGAAAGAACCAGATTGATGTTGCTGCCCAGCCACAAAACCCATAATGGCAATTATCAGGAAAGTTTACTGACCAGTATATTGTAGAAAATTTGTAGGAGTGTAAAGTGACTTCTTCAAGGATGCCTTGACTTTTTAAGATGCAAACTTAGTTCTACCAAGTTATGCTTTGCTTGAAGACTTGGGGATTGAGCACTTTACTGCCCAACACCTAAATTAATTTCTTGAAGGGTTTGAATCTTTGGAATTTTCTACCCCCAAAGGGCTGTGGATGCTGAGTAGTTGAGTAATGTTCAAGGCTGAGAGATTTTTTGGCCATTAGGAGAATCAATGGATATGGGGGATCAGGCAGGAAAGTGGAGTTGAGGGCGAAGATCAGCCATGATCTTATTGAATGGTGGTGTCGGCTCGGGGGGCCGTAGGGCCGACTCCTATTCCTTATGTTCTTAAATGTTTCAGTTTTGTACAAGAAACAAAGGTGGATCCAGATCTATACTGAATATCTTACTTCAGTGGCATCAAATGTGCACTTTGGCCTTGCTAATTGTACAAGTACAATTTATAGTGGAAGAGGCATGACTAAGCATTGCTCCAGTATCACAGCCTTTACCCTTCCAACCTGAATCTAAAATTGTATAACCCTCTGCAGTTAACTTGGCACAAAGCAAGAATGAATATGTAACCTATGTATTTCATAGGCTTAGTGCACTTATCCACTGCACTTTTTAAAAAAAGTTTGCTCACTTATGGAAATATGTTTATACCCATATGGGGAATAATTTCCAGACCTGGTTTCTGTAAGTAAGCACATTCTATTAGTGTGGAAGCAAACGTTCCACATTTTTGGAAGTTTTTGAACCCAATTCCACATCAGTATATATTGTGTTGGAATTTGGAAGGAGAAGGCTGGGATCTTGCAGTCTGTAAATTCCTTGCTGCAAGTGGACAATTCAACTCCAGTGGGAGAAAGAAGGATTGGTTGGATGTTTCAACAGCGCTTGCCTGGAAGACCTCATGGTATTAGTCTTTTTTTCTCATTTCATCTCTTTTTTTCTCTCTCTTCCCTTCTCCCCCCCCCCCCCCCCCCCCCCCCCCCGCCCCAAAACCTTCCCCAATTGATCTCAAATCTTAATTATCCAAGGACCCATCCAATCTCAATAAATCAGTAAACCAACTAACGGTGCCAGCTGCTATTATGATTAGCCTTCTGTTCTAACTTTTCAATTGAACACTAAATTTGAATGTATCTAGCCTTTATTCTTTTGCATGATCTAGAGCACTGGCATGTTTAGATGGCAGTTGTGCAACTTGTATAGAATGGCTAGAGATCATAAGCTTAAAATCAAACTCGTCACATGTATCTGTACAAATTTACCACTGTTAATTGCAAATCAAAATTCTGGATAAGTTTCAAATATCTGAGATTCTTTGCAGCTGCAGTGAAGGAATGATTCCCTTCTAATTTAATGAAGTGGAGCATTAGTTTGTTCTAGCTGGAATGGCATCTGAATACAAGTGGGCTTTTATTCTCATTTAAATATTCCTGATATGCAAATGTTGCACAACTACCCAAATCTTAACATTAGTGAAAGTATCATATACCTGACTCTCTTGCATCTTTCTCTTTTCCTGTCTTATTTTGTGGCCTACAGATAGCTCGTGAGGCAGAGGCTGCAATGTATCATCGACAGATGTATTCGGAGATCTCTCATCTCTCTCCTACCACGGTAGACACCACGGAGACTGCTGCCATTGGTGCTGTGCAGGCCTCTTTCAAATGCCTTGCTGCTGGTATTATAGTCTTGACCAAATCTGGCAGGTAGAGTAGTAAATGAGGAGCGATGCTGTGCAGAAGGTTTAGAAGTAACCATTTCTCCTTACAGGCTTCTGGATTGTTAAATGGCCTGGCAGCTGGATAGCCGAATCTTTCTTGTGGTTGAAAGCTTTTCTAACTGACATTGGGGTAATTTGGAGTAAAATAAGTTGGATATACAAAATGACCCAAGTGTTCTTTTGTATTGATCCAGATTTGAGCAGGAATACACCCAACCTATTGGCTTTATCCAGCTGCCAAGTTAGAAAATTGTCCAGATCTAATGATTGGAACAGAGCATCAATTGGGCTGAACTTGGCTGGCAGGTAGGTTGAAGGTAGCCTGAAAATGTCGGTGCACAAGGTGTAGGCAGGATGAATGGAGCAGAAGTGGTGGTGACTGACTGGAATGTTCCCTTCCCTGGTGCTGTTTTATGTGGCATCTGCAGATTGCTCGTGAGGCTGAGGCTGCCATGTACCATAGGCAGCTATTTGAAGAGCTGCGTCGCCTTTCACCTCTTTCCCGAGATCCATCAGAAGTAGCAGCCATTGGTGCCGTCGAGGCCTCTTTCAAGTGTTGTGCTGCAGCTGTGATAGTGCTGACTAAGTCTGGAAGGTAGGAATGATTCCATTGCTTGTCCCTGAACTGTTGACATTTCACGAGCCTATTTTTGTCCTGTCAGCTGGTTATCCTTTTCCTTTCAGGGTGTGTAGAGAGCAGTCCAAACTGAAAATGTCAATCCGATTTTAAACCGTAGATGTCTGTGTAGTAGTACTTCTGCATTAAAACTGTGTTGTAAGACCATATTCTGAAGACTTAGTACTGCATGCAGTACTCTGTGTGGACTGTTTTGTAGATGTAATTTGAAACTGGTGTATAGCTGGCTAGGAACCTGAGCACTGACTTGTGGATTTCTTGCTGGAGCAACTGGACCTAAAATCTATCTTTAGGAATATTGGCTCTTAAAATTGCAGCTTTCTCGTAGTATTAAAAGGCTGTCACTTTTTTAAGCTAGACCAGAAGAGCAGCCATCCATATCCAGTAAATGACTACTGGGACGTGAGCCTGCAAATAAGCAAGTTAAGCACAGTGGCACGAAAAATCATTCCTTGTGCCTTGCTTGTAAATCAGCCTTGGCCTTATTACCTGGGTTTCCCATTTTCTGTTTTTTACAAATTTGCTGCAAAATGAGCATTGGAAGGAGCCTTTGACAACTGTTTGTAGGAGTGCCTCCATAGACCAGTGGATATTGATGACTGCATTAATTTTTACCAACTATTGATTAATTTCAACAATAGCTCACTTTTGCTGTCTTGACTTTGAAGTATGCAGCACCATGCTTTATGGCACATTTAGGTACACTTTTTCAGGCTTCCAGACTTGTTCTTTTAAGTCTTTGCTTCAGTTACCACTTCAATGTTTCCTCTGGCCCCTTCTATCTCCTTTCTCTTTTCTCCCCCAGTACATAGAATTACATACATGGGAGGTAATTTTAACATAGTGTAAAGGTGATGTTGAATAGGCCATCTGTTATTTTTCTTCCCATTGACTTAAGTAGATATGACAGGCAGGTGATCAGATATCACCAGAAGCTAAAATTACCTCCATGGAATGTACAGAATAGAAACAGGCCTTTCGGCCCAACTGGTGTTTATACTCCAGGAGCATTTTCTCTTTCGTTAATTACCTCTTCCCAACTTGCCCCTGTATCTCTGTTCCTGTCTCCCTCATGTATGCACCAAGCCTCCCCTTGAATGCATCAGTGCTATCTGCTTCAACCACTCCACATGGCTGAGTTTCACATTCTCATAATTGTGTAAAGATATTCCTCCCAAATTCCTTATTTGATCTTAGTGGCTATTTTATATTTATGCTCCCTTGTTCTGGACTCACCCACAAGTGGGAACAATTTCTCCACCCTTTTGAACCCCTTCATAATTTTTGAAGACCTCCATTAGTTCTCCTCTTGGTCTTCTGTCATCCAGAGATGAGCCCCAGCCTGCTTGGTCTTTCCTCATGTTGCATCCTGTAAATCTTTTCTGCACTCAGGTGCCTCAATATCCTTTATGTGGAATGGAGACCATACTGCACACTGTACTCCCAAGTGTGGTCTAACCAAAGTTCTTTACAAAATTTAACATTATCTTCCTACTTATGTATTCTGTTCCTCTAGAAATGCACTCTACTTCTTTTGCAATCTTGATTGCTTGTGTTGCTACTTCCAGCTATTTAAAAAGAATATATCTCTATTCCCAGATCTCTTGGCTCATTTACTCCATTTAGTTTCTTGGCTTCCAAGGAATAAGTGGTCGTCCTCCTACCAAAATAATTCAACAATAATAAAATAATTCAGTAAGGTTGGTTAAAGATGACCTTCCTTTTAGAAATCCATCCTGATTTATTCTCCATCTCCTAGATGTTTTATTATCTCATCTGTTAGCAAAGATTCTAGTATCTTTGCTACCACTGACATTAAGCTAGTTCCTTGGGTTAGTTCCATCTCTGTTTTGAAGATGGGAATTACATTTCCTGTTTGCCAGTCCTCTGGCACTATTCCCTTTTCTATTTTTTTATATGAATAATAGTGCTGCTGTCATCTCCCTACCTGGACCCAGTGCTTTGTTCTCAAATTTGTCTAGTATCTCCTTTCTATCTTGTAATATCCTTCTTGACTTCTACTGTTGTCATTTTCTCTGGCTTTGTGAAAACTGATCTATTTCAGTATCCCCTCCTGTGAATTTATCTTGCTCATCCCTTAGTGGCTCCATCCTTATCTTAATTCTCCTTTTGTTACTTGTGCCTCTAGAATATTTTACTATTTTTATTATGTTCTTTGATATTTTCATTTAATATTTCTTGCCTTCTCAATTGTCTTAGCCTTTTTCCTAAGCTGCTCATATTGCCCTTTGCTGCCCACCCCTTTATTTATATACTTTGCATATGCCTTTTCCTTTGGTTTCAATTTCATCTTCACCTCTTTATATATCTGACATTGACTTCTTGTTCATTTGACATGGAGACTTATCTGGCCTATGATAGCAGTGCAGTGGTCTGCTGGTTTACATTATCAAGCTGCAGCAATATTGTTTTTCCAGCCTCTCTTTAACTTTCATGAGATCGTCTGGCTTTGGTGGAATCTTTAGCTGTTTCATATGTGGTGAACACAGCTGGTACTGTATACCTGTAGCAAGCTTCTCCTTGGATTGAAATGGAGTGATGCAAGCAGCTGTATGCTACATTGACCTTTTTGAAGTGGCTGTTGATTCCCTAGTACAACAGTGCATTGTGGCAGAGCAAAATGCTAAAGTACATAACATAAAATTTAGCTACCCCATCACTAACTTGGGTTTACACTTGAGCTGTTAGCTAATTGTCAAATGGTTTGATTCTACAAAGTGGGTAATCAACTGTATCTGAATGTACAATTTCATTCTCATTGCAGCTATTGTGTAATGTATTAATCAATTTCTTTTTGTTTCCATGTTTAGTTACCTAAACCAGTAGAATGTAGGACATGGCAGGCTTATACTTGAATTTTCAGCTTAACTCCAGTATACTTTGAAAGTTGTCTTGATGTATTTAGGGCTATTTTTTAAAAAAAAGACAGTAGAGGGAACACTCAGCCCAATATTTTGCAGAAAATGGGGAGCACAGGCTCTTAAATATCAATGCTAAGAAGTTCTGTTAGAAAGCTGTTGGGGCCTGTGTTTGTAAAAGTGGTTTGAGTCCAGTCCACTCTGATGGGATGACAGCCTCCATTAGCTATAGGTATCCTGTATGACATGAGTGGGCAGTCTGAACCCATGAGGCCAAAGCACAAAACTACCTGCTAATTTGGCAATGTCATGGTTAGTATGGAAAATACAAACATTTCACCCTGATTTAGTGAAGTTGGGATATAGTAAAGGACATGGCACTATACCTTGACCCATGCTATACATGACTTTCCCAGTGCTAGCATTTCTTGGTCTGAGCAGAAATTTCATAGATAATAAAACTTGACATTTCTCAAGCAGGATGGAATTTACTTTCCTGGTTGCACTTTGTTGCCCATAACTCTGATTATCCTTCATTAAAGGGGCTCGGATTGAATACAGCTTCTGCTTGCTGTCAATGTTGGGTATTCAAATACTTTTGGGTGCCTGTGGCTCAAGTGAGTTGTAAAGCTAAAATGATTTTTTTAGAAATTGCAGTCTAACTATTTTAGGCATAAACTAGCTTGTTCTCTGCATAAAATGTTGTAGTATTCCTATGTGGTGGAAAGGGAAGTAAAATAGCTTTGGATACTGTCTTGATCAGTTTTTTTTTGCACTGAGCCCATAAGTTTCAAATTAGATTATCATAACTCAAATCTATATGCTGAGCACTTCAATGTCCTGAATGAAGCAGCTAATTCCTGTTCTCTGCAAATCACAGAAATGTGAGGTAATGCATTTGGGGAGGGCGAACAAGGCAAAGGAGTACATAATAAATGGGGATACTGAGGTGTAGAGGAACAAAGGGACCTTGGAGTGCATGTCCACAGATGCCTGAAGATAGGACAGGTAGATAAGGTGGTTAAAAAGGCATATGGAATACTTCCCTTAGCTGGGGCATACAATATAAGAGCAGGGAGGTTATGCTAGAAATGTATAAAACACTGGTCAGGCTGCAGCTAGAGTACTGTAAAGCTCTGGTCACCACATTACAGGAAAGATGTGGTTGCATGAGAGGGGATACAGAGGAGATTTGAGGATGTTGCCAGGACTGGAGAATTTTAGCTAGGAGAAAAGATTGAATAGACTTGGGGTTGTTTTCTGTGAAACAAAGGAGGCTTAGGGGAAATTCAGTTGAGGTGTATAAAATTGAGGGGACCTATTTCCCTCAGCAGAGGGGTCAGTGACCAGGGGGCATAGATTTAAATTAATGGATCGAAGGATTAGAGGGGAGCTGAGGAGAATTTTTTTTCAACCAGAGGGTGGTGGGGATCTGGAACTCACTGCCTTGAGGGTGGTAGAGGCAGAAACCCTCAACTCATTTTTAAAAAGTACTTGGATGTGCACTGGAAGAGTCATAACCTACAGGACTACGGACCAAGTGCTGGAAAATGGGATTAAGCTGGATAGCTCTTTCGGCCGGCACAGACACGATGGGCCTTCTGTGCCGTGACTTTCTATGATTCTCGTGTCTTGCTGCTGAGTTGAATACCAGATAGATGTTGAGAGCTAAGTGGGTTCTCTGTTTTGATCAACATATGGATAGAAGTCTGCAGTGACCTATTCTGCTTCCCATGGTGGCTTGCATGATTAGAGAACCCAACTATGGTGGGAACAGCAAGCCCAGATTCTTGTTCAGACCTCTTTGTTTGTTACTTATAATTATTCTGGGGTTCACACTGGGGATTGGCTACTGGGCTCCCCAAAGTTCCAACCTCTGGGGAAAAATGAGCTGGGTTGTTCTGGGCACGTGCAGGAAGCCTGCTCTATAACTGGCTATTTTCTGCTGAGCAATAAGGTCTGCAGATTGCAACACTGCAGAGCTTAAAATATTTTAAAGTGCCAGGTGAGTCCCCAGCTTTACTCTTCTATCAGTGCAAAGGACAATGGTATCCATGCTAACATTGGGTAAAGTTGAGGTTGGCTTGAGCTGTGATGCCCTGCTGACTAGCCTGCCAACACTTGGTGTCCAGGTTCTTGCTCAAATGAATGGCCTTTTATTAAGGCAATGGGGGCTGCAGGCACCGTGGCTTTACATGAGTTGGTGCCTTCAAGAGTTGGGTGAAAATGAATATTGGCCTTTGGAGACCTGCAGACGGAGTAGAGCAGTGAAATGCTTAAACCTGACTGTACAATCTCTAATCAAGTTGCATCTCATAACTTCAGAACCAGTTTGAGCCTGTATTTAAGGCGTTGAGCAGGCTGAATCTTCAAAGTTTGATGTAAATGAAATCCACTGGAATTGATTTGAAAATCTCCCTATTGCTAAGCCATAAAACTGTTTGCCCCATTACTTTTGAGTACTGACTTTGCTCTTTGTTTGCTTAGGTCTGCACACCTGGTGTCCAGATATCGCCCACGTGCTCCTATCATTGCTGTAACTCGTGAAGCTCAGACTGCACGTCAGGCCCACCTTTTCCGAGGTATTTTCCCTGTCCTCTTCAGACAATCGGCTGATGCGGTGTGGTCCGATGATGTTGACCAGAGAGTGAATTTTGCCATGGATGTCGGTAAGTTAAGCACGTGAACAAATTCATTTTGTTCAAGGAAAAAAAGCTAAATGAATAGATTTCAACTGCACTTTGCCTTTATTCTGCATAATTACTTGAATCAATTTAACTTGCAGGCAAGGCTCGTGGTTTCTTCAAGACCTGTGACCTGGTGATTGTGCTGACTGGCTGGCGCCCAGGATCTGGTTCCACCAACACCATGCGTGTATTGCAAGTGTCTTGAGTGTGTAGGAACTAATTTCTGATGTCCACTGCAGTACCTCTTCCCTTTAGGCAGCAGCAGCTTTGTGTACTGCAGAGCAGCTGCCAGCTGCTAACCTTCAAGCACCTCCACTTAAGCAAATTAAAGAAAATGCAACATTCTCGTTTATAACGTGTTCTGCTCCTGATCACTCTGCTCCACTGTACTGCACCTGACTGTCTGATGTAAGACTATTATAATGTTTCAGTCAGTGTGCTGTGTTGTACTAAGTGCACCTTCCTTCACAAACCCTTATTTATATTTTGTGTTTGACACCTATGAAAGAGTAGTGCCCAATAATGTGCTCCAGTATTAATCTGACACTGTTGGTTAAATTACTTGTGCATTATTCAGAAATACTATACAATTCTGTTTAAATCCTACCTGATCTGCAGTGTCCGAGATTAGGCCAGACATTTCACTTGGTACAACATGCTGTTGTGAATATAGGAGTAGCATGTAGTTTAATTGTTGCACGTTTGTGGATGACATCAATAAAAGCTAGCTCCCACAAGTTACTCCTGTTGTCTTGTCTTCACTTTCAAACATAATCAAACACTGACTGCTTAGACTGGCATGTCCTACTTCCTGGATCCTCAGAATATCCTGACTACTGCAGATCTTGGACCATGTGAACTAGCAAGTCCTATGTATGAGTTCTGCACTCTGGCTTAAGAGGCATCCTGGAATAAGCACCTGTACTGTAAAGTGCACAGTTGAGGTTGCAGATATTTGGGGCCAAGTACTGAAAGATCTTGGTGCAGCATCACTAGTAACATTTAACTTCTACAAAATTTTAAGAAAATTGAATTTTGTCTTGCATGTGCAAATAAGATTGGTCTATGAACAGGACAGTATCCCATGTCATGATGTTTGATCTGCATCACCCAGTCTTCTAATTGGACATTTTTCACCTTGGGAACTGTTTGGACCCAACCCAGACTGGGATGGAAGTCTTCCCTTCTGGCTGCAAGGGTGCTGTGTGAAATGAGTATAGGCACTCCTGATCTGGTTGCTATGGGCTTGTGCAAAATTGACCCTGATGGATAATTAAATTGGCAATTGTATTCAGGTCACAATGGGAAGTGGAAGAATGATGCATGGTTGGGGAGAGGAGGAGAGAAGGTGCAAACTGTGGTCTATGGGTCCTGGCAATCTGGCCTTGAAAGCACAGGTAACCCTTATCTTGTGTTTGCCGTATTCACAGCTTTGCTCTGTTGAACTTTGATCCGGGGGGTTTGGAAAGGGTGGTTCTTCATGGTGTGCCTCACAGGTGAATAGATTCTAAATGAAGATCTTTCGGCATAAACCTTATGTGCCCTTTGAAGTTGGATTAGCTTGGACACCCCTGCAGTTGAGGATGTTAGTCTAAGGTACATCTTACTGGGGCAGAGTAGAGAAGGAGCTGGTGAGGATCAGTGGGTATAGTTGAGAATTGAAAATATGTTGGCCGTGTTCAGCAGCTGAAGGGGAATAAAATGTGTGCTAATTCTGAAGAGTTCAAGAAATGTGGAAATACCATTTCCACTGGTCATTGAATCAGTAACCGGGGTGGAACTTAAGATGAGTATTGGAGAGAGAAATGGACAAGTTAGGATTTTTTCCAGTGTTACTAGGATGTGGAGTACATTACAGGTTACTTGAAGTTGAAACACTGGGAAATTTAAGCACTTAAAGATTAAAGTGGGGCACAGAAATGGCCTCCTGCACAAGTTCTGATTTGAGTAATCTTAAAGTCTTGGCCACAAATATGAAAATGTGTAAGATTCCAAGATCTGCTCATTAACTTGAATAGCAGCAGATGTTCTTTCACCCACTAGTGTTTTCACCAGGTTATTCTTAAATACAGAATGGCATATCTGGATTATAGGGGTTTCCCTGGTTGGGGAACTCACCAACTTATCTGCACATGGACTCTTGCAGGAATCAATAAGTAACCAGAGAAAATTCCCTCCCCCCCCCCCCCCCCCCAAAAAAAAAACTTGTCACCCCAGGAAAATCTAAACCTGTCATCAGTCCAACATTTCATTAACAAAGGAAGAAGCACACATTGGGCAATAGAATAAACTTTTTTTAAAAAAATTAAAACACTTTTTTCAACATTGTTTTTAGCATAGGGCCTTTTGCTTTCCTAAATTCAACAAATTGGTCATGGATTTAATTTCTAAAAGTACCAGCCTTTTTTTGAAAAAAAAAGTCAGATCTGGCAGTCAGGTGTAGCTACCTGGGTTTACTGTCTAAGGTAACTATAATTTTGTATTTCTTTGGGTATTTACCAGTGGTAAATATCCAAATAGCACAGCAGGTCCCTTGCTATCATTTGTATAGCACTTTGACATCACTTAGGATGCTGTAAAGTGCTTTGCAGCTGAGGAATTTTTGCATGCAGTCACTTCTGTTGCCAAACATGGCAGCCATTTTGCACACAGCAAGATCCCATAAATCACAATGACATGAACAACCCAGTTAACATGATTTTTGGCAGACGGCTGAGGAAGGAACATTTCACATGGCGGCATGGGTCTTTTATGAACCACTAGAACAGGCAGAGAAAGTCTCTGAACTGTGACATTAAACGACTCCCTCGATGCTACACCAACCTTACATTTAAGTTTTTAGTTGCTCTCTGGATTGAGGTCATCTACATACACTAGAAGCAGATCCTACCCAACACCTATTCACAGTCTGATGCCCCTAGGGTCAAATAAGTTGAGTTTAACAAATGACCAATTGTACAAAATATAAGGGCACTTGGTGCTCATGAATACATACCCATAAGTTTCTGGCTTCGGAAGTGAGTTTTCTTTTTTTAAAAAACTTGTACGTAATGTTCATGGCACATTTAATTCGTAGACCATAAAGTCTTGAGTGATCATGTCGTTGCTCCATATTGAACTCTTTAAAACAAAATCTGTGGCCCATTATTCCCACCACAGCTTCCCCCTCTCTACTACCTACCTCACCAGTCATGTTCCCTGGATCTTACGCTACATGGTAGCATTGCTGTAATACAGACTCATGTTGACCAGCTGAACTTCGGGGGCTTGAGACACAAGTTTGCATTAGAGGCATAGAGCGAGGAGTGAACAAGAGACGGACGAGAGGCAAGAGTGAGCAGAAGTGTCTGTAATACTGTTAATTTTTCCAGTAAACCAACTCCCAGAGCTCAAGTATTGCTATCTGTGCTTTTGATGGGGGCGAGGGGGGTTTACTGTTACACTTTACAGCCTGCAGATGGGACTGTACTAAGCCGTATTTAATTGCAGATTTAATTATTGGGCAATACTAGGTTAATTGGTATACTAGAGAAAAGAACAAAACAAGTTCAGGGATTTCTTTCTAGTTTACTTCAGTGTCTTGATAATCTTGAACTTGAATCAGAGCCTGATGTCCAATCATTATTAATCAATGTTCAGGTGTGTAAAGATTATTGATCAAGGATTTTGCCCCTTAATGCTTTTCTGACCATGAATTATACATCAATTTGATGTGAAATCTGCATAAAAGATATAAAAGCAATAAATAGATTAAGAAATCAATGACTGTTTTGTGATGAATGCCAAATGCACTAAAATATCACTGCACACAGGACCATTTCACCTGGTTAATGATTATCTTATTTTTTCTTTGGGTGAGCTGGATATTTTTGTTTAAATGCTGAGCTCTAATCTTATTTGGAGTTGATGAAGTGTAAAGAGAGGCAATAGAAAACTGAAGTTTTAGTGTTAGTTAATGTTTGTTTTAAACTGAAAATTTAGAGTATTGAGTTGAACTTTAATACAAGAAATGTTACATAATAAAGCACTTTTTAAAAAAAAACTTTGGAAGATAGTTGGATCACAGGATAGATAGGAGATCTGAGAGGTTGGAGCTGTTTTTACTAGAGCTGAGGAGGTTAAGGGATGACTTGATAGAGGTCTTAAAGATTATGATAGGATAAATAATTGTTTACACTGGTCAATGAGATGGTGAGAGGGCACAAGTTTCAGGATAATGGTAAAAACAAAGGGGTGCTTAGAAAAAGTTTTTTTTAATGGATGGTGGATATAATGTGGAATTCCTTGCCACAGACTTGGGGAAGCAGAAACTATCAATTCTTTTAAAAGGGAATTAGTCACTTGAAAAGGGAAATATTAGAGTATGAGGAGTGAACAGGAGGGTGGGATTCAACTAGGCACACTGTGGAAAGAGATACAGGTGCAAATGTAATGGGCTGAATGGCCTGTTTCTGTGCCCATTACTGTCCCCATCACTTACACCGTCACTGCTTATATCTGACAAATGGCGCTAACCATTTTCCATTATCGTAGGCGTCAATTACAAGGTGTCGCTTAAACCGTATTAAGCTGGCTTGGCTGGCTATTTCAGGCAGTTCAAGCAGCTGTTCGCACAATGGTTTTCTTTATCATCAGGTTATTCCCTATTTCCCATCTCAAATTCCAGGCTCTGTTTTGCAATCGAGCTTAGCCAGCTGCCACCTCCAGGGTCTGGGCTTTCGCACGGGGCTTTCTTGGCTACAGCATCCGCCGTGTACAGCGCGCAAACCGCATTGGCACCAACATGCTCGCGATAAGCGGTGGGGGTGGTATATGGAGCACGACGGGCCAGTTGATCCATCCCAACTCAGATCAGCCATGATCTTATTGAATGGCGGAGCAGGCTCGAGGGGCCGATTGGCCTACTCCTGCTCCTATTTCTTATGTTCTTATGTTAACTCGCCCCTTCAGAAAAACCCTATGGGTCTCCCATCACAATGTCTACCTGATGCTATGGTTGCCTCCACTACTGTACTTGGAAAATCCATTCCATGTGTTACTCTGTATAAACTTCCTGTGTACTAAAATTGGCTTTTGCTAGTTTGAAGCCATGCCCCTTCTCCGACTGTCACAGTTTAATTTGAAGCAGTGTTCTGATTTACCTTTTCTATCCTTCTTACTATTTTCAAAGCTTGCGGTCCCTGCTGAGTTGGCTCTTTTCAGGAGCCCAATATTTACCAGTCTTTCCTCTTAAATCAGTCCACTGGCAGCACCTCTATGGCTTAAATGCCAGATTACAGTAAAATGGACACTTGCAACTATTCTGAGGACATTTTGAGCTTGTGCGTTTTTTTGTAACTACAGTATTGTGGGCTGCAGATGGCAGTCTCTTACTGAACAAAATCTTCTACCGTGAATTCAACGGACTATTAATATGAAGACAGATGACAAATATTCCTTGCAGAGCTGGTTATTATTTTCTCTATTCAAATTTATTCTATTTCATTTAACTTGGGTCAGATCCTGTGATTTTTCTATTGTGACAAGTAGGATTTTGTCCAGATTTTTCTAAATTTCAAAATTTGCTGATTTTCACTAATCCTTTACATAATAGATGCAGTGATTTCATCAAATGTCCTTGTTTCTGACACGTTCAAATCAATTTAAAGTACACTGCTGCAAGCTGTATAAATTAAAGCATTGTTGGCAGACTCCAGATTTGTCGAAAGAGTGATGCCAGTGTGCTGTCAGTCTGACCAATCAAGTGAGAAACAATTAGCAAGCCATATTTAAAAATGTTCTGACAGTATTCATCCTGTTCTCTTCTGCCTACAACTTTGCACGTTGTTTAACAAATTGCAATGTCGAGGAGCAAAGCTGACTCTGCATCTAGGATAGCAGCAGTTAACAGGACTCTTCAACATCTGTCTGAAACATTCCATATAATATGTTGATCATGAGGCATAATTAACAATTAAAATAACTTGAAATTTGTTTATTTCTGCCTTATCATTGCATGCCGTTTGACTAGTGTGTTTTTTCCCAGTTTTAGCTGAAACTGTCCCATGATTTGCCAAAATTTCCTGTAACGTTTGGCCATTTGATCTTGCCCTTCCATTTTGTTAGCTATCGTAGTTCTATCTTTTTAATCCTAATTCGCTGCCCTTTACCCTTGGTACCAGTGACACCATACTTGAGAATAATTCCACTCCTTCAGGAATACATAGAATTCACAGCACAGAAACAGGCCATTCGGCCCAACTGGTCCATGCTGGTGTTTATGCTCCACACGAGCCTCCTCCCACCCTACTTCATCTAACCCTCATGTACTTATCTAGTTTCCCGTTAAATGCATCTATGCTATTTGCCTCAATTACTCCACATGGTAGCAAGTTCCACATTCTAACCACTCTAGGTAAAGAAGTTTCTCCTGAATTCATTGTTGGATTTATTAGTGACTACCTCAAGGCCTTAGAAAGGGTGCAGAGGAGATTTACTAGAATGGTACCAGGGATGCAGAACTTCAGTTATGTGGAGAGACTGGAGAAGCTGGGGTTGTTCTCCTTAGAGCAAAGAAGGTTAAGGGAAGATTTGATAGAGGTGTTCCAAATAATGAAGAGTAAATAGGGAGAAATGGTTTCCAGTGGTAGAAGGATCGGTAACCAGAGGACACAGATTTAAGGTAATTGGCAAAAGAACCAGAGGTGATGAGAATTTTTTTTTATGCAGAGAGTTGTTAAGATCTGGAATGCACTGCCTGATAGGTGGTTGCTGTGTTAGTAGCTTTTTAAACTCAGCGCAAAGATTTCTCTGTGAACACATATACAGTTCCACTTCAAACAGCGATCAGAGTGGTTGATTCAATGTGTGGAACGTTTCCTCTGTGCACTCTAGCAAAATCACAAATGAATTTGTAAAGAGTGCAATTACAATTTTGTTACCGATAACACACAGTAATTTTCCCTGTGTGGTACTATATAAGGCAGCAAAGCAGAAGCACAGGAACAGCAGAATTCTAAAATTTCAAATATATCTAATACTGGATCTGCCAGAGACCAAATACACAGCAGAGAGATGTCATTGTTTTTCTCAAATGGCCAGGCAAATGGGAGAAGTCACCTTGTATAGAAAGGAGCTGAAGTGAGTGGGGGGGGGCTAAGAATTCCATTTTCCACAAAGCGATTAATAAGATATTCACTTCACATGTTCAAGGTTTGAGTAAGTTAAAGATACTGGCTGACACCACAGCTCAGAGGACGGAAAAATAGACCAATCTAAGTTCATCATAGTGGCACCGAGAAAGTCGCTGTGCTGAGGGTGAGTAACACTGAGCTTGTAGTCAGTGCTTTATTCTCACTTTCACTTCACTCGTATATTTCTGTGATACAAGGTACAAAAATAGGTTTCATTCTGATTGTTTAAAGTTAAGAATTTTTCTCAAATTCAGTCTTTTTCTGATTGTTCAGTAAATAAGATATTTAAAAGAAATGAATGAACAGGGTTTTTCCAGTCGTATGTCTTTATGATAGTCTCACCGTTGACTTTGCTGTTCCATTATTAGACTTACTTGAAATTTTACAATTCTGCCGTTAGCAATTGAGGTCTGATCCCATCCATCATTCCAGTACCTAGTCCAAGTATGATCAATTTGTGGGTACTAGTTGAATAAGGTGCTTTTGTTGGGTCAGCTCTGTCTGGTGAAGGGTTGGCATGTGCATTATTTTCACTGACTATGTGCTATTCCTCACAAGCATATTGAGAGATTTTTCGCTATCTAACAGAGGTGTTTTCCAAGAGATAATGGGGCGTTTTATAGAACAAGAGATGGTTGTACTCTAAACTGGTAGCATCCCCCCATCATTATTGAGGGACTTTGGCTGTTTGGTCGAGAGTTTTCATGGTGGGGGGGGAGATTCCTTTGTTTATTTGTTGGTGACACCATAACTAAGATCTTTTAGAGTTTTTTTTATGATTTTGTTAGAATTAGTGATATGAAATCTCACCACTACATGTCGCTAACAGCGATCAGAGGAAATCTGCCCTCAAGTGTCCTTCTCCCTCCTCATTAATTTATTTGACATAAAATTCACCACCAACAAGCTAAGTTTCTTTTGCACCACTATTTTTCTTAATACAAACCCTGCCCTGAAATTCAAAGTGTCCTTGTACTCTCCTGTGTAGTTTGTCCCATCAATCAGTCATTAGTGATCCATAATCACATTACAAAGCCTTTTAAATGCAATTGCTTATTCATAAAAGATGAGAATCAATGTGTTATCTTACTTCAGACCACGAAGCTGATGGTTTTAGTGATACGGTTCCAAGTGTGATCTTTGACAGCTACCTAATCAGTGCCCCTGAACATTGATTAGGCTTTTGCTGCAGATATCACCATTTTTGTGTATTTCCTTGATGTATTTCACGATTTGCTTTTAAAGGAGAACCAAACAAGAAGTGTATGGCAGCAATAAAATTCTTAGATTTTGCAGAGCAACAGTGCTCATCCCCATTGCGCTAACAGCAACTTGTAATTTTGAGACACCTTTCACAATGTGTCCCAAGGCACTTTGCAGGGAGGAGGGCCTCAATAGGAAGAAGAGGTAGATTTTGAGCAGGCTTCTGAAATTTGGAAAGAAGATAGCAAGTCGAGGAGCTTACAAAGAGAATTCAGAGACCACAAAGAGATTTGAAAATGAGAATGAGGATTTTGAAATCGATGTGCTTGGGGACAGGGATTGAATGGAGATATTGAAGATGGGCATGATAGGGGTGTGTGACAGGATGCAGAGTTCTGGATGAGTTAAAGTTGTGCAGGTTAGAGTTTGGGGGCCAGTGAACAGAGTGTTGGAGAAATCAAGTTGGTGATTAAGTAATTGACTAGGTTTCAGCAGTGATAGGGATGAGCGAGGGACGTAGGTGGGAAATATTGTAAAAGGTGGAAGTAGGTATTCTTGGTGATGAAATGGGCATTGGGATTTTAAGCTCAGTTTAGGGTGTACCAAGATACCAAGGTTACATTCCATTGGGCTCAGCCTTTAACGAGCAGCCAGAAAGGGGAATGGAATCATTACCTGGAGTGCACCATTTCTGACAGGAGCTAAACTGGGTGGATTCAGACTTGCCAGTGTTAAGCTAAAGAAAGGCATTGAACTGGGGCTTACTCGGACTGTGCGGCTTCGCTACTCACTGTGAACCCGCTAAACTATCGGGAGCCCGGCTGAAATTCCTTAATATAAACATGGTTCCTCAGCTTTGGTGTGCAGAGAAGACATGATGACCATGAGTTGATGCTGTGAAGATATTAGCCTACAAACACATGACACGTTTGAAATTCTCTTGTAACTATTTCAATTGAGGCATTAGCCCATTTATTTTAAGCAAGTTAACATCCCTGTTAAAAAGCAAGACATTTCACACACACGCATTAAGTTTTCATGTGCCAACATTCACACAGCATCATTTCAAGGCCAATCATTTTAATGTCTTTGTATCCTGTACATGTACATGTAAATGTGCAGTACCAGGAGACTGGAGTTTTGCTGCTGATGGCTATAATTGCCTCCAGCATTTGCGCTTTCTGTGGACCAAATGAATCTGAATCAAAGGAAGACTTAAGACTGGAATGCTAACTAACACTAAATTATTCACCAACATTTTGATAATCACATCACAATATGTTCAAGCACAGAAACAGCAGATTTTTAACAGCGGTCTTCACAATTAAATATTGGGAAGACCCAAGCCATTGTCTTTGGTCCCCACCACAAATTCTGTTCCCTAGCCACCGACTCCATCCCTCTTCCTGGCCACTGTCTGAGGCTGAACCAGACTGTTCAGCCTCAGACTGCAATCTCGGCATCCTATCTGACCCTGAGCTAAGCTTCCAAACCCATATCCTTTCCATCACCAAAACTGCCTACTTCCATCTCTGTAAAATCACCTGTCTCTGCCCCATGCTTCCGCTGCTGAAACCCTCATCTATGCTTTTGTTACTTTAAGACTTGACTATTCCAATGCTCCCCTGGCTGGCCCCCCGCCTTGCACCCTCCGTATCCTAACTCGCCCCAAGTCCCGTTCACCCATCACCTCTGTGCTCGCTGACCTACATTGGCTTCCGGTCCAGCAATGGCTCGATTTTAAAATTCTCATCCTTGTTTTCAAATCCCTCCATGGCCTCACCCCTCCCTATCTACTCGACATCCTACAACCCTCCAGGCTCTCTGTGCTCCTCCAATTCTGGCCTCCTGCCCATCCCCGATTTTCATCGCTCCACCATTGGCGGCTATACCTTCAGCTGCCTAGGCCCTAAGCTCTGGAATGCACTCTCCGCTTCTACCTCTCTCCTTTAAGACGCTCCTTAAAACTTACCTCTTTGACCAAGCTGTTGGTCACCTGTCCTAATATCTCCTTGTGTGGCTCGGTGTCACATTTTGTTTGATAACGTTCCCGTGGGATGTTTTGCTACGTTAAAGGTGCTCTATAAATGCAAGTTGTTGTAAAAAAAAGTGCTTCAGGATGAGGCTTCAAATTAACTTCATCCTCAAGTGTTCATCTGAAAAATAAATCCCTTATCTAATTTAATCTAATGCAATACAATGATAAGGCTGCCCTCTTTGCTATATTTCTGAGGCTAAAGGCAAAGATACAACAATGTATATTTGCTTAGCCTTTGCAGTCCACTCCTCTTAATTTGAAATCGCTCAATTCAAATTATCTGGTAATTCAAGAAGAAAATTCAAGCATAAAAATGCCTCCTGTGCTGCTTAAATTGCTTAGTTTGAATTTCTGTATAAACCATTTTGTTTTCAAGTATAAACCGACTTTGAATTAACTGCTGGAATATATTCCCATTTGTACGATGGAGGTTATTACAATAGGCTATTGTAGGTCCTAGGCATTAAATATTCTTTCGTTAAAGATATAGCCTAAAAATTAACCTATGTGATGTTGAAGAACAAATGCTGAACACGTCCATATTAAATTACTTTGTTCTATATTTTAAAAGAGGCATTAAATCCATTTATACTGCACAGCATAATTTCTAGCCAATGACTAGTAAATGGATTTCTTGTGATGGATGATTTTCTTTGAAATCTGGCTACTATAAATGGTAAATAATGCTGAATGGACAAGTTTTCTGTCTGTAATGGGTATAAACTTTAGTTAAGTAAGACTTCTAAATTAAACCTGAGTAAATACAAAGCAACACCAGACTTGCCTGACTGGATTGAAGGGATCTTTTACTTCACAGAACAGAATATAACTAGAAAATCTTGTCTAATTCTCTAATCACGCAGTTTGTCGTAACATGCCAATAGACTGCAGTAATCGTCTATTCTGAGGCAGAACCCATTGACTGAATTTGAGTTCCCCTGCTCCTTGTTATATTGCTGAGCATAAGCCCCGTGTTGGTGGTCAGCATGGGGGCCTTATTCATCAGCAGGCCTCCCAGAATGTCATAGAGAGATCCATCTATTAGAAATAATAGACTTTAGTACGGTTGCCCAATACCAAATCGGGGCAGTCCAGAAGATTTGCAGAGTCACCCTTTGATCTCATCTTTTACTCATCCGGCCTACCCTCAGTTTGGACAAAAGGTACACGTCCGTCTCCATTGTTACTTGTAAACAATTTTACAACACCAAGTTATAGTCCAACAAATTTATTTTAAATTCCACAAGCTTTCGGAGGCTTCCTCCTTCGTCAGGTGAACGGTATGGAAATGACCATTTCCACACCGTTCACCTGACGAAGGAGGAAGCCTCCGAAAGCTTGTGGAATTTAAAATAAATTTGTTGGACTATAACTTGGTGTTGTAAAATTGTTTACAATTGTCAACCCCAGTCCATCACCGGCATCTCCACATCCATTATTACTGGAAGTGCTCATGCTCTTTGTGTGACTCACAGCACTCCCCATTCTCCTTGATTACACACTTTTGTTTGCTTTGTTTATGGACTCATTGTGACTGTAGTTCACCATTGTTATTCACTTGGTTGTCAATGAGATTCTATGGCTGCTTTCCATGTGGATTGGATGAATATTTATTTGACGGTGTACTTATGTAAACGAGGCACACTCTACAAATAAGTAACCGTATGTCAAGCTGTAAAGGAACAGACATTCAGTCAGTCTTCAATAGGGAGATGGAAAGCAGAATTCATTCCTAAGGCTAAAAATATACAGAGACAAAGAACAGAATATATGAATAATACATTAAAGCCCCTGATCAGAAAGGCTGAATAGGCTGGGACTCTTTTCTCTAAAAAAGAGACGGCTGAGGGGTGACCTGATAGGTCACCTGACGAAGGGGGAAGCCTCCGAAAGCTTGTGAATTTAAAATAAAATTGCTGGACTATAACTTGGTGTTGTAAAATTGTTTACAATTGTCAACCCCAGTCCATCACCGGCATCTCCACATCATGACCTGATAGAGGTCTTTAAGATAATGAAAGGGTTTGATAGGGTAGACGAAGAGAAAATGTTTCCAGTTGTGGGGAAGTCCAAAACTAGAGGTCATAAATATAAAATAGCCGCTAATAAATCCAATAGGGAATTCAGGAGAAACTTCTTTACCCAGAGAGTGGTCAGAATGCAGAACTCGCTACCACAAGGAGTAGTTGAGGTGACTAACATTGATGCTTTAAGGGGAAGCTAGATAAGCACATGAGGGAGAAAGGAATAGAAGGACATGCTGATAGGGTGAGATGAAGAGGGGTGGGAGGAGGCTGTGTGGAGCATAAACACCAGCATAGACAGGCTGGGCCAAATGACTTGTTTCTGTGCTGTGGACTTGATGTAACACATTTTTACTAGTACCTCCCAGGCCAGTCTTGGCCCCTGAGCATATATTTTCTCTCTATAACTGCTGCAAAAAGTAGCTTTTTAATCTGAAATAGAGAATGCTGCACCTTGACCAGTGGGATGTACCCAATAGCCTAAAAATAACTGGTGATATTAGTGAACTGATGCTTAGTCTGTTGGTGGGATGTTGCTGTGTTTTAAAGTAGTAATAACCCATTTACTTTAAACTAGTTGATTCATCTGTTAAGATGGTGGTCGGAAGAATATGATGCCACCATGTTAGGCATTTGCCCACCAGTCCCTACAACAGTAATCTCTGGGCTAATGTCCCATATCCCATGGTTGATAACAGCGGATAACCTCACATGTTAATCACACGGTTAGGAATAGGATATTTTCTGTGCCGAACAGATCAATGTGTGGTGTTCTATTTATGGAACGCAAGTGTTGATAAGTACAGACGCGTGGGACCATTTATTTCAATTCCTGTGGGTTTCCATGTTTTTACAAGGCGCTCACTTGCCTTGTGATAAAGTGGTGCGTGTGAATGTAGGTCAGGTAGGTGTATGTGCTATTTGGACTTAAATGGTCCAGTGTGCCATCGGCTTAATAAACATGATTCACAGGACAACTGGCGTACTACAACTACGGACAACTGCACTCACGAAACAGTCTTACATTCAATCAGACCTACAAAAAAAGATGAGTCAGCAATGTAAACAAAAGTTGATATTGAGCCCAATGTAGAATCGATGTATTTCCACCCCATAGATTGTGACAGCTCAGAAACAGGCCATTCGGCCCATCAGGTCTGTGCCAGTGTTTTTCTCCACATGAGACACCTACTCTAATCCAGTATTCCTGTTCACTTCTCCATACTCTTTTAATATTCATCTGTTTGTCAAGCAACTAATTAATTCCCTTTGAAAAGAACGTTTGGACTCTGCCTGAGTACTAGTTTGTGGCAGAGAATTCCGCATTCTAACCACGCTCTGTGTATCTAACCTCCTTCTTAATTCTTTTTGTGATTCTTGAATTTGTGCCTCTTGTTCCCATATTGCTGACCATTGGAAACAAGCTATCACAGTTTTGTATAACATCAGCATTATAAAACGTGCTGCAAATGTTCAGTAAAATTGATCTACTGCACCCATGTCTTTTCATTCCCAAACAAACAAAATATGCTTTTACATGATCTTGATAAATACACACCTATTTTGCCCAGAATTTTATCCATTGACCAGGATTTTGTTAACTTAGGAATTTTATAAAATACTAGTAAATTGCCCATGGAGTTGGCAGACTTCAGAAACTCACTCCACAGGGCCAACTAGTGGTCAAAGTTTGCAAGTATGTTGTGACAGTTGACGTAGTAAGATTAAGTGGGAAATGTTGACATAGCTACTTACAATGGTAAGTGCTGACAGTAAATAGTAGGGCCTATTTGAGACCAAAAAGGTAACCTATGTGTGGAGGCTGAAGATGTTGGTATGGTTCTTAATGAATACTTTGCATCTGTCTTCACAAAAGAGAGGGACAATGCAGGCACTGTAGTTAAGGAGGAGGAGTGTGAAATATTGGATGGGATAGACTCAGTGAGAGAGGAACTGTTAAGGGGATTAACATCTTTGAAAGTAGATAAATCATCAGGGCTGGATAAAATGCATCCCAGGCTGTTAAAAGAAGCAAGGAAGGAAATAGTGAAGGCACTGACCATCATTTTCCAATCTTCACTGGATACAGGCATGGTGCCGGAGGATTGGAGGACTGCTAACGTTGTACCATTGTTTAAAAAGAGAGCTAGGGATAGACCGAGTAATTACAGGCCAGTCAGTCTAACCTCGGTGGTGGGCAAATTATTGGAATCAATTCTGAGGGACAGGATAAACCGTCACTTAGAAAGACATGGGTTAATCAAGGACAGTCGGCATGGATTTGTTAAGGGAAGGTCGTGTCTGACTAACTTGATTGAATTTTTTGAGGCGGTAACAAGAAGGGTCGATGAGGGTAGCGCATTTGATGTAGTCTACATGGATTTTAGCAAGGCTTTTGACAAGGTCCCACATGGCAGACTGGTCAAAAAAGTGCAAGCCCATGGGTTCCAAGGGAGAGTGGCAAGTTGGATTCAAAATTGGCTCAATGGCAGGAAGCAAAGGGTAACGGTCGATGGGTGTGTTTGTGACTGGAAGGCTGTTTCCAGTGGGGTTCCGCAGGGTTCAGTACTAGGTCCTTTGCTTTTTGTGATATATATTAATGATTTGGACTTAAATGTGGGGGAATGATTAAGAAGTTTGCAGATGATACAAAAATTGGCCGTGTGGTTGATAGTGAGGAGGAAAGCTGTAGACTGTAGGAAGATATCAATGGACTGGTCAGGTGGGCAGAAAAGTGGCAAATGGAATTCAATCCGGAGAAATGTGAGGTAATGCATTTGGGTCAGACAAACAAGGCAAGGGAATACACAATAAATGGGAGGATACTGAAAGGTGTAGAGGAAGTGAGGGACCTTGGAATGCATGTCCACAGATCCCTGAAGGTAGCAGGAAAGATAGATATGGTGGTTAAGAAGGCATATGGAATACTTTACTTTATTAGCTGAGGCATAGCATATAAGAGCAGTGAAGTTATGCTAGAACTGTATAAAACACTGGGCAGGCCACAGCTTGAGTACTGTGTGTACAGTCCTGGTCACCACATTACAGGGTGCTGTTCCATGCCAGGAGCACCAAAGTGGAAAATCTCCCCTAATAAACTTTGACTTGACCAAGATTATCCTTTACTGTATTTTACAGCTTAATACGAGTCAATTAAACACAGTGTTGTATTTTACAGCTTAATATGAGTCAATTAAACACAGTGTTGAATCAGTTAACAGCCTAAGGTAACAGCAAGTCTTTATTTTTTGTGAGCAACTTCCTCAGAAAAGGAACCAACATAATAAGTAAACAAGTTATAATCCCATAGAGCAATATATCTTTTCTCAGTAAAACTCTTTAGGTCCAGACCCATATCCCAATCCCTCCTATTGTCCTCAGTCTAAGCGGGGGGATTACTACCCCATTAAATTTCTCTGCACTCGTTGACTTTGACTCACCTCTGTTGTGTGGGTCTCTGTATTTTGATACAGAAAGCTGTCAGATTGCTTCAGAGTAATTGACCTTGGGCGCACCTGTTACTGTGTGTCTTTATAGTTTATTATATGATGCTGAATTCAGGTGATGAGTCTTTCGTTTGTTTTCAGATAATATATTGCTGATATGTAGAAGTTGAATATATCAGTCAAGTAATTGATTCTAAGATCCAATTTTCACTCGAATGTGCTTTTTTAAAACTTTGTAAAGTAACTTGCAGTGCTAGTCTAAAGTTTAGAAATTTAAATTAAGATGGAAAAGATCTACAATCACTACAGATAATTCAAAGTGGAGGGTGGGGAGTGGATTTGGGTTAGACACTGGTTTTTCAACTCTTGCTTGGACTTGGGTTCAAATCCAGACCGAGGGGCGAGAGTGTCCCCTGTCTGCTGTAGGTGTTCTGTGCAAAATGAGTTTGCGCCGTCCCAATTCAGTTCCCAGTTGGCGTGGGTCCACACTGCAAAACTACCCCTAATTCATCATTAACTGCCACTAAGTTGATAAGCTCTTTCAGAAAGGCCACGGGGGCCGCTGGGGTGGGAAGCAGAAAATATCGCACTGACATAATAAGGGCTGCTCTTCTGAGATTGGGGCTGAGACACATTCGGGGCAGTAAGGAGATTGAGGAGACTTGTCTTCCCCTGATCTGGGAATGTTTGCTGCTGACACGGAACGGGTAATTTTAACCTAACCTACTGGCGGGAAATTCCCCCAGAATCGAATGGAACGCCGGTACTATACCAAGCCCAATATTACTCTCCGTTGACCTCAATAGAGTGTAAAATCGGTGGGATGTAAAACCAGCATTACACCCGATCCCGTTTTCTGATGGGCGGGTTAGATTAAAATTGCCCCTGGAGTGTCTGAAGTGGAAATTACCCTAGCATCAACAACCCTTAACTTTGAGCACAAAGTTCAAGATTTCCATTGAAATGATAATCAAATGTACTGTTTTTAAAGGCAAATCTTAATGGGGAATGGAGTCATGCCAAGCTTTGGGTGACAAACTCAACAGCTTTTGGAAAACAAGGCAACAGATTTTCATTATTTCATTATTGGACGGAAGATCAGGGCTGCGGGTTCCAGAGTTCTCGACCAGTGGCCTCTTCGAGCACCGCTCCTCACTGGGAGCCCCCACCCCCCCCCCCCCCCAATCGGAGATTCGGCCCTTGAGTGTTAACTTGGCCAGTGATGTCTGGATCATTGGGAGTCATCTTGGAAGCATGTTCTTTGGCTCCCTCTACAGACAGCACAAGACCTCAACACACTCTGTCCATTTGTAAAGGATGCTCAGTTTGACTACAGTCTATGGAAGTCAATTAGGGCGACTAACCCAATTTGCGGAATAAACTGTCTTCATCGGGTGCCTTTTTACAATCTATGCACCAAAAATGCCACCCGTGGAGATAGTTCTCGTGGCTCCTCGCTCTTTTTTTTAAGTGAAAATAAAATTGCTCGAAATTAAACGATTTGCCTTGCGTGATCTTCTTTTGTACACCTTTTGAGTCTGCCCATAATTCATTTGGAAAAATAATTCTATCTTTTCGATCTATCCCTGATATAATGTCCTGTATTTTTCTTACTCTGCAAGAAAGGAGTGGGTATTTACAGTACCAGCCACGTGATTCTGTGCACCTGCAGTTTCTACGTCATTATGCACTTTGTTAACCTTTCATCTTTATTAAGCTGCTCTGGCTCCACTGTGCCTCCCTGGCTCCACTCTAGATCCCTGGCTCCATCAGACGCCCCTGGCTCCACTGTGCCTCCCTGGCTGCACCACACCTGCCTGGCTGCCTCCCTGGCTCCAGCGTACCTCCCTGGCTCCATCAGATGCCCATGGCTGCATCGTGCAAGGCCTGTTGGGGCATAATAGAGGGAGATTTACCCCAGAGCTCACTATCTGCTCCCTGCCTTGTGAGCATTGATGCTGTAAATGGATGCCAAAAGTGGAAACATTTTACATTTCCCAGCATTGATGTTCCTCATCTCAATAAGCACAAAAAAAATCTACAAAAAGGTTCAAATTATTGACATTTTAAATTTCTAGCTCTCCATGACCTTTGGATACTGTGTAATGTTTGAAGAATAAGTCAGTTTTATCAGTCATTTTATGGGCCTCATTGCTAAGTATTTCTCTCCCACATACTTCCTTCATGAACTGCTGATTTTTAAACCTAAATATTTAAACATTTTATAATGTCAGTGAGTCACAGAGATGAACATCCAGACTGGACCTTTGAGGTAGTTGTGCAAGCTAAATAGAACAGAGAAAGTAATCCCAGTGTCGATATCTGAATAAATTATACACATGAATAAGAAAGATAAATCCCACTTGTGTATGTTATATTGTTAATCCAATGCTAAACACTGTTTCTTTTATTGATTCTCAGGAAATTGGTGCCACTGGCAAGGCTGGCATTTAATGCCCATCCCTAGTTCTCCTGATTTTTTTGATACAACTAAGCGGCTTGCTAGACCACTTCAGAGGGCAGTTAAATATCCATAGCCCATACAAATAGTTAACTACAAATAGTTATCCAGTAGCATAAGGCTTTACGGTTGCCAACTTTGCTTGGACGTATTCCTGGAAGTTTAATCACATGACCTCCTGCCTCCAACTGCTCCACCCCCACACTCCTGCCATTGGTCCCCCGACACGTCCATCCTCGCGGTACCCCTCCTTACCACGGCCAATTAGAAAGCAAACATTTCCTGATTGGATGATTCTTGGACTATCAGTCAAACAGCCTTTTCTTCACATCTCCAATATTTTTATAATTAATAAAAAAAAGTGTTCAAAGATAATGGAAAAAAAATCATTTTTGTTAATACCCCAATGATTTTTCTCCCAGGTTGTTCGCAGCAGTGTCCAGGAGATTAATCTTTAACTCCTGAAGACTTTCCTGGAGGGTTGGTAACACTATAAGGATTAAAAGTCCTCTCGATGGTATTTGTAACATTATAGTGCCTTAGAATGATATTCCTCTGTGAGCTAGCTTAACATGTTGATCAATAAGTGAATTTTACAAATGCGTTAAAACGCAGAGGAAATTTATACAAGTCTGCCAATGTGTGCATCACAGCCGCTGAGAGTTATTTCAGTCCTTTGGATACTTCAGTTTGAATTATTTTGCAGCTTTGTCACTAGATGGCATTCACAGAGCCTGTTTTATGAAACAGCTGAGCACAAGATAAGAGCACGACATCGCAGTGCCATGGTACAAACTTTTTGTTGAAGCTCACAATATCACCAACGTCTTGCTCAAGCTTAACGTACTCTGCTGGGAAATGTTTTTCAGTTGATTAGAACCATGGAATTATTGTCTTTGTTCTGCGTTATAGCAAGTGAGAAAGGAAGGAAGCTTCTCGCTATGACCAGATGTTTGTTGCTGTATTTTAGTTACCTATCAGCGATATTCAGCCAGCCAAGGTACACTGTGAAGTTTATTGATATGGTCCCCACTGTTTATAGCGGTCGGATTGGTCCTAACGCTGTACACCAATTTCCACCTGCTGTGATCTCCTAGGGCCCTACTGGTCACTAAAAAAAGAGAGACTTGCATTTCTATAGCACCTTTCAGGACGTCCCAAAGCACTTTACAGCTAATGAAGTACTTTTGAAGTGTAGTCACTGTTGTAATGTGGGAAACGCAGCAGCTAATTTGTGCTCAGCAAGGTCCCACAAACAGCATTGACCAAATAATCTATTTTAATGTTGCTTGAGGGATAAATATTGGCCAGGACACCAGGGAGAACTCCCCTGCTCTTCTTCGAAATTGTGCCCTGGGATCTTTTACATCCACCCGAGAGGGCAGACGGGGCCTCGGTTTAACATCTCATCCGAAAGAAAACACCTTCTGACAGCACTCCTTCAGGACTGCACTGAAGTGTCAGTCTAAATTTTGTGCTTAGGTCTCTGCAGTGGGATTTGAACCCACAACCGCCTAACTCAAAGGCAGAGAGTGCTACCACTGACACTTACACTAAAATATAAATTGATATGGGATGCAGCTTCCACTCAGTTCCTGTACCAACGGAGAGAAGCACCAACAGAAAATGCAAGTTTGCCAGCAAAGCGAGAACCGTGGGAGAGACGAACAACAACACCGACACTTCCTGGAGTCTTTGGCGGGGATAAAAACTGAACATCGTACATCAGTAAATACTGTACGGGGTCAATGAGGTGTGAAGAACTGCCCGAAATAGCCGGCGCACTTAATACGTTATAAGCAGCGCCTTTGTAATTGACTCTGATGGTACAGGCAAATGACGAGCGCTATTTGCCCGATATAGGCAGCTGCCTGTGATAAGTGCAGACGGTATAAATGGTGGGGACTGTATATTACAGGTGTTTGCTCGATGCAGTGTTTTTCTTGGTATCTGCACAGTGCAGTGTGTAAATATCAACATAAGCCTCCCCGATTGCACGCATTGTATGGAAGCCATTTGTTGCACAGCTCAGTATCTGTGTCTGATGCTAGAAAGCTGAGCACCGCTTGTCATTAGCACAGCATATGCTGCCCTCGGGAATGCTGCTGCCCAGATCGACAGGACCTGTGAATTCCCTCGCCGCCCCCCCTCCCCCTCCCCCGCCCCCCCTCCCCCTCCCCCGCCCCCCTCCCCCTCCCCCTCCCCCCTCCCCCTTCAGCTCCCCCTCCCCCCAACCACAGTGAGTTGCTGATTTACCATTGTATGGGCAGTGGCCAAATGGAGGTCAGACAAGAAACTGGCGATGTCCTGAGGATATGGTGAAGTGCTACATAAATGCAAAAATAAAATAGTGCAGGAACTGACACCAAAAGCAAGAGACATGTAGCTATTCCTTCACGACTCATGTGAATGAATTGTTAACCTTCATCCAATGTCTGGGACTCCCAAGACCTCAGCCATAAATTTCCTTGCAACATAGGTTAATACCCGAGATCCACAAATGGCTATAAATACATTTACATGAACAAAGCAAAAGCCAGCACTACAAAGTAATAAGCCATGAATATTCCTGTCAGGTTTACCCATTCATTAAGCCCTTCGAAAGAAATTTACAAAACAGCGGAATCCAATGAAATCAGAAAAATGTTTAATTAAATTGGTATGGAAGATCACAGCTTAATTACCCTAAGGTCCTATCATTTGGAATTGAGTATTATTTAATGAAATCTAAGTGTTCGTCAATCTCAGTTCCTGTCTGTTATTAACAAGATGAAATGGGGAGTATAGAGAGGTTGCGAGAAGTGTATTTCTTTTTATGAGAATAGTATTCCTCCACAGTGAATACATCAAGGAAATTGTACCAGTGGCACTAACTGATTTATACAATGAGTGCAAGTAAGGTCCTTCTCTGCAGAGTAAGGCTGTGTTACTGGTGTAATATTTCCATTGTCAACCTATACAGCTTAGATGTGGAAAAAGATAAGTTTTTCATATTTTCAATATTAATATAACCGAACATTTTTATACCTGTTAAGGATTATAAGTCGAAGTTGTCTGTGCACATATTCTGTTTCTTAATTGTGTTCCAGATAATGAACGTGTTAAAAGGTCCCATCTTGAATTTGTCATGTCTACATTTGATTTTGCAAATATCACATTTTGGGCCTTGGAAGCTGAATTTGTGCCCATTTCTGGAGAAAATAGAATCCTCAGTCCGTGCCTATTAAGACTGCAATGTTTTGTAGCACAGTGAATGATACTTTCACAAGTGTGTAACACCATTTTTAATTTCACAGCAATGAATACATAATAAATCAGGATTTCACACCGGTGATGGTGTCTTTGGGAACTTCTTTGTGAATGTCAAGGACCAAAGAATCATCAACATCACAGGTGCAAGTGAGTTACTGCTGACGGTAGCAAGTGAATGCTTAACACATTTGTGTTCCATTTCATTGATTGCTACTTTAAGGAGGCAGGAACCTTTTTCTTTTAATTAGGTTGATGTTTCTAGTAAAACAGTAGCAAGTCATACTTAGGAGTTAATAGGGCAGTCATTTCTGGGCTTACCACTCAGTGTACTGAAAAATCATCCAGGTGAAAATTTAGGCAGGAATTGACAATTAGAACTAAAAGGACACAGGTGCAAGACTAGAAGGAACTTTGTTTTTCATATAGAATAATTCGCTAGGTGGAGCAGGCTCTGTGAAAAAGCAGTTATTGCTGTTGACGTACTCTACCAAAAAGGAACTGGATAAATATCTGGTTAGGAATAGGATTTATGGTTATAAGGATATGGATGGACAGAGGAGCTCCACCTCACCAAATATTCCATGGAACACATGTTACTCTGCTGCTGTGTCCATGGAAATATAAATTGTGGAAATCAACATCAATCATGATGAACCTTTATAAAACACTGGTTCGGCCACAACTGGAGTATTGTGTCCAATTCTGGGCACCGCACGTTAGGAAGGATGTGAAGGCCTTAGAGAGGGTGCAGAAAAGATTTACTAGAATGGTTCCAGGGATGAGGGAACTCAGTTACATGGATAGACTGGAAAAGCTGGGATTATTCTCCTTAGAGCAGAGAAGGTTGAGAGGAGATTTGATGTAAATAAAGCCTGTCATATTACATTATAGTTTAATCTGTCAATCGTGTTTGTATTAGATTTATCGGATTATTACACAAATAAGATTTCCTACTTGTATCCATAGTGTGATTCTTCACCATGTATCCTCCATAATACCATGAGTAAAAGTTGGGATTTTCCCCTAAGAAACGGCCTTCTTTCTGCAAACTCACTCCCCCTGCTCTGGGGGGGGCTTCTATCACATACCATAGTCTCAGGATAAGGGGTCGGCCACTTAAGACTGAGATGAGGAGGCATTTCTTCACCCAGAGGGTTGTGAACCTTTGGAATTCTCTAACCCAGAGGACTGTGGATGCTGAGTCATTGAATATATTCAAGGCTGAGATAGATAGATTTTTGGACTCTAGGGGAATCAAGGGATATGGGGATCGGGCGAGAAAGTGGAGTTGAGGTTGAAGATCAGCCATGATCTGATTGAATGGCGGAGCAGGCTCGAGGGGCTGTATGGCCCACCCCTGCTCCTATTTCTCATGTTCTTACCAGTGGCTATGTAACCAAGTGGAAATAGCAGCTGGCTAATTCGTATGCTAACATGACCTAGTTTGCCTTCCCAATCAGCTCCCTCCCGCAGAAGATCCAGTTGTCATGGCAACTCCATCCACCTAGTTTTTGACACTGCTGGTGAATTCCCTGGAAGAAGGACATTGTTGTCCTTTTCTACAGCTGTAAGATGCTTTCATCAATTAATAATATTGGCCAGCAGTATAAAAGCAATTTTGTTGGTATGTTCTGCAACCATAAAGTAGAAACATTTAAAAGATACACAGATGTCTACTTTGCATAAAATTTTTTTTTTTTTCATCTTTTTCCAAACTTATTTCAGAATATTTATGGGTGACACGTGAATTGGCTCAGCCAAAATAAAAAAAAAATTATCTGAGTCTGCGCAACAAATCAGTGATTTCCTTCAGTACCTTCAGTGGTTCAGGCAGCCCCTGAAGATACAGTGTTTGATCTCCAGCCTCCGTTCAGTTAGTTGAGTTCAGCTAGGGCAGCAGTGGGGAGACGGGGCGTGGAGGAGAGAGTCTTACAATTGGCCTCAGTAATCCACAGCTAGAGAGTGACAATAAAATAAACCAGGGCTCTTTTTCCTCATTGCTTTTCAATAATTTTTGTTTTGGAAACGGACACTGAGCTAAACGTTAGAATAATTCCACTCATATACAATGGAGCGCATGTCAGTGTTAAAGAAGATGCATGAATTGATTCCCTAAATTTTCTATAGTGTACAAATAATGGGAATGATTGAATAAAGGGAATGGTTGGTTAAAAGTCTGGCTGTTTCCAGGAAAGACATCTACCAGAACACTTTTCTCTCTTTTCTCTCATCCTCGGCGTTTCACAGACTGTCTTCTCTTCCCTCGTCTGCCCAGACCATTCATATTTGAACCTAGACAGCAAAGGGGGTAATTTTAACCTAACTCGCCGGGCGGGAATCCCACGGGATCGGGTGGAATGCCGGTTTTACACTCCGCCCAATATTAATCTCGATTGGAGAGTAAAATTGGACAGGGTGTATAACCATGTTGCACCCAATCCCGTCCGTTTTCCATCGGGTGAGTTAGGTTAAAACTGGCCCCTAAGTGTCAGCAGGCATTTTGACACCACAGCCAAGCCTAACCTCACCTAATGCCCTCACTTCCCAACTGATTTGTAATCATAAATGAGAACCCTGGCTGATTGTGGTTTCCTCCCTTCCCTAACCCAGCGCACTGAGGTTAATTGTAGTTCCACTCTGTTACCCTATCTCATCATATTATTTAAACTTGGATTTGAACTGGGCACTGAGCAAATGTCAGCAGGCTATTTACCACAGGAGCATCACTGATGGGAGCTTTGGGGTAGCACTCTCATCTTTGGAGTCAGAAGGTTGTGGGTTAAAGTGTCACTTCAGAGACTTGAGCACATAATCCAGGCTGACACTGCAGTGCAGTACTGAGGGAGTGCTGCACTGTCAAACGTGCCGTCTTTCAGATGAAATGTTAAAATGAGGCCCTGTCTGGCAGATGTAAAAGATCCCATGGCACTATTTGAAGAAGAGCAGGGGGTTTCTCTTGGTGTCCTGAGCAACATTTATCCCTCAACCAACATCATTAAAACAGATTATCTGGTCATTTATCTCAGATTAGCTGTCGCATTTGCCTATTTTACTTCAGTGACTACACTTCAAAAAGTATTTTATTGGCTGTAAAGCGCTTTGGGACATCTTGAAGACCTGAAACAGCGCTATATAAATTCAAGTTCTTCTTTATCTGACATCCATCTAGGATCTTTCTGGTCTCTATGTCTCAATTAGTCACTGACTAAATCACCTTTTTATATTGGACTTTTTAAAAACTTCTGTCTTTTATGTTTTTTTTTCCAATGAACTTGTCACTGTGAAGATTGGATTAGTGGCTACCAATGAAACTAACTTTTCTCTGTCTCAAAGTAAAAACATCAGGTTGAACTTGTGGAGGCCGGGAATTTCCATTAGTGTCCTAGCGCATGCAGAGTTATAAATCAGGAAATTCCGTACTCCCGGACCATGATTTTCCAGCCATGGTTAACAAATCATAGGCTTGGGAAGTAAATTTTCCTAATATGCGAGTCAGAGCAGTGAAGTGGAATATCAGGGCCAAAGTGCATACTCTTCCACAAAAAAACAGGGAATGCTGGAAACACTCAGCAGATCAGGCAACATCTGTGGAGAGAACAGATGTTTTGGATCCTTGGTCAAAACTTCTTTGTATTCTTTGATATAGTTTACATTGTCTGTGTGTTACGGTTTTACAGATTGCAAATCTGGTCAAGTTAAACTAAGCAGCTTAAAGGACTGCTGCAAAGAAACATCCAAAATCAATAGTACCCTCTCTCTGAGGAACTGTTAACATTGAGTCTTTAAAAATGACAGTTATTGATCGTGTTATCCCTTCCACCTGATGACATTACTTCTGATATTCCATTAGTCGGAGTAATGAATAATCACTTGGTTACCAACAGTGATTATCCATCGGTTCAAGTAAAGGTCACTTGTAGCATTCCGTGAGTAAATTGATTGACTGATGATGGAACCGAGGTGAAAGACTTGCTAAAATGTCACAACTAGGTAGCCATGGTAACCATCAGTGTGTTTTCAATTGGTGGTGATATAAGTCATTAGCTTGCGTATCAGCTGGATTCGGTTGATAGGACTCTCATCTCTGAGTCAAAACATTCGAGCTTTAAGCCCCATGGCAGGAATATGAGATAAAGCCAACACTCCACTGCAAAACTAAGATAGTGAAGCACTGAATATCCTGCAGATAAGATGTTAAACTGGGGTCCCGTCTGCCTGTTCCATTGACTCAAGTGAATGTTAAAGATCCCATAGCACTATTTGAAAAACAGCAAGGAGTTCTTCCAGTATCCTCAGCAATATTCCTTCCTCAACTAGCACCACCAAAATGAGATAAATTGGCCATTCAATCTCATTGCTGTTTGTAGAACTTGCCGTGTGCAAAATGGTCGCCATGTTTGTCTGCATAACAACAGTCACCGGACTTTGAAATATTTCAGGTTGGAATTGAATAGTTTTGAGATAATTCTGAGATATGATGAGGCGCTATATCAGGGCACATTCTTTCTTTTCTTTTTGTAGTTGGTGCCCAAAGGAGTTGGAGGAGTTGACATTTCAGTTTGTGTTGATTTTGTAGAAAATGGTATTTCAAAGTAAGGTGGGCTGGCTTGTTAATGGAGGAGCCAGCGTTCATCCATCTGGAATCTCTGGTAAGAATGTAAGAAACGTCAGGAATGAGAAAATGCCATTCAGCCCATTGAATCTCAATTTCTCTAGTACCTAAACTCAGCTTTCACCTTTGTCACCTGGCCGGTAATCTGGTGGAGTGGATCGCCCGTCCGATTTTCAGTCTACTGATTTCAATGGGAAGGAAAATTGGGCGGGTTCTACAACAGGTGGGCAATCCATTCTTCCAGGTCACTGCCCAGGTGAGGGGCAGAATTATCCCCCAGTGCCTTTTGAATTGTCAGTTTCTGACTTATATGTTTATAATCTATTCGTAATACTCTACAAATACTTTACATTTGCCATTGTTAAAGTAAATGTAATTTTCCCACATTACTCCATACCGTCCCTCTAGTCCGATATTGTCCCTCTCAAGATACTCTCTACTTCTTAATTTTAACCATTTTTTTATCCACTGCCAAGTTCTATGCAGCCTTCCAATGGCTTTCATTCTTTTCTTTCTCTCTTTCTTTCTCTCTCCTTCCCTCTCTCTTTCTCTCTTTCTCTCTCTCTCTCTTTCTATCTCTCGCTTTCTTTCTTTCATTTTCTGTGTCTTTCTAATGAAAAGCCCTTCGTGAAAAACTTTGCCAAAAAATTTCTGGAAGTCCAAATAAACTGTTTCATACACAGGAGTCGTCCATGAGTTGCCTCTAAAGGGACATTTCCAGTGAAGATTCAATCACCTTTTGTTTGAAAAACAAAATATATTAAATATTCCTCACCAAGTATGCTGCTAGAAATGGTACTTTATCTGCAACGTCCTCAAATAAATCAAGAGAAATTGTCAGCTAGGATCTGCACTTTCTAGATGCAAGTAGGCTGTTTCTTAAGATAGTTGGACAGTTATATCAATGACATTGTATATATGTACGTGATGTTACATTTTGCACTACATGAACATAAGCATGCAAGATCCCCCAGTGTCAGTATTGAGGTTTTAAAGGAGATCAATAATACAACACACTTTATAGTGTCATAAATCACCTGTTATATTCTTAACTACAATTTTCAAAGCTCCCCTTGAAAGCTTTATCACAAACACAACATGCATTGGCAAGGTAATATTTTAATAAAAAGTCACAGGCATGCTGTTTCTGAAATAGTTGCATGTCGGGGGGATTTGATTTAATTTGATGCGAATGCAACATCATTAAATTGATATCAAGAGGTAATCCACCAAGATTTCCCTCATGGACGTCCAATGATTCTCCCCTTTCCCTCTTCCCTGCTGCTTTATTTCCTCCCCCATACACACACATTCACATTAGTGTGTGCACTCCCGCTCACGTGGACACAGACACATACACATGTGCACACATACAGACGTGCACACTCACACGCGCACAAAATCACATGAGCGCGCACACACATTCACATCAGTGCGTGCGCCCCCACTCACTCTTGCGCACATATACACACGTGCATGCGCGCACACAGACACACACATCTGCGCACACTCACACGTGCACACCACGCACATGCAAATATGCACAGTCACACCAGTGCAGCACACACACACACACACATTATAAATAACTACACTTTTAATGAACTCCATCTGTGGTATCCCTTAAAATGTGCTGAAGCTTTTGTGAGGTTTTTCTAGTTGAAGGTTCTAACTTGCTGGACCATCGAGTGGCTCATTGTAGTTTTCCCCTGTGCTTTCTCCACGTGGTAGGGTTTCAGTCAGAGCCGGGCCATCAGGAGAAATGCCCAGGGGCAAAGCTTTGCTGATTAGTCAGCAATTCGAGCAGAATAACTGGTGGGAAATATTTAATCGTTTTTTGTTTTTAAAAGAAAGTTGATTGCAGCATCACTGGAAATGTCCCTTTCGAGGCAGCTCATGGAAGATTCCTATGTAGATGCTATTCCACATAATGTGAAATTGGAGCATTTATTCAGCAAATCCCGCTCTCCCGATGGCTCAGTTGATTAATGTAAGGAGTCACACAACACCAGGTTATAGTCCAACAGCTTTATTTGAAATCACAAACTTTCGGAGCTTTGCTCCTTTGTCAGGTGAAGTCACTCACCTGACGAAGGAGCAAAGCTCCGGAAGCTTGTGATTTCAAATAAAGCTGTTGGACTATAACCTGGTGTTGTGTGACTCCTTACATTTGTCCACCCCAGTCCATCACCGGCATCTCCACATCAGTTGATTAAGGCAGTGACAAGGTTAAGCCACACAGACTAGGAAGACCCATTCCCACAGTCTTTGCTGAGTTTACAGTGGGTGTATGTGTAGTTGCAGGACTGTTTTGTGCAGAGAGGGGTGGTCAGCCTAGTGTGGGCACTGGTCTTTCCAGGTGGTGTGACGACTGGACTGTTCACACTCTCTGATGTTAGGAGAACCGTTCACATATCAGTGACTCCCTGGCCTCACGAGCAGCCAGGTGAGCCGTTGCTCTGCCCATGGGTTCCTCCTCCTCCTCCTCCTCCTCCATGTCGGTGGCAGATGTGGATGGGGCCTCCTCAAGCGGCACCATTCTGTTGTTGCCCTCTGTGCTCTTGTGCAGATGCCTGTGGCGCAGCACTGTGTCGTGGAGCTGCAAGTGGCGGAGGTGGACGCCGTGCCTGGCGAGGCTGGTGATGTTGCTCGTCCTCGGATGTAGTGGTGAGTGCAGCCATGGTGTCCTCCTATCCTGATGGTGTGAATTTGAGGGGGTCCGAAAAGTTGTTAAATTCGTCCCTGTGACAGTACCACACACGTGCGCACGAGCAGACACTGGTGGCAGGGATAGCTGCGGAGAGTCTGCGTCGGTGGGAGCACTCCTCTCTAGGCTCTGCTCAGCTGGACGCAGATGCGGAACTCTGGGGGCCATCCTTTAAAAGGAGAATGATCGAGGGACAGCAGCACCTTTGCGAGGTACTGGAACAGGTGCCATGCGCACTCGTACCTGTGTCACCATTCCACTCATGCAAGAGTTGGACTCCTCCATCCTCTGTGCTATTGTGCAGAGTGCGCATGGCACCTGTTCCAGTACCTCGCAAAGGTGCTGCTGTCCCTCGATCATTCTCCTTTTAAAGGATGGCCCCCAGAGTTCCGCATCTGCGTCCAGCTGAGCAGAGCCTAGAGAGGAGTGCTCCCACCGACGCAGACTCTCCGCAGCTATCCCTGCCACCAGTGTCTGCTCGTGCGCACGTGTGTGGTAACTCACCAGGTGCCAACCCAACTGACTGAGGACTAGGACCCACTGAGGTGTGAGTATCTGCACTGGTGGATGGCTCGCTAAGATGTGACGGTGCCCCCTCAGAGGCCGGCAGGTCCTCTGAGGAATCGCCCTCTGCCTTCAGCGGTCGCTGAAGGCCCTGTAAAAGAACACAAGGCAATATTAAGCATCATCACAGATGTGTCACGTTACGGTGAGCATACTGAGGTGCTGAAGATGGCAAGACATGTTAACATCAATTCATGTTGTGTGTTGTGTGTGATGAATGTTAAAGTTGTGTCACCAGATGTTTGTGGGTTGCCAGTCTCAGCGTCCCCGACGGACAGGCACTCGAGGGCTCGGCTGAGCTCCAGCGCCTCCTGCTTCGCATCTGTAAGGATGACGATTTGTTGCGGCCCCCCTCCAGTCCTCGCCCTCTCGCGTGCATTTTGTGCTCTCTTCTCCTAGAAGGGGTGAAAGAACAGACATGTGAGGGAGTGATGGTGAAGTGGCCAACCGATGAATGCAATGCTTTGCGTGAGGCTGAAGAGATGCATCAGAGGGTGAGTATGAGACAGAGCCAATGACATTGGATGAGGATTGGGTTGAGTGGTAGTGGTGGGGAGGTGAGGAAGTGCTGAGGAAGTGCAGGTAAGTTGAGGATGAGCTTTGAGTGGGTGTGAGGAGTGATGTGATAGAGTAGTGTGGACTGTGCAGAATGAGTTGTGGGGTGGGGGTGATGATGTGGAAGATGGAATGTAGGAGAATGAGTAAGCGTACTCACTTTGGCTGACCTAGTTAGGTCATTGAAGCACTCTGGACCCAGGAGCGTGAGATGTAGCTGCTGCTGGTGACCTCCTCTGCCACCTCGAGCCAGGCCTTCTTGGTGGCAGAGGCAGGCCACTTCCTCCCGTCTGCCGAGTAAAAACAGATCCCTCCTCCTCCTCACCCCGTCCGGTAGCACCTGGAGTGAGGCATCGTTGAATCTAGGAGCTGCCTTGCCCCTGTGCTGCTCCATTGTGCTGTGTGGGTGTTTGCTCCAGGAAAAGCCATTGGAGGCAATGGCCCTTTAAATAGAGCTCCTCCAGCTGACAGCCCGTGATGCGGGTGCGCAGTCCGCCCGCTGCGCAGCTTTCCGACGGCAAACCCGGAAGCCACGTTAAGTGGCACCAATTGAATCGCGATCGCGTGGGAAACGGACATTTTTTATTGGTCGGGCTACCCGCGCGCCCAATCACCCCCCCCGCTGCCGTCCCGCCTCCTCTCTAATATCGGGGGCAACAAGCCCAAACTTTGACAGTCCCAACAGGATAGTTATTAAAACAATCTTTAAAAAGAAAAGGAGAGCCTATGTATTTATTTCATCCAATATGCTCCGGGTCCCTCGTACCCCATGGCAGAATTTCTTCCCTGCCATTTTTGTCACTTGTTTTCATACCCAAAAATTTTTCTCCATTGTGATTATATTGGAACGAATGTCTGGTACACCAATACTCTGAATAGTGTCAGCTAGTGAACTGGTGTACCAGTACTCTATCTCTGAATAATGTCAGCTAATCTACAGCTACTTAATCTCCATACGTTTCACACCTTGCACACTTCACCTGTTAAATGTGAAATGTAAAGGGATTACAGTTGCTTGTATGTTGGTCTTTTAATTCAGATTCTGAGGGCCTGATGTTGCTTTATTCTCCGAGTCTGCTGCCAGGCTATGGGAAAAACCAATTTAAAACACCGGGGAGCTGGCTCGTGGACAACAGAATCTGAATTAAAAGGAACTTTGGTAACTTAATTGACCTTTGCTCTTTAATTAGCTGTTTTTTTTGGAGAAACTCCAGTTTAGGAAGTGAAGTGTGCAAAGTGTGAAATGCATGGGATTAGCAAACTAGCAATCAATGGGGATTAGAAGATTAGTGTCAATTGATACCACATGGACTCAAAGTATTAGTTATGTGGCACACAAGGCACTGATTTCCTGCTATTTAACAGCTTGTGGTCGCTCCCAACTAGATAAAAAGTCAGACTAAGACAGCTTACTGCTAAATAGTAGCTATTACCCTGAACAACATGTGGCAGCTAGGTGTAGGATTGAGACCAGGCATAGTCTGATTTAAAACCAAGGCAAGCAATTTAGTATATTGTGTGTGTTTTTTTTTAATATAGAGTATTTTAAAAACAGTTGCTGTTTTTAGATTGAGGGTAGACAGATGTGTAGGAGCTATATTTTCTTGCTGCAGGCCCCTAGGTACCATGGCCATGGCCATGACTGTGCACTGAAATATAATGTTCTTGGGCCTTTACTTGTGATCCCTCTCTGGTTTGGGAGAATTTTCAAGATAGTGGTTAAACACTTCAAGAGGAGTGAGAAATGGGTCCTGTGGCCCTGAAGACTATCAAGGTATTGTGTCCTCATGACTATTCCTATTGTATTTAATAATCACATCAATAACATTTATTTAAATAATAATAAAACAGGGGTACAATATATAATGGCTCACTGTGTTCTAATATTTTATAGTTTGTTTTGCCCCAATTTTAACACACCTGGTTTTACTCTCTTTAATTCTCTCCATATCCTGCATCGTTCCTAGCCAAGAGGGTTGATCTGACTTTTTCTTCTTTGCTTGTTCTCAGGATGTGGGTGGTGCTCTGTTTATTGACCTTCCTGAGAAGGACCGATAGCCCTGGGTGACTTGCTCCCAATTCCTGTTCCTGCTTTGCTGGTGAGCACCTATAATCCAATGGGACTGAGGTTAATGCTATCGTTATAGCTAATGTTGGCCAAGAAATGTTTTATCTATAGAATAATGTGGTTGCTAGATGACCAGTAACTGGGCTGATTGGGTTGCCTTATTTCCTGCTTTCAGAATGAGGAGCACCATGACCTTTCTCAGTCAGAGCAGAAAGCAGCTAAAGGCATTTTAAGCCATTCCTGTTGAACTTTAGTAGAAAAGCTGATGTGTGGCTGGACAATTCCTTAGGGAATATCTGCTTTAATTGTTCTTTTTAATAGTTTGCTGTGTACTGTGTTGAGTTCTATTTAAGGAAAGGGTGGGACCTTACATGGAGCTGTGTTCAGGCAAATCATCCTCTCTGATGCTTAAATAGTTATTTTACAGTTAGATTACATTTAGAACAAGTTGCTATCAGATGGTGATGAGATGTTTACTGATGGTTTTGGTGGTGTTGTAGGAGGTCACCATCACCACCTTCTCCTAAGTTCTTATTTTAACGAAGCAGGATGTTTCTGATCCTTAATATCCAACTACAACTTGCATTTATATAGTGCCTTGAACAGAGTAAAATGTCCCAAGGTGCTTTGCAGGAGTGTTATCAAACAAAATTTAACACAAAGCCACATAAGGAGATATTGGGACAGGTGACTCAAAGCCTGGTCAAAAAGGTAGATTTTTATGAGCGTCTTTAAAGGAGGAGAGAGGTGTTTAGGGAGGGAATTCTAGAGCTTAGGACCTAGACAGCTGAAGGTACTGCCAGCAATGGTGGGATGGTGAAAATCGGGGATACATGAGGCCAGAATTGGAGGAGTGCAGAGATCTTGGAGGGTTGCAGGGCTGAAGGTTAGAGATAGGGAGGGGCCATATGAACTAGGTCCATATGTAAAATATGAAGTTTATTTGGGCAGCACTGACCTGTGTGTCAGCTTTAATGGTAGTCACCCACTTTACGAACATGCATCGATTACCTGCTGAACCAACATTGTTAGAATTAACCCAGGTTATAGGGAATGTTAATATTTTAAATTCAGCCAATCAGATGGTTATTACACACTCGTTCAGGGATGAGAAATTGAAAGGCTGACATTGTCCAAATGTGGCTCTATTATTTCATTGAATTGACCATAATGAATTTGGGTTCATCAAATTGATATACCTCACAAATGGTGTGATGAAAACAGTGGTCAATTGGTTTGGATAGTAAGGACCTTTTTTTTACTTTCTTCAAAGTCAAAGCCTGAAAAGACCTCAAGGTCTTCATATTAGTTGCTGGAGGATACCTGAGAATGATTGAGTTCACTTTTAGGTGGTGGACTAATAGATTTCTCTAATGTGACAGACCAAACTGAGTGCCATTAATCTTCTCCCATTTGTTTATGACAGGCCATTATTTTGTAGTCTGTTGGGAACAGCTGTTGAATTCTGCCATTGATCCAGCTGAGAACTTAGCAAATTCAGATGGCCACAAGGCACTCCGCTTGTCACGTGAGTACCGCACATTCAGACCTGACAAATTGATTCATTCAAGGAAGGTGAAAAGATCCAGTTTTGCTCATTTGTTCTGACTCAGAAGGTCAGCAGCAGAATGTTCCTGATTAATGGTTGGATTTTCAAAACCACTGATTAATAGAATTCTGTAATTTTAATGAGGTTTGCTACCTGGTACCACTTCATTATTAAATAGGTCCTCTTGTGAAATTTATTACAACTATACTACAAGCTCCTGGAGTTAGACAATCCTAATGTCGGCTTGCTGGCCCAGATTTTTCGACTTTCCTCTGCCAATTCTTTTTGGCGGAGGGGGTAATGGGTCAGAGGCCCATTCAACCCAGGTCTCGGTCCATTTTTGCGCCAGTGTGATTTCCTACCAGAAGTGATGGGGAACGTATAACACGTTCACTTGATAAGCACGGGCTAACCATACTAGAATGCAAACTGCAGAAAAATGTCAACCAATATATTTTCAGTCATTTGAGCCAGAGCAATGCAAAGTGTAGGGGGCAATTGTGTGTCCCTGCTGTCTAGTGGTACTATGGGAGATGGAAGGGAGCCTTTAAAAACACAAAAAGCTTCAAGTCGCATCACAAAGGCCACAGGACTTGTTCACTTCTACTCCTTTTTTTAATTCAACAAATGCTGGTTTTAAAACTGTTTGAAATGATGGTCATGGGGCAAGCATTTCGTCAGTTGTTTATTTGTGACCCGATTGTATGTGTTTGTAAAGAATATGTTTAATTGTCACAACAAAAAGCACATGAAGGAAATCTCCTCCCCTAAACTTGCACTAATTGTATAATCACTTATTTGTGAATTATTGATCATGTGACATTTGCATAAACCATTCACAAATGCTTTGTGTGAGGAGGGAGGAGTAAGATGGCTGTGCACTAAAGCAAGATAAACTGAGCTGCACTCATCAAAATGGACTCCGACTCTTTTATGGACCATTGCTACTTCTACCTAAAATGTACAAGATCTGAACCAACAACCTGATCCAACCCCAATGCATTGGGGCCTCTAACTCTACAATACAAGTACTGTTCAAACAGGGTTTGACATTTTAGTAACAAACTGGAATTCTTCTAATATAAATGTGCAGCATGAGTAAAATGTAACTGGAAAATCTATTGATGTACACTTTCCCCCTCACAGGTTGGATTCATTCAATGCAACCCCCTCGCCCAATACTAGACCCCCCCACCATGGAATTTTTCACTTGTGACATGCTTTTTAAGATTAATTTGCTTGCCCACTGGCTTAAATTTTTCTCCTCCTCCTCTCCCAAGGTGTCCAACAAACTGTCTCAATGCAATTTACAACTGGATGTGGCAGGACTGCAGAACTTTGACCTGATCAGTTGGTTGTGTTATTGCTCAGCTGTCTAAAGTATGTTACTTCTGCTGTTTAGCATGCATGTAGTCCCATGTTGCAGGTTGCAAATTTCAGGTATGTCTGATACTGATCCTGGCATGCTCTTCTACATTCCTCGTTGAACCAGGGTTGGTCATCTGGCTTGATGGTAAAGGAGGAGTTTGGACATTGGCTCCTAAATATGATTTTGTGAGTACGACTGTCAGGATATTGCTCGAGTCACCAGTCCCCAGATGTTAGTGAGGAGGACTTTACAGGATCAACTGGGCTGGGTAGGCCTTTGTCATGTCTGACTAGGTTTGGTTTTATTATTTGTAGCAGTTTGATGCAACTGAATGGCTTCAGAGGGCATTTAAGAGTCACGTATAGGCCAGTCCGGGTAAGAATGATGGGTTTCTTTCGCTAAAGGACATTAGTGAACCAGTTGGGATTTTACAACAACCTGACAGCTTCATGATTGCTTTTACTGATTCCAGATTTATTCACTTTTTTTTAGTTTTAACTGAATTCAAATTCACAAGCTGCCATGGTGGGATTTGAACTCATGTTCTCTCTGATACTAATCCAGAAACATAACCACTATGCTACCATACCCTGGATATCTTTGTTATAATTACTCCCCTGCACCAAGCAGTCCCCACTAAAATGCTTCAGATTTATTGTGCGTAGCTTTTTAACACTTAAAGACCAGTTAGGAATCAGCACCTTCTACAAAAGTCAGAGGATGTGACTTGGCTTTGATTGGCTTGTGTCACAATATCAATGTTTATTAATTGACATTGATTTCAACTGGTGAGGTAGTGAATAGCTCGTATGTAGCTATAATCATTCTTTTAACTTGTAATCTGTTACTCTTATCAGCTCTGCATTGTTCCTATTTAACCACTTACCTTAATGGGTTTTCTTATCACTTTTGAAGACACAACGTAAGTGAGAAATCATTGCATTTTAAAAATTTTATTATCTTTAATACTTTTGTTGCCATCCTTTTCAAATAATTCTGCGATGGTCAGCGTAAGATCTCTGCTGAATAATAAAATTCACCGAGGAAACCTGGAGTTGTTGGACCTTGCTCACTCCTGGAGATGAATTCCATATCCTCCTAACTCAATATATTATCTTTTAGAGATACTTTACCTTTGCATTCATCCTGCAGCTCTGTATAAGATTGTGTATATCCAGCAACACACTCTTTTGGATTATCAAGTCCAAAGTGTAAAGGTGAATGTACACCAATAGATTTTCCAGCTACAATTTACATTTTTTGGCATCTAGAATGATATCTGTAATTTATTAAAGTTTATGCCTGTATATCCTGGCCTAATTATCTTGCTTTACCTGGAACTTGTCTCCAAGTGCAAACCGATGGGAGATTGACTAGTCTGGAATCTATGTAGTAAGTTACTATTAAAGGATTAGATTTCATATGTATGTTAACACTTTTTTAGGCATATGCCATTTAGTCATGGGGTAGCTGTGTGCCTTTTACATTGTTTGTTTGAGAATATTGTTCAACCTAACCATTTGGCCACTCAAGACTGGCCCAATTGGCCATAATCTATAGGTGGCTGATTTATGCAGGTCACCTGTGTGATATTGGTTTGCTTTTGTTTTATTCAGATCTATTAAGCACTTCACATTTAGCTATCCTGATTGCTGGTTTCCACACTTTTGAGACCAAGTGCTTTCAATGCACAATATTCTACCATGCTGTAGCAATTCTGCCAGTTCCTCCTAGTTTCTTCAATTAAGATCATCTCCTTCCATCCCTCAAAGGGCAGCAGCCAATGCAGAGGAAATTTTATATTGCTTTTAATTAATTTAGGAACACAAAAGGTGGCTGCTATATAGAAGAGATCCCTCTGTAGAGGTGATTATAAAATGCAAATCTGTCTTTCTAATTTATGTAGTGTCATATGTCCCAAAGAGTTTGAAATGCAAAAAATTACTCTAAATTGCACTGACTGTTACTGTGCAGGCAAATGCACCAACTATTTTTCATACAGCAAAATCCTTTGGACATAAATGAGATGAATTTACAGTTGATCTGTGGTATTGAAGGGGGAATGTTGGCCAAGACACAGAGAAATCTACACTCAATGAATAGTGCCATGGGAGCCATTTAGCCAAGCAGAATGGGCCCAGTCTTAACATCTCATCTAGTGTACCTGTGACAATGCAGCACCCCCTCAATACGTCACTGTTTTAGACCATAAGATAGGAGTAGGCCATTCGGCCCCTCGAGCCTGTTCTGCCATTTAATGAGGTCATGGCTGACCTGATTTTTACCTCAACTCCACTTTCCTGCCTTTTCCCCATATCCTTCGACTCCCTTGCTGATCAAAAATTTGTCTGACTCAACCTCCACAGCTTTTTGGGGTAAAGAATTCCAAAGATTCACGAATCTGGGAGAAGAAATTCCTCCTCATTTCCGTCTTAAATGGGCAACCCCTTATTCTGAGACTATGCCCCCTAGTTTTAGATTCCCCCATCAGGGGTGACATCCTCTCAGCATCTACCCTATCGAGTCCCCTGAGAATCTTGTATGTTTCAATAAGATCTCCTCTCATTCTTCTAAACTCCAATGAGTAGAGTCCCAACCTGTTCAATCTTTCCTCAAAGACAACCCTTCCATATGTTTCGTATGTAAATATGTATCTGGGATCACAAATTTGAATTTGCACTTCTATTGAAATGGTAAATTAAATTGATCAGAGTCCCTGTGTTCCTTTTTATGGCAATTGAAGTCTGCAATACATAAATTTTGGGGTGGATGGCTAGAGATGAGGCCAGCTTCAGGCATTAGGTCCATCTTTGCTCAGTAACATCTCTGCGATCTAGATGTCTCCTGGACATATCGCTGTTCCTTCAGCGTTGGGTCAAAATGCTGGAACTCCCACACTGCGGGAGTACCTTCATGCGGACTGCAGCGGTTCAAGAAGGTGGCTCACCGCCACCTTTTCGAGGGAAACTGGGGATGGGTAAAAAATGCTGGCCTTGCCCATGACGTCCACAGCCTGAGAATGAATTAAGTATAAAGAAAAACCCATTAACTTTTTTTAAATTAATAGTCAGGATATTTGATAATCAACCTTTAAAAATTGTTCTCTCCTTCCTTTGCTCAGCCTTATAAAGGGGCTTGTTTATCTTCCTTTTTCTAGTTCCAATGAAGGATTTCTACTTGAAACATTAACTTGCTCTTTCCCTTTTACAGAAACTGATGGACCTGCTGTGCACTTCCAGCTTTTCCTGTTTCCATTTTAGATTTCCAGCATTTGTCATTCTCTCTCCTTCCTCCCTCCCCACCTTTTTTAATCTCCATTATATTTCCAGAATGTGGTAGAGATGTTTATTATGATATTGGCACTGCTCTCTCTACCCACTGAGCTTTAAGTGCTGGGAAAACAGCAGGAAGACCAGCCATCAGCACACAGCATGCACTCATTAGCAGTGATCAAACTATAGAAAGTGAGACACTGCCCTACCTTAATAATTGTAAACAATTTTACAACACCAAGTTATAGTCCAGCAATTTTATTTTAAATTCACAAGCTTTCGGAGGCTTCCTCCTTCCTCAGGTAAATGTTCAGGAGCTCCTCGAAGCCTACGCATTTATACATATGAAGCCTCCGAAAGCTTGTGAATTTAAAATAAAATTGCTGGACTATAACTTGGTGTTGTAAAATTGTTTACAATTGTCAACCCCAGTCCATCACCGGCATCTCCACATCATGACTACCTTAATAATGAAAAGGACCACTTTCCAGATAATGGATCACAGAACAATTGACTGCACTTTGAAAGAAGTAGTTATAATCATAGAATGATTGTGGCTGTGTTTCAGAATCCAATGACCTACAAAATTTAGTTGAGTTATACAAAGAATTATCTTTAATTGAGTGAGTAAAGAGCAGTGCATTTTGAAGACCTTAGCTCTCTTGTCCCCCTGTATATTGCAGGCTAAAGCCAACACACATGAACATAAGTGCAGGAAACTCTTGAGACAGATTTGGAAAGGAAACAGAAGTAGCTCGTTGCCTTTAGCAGTAAAGTTGTTGAGGATCTAGGTTCAAACTCACCTTTTTGTAATGGGTACAATTTTGGCAGTTTCAGACTTGATCACTAGATGGAGCATTTTACTGAAGCACAGAGCTTCATCCAGCACAATGGGCAGGAAAAAAGAAAGCCTTGCATTTATATATCCCCTTTCACCACCTCAGTACGACCCAAAGCGCTTTACAGCCAATGAGGTACTTTTGAAGTGTAGTCACTGTTGTAGAAACCGCAGCAGCCAATTTGCACACAGTAAGTTCCCACAAACAGCAATGAAATAATGACCAGATAGTCTGTTTTTAGTGATGTTTGTAAACAATTTTACATCACCAAGTTATAGTCCAACAATTTTATTTTTAATCCCACAAGCTTTCAGAGGCTTCCTCCTTCGTCAGGTGAACGGTGTGGAAATAACATTTTCGAATCCTTCGCATTTTAAGATCACAGAACAATGCCTGGTGATTACTGCCCGTTGCCAAGGCAATCACAGTGAGCAGACAGAAAGGTGTCGCCTAAAAAGGCCACCGAATATACAAACCCCCAAAAACAAAAAAAGAGAGAGAGAGAGAGAGAAGGAAGACAGTCAATGACCCGTTATATTAAAAACAGATAACATTTGTTCGCTGGTGGGGTTACGTGTAGTGTGACATGAACCCAAGATCCCGGTTGAGGCCGTCCTCATGGGTATGGAACTTGGCTATCAATTTCTGCTCGACGATTTTGCGTTGTCGTGTGTCTCAAAGGCCGCCTTGGAGTACGCTTACCCGAAGGTCGGTGGCTGAATGTCCATGACTGCTGAAGTGTTCCCCGACAGGGAGAGAACCCTCCTGTTTGGCGATTGTTGTGCGGTGTCCGTTCATCCATTGTTGCAGCGTCTGCATGGTCTCGCCAATGTACCATGCTCTGGGGCCTCCTTTCCTGCAACGTATGAGGTAGACAACGTTGGCCGAGTCACAGGAGTATGAACCGTGCACCTGGTGGGTGGTGTCCTCTCGTGTGATGGTGGTATCTGTGTCGATGATCTGGCATGTCTTGCAGAGGTTACCGCGGCAGGGTTGTGTGGTGTCGTGGACGCTGTTCTCCTGCTGCGAACGATGGTTTGTTTGAGGTTGGGTGGCTGTTTAAAGGCGAGTAGTGGAGGTGTGGGGATGGCCATAGCGAGGTGTTCGTCGTCATTGATGACATGTTGAAGGCTGCGGAGAACATGGCGTAGTTTCTCCGCTCCGGGGAAGTACTGGACGACGAAGGGTACTCTGTTGGTTGCGTCCCGTGTTAGTCTTCTGAGGAGGTCTACGCGATTTTTCGCTGTGGCCCGTCGGAACTGTCGATCGATGAGTCGAGCATCATATCCCGTTCTTACTAGGGCGTCTTTCAGCGTCTGTAGGTGTCCATCGCGTTCCTCCTCGTCTGAGCAGACCCTGTGTATTCGCAGGGCCTGTCCATAGGGGATGGCCTCTTTGACGTGGTTAGGGTGGAAGCTGGAAAAGTGGAGCATTGTGAGGTTGTCCGTGGGCTTGCGGTAGAGTGAGGTGCTGAGGTGCCCGTCTTTGATGGAGATTCGTGTGTCCAAGAAAGAAACTGATTCTGAGGAGTAGTCCATGGTGATGTTGGTTGAGGGATAAATATTGGCCAGGACACCAGGGAGAACTCCCCTGCTCCTCTTCTAAATAGTGCAGTGGGCTCTTTTAAATCCACCTGAGAGGGCATCTGTTTAACATCTCATCTGAAAGACTGCACTTCTGACAGTGCAGCACCCCGTCAGTAATCCTGGAATCTGTGAACAGAAGGGGTAATACAATCCCCTCAACTTACACCACCCTCGTTTATCACCGGCAGCCGCCTATAGCAGGTAAATGGTGCCATTACCAAATGCCTCAATTACAAAGGCGCTGCTTAAAATGTACTCATTGCGCCGACTACTTCGTGCCATTCAGTATTTAAAAGCTAATCTTTTATAAAAAAAATTTTAATATATGGCTGCATCCAATCATCATCTCACTTTACGACATAAACAGGCAGATGTTAGAACCACAGAGACACACATAGAACCAAGGCCTTGTAGCAGTTCTGACGAAAGGTCTTCGACCTGAAACGTTAACTCTGTTTCTTCCTCCACAGATACTGCTTTTCCAGCATTTTCTGTTTTTTGTCCCCCTTGTAGCAGAAGTTGACCTGATCTAACGTTAAACGTATCCGCTGATCAAAGTCTCCACCTTCCCACTGCCTTCCGTTGTTAATGGTGGGAACAGCTGCTGGAGACTTCAACAACTTGCATTTATATAGCACCTTTAACACAGTAAAACGTCCCAAGGCGCTTCACAGGGGCGACTATCAAACAAAACTTGGCACCAAGCCACATAAGATGATATTAGGACGGGTGACTTAAAATTTTGATCAGAGGTAGGGTTTAAGGAGGATGGAGAGGTTTTGGGGGGAAACTTCCAGAGCTTACGGCCAGGACAGCTGAAGACACGGCCGCTAATCGTGGAGCAATGAAAATCGGGGATGTGCAAGAGGCCAGATTTGGAGGATTGCAGAGATCTCGGAGGGCTGGAGGAGGTTAGAGACAGGGAGGGATTTGAACAGCTGCAAACTGCTCAAAAGATGGCTGGAAAATTGTCAGATATAAAAGATCTCAGTGTGGGCAATGAAAAGGTTTTAATCAACAACAAAAATACGCAAGTAGTTAAGATGGCGAGTGGCCCATTGACGAGCAAAAAAATGAGGGACTTTGGAGAAAATAAAAACCTGCAGTTTGAAGAGGCCTGAAAATGCTGGCAACACACGGTCGGTTCATCAGGTTTAAAACAGAGGGGGGGATAAGAAAGGCCAACACCAAAGGGCATAAATGCACTCTCTTCACCAGAACTGTGTGTGGGTGAGGGCTTTACACCTGGAATATCAACCCACAGACACATACAGACCCCTCCCACATCATCAGTATCCCTTTGATGTAAAGACAATGGAAGATAACGCTAAGGTCTGAAATACAGTCGATGATCAAATCAGAGGGCTGTCGAGTGCCCGGAAGAAAGACGAGATGATATTCCTGAAACTTGAGTTCCGCTTGATTGAAACCGTGTACTGAAGTCAGTGAGAATGGGAAGCGGGGGGTGGGGGTGATCCACAGAGAGATGAGGATCACACTTGCCGACAGGACGGAGCTCGTGCAGTTTCTCGATCTCCCTTCACAAACTAATCCAAGTCTATGAAAAGAATAAATAAAAACAGCGCCTGTTATTAAAAAGTGGCAAGTCTGCACTTGAAAGTTACCGTAGGCCAGTTCTGAGATGCTTTTCGATTATTTTATGTTTGGAAAATAATTGATAGGAAATCACATTGCTTTGTGACAGCTGGAGAGAATCCCATCAACCTTCAGAATGAGGTTCCCTGTTGCGTTTATTACTGTTGACTGCTCCAAAGGACAGATATATATACGTGGTCGTAGGGACTCTGAAGGATTCTCTGGATGAAATAAAATGCAAATAAAGCTCTTTGATTTGGTGCAAAAATGTTTCGATATGGTTTCCACAAAAAGTGCTTGTGTAATGTCCTGCCCAATTTGTCAGTTATAAAGGGAGGGAAGGATTTGTCACATTAAATAGACAGTGGGTAGTTTTTCTGAGTTAGCGCTCCCAGAGCGCAGCCTAATGAAACTGGAATTCGGGCAGAGAGTTCAGGACATTCCTCCGCCCTCTCCATTTTCCATCTAAATTCCCAACATGCATTTGCGTTGACTGAAGCTCTTTGCTGGGAGGGCTCACTTTTATTGAGTACCCCAACAAGTCCTGACCAAACCTTATGATTTAGTTTGTTTAAGACTGAAAAATCTGGATAAAGGGACATAAAGTAATGGTTAAGTGTCACAAACCTTGGATTTTCAGTCTCTAGATAGCAGAAGGATGGGGAAGACTGAAGAGGGTGAGGCGTACGGTAGTGTTGAGGTCCTGGAGTAGATTGTGTTGCAGTAGGAGGCTGTAGAGTAGGAATCTTAATTTCAACATGCGAGGACACGGAGGAGGAAGATACGTAGAACAGAAGCAGTGAGAGGAAGATTTGGAGGAGTGTACTGACTTACAGCGGAGCACAAGAAAAAAGACTGAGGGAGGTGAGGGGGAGAGAGAGGAAAGCTAAAGGCTAGCGGTGAGAGAATCTTTTCTTGTATTCTGTCCGAGTATGAAACAGATGCTGAAAGATCTTCCCCAGATTTGGGATCTGTATTTGAGTCTTGGATGTTATTGGGCTGAATTGACTGAGTTGTTGCTATTAGTAGTTAGACAAGGGATAATTTAACTGATTGAAACAGGAAATTCAATCAAACAAAGAAACAAATGTTATGTTTTCTCCTCTTCGAGGGCCACCCCCCCACAACACGCACACACATACCCAGCCTTGTAGGGTAGGTAAGCAGCCTGCTCCAAGCCAACAGTAGGACAGAAAACGCAACAGCCACTAGACATGTTAGCACATTTTTGCTGGCAGTTGGTATTTTTTTCTTGAGCTGCAGACTGGTTGAAGGGCAGTGAGACAGTTCGAGTTGTCTCTTCCGGAGTGATCGATATAGGATTCATGTCTTTTGTGCCAGCGCACAATCAAATGTTGTCTATAGGTCAAATATTAAATGCTGCTAGTAACTACTACTGCAGAGCATTAACCGAATTAGAAGATGCCTCTGTGGTCATGGGATGTGGGCGTCGCTATGAGGCCGGCATTTATTGCCAATTTCTTAATTGCCCTTGAGGGTTGTGGTGAGCCGCCTTCTTGAACCGCTGCAGTCCGTGTGGTGAAGGTTCTCCCACAGTGCTGTTAGGAAGGGAGTTCCAGGATTTTGACCCAGCGACGATGAAGGAACGGCGATATATTTCCAAGTCGGGATGGTGTGTGACTTGGAGGGGAACGTGCAGGTGGTGTTGTTCCCATGTGCCTGCTGTTCTTGTCCTTCTAGGTGGTAGAGGTCACTGGTTTGGGAGGTGCTGTCGAAGAAGCCTTGGCGAGTTGCTGCAATGCATCCTGTGGATGGTACACACTGCAGCCACAGTGCGCCGGTGGTGAAGGGAGTGAATGTTTAGGGTGGTGGATGGGGTGCCAATCTAGCGGGTTGCTTTGTCCTGGATGGTGTCGAGCTTCTTGAGTGTTGTTGGAGCTGCACTCATCCAGGCAAGTGGAGAGTATTCCATCACACTCCTGACTTGTGCCTTGTAGATGGTGGAAAGGCTTTGGGGAGTTGGGAGGTGAGTCACTCACTGCAGAATACCCAGCCTCTGGCCTGCTCTTGTGGCCACAGTATTTATATGGCTGGTCCAGTTAAGTTTCTGGTCAACGGTGACCCCCAGGATGTTGATGGTGGGGGATTCGGTGATGGTAATGCCGTTGAATGTCAAGGGGAGGTGGTTAGACTCTCTCTTGTTGGAGATGGTCATTGCCTGGCACTTTTCTGGCCCGAATGTTACTTGCCACTTATCAGCCCAAGCCTGGATGTTGTCCAGGTCTTGCTGCATGTGGGCTCGGACTGCTTCATTATCTGAGGGGTTGCGAATGGAACTGGACACTGTGCAATCATCAGCGAGCATCCCCATTTCTGACCTTATGATGGAGGGAAGGTCATTGATGAAGCAGCTGAAGATGGTTGGGCCTAGGACACTGCCTTGAGGAACTCCTGCAGAAATGTCCTGGGGCTGAGATGTTTGGCCTCCAACAACCACTACCATCTTCCTTTGTGCTAGGTATGACTCCAGCCACTGGAGAGTTTCCCCCCTGATCCCCATTGACTTCAATTTTACTAGGGCTCCTTGGTGCCACACTCGGTCAAATGCTTTAAGGGATATGGGCCAAAGGCAGGTATATAGAGCTAGATCACAGATCAGCCATGATCTTATCAAATGGCGGAGCAGGCACGAGGGGCTGAATGGCCTACTCCTGTTCCTATGTTCCTAAGGGCAGTCACTCTCACCTCACCTCTGGAATTCAGCTCTTTTATCCATGTTTGGACCAAGGCTGTAATGAGGTCTGGAGCCGAGTGGTCCTGGCAGAACCCAAACTGAGCATCGATGAGCAGGTTATTGGTGAGTAAGTGCCGCTTGATAGCACTGTCGACGACACTTTGCTGACGATCGAGAGTAGACTGATGGGGTGGTAATCGGCCGGATTGGATTTGTCCTGCTTTTTGCGGACAGGACATACCTGGGCAATTTTCCACATTGTCGGGTAGATGCCGACTTGTAACCGAGTTTCAAGCTTTCTGAGGGGGTAAACAATGACAAAAGGACAAATTCCATTTTATCAGAAAATGAGAGAAAGTTAAAGAGAAATGGTTTGGTGTTTTGACATTTTATAATAAAATTGGTATAAAATAGCACCGTAACAATACAACTCCAGAGGATCAATTCTCTTACAGAAAGGTTGGTTTTTAAAAAAAAAATCAATTTCAACTTTATAGAAAGTAGATTAGCAGTAAATGGAGATTGGTCAATGGAGTGTAAGACCTGTCATTGAATCATAGAAAGGTTACAGCACAGAAGGAGGCCATTCGGCCCATCGAGTCCATGCCGGCCCAATGCAAGAGCAATCCAGCTACTGGGTTCATCAGTCAAAATTATGCTGCTTTTGTTGGGAAAGGAGGTTGACGTGTGTCGTACTCTGCAGGGATTGTCATGCTGTTCCCAGGGCCTCAACTCTGAAGTTTTAGCTTGAGTACTAATGAACCGTGTGAAGCTATTCTCCTCTTAATGGAACTATTGAGCTCACAGCAGCCCCCACCTCTCCGATCTTCGTGTCGATTGTGTAATGCGATCTTTGAATTGATTCTAGTAGATTTTAATCGTGATTTGAAAATGTTTAATTACCTGGAAAATATCTCATTAAAAACAAGTCTCTCTGAGTTAATTGCTAACTGCATTAGGGATTAGGAATTGAAGGATTGCGGGGGGAGGGAGGGCTAAAGTCATTTTCCTGTGAGAAATCCAAACCTTGAGGTAATTTCTACCCTCGGAAGGACGACTTCAGCATTTGTGCCCTTGAGGAAGGGGGAGTAAAGATTTTCATCTGTTTATTTCTCTGTTTTGTGTGTGTGATTTTTGGAAATCTTTTGTTCAGTGAGTTCTGATGACATCGCTGGGAGAAGTTATTGAGCCCGACCATGGGCAGGTACTGAACTAACAGTCGCAACTAAGAGCACAGAATCAGTTTAACTTTTTTCACTTCCCATTGCTAGGCATACTTGATTATAAGAAAGCATGGAATGGGGAAGAAAAAACCTTTGGCCTATCGAGCCCCATTTTCTGACAGACCGACTCTACCCAATGTACCTAATCTCCATATTGGAAGCTTCTACAAAGTTTCTTCCTAGTGTGGGATTCAAGAAAAGTTCCAGAACATCTAAATTTAGAAGGAGCATTGTTCATTTGGACTCATTGCATTCCATGGACTGCTACCTTCATGAGATCTCAGCATATCCTATATACCATATGGGAATCTCAAACTAGACTTTTCCTTGTGACCTTCAGTTCCATTCTTGGCCACGTGTTCAGCCATCTTGTTTCACAGGTCCACTTTTCTCTGGGAAAAGAACAATCTCTTAAGATTCTGACCCCTGGTCCTCCCTCACCTATTAAGTTGAAACAAACTGTTTACACAAACACAATCTATTTCCTTCATCATCTTATAAAGCTCGATCAAATTACCCCTAAATCTAAGCTTCGCTGAAGTGTAGAGACCCAGATCTTGGTAACTAACATGCTTTAAACATTGTGTTTTATTTTAACTGAGCCGTTACTGTGTTTAAGATAATGCTAGTCCCTAGATAGTAGCTATGTAGTGACGCTGAGGAACAGATTAATGAGAGGACATATTGAATAATGTCCCACAATTTATAATACCATGTTGCTTCTTTTATATCTTGTTATATTGTGGTTTCATATACTACACAAGAATTTGCAAAAAAAAAAAGGCCAAAGGAGGGAAAGGTCCAGGGCTATGGGGAGAAAGCGGGGCAGTGGGATTAATTTTGGACTGCCCAATAAAAGAGTTAGAATCATAGAAATTTATGGCACGGAAGGAGGCCATTTGGTCCATTGTGTCTGTGCCAGCCGACAAAGAGCCATCCAGCCTAATCCCACTCTCCAATTTTTGGTCTGTAGCCCTGTAGGTTACGGCACTTCAAGTGCACATCCAAATACTTTTTAAATGAGTTGAGGGTTTCTGCCTCTCCCACCCTCTCAGGCAGTGAGTTCCAGACCCCCCACCACCCTCTGGGTGAAAAAAAATTCTCCTCAACTCCCCTCTAATCCTTCTACCAATTACTTTAAATCTATGCCTCTTGGTTTTTGACTTCTCTGCTATGGGAAATAGGTCCTTCCTATCCACTCTATCTAGGCCTCTCATAATTTTAAACACCTCAATTAAATCTCCCCTCAGCCTCCTCTGTTATAAAGAAAACAACCCCAGCCTATCCAATCTTTCCTCATAGCTAAAATTGTCCAGTCCTGGCAACATCCTTGTAAATCTCCTCTGTGCCCTTTCTGTACAATCACATCTTTCCTATAATGTGGTGACCTAAACTGTACACAGTACTCTAGCCTAACTAGTGTTTTATAAAGTTCTAGCATAACCTCCCTGCTCTTGCCTATGCCTCAGCTAATAAAGAAAACCATCCCATATGCCTCCTTAACCACCTTACCTACCTATCCTGCTACCTTCAGGGATCTGTGGATATGCACTCCAAGGTCCCTCACTTCCTCTACACCTCTCAGTATCCTCCCATTTATTGTGTACTCCCTTCCCTTGATTGCCCTCCCCAAATGCATTACCTCACACTTCTCCGGATTGAATTCCATTTGCCACTTTTCTACCCACCTGACCAATCCATTGATATCTTCCTGCAGTCTACAGCTTGCTTCCTCACCATCAACCACACGGCCAATTTTTGTATCATCTGCAAACTTCTTAATTAAGCCCCTTATGTTTGAGTCTAAATCATTGATATATACTACAAAAAGCAATGGACCTAGTGCTGAGCCCTACTGAACCTCACTGTAAACAATCTTCAAGTCACAATAACACCCATCGACCATTACCCTTTGCTTCCTGCCACTGAGCCAATTTTGGATCCAACTTGCCACTTTCCTTTGGATCCCATGGGCTTTTACTTTTCTGACCAGTCTGTCATGTGGAACCTTGTCAAAACTAAAATCCATGTAGACTACATCAAACGCGCTACCCTCATCGACCCTCCTTGTTACCTCCTCAAAAAATTGAATCAAGTTAGTCAGACATAACCTTCCCTTAACAAATCCATGCTGACTATCCTTGATTACTCCGTGCCTTTCTAAATGATGATTAATTCAGTCCCTCAGAATTTTTCCCAATAATTTACCCACCACCGAGGTTAGGCTGATTGGCCTGTAATTACTCAGTCTATCCCTTTCTCCATTTTTAAACAACGGTACAATGTTAGCAGTCCCCCAATCCTCTGGCACCACGCCTGTAGCCAGAGAGGATTGGAAAATGATGTACGTATGTAAGATGATGTGAGCTACAAGCTCCCATGGAATTCACTGTCTTTACATCAGAACTAAATGGGTAAATTCCTACTTTATGCAATTTAATGGCATTTGAAGACAGTGGCGTCAATCAGCTGTGATCAAAGGTACCATGCAAGAGAATGAGCACACAGCAGACAAGTGATTAATTGCTCATTAGCATTCTGCATCTCAAACCACCTGCTAAAGTCCTTGCGGTGTCCAACTCAATTTGCACCTAGAACAAATGCTTTTTAAAAATCTTTAACGAATTTCCTGATCAACCAACCTTGCTGGGTTCATGAAAGACATGTCTGCTTTCCTTTTGACCTTGGCTACTTATGAAAATATATACGATGGAGACAGAATTTTCCTATTTGTCTCAATTCTGTGAAATTGCAACGGGATATTAATTTTTTAAAAAGAACAAGGGTGTGATAATCTTGAAGTGGAAGGACAAATGCCATGGAGTCTAACTGTCCAAATCCACCATCCTAGCTCAATATCAACAATGAAAAAGAAAAATTTGCACCTTTCACGATGTCCCAAAGCACTTTACAACTGATGAAGTACTTTTGAAGTGTAGTAAATTTGTGATGTAGGAAACGCAGCAGCCAATTTGCGCACAGCAAGATCCCACAAACAGCGATGAAGTAAATGACCAGATCATCTGTTTTAGTTGTTGGATAAATATTGGTCAGGACACCAGGGAGCACTCCCCTGCTCTTCTTCAAATAGTGCCATGGGATCTTTAACATCCACCTGAGAGGGTGAACGGGGCTTCGGTTTAACGTCGACAACTCCGACAATGCAGCGCTCCCTCAGCGCCGCACTGGAGCATCAGCCTGGATTATGTGCTGCAGTCTCTGGAGTGGGGCTTGAACCCACAACCTTCTGACTCAGAGGCAAGAGTGCGACCCACTGAGCCACGGCTGACCGGTAATACTGACCCACTGAATTCATTTGCTGAAACGTGTACCGTTTCTGGGAAACTTGCTTTTAACTCTTTGTTGAATTCTCTACCACAGAAGGCTGTGGAGGCCAAGTCACTGAATATATTTAAGAAGGAGCTGGATAGATTTCTAGACACAAAAGGCATCAAGGGGTATGGGGAGAGGGCGGGAATATGTATTATTGAGATAGAGGATCAGCCGTGATCATATTGAATGGCGGAGCAGGCTCGAAGGGCCGAATGGCCTACTCCTGCTCCTATTTTCTATGTTAGAATGAGAATTTGACAAACACTATCCAGCACGATGTAGTCCAGAACTTCCCGGGTTGCGTTCTCAGTCTGTGCTGAGGTAACTGACCTTGCCCGGCTCGCTATTTAGGCAGCCACCTTTGACCTCAGTGCTCTTTGGGCTGCACAGGGAAAATAATGAACCTGAGTTCCCGACCGTTGATTGTTATGCAGTGATGTCTTGCTGGAAAACGCCTGTGTGTGGATGTTGGGTGAGAACAGGACTGGCTTCAGTGGCGATGCCACCCACTGTTGAATAGCCTGTTAATACCCATTTCCTAGGGTCACGTGTAGAACAAACACTAGAGTGAGAGACGGCGGGGGGGGGGGGTGGGGGTCCTTACACCAGGGAGAGTTGGTGCTTCAGTAGATGATGGAAGAAATGGGAAGAATGTTTGTTTTTTTTTAAAAAAAAGAAAACCTGCATTTAGTGCATTCAAATCGTGAAACTCCATCGACAATGAAAAATACCACTGTCCCCATTCACTTACCATTAAACTGAATAAAATACACTCCCATTGCTTAAGTTACTGCCTGCACCACAGCATTAATCTTCTATTGTTTAGCCCATAATAAGCAGGCTGCCTCACCAGCCAATTGAAATGATTGCCTCCAGTCACAAAGCTTTTCATGTCCACTTCCACTCCAGACCAAAGATTTTAATTGCATTTTTTTTTAAAACAAATGTTCAGCCCAATCCACAGGAAACATTTCAGTGATGTGTTTATAACCTCTGCCACACAGCCCGCAGCTAAAAGGGTGATTCTGCGCTCCCAGGTTCCCAGCGGGAAAGCTGTGCTCACAGGGAGTCTGGGTCAGACAGTCTGCACTACAGGTTTGTAGCCCCCATCTCCATCTCTCTCGCACACGCACAGTTCCCCACTGGGAACACGGGATTGTGGAATCGCTGTCCTAGAGGTGACAATATTAGGCAAACCCTAGGTGTGAGGCTGTGGTCACACCAGGTAAGATACCTGAAGGGCAGGGTTACCAACTCTGGACGTATTCACACATGACCTCTGGCCCCGCTCTGCCAAACAGCCTTTTATCCCACCTCCAACATTTTTATAAGTAATAAACTGAGAAAATGAAAAAACGCTCAATTATTCTTTAATGCCCCTATGATTTTGCTCCCAGCAGTGTCCAGGAGATTAATCTTTAATTCCTGGAGACTCCAGGTCAATCCTGGAGGGTTGGTAACCATACTGCAGGAGTGCCGCATGCATCATTAAAAGCAGCAAGCTGCGTTATCTTGTGAGTGGCAGGGCATGGTGTGTCTGGGCTTTAGCCCAAGTTTACCTTCTTGTTACCACTGATGCGACCGCTCCAAGTCACTGATAATCTTGAGTTATCGATTACAATGACCGATTTGCGTCTCCTAGTAACTACACAGAGAAGCATTTTCAGCCTCACACTGGGAAGTATAAAAGCAGCTGAAATAAGACCTCGCCTTAGGACATAAGTTAAACCAAGTTCTGGCGCCCTCCTGTTTATTTTTAAAATATTTTTCATTGAGATCTCGAGAGTAGAATCATGATTTATGAAGCCAATATACACACAAGTGACTGTGCACCCATCTTTTATGAAGCCATTGTGCAATTAAAGGTATATTCACATATAGGAAAGACTTGCATTTATTTAGTACCTTTCACAGCCTCAGGACGTCCCAAAGCACTTTACAAACGGTGAAGTACTTTAAGTGTAGTCACTGTTGTAATGTAGGAAATGCGGCAGCCAATTCGCGTACAGCAAGATCCCACAAACAGCAAAATGATAATGACCAGATAATCTTTTTTAGTAATGTTGGTTGAGGGATAAATATTGGCCAGGATACAGGGGAGAACTCCCCTGCTTTTCTTCAAATAGTGCCATGGGATCTTTTACATCCACCTGAGAGGACAGGCAGAGCCTCGGTTTAACATCTCATCCGAAAGATGGCACCTCTGACAGTGCAGCACTCCCTCAGTACCGCACTGGAGTGTCAGCCTAGATTATATGCTCAAGACTCTGGAGTAGGACTTGAACCCACTATTTTCTGACTCGGCAAGAGTGCAACCAACTGAGCCCAGCTGACACATATATATATTTTATGAGGTATATGTAGGTGCACAATCATACATTTTATGAGCGTAGACAATCCCACACACACTTTATTAAGTCACTTTGCCTCCTGACTGCGGGAGGAATGTGTCACCATATCTGAACTGCTTGTTCGGGGAGTGATGCAAGTTGGAGGTCAGAGGCAATTGGTTTGGCCGTGGGCTTCGGTGGCTTAGTTAGGCTTGAGGATGGTTGGGAGAGGCCCTGCATATTGGTGGCCGCGTTAGTTAGGGTTGGTGGCCCCTCATGGCCAATGGTTGGGCTGCTGTGCTGAGGACATAGTTTGTGTTGAGTGTGTCTCCAAGGATGGGCCCCAGACTGCCCAATATTTCCCCAAATCCAGACAGAGACCAAACATTGCTTGCCGTGACCATTCACATTATAATAACACTGGTGGTGAGGGGTCAGTGAGGGTTCAGGCACAGAGCCCTGCCTCCTCCAGCGTCAACAACGGTCCAAACAGGCAATGAAAGTGTGAATTGGCCTGAAAACAGAACTAACATCGTATCCTTCAGAGTAAAAAGAACTTTCATTTATATAGTGCCTTTCACCACCTCAAGACATCCCAAAGCACTTTACAGCCAACAAAGTACTTTTTGAAGTGTAGTCACTGTTGTAATGTAGGAAAGGCAGCAGTCAATTTGCGCACAGCAAGATCCCACAAACACCAACGTGATAATGACCAGATCATCTGTTTTGAAATGTTGGTTGAGGGATAAATATTGGCCAGAATACTGGGGAGAACTCTCCTGCTCTTCGAAATAGTGTCATGGGATCTTTTACGTCCACCTGAGAGGGCAGACGGGGGCCTCTGTTTAACGTCTCATCTGGAAGATGGCACCTCCAACAGTACAGTGCTCCCTTAGTACTGGAGTGTCAGCTTAGATTTTGTGCTCAAGTCCCTGGAGTGGGACTCGAACACGAGAACTAACAGCACATCCTCCTCGCTGTCCCTTCATTGCTCTGCATCAATATCCTGAAATTCCCTATCTAACACTACTCAGGAGCACCATCACCCTAAGCAGTTTAAGAGAAAGGCTCACCACCATTAAATGGCAATAAAGTTGGCACTGCCAACATCACCCACATCCTGAGAACAAATCAATTAAAAAAATCTAAGCTTGATATCACCCATGCACTACTTTTTGGTTGGCTCATCTCCTCTGCTACCATTTTGAGTCTTGTTAGCATCCTACATTATGAAAGTTGGACCTTCGTGTGTGTGTGTGTGTGTGTGTGTGTGTGAGAAAAAGGGTCATTAACTCATTCTTTAAATAATGGTTCTTTTTCCACTTAAACAGAAAGGGAAAATGGCTGAATACCAGGCTTTGAATTCTCAGACAGAAAAGAAAACACTCAAAATGTTGAATACAGAAATCACAACGTCACAAACATTAGAAAGAACTCAGTGCTGGATTCAACAATGGATTCTACACTTCAAGATTAAGCCGGTGGTACGAATAAGTCACCCCTTTGAAAGCTCCTCACTTTTGTGGGAGAGTGCACCCTACCTGGCTCCGATTATCCTAGAAACACACCGTCCAGCTGTGAGGTGGAGCTCGCAGACTCTCTGAGCCTCAGCTGGCCACAGGGACGCCCTCATCTGTTCATTTCAGATTGTTCTGACACGAAATTGATCCAAAACAGTTGGGTTTGTGTTGACGGGAGAATTCAAATCCTGAGTATTAAACTAGAACACATTGATTTCCCATCACTGATCAACTGTAAAGGAATGTTTACCCATTAGGTTTGAAGAGGGAAATAATGTCATTTTTATTTAATCACAAAGGAAAGAATGTTAGATCCATCAGTTCTTTAATTCTGTATATTTCTGTTCATTATTAAGTGTCAGCAAGTTCAAGGAAAATCTTGCCTCTCTCGGCTGACCAGTTTTGAATGTTTTCAGCTCATGCACTGTGACTTGGGCCAAAAGATAAAGAAAAGAAAGTCTTCCATTTAAACAGGGCCTTTCACAATGTCAGGACATCCCAAAGCGTTTCACAGCCAATGAAACACTTTTGAAATGTAGTCACTGTTGTAATGTAGGAAACACAGCAGCCAATTTGCGCACAGCAAGATCCCACAAACAACAATGAGATAACGACCAGATAATCTGTCTTTAGGTGTTGGTTGAGGGATAAATATTGGCCAGGACACTGGGGAGAACTCCCCTACTCTTCTTCGAATAGTGGATGTTTTACATCCACCTGAGAGGGCAGGTTTAACATCTCATTCAAAAGGCAGCACCTCTGACAGTGCAGCACCCCCTCGGCACTGCACTGAAGTGTCAGCCGACATTATGTGTTCAAGTCCAGGAGTGAGGTTTAAACGCACAATCTCCTGACCCAGATAAGAGTGCTACCACTGAACCAAGCTGATACTTAAAAGGGCACATCAGGAATTTAAAGGCACACCCCACACGATTTTCCATGCATTACTGATGAAAATCCAATCTATTGAGACAGAAAGCTACCCCTGTGTGTAAAAACAACGCAAATACATTCAAAAATGATGTGATTATGATTTTGTGACATAGAGCAAATCATTCCCCTTGTCTGGTATTAGATCTACATTGGTTCTGACATAAAACTGGCACCAAATCAGTTGGATAGAAATAATGTTAAATTCTTCACAATCGGGCCAATTTTCCAAATTGGCATTGCCTGCAGGGAGGCCTCGTCTGCCAGCTGCACGGATGGTGGGCAGTGCCTCCCCACCGATAGCATAAATTTGGAAGATCAGCCCAACGTCCCAAACGACTGAATGCAATGCAAAAAGTTTCAGCCAATTACATAATAAATTCACTACTTCAATAACCGTTTCACTTGGGGCATTAACTCTCTCCAGCTGAGCTCAGGGATCAGATGGGAAGTGTTTCATAAATTAATAATAAAATAATAAATGCAGCCGCCAAAACAATTAGCATAACACTATGACTGGGGTGTGATTACTCTGGAGCTTTCTGTAAATTGGATTTCTCTTGCATTCTTTTTAAATGAATAAATATTTAAGGGGATATGAAGCATGTTTGACTTCTTGTGACCTGGCAATTGTTTTTCATCCAAAAATGTACAAAAGCAGGCTTCCCTTTGATTTGTACGAGTGCTAACTCACGTATAAGGCTGTGTTATCTTCTTGAACGAAACTCCCGAGTGGTAGCTTGCGTTATCCAGGACAAGTCATTTGGTGCAGTGTAACAAATACCAGGATATTCTGCACTTATCGCATGTAGTGCAATTTGCTGCCTAAAGACTGTGCACAAAAATAATTCCAGAGGCAGTGAAATTTTAGGATAATTGGCAAAAGAACCAGAGGGGAGGTGAAGATTTTTTTAACACAGCGAGTTGTTATGATCTGGAATGCACTTCCTGAAAGGGCGGTGGAAACAGATTCAATAATAACTTTCAAAAAGAAATTGGATAAATACTTGAGAAGGAAACATTTGCAGGCTTATGGGGAAAGAGCAGGGGGAGTGGGACTAATTGGATAGCTCTTTCAAAGAGCTGGCACAGGAACGATGGGCTGAACGGCCTCTTGTGCCGTACGATTCTACGATTCCAGGAAAAAGGAAGTTTCAGAGCAGATTCGAAGCTAACAATTCACTTGCTTCAACACATCACTTGGCCTTGCTATAATGGACACAAGCCATTCCTATCATACCTGCAGTCGTGCTGCCGAGCTATTTGTTAAACGACAACTGAAATACTTAAGAGAGCAGAAATTGGCAAAACCCACCAATACTGCTGTGCAGGGCCATGCTTCTAATCCTTTCCATTCTGATTGGCTTAGCTGAGAGCATGAGAAACTCTAGCTGGCGCCATATTGTGAGGCCTTTTTGCAAATTTAAAAAGTTACAGCAGGTGTTAAAATTATTGCTTCCAGGAACGCTCCTTGCTGTCCATCAGCTAAGGAATAAGCAATTTTAGAAGCACAGAATTTGATAGTGCAGAAGGAAGCCTTTTGGCCCATCGTGTCTGTGCTCACATCATGTCCATTTAGTTCTGATAACGACAATGAATTCCATGGGAGCTTGTAGCTCACATCATCTTCTATAATATACAACATTTCAACTGCGAAAGGGAAGACTTGAGCTCATCTAAACTCTGTTGCCCGTATCCTAACTCGCGCCAAGTCCCGTTCACCCATCCCCTCAGTGCTCACTGACCTACATTGGCTCCCGGTCTGGTAACACCTCGATTTTAAATTTCTCATCCTTGTTTTCAAATCCCTCCATGGCCTCGCCCCCTCCCTATCTCTGTAACCTCCTCGAACTCTACAAACGTCCAAGATCTCTGCGCTCCTCCAATTCTGGCCTCTTGCACGTCCCCGATTTTAATCGCTCCACCATTGGCGGCCGTGCCTTCAGCTGCCAAGGCCCTAAGCTCTGGAATTCCCACGACAACTTGCATTTATGTAGCACCTTTTAATATAGTAAAAACATCCCAAGGCGCTTCACGGGAGCATTATCAGACAGAATTTGACACCGAGCCAGCTAGAGATATTAGGACAGGTGACCAAAAGCTTGGGCAAAGAGGCAGATTTTAAGTAGCGGCTTTTAGGAGGAGAGAGAGGTTTAGGGAGGGAATTCCAGAGTTTTAAAAACTATAATAGATTCTGCTTCCACCATTGTTTCTGGCAAGGCATTCCATTTCCTAACAAAACTTGGCGTTTTAAAAAACTTATCCTTTAATTCTTTTGGTGATGATCTTAAATTTAGCTCTTCTGTTACCAACTCACCAACAAGTGGCAATAGTTTTTCCCTATTTACCTCATTATAACCTCTCATAATTTTGAACATCTCTATTAGTTCTCCCCCTGACCTTTTGTTCTATTGAAAAGATCCCCAGTGTCTCTCGTTTCCCTTCATTAAACACTATCATCCCTTTTTAAAAAAAAAAGTTGCTGGGATAAATCCTGAACTGGAACAGGACTATCTTTCCGATTGATATCAGCTTATGAAATTATAAAGCTTTACGCAGTGCAGGAGAACTGTACTCCTTTAAAATGTTAATCAAATTTGGAAATGTGAGCAGCAAATGATTTTGGATTAGCTGTTGCCTTAATATCCAAAACTGCTTAACATTTAGAAGTATTACATTTCTTCCTTATCAGTGAAACGGCTGCCATAGGGCAATTGTGGAGCATCTCTGCCTCATGCTAGCTTTAGACTATCACACTCAACCAACCAGCCCTTGCACTGCCACAGCAACCGAGTCACAGTAACAAGCTCTTTACCTTATAAGGGAGCAGGGAAATTCTGTGCATGCACAGTGCAACCAGACAAGTGCGGAGTTCAGCGCTGGGAATGACCGCATGCTGCTGATGTTGATTAGTAAGTGTCTCTGACGGGGGGCCGAGACAGCACAGGCGTCTTTGTGCTCCCACGGGCGAGACACCTGATTGACCCATGGCCCGTGTCTCTAATTGCTGTGGTTGTGTATAATGAACATTATGTAAATACATTTTATCTTATTCATAATCTGCAGATAATCAACTCTACCCTGAAAGGATTAGTTTCTGACCGGGTGGGCTGCCAATAAAACTGATCATATCATAAAGTAAGAAAGTAATTAGTTTATAAAATAATTAGTTATCAAATATTAACAATTAAGATATCAGGTGAGGCAGTCAAACAATACGTCCAAGTTTATACCAAGTTTTGCTGGATGACAACCCATCTGAATTTCTCCTATTTCCAGACACGTGCTTTGCTTTTTTTCCTCTATTTTCCACGCTGTGTTGCGAGAGTATTTGTTCTAATAAAACACTTTTCATTCGGGGTGGAGGGCGCAAGATGGTGCGGCTATTGGTCTCTGCGAGGCTCCTGTATGACATGTGGTCTTGGCTCAGTGGGTAGCCCTCTCACCTCAGATTCAGAAAGTTGTGGGTTCAAGTCCCACTCCAGAGGCTCGAGCACAAAATCTAGGCTGACTCTCCAGCGTTGCTGCCGTGCCTCCCTACATTTCAACAGTGACTACACTTCAAAAGTACTTAATTGGCTGAAAAGCGCTTTGGGACGTCCTGAGGCCACAAAAGGCACTGTGTAAATGCAAGTCTTTCTTTGAGAAAGGAAAAGCTGCCAGGTTTGCCCACTTGAGTGTATTTTAGTGCGAGAACCCAGGAAAGGGGTTGTGACCTGGATGTTTCTGTTTCTGGATTCGAATTCTTTCTTTGCCAGATCACAAGATAGATTTGGATGAAGAATTCCATTTCAGTCCATTTTTTATCATCCTTCCAGAATACCAACCCTACCCTCGCCCTGTTACAGTCTCCAACTGTATCGTAACTGAATCCAGTGTACTGACCTCAACCAGCCTTCTTGGCAACACTGCTCCAGTTTTACATAGAAATTACAACAGGGAAACAGGGTGTGTGTCCTCCACACGAGCAGTAGCTCTAATAACATGTGCCCGCCCTGTTCCCGTGTTCCTTTATTCCCTTTTCCTTTAACCGCCTATCTAATCTATCAAATATTAATGTAGTCTCTGCTTCAATCACCATCTCTGGCCGTGCATTCTACAGCCTCACAACCCTCTGTGTAAAAATGTTTCTCCTGCTCTCTGTCCTAAATCTCTTATATTCAATCTTCTATTTTCATCCCCTCAATCACTAGGAACAGTCTATTTCTATCTACTAGAATCGTAGAATCTTGCAGCATAGAAGGAGGCCATTCGGCCCATTATGCCTGTGCTGGCACTTTGAAAGAGTCCCACTCCCCTGCTGTTTCCTCACAGCCCTGTAAATGTTTTCCTTTTCAAATATTTATCCAATTCCCTTTTGAAAGTTACCATTGAATCGACTTCCATCACCCTTTCAGGCACTCTGTCCCCTCTCTCAAACACCTCCATCAAATCAAAAATGTTGATCACGCTCTGAAATCTGTCCTACCTTAGTAACTCTATCTCAGTGGAGTCTGTTGCAGCATAACAGTCTGAATAATAAAGACTTCATTCAATGAGCTTTGCCTTTCATTGGAACACTATCTGCTACGTAAGCTGAAGTTCCTTCTCATTCTGGTAGTCTAAAAAATACTTTTAATGGGATCGTTTGACAAAACATTTCCAAGTCTAAAAACATAAGTTTTTTTTTAAAAAGTATGTTCCGTGCCTTGAAACCTTCTGCCTAAAATAGTTGAGGATTTATTATTGCTTTTTCCTTAACTGGAAACGACAACAACTTGCCTTTTTATATATTGTTTTTGACGTAGAAAAATGTCCTAAGGCTCATCACAGAAATGTAATCAAAAAATGGATGCAGAGCCAAAGAAGGAGATGTTAGAAGGGTGGGTGAGGAAAAGCTTTTAAGAAAAGCCTGAAAGGAGGATAGGGAGGTGGAAGGGTTTAAGAAGTGGAATTAGAGTGTGGGGCCTGTGTGGCTGAAGGCTTGGTCGCCATTGTTGGGGCTAGCGCAAGAGGCCAGAATCAGAGGAACAGAGGGTTTGGGTGGGTGAGGTAACACTTGAAATTACAGAGATAGGGAGGGGCGAGGCGAGGCCCTGAAAGGATTTAAACACAAGGGTGAAAATTCTAAATTTGCTCACTTGTTGCATTGTGTGCTTTTAGATGCTCGGGCATTGCATTTTTTTTCAGTTTCCTACATTAAAGGTGCTATATAAATGCACGTTGCTTTTGTATAGATGGTCATGCATTGGATTGTGTGCTTTTAGATGCTCAGATGTTGCATTGTGTTTTTAGATGTTCCGCATGGCATTTTCTACGTTAAAGATGTGATTTATAAATGTAAGTTGTTTTTATTTAGATGCTCACGTATTGGGTGTTTTAAGATGCTCATTTATTGCATTGTACGTATTCAGATGTTCCCCATATAGAATTGTGGTCTGATTATAGTTTTGGGATTCTATTTATTGTTTGTATTTATTATAAACAAAGATCATTTGCTACTTGGCTGCTTTGACGACGTCTTATTAAATTATCAAGATAATCTTCTAACGCAACAAATTGTTGATGTGGAGATGCCTTTGATTGACAGTGGATTTCCAGGTATTAAGTGAACAATGGCTGAACACTGGGGGGATTTAGTCTGTCGGGTTCCACTCCCCGTGTGAAGCCTCACTAGTAGTGAGCACAATAGTGGAGCTGTGGCCCGGCAATGTAGCCCCGATTTTCCGACCTACACTCGCCACTAGTGAGGGTCCGCACCAGGGGCTTCGTGAAGCTAGCCCCTCTTGATTCTTAAAGGGGTAAAGTAAAAAGAGAGGCTAACAAAATATTGTGAAGTATGCATTAAGCAAGTAGAGGATTAGCTGAAATGTCAGTTAATTTATTCATGCGTCTAACTGCAGAAGTGTAATATTACCTAGAATTACACAGAATTTACAGCACAGAAACAGGCCATTCGGCCCAACAGGTCTGTGCCGGTGTTTATGCTCCACACGAGCCTCCTCCTGCCTTACTTCATCTCACCCTATCAGCATATCCTTCTATTCCTTTCTCCCTCATGTACTTATCTAGTTTCCCCATAAATGCATCTATGTTAATCGCCTCAACTACTCCTTATGATAGCGAGTCCCACATTCTCACCACTCTCTGAGTAAAGAAGTTTCTCCTAATCAGTACAAGTTGTCTAATGCTTAGACTTGTGTTAAACTCAACTTTTCATTTGCTAAATGCTGCTACTGGAATTTTTAACCAGAGGGAATTAATTCTAAAATGGATTAAGGCGCACATTTGGTAGACAATGGTGGAGGGGAAAGCAGCCATAGACCAAAAAGAGTCTGTAAGAGAGATACTTATCTTGTAGCCACCAGATGGTAGCATGAAGCAGAGCTGATCTCCGTTTCTATTGCTAACAGCTAAACGCCTCTGACAGCATAGATGCATTTAAGGGGAAGCTGGATAAACACGAGGGAGAAAGGAATAGAAGGATATGCAGATAGGTTGAGATGAAAAGGGATGGGAGGAGGCTCGTGTGGAGCATAAACACCGATTTTGACCAGTTGGGCCGAATGGCCTGTTTCTGTGCTGTAACTTGTTCCAGGCAAGTTGATAAAAAGAAAGAACTTGCATTTATATAGCACCTTTCACCGCCTCAGGATGTCTCAAAGCGATTTACAGTCAATGAAGTACTTTTGAAGTGTAGTCACTGTTGTAATGTAGGAAACGCGGCAGCCAATCTGCGCACAGCAAGCTCCCACAAACAGCAATGTGATAATGACTAGATAATCTGTTTTAGTGATGTTGGTTGAGGGATAAATATTGTCCAAGACACATAAGTTGGGTTTTCCCTCTGCAGTATAATGCTAACCTAGTGCTAGTCCAGAAACCAGAATCTGACATCACTTTTCCTGCATCTTAGAGTTGCTTCATTTTTGCCAGGTCCAAAATTGAACAGAGAGCAGGATGGAGTCGGAGAGGTTCTGATGTTTACTTCGGTGCTGAGGCCAATTCATTGAGAACTTTAATAACTTAACTTCCCCATATCATATGACACAGAGAAAAGTAATGCGAAAGCAGTCTCCTTCTTACCATTCAGAAGTTTGTATTTTCTGCTGTCCGTTTCCGCCGTGTAAATTGGGCAGCTGGTGTCAGAAAAATGACAGGACGATGGGGAATGAAGTGCAGGAATGAAACACCCACAAATGAGTATTTAATTGAAGCACCGCTGGCATCGCTCACTAGATAATTAATTGGGACACAAGCCTAGTGGTTTCCTGGCCGGCCGTGACTGGCCATTTTCCGATTTCAGCCATCCAATTCGTTCTGCACGAACGGGAAGCTTGGATTGGAAAATCTGTCTCTCTCTTTTACTCTTTCTCCTTATCTCACCCTCCCCTCCCCTAATGTGGAAATTATGAAGTCCCAAGAACCATCTCCAATTTTACAACTCTTCCACTGAGGTAAGGTCATCGGCCTGAAACGTTAACTCTGTTTCTCTCTCCACACATGCTGCCTGACCTGCTGAGTGTTTTCCAGCACTTTCTGGTTTTGATTTCAGATTTCCAGCATCCGCAGTATTTTGCTTTTGCCCAATTTTACCAAGTCTAAAAGTAGTTTGTCCAATTGGCAGAGCAAGTAATGCCTTAATAAAGGCAGAAAGAAAACAATTTTGTTGGGGGGGGGGTGGGATGGAATTGTCACATTAATGTCGCCCCCTATAGAGAATATTTTTCATCCAAATGTTTGGATAAGTGCAATACATATTGAGCGGTTCAGCTGTGCAGTTTTTGTTTCTAAATCACTGCAGCATTCCTGATCATCTGAGTGTCTGATATTGGTGTCAGAGGCAGGTTTCAGTGTAATGCTTTACATCAGAATCACACTCATAGGCAAAGGAACATGCCCTCAGTCCAAGTGGCTGCATGTGTTAGTTGAGTGCAAGGAGATGATTTGTTATTTTTATGGAGGCGGTTGAGTGGTTAAGTACACTCTCCACTGTGGTACTGTAGATCAGTTCGACAAGACCAATAGTTTTAATGAACAAGCACAATTAGTTACACACAGTTATCAGGCAATAAGTACAAAAGATGGATATCATCCCAATCTTTTAGAGAACAGCCAATCATGTCTTGAAATTGTCTGATTCTTTGCTCTTGTTCGGCCCTTCCCCCCTCTTTAGATACCCTCAACCCCTTTACCACCCTCAGCCGATCAGTGATACTAGCCCATTTAACCTGTATATGGACATGTTTCCATTTTGTTTCTCCCTGACTCTTTTCAGCAGTTTTGCAGCAGACAGCAACTGAGAACAAACTGCAGCAAGACAGTTTAGGATTACAGCACTGAGCCGCAAGGACTGGGAAATTGCGGCTTTGATCCGTGATCAGTGCTGAGCTATGGTGACACTAAGGACATCTTGATTAACCTCAACACTCCCGGGTTCGGGAGGGGGAGCACATCCATGTCTCCTACTGGAAAACACACATGTGAAGGTCCAGTGGGAAGAGGATGATGCTTGGCTCTGAGGCCTTCATTAGTTGAATAGCCTGCCAAATTAAGATCATAAGCGATAGGAGCAGGCCATTTGGCCCTTCGAGCCTGCTCTGCCATTTAATGATGTCATGGCTGATCCGCCTTGTCCCCATATCCTTTGACTCCCTTGCTGATCAAAAATTTGTCTAACTCAGCCTTGAAAGTATTCAATGACTCAGCCTCCACAGCTTTTTGTGGTAAAGAGTTCGCCATCTCAGTGCACAAATAAAGACTGACTACTTGGGCAAGCTACCCACAGAACCAAACTCCAGAGCAGTGGAACATCATTCTAAGGATGGAATCATTTGACAGTTCCATTGTCCATGAGGAAATCTCAAGGCTACATTCTCAAAGTTCAAGATATCTCTCTTGGCGAGATCTGTACGTTGAACTTTTTTTGTGTAAAGATCCTCCTGATATCAGTCCTAAATTTGTCTTTCATCAGTTTGAATCTGTGACCCCTTTGTCCTAGTGTCATAGTTTAATTTGTAGGAGTGGTCCCTGACTTACTACTTCTATAATCAGGTTACCATCTGTACCATGGAGATCCTGTCAGTATCCCCAGATTTTCCTTATACTCAGTACTCTAATGCTGTCCTTTCTTAAAATTCATTCTCAGCATGTGAGGGTCCCTGGCAAGGCCGGCATTTATTATTTGCCCAAATAGCAGTTTGATACAACTGGGTGGCTTGCTAGGCCACTTCAGGGGGTGGTTAAACGTCAACCACGTTGGTGTGGGACTGGAGTCACATATAGGCCAGCCCGGCTAAGAATGTTTCCTTCCCTAAAGGACATTAGTGAACAGTTGGGTTTTCACCAAAATCCGACAGTTCATGGTCACTTTTACTGAGACCAGTGGTTTTTATTTCCAGATTTTGAAAACTGAATTCAAAATTCTCAAACTGCTACGGTGGATTTGAACTCATGTTTGCCAAATTATTAGTCCAGGCCTCTGGATTACTAGTCCAGTAAGAAAAGCATTATACTGCTGCAGATTGCTGCTGGCGGCTGTACGTTCAATTGACATTGGCATATTAATCGTCCTTCCCTCCGACCACAACTCAGACACGCATCAGTTAACCTTCACCTGTCCAAATGAAATTTATATTTCAATACAGTGCAGAAACAGCCCACAGAAATCATAATTAACCCCTTGTTTACAGTTACCAGTAATGCAGAATTCAAATCAATAAGCCAACAGAGGCAAAAATGTATCATTGATATCCCATTTGGGCTGTGGGCCCTGGATTGGGCTAAAAAGATGAGTTTCAATGGGCTGAGTGGCCTTTTCTCATCCATGATTTATGCTCCAAACTCTCCTGAGTACAGCTCGTTTTTATTTGTGTCAGACTGCACATGTCCTTCCATGGAAAATCAGAAGCCATTCAGGAGAAAACAAGCAGAGTAATGATGTCTGGATAATGGGGGAGTGATTCGCTTTTAACAGCAATTTTTTTTTTACCAGCTGACATTAGTGGCGATGGCTTCATGCTTGCTCTCAGTAAGGGTTACAGTTCACGCCTGATTGAAAGAGTAACAAGCTCACACATGTGCAGTAAACAGCACCTTGATTTTCTCCGAACAGCTGAGCCCTTGTTATTATTTCTGCTGATTGTTTAAACAAGCCTTTATCTTTTCATCTGTTAATTAGAGTGATTGTTAACAACATCAGGAAATTGAATGGACTTGGTCTTGAAATTTACAATTCCTCCAATTTACAGCCATTTATAATGGACAAGTTTTCACATGATGTTTTGTCTGCTATAAGAAACCATCTGATTCATCCCACTGAGGTCAGCGGGTCATTAACTTGTCTTGCATTTCATTTTAAGATAATTATTGAGCCTCCTGATGCAGCTCCATGCCTCGTATCATTACGGAGGCTCCAGGTGTAGCTCCATACCTTGTCTCATTACGGAGCCTCCTGATGCAGCTCCGTGCCTTGTATCATTACGGAGCCTCCTGATGCAGCTCCGTGCCTTGTATCATTACGGAGGCTCCAGATGTAGCTCCATACCTTGTATCATCACTGAGCCTCTTGATATAGCCAAGACCTGTCAGTTTAAACACTCTCGTGTATTGATAAGCGCAGCATTTCTTGAGTGTAACACTGGCTTGTTATGGTGGGCTCGGCTCAGCTCACTGTTGCTTTTTTCTTTCATTTTGAAAACTAACGTTTATCATTACGGAGGCTCCAGGTGTAGCTCGATGCCTTGTATCGTTACGGAGCCTCCTGATGCAGCTCCATGCCTTGTATCGTTACGGAGCCTCCTGATGCAGCTCCATGCCTTGTATCATTACTTCATTTTGAAAACTAACATTTATTTCCACTTGTAGCTGGTCCTCATCATGAATCCTGATCCAGTTATGAGTGTGGAAGGACTGGGCTGTGGACTTCTTGGTCACCAGCCTCAATGATGATCCCTGGTCACCAGGGGCAACATCAGACCATATCAGGTTTGACCCCACCCTCTCCAAACTATCCAAAAATATAGCAAGGCAAGGTGTGCTCAGAAATAATATTTCAGGGGTGACCTTGCATTATGATTGGGCCTGAATAAGATTTCCAAATTGATGTTGAATCATGGCCAGGTTTGAATTTTGAATTTCCACTCACTCAGGTCTGGGTCAGTTTTCTCCAAGTTTATTTTACTTGCTCACTGGCCTGAGCTGGATTCAAATCCAGATCAAGCAGGTACTCTCCAGTATTCTCCCACTCATATATTTTGTTTGCATCCCTGACAAATTTGCACAAAACACTGGTTTGGCCGCAGTTAGAGGACTCTGTGGAGTTTTGGGCATCCCATGACAGAAAGGACATTGAAGTCATCGACAGCATGCAGCGGTTATGAGGAAAGACTTGAGATACTGGGATAGTCTCCACTAGAGCAGAGAAGGCCAAGAGGAGATTTAATAGAGCTTTTTGAAATTATGAAGAGTTTTGGTGAAATGAATAGAGAAAGACGATTTCCTCTGGTTAGCATGTTAGTGACAAGGGTTCATCAATTTACAGTAGTCACTAAGAAAGTGAGGAGAGAGGTTAAAGGTTTCTTTATACCGAGGGTGGTTGGAATATGGAATGCTTTGCCACAGGGAACGGTTGAGACAGAGATTGCTGCATCTTTTAAGGGAAAAATTGATAATCATTTGAAGCAAAGGAAGGTACTGAGCTGTGGGGAGAGAGCAAGGCAGTGAGATTAGGTTTGGATTTCTCCAGCAAAGAGCTGACATGAACATGATGGGCCAAATGGCCTGCTTCTGTGCTGTACACATCTATGGTTCAATGGTACCTATTCAGATCTGGGCCATTCAGATTTTATTTCTATGTTAACTTCCTTTACATCATGGTTCTTGTCTTTGGGACAAGATTCCCTCGGGTCATCACGTGTTAATAATGTCAAACATAGCAGGAAGTTTTCCCTGTTCCCTATTTCTAGTGAAATTGTAAACATGTTCTTTTTGAACGCTTTTGTAATTTCACTAAAAATAGTTAACAGAGGAAATCTTTCCAGCAGGTTTACAATGTCAGTGTCACCAACACACAGCGACTAGGAACCTGGGAACTGGAGTAGGCCATTCAGCCCCTCGAGCCTGTTCTGCCATTCAATTAGATCATAGCTACATCAGGAGACTCTGTAATGATACAAGGCATGGAGCTACATATCTTAACTCCATCTACCTGACTTGGTTCCTTAACCCTTAATACCCTTGCCTAACAATATCTATCAATCTCAGTTTCAAAATTTTCAATTGACCCCCAGCCTCAACAGCTTTTTGGGGGAGAGAGTTCCAGATTTCCACTCCCCTTTGTGTGAAGAAGTGCTTCCTGACATCACCCCTGAATGGCCTAGCTCTAATTTTAAGGTTCAAGTAGAAATGTTCTCTTAATATACTTTGAGCACAATAAAGTACTATAGCATAAATATACCATTCATGAACTCAACCAGATCACAGGGATAATTCCTCTTTTGTAAAACTGTACATGTGGTACCTTGGTTAAGTTACTACAATTTCTCTTTTATTTCTTTTTCTCGCTAATTGTTTTACTCTCTTTTTCTCTCCAATTTTCTCACATTATCTCCTCTCTTGAACGCATTATCACCCTTATTGGGTTTAACGTTTTTTTGGATGAGACATTAAAGTGAGGCCCTGTCTGCTTATTCAGGTGGATGTCAAAGATCCCATGGAACTATTGGAAGAAAAGTACGTAATTATCCCTTATCCTGGTGAACACCTCTCTCAGTCCTGGCACCAACAGATTAACTGGTCATTCATTTCACTTGCTGTGGGAATTGAAAGCTGCATTTGCCGACACAATAGTGATCGCACTTCAAAATAACTCATGGGCTGTGAAGCACTTTGGGATGTTCTGAGGATGTGACAAGGTGCTACAGAAATGTGTGTGTGTTCTTACTGAAAAGAAAGACTTGCATTTATGTAGCACCTTTCACAATGGTCATCACTTTATAGCCAAGTGCTTTTGAAGTAGTAGTCACTGTTACAATGTAGGAAACGTGGCAGCCAATTTGCGCACAGCAAGGTCCCACAAACAGTGATAACGACCAGATAATCTGTTTTTTATTGATGTTGGTTGAGGGATAAATATTGGCCAGGACATCATTCATATTGGGATATGATTCCGTTTGCAGTCACTGAATTTTTCTTTTATTGTGGGCTGGCCATTGAGAAGAACTTTGTATTCCTGTAGAATGTGAAGAGTGTTTGCTTAGTTCACAGACTGAAGTGTCAGCTTTGCTCAGTGGGGAACACTCTCTTGCCCTTGAATGTGGATGTACTGGATTCAAGTCTCAGTCCAGGACTTAAACACATAACTCCAGTGAGAGAGTGCTGCATTGTCAGGTTTCTTATCTTTTAGATGAGATGTTAAACCAAGGCTCCATCTGCCTGTTTGGGTGGACGTAAAAGATCCCATGGCACTATTCAAAGAGAAGCATGAGAGCCCCCCCCACTCCCAGTTCAACCCCAAGTAGTGAGCTAAATTTCTAGTCCTATATCTGAGCATATAATACAATGAATGGACAGAGGTATGGCATCAAGAAGAAAGAAAATGGTTTTGAATGGGCCATGTACACGTACCTAGGTAACAGTGTGAGCCAGCAGGGCTAAAGAGCCTTTACTTAGTCCTATTCATATCTGTATTTTGGCAGTGCACTTTTGAAGGGGGGGGGGGATAAAAAGGAAACAAATTAGAGGGGAGTGAGTGGTCCCCACAGCAGATAGTGCAACTCTGAGACTATTCAAAGCATAGACACCTTTGCAATCTAATTGATTCATTTCCTGAATTGTCCCAATAACACTGCAGGCACACAGACACCCACCTGCGTTCTTTTCTATTTAACAATATGCTGCAATATATTAAGTTGCATTCAGAACATGTAAACCTTCTTTGTTCAGATCACCAGTGTTTATTTTTTGTGCATCTACATTGGGTCAACATCTTTGGTCAAACAGTGGGCAGATCCTCACACATTGTGTGACTATCCCGTTGTTAAATGTCAAACCTGATGCAGCAGGTTCACTTTCAGTGATTCAGTGCACATTTTTATGGCTGTTGACCGCTCCTTTTCAGAATAGAGTTCCCGGAAGCTACAGAAGAGGAGTCAGAACAGCAGGAATGAGTTCAGGCCAACATGCCTGTATCGAAAAATCATTGATAGAGCGAGCAGTATTTTGGCGTGACATCCCGTGATTAATCTTGCAAATGTTTACACCTGCCACGTAGCATGATTTGCATATTATAGTTTTGCATAAAAAGGCAATGAAAGCTCCAGTGCCTGAGCAGAGCTGCGTGATAAATCACTTACCTGAGGTGTCATCCTCTGGCCGCTGTGGTCTTCGGTGCTGTGTGGTTTTAGCGGGTTCTGGGGTGGGTATGGCTCAGTTGTCAGTGTTGGTTGTTTTCTCCAAACAATGGGGGGGGTAATTTTGAACCTAACTCGCCAGGCAGGAAACTCATGGGATTGGGTGGAACGCTGGTTTTACACCCTGCCCAATATTGGTCTCCGTTGACTTCAATGGCAAGTAAAACCGGGCGGAGTGTAAAACCAGCATTGCACCCGATCCTGTCAGTTTCCCAACGGGCGGGTTAGGCTAAAATTGGCCGCTAATGTCTTATTTCAAAATATAGGCCCTGAAATGTATTTATCTTAAATAGGTTAACACCGCCACTACAATAAGAGAAGAATTTCAGAGTCCTTCACCTTTATCCTGCAGCATAATTTCAGGGCCATAGTTAATGACATTTTTTGCCTTGTGCATTTTTGTCTTATTTTGCGAGGTGCTTCAAACCTGCTACCCTGTCAAGGACGGCATATGAATAGGCTGAGCAGACTCCAACTCAATGCCCAACCCCCTGCAACTTGACTCCATTTCATTTCCCATGGGCTATGTAGCAAAGTGACAGATGTACTAAGCTCACTCTTGCATCTGTCACTCCAGCCAAGCTGAAGGGAAGTGGGACCAACTGGTGCTAAAAGGAGCTTAGTCTCGCAGGAACTGGATGGCACACTGGGCTAACAATAATGTCTCTTTACCTCTGAGACTGGGGTTCAAATCCATTTGGGTTGATAAGACAAATATTTCCCCTTTCTGGTAGCATTAAAGGTCCTAAGTGCATATTGGATGGTCTCAGCCCAGTTTCCTGAAGGGCACAGCACTTGTCAATGAGTTAACAGATTAACTCCAAGAAAGCACAAAGATTTGGGCAAGTTGTTTAGAAAGTGTCAGGAAATACATATCAAAAGTCCAGTTTTGTTTTTGTGCCAAGTTGTCCCACCAGGTATGTATAACTGGTGAAAATGTCTGCCAGGAACCTCCTCTCTTTCCTGTGCCCATCATCTTGCCTTGCCCCATTCCCATGTCTGGTTCTGGGCTTGGCAAAAGATGGCAGCAATAGAAAATTCACTCTATAAAAGGAGGAACCCATCTTAGAAAGAAGGTACAATTTTAGAGAATAGAGGGGGTTTTAGTCTGTATCAAACCTCATCCCATATTTGAGTGCTTGATAAAGATACTGGGTTTCGGATATAAACAAGTGCTCCACTCTCTGCTATCGATTTCCCCTCGCCTTGATCAGTACAAAAATACACCGATCATCAAAACTGCTTCTGCTGAATAATGAAGTGATTGAAAATGAAATTGCACAAAGCAGTATAAGGACCAAAGTGACCTCTCTCTGAACTTGAGGTCTGAGTGAAAATGCATTGTTCCATCAGCACTTGGTGCATCATCCATATTTCACCGTAAAAGATATGAAATAAATCTTCCATCAGTTGACACGTATCGAATGGCTGGTGTGAAACAATGCCAGTCCTTATCGTCCCATACCCAGTGACATTTTCAACGCCTTTAGTGTTTCAGATGAGATCTGTTCAAAACTCCGAGAACATCAGACACTTGGCTGAATATGCGCGGCTTCGCTTTCTAACACCTTCATAGCTTCAATTATTATGAGAGAAACTCAAAGCTGATTAAATCAGATGCCTAGTGAGACCTTTTTATTTTATCAGTCCATGCAGCCAACTGCCTTTCTTGCTGCAATATCATCGACACTTTGTGAAGAAACTCCATTCTAAAATGAGGCTATTTACTGATTGAGGGCTGAAAAGCAGCATAACATTGTAATGATGCTGTTTTAAAAATGCATGTTTGATGTCTGGTAGTTTATACCTGCAGCACTAGGGTGCTTGCGTTTTACTGCAGTGCAGGGTGTAGGTGCGAAACTAATTACATTGGAAACAACAGATTAGCTTTCAGGCTATCATTTTGTAATAAATACTGACTGTGTTATTTCCTGTTGTCACCTGATTAAACTTGTCGTGCTTATCTTATGATTAATAAATCTTCACCGTCGCTGGCGATGCAAATGAAATAATATGGAGTGAACATAGGTGCCAAACACGATACCCAAGCCAGCAGCAAAGTATCCAAAGTATGACGTAATCATCCTCGTTTGCTTCTCAATGTAGTTCCTCCATTCCGTGGCTCAGTGGGTTGCACTCTTGCCTCTGAGTCAGAAGGTTGTGGGTTCAAGTCCCACTCGAGAGACTTAACCACAAAATCTAGTCTGACACTCCAGTGCCAATTCTGAGGGAGTACTGCACTGTCGGAGGTGCTGACTATCGGATGAGCTGGTAAACCGAGGCCCCGTCTGCCCCCTCAGGTGGACGTAAAAGATCCCATGGCACTATTTTGAAGAAGAGCCGGGGAGTTCACCCTCAGTGTCCTGACCAATATTTATCCCTCAACCAACATTTAAAAAAACCCAGATTATCTGGTCATTATTACATTGCTGTTTGTGGGATCTTGCTGTGTGTAAATTGACTACTGTGTTTCCTATATTATAACAGTGACTACATTTCAAAAGTGCTTCATTGGCTGTAAAGTGTTTTGGGATGTCATGAGGTTGTGAAGGGCGCTATATAAATGCAAGTCTTTCTTTCAAATATGCCGCTAGGTGTGGTACTGACCAAAAGAGTCTCAATTTATTTCGGGTTAGCTGATCTCAGTTCGGGTGCTAGAATTGGCCTCAGGACCCCTGATCTACAGAGGGCAATAAGCTGTCATGGTTGCCTCTTCTCAGTTCCTATCCAGTGATTCCTGATGGAAAGTACACGTGTGTGGGGAGCATTGGGTGAGGACAGGATCAGCTTGGCTGTCGGATCCCCTCCTCAAATAGCCTGACATCAATATCTAGCCTCACACACGATGAAAGGCCACTTGGGTGAGTTATCAAAGGGCAATTTGTGTCAGTAGAACCATAAATCTGTATAAATCGGGGACTTCAGGAAGAAGAGGACAGAATTGAAACGGGGGAAGAAAAAAATAACACTGTATACTTAATTAAGAGAGAACTTGCAATTCTATATCACCTTTCATGTCCTCAGGACATCCCACAGCCAATGAAGTACTTTTGAAGTATAGTCACTTTTGTAAAGTAATTAAACATGGCAGACAATTTATTAAAAGTAAGGTGCCACAAACAGCAATGAGATAAATGATCAGGTAATCTGTTTTAGTGATGTTGGTGGATGGATAAATATTGGCCGGACACTGGGAGACCTCCCCTGCTCTTCTTCAAATGGTGTCATGGGATCTTTTACATTCACCTAAGAAAGTTGAATTCCCGATTAATTAATCCTTGCAACACAGGCCAATTGGAAAAGCAATATTGGAAGGTGATGGAAACATAAAAATATAATAATCTCTGTCCAACTGGTCAATTCAACATTTAGAAACATTTTAATAATTTCTTACACCTGCGTCTCTCTTTTTTGAAATCAGTAAAAATTCAGAGCAACCAGTTCCAAATTCTAAAGAACTTTGCTTGCTGCAACAGTTCAATTTCCAGTAACTAACAGTTGTCCATTATAAAGGAAAGCTCGTAAATTTTATAAATAAACAGGGCACTTACAGAAGAAAAACATAATCGGCTATAATTCTGCTTCGACTGACTTTAACTGGTCATATTTAATCAGGCTGGTCTTACCAACAGCCCTAGATATATTTTTATATTAGTATATAGAACAACTGAGCCATTATTCCTCTTGCAGTCAGTTCTTAAATCTGTAGGCTGATCAAAAACCAAATCAAATGGATTGAATTAAAACAAATATAACTTCATTTTCTTTTTACAAATTACTGAAGGTGTTTTCATGGCAGACAACAACAACAACTTGCATTTATATAGCGCCTTTAATGTAGTAAAACATCCCATGGTGCTTCACAGGAGTGCTTTTAAAAAAAAATTTGACACCGAGACACAAGGAGATATTAGGACAGATGACCAAAAGCTTTGTCAAAGGTAGGTTTTAAAGACCGACTTAAAGGAAGAGAGAGAGAGAGGCGGACAGGTCTAGGGAGTGAATTCCAGAGCGTAGGGCCTAGGCAGCTGAAGGTACGGCCGCCATTGGTGGAGAGACTGGTTATATTTTTTTTGCATTGTTTACATATTTACAAAAATATGTCTGGTCAACTATTTATACAAATGTTCTCTCTACTTTCACCTTTTACCATCCCATAAGCAGCATTTCGAGGCTCCATCATATACCTTTTTAGGTAATTACAAAGTGAGTCAGGCAGAGATCGGGCAGAGATTGGGCCTGAATTGAATGTGAAGCTTCAAGTTTGGCTGACAAGCTACAGGATCCAGCGGGAAGTTAAATTGGGCACGACAAACATGTAGGATTTCACATTGCAAACTTGAACAAAATCGAAGCAAACTTGGAGACCCTTGAGCCCATTTTAAAAATTCAGAGTTCCTGTGCCCAAGTTAGCATCTTTGTCCTTGTTAAACCTGTGGTGACGTTATTATCATTAACTTTACAGCGTGTCATTGTCTTTTAACTCAATAGATTCCACAGGCAGTCGGATCCAACACACAGACTAAGTAAAGCCATTCTCTCGGCTGGACTACTGCCTTGTCGTGGCTCCCAGTATCTGTTCACATTTCAGGCACAAATACAGAGATATATTATTAAGGGAGACAGATGTGTCGCATGAAATAAATGAAACCTGTGGGATATGATATGTGGTCCAGCAGATCAAGTGAACTGGACAAGGATGTTACCAAATTGTTGGGTCACATACGTGATATGATTTAGAGATCGGTTGTCTGAGATGACACTTCTGTCGTTCCTCATGAAATATTGTATTTGATTTAATTTTTGTTTGTTGTCAGAGTTGTGGGTAGATTCTCACTAAATACAGACTGGAATGTCTCCTCATGCTCCAGTCTGGGGTGGTTTGAATTGAAAGTTGTTGTGACACAGGCATTCTTTTACTTTTACTCACGGCAGCTAAATTTGAATCCAATCCCAGAAGTATGGGGTGAAAATCTCCTCTCTCTGCCAGCTCAAAGAGTTAATAAATGAGTTTGAGCCGGTCTCAAACCAGGGTCTAAACACACAGCACGAAACTGCTCTTAATTCAGCATGAAACTTGAGTCATGTCATTGAGGGTATACAGATGGCTGATGTGGGACTGTGTTGTGGGATCAGGTTCATTGGTGGAGAGGTACAATGGGAACTGTAACCTGTGTTGAACCAATACTTGAGCTGGGTGTCAGTGCTAAAAGTAGAATATTTTTCCTGCTCTAGCACTGACCTTTCTTAATTTGATAAACGAGATATTTTCTAGCTTTCCATTCTCCTCATTTCGAGTAGGCTGATACCTCGTGTACCAATTCTCAATTTAGGCTGATTCTGATTGTAATTCCCTCTTTGTTTTAAGGTGTACTAGTGAGCATGCTCAGTTTGAAGAACCTGAAGGTGTAATCGTCCCCCCCCCCCCAGGCACAAACTAGAGGTTTGGCAATTCCTAGAAACAATGAAAGGCCATTGAGGCATTAACTTGCTTAAAAAATAGGTTAACACCTCCCTTTAATGACAAAGTTGTTTTGTATGATTGTGCTACTCTTTCATATGCTCTTTACGCTAAAAAGATTTTTGTTATGGCAAGTGACTGGTGTTCTACAGACCAAAGGTTTTTGGGGGTTGGTTCCTGGGATTAGTTTGGTCGAACTTAAAGAAGAGGGGTGTGTGGAATCCTAAGGGAGAAGTGATGTTGAACAGCTGGAGGAGGCCTTAAATGGCTTGATGTTTCCCAGCAATAAGCACAGCCCATGTCCTACCTGTTTGGAAAAGTTCACACTCTTTGTTGGCGAAATGGATGGGTTGCAGTTTCTTGCAAAGAGTAGGGAGAACGAAACCCACTTGCATACAGCGGAGGTCATTGTCCTCGGGTTGGAGGCCAAGCATTCACCCAATAATATTACCAACAGAACTTTCTAGGCTTTGGTGAGAAGGCTGATCTAAAAAAGGACAAGCTTATTAGGTCTAATAAAAATTCTAACATTCTTCCTAATGGACCAAATCAAAGCCTCAAATAGATCATGCCAAAGGGAATCTTGAGGCTTAGAATTTCACAAAATATTGAGGGAAATTTTCTGATGGACTATCTTGTGGTTGTTCATCCGCTCGCACCAAAAAATTGTGTCGCCTTCTACTTCAGAAAAATATCTTTTCTGCACCAGGAGGTTTCCACACAAACCCCCCTATGGCCTCTCTGAGTTTGAGATTGCCCATGTTCACTCTGAGCTGGTTTTATACCATTGAACCCGAACTCTCCCCATCTTACCATCTAACTGTACTTTGAGCATCCTAAAAAAAAATTATTCGCCTACCTTGCATATTAATCCTAACATTTATTATTCTTTCAGTAAATAAATTCTTCTTGATGGTTTAGATCTATGAATAGATCAGGGGATGCCTTCCAGTACAGCTCCAGGATGTCATCTTCTGTTGCATCCTCCAAAATTTCTAAGAAGCAAAGAGGCTTAACCATGAAGGAGGACGAAGCCAATACAAAATCGAAACCAATGCAGGAGGCAGATAGTGGCTGAGGATGTGACTCCTGAAAGACCAGTGTGATCAGAAAGACTGGCCACCAAGTGCTCATTCAAGGTACAACTCAGCTAAGTGCCTGAACCGTGCCTTTAAGGAAAGCTCCTATCCATATGCACACAATTAAGTGGCTCACATCACCTTCAGTGACACCTCCTCAAATACCATCAATGGCAATCTTTTGTTGCGCTGTTACCTTGTTCTAAGAATTTCTGGACATAAGTTCAAATACATTGCAACCAATTATTTCCCCCACTTAGTGTGATATGTGAGTGATGGTGCTGTCCTTTCTGACAGTACTTCCCCTTAATACTGGGGTCTTATGTACACCATCTACTCCCTATCATGACTTTTTCTAAGTGCTTTCCACGTGGAAGGCTGGTTGCATTGGTTGCAGGACTTCAGTGACGGCCAATTGGGACTCAGGTGGCTCTGTAACCTCTCCTGCTGGGTCTTGCAACTGATTCAGTCACATCTGGCCAGCTGCAGTGCCCTATTAATCCAGCCTGCTTTCTGACACACCTATGATCATTTACACAAGGGTGCTGGATAGGCTGGGATGTAACATCGTGCTGGGAGACAACAGCATCACGAAAATTAGATTCCTGTTTGCTATTTTAACAAAGTTACTAACCCATTTATTTTGAGAAGATTAACAATGGCATTAAAATAACACAGATAGAAATCTTGCCCAAATACATAACAAATATTCATACCAAGGAATTTCACCCCCTATTTCTCTACCTATGAATTTGGTGGAACAGCATTGGTTTTATGTACCGTATAATGTATGTTCGCTCTGCTTCCCTTATACTGTGCACTGGAAGGACACACTCTGTAAAACTGTCTCGCCAAAATCTGAATTTTAAAAATTCAGACATCGTTAAATTCCATGTTTAATTCTTGAAAACTGATACAGATTAATAGTGCCCTCTGTTTATCCTCAGCAATAAATTGCTTCCCCCGTTTTGATTAAATACCTCAGTCCGTAGCTTCCACAATGCAGCTGCTGTAATATTACTTTGACTGTGATTTCATCAAATGATGATCCATTATTAATCACTAAGTTTTGCAGTGGTTATGTAAGCAACAAATCCCTTGGCTTATCCATAGAATCGTACAGCCCAGAAAGAGGTCATTCGGCCCATCGTGCCTGTGCCGGCTCTTTGAAAGAGCTGTCCAATTAGTCCCACTCCCCCTGTTCTTTCCCCGTATCCCTGCAAATTTTTTCTTTTGAAGTATTTATCCAATTCCCTTTTGAATCTGCTTCCACTGCCCTTTCAGGCAGCGCATTCCAGATCATAACAACTCGCTGCGTAAAAACATTTCTCCCCAACTCCCCTCTGGCTTTTTTGCCAATTATCTTAAATCTATGTCCTCTGGCTACCAACCCTCCTGCCACTGGAAACACTTTCTCCCTTATTATTTTCTTGTGTCACAATTTGTAATGCTTTGGGCTGGGTGTTGTTGTGCATTGACTATGTGGGTCTTCTGCATCTGCTATGAAACCCATTACTTGGGGGGGGGGAAAAAGACCCAAAAATAAAATAAAATCCTCCCTCCTCAACATTCCAGTGTAAGGAAACACATGTACATGGGAAAGATTTCAAAGCTTCCTGTGACAGTTTTAAATAATTTGAGTTTTTCACTCATGGTTTATGAACCTCTTGGTGAGATTACTGTCATTGGATCTCTCGAGAGTATCTGCTGTTCTCTATCTAATCACATGCCTCCTTCATAGAAATTCACCACAGCAGCATAACTGGTATTACTGCAGCATTAATCACATCATGCAATGTGCTGTCAGTTTCTATTTCATTACAATCTTTTCATTCATGTTTTACCCTATAATGCCCTGTGCTCACTGACCTACATTGGCTCCAGAACTAGCAACATCTCTTTTTTAAAAAAAAATTCTCATCCTTGTTTTCAAATCCCTCCCTATCTCTGTAACCTTCTCCAGCCCTACAACCCTCCCAGATCTCTGCACTCCCCCAATTCTGGCCTCTTGCTCATCCCCGATTTTCATCGTTCCACCATTGGCGGCCGTGCCTTCAGCTGCCTAGTCCCTAAGCTCTGGAATTCCCTCCCTAAACATCTTGCTGGAGAGGAAGGGATAAAATTGAAGGGCAGAAGAAGAAAGAAATTACAAGGAGAGAGACCAGCAATGATGAGAATTGCATCCCTAGTGCCAGTTATTGCAGTGGTCAAAGCATCTGAACCCTGAACCAGGGTTTCTATGAAGTGTATATATTGAATATTTAGGAATACGTTTTTCCGCAGACTGATCTATCAGCAGAAAGTGTCTTTCTAACCCTACGATTAATATAAATAAGTCTCATCACAACAGTCCTCAGGCTGGCATAGGAATTGCATCGTGTACTTCTAAGAATAAAGGCAGTGAGATCTGCAAGCACATCCTTCCAGCCGTTTAGGTTGTACAAGAAAAAAAAGTGAAATGAACAATCTCTATGTATGCTCATATTTTTGGTTGCTGACTTATTTGAAGTCCAACTTCTCAGAGCTGCACAGACACAAAGCTTTGGGACAGGAAAAAAAATCTGTACTCTATACGAGGATCAAAACTGTCATGCACAAGAAATGCACGGGAAACATAATGATTTCTTTTGAAAAACAAGCCTGATTACAAACTGTAGAAATAGTACAGATTTAGACAATTATTGAGCCACCCAAATTCAGAGGGATTTAATTCAATAACAAAAGCAACATCAAGCATTTGTATAACACCTGTAGCATAGAAAAAAGTGTCAAGAAGCTTCACAGAACTATAAATGCTCAACCCAAGAGGCAAAGTGGTGGTTTTAAGGAGAGTCTTGAAGGATGAGAGGGAGATGGAGAGGCGGAGGGGTTTATGGAGGAAATTCCACAGCACGGGGCCGAGGCAGCTGGAAGCATAGCTACCAATGGTGATGTGAAGAGAGAGAGAGAGATGCAGCAGAGGCTAGAGTCGGAGGAACTGTGAGTTTAGAGGAGAGAGGTTGTAGCGTTAGAGGAGCTTAGTGATAGGAAGGGGCAAGGCCATGGAGAGATATAAAGACAAGGATAATAATTCTAAATTTGAGGCACTGGGAGGACGAGGAGCTAATATAAGTCAGTGAGGACAGGGATAATGGGCTAGAGGGACTCGGTGCGAGATATGAAATGGACAGCAGAGCTTTGGATGAGCTGAAGTTTACGGAGACTGGAGGATGAGATGCCAACGAGGAGACCATTGGAGTAATCGAGTCCAGGGTAATATCCATCCCTACTGCTAAACATTTTTCTTTTTGTCACGATCAAACTTAAGCTCTTTGTGAAATGATATTGGCCAGTTTCAACTCAGTTCCTAGAGGTAACTGGCCCACAATACAAACTGGCACTAATATGACACTAAATTGCCAACCTCATTCACCACAGTGAGAAACAGAGGACTATCGCAGAGGTGCAATAGTAGACTCTTTGGTGTGGAGGGAGCTTTACTTGAATCATGCCGTACCTGACCTGGCAGATGTTTTATACTGGCACGGGGTGTCTGAAGTAAAGAGAGTTCAGTTTCCCTGTACGAGCAACACTTACCTTCATGAACACAAACTTCACCAAAAAAAAAGGCTGAGAGAAGATTTAATAGAGATTTTTATAATTCTAAAAGATTTTGACATGGTGAATAGGGAAAGACTTTTACCTCTGGCTGGGGAGTCAGTGACCAGGGGTCATTTAGTTTATAATTATCACCACGAGAGTGAGGAGAAAGGTCAGGAGAAATTTTCTTTTGCAGGCAGCTGTAATAGCATGGAATGCTTTGCCACAGGAGAAAGTTGAAGCAGACGCATTTCTTCTTTTAAGAGAAGAGTAGCTAAATATTTGAAGGGCAGGAACATTCAGGGCAATAGGGCGTGAGCAGGGCAGTGAGATTAGTTTTGGTTTGCAAAGAGACAGCACAGACATGTGCTGTGAGTTTCTACACTTCTATAGTTGTTAAATGTCAGATATTTTGATGAACCAATATTTTAGATGAAGTTTAGGTGGTGACTGAGAGAGCCCTGACACTGGCTGTATTAACTGTACCCATATTGGAAGCTCCCAGTGTTACTCTACATAAAACTTGATTCTGTCAACATCCTTCATTTCTTAATAGGTGGGGTGTGAATTCTAGCTGGGTAAGACTAAATGTTTCCTTGCATTTAACATGCCTCGTGACTATCCCTCCCTACCTTTGTGACCTTCTCCAGCCCTACAAACCTCTGAGAACTCTCCGTTCCTCCAATTCTGGCCCCTCATGCATCCCCAATTTCCTTCACCTCACCATTGGCGGCTGTGCCTTCAGCTGTCCAGATCTGGAAAGCCCTCCGCCTCTCTAACTCTCCTTCTTTAAGACGCTCCTTAAAACCCACCTCTTTGACCAAGCTTTTGACCAACCTGTCCTAATATCTCCTTATGAAGCTTGGTCTCATATCTTGTCTGATAACGCCCCTGTGAAGCGCCTTGGGACGTTTTACTATAGTAAAGGCGCTATATAAATGCAAGTTGTTGTTTCAAATTAAATGATGATGTGGAGATGCCGGTGATGGACTGGGGTTGACAAATGTAAACAATCTTACAACACCAAGTTATAGTCCAACACTTTTATTTGAAAATCACAAGCTTTCGGAGGCTTCCTCCTTCGTCACCTGACAAAGGAGGAAGCCTCCGAAAGCTTGTGATTTTCAAATAAAATTGTTGGACTATAACTTGGTGTTGTAAGATTGTTTACATTAAATGATGTTTATGAACACAGTCTGCATTGAGTAAGTTCACCCACTTGACCTTTCACCTCATAACACCTTGGATTAGATAGTTTGATGCTTTTAAAATTAAATACGCGTAAGGCCAGCTGAACAGTATAGATCAATTTACTGCGCTGTCATGCTCAAAGGAGCCTTGATCTATAAGGATATATCACATGGTTTCCCTGACATTCTGGAAATTCTTTGGAGATCTATCATAACATTTACTCAGTCTCTACTGAACCCTTTGTTAGATGAACATTTGCTTCTTACTGGTGAACCTTGAAAAGATAGTACTAGTAAGACTCACTATGCAATGGAATATGTATTTTGTAAATGCTCATTCAATTACATTCAGTCTAGAATTGCATAGCAACACAGGGTAGCCCAAGGGTGAATCTTCATACAAATATGATATATGTGGCAGCAAAAATGAGATCGAGAGTGAGTTTCACAGTGTAGAGGATAACATCGAGGAAAAATTGCATTAGCAATGTCAAACAAGGGTAGTTATTTCAATTGATTTATGTATCAGAATTACGCGTAGTACTTTTCAAGCTGCAAAACTACATGGATGGCCATTTTGGTTAGATTGCCAAATGTTTAATGTGTGTGCTGGTATAATGACTCACGGGCTCTGTGCTGATAAGGTAAAATGCTGCACTGTGAGATTATGTTTGCCTATACAACAACAGTCATTGCGTTTCAAAGTAATTTATCATACGTAACCCTGAGAGGTTTCTGAGAGGTGTGATAAGGTGCTGTATGAATGCCAGTCTCTCTTAATGACCTTTAACAGTACACAGCCCATGTGACAAAGTGACTTTCTGACCTTCCCAAACCCTTGTATCTGTAGCCTTTCTTTCTAGGATTTGGGGAGTTATTTTGCCACCAGTAAGTGAGGAATTTTACATTGAGTCACATCGCAAAGCGAATACATTCCTAGTGGCTTTGGATGGGTGAATTGGTCCATAGATCAACTCATTCGAACATTTGCTTCGGCTTAATGACTCATCTGTAAGATGGTACATCTGACAGTGTCGTTCCCTTCAGAACTGCACTCAAATGTCAGCCTAGAATTTGTGCTCGAGTCCTGGAATGGGGCTTCAATATGAACCAAGCCATTTAGTTGCAATTAATAAAATATTCACCATAAAACTCAGAGTATTATCTGCATGAAAAAAATCTTAGGCAAATCTTTCTTTACATGAATAAAACTCAATGATGTCAATCATAGTAAAGCACATTATCATATCACATGAATATGATGGAAATGGCACATGACCTTTCGAGCTTCTTTGACTCACAACTTAGAAATACATTTTGCCAAGCAATTTTTCATGAAGACAGTGTTCCTTTTAATAAAATGACTGCCAATTCAACATTGTTATTTCTAAGCCGAAAGGGCCAGTTAGTTGATCCCTGTAGGCTATTATGAGACAAGCATTAACTGATAGCACATCTAGCATAATCTTCTCTATCAAACCGTATCCTCATTATCCGTTGAAGTTAAAAAAAAATTAAACAAACCTTCATGACCAGACAGTGCTAGAGTTAGTTTGGCGACTGATACTTGTGAGAAATAAGTAATTATTTTAGTGTCTGAGTGAATTAATCTAACCCATTAGATCTGTCCACGCATAATAGTGTGCCCAAATGTTGCTTTTGACTCAAAATGCAATTTTGGTGCTGTTATGTGTGACTATTTCAGATTTACATGGTGAAAAGTATTTAATACACTTTCACTTGGTATAATTGCTACTTCTGATACACTACTTAAACTGAAATTGCTCTTTGTACTTTGGGGTGAATAATATTTTATTAATCATAACTAGGTGATTTCATATTTAGCGTTTTGTAATGAAATTGAGCCTTCTTTATTGAAGGGGTAGGCGTCATAGAAATTCTGTAATTTTCAGTTGTTCAATACTTCCCCAGCTTGGCAGGTTTTGTTTAAACGGGCAACGTTTCTGTCACCAGATAGCTGATTCATCCGTCACATCTAACCTCCAGTCTCCCTCCATGTTATCGATACTATAATGGTCACTGCTTCTCTGAACTTTCCTCTCCTCCTTCCCGAGCCCAAAATAGGCCATTCTTCAAAATTATTCTTCCCTCATTCTCATGGTGTTGAAATGGGTGGAAAATCTAATACTGAATCCTCCTCTAGCTCATTCTTTACCCAGAGTTCAAAACTGTAGCTTTAATTCCTTACTCCCCTCAGTCTTCCCTTCTTACAATCTACAGGCACTTTTAAACCCAAATTTCACATCACCTAATTGCCACTTCTCGATTTGTACAGGTATTGTAGGTATTGAACAGAGTCAGAATAGTATTTCTTGTTTTGTATTTAATTGTCCTGGTAATACATCCTAACTCTGTTTGCTTTTGCAATATCCTCGTGGTAGTGACGCCACAATCTCACTCTCTTGCATGCGACAGGCCATGCTGCGTACCTGACCCTGATTTTGCTTTTGATTTTGCATCCAGATCCACAAAAAAAATTCTCTTTTTCCAAAAAAAATGAGAAAATGTTTCCGCTTGTGGGGAATCCAAAACTAGGGGGCCCATAAATATAAGATAGTCACTAATAAATCCAATAAGGAATTCAGGAGAAACTTCCTTACCCAGTGAGTGGTTGAATGTGGAACTTGCTACCACATGGATTGGTTGAGGCGAATAGTATAGATGCCTTTAAGGAAAAGCTAGATAAGTAAATAAGGGAGAAAGGAATGGAAGGCTATGCTGATAGAGTTAGATGAAGAGGGGTGGGAGGAGGCTCGTGTGGAGCATAAACACCGGTATAGAGCATGGGCCGAATGGCCTGTTTCTGTGCTGTAAATTCTATGTAACAATGGACTACCAGTAAGACACTTGAGGTAACTCTGGAAGGTAAATGGTTACCAATGACTGAGGTACATCCATCACCGACTGAAGAACATTAGTTTAGCAGTATACAATCATCATGACTGTTAATGTTATACCAGTTAAAAAATATTCCTGTATCTCGTGCTATAAACCAACCGACAAATAACACAAAATTGATCCAAAATAAATGTAAAAGTTGTGTTATTTAATATGACAAGTTATGAAACAATTGGGTTCAAACAGATTATAATAATCCAGAGGCACGGAGACTTTACACATGACAGCAGGTTTTTAAAATTCCCCCCTCCCCGCTTTCTCAAGTGCCATTTAAAATAGACTGAAATTAGTGTTGAAGGAGATGGAGAAAGTGCTTTGCTCGGTGATGAAAGTGGGTTTTACAAGCACTTAGTATACAATCAGGATGATTACAGATGTGAGGTATAATTTAGATTAATTGAAATTCAATAACATAGCCACATGCAGGAATCTTAGCTTTCTATGGGGGATGAGCTGGTCTGAACACTGACTGTGGAATAGTTAAATAGTCTTACAGTTAATTAAAGGTCTGAGGATGAAAACTGATCATAATGTCCCTGACACTGATTTATAGCCAGCAGGCAATTTAAACTCAAGCTCGTTTTAATTTCATAGAAATTTAGAAACTGAATTTATACCACCCATGTAAGAATGTTAAATCAATCATCCCAAAAGCATATCCTTGATGCCAGTCCTAAGACCTTCATGAAGTCTGAGCCAAATTATTACAGGGACATGTTTTTTGGTCAATGTTACTGCTTCATTATCCTCATACACTGCATATCGTTTATTCAGTGAGAAGCTTAGGTAACGGGCCGAGGTCTATTCACGGCACCCGACACAACAACAGGACTGAAACAAGTAGGAGAGAAGATAAGATAAATCAAGAAGTCCTGATTAGAAGACACCATAGCTTTGGTTTTAAAAACCTGTCCTTGGCAACCATTTTTTAAGTTCTCTGAATGTTACGCACTTCCTGTATGGAAAGACTACTACAGGAACGCAACTTGTCGTTGCAAATTGTAGGAGGGAAGGGAAGATTGAGGCAGCAAAGGAGTTCCACAGTTTAGGAGTACTGGGTAAAAATGAGCTGGAGTCGGAGTCAGTCCAGTGAGTCTTGGGGCCAGAACTTGCGCAGAGTGGTAATGCTCGCCGCAGCTCCTGCGAATTAAATTAACAAATTTACTTACCGCAGGCTCTGTGGCGTCAAATTGCTTGATTTTGAACTTTTAAAAAAATTGTACACTATCAACTCAGCCTCCGAACAGCGCACTGAACAGTCTGTGAGAATAAAAGACACGCCCACAAAACCTGTCAGGAAGAGGAAGTCCCGCCCACAAACAGGCAAGCAGACTTCAATCATTTAAAGTTAGTATTCTGGAAGTCATTGAAAATAAAAAAAAAATAACTATTTTTATAAAAAGCCAAAGAAATAATTGAATGAAATTAAAGAGACAGAAGGGAAAAGTAAAAAAATATTTTTGAAATTTTAAAATTTTTTTAACGACCAAAAATAATGAAAATAAGGGGTAATATGAGTCTCCACATTTTTTAAATTTAATTTTTAGTTATTTGGCAGTCAGATTAACCGTGCTTTTAAAACTCAGTTTAGACCTGGTATTTTTAAGCGTACCTGTTTGGTGTTGTACTTAGTTTCTTTCCAGCCGGGCGGATGAGAAAGTTTGCGATTTTTCAGTGATTTCAATGATTGCAGCATGCGAGGGCCCTTTAATTCGCAGCTGTCAAATCAGCGGCGAACCAATAGGGGCAAGTTCACGATTTCCGCGTTTTAGTGCGTGTGTAAATGCGGGAACTTGCTCCTTCAATGCGCCACTAAAAACGGAGAGCGCTGTGGAGCTCCTCTGTTATTTCGGGGGCAAATTCTGCCCCTTGGTTTCAACACAGCGAGGATGCAAAGGAGGAGCAAGAGTGTATCTAGAATAGGATGATGTTAAAGGTAACCATAGGGTATAACCATTAACCAGCTTAACTAGTGCCAGACCCTAATGAGGCCGGGGAACCTTTGCGGTTGGATTTGGTGGGATAGCAGTGAGTACTTTGGGAGAAGTGATTTATTACACTAAGATATAAACTTGGCAGGGAGAATTCAACATTTACGCTCCTGGAGAACCTAATTTAGATTTTTAAAACTTATGATCTGTAGAAATGTGGCAGTTTCTCCCCCCCACAACTTTGTCAATGAATTTGCCTTTTTAAAGATGCAGTCAGTTTCTTTGTTGAATGAAGGCTGTGGTCTTCTTGACATCCTTTCCAGTTTGTTTGGTTTTGCTTCATTTTCAATTCAGCAAAGTTCTGAGACTTGAAGTATAGTTGCCGTAAAAATGGGGTGGAGATAAATCACAGTAATCGACACGATTTCAGCGAGGCATCGCAAAGTTATAAGGAGCAGCAATCGCCAAGCTTTCATTTATAGACATACAAGAGCGTAAACAGAGAAACATAGAAAATAGGAGCAGGAGTAGGCCATTCAGCCCCTCGAGCCTACTCCGCCATTCAATATGATCATGGCTGATCCTCTATCTCAGTACCATATTCCCCCTCTTGCCCCATACCCCTTGATGCCTTTTGTGTCTAGAAATCTATCTAGCTCCTTCTTAAATATATTCAGTGACTTGGCCTCCACAGCCTTCTGTGGTAGAGAATTCCACAGGTTCACCACCCTCTGAGTGAAGAAATTTCTCCTCATCTCAGTCCTAAATGTCCTACCCCGTATCCTGAGACTGTGACCCCTCGTTCAGGACCCTCCAGCCAGGGGAAACATCCTCCCTGCATCTGGTCTGTCTAGCCCTGTCAGAATTTTATATGTTTCAATGAAATCCCCTCTCGTTCTTCTAAACTCGAGTGAATACAGGCCGAGTCGACCCAATCTCTCCTCATACGACAGTCCTGCCATCCCAGGAATCAGTCTGGTGAACCTTCGTTGCACTCCCTCTATGGCAAGGATATCCTTTCTTGGGTAAAGGTCACCTTCGCTCTCACACCGCAGGATACAGAAGGTGAGAAGATACTAATTGGTTTACATGGCAGAGAATCAGAGAAACATTTTTTTTCTGCTTGGAGGACAATGAGAGCAGAGATGACTTTTTTGTCGTATTGGCCTATAGTCCAGGGTAGCATCATTGCTGAAAAGAGCAGGAGAGAAGGTGCAGTCAATCAAGGAGTAGGATTGAAGTGACACCAAGTTTGGGTTTTGAATACCTGTAGACTGTAGGAGGGAGGGAAGATAGCAGGAGATAAAGAGTTCCACCATCTTCAGGTATTAGGAAAGAATGAGTTAAATGAATAATAAAAAGACTGAAGTAGAACAGAGATTATTACTTCACTGCATCCAATGAGATTGTAAAGACTCTGTAATTAGGTATGGCATGGAATCAATAGGAATATAAGGCTTCAGTAGAGATATCGTGCCCTAAGAACCTACCTCTGGCTTTTGCGTTGTGAAGGCTAACACACTCTGAAATCTGATTCCCATTACAGTTGCTTTCACTTACTGCCCCTGGCTTCAGTTAGCAAACAACATTGGGGATGCTTCGGATGGTTGACTAATACTTCATAGAGTTCCAGTCAGAAGATCCCAACGTTCAGCTTTGGATCAATGAAATGCCACCCGTGTCACAATTTCTTGTTTTTACCTTACTAATCAAACAGCAATCCTTGCCTCTCGCTGAAGTTTCATGAAAATCAATGTAAAATCACTGCAGCTGTCACCGCCTGACTTTATAATACTCATCTTGAATATTTCACCAAGGAAAGGCTATATTCTGACAGAGTGACACCCTGTTATGATCACTCTTGGCTGCAAAAGTGAAAAAGAATATTCTCTGCGTTATGAAGGAAGTGGCAAAGGAAATCAAGTTAATAGGACATGAGGTAAAAGCTATGTCAGTGTGTTATATTCTGATGGGCACAGACTGCCTCATGGGCAAGTTGTCTGAATCTTGGCCTGTATTCCATTAATTCTAGAGTCACCTTCAATTTTAAACCTATTTTCTATAATCCTCCAACCTCTTTCTCCAATGTCAGCTTTTCTGGTCCATCTTATCACAACTGCTATAGTCATTGGCCCTCAGAACTTTTCTGGAAAGAAGAGTGGAAAAGAGAGAGTACATTAAAGGGAATCCAAGTCTTCTATAGGCATGTAAACAGTATATGAGTAGTAAGAGGAGGGGTGGGGCCGATCAGGGACCAAAAAGAAGATCTACTCATGGAGGCAGTGGGGATGGCCGAGGTACTAAATGAATACTTTGCATCTGTCTTTACCAAGGAAGAAGATGCTGCCAGAGTGTCAGTAAAGGAAGATGTAGTTGAGATACTGGATGGGCTAAAAATTGATAAAGAGGAGGTACTAGAAAGGCTAGCTGTACTTAAAGTTACCTGGTCCAGATGGGATGCATCTTAGGTTGCTGAGGGAACAAAGGGTGGAAATTGCGGAGGTACTGGCCATAATCTTCCAAACATCCTTAGATCCGGGGGGTGGTGCCAGAGGACTGGAGAATTGCAAATGTTACACCCTTGTTCAAAAAAGATGTCAGGATAAACCCAGCAACAAAGGCCAGTTAGTTTAAACTCTGTGGTGGGGAAACTTTTAGAAATGATAATCTGGGACAGAATTAGCAGTCACTTGGACAAGTGTGGATTGATTAGGGAAAGCCAGCACGGATTTGTTAAAGTGTTTAACTAACTTGATTAAGTTTTTTGATGAGGTAACAGAGAGGTTTGATGAGGGCAATGCAGTTGATGTGGTGTATACGGACTTTCAAAAGGCGTTTGATAAAGTGCCGCATAATAGGCTTGTCATCAAGATTGAAGCCCGTGGAATAAAGGGGGTGTAGCAGCATGGATGGAAAATTGGCTAAGTAACAGGAAACAGAGAGTAGTGGTGAACGGCTGTTTTTCAGACTGGAGGGAGGTGTACAGTAGTGTTCCCCAGGGGTCAGTGCTGGGACCACTGCTTTTCTTGATATATATTAATGACTTGGACTTGGGTGTACAGGGCACAATTTCAAAATTTGCAAATGACACAAAACTTGGAAGTGTAGTGAACAGTGAGGAGGATAATGATAGACTTCAAGAGAATATAGACAGGCTGGTGAAATGGGCGGACATGTGGCAGATGGAATTCAACGCATAAAAATGCGAAGTGATACATTTCGGTAGGGAGAATGAGGAGAGGCAATATAAACCAAAGGGTACAATTCTAAAAGGGTTTCAGGAACAGAGGGATCTGGGGGTATATGTGCACAGATCGTTGAAGGTGGCAGGACAGGTTGAAAAAGCGGTTAAAAAAGCATACGGGATCCTGGGCTTTATAAATAGAGGCATAGAGTACAAAAGCAAGGAAGTCATGATGAACAACTGGAGTATTGTGTCCAGTTCTGGGCACCACACTTTAGGAAAGATGAGAAGGCCTTAGAGAGGGTGCAGAAGAGATTTACTAGAATGATTCCAGGGATGAGGGACTTTAGTGACGTGGGTAGACTGGAGAAGCTGGGGTTGTTCTCCTTGGAACAGAAAAGATTGAGAGGAGATTTGATAGAGGTATTCAAAATCATGAGGGGTCTAAACAGAGTAGATAGAGAGAAACTGTCCCCATTGGCGGAAGGGTCAAGAACCAGAGGACACAGGTTTAAGGTGATTGGCAAAAGAACCAAGGGTGACATGAGGGAAAACTTTATACGCAGCGAGTGGTTAGGATCTGGAATGCACTGCCTGAGGGGGTGGTGGAGGCAGATTCAATTGTGGCTTTCAAAAGGGAATTGGCTAAGTACTTGAAAGGAAAAAATTTGCAGGGCTACGGGGATAGGACAGGGGGACTGGGACTAGCTGGATTGCTCTTGCATAGAGCCGGCAGGGACTCGATGGGCCGAATGGCCTCCTTGTGTGCTGTAACCTTTCTGTGATTCTCTGCTTCTATCCTGTTCCTTCTAAGTTCCAAATAGACTTGTTCTTAAGCAATTTTATTTTAAGAGAACATGTTATGTTTAGAGACACGATCCGGGGCAGGCTGGAACATAATTTCTGTCTGTCCTTTCCTGCAACTGGGGCCCCATCCAAAATCTGGAGTCAGCGTCATTTAAATTTTATGGATGGCGTCCCGTTCCGTCCCGCCCCATTTCTGGGTAGTCCCGCTGAGGTGCGCGGGGAGGGATTTCCTATGGAACCCTCCTGCAGCATTAATGGACCAATCGGAGGCAGAATGACAATTTTTAAATGCTCGATTTGCTTCTTCAAGCAGCCTTTGAAGTTTTCGATGAGTGTCAGTCGTGGCTCAGTGTGCTGCACTCTCGCCTCTGAGTCAGATGGGCGTAGGTTCCATTCTTACCCCAGAAACTTAAGCACATAATCTAGGCTGACACTCTGAGGGAGTTCCGCACTGTCCGAGGTGCAGTCTTTCAGATGAGACGTTGAACTGCGGGCCCCGTCTGCCCCCTCGGGTGGATGTAAAAGATCCCACAGCACTATTTGAAGAAGAGCAGGGGAATTCTCCCTGTGTCCTAGCCAATATTTATCCCTTAACCAACACCTAAAACAGATTATCTGGCTATTTATTTCATTGCTGTTTGTGGGATCTTGCTGTGTGCAAATTGGCTGCCGTGTTTCCTACATTCCAACAGAGACTACACTTCAAAAGTACTTCATTGGCTGTAAAGCGTTTTGGGACGTCCTGAGGTCATGAAAGGCGCTATATAAATGCAAGTCCTTCTTTCTTTATGCAAGTCTTTCTTTTAAATTCCTCCACCATGGCCCTAGCACAGTGGAACCAGGGACTCACGAGCATCCCTGGTGCCGAGTGTTGCTATGGGCGTAACTAAGGAAAATGCATTATTTGGTGTATTTCCCTCACTAACACGCTATCATAATACGCTTTCCTGTTTGTGGGTGGACGCATTGTGCATTAGCCCCAAAAGTGCTAGGATTTCCAACAGGGCCCAAAACTGGTTTTGAGGTTTGCCCCCATCTCTCCCCCACTGCCAATGCGCCCAAAACCGTCCACCCAGATTCCAGGAACTTCAAGGCCAAATAGTTTGCAACACAAAGAGAAAAATGTTTCAAATGAGCACCACCTGGGTTTTTTGTTTCCACGCTCCAAGGTGTGTGAATAGTGTATGAAAAAACATAAGATCGATCAAGAAGTCCTGGTTAGTTGATGCCTAGCTTGAATTTTCCAAGCCTGTAGATTGTAGGAGGGTGGGAAGATATGAAGGCAATTTAGGAGCTTTCTGTGGCAAATTAAAATAAATTCCAAAAAAAAAAGATTCAGGATAAAGGTATGGCAGAGACAAGCCAGCCAAGGAGAAGATATTTGTTGGGAATTTCCACTTGAACTCTCCTGGCACGTGGCAGGAATAGTATCTGGGAAATTCCACACCTGCAGTCTATGGTTTCCCAACCATTTCGATCAGAAAATCCCGGAGTGGGTATGGGATTTGCCAATATGTATTCTCAGTGTACAACGGGAAGGAAAATCCCCACCATTTTGTCCAATGTCCTCCAATACACCCAATCCACAGGTGAATGGACGTCCATCTTTTGAAAACTTCTTTTAAATTCACGATGTTTTCATCTAGCTGGAGGGATGCTGGTGGTGGGGGAATGGACCTCTTTCCCAGGTCACCCCACTCGGTGCTCCCAGATCAGGATAACGGACGCTTAGAATTAGTGTAAAATTCCCTCTAGTCTGCCCCAACAATGTGCCACAACTGTGAGCTCATAAGAGTACCCCATACTGTGCCCCACTGTGACATTTTTCCATTTCCAACGCACAAGCCATTCTTTAGGGTGTGTGAGTGAGAAATCCCATTTAACGAATGAATGGATCTATTTAGAAGTTGCTTCCATCGCCCTTTCAGAGGTTTGGACGCGGGAGTTTGTATATTCACCTACGTACACTGGTAGTATGAAAAAATGTGCATTGGAATCAATTTAAATGAGATATGTTTCACATTTATTTGATATGAATGTCAGGGAAGCGTTTTAATTATTGCTAACAGCTTCATCCTTTAAGGTCCAAGTGCAGTCAAGCTGTTCTCCCCTCACGCTGTGGGAATAGGATTGGCTGTTCTTCGGAGTCTGCTTGCTGGGGATGCCTGGAGTCGACAACCTGTTGCTTCTGCGGGTTAACTACACTGAATAAATATTTCTTCCCGTTTTGGCTGAGAAATGCTTCAGTTGACATCTAAGGCTGTATTACCTTAATTAGCATAAATTTCAATAATCCTATTAAGATATGCAGAAAATTAACATTCATAATTAAGTTCAGCCCGACATTAAATGATGTACATCCCTATTGTTCATGCATTCCAGGGAGTGAAGGAATCCCTCAAAGGGCCAGCATCCATTAATAAATATTCAAACGCACAGGGGTATGTATAAATCTGTCGGATGTACAGTTAGTTTAAAGCTACAGTGCTCCCTAGTTGCTTTTTACCCATACCCAGTAGGAGCCATCAATGCCTACCTCTTTAAATAAAATCTTGCCAGCACTGTCCTTATGAAGATGTTGAAATTTTCATGTACTCACACAGCCGCCCTCTGCACCTTGTCCAAGGGGTCCTGCCAATCACAGGATCACAGGCGAAGGGGCCAAAACAATTCTGTCGCTGCGACCTATGCTTCAGGAAAGGGAGGTCAAATTGTTTTGAAAGAGCCACGAGGCTTGGAGATTGCAGTATTCAATTTTTGGGCATTTGGGGAAAAAAAAATTCCACTTTTTCATTAACCCTTTCGCCAGCTCAAGCTTAAACTGAGTTTTGATTATAATCCAGCGAAGTGGCATCAAGCAGGAGAAAGAAAGAACTTGCATTTATATAGCCCCTTTCAGTAATTGGGTGTTTCGGGAGGGGAGGGTGCAGTCTGGGTCATATAATTAGAGGAGATCACCCAGATAGCATGAGGCAAAACTAGCGGAGGAATTTGAAAATAAAGGTGAGGACCTTCAAATCGAGGTCCAATATTTAACGTGTGAAGGGGAAAAGTGGAAGTGATAAAGTTTTTACCTATATGTCTTTAGCATAATTTGTCGATGTTCCAGCGATATCTAACATCATGAACTAACCTTTATTTGTATTATATTGACAGCCTATCCAACCTGAAGACCTCTCTTTGATCCTTGCTGTTTCTCTCCCCTCCTCTCTTGAAGTCACTGACTCTTGCTGGGGCACAGTTACACAAGTGCTGGCCGCCTTCTGGTGCATGAACAAAATGGCCATTCTAGACAGTGGATGTCGTCATGCTGCTCAGTCATGGGGGACATCACAGCCGAGTCTGACTCTGTGCTTACCCCAAGTGCACTTTGCAGCAGAGGTCACTGGATAGTGATCAGAAGTGGGGAACTTCTGAGTTTGTTCCCCCCTCTAACCCCAAGGTGGTGCGACCCGATAGCAATGCCCCTACTGTCCTCGCCCGACATCGACATACAAGCACTTTCCAGCAATGATCATTGGACAATGAGAACTCCGACAGTTAAAATCGGCCGGGTGAGTTACCCACTGATGTCCCACATGGATCCCACCAGCTTCAATTTTTAACCTGCTCTTCTGAGAAAAGCCACTCAACAGAAGCTGGTGGCATCCTCCTTTAAATATGCAAATCGGTGTACAATGACATCATCGGCCCCCGATTGCAATTTTAACTTTGGCCTGAGCGGGGAAACTGTTGTGGCAACGGGAAGAGAACATGGGGCCTGGAGAGGCCATTCAAGGTAAAAATCTTTTTAAAACTTTCCTTGTGGGACCAGGAGGAGCAGGAGTGCCACAAGGAAAGGTGAGGTCTCTACTGCTCCGGGCTCCCCCCTTCCCTCCCAAAACCCCCTTCCCACGACTTACCTTCTTGCCGATGAGCCTCACATTGGTGCTGGCCAGTGACCACCTGGTCCCGTCCGCCAGCCAGCTGCCACTTCCCGCCAGTTTCAGGTGGGCAGCTAATGGCAGCGTGCCGATGAGGCCTAGGAATTAAAATTGCCAAGGTCGGGAGGGGAGTGGGTTTTTTTGCACCTCTCGCGCCCCAAATCCCATTCTGGGTTAAAATCAGGGGTACTCTTTGAACAGACACCAGGAGCCAATCTGGAATGTTCCTGGTCTGTATGGATCAGTTTATTCACTCGAGCTACTAAAGGTTTTGTGAAGAGTGATTCGATCACTTAAAAGCAAATTCTGAAGTCTTGTTAACACTGAACAAAATCTAAATACATTAGCACGATATAAATGTGGCTGTGACATCACTGTCCATCTTAACTCACTTATTCAGAAAGAAAAACCTACAGTTCCCCCATCACTCTGGCCAACTGTCCCTTAATTGACTCTAAGGTTCTCACCTCCACCATCCAAGTGTTGATTACTGGTCCTTCAGTGCTAAATTTGCCTTTCACCAATATTAACCTATGCCCCCCCCTGCCATTTCCTACCGTCAAGATTTACCAATATCTGCACCATTTAATGTTGTATACGCCTATAAGGTCTCCTCAGAGATCACCTTTTATAATAAAATCATACAGCACAGAAGGAGGCCATTTGGTCCATCTTGTCTGTGCTGGCTCTTTGAAAGAGCTATCCAATTATTCCCACTCCCTTCTTTCCCCAGAGCCCTGCAGTTTTTTTGCCTTTTCAAGTATTTATCCAACTCCCATTTGAAAGTTATTATTGAATCTGCTTCCACCACCCTTTCAGGCAGCGCATTCCAGATTGTAACATCTCGCTGTGTTTAAAAAAAATTCTCCTCATCTCCCCTCTGGTTCTTTTGTCAATTATCTTGGATCTGTGCCCAGTGGTTACTGACCCTCCTGTCAGTGGAAACAGTTGTTCCTTATCCACTCTATCAAAGCCCTTCATAATTTAAAGGCTAAATAGCTCTAATTCTTCTTAGTCCTCCCTCAGAGTCAGCTGTGGTGAGCCAGAGTATATAGCAGTGGTGTTGCTTTACATATGTGACAGGAAGAGAGGATTGTCAGCTGATAAGGAGAGTATTTTTATTTGAAAATAATACTCCGATTTGCACAGATGTTGAACATTAAAAATACGGACCTAGTAATTTCAAACCATCCAATGTGATCAAGCTTCTCATCAGAACTATTTTTGTAGAAATGTATTGATGCCATTTGCTGTCAAAATGATTATTTACGTAATTTTTTCATGGAGGGGGGTCTAAGATTATTTTCCAGAATGACTGCCCCGGGAACAGTACGTTTTAATATCTTGCCATGAGGTGATTCTAAATTTCCATCTCTATAACTTTGACACTGTAAAAATAACGATATTTTAAATTGTCACTTTGGGAAGGACCTGAAGTGAAGATTGATTTCATGTTGTAAAATCTATTGAATGTAAAATGTAGCTAATGTCGAGTGCCTTAAAGTTCCAGAGTTAGAATATGTAACTAGCTTTGTGACAAGTTATTGAAATAAATGGGTGTGTATCTGCACCATGGCCTCGCCCCTCCCTATCTCTGTAACCTCGTCCAGCCCTACAACCCTCCGAGATCTCTGCGCTCCTCCAATTCTGGCCTCTTGCGCATCCCCGCTTTTCTTCGCTCCACCATTGGCGGCCGTGCCTTCAGTTGCCTAGGCCCTAAGCTCCAGAATTCCCTCCCTAAACTCTCTCCACCTCTCTACCTCTCTCTCCTCCTTTAAGACGCTTCTTAAAACCTCTCTCTTTGACCAAGCCCTGTCCTAATATCTCTTTGTGTGGCTCGGTGTCAAATTTTGATTGATAATCGGTCGTGTGAAGTGCCTTGGGACGTTTCACTACGTTAAAGGCGCTATATAAATGCAAGTTGTTGTTGTTGCCGCCCATGATCTGTAACTTTAATTCCTGTGGCTAGATCATTGGACTTCTTTAATAATCAGCTGGCTCCTGTCATAGGAAGACAGCACGGTTGGTATTCCAGAAGATGAGATCAAAGAGTCTTCATCGACCGAACTGATCATGCAAAATCACTGAATGCAAAATATATTGAATACTTTTCCCATCCAATCATGAATCATTCAGTTCCCCTCAGTCACAAGATAAAAATCATCTTTAATGCTTTGTCATAGAGCATCCTTTATTTGAAAAATGGAAAATTTCCTCTGGTCCGCCTCAGTGCAACATCAAAAGATGTAATTTACCACAGGTAACAAAATCTTTTAATTCACATCTCTGGTTTTTCAGTTTGTCACTCGTTGCAACTTCAAACATTCCAAAGTAAATTACAGTATTTAGGCCAGATGCAATACTTTGTCTATATTAGTGTCAGCTGTGGCTCAGTGGGAGGCGATTTTGCCTCTGAGTCAGAAGGTCGTGAGTTCAAGTCCCACTTGAGCACATAATCCAGTCTGAAATTCCAGTGCAGCAGTGAGGGAGCACTGCACTGTTGGAGCTGCTGCCCTTCGGATGAGACGTTAAACCGAGGTCCCGTCTGCCCTCTAAGGTGGACAAAAAAGATCCCACGGATCATCGAAGAAGAGCAGGGGAGTTCTCCCTGGTGTCCTGGCCAATATTTATCCCTCAACCAACATCATTAAAACAGATTATATGGTCATTATTGCTGTTTGTGGGATCTTGCTGTGCAGAAAGGCTGCTGCGTTTCCCACATCCTACAGTGATTACACTTAAAAAGTACTTCATTGGCTGTAAAGCGCATTGGGATTTCCTGAGGCAGAAAGGCACAACGTAAATGCAAGTCTTTCTTTTCTTCGTATTACCTTGATCGTGTGTCAAAGCCCCAGCCTGCAAAGACCACCCACATTCTCACCAGGTCTATTACCCCTCTGTGACTTTTTGATTTTGTAAAGGGCCTCAGGTGTCCCTGAAATGAGACTGCTTATGTTGTTATGAGGCAACTTTGTAGTGCTGACTCATTTTTTTTGATTGAAGCTACCGCGCCATACTTGTGCTCAATGTAGGTTTCATACATGTAGTTTCTAACCCTTAGATCACAGTCAGAGCTTCAAAATCAATTCGCTGTGTTTTATTTTGCTTAGTAATTAACCAGCATTGCTTCTTTTAAAGGGAACTGTATTTAAACTCCAGCCCCAGAGGTGAAGGAACAGTGTGCAAATGCATTGTGTCATGTAGCACTTAATAACCTCATGTCTTGTGACAGATTAAGGTATTGTAAAGTGATTGTCATTTGCTTATTATATTCAGTTACCTGCCTGAGACGCCCAAACCTAATTGGTGTGAGGACGCTTGGTTCTAATTTAAAATTCTCATCCTTGTGTTCAAATCCCTCCGTGGCCTCGCCCCTCCCTATCTCTGTATCCTCCTCCAGCCCTACAACCCTCCGAGATCTCTGTGCTCCTTCAATTCTGGACTCTTGCACATCTTCGATTTTAATCACTCCACCATTGGCAGCCATTCCTCAGCTGCCTAGGCCCTAAGCTCTGGAATTTCCTCCCTAAACCTCTCCGCCTCTCTACCTCCTCTTAAGACACTCTATAAAACCTACCTCTTTGACCAAGCCCTGTCATAATATCTCAACGTGGCCCGGTGTCAAATTTTGTTTGAAAATCGCTCCTGTGAAACGCCTCTGGACGTTTTACTACGTTAAAGGCGCTATATAAATGCAAGTTGTTGTTGTGTGAGGACAGGAGAGGGCTGCAATGACCCCTGTGGTTGAATTGCCTGTGGCTACTCACCATATGCACATGAGTATTAAGGATGGCCACTTGGATGAGGTAGCAGAGGTTTGCTGATCATCGGGGAATCGGCATCAATCGGTAGCTTCAGAAAAGGTCATGCGAAAGTGGGGGTCGCGGGGAATGGGGGTGGGAGGCGGGAAGGAGAGAACAGAGCAAACTCCTGTTGGTCTTGTTTTTTTATTGACTAATCCTATACCAGTGTGAAATGACATCAACAGCACGCAAAAGGAAGACAGTGACACAGAAGAAAAATCACTTAAGAAAAATGTCATTTGCATTTTCTCCCTCTAATCTTTAAGATTCCCTCCCCTCCCCTCCAGATGTAAGGCACCTTAAGCCGAGTTGGGGCATCTGTGCCGCATAATGATCCATGACTAGCTCAACTTTTCATTCCCTAATTGGCAAACAGGAAGCGTGTTTGTAGGTGGTGGGAGGGGGCAGGGCTTACCATGTCAGCTTCATCTCCCCTGAGCTGAAAGCCTCTGTCCCAGACCCCAGTCAAGAACTCAGGCAACTCATTAGAACCTGCGGCTGGCAGATACAAGTGCAACATATCCCCAGGATTCAAAGCCTACGACCTCTGAATTTCTAACCACGGGGAGCCGTCATTACACCATCAGTCGGCCCACGGATTTCCGATTAACTCTTTCAAGTCACTTAAGGTGGAAAGAAAGAACTTGCATTTATATAGTGCCTTTCGTGACCTCAGGTTGCCCCAAAGCGCTTTACAGCCTCTGAAGGAGTGTAGTCACTGTTGTAATGTAGGAAACGCAACAGCCAATTTGCGGCACAGCAAGGTCCCACAAACAGCACTAAAATAAATGATAATCTGACTTTGGCCAAGTCACCGGGGAACTCCCTGCTCTTCTTCCAAATAGTGCCCTGTGGGCTCCTTCAGTTGGGCCCTGCTGCCTTCGTGAATCATGAGGATTTATACTCCACTGATGTGCGATCACTAGGAGCGCATCATGCAGGCTGTGCATGGCCTTCCTGTCAGCTGCCACAATGCTTTTATATTGCGGTAATCCTCCATCCTCTCTCTCTCTGCCCCTGCAGAGCAAGTGAAAGGCTGACAGCTCAGGGGTGACGGGGACTATAACCTGCACACTTAGCATGACTCCTCTCAGGAACCCAATCTTGGCAACGAAACTGCGCTACGCTCCGATTCATGGGTCAGCTAGAGCCCTCATGGAGCAGACTCTTGAAATCCTCGAGCAATGATTCTGATGCCTGGACTGGACCTGGTGGCTTCCTAAAATACAGCCCAGGAAGACTGTCCTGTACAATCGTGGTTTCCTATATGTTGCATAACTTTTCTCTGCAATGGGGTCAACACTTAGAGCTACCAAGGGATGAGGGCCTTCAGCACGATGAGGGAGAGGACACTGAGGAAGGACGGCCAGGAAGTGGGAGGGGTCTAGCAGCTGCCTGAGGCCAGAGCTCTTCAGCAGCAGCTCATTAAAGAGTGTTTCAGCTGAACAATCCCCGCTCCCCCGCATTAACAGTCCCGACCAACATCTCTCCCACTCTCAAATCGACTGCATCTGCCCAAAACCAGGATTAACATTCACGTCTGCTAACACTGCAGGATTACAGCTGGTACAAGAACACTCTCTGCACACAAATTTCAAAAATGATTATTGTTTTACTGGCTTACAGAATGGCCTAATTATCACCATAATGTGAGCTCTTAATGCCTATCTTAAGTGCTCTCTTACCTACTCTAGTGCTTCCCCAATGGCTGCTGTAGCCCAGTCAAGGGCTCATGAGATGTCGTGATTGGTGACCTCGAGGACCCAGGTCCTGTAAGGGTCCGGCTGCAGACTGCAGCAACGTGGTGGCTTTGTGGCAGCAGGGTGGGCATTGGTTAACGGGGTCTCGAGGGTCCAGATGTGCTGCCACCCTGCGGGATGGCAATATGTTCTATTCCCACTGCAAGACCACCCCTGCTATCCAGCTGTGGCTCAGCACTCCTTCTGATCTGTGGGAGAGCAGACTGTAGGGTGTCTGTGATCTGACCGAAGCCCCTATCTATTCAGCCTATCCAAGGTGGTAGAGATGGGTGAGCCCAGAGCCTGCATGTCCCCATTATGAGTATCCTTCAGAGAGACGTTATTACTGGCACCACAGAGCCCGCCAGGGAGGACCCAGTTGCAGCATCCATTAAAGTGACCATGATTGACTATAGAGTGTTGTTGTCATGTGCCAGAACCTGACCTATGTTGGTAGTGGACTCCTCCACACTCTCCGTCATGTTGTGGAAGCTATCCAGCAGGTAGCCCATTGCTTTGTGCAATTCTTGGTTGTTGCACTTCTTTTAAAGGCAAGGCTCCTAAAGTCTGTGCCTCTGCCCTCTTTAGTAGAGCTAGGACACAAGCTAGCCTTCCATAGAGCTGTTTCCTGGGCCGTCCTTTCCACCTGCTCACTTGTGCTTGCTGTATCACCCAGAGTGGACCCCTCTAACTTACTATCTACACCACGCAGGGCGCTGATTTTTGTGCTGGTCCACGGAAGGGTGAGAGCGAATAATGGCACATCTTAGGGAGCGTTCTCCCCCTCAGTCTGTGTGACTGCGATGCCCGAATTGTCTGACCTAGAAGAAGGGGAGTGGTACAAGGGTTAGCACATAGAGGCAAAGCTAAGCAGTAGGCGGCATAATGCAGCACCAGGTTGTCATACTGAGTGTGTGAGTTCAGCAGAAAGCAAAAAGTGTGGATGCCCAAACACCCTGCTGTTCTTGGCCTCCAGCCTGGCCATCTCCAATGCTGTGTGCCCTCTCTCTGCCAAACGATGTTGATGCCAGTCTCTTTCATTGGTGCCAGTGTCTGTGGAGTTGTCGGACTGCCTCCTGTTCTGGTTGGCCCCTTGCTGTTGTGTGCCACCTTCTCCTGTAAGAAGAGTGGAGGTGAATTCATATGTGGGTTTTCAAGATGTATGAAGCAGATTAACATAGTGTGTACGATGACAGGAAACGCAGCAAGTGAGCCTAGAGAGAGATGTACTTGTGAGAGCAATGGCAGGTTTTGATGGGGTGAGTGCAAGTGGAAAAGAGGAGCAGTGAATTGTTGTATACTGACTTGAGGAGATGCATGGGAAGCAGGGAAGGGAAGGATTGATAGTGCTGAGACTAAAGTAGGGTCACGCAGAGCTAAATAGAGAGTAAGAGAGATGTGAAGGGGAATCTTACCTTGGTCGTTCTGGTCAGATTATTTATTGTTTTTTCTCGCACAGTAGCCAGGTCTTGGGGACAATTTTTGTGGCACTTACATGCCTTGAGAAGGTGGTAGGGGCCACTTCACAGGGCACCAAAGACACCCCACCTCCTGTTTAAGGTGTTGCAGGTTGCCTATAAATAGCGGGCTCCTCATTGTATGTTCCACCCTCCCAATTGATGAACTACCTATAGGGAGCATGCTTCATGCTGGCAGATCACCGATTTAATTTAAGTATGGCCCGATCATAAAAGTGGCACAGACCCCCAGTATATTCCTTCAGGTGGGCACAGCACATGCCCTGTCCATTGCCCACTTGATTAATGGCTGTATGTGAAAATCACCTCCCTGTGATATGTAGTTACAGTGAAAGTTCTGTGTGACGTGGGCTTGTCACAACTTAAGATGCCAACCCAACGTTCCATCATTGTATATTGGAAGAGTTTAGAACTTCTGGGGGGATTTTCCTTCCTTTCTTGCTGAGAAATTGAAGGCTTTTTGTGGCTATTCATTGATATTGCCTGTTAAATGCGATTGTTAAATTGTTGTAAAATTATTTATGCGGTTGTCACCAAAATATTCTTCTCTTCCCCGCCCTCAATTCGCTCATTCATTCTTCTCTTCTCCCTCTCCCTCCCCAACCTCAGTTTATATTGGAGCTCTTTGCCCCCGTTCACCTGACCTGAACCCGCTTGGATTTCTGGAGCTAACATTTCCCTGGTGCAGGCCTACCCTTGGCCTGGAGCAGAGGAGCAAAATCAACTGCAAGCCTAAGAGGAGGAATGGAGGAGTGACTGTGGAGCCTGGCTAAAATCCAACAGCCAGAAGGTCTCCAACTCCAAACACCCTTCGCTGCACCTTGTAGGGAGGAAAATGACTGCCTCCAGATGTTTGCTGCTTGCTCCTCCGATCTGAGCTGGGCACAAAGCCCTAAGCTGAGGGTGAACCTCTGGTGTGGCCTCTGCCAAATGGAGACCCAGGAAAATGAGGCAGGAGCTAAGTTGATGTTAGTCTTACTTAATTTCCACGTTATTACCACACGCAGGGCGTTTAAACCTGTTGCAGGTATAAACGCCCTGCCCCTCCATGGGAAATTCCCGGAAGTCCCATTGCTGAGTACAAGGGGGCAGAAGTTATGCTGCAGCTATACAAAACCTTGGTCAGACCGCACCTGGAGTACCGTGAGCAGTTCTGGGCACCGCACCTTCGGAAGGACTTATTGGCCTTGGAGGGAGTGCAGCGTAGGTTTACTAGAATGATACCCAGACTTCAAGGGTTAAGTTACGAGGAGAGATTACACAAATTGGGGTTGTATCCTCTAGAGTTTCGAAGGTTAAGGGGTGATCTGATCGAAGTTTATAAGATATTAAGGGGAACAGATAGGGTGGATAGAGAGAAACTATTTCCGCTGGTTGGGGATTCTAGGAGTAGGGGGCACAGTCTAAAAGTTAGAGCCAGACCTTTCAGGAGCGAGATTAGAAAACATTTCTACACACAAAGGGTGGTAGAAGTTTGGAACTCTCTTCCGCAAACGGCAATTGATACTAGCTCAATTGCTAAATTTAAATCTGAGATCGATAGCTTTTTGGCAACTAAAGGTATTAAGGGATATGGGCCAAAGGCAGGTATATGGAGTTAGATCACAGATCAGCCATGATCTTATCAAATGGCGGAGCAGGCACGAGGGGCTGAATGGCCTACTCCTGTTCCTATGTTCCTACGTTTCCTAAAAGAACCAAAGGGGAGATGAGAAGAATTTGTTTTAAGGAGCGAGTTGTAATGATCTGGAATTCACTGCCTGAAAGGGTGGGGGAAGCAGATTCAATAGTGACTTTCAAAAGGGAACTGGATAAATATTTGAAAAGGAAAAGAATTTGCAGGCCAAGGGGAAAGAGCAGGGGAGTGGGACTAATTGGATAGTTTTTTCAAAGATCCGGCTCAGGTACGATGGGCCAAATGGCCTCCTTCTACACTGTATGATTCTAAGAGGGTGAAGATCAGAAAAGGTTTCTGCCCTTTTCTTCCCTTTACTTTGTGCCTGTAAAATAAGAGTTCCCTGCACGCACATCAGAGGACAGTCAACCCTTTGGTATTCTTTTCGTGTACACGGACACTTATCAGTACATTGAACAAAAATAATTTGTCCTAGATTTAGCTTCCCCTTTAAGAATTTTCTCTTCAACCTTTGCATTAGAAAACAGCAATAAGGGGCCTTTCATATATAGACTTCAAGGAATTTTGACAGCAGGATTAACGCACTCCATATTTTGTTTTTAAAAGAGAAGCATGTTGAAATTTATATCAGGAGGACTCTGCTCCCTTCTTATTAATACAAAGTTAGGTGTCAAAGATTAATTTTTCTTCAGCATATGTAAACTAATTTGGTTGATTGCAGCCAATGGAGCTGAAAATACTGAATATTAAATTAATATGCACAGGACTATAATTCTCTCGTGGTTTATATTTTTATTACTAAGATATTAATGAAGCAATGACACAGAGGTTGAAAGATTTGTGTGTTTGCATCCTTTTCACCATGCTTCTGCACCCCTTAGTTTCACTTTCTCAACAACTACAGAAGTGGTTCAGTAGATTAAGGGGAACTGAATGAAAAGGCTGTGTGAGGATTTCAGTTCTGATGCTTCCGAAGGCTTCCCCGGTCAGTTTTAATCAGGATCACGCTTTCAAGGCCCGATGCTCCCTTCTCTCCCCCTTGTCCCCCACCCCCTCTGACTCTGAAGGAAATCACCAGTTGGCATAGTGACCAGTTGTTCCGACGGCTAGCGCTCACTCCATTCCCAGCGCCGTTTTACAATTACGATTGTGCGACCGTACGCACAGGAACAGCAGTAGGCCATTCAGCCCCTCGAGCATCTTCTACCATTCAATTAGATCATGGCTGATCGGTATCTGAACACCGGCAGCAGCTTCTGGCAGTTTTGGTGCTGAATGTCTCCACTGAAATGGTGTTAGGAATGAGGCACATCATTGGTGCAGAGTAGGAGGGAGCATGACTGTCCATGTAACTGCGTTGCGCCTGACCTGGGAGTGCAGGATGCTGATACCTGGTGCTCAAAATAGGCCCATTACCAGGCTCTAACATTTCTCAGCTTGATAAGCACACAAATCCACAAAACCAAGTGAAATAAATGTCTCATAAATAGTGCATTAAGGCAGCTTGAATCCATGCAGTTCTCAATCCCAATTAAAGCTTCACCTATCCCAGTCCTGTCACCAGTAATTGGCCTGATACTGACTAAAGCAGTCCAATGCTCTATATATATCTTCTATGTATAGCAATACTTTGTGGAATTCAAACAAGTCATGCACCCGTAGTGATTTGATGCCTTGTGCTTTGTGGCAATTGGATGAAGATATCAGTACCTACAGAAGGCAGTGGTAAATCAAACTCTGCTCGTACTTTAGCAGCCAAGAATGTGCTATTAACAAAACTAAAAGGGGTTAGATGTTATATGTCTACGGAAGACTGCTGCCCTCCTACGTCTGATTAGACTGTACTAATGAGTTGAGCAATGCAACACTGTTTATAAATAATGCAGGATCCCTAATGGGGTCTCAGATAGCGGCACAGTGCTAAGAACATTAGAAATAGGAGCAGGAGTAAGTCAGTCGGCCCCTCGAGCCTGCTCCGCCATTCAATCAGATCATGGCTGATCTTCGACCTCAACTCAACTTACCCGCCCGATTCCCATATCCCTTGTTTCCAAAAAGAGTCCAAAAATCTATCGATCTCAGCCTCGAATATAAGAACATAAGAAATAGGAGCAGGAGTAGGCCAATCGGCCCCTCGAGCCTGCTCCGCCATTCAATAAGATCATGGCTGATCTGATCCTAACCTCAAATCCAAATTCATGTCCAATTTCCTGCCCACTCCCCGTAACCCCTAATTCCCTTTACTTCTAGGAAACGGTTTATTTCTGTTTTAAATTTATTTAATGATGTAGCTTCCACAGCTTCCTGGGGCAGCAAATTCCACAGACCAACTACCCTCTGAGTGAAGAAGTTTCTCCTCATCTCAGTTTTGAAAGAGCAGCCCCTTATTCTAAGATTATGCCCCCTCGTTCTAGTTTCACCCATCCTTGGGAACATCCTTACCGCATCCACCCGATCAAGCCCCTTCACAATCTTATATGTTTCAATAAGATCGCCTCTCATTCTTCTGAACTCCAATGAGTTGAGTCCCAATCTACTCAACCTCTCCTCATATGTCCGCCCCCTCATCCCCGGGATTAACCGAGTGAACCTTCTTTGTACTGCCTCGAGAGCAAGTATGTCTTTTCTTAAGTATGGAGACCAAAACTGTATGCAGTATTCCAGGTGCGGTCTCACCAATACCTTATATAACTGCAGCAATACCTCCCTGTTTTTATATTCTATCCCCCTAGCAATAAAAGCCAACATTCCATTGGCCTTCTTGATCACCTGCTGCACCTGCATACTAACTTTTTGATTTTCTTGCACTATACTCAACCACCGAGCATCCACAACCCTCTGGGGTAGAGAATTCCAAAGATTCACAACCCTCTGAGTGAAGAAATTCCTCCTCATCTCAATCTTGAATGACCAACTCCTTATCCTGAGACCATGCCCCCTAGTTCTAGACTCTCTTGCCAGGGGAAATAACCTGTCAGCATCTAGCCTGTCAAGCCCCCTCAGGATCTTATATGTTTCAATGAGATTAGTATGTTTCTAATGAGATTAAATGAGTGCTAACCGATGAATGTTCATGTTAGTGTTTGTCCTATAAGGCTTCCTTTGCTGACATGTGTAATGACAGGTGGACCTTTGGTATACCACAGGAAAAATTTTTGACCAAAATGTATCTTATTGCGAATAATTTAGTGTGGCAGTCGCCAACAGGAAAAAAGAACACAAATAACATTGAATTCAAGGATGTGAATCCTGGGTGATTTAGTGATCCAGAAGATCTCATTAGTCTAGATGTTGACATATAAAGGGTAATTTTGCACAGCTTTGTTCCCAGTATGGAGTCTTGCTTGATAGAATCGTGGGTCACAGAGTCAGATCTGTTGTGTTATCGTTCTATCTCTGACTTGAGCTCCCATCTAATGATGCTCCATTCTGGTAGGAGCGTCTTACCACAGCAGTGAAAAGTTCAGTCGCCCTACAGGATTCTTCACTTTTCCCTTATCTTGACGATCCGCTCAGGTCTCCTACGCCAAGTCTTGTCATTCATCTCTTCTGTATGAGGCTGAAGTGTCTCAGTCGAGCCAGGAGACTTTTAAGTTCTAGCTTGACCTTTCTGTGACCAACCCCAATCTTCTATTCCTCCCTTTCAGATCTATTTCTCGAGCTTTGCTCTCTTTCTTCACAGGATAAGGAAATCAGAGAAATGGAACTCCTTCAACAAATAAAAAAAAACAATGTATGCTTGTATCATTTTTCACTACCGAGAGAAGTCCCACTGATCCTCATACAATGCACACCTTATTGTCTAGATTTGTTAGTACAAAACTGAACAGTAGCAATTTATGAGATTTATGAGATTGTGATCCCATCAGGAGCGAGTATCAAGATTTCAGACACACACCTCCATCTCCCATCATTTTCCGTACGTTATTTTAATGGATGGTAAGTCATGGACAGCATGTACCTGAATTCCTGATATGTGATTCCGACAAGCAAGACTCTACATTATGGGTGCAAACTCTTAAAATGACCCCTCACAGCTCTAAAATGGAACGTTCCAAAATGTTGATCAGTAACACATTTCTATTTTGTCTTTATTTCTGAGCTAAAAAAAAAAGTTGTATCGCAATGCTGCGCCTTGGTTAATAAAAGAAAGTTTTAAAAATCTTTCTGACCCTTTGAGCAAAGAATTTTCTTTTGCAATGTAAACGTTTCTTCATAAATTAAGGTTTTCTCCCCCCCCACCACCTTGGATTACACTTTCTCACACATCTGGAAAGAGGTTGAAACCATTGCTGTGAAAGTAAGGACAGAACAAAAAAGAGCTGTTGACACACAGGAATTTGGAATATAAGCCACTAAAAAATTAGAATGCATCTCCTGCATCCTTGACCCAACTCCCTTTGCCCCACCGTTGGCGGCCGTGCCTTTAGCCGTCTAGGTCCTAAGCTCTGGAATTCCCTCCCTAAACCTCTCCGCCTCTCCTCCTTTAAGATGCTTCATAAAACCTACCTCTTTGACCAATCTGTTCGTCACCTGTCCTAATGTCTCCTTCTTTGGCTCGCTTGTCAAATTTGGTTTGATAACGCTCCTATGAAATGCCTTGGGACATTTTCCTACGTTAAAGGCACTATATAAATGGAAATTGTTATCGATATTTGTGTAAAAGACTGTACAGATTTAAGGAACGAGAACAAATGCACCGTATCTTTAAATGTCAGAACTGAGTTCCTTTAAACTAAAAAGACTGCAAGGTTTATGGTGTGGCATTAGCATAACCTGGGAAGGGAGGAGGAATTTGGTCAGAATCTGTTTCCGCTCCATCTTGGCTTCATAGAGAAATTCTGACTTTTATTTCATTCACTTGCCCCCTCCCTCACCCCATCCTCAACTCACTTTTGAAGACGGATCTGGCAAGATAGAGGGATTCCCCCAGAAATCCCATCAGTTCCGCTCAACATATAGCCAGTCGTAAGTATGTCTGCAGGTGCTCTGATTGTACAAGTGCCGTAAGTAAGCCCCACAGTGCCGTATCCAAAAGGCAATAGATCGCAGATGCTTCTCCAAAATCCCGCTGGCTCCGTGAGTGCCTCAATAGTGAGTGCCGTTACTGGTGTGGGTTCGTGCCCCCTTATCACATACCCTCGTCCCTAGGATTTAGGACAAGGTCAGGGCTAGGGCAACCGGGTGGGCAGAAGGTCCCGACCACCACACACTTCCGAGAGCTGAGTGGGGCCTCCAAAATTTCGACCCTAAAGTTACCAATGAAACCTGGCTGTCAGGCCGACTTCGCTAACTGCCAGCACAGCTTTCACTGAAGGAGGGAGTGCCTTTTGTTGAGAAAACTAATTGAATGGCCAAGGGTCACGGTACAAGATGCTGCCAAAGATTAAAAAAAACAACAGTTGGAGAAAAAGGCTGCACAGATAAAGAAGCAGTGTCACAATTTGGGATGTAGCATTGACATCAATGGAAATAAAAATCAGGGAGAGATGTAAAACGGGCTGCTGATTTGCTATCATCCGTTTTACACTATCACATAAAGTCAAAATGGCCCCTTGAATGGTCTCAATCTCATTGGCCTCTGAAGAGGCCCCATACCACGTTCTCGCAGTAATTAGGGGTGGGCAAATAAATGCGGCCGTGCCAGCTTCACCCACGTCCCGAGTACAAATAAAAAAGATCCCTCGTGATCGATGAAGTTGCTGTGTGTTTAGAAACGGTGACTAATTCTGGTACAAAATTCCACCCAGTAGAGAGATCCAGTTCAAAGAAAATTTGTATTGAAAATTTTACAACCTTTTAAAGCTTGTGCATGGAAGCTTTTCTTTAATTACTCAATTGTGTGCTGGTTGCTATTGAGTTATAGATGTCTATTTTTAAAGAGACTGAACTTTTATTAATGGCTTAATGATAATTTAGGACCGTATTGCAAAATACAGTGGTTTATTTTAGTGCTGCCTGGCCTGTGATATCTGGGTTATTCATGGATTCAGTAGACAATGAGTAAAAATAATCTTCCCTCAACAAATGAAGAAGGCAATCTTAGTAGGCATAGTTGCTATGGCAATAGGTTTTTAGTAGAGGCAATTGAAATGGGTTTTTATCATTCTTGAACTAATGTACACGGAGAGGGAAGAAAGGCACGATTGAAACCCAGCGTAGTGTAAACATTACCAGATCTCCCTCTTTTGCCACCTTTAAAAATGTTTTCTACTAAATTGTCACAAAATCTTAACTATTTTAAGATAATTGGCAATAGAACCAGAGGGGAGATGAAGAGAATTTTAACACAGCGAGTTGTTACGATCTGGAATGTGCTGCCTGAAAGGGCGGTGGAAGCAGATTCAATAGTAACTTTCAAAAGGGAATTCGAAATATACTTGAAAAGGAAAAATTTGCAGGGCTATGGGGAAAGAGCAAGGGGGTGGGACTAATTGGATAGCTCTTTCAAAGAGCCGGCAAAAGGTTCGATGGGCTGAATGGCCTCCTCCTGTGCTGTATGATTCTATTATAAGCAGATACCTGAACACGTATCCAGTCACCAGATCAGGTGCCATCTTTTGGACGAGCCATTAAAACCAAAACCCCCTCTGTATGTTTAGGTAGATGTAAAGAACTAATGGCACAATTTAGAGAAATGCAGATGTTCCAGGACATTCATCAACATGACCATAATAAAAACATATTTTAAAGCAGAAAACATTATCAGACATTATCAATTGATGACTGTCTTGAGACTAATTCCAGTAGCCCAATATCATAGATACGCCGTGAAGGTTATGATTTACGTGTTCATATTAGTGACAGACTTGCACTGAGGGTTGTCCAGCAGCTGTTGTATTAAATTGTTGGACAGTCAGTTAGGAGATCCAAGTTTGAATCGCAGTCTTCACGACGAACTCCTCTTATTCGTCTCCTTGTCCGCATGTTGCCATTCTTGGGCAAGGTGAGCTAGAGAAAGAGGAGGGGAAAAGTGCTCCAGAAGGTGTCAGCATGTCTTCTGCTGGATCAGAAAGATGTACTGATGGTTTCCAAGTCTAAACCAACCCAACCTCCTAGCTGAGCAAGAAAAGACAGAGGAAAAGAAGGAAGAAGCGTTTGGAAAGTTAGCCTCCTCATCACTTTAAATCTTCTCCAGGAATATAGTTGAGATCTGCTGGATCAATCTGGCAGGACTGCAATTAACTTTGAGCAGTTCCAATGGACCATAAAGAAGGAAAGTAATATAGTATTTGCCTTTTCCAGATCACTAGCTGCAGTATTGGTATTAGCAAACACAAAGACAGCCTATAATTTCACATTAGAATAAGAAAATACAGATGGATATTTCTTTTGACAAGTTCAGCCACTGTAAAACTGGGGTCTAGTATTTGTGTCAAGCTTGGCTGATATTGGAATAATTAAACAGAAGAGATTTCCCTGACTCCCAGGGATAGTTGGCATCCATATTACACCCACAACAAGCTTCAACCCAAGCCAGGAGAAAATGTTTCACCTCAAATAGGCTGCAAAGTATATACTTTATTGTGTTGTGATGTGTTATAATTGGTTAACTGCGGGTGTGTAGGAATGGATTAATATGGATTTATAATAGTAACGAATCTTGTGTGGTGTTGGTTATAATCAGTTGGAGGATGTGCTGTTTTATGATTGAGAGAAGTGTTAGTTCTTGTGATGCATAGTGTGTTATTCTGCTTGTTTTGAAGGCGCTATATAAATGTAATTTGTTGTTGAGGTGGAGTGTGTTTCATGTGGCCTCTCTGTAAGGTCACAAAATCTAATTGCTGTGATTAGGCACATCCTGTGGTCAGTTGCTGTTTTATGAGTATGACATTTGAGCCAATTAGGGTGCAATTGATTTTTTTTTGCCTCTCCCAGAAGATTGTGAGATCGTAGGGAAGGTGGGGGTTGGGGCAAATGGACAGAGTTGATGGTGTGTGTAGGTTGTACAGTGTTGGGATGGGTCAGGTTTGATGGAGCAGTCAGTCTTTACCTGTCCTTTTTGTATGTAAGACCATAAGAGATAGGAGCAGGAGTAGGCCATTCGGCCCCTCGAGCCTGCTCCGCCATTCAATGAGATCATGGCTGATCTGATTTTTACCTCAACTCCACTTTCCCGCCCTTTCCCCATATCCTTTGACTCCCTTGTTGATCAAAAATTTGTCTAACTCAGCCTTGAATATATTCAATGACTCGGCCTCCACAGCTTTTTGGGGTAAAGAATTCCAAAGATTCACGACCGTCAGGGAGAAGAAATTCCTCCTAATTTCCGTCTTAAATGGACGATCCCTTATTCTGAGACTGTGCCCCTAGTTTTAGATTCCTCCATGAGGGGTAACATCCTCTCAGCATCTACCCTATCGAGTCCCCTCAGAATCTTGTGTGTTTCAATAAGATCTCCTCTCATTCTTCTGAACTCCAATGAGTATAGACCCAACCTGTTCAATCTTTCCTCATAAGACAACCCTTCCATACCCGGAATCAACCTAGTGAACCTTCTCTGAACTGCCTCCAATGCAAGTATGTCCTTCCTTAAATAAGGGCACCAGAACTGTACGCAGTGCTCCAGGTGTGGTCTCACCAGCACCTTGTACAGTTGTAGCATGACTTCCCTGTTTCGTAAGCCTGATGCAGACTTGCGCATGTGACAATTTCAAGTATGATGGACGCATTCGTTGCAACCAGAATTTTGTTTTTTATATATATATAGTGTAACATACATAGAAATAAATCCCAATATTAATGCAGATCAAGATGCAGGGTTGAACCTGTGTTCCTGGTGGTGAAGGGAGTGGGGTTGGAGGCGAGGTTGTAATGTTGTGGCTGATTTATAAGCCTGTGCTCCCTGCGAGTGCAGCTCCCCACCAGGAGCCCGGGATGGCAGAATCGGCCCCTTGATTCAAGTCATGTGATTCAACTGTAGAAACCTAGGGGTAGGTCTCGACTTTATGCCATACTGTAAAACAGGTGATAGTGAGTTGGCAGCCCCTTTTACATTGCTCCCGATTTTAATTTCTGTTGAAGTCACAAAGGCAAGATTTACCCCCTCTTGCCCATCACAATTGCACCATGAGACTTAACAGCAAGGGAAAGGTACAAACTTGTTCATAATCTATAAAACTCCCCCACCCCCACTCCCTTGCCACAGAAATTCCAACCATAAGGTTCATTCAGTGAACTGGACCTCCCAGCATGGAGCTTTACTTGACAGGAGTATCAGTCGGAGAATCAGCATTAGCACCAGGAATAAATGATTGTGAAAGTCGCCGGTTTATCTTAAAAGTTCAACTGGTTTACTAATGTCCAAAAGAAAGGGGATCTACCACCCCTCTGTGATTCCTTGATTAAAACCAAGATTAAAAATAATAATTGTTAGTGGTGGACAAAGTAGGCAATGCAGGAGTTACATGACTAGTCCTGATATTGTGCCCTTTTCATTTATTACATAGAGAGTACAGCACAGAAACAGGCCATTTGGCCCAACTAGTCTATGCCGGTGTTTATGCTCCACCCAAGCCTCTGCCCACCCCTCTTCATCTAACCCTATCAGCATATAAACAAACGAAAGTAAGTTAAGACCAGACACGTCAGCACAATAACACTGGCCCTTTAAGCACTTCAGTAATAGCATCTCCAAAACATGTCTGCATTTCATTGTGTAATATTAGTTGTCTTTGAAATAGATAAAGATATTTTTATATATCAGAGTGGCGACAGCAAATGTTCAGCATTATCTTCTGGGACCATTCATAATCATCACAAACCTTTACATTTATTGATAATTGTACACAAGTCTCTGCAGCCATTGCTAAATCCCAGAAACCTCCATAGCCCACGATGAACTCACTGGTCCTTTCTTGCTTTGTATTTTCTTATGTCCTTGTTACACTCAATTAGATCTGAGACTGAAATTAAAACAGAAAATGCTGGAAAACACTCAGCAGGTCAGGCAGCATCTGTGGTGATAACTTTTCACCAGAACTGGAAAGATTACACAAATTGGGGTTGTATTCTCTGGAGTTTCGAAGGTTAAGGGGTGATCTGATCGAAGTTTATAAGATATTAAGGGGAACAGATAGGGTGGATAGAGAGAAACTATTTCCACTGGTTGGGGATTCTAGGAGTAGGGGGCGCAGTCTAAAAATTAGAGCCAGACCTTTCTGGAGCGAGATTAGAAAACATTTCTACACACAAAGGGTGGTAGAAGTTTGGAACTCTCTTCCGCAAACGGCAATTGATACTAGCTCAATTGCTAAATTTAAATGTGAGATAGATAGCTTTTTGGCAACCAAAGGTATTAAGGGATATGGGCCAAAGGCAGGTATATGGAGTTAGATCACAGATCAGCCATGATCTTATCAAATGGCGGAGCAGGCACGAGGGGCTGAATGGCCTACTCCTGTTCCTATGTTCCTGTGATGAACAGCTTTTAAACAAGTGCAGAGTCAGGGATAAGGGAGGCAGGAAAGGAACAAAGAATGATGGGATTTTATAGAGTGGAGGGTGGGGGTGATTTAATGACAAAAGGGGTGATGGTGCAAGGCAAAAGGTAATGGGACAAGTGGTGGGTGCAGAGACGGTGTAAATTGTTACAGAATGTCCAAGAGAAAATGGGTGATAAAGTTGTTGAACTCAATGTTAAGGCCAGAAGGCTGTAAAGTGCTGAGTCTGGATTGGCCTGGCAGGGGTGGGGGGTGGGGGTGGGTCGGGGGGGGGGGGGGTGGGTGGGTCGGGGGGGGGTGGGTCGGTGGGGGGGGGTGGAGTCGGGGGGGTGGGGAGCAGCACAAAGCTAGATTATCAGGGGTAGTTGATAATTTTGTTTCTCGCTCTGTATACAGCAGCGATGCTGGGTCTGTAGTGGCGGGCAGTTCCCTTCAGAAGTGTGTAATTCTCCATCCTGATGGATATAATTATTTCATATCCCAATTCAATTCCTCAGCCCGTGTCAATAACAGGACAAAATCTGTTCCTTCTCACATCACACCTTTGGACCAGAGGGAATATGTTGGTGACAGGTTTTGACATGTGGCCCTGTCAGATGCTTGAGAAGGATACAGCATGGCTGTTCGATGGACAAGTGTCTTTCTTGAGATGAAGTGCTATAATTGGAGCTCTTGTCTCCTGGTTCTTGATATCGTATAGAATGAAACATTATTATCTATTCATGAGAAACAAAATAATTTCTGCTAGCTGGCAACCAGATAACTGAATCTAAATGTGGTAGAAAGCATGTTATCAGTCTGCTTATAGACTGGATTTTCAAAGCATGCGTCACCGAGTCACCTTAATATTATCAAAGCACTCAAGTATTCCTTTCAGGCCGACCAGCAAAATGATCACTTTAATTTTTGGAAGAACTGTATTTAAAAAAAATCAACCTGACTATATTTGCTCAGCTATTTAAGATGTATATAAATACATTAAAAGGATTGCACACAGCATGCACTTCCTGTGTCACATTTACTTCCTGTAACACTTTCCCCAATCTTATTTTGTTGATAATATTTCTATTGTTATAAAGCAGCATATCCTCCAAATGCTACAGGGGATTTTTTTCTCTCTCTCTCTCTCTCTCTCTGTCTCCCTCTCTCTCTCACACACACACACACACACACACTCTCACTTTCTCTCAGTCTCACACACACATACACAGACACACACTCTTTCTCTCTCACTCTCACATGCTCTCTTTCTCTCACACGCACTGTCATATATATGAAAGGGATATACCTTGTGAAACAACAAAGTGGCATTTGCTGTCAGAGGTCCAAAGTACACTGCTAAAAATAATAGGGAAACAAGAAAAACTTTCACCTATTGTCAAGTCCATAGCTAAAGGAGCAAGTAAGGGGTACAATCATTTCTTGTTTGCTCTGATGGTGAAATTCATTGACAGCTTTAATAATTTTAATAACTATCTAGTCAATCTCCTGTTTTGCACACAGAAAGTCAAGTTGAAGTGTAGTTTTTATGAGAAGCAGTGTACAACCCTACCTCGCTGCTTCTCAAATTGCTGTAAATTTTATAAAATCAAAGTATATTATTAATAAAAATAATGACAATGTATGACTTTAAAATGCGGATTGAATTACATCTGCACACTCAGGTCCAATCATCTCTCGTCCTCTAATGTTAAAGACTACACTTCAACTTGACTTTCAAGTTAGTTTTTTAAATTATTAAAGCTTTCAATGAATTTCACCATCAGAGCAAACGAGGAATTATTGTGCCCTTTACTCACTCCTTTAGCTTTTGGGATTGACAATAAGTGAAAGCCCTATTTGTTTGCCTATTATTTTTGGCACTGTATTGCTGTTCACAAGTTTTTCATCTGATATTTCCGTCTGAATTTGAGTATTGTTTTTAAAACAAAACAAATCATGGTTATATCAGGTTAAAATGGAGCTTTTGACCAAGGTTTTACAACGCGAATGAAAATCTATGGGCCTTTGAAATTATGCTGGTCAATATTAGCTTGTAAATATTAACCATCTTATAAAAAGAAAGAGGTTAATTCCTCAGTTAAATTAGCAAACAAAAGAATTAAGTACAAGCTCATTCGAAGTTCAGGCACAGTGTATCTTCAAGGCTTCTGAAATCAGAATATTCCTTCGAAACCAGTCACTGACTGACTTCAGCTTAGAGCCATCTCAAACAATTATCTTGTGATTACCTAGAAACGGAAACCTATTTCCCAGCACTGCAGACTGATTGTATAAATTTTAGATTGAATGTAATCTTACAGCACAAGTTCTGGGGAGCAAGATCTTAGCAGATGTGTTATGTTGGGTCAGCTGACAGCAGAGACCGCATCTAAAGAATTATAAGTGGGCGTGGGAATGAGAAGAAAATCAGGTGAAATTAGACATCCCCCACACACACACACACACACACACACACACAACCGCAATTCCCTAGGGATAACTACAAACTGAAGATAATCTGCATGATTTTTTAACTGGGTCCGGAAACCCATCAGTTTACTGTAATTGTCGCTGGCATATCAGTAATTGAAAAACCTATCAGTAATTCAGATTCAAACAAGAGTTACAAGGCTCACAAATGTGGGGGATGGGAAATAGTCACCTTAGCCTCACAAAGCACCAGAATGAAGATCACGCTGGTCGTTAGATCATCAGAACTCTGATTGGAAGGTGGTGGGGAGCTTTCCTCTGCTTGTTATATGTTAGCAACATTATAAACATACGGGGATAGGGCGGGGGGAGTGGGACCAGCTGGATTGCTCTTGCATAGAGCTGGAGCGGACTCGATGGGCTGAGTGCCCTCCTTCCATGCTGTAACCTTTCTATGATTCTATTCTATCATAGCGGGAGGATTTTCACTGACAATGTAACCTTGTCTTTCGTGGTTTGCTGAGAAAAGGGGAGAAAATTGCAGGGCTACAGGGAAAGAGCAGGGGGAGTCAGTCTAATTAGATAGCTCTTTCAAAGAGCCAGTGCAGGCACGATGGGCCGAATGGCCTCCTTCTGTGCTGTAAGATTCTATGAAACAGCAACCCAATAATGTCTAACCAAGGCAGTGAGCTCACTGGTGCTGAAATGACTATCTCCATCTAAGGTAAGAGATAGCTACAAATTGGTTATAAAGCAATCACATCAGATAATAAAAAATACTGCAGGTGCTGGAAATCTGAAATAAAGAAACAGGGAATACTGGAAACACTTAGGTGAGTCAGAAACCCATTTGCTGCACTGTCGATAACCTGGCAGTATTATTGTAGAAGTTGGGAGCAGCCAGAGGTTTTTAAAAAAAAAAATACTTTCAGGTTAAAACAAAACTTGAAAAATTTTTCAAATTTATTCGAAACACCTGTTGAAAGGAGGTTTGGAGACTCTCGATTATCGACCAGGGGCAATCCCCTCCATTATGGTGAGTAATTGTAGCTTTGAATTGGACCATTATGTGTGTACACTCACACACACATACACACACATACTCTCGCGCGCACACTCTCTCTCTCTCACACACACACACACACTCCCTCCCTCTTACACACACCCCCACTCACCTCTCTCTCTCTCACACAAACACACACCCCCACTGGTCTGCCCCTTCCTCCATAATACAGAAACCCCATTATTCTTTGGTTTCCAGTGAATCATCTAAAAATACAAGGAGTCACTTTGGTGCACATTTTATTTGCGTATTTATTGTAATAAATGAGCTAAGAATTTACATTTGCTTATTTTCCAAATACATTTTATTCTACATTCAACAAGTAAATAAAAATCAGTGAGGTGGTATTAAAACTGCATCCCCCATCCCCCCCCCCCTCCCCGATGCCAACACAGAGAGAAAGCATCCTCGATTGGTGACTGCTGTTTTTATTTAATCAGTCCCGGTAATTTTAATTCCCTCACAATGAGACTTTTTTCCCCCTTCAAATAATACACAGTAGGAACTGAACTGACAGCATTGTGCAGTCAAGGGCTTTGTATAACCTACACTGGCCATAGCTCTGCGCACTGAGACCCATGTGACAAAATGATACCACTGTTTTGCTGGTACAAAGCAGGGTGGCTTTAGTGATACGAAAATTTCAAAAAAGCGAATACTGTAAGGTATATTTTTTTGATATAAATACATCTTTTATATACAGTAAAGTAAAAGTAATCCCAGTATTACCAAACAACTTGTTCTTAGTTTCTGACCTCTTCCCTGATCACATTTCTGTCTCATTCATGTACTGGATTTGCCACTTTTAGATTTAGTCCAAGTGTGTGTGCTGGATCGATAATCCTGAGCAGTGAGAGACACACTGGATAATAAAGGATGGCTAGGAACATATAACAGAGCTATAAAACAGAGCTTGATATATAACAGAGATACCAGTTCAGTGATGTTTCAAATCGAATGTTGCTCACTAACTTTTTGTCAAGGTCCACAATCCTGACCAACAACTTCCCTGAGGGTCACTCATAATCATCGTCTTCCCTGAGGGTCACTCATAACCATCGTCTGCCCTAAGGGTCACTCATAACCATCGTCTGCCCTGAGGGTCACTCATAACCATCGTCTGCCCTGAGGGTCACTCATAACCATCGTCTGCCCTGAGGGTCACTCATAACCATCGTCTGCCCTGAGGGTCACTCATAACCATCGTCTGCCCTGAGGGTCACTCATAACCATCGTCTGCCCTGAGGGTCACTCATAACCATCGTCTGCCCTGAGGGTCACTCATAACCATCGTCTGCCCTGAGGGTCACTCATAACCATCGTCTGCCCTGAGGGTCACTCATAACCATCGTCTTCCATGAGGGTCACTCATAACCATCGTCTTCCCTGAGGGTCACTCATAACCATCGTCTTCCCCGAAGGTCACTCATAACCATCGTCTTCCCCGAAGGTCACTCAGAACCATCGTCTTCCCCGAGGGTCACTCAGAACCATCGTCTTCCCCGAGGGTCACTCAGAACCATCGTCTTCCCCGAGGGTCACTCAGAACCATCGTCTTCCCCGAGGGTCACTCAGAACCATCGTCTTCCCCGAGGGTCACTCAGAACCATCGTCTTCCCCGAGGGTCACTCAGAACCATCGTCTTCCCCGAGGGTCACTCAGAACCATCGTCTTCCCCGAGGGTCACTCAGAACCATCGTCTTCCCCGAGGGTCACTCAGAACCATCGTCTTCCCCGAGGGTCACTCAGAACCAGCGTCTTCCCCGAGGGTCACTCAGAACCAGCGTCTTCCCCGAGGGTCACTCAGAACCATCGTCTTCCCCGAGGGTCACTCAGAACCATCGTCTTCCCCGAGGGTCACTCAGAACCATCGTCTTCCCCGAGGGTCACTCAGAACCAGCGTCCTGCCCGAGGGTCACTCAGAACCAGCGTCCTGCCCGAGGGTCACTCAGAACCAGCGTCCTGCCCGAGGGTCACTCAGAACCAGCGTCCTGCCCGAGGGTCACTCAGAACCAGCGTCCTGCCCGAGGGTCACTCAGAACCAGCGTCCTGCCCGAGGGTCACTCAGAACCAGCGTCCTGCCCGAGGGTCACTCAGAACCAGCGTCCTGCCCGAGGGTCACTCAGAACCAGCGTCCTGCCCGAGGGTCACTCAGAACCAGCGTCCTGCCCGAGGGTCACTCAGAACCAGCGTCCTGCCCGAGGGTCACTCAGAACCAGCGTCCTGCCCGAGGGTCACTCAGAACCAGCGTCCTGCCCGAGGGTCACTCAGAACCAGCGTCCTGCCCGAGGGTCACTCAGAACCAGCGTCCTGCCCGAGGGTCACTCAGAACCAGCGTCCTGCCCGAGGGTCACTCAGAACCAGCGTCCTGCCCGAGGGTCACTCAGAACCAGCGTCCTGCCCGAGGGTCACTCAGAACCAGCGTCCTGCCCGAGGGTCACTCAGAACCAGCGTCCTGCCCGAGGGTCACTCAGAACCAGCGTCCTGCCCGAGGGTCACTCAGAACCAGCGTCCTGCCCGAGGGTCACTCTCAGTAATGCTGCACTACAGGGTGATGGGGCATGGGTCTGCAGCAGTGAGCTGTTGTGCACAGGCGCTGAACGCAGATGATGCGCTCTCCCACGGGGAGAAGAACATCGTTGGATCAATAGTTTTAATTTTACTATGACTGTTTCACTTACTGTTTGGTAGGTGAGATGGCCCCGCCTTCTAATAGTGTTGCCTTCCTTTCTTTTGGGGGGACCAAAAAAATGGAGGGAATAACACTGAACACCAGTTTGGACAACATTCTACAGTGAGGAGGTTTAGAGGCACACGGGACAGGGGGTCTGTCGAGAGCCAATGGGAGATCGGTCACAAATAGTCTCTGGGCTGCATTAGGAATATCAGCCTCTTAAAACATGAATCAAAAGTTGACGTTTGTTATGCAAGCCCAGAGATTATGGGGTTGAATTTCCATGGGGGTTCTCCTGATCGTCTCCTGAAACTTTGGCACAATCTGGAGAAATGGTATAATTGGCATTTACTCTATTCCTGGAGTTTCCTCGAACCTTCCACCGAAGCTACAATTGGCAGATCCTCCGCAGAAATTCACCCCCTCTGTTACAGCCTTCACTTATTCCTAGCCATCTCTCATTTCTGTGTAATGTCTACATTTTTAGGAATATTATGATAAAAGATTACTCATCAAGCCATTATCTTTCAAGTTGAAGTTGAATCTTGCCAAAAGTGGACTGTCCCAGTATCTGTGATGAAAGCATTCGCAGTGAGACAGGAACGTGTGACACGAGGGAAAATGTGACTAGAATTTTTGCAGTCTGTTGCTATGTCGGTATATACAGCAAAACCCAACCTTTCTCATTCATTGAAAAGATTTTAGAATGCAGTGTTACAGTCCCTGCTACAATGTACACAGTTGTTGGCTTTTTCTTTGAGAAACCGTATAAAGTACCCTCTTTTTATAACTTAGTTTTCATATTCCAAAAGATATCATTGTAAAAGGTCTACTGTGTTATGTACATTTTAAGAAAAACGAGGCATTATATAACATTGTTAAATTAATTGATACTTGAACAATATCACAAAATACTATACAGGTCAATGTCCTCATTAACCCTTGGAGATAAAGCCTTTCTCTGCAAAAGTATACAATTATTATTGTTTCCATTCACTTGTGTCACCTACTGTACACTAAAGTGGCATTTGGTTGAGAAACCTGTGAGAGGTTGAGGTGAAGGTGAGAGGCCGAGGCCCATAGTGTTAGGATATCACTGAGGATGAAAAAGTAAGTGAGAGTTAAGGTAAATCATGATGTAGTGATTAGATGACACCAAACTTGGGTTTTGAAAGCTTTGGATTGTAGGAGGTAAAGAGTTCCCCAGTTTTGAGGTTCTGAGGATTTTGATGGTATAGCAAGTCTTGGGCCGCCGCCATAACTTTGCTGGAGATGCAGCGGAGACCCAGAGTACACGCGTAAACAGGGTGTCCACTCCATCTCCGGCAAAGATACAACAGCAGAGCGAGAGCAGCTCCAAGGAAATTCCTGGTCTTGATTTCAAACGGTGAAGATGCAGAAAGGAGGAAGACGTGTAGGATGGGGAATCACGAGGCAAAGGAGAGAAACATTCAGAAGAACATTGATCATAGTTGCATTAACAAAATTAAAAGCGACAAGAAAGATTGTGATGAAGAAAGAGAAGTTGGAGGCTAGAACTTAGGTTGCCTCTCAAATGAGAATTTTTTAATATCCTCTCCAAGAAGGATTTGAAAATATAAAACCAAGCAAATTAAAAAAAAAATATTATCTGGGATGCTTGTCTTAGGAACATAGGAACAGAAGTAGCCAATCAGGCCCTCGAGCCTGTTCTGCCAATCAGTTAGATCATGGCTGATCTGTATCATAACTCCATTTACTTGCCTTGGTTCCATAACCCTTAATACTCTTGCCTAACAAAAATCTATCAATCTCAGTTTTGAAATTTTCAATTGACTCCCAGCCTCAACAGCTTTTTTGGGGAGAGAGTTCCAGATTCCCACTGCCCTTTGTGTGAAGAAGTGCTTCCTGACATCACCCCTGAATGGCCTAGCTCTAATTTTAAGGTTATGTCCCCTTGTACTGGACACCCCCACCAGAGGAAATAGTTTCTCCTTATCTACCCTATCAACTCCTTTAACCATCTTAAACAGCTCAATTACATCATCCCTTAATCTTCTGCACTCGAGGGAATACAAGCCTAGTCTATGCAGCAAGATGTCTATGTCTTATTTAATCCTTGAAACCCCATCCACATCAACATTCAATAGATGTGATACATGGATGGCACTGACAAATGGTAATTTGTCTACTTTAATCTGAGAGGCTCAGTCCTGAATATCTTGGGCAATGTTTCCATCATTTAATACCTACAAAAGTCATCTTCTGCAAGAATTTACTACGAAACTTAAGATTATTGGCAAAAGAGAGGAGATGAGGAGAAATCTTTTTAAGCAGAGGAGTGAGACTAATTGGATAGCTCTTGCAAAGAGTTGGCACAGGCATGATGGGCTGAATGGCCTCCTTCTGTGCTGTAAGATTCTACGATTCCATGAAATATTGTAAGATATAATTAGAAAAATGGGAGGAGCCACACATTTCTTAACTCACAATTGGTGGATGGTTCGCAAACTGCTCTCAACTCAATCCTGACACACTCTTCATGCACATAAAAAAAATCAGCCATTGGTTTTCTCCCCTCCTCTCCTCTTGAAGGCATTGATGATGTACATGGATCCATGGGTGATTATCATCATGTGGTACTTCACCCAAGGGGCCATTCGTCATACATGAGCCGCGACGGTCAGTTTTAGTACGCTACTTGACCCCAACAAGGTCACAAAGGAGCCTCATCCTTTACTCACCTGATGTCTACACACCCACATTCACCAGGGAATGCTGGACCTTGATCGGAAGTGGATGTAAAAGTCAGATAGTCAGGTGGTGAAGGATAGAATACTAGAGCCTAGTCTTCAGTTGTTTCCGAGCCTTTATTCTCAGAGATCCCCATTACACACCCAGCACCCCCTAGATAAGCTCCCTCCGATAAATGGATACAAGAGAGTCCCCAATTGATACCCACCACCTAAATACAATTAACACTGATTGATATAAATCGCATGATACAATTAACAATGGAAACCCTGCTTGATTTTCCCTCTCTTTCTAGCTCATAGGTTTGAGGCCGATTTTAGTGATCCTACCACTGTCCTATCTCAGCACAGACTCATGTTAGAATCAAGGACCTTCCTGGCCTGAATGGGTCAGTTATTCACTCGGCTATATCAGGGGAGCACTTCTGTGCACCTTCTAATTGCATATTTAAGATTCTTGTCAACAGAAAAGAAAACAAGAATAAAACTATCAGCCCAAGTAATTGTTAAAACGGTTCACCACGGTCCAGTGGATGCAGTGTAGAAGGAACTGGGCACTCATAGGACAATGAGAATGTAGCAACAGGATTAGGCTATTTAGCCCCTCAAGCCTGCTCCATTCAATGAGATCATGGCTGTTCTGTGACCTAACTCTATATATTCACCTTAGCCCCATATCCCTTAATAACTTTAGTCAACAAAAACCTATCGATCTCCGATTCAAAATTAACAATTGAGCTAACATCAACTGCCGTTTGCGGAAGAGAGTTCCAAACGTCTCCCACCCTTTGCGCGTAGAAATATTTCCTAACTTCACTCCTGAAAGTCCTGGCTCTAATTTTTAGGCTCTGTCCCCTAGTCCGAGACTCCCCAACCAGCGGAAATAGTTTCTCTCTATCCACCCTATCAGTTCCCCTTAATATCTTGAAAACTTCAATCAAATCACCCCTTAATCTTCTAAATTCCAGGGAATACAACCCTAGTTTGTGTAATCTCTCCTCGTAATTTAACCATGGAGTCTAGGTACCATTCTAGTGAATCTACGCTGCACTCCCTCCAAGGCCAATATATCCTTCTTAAAGTGCGGTGGCCAGAACTGAATGCAGTACTCCAGGTGTGGACTAACCAGGGCTTTGTTTGGCTGTAGCATAACCTCTATCCCCTTGTATTCTAGTCCTCTAGATATAAAGTATATCATCATTGTGATTGTGAGTTCCAAGTATTTTAATGCAAATTACCATCCTAATTTGCTCTTGCCTGAAATATTAAAGAGATCTTGGCCTTCACACTCATGAAAGTAATTTACCACCACTATATAGAGGAGACATGATGAAGAGCACTTGATTGTAGAAAATGAACTATTCAGTGTCATTAGTTATGCAATCCTAAACACCGGAGGCACAGTTGAGTTACATCATTCCTGTCAGAGATTATTTGCATTCAATTTGTACTACACGTGTTTGTGTATAGTAGTTAAACCCTTAAGATATTTTGGAACATTTTTTTTCCATTGAACTCTTGTGGTGGTGTTTTGTGGTTGTAATTATGATACTGTAGGGAGTAGTGGTGGATTGTTGAGAAAGTTGAAGGGTTAGATGTAGTCCAGCCATCGATCTTTACAAACCTCAATGTTGAGTAATGACACCTACTGTGTTTACAACAGTGAGGTCTTGTGTATCCTTTCATTGAATAATTCAGTGAAAAAGGAGACAATTCAGCCATTCATGCCAGGGCTAGCCCCTGCAAAAGGACCTATCTACTCAGCCCATTTTTATGCTTCTTGCTAATCATTTTGGGAAGTATTTTTTTTCAGATCAGTGGACAGTATTTCTGCTGTTTCCACCCAGGGAGATAACTAGATTATCAATTGTGACTGTTGGTGTTGGAGGAGATTAAGATAAAGTGAGCTTACTCACTGTAGGACATTGGGCAGCTTCTTTTTCTCTTTAGTAAGTGTGGCTCAGTAATATAACTATGTTGAACAGCAGCTTCTAGAGATAAGGACAAAGAGTGTGTCAACACAGTGAGGCTGAGTTGGGGGATGAGTGAGGATGTGCAGGTGGGTTGTTTTTGCAAAAGATATCGGATGGCCTACACTGGTCATGTGGGAATGGGAAATACAGCAATTGAGCAATTAAGTATTTTAATTTCAGTTGTTTGGACTTCCTTGATTGTGCCAGCTGCCTAATGTTTGTCACTGGTTATTAATGATGTGGAGATGCCGGTGATGGACTGGGGTTGACAATTGTAAACAATTTTACAACACCAAGTTATAGTCCAGCAATTTTATTTGAAATTCACAAGCTTTCGGAGGCTTCCTCCTTCCTCAGGTGAATGCTGTGGAAATGAAATCCTCGAACCTCTCGCATTTATAAATCACAGAACAATACCTGGTGATTACAGACGTTCTTTCCAACTGCCCGTTGCCAAGGCAATCAGTGTGCAGACAGACAGGTGTTACCTACAAGGTCTCCGAATATACAAACCACCAAAAAAAACAGAGATAGAGAGGCAGAAACATGGAAAAGATTTCATGTTTCCATGTTTCTGCCTCTCTATCTCTTTTTTTTGGTGGTTTGTATATTCGGAGACCTTGTAGGTAACACCTGTCTGTCTGCACACTGATTGCCTTGGCAACGGGCAGTTGGAAAGAACGTCTGTAATCACCAGGTATTGTTCTGTGATTTATAAATGCGAGAGGTTCGAGGATTTCATTTCCACAGCATTCACCTGAGGAAGGAGGAAGCCTCCGAAAGCTTGTGAATTTCAAATAAAATTGCTGGACTATAACTTGGTGTTGTAAAATTGTTTACACTGGTTATTAAGAAACTGATCCCTAAGCTACCTCATCTCCTACCCTGTGGAGAAAGGTTATGGTAGTTAAAGTAATTCCAGTAGTGGATTGTGGGAGGCATAAACCAGTGGTGGGATTACGAGTAAAGCAAATATTTCCCTTTCAATACTGTAGTTCAACTCTGGTCCTCATATAAGTTAAGGTGCAAGTTGAGAGTTGAATAATTTACCACTCTGAATTCACTGATCACTGAGACACGTCTATGATCCCGTTTAGTAAAGCTGCATTACCCTACATTGCCCTGACAACGCATCTCCACTCCACCCTAAGAAAAGCAACTCTTTGCTGCTGTAACAAGCTGGATTCTCTGTATTTGCTCTTCAGAGCTGAGAGTGTTCCATTGATTTCTGAGCTCAAGGTAGATCTGTGCTGTAGACGTAGGTAATTGTGAGTCAGGTGGAGGGAGCCTGATATTGGGTTAAGTACAATATTCCTTTAGCAGGAATAAATTTATAACCTTATAAGAGTTTATTTTCTTTCCTTGCATCACACTGAAACTTAGAACTCAAAGGTAAAGGTTACCAGTATCTTTTCTACTATTTTTATAGCAATACTGATGTAACCAGGTGCCAGCCAATAATATGACTATTACAAGATAAGGCACGGCCAAATAAACTACTACTTTCTTTCAATTTCTTCCGAACATGTTCATCTTAACAATTTTTCCCAGATTACAAACTCAACGAAACACATTTGCGTTACATAATCTATAATATATTAAAAGCCTTGTGTATATCTCACACATCCTGCAGGCACCACATTTCGTTTGTCACACTTTCCCCATTATACTTTATTGCTAACATCCCCATTATAAAGCAGTGTATCCTCTGATTTGCTGTAAGCAACACCACGTGAGATCTGCTAGTAATAAATCGAAGTTTGAAGCCTTCTTTCTCTCCATCACTGTCTGGGTTGCACAGGTATATGTGTGGACTGGCTCTTTTCCCATCGGTCTCGGTGAAATCATTTGGTGTAAGTTTAAAGTGACACGAATACAAATTTGCTACACTTTTGTCTAACTCTGAACTTCAGATACATAATTTTGTTTGAAAAAATCCTTCCTTATTTGTATTTCAAAACAAAATGAGAGACTATACAATATTTCTTCAGCATTGTATTGTCCTGCTAGGGCTGTGATAAACATTTGTACGGGCAGTAATGTGACACATCTGGTCCAATGGGATGTTTAGGGCATTGCTTCAAGTATTACAGCAGGGACCATTGTCCAGTTACAGTCAGATTAGTTGGTCATTGATGGTTGGCTGATTGCATTCAATGATTGTTCTTGGTTTGAAAGACTGACTACCTGTCCATAGTGGTAGGAGAGGCAGACATCTCTTTGGAAGTTTCTTTCTGTGGGCTGCACTCCTTCACTTTCTCAGTGTGCTGGGTTTGGCTTCTTATTCTAGATGACCCAGATATTTTTCCAAGTCTATAATTACTTTACAAAAACGTTTTACTTTCTCTTTAGTTGACCCTCAGAAGGTAGCGTAGTGTAGTGCTAATGTTACTGGACTAGTAATGTAGCGTAGGACTAATGTTACTGGACTAGTAATGTAGCGTAGGACTAATGTTACTGGACTAGTAATGTAGCGTAGGACTAATGTTACTGGACTAGTAATCTGTAATCCAGCGAGAACGTGAGTTCAAATTCCATCATGAGAATTTAAATTCAGTTTTTTTTACAAAATCTGGAAATAAAAAGCTGCTATCAGTAAAAGTGACCACAAAGCTGTCGGATTGTCATAAAAACCCAACTGGTTCAGTAATGTCCTTTAGGGAAGGAAAGCTGCAATCCTTAATATGGTTAATATGGCCATAAAAAAGGCAAACCAAGCACTAGGGTTCATTTCTAGAGGGATAGAATTGAAAAGCAGAGAAGTTATGTTAAACTTGTATAGAACCTTGGTTAGACCACACTTGGAGCACTGTGCATAGTTCTGGTCTCAATATTATAGAAAGGATATAGGGGCATTGGAGAGGGTGCAAAAAAGATTCATACAGATGATACCAGAACTGAGAGGATATACTTACCAGGAAAGGCTGAACAGGCTGGGACTCTTTTCTCTAGAAAAGAGAAAAATGAGGGTTGGTCTGATAGAGGTCTTTAAGATAATGATAGGGTAGACGTAGAGAAAATATTTCCACTTGTGGGGCAGTCCAAAACCAGAGGCCATAAATATAAGATATAAGGAGAAACTTTACCCAGAGTGGCAAGAATGTGGAACGTGCTACCACAAGGAATAGTTGAGGTGAATAGCATAGATGCATTTAAGGGGAAGCTGGATAAGCACATGAGGGAGAAAGGAAGAGAAGGATATGGTGATAGGGTGAGATGAAGTAGAGAGGGAGGAGGCTGGTGTGGAGCCGGCACAGATCAGTTGGGCAAATGGCCTGTTTTGATGTAATACATCTCTCATTTTGGCAGACATTTTTAACTTGTTCTGCTCTTCAAATATTGAATATGAGCTTTTATGTTTCAATGCATCTCTCTTTGCTTATACAATGACATCTTTATGATTAAAAAAATATTAATGACACCAAGCTTTTAAAATTTATTGAGCCCTCCAATGTACTCCACTGAAGGCACGCACTAACAGCTCCAAAGGCACTGGCCATATTCCAGGACCTCACCCAAATGATTATCCTTCATGTGTGAGCCTAGACAGTGAGTGCTGCCGGGCTATTTGAGTGTGATAGTCTCACAGCTAAACTTGATCCTCCTCTCACCTGGCAGCTACACATGGCACTTTCTAGCAGGATTTACTGGATAGAGACCAGGAGAAGGATACCTGTCTGATTTTTCTTTTATCCTCCGGCTTAGTCTAAGGGCACTGATGACAATTATGGCGCCTGAACTGCTTTCTTGGCTGAGATCAGCTAACTCACTATAGACTGGGAATGGAACCTGGATCATTATGGTCTGTACAGGTCAGCTTTACACTGATCCGTGAATCAACCATCTGAGCCATCGAGAGAGTTACTTAATCCTGCTTAATGTTTCTCTTATATTTTTAAATCTTACTTAATAAGGTATTAACACCTCATTTGGGGAGTTTTTGGTATAGTCTATCTATGTATAATAGATACCTCATTGAACAAATTCCAAGAGTCACTCTACTAAAGAAAAAAATCCACATAAATCTTTGCTTTTGAAGCCCTTTATGTAATGCTGCATGTTATGTGCAAGGAATAAGATGGAATACTTTGTCGCTTCCTTGTAGGTAACAACCATGCTATGTTTTAACTTACCTTGCAGTCCCCTCACTCGCCCATTGTTAGTAGAAAACATTTTCAAATTGCAGTACGTTATGAAGTTTACCAGGGTACTCAGCTATCAATTGCTGGGGAAAGCCCATTGTTAGTAATATAACTAATAGAACTGCGATAGATAGTGATGGGATGTAAGGAGAAAAAGTTACCTACAATAAGCGTCTCATGTAAAGGATACTCCAATGAGGTCTCTTCGACTCAAACTCCCAATTTTAATACCTGAAAATTACTTTTTTTTTACTTTCCTTGGTCTGACGCCTGCCCCTATGCAGAACACATCTGCATCAGGCCATGACAAACTGACCGTCTCCTTGCCTTGACCCTAATTAATATACATTATCAATATCAATTAACATTGGAGTCCCAGAACATTTTGACAGCTCTAAAAACCTGAGAGCAGAGGTTTCTCCCACTCATGTATATCTGATAGTGTAGAGCCATACATCAATTGAACTTCTTCTACTATAGTCCTGACCCTGGATGCATTACTGGGCCATTTGTTGGTGCTAAATTGTTTCTGACCTTTAATGAAGCTTCAAGAGTCATTGAATATTGTTTTTTTCAAAAACATTACATTTTAGTGTCTCTATATCATTCTGCTATTAGTTCTAGTACTGCGAAAGAGGCCATACTTTGTTTATCTGCAGCAGTTTATACAGTTTATCAATTATCCATTCCCTTTGTATGAAAAATTTATAAAATAATGTGACACAAAACTATAGCTCTAGAGTAACTGGTTATCTAAAAAAAAAATCACAGTTATACAGAAGAAAAGAGAATTATATATAATAAACTAGAGAGCATGTGACCTGCTAGGTCCTCATATAACCTCACAAGTTGGAAGGGAGCTTAGACCGGACAGGTTCCAAATCAGAACCAAAGCTTACTGATCCCTTCCGAGGAACAGATTCGTCCTTAGATAATGTAGTTGGGAAAGTAGCAGCAGATGCTCCAAGTACTTGTCCTTGTGGTTGAGGTAAAGACCCTGAGGACAACTGCCTAGGTAGAGTCATACGCTCAGGGATGGAGCTGCATGGTTTGCTTAGACGTGCGGGTCTAGAAAAGGTTGTTAAACTGCCCGCGGATTCTCTGACTGAGGAAGGGCTGCTTCGATGCATTGCTTGAGCCAACTCTTGGGGCAAGGATGGCTGAGAAGCAGAAATCACCTTAATGTCCTGCGTGAGACGGCCGATTGGCTGCGTACTTTTTACAGTGATGATTTGTTGAAGTGCTGGAGGAGTTTGTGGCATCAGGAGAGAGCTATGGGATCCTGATACATCAGGTGGGCCACAATGAAATGTTCTTTTAGTCACTGGACTTTGAACTGGAGGATTTGGAGCATGAGGGGTGTAGCACAGAGACGCGGTGCCTGAATGTTGCAGCTGTGACACAGGAGCTGACGGATAACTGGGTTTTTCTGGTTGAATTTGGACCATGGTGCTTGGTTGTTGTCCTAATCCACTTTGTGGCATTTGAAAGTGTGCTGATGGAGAGCTTGAACTGGCTTGAGGAAGGAGACTTAAACTGGGTGAAGGAGATCTGCTTGCAGCTTGATGAAGCTGGCTTAGATTAGCTGAGGGAGAACTAGGTGTCAGTTGCTGGAACTGGTTCAGTCCAGCTGATTGTGCGCTGCTTGGAAACTGAAGATGACCGGGGTTCACCTGAGGTGATTTGGAGGCAGGTTGAAATTGGCTAAAGCCAGTGGTGGCAGGGCTAGACAAAGGCTGGTGGAGCTGCGGGAAGGTAGGGGAGGACGATCCTAGGGTACACTGTTGTAGACCAGATATAGGTGAGCTGCTTAAAAACTGCTGGAGTTGTCCTAGGCTGGCTGAAGGTGAGCTAGCCCTAGACTGTTGAATTTGACTTAAACTAGTTGAAGTCGCACCTGAACGAACATGTCCTGAGCTTGCAGAAGGAGAACCAGTTGCAAGTTGCTGGAGTTGATTCAAACTGCTGGATGCTGAGCCGCTTATGAGCTGATGTGTCTGAAATAAAGAAGCCGAGGGTGATTCTGCACAGGGTGTCTGTAATTGTGATGGTGTACTAGATGGAGAGCCCACTGAAGAAGGTCCTGTGGTTGGAGCAGAATATTGCACCCTCCGTAGCTGTCTTGGTGTTTGGCTGGATTGTTGTCCCAGCGAACTTAGAATGGATACGGGAGGCTGGAATATACTTCCAGGGAGGCCTGGGTGGTGATGTGTGAGTGCGATAGCCACAGATGTGGTGGCAGCTGCTGCCTGTAGTGGTGCTTGGACCAGTGGTGTCCAGATGACTGGCGCTGGAGAGGAAACCGTGGGTGCCGGATTCTGGATGTTCTGTGCCATCTCCCTGTCGTGCTGTACAATCTGCTGTATGATCTCATTCTCCTGATAGTTCAAGGCACCAGAGTTCAGGTCATGCTGCACTTTATGGAGCAAAATAGAATTTTTCTTGCCTGCAGAAACAGAAAGTGGGAACATGTTAGAATATATGAGGAAGCTTCTCGTCCCTCACATTTTTATGGTCCCTTCTCAGTTACTGTGTTCACTCTACGACGGCAGAATTCCTTTGTTGAGGCATTAGAAGTCATCGAGGTAATTCCACCATCCAGTTCTCTCAGTGGGCTTGTGCGCCTGTGATCTCCTGATCCATGAGTCCTGCTCTTCACCCCTCACATGCAGCCTTCAGCAAAGCCACTACCTGGCGGAAACCAGGCTGGGGGGCAGTTAAAATAATGCCAGGCACTTACCCCCTCTGATCCCTCTGCCTTCCCACCGTGTGCCGGTATTAACCTGCACTTTTGAGCCGGTGAGGAGGACAATCGCAGGAAGGAAGCAGGATCCTACTTTAAATATCCAGATCAGGGCCGATGATGCCATTAGGACCCGATCTGCAATTTTAACCTGAGGCCTGAGCGGAGGAGCAGCGTCTGGCGGGGCTCTGCAAAGATTTATTTAAATAAGGCCCTGCCGTTAAGATCGGCAAAGTCGCCACGTCCCTGGGTTCGTTATCTGCTTACGGGCCCCCCCCGTATCCTTCCCGCCACCTCTACCCCTGTGAAAATCGAGGTCTTCGAATCTGATTACACACTGTATAATGTTCTGTTTCTTTTCTCTGTTGTCTGATATAATAGTTTACATGTTTTCTGTAATTAAAAAGAGAGTTTAAGATACACTGCAATCATCTCAGTCAGATTTAAAAGCATGAAACCGTTCTGTTCTGATACTGAGCCCTAAAGACGGGCAAAATCAGAGGTTTGATACCAGATCCGTGCCGAGTTAGCGAATCTTGGCCAGGGTTGCTATAGGAGCGGCACAAGTGGCCGTGACTACGCAGGAGGGAAGAAACAGCCGCTCCTATTTGCTGCCCAGTGACCTCTGGTGTCAATAGCAGATGTAGGAGGTGGGTGAGGGCTTGGCTGTAGCACCTCCGTGACTGAATAACCTGATGTTATTCACTGTCTAGGCTCATATGAGACAAGAAGATGGGTACTTTGGTGAGATAACGCAGGGCTGTCGTTTCCCATAGTAAAGTGTGGAGCGTGAATCAGCACCTTCAGGGAGTGGAAAGGAAACACATAAGAAAAATAACTCTAGAACAAAATATACTGTGAGTAGTTTGTGTCATGTATTGTCAGACTATTGCGTGGATCTGATTAAACCCTATTATAAATATTACTATAGTTATCTACAGTGTATAATCTTGCCATACAGTAATTAAAATGTCAGTTCTAAAGTGTGCAATGAGTTCAATTTCATCAGTTAATTAAACGGCTGCAAACAGATCTTCACACTAGCAATTCATTTAAATCATGGTGTGATGGATTACAGGCTGCATACCTGACGTCTATATTCAAACATTTTAGCCCTGAAAGCCTATAGGCCAGAATTTGCTGCAACAAAGCATCTAACGACGTCTGCCATTAAGTTAGACTTGCCTCTGCTCCCTTCAACTTAAAAAATGTTCGCCCACAAAAGTGATAACAGCGCAGCGAGGGAAACAGGGCATCTGGGACCTGAGTGAGCAGAGCTGAAGGCATGGCCACCAATGGTGGAGCAATTAAAATCGGGGCTGCGCAAGAGGCCAGAATTGGAGGAGCGCAGAGATTTCGGAGGGTTGTAGGGCCGGGATCTACCATACGCTCAAGGTTGGAGATTGGTTTTTTCCTATCAGCCAAGATTACACTGCTGCTGGAAATGCACGTGTAGATGTGATGCGAGGACAGTTTCGGGCTTGGCTCTGAGTCTGAGCCCAACTGTTGAATAGCCTGTCGGTGCCAATAATCACATGGGAATAATGGTCGCTTGGGTGAGATAGTAGAGGGCAACTCGCAGCCAAGGCAGCATAACCCTTCAGGAGAGGAAAGAAGATTGGTGAGAGAAAGAAAGTTCTTCACTTTAGCCGATTTTATATTCAAGATGCCCGCCATAGCATTGGACACACTGGCCAATGCAGATAGGCCTTAACCCATTTGAAATTTGAGATACATTCACAGAGCAATGTGTCGTATGGACCCTTAGGGCCTAGAGTGGAGCATTACCTTTCATCTCCAAACCTAGTTCTATAAATGAGAGAGTTTAACACAGTGTAATTCTCTCCAGACCAATTAACTGTATTCTTTTTGGCTAATCGAACTATTCACAATTAATAAATGTACATTTGTGTACACTGTAGCTCTTCCGACATCATGGGAACATTATCACCTCCAATGTCCTCCTACAAATCACACACCATCCTGACTGATGGAACTATATCGCTGTTCCATCATTGTCGTTGGGTCAAAATCCTGGAATTTCCAACCTAACACCATCACGGCAGAACCACCAGCACAAAGACTCCAGTGGTTCATCAAAGAGACCCACTGCCACTTATTAGAGCAACTGGGAGCGGGCGAGAAGTGCGGCCCTGTCTTCCTTGCCCACACGACAAGAACAAATTAAATAAGACACACCGCCCTTTGGTTTCTTTCTCATAAAAGAAAATAAGCAAAATTGCTGGAGAATGGAACATTCATCCACTTTCAACCCCATTACCAGCATCGAGCATGTTTTAGGCCAGGCGCTGAGCAGACCAATAAAAGAATTTGCCCAGGCTGGATTCAAATCCAGGACATAGATTGCCTTTTATTTCACTGTACAATCCAGTTCCCATTAGTCTGTTCTCTTTAAAAGAACAATCAATTCCTACAAATGACACATTTTGCCTGAAAACTGAGCTGATTATATCGGGCTCCTCTGTACGACAGCCATTCAGAAAGATTTCTAAGGCGCACAGAATACAAGGACCACTTCAATGTGAGCCACTTATCCTATCTAATAACCTGTTTGTTGTGCGTTTTATCTGTGTCCTGGTTCCTGCCCAACAATATTTAAGTGCAGATTAAAAGTGCATAATATTTAAGAACAGCAAAATACATTGAAGTGCTTAAGTAGAGATTGCAGAACAACATAACCTGTTTTAATACCATAAGTGGTAATCATGTTCATAATAGCAGATAATCCCGACATTCTCCACACTGAGTATTAAAGGCCACATTGGTTTTATGTTTGAACTTTATTTAGACTATTCATCTGAGTGATGAGTAACATTGGCATGGGCTTGATGGGCTGAATGGCTTCCTTCTGTGCTGTAACCATTCTATGATAAATAGGCAGGATTATGTCCATTCTTTGGCTATTTTATGATTTTCACTCATTAGGGTAAATTCAGTGCTTCTAAGGTTCCAGCAGGCAAGCCACATAGAATTACATAGAATTTACAGCACAGAAACAGGCCATTCGGCCCAACTGATCTGTGCTGGTACTTATCCTTCACACGAGTCTCCTCCCAGCCCTCTTCATCTAACCCTATCAGCAAACCCTTCTATTCCTTTCTCCCTCATGTGTTTATCTAGATTCCCCTTAAATGCATCGATGCTATTCACCTCAACTATTCCTTGGGGTAGTGAGTTCCACATTCTCACCACCCCCTGGGCTAAGAAGTTTCTCCTGAATTCCCTATTGGATTTATTAATGACTATCTTATATTTATATTTATAGTTTTAAAGGGAGCATGGATCAGAGCTAGGATTATAAAATGTGTTATCCCCATTCTCTATCCTGTGCTCCCTACGGGTGCAGCTCCCCACTGAGAGTGTTGAATATACCCTAGTATTTAGTATTTTTAATCTTTAGACAAAAGATTGCATTGTGTGGTACGCATGTCTGTGCCTCTCTTAAAAAAGCTGAAGAGCACTTTGCAGAATTTGAATCCAGTAAATCTCTCGGCAATTCTTTTATCAGACAAGGGACAAAACTGAATGAGATATTTATATAGAAGATCAAAGGCTCCCATGGCCTAGGGGATAAAGGCACTGTCCAGTGTAATATTAAGTCTTACAGACCAGTAATTCCCAATTCAACGCCTATTCTGTGCCGAATTAGCTAATCCCACTCAAGGTATCAGTCGAAGTGCTCCAGTTGGCCTGGGCTGGAGAGGGGAAAAGTCAGTCAGGGTTCCTAATGAAAACTATTCACCAGTGACTCCTGTTGGAAAGTACATATGCGAGGTTATCGAGTGAGAGCAGGACCAGGTCAGAGTGGCCATTTTGGTAAGAATCATATAATGACACAGCAAAGAAGGAGGCCATTCGGCCCATCATGCCAGTGCCGGCTTTGTGAAAGAGCTATCCAATTTTTTCCCATAGCCCAGCAAATTTTTCCTTTTCAAGTATTTATCCAATTCCCTTTTGAAAGTTGCTACTGAGTCTACTTCCACCTCCTTTCAGGCAGCACATTCCAGATCATGACAACTCGCGGCATAAAAAAAATTCTCTTCTCCTCTCTGGTTCTTTTGCCAATTATCTTAAATCTGTATCCTCTGGTTACTGTTCCTCCTGCCAGTGGAAACAGTTTCTCCTTATTTACTCTATCAAAACCCCTCATAATTTTTGAACACCTCTATTTAATCTCCCCTTAACCTTCTCTAAGGAGAACAATCCCAGTTTCTCCAATCTGAGAATAATTGAAGTCCCTCATCCCTGGCATCATTCTAGTAAATCTCCTCTGCATCTTCGCCAAGGCCCTGACATTTTTCCTAAACTTTAAGAACTGTAAATGTGGAACTCTACTGCAGTGTGGGTCAGTAGCTTAGGAAAAATGGAACAAATACATCTAGATCATCATCAAATTTCATAGGAAAGAACAGTATTATGAATTATTATTCCATAGAATACGAGGGATTAATGCTGCTTAATATTAATGAACCTTCTTCTGACCCATATTCGGAATGTAAGTCACATGTTATTTAAGTATCTCAAGATGAATAAGAATTACTCAAACTGGCTAGCAGGTCACTGAGGGCTAAAATTTTGACGGCGTCACATTACGAACTCTGCTTGTATGTATATGTATGTGGATATCTAGGCTTTGGATTATACCTAAATCATTAGCTCATACACCTATTAAAAATAAATTGAATTTGGGTTCAAGCTTCAAAGAATACTGAACACCGTCTGCTGATTAAACAGACCATGTTGCATTTCCCTTTCTGCTCCTTGAATGTTGTTCTAAAATTATATCACAGAAATATCACTTCACAGGAAATGATGGGACTGCTGCTGTTTAATATTTATGAAATTCAACCTTGTCTGACCCAGAAAAATCAGCATTTTTTAAAATACATTTATTGCCTCTGTAGGTTGCTAACCACAATTCTCTCTGCTCTAAATACAATGGTGGCGGGGCTGGGCTGTGCATTTCCCATGCCAATGTTAATGCCGCTCCATGGCATGGGAGGACACCAAGAAGTGTAGAGGAACAAGGGGACCTTGGAGTGCATGTGCACAGATCCCTGAAGGTAGCAGGACAGGTAGATAAGGTGGTTAAAAAGGCATACGGGATACTTTCCTTTATTAGCCGAGGCATAGAATATAAGAGCAGGGAGGTTATGCTAGAACTGTATAAAACAATGGTTAGGCCACAGCTGGAGTACTGTGTACAGTTCTGGTCACCACATTACAAGGAAGATGTGATTGCACTAGAGAGGGTACAGAGGAGATTTACGAGGATGTTGCCAGGACTGGAGAATTTTAGTTATGAGAAAAAATTGGATAGGCTGGGGTTGTTTTCTTTGGAACCAAGGAGGCTGAGGAGATTTAATTGAGGTATATAAAATTATGATGGGACGAGATCGAGCCGATAGGAAGGACCTATTTCCCTTAGCAGAGGGGTCAGTGACCAGGGGGCATAGATTCATAGTATTTGGTTAAAGGATTGGAGGGGAGCTGAGGAGAAATTTTTCATCCAGAGGGTGGTGGGGGTTTGGAACTCACTGCCTGAAAGGGTGGTAGAGGCAGAAACCCTCAACTCATTTTAAAAAGTACTTGGATGTGCACTTGAAGTGCCGTAACCTACAGAGCTACGGACCAAGTGCTGGAAAGTGGGATTAAACTGGGTGGCTCTTTTTCGGCCGGCACGGACACGATGGGCTGAATGGCCTCCTTCCGTGCTGTAACTTTCTATGATTCTATGATAGGTCAAGAGGGCAGCGTCACACAAGGTCAATTTACCTCAAGCATTAGAAGATGGAGCACCTTGTTTCCACTTGGCACTCCATCTGTGCCCTGGTTCAACAGGCAACTGAGGTAAGTGGGCTTGAAGAGCAGACGGCTTTTGGAATTGAAAGCTGCTCACATACTGATGCTTGTTGAGGCTGGATTCTGGGAGGTCGGTGTCTATGAGTCAACTCCCAGTGTTTATCGGACTCAATTCAGCTCCCTAATCCAGATGGTGGAATCACAGACCCAGTTTCTTGTGTGTCTATGATTCTGCAGCTGCGATAAAGGAACCCTGATAGAGTAGTATAGTGCTTTGAACAATGGCATGGGGTCTTCAAAGGCCCAAATTATGAGGGTCTGCTTGAGCGTGGGATGGAGATAGAGCAATAACATTATCATCCCAATTCTCTGACTCAAGCTTGCTGCTAGTTCTGTGCCAACAATGGAGCCTCACAATTTTGGCTCTTTAATGTTTTCTGAACAGGCAGACAGGGCTTTGAATGAACATCTCATTGAAGAATAACCTATGAATACAGCACATATGCTTTTTTCAACATGTTAACACCTCCATTAAAGTAGCAATCAAAATAATGCATTAAACATTCTATTGCTAGTGCTGCATACTGTAATTCATAGGCTACAGCATTCAGTAATTGTGAGATCCAGTGGGATATCACCCATACGACACCATTCTTTTTATTATTCTTGTCATCAGATTTTCCACCACACTACTTGGGATGAGGCAACCTGGCCGTTCTAAGAACATAAGAAATAGGAGCAGCTAGGCCATTCGGCCCCTCGGGCCTGCTCCGCCATTCAATAAGATCTTGCCTGATCTTCGACATCAACTCCACTTTCCCGCCCGATCCCCATATCCCTTGATTCCCTTCAAGTCCAAAAATCTATCGATCTCGGCCTTGAATATACTCAATGACTGAGCATCCACAGCCCTCTGGGGTAGAGAATTCCAAAGATTCACAATCCTCTGAGTGAAGAAATTTTTCCTCATCTCAGTTCTATCCTGAGACTGTGCCCCTAGTTCTACACTCTCCAGCTAGTGGAAAAAGCCTCTCAGCATTAACCCTGTCAAGCCCTCTCAGAATCTTATATATTTCAATGAGATCACCTCTCATTCTTCTAAACTCCAGAGAGTATAGGCCCATTCTACTCAATCTCTCCTCAGAGGACAACCCTCACATCCCGAGAATCAATCTAGTGAACCTTTGTTGTACCCCCTCTAAGGCAAGTATATCTTTCCTTAGGTAAGGAGACCAAAACTGTACACAGTACACCAGGTGTGGTCTCAACAAAACCCCTGTACAATTGCAGTAAGACTTCCTTACTCTTGTACTCCAACCTCCTTGCAATAAAGGCCAACATACCATTTGCCTTCCTTATTGCTTGCTATACCTGCATGATAACTTTTTGTGTTTCTTGTACGAGGACAGGCAAATCACTCTGAACACCAACATATTTAATAGTTTCTCACCATTTAAAAAATATTCTGTTTTTTTATTCTTTCTACCAAAGTGAATAATCTTACATCTCCCCACATTATAATCCATCTGCCACCTTCTTGCTCACTCACTTAACCTTTCTATATCCCTTTGCAGGCTCTTTGCATCCTCCTCACAGCTTACTTTCCCACCTAGCTTTGTATCGTTAGCGAACTTGGATACATTATACTCGGTCCCTTCATCTAAGTCATTAATATAGATTGTAAACAGCTGAGGCCCAAACACCGATCCTTGCGGCACCCCACTAGTTACAGCCCGCCAACCTGAGAATGGCCCGTTTATTCCTACTCTCTGTTTTCTGTCCATTAACCAATCCTTTATCCATGCTAATATATTACCCCCAACTCCATGAGCCCTTACCTTGTGTAACAACCTTTTATGTGGCACCTTATGTATGGTAAGGGATGAGATTTCGTCTGGTTGGCATTTCTAGAGAAATCATAAACGTAGTCGAGAAAGGAAATCTTCACCGCAAGACTCTTGATTACAAAACAACAGCCCCTGCACCTCAAAGTAATTCATTATATGTGAAGCACTTGGAGACATTTCTGAGGTAATTCTTTCTTTCAGTTCTCCAACCCTGTGGTGAACTTAATGACATCCAGCTCGCACCTTCCCCAGATCGACTGCTGTAACTGGGGCATTATCACATGAGGAAATCCAGGTGCAAACCTTCATGTCAACACATTGAGTTATTCATTTTGACCTGGGTTTTTGTTCATATATTTTGAGTGAATGATTTCACTATTCGAACCGAAGCTGCTTTTACATTGCATGGGACTTGCCCGAGTGCAGCCAGGCTCCCGAAGCACGGAGCTGCTACACGGCCAATAGCGAGCCAAATCTGCTGGAACTTTCTAAGTCTGGTAGGGAGTCCCACCTTTAACAGGCCTTCTGGGGCATTGATTGCATGAGACCTGCACTTCAGGATCCAACAGCAGGAGAGCAAAATAAAAACACCTAAAACGATATAAAATTTAGAGTGTCTTTTTTCTGTGACTTGCGCGCACGTGAGCAGTTCAATCCTTTCTGACTAAAACGCCAGTTGGTGGGACATCCATGGCAGCAGATGGATATTTCAAACCTTTTGATGTCTCATCTGCAGAAACTATAAATTGTTCCCGCAATGGAAAGCAGTAATGTAAAACAAACCTACTTCTCAGAGCCAAGGGGTTAATCCAACAGCATTCATCTCTTGCCTGCTTTTATCGGCAAAGCTACATTGTTGAGGTCACATACAGTCAGTGAGGGTCATCCATAGTAATCAACTCTAACATCAGTCAGGGAAATGAATTGCCTCAGCCTAATTAATAATTTATATACCATTTGATTGCACAGATTTATAACGGTGAGAGATGAAGGTTGGATGATGTTAAAGATCACCTGTTAGGAGGAGAAAGGAATTCCTAGTCGGTTTTCAATGTAGCTACCCAGAACATGCAGTAAAAGGCGATTCCATGCCACTGCTAATATTGAGCAAAATCAAAATAATTTGAATAATTAGCTATTGGATGGCAAACGTTAATACCTGAAAATCAGGTAACGCTTTTCAAATGGTATCAGCTAACTATCATTTGTTGATTTACTTGAACTTATCTTACTCTTTTCAATCGCGGTGCTTTTCAAATAAATAAAGAGAGTATGTGCTTAGCCATATTTTGTTTTCATGTCGTTGAATGGCTTAATTCCAAATAATCCTTCGTGGAGCCCTGAAAGGAGTCTGGTGTTAATCACCAGCAGTGGGGTCCATCGTTAAGATGTTATAAACCAGTAGCATCCACCTAAAATGGTCTGGATAATGTACGTGAGACACTTGATTGCTAAGGAGACTGGTCCATTCTATCATTTCAACCCCTAATATTGCCATTTCACACTTCTAAAATCTTGCTCTGATAAAACTTGGAGTTACACATTTTAAAAACACAAGTAACATTTCTTGCTCACTGAAAATTAAAAAAATAAATCATTGGAAGCAGAATTACTTGATTGTAATGGCATGACCAAAAATTGTGAAAAGGTAGTGTGCACAAACACAAGATGTTTAATAATTATATAAATAGTTTTAAATAAGGTGCAACAGCCACTATTAGGTTAATCTTTCTGGATTCATGTCTTATTATAAGTAGCATACTGTCACTTCTAAGCTGTTCTTCCTTTCGTTCTCCTTTGGCTTGTGAATAAAAGTACCTTGGAGAAGGCGTGAAAAAGATTCATAAGGATGATACCAGAGCTGAGAGGATATATTTATCAGGAAAGGCTGAACAGGCTGGGGCTCTTTTCTCTAGAAAAGAGAAGGCTGAGGGGTGACCTGATAGAGGCCTTTGAGATAATGAAAGGGTTTGATAGGGTCGATGTAGAGAAAATGTTTCCACTTGTGGGGAAGTCCAAAACTAGAGGTCGTAAATATAAGATAGTCAATAATAAATCCAATAGGGAATTCAAGAGAAATTTCTTTACCCAAAGAGTGGTTAGAATGTGGAACTCGCTACCACAAAGAGTAGTTGAGGCGAATAGCATTGATGCATTTAAAGGGAAGCTAGATAAACACATGAGGGAGAAAGGAATAGAAGGATATGCTGATAGGGTGAGATGAAGAGGAGGCGTGCATGGAGCATAAACACGAGCATTGACCAATTGGGCCGAATGGCCTGTTTCTGTGCTGTAGACTCGATGTAACTCGATGTCAGGTACACCGTGATTCTAGCTAGACTTTTCTCTGAGGTGGTGCGTATGTTGCTAGTGGCACTATTTGGTCGTTGGCTACCAGGAATGCTGACCAAATCCCCTCTCCCTCTTAAACCCTCAGTAGTAGTTTTTTACTGCCATTGCTGGAAGGAGGGTGGGTTTTGCCTGCCTGCTAGCTCGTGGGTACTTCGTCGCCCCGCAAACACAACCAGTGTTCGCCCCAGAGCAGCAGGCGTGACTGTTATTATCAAACTGTAATGGGTTGGCACATCCACAGATTTCAATATTCCCAAACATCCTGCTGTTTGTGTTCAGGAATAGCTTGCCTTGCAAGCCAGCAATTCCTGGGGACAATGCATATTCAAAGGGAGATTGTAAAATTATCTTTTTTAGTTGTTTGATTCATTTCAAATTCTCCTCTGGTAAGACAAATGGATCATATCCAGTTCTGTCACATCTTAGAGGAAATGGCAAACAGCTGGCAGATGTTTATTCTGACGGTGTCAGAACTCGCTCCTCCAAATGCTTTACTCACAAATTAAGCTTGACCTTAAAGATCAATTGCATTGTTTCATTCATTTTAGTGAAAAAGGCAGATGTGGGTATAAAGTAGGAGTTCCCTTTGTACTCATCCTAACCTTTGCACTAAAATTAGTGGAGGAAAATATACTGGCCAGTGATGAGGTTGAGAACTTCACATGAAAGGCTAATGAATTATGTAGAGCGGAGTGCAATCTAATGACATATTTGCTTCTGTTAATTACATTGTGATAATAAGTGTAAACTAGATTATCTGGTCTTTCGTCTTGTTGTTTCTGGGATTTTGCTGTGGCAAAATGAATGCCTTGCTTGCTCCCGTATCAGTCACCGGTCTTTAGAGTAATGCATTATACATGAAATGCTCTGAGACATTTCCGTGATAAGGGGCTATGTAAGTGTAAGCCTTTCGTGCTTTGAAAGGACAATCAGAGGGTTTCATGCCAACCCGATATAAGTTTCCTTAAAAAAAGATTCAAGATTGACCAATTTTGCACCAACGCTTGTAAAATAAGATGGTTCCTTTATTCCTCTGGAAAATTTGTGGACAATTTCACTTCATTTTCGTCGGTTGTTGGATTTTTGCAGGTACGTTTTATAAAATGATCATCTGAAGCGTAAGACGGTCGATACAACTATCTTGTTGGTCTGTTAAACTACACTTTTTGGATCAGTCTGAGTCAGTTTCAATGTAGGCAAGTAGTGGACGAGTACTTCAAGGAAGCAATCTGACATTGCTGCACTGAAGCAAAGTTTAAAAAGTTCATGTGGGATAAAGGACCACTTCAACTTTCATTCAAATTGTACCAGTGGGAGTCGTGTCAATTTTAGCTGTCACTATTCATATGAAAATTGTACCAGCATTTCAATTGAAAGACAGCACTTCTGAAAGTGCAGCACTCCCTCAGTACAGCATTAAAGTGTCAGCTTAGATTATGTGCTCAAGTCTCCAGGGTGCGGGGTTGAACTCATGACCTTCCGACTCAGAGACAAGTGCGCTATCACTGAGACAAGGCTGACACTACTAAATTACCCATGACATTGCTCACAGTCAGTTCACAGGCTAATTAAAGACGAGGAAGGTCATTCGGCCCATCTTGGTTCAACCATCCAGAAAAACCCGATGTTCCACCACCACCACCCCCACCCATTGCAGTGTTTACATAGAAACATGGAAAATAGGAGCAAGAGTAGGCCATTCGGCCCTTCTGGCCTGCTCCGCCATTCAAAATGATCATGACTGATCGTCTAACTCAGTACCCCGTTCCCACTTTTTCCCCATATCCCTTGCTCCCTTTAGCATTAAGAAATATATCTATCTCTTTCTTGGATACATCTAATGACTTGGTCTCCACTGCCTTCTGTGGTAGAGAATTCCACAGGTTCACCACCCTCTGAGTGAAGAAATTTCTCCTCATCTCAGTTCTAAATGGCATACCCCATATCCTGAGACTGTGACTCCTGGTTCTGGACTCCCCAGCCATCGCGAACATCCTCCCTGCATCTAGTCTGTCTAGTCCTGTTAGAATTTTATATGTTTCGATGAGATCACCTCTCATTCTTCTAAACTCTAGTGAATATAGGCCTAGTCAACCCAATCTCTCCTCATACGTCAGTCCTGCCATTCCAGGAATCAGTCTGGTAAACCTTTGTTGCACTCCCTCCATGGCAAGGACATCCTTCCTCAGATAAGGAGACCAAAACTACACACAATACTCCAGATGTGGTCTCACCAAGGCCCTGTATAACTGCAGTAAGACATCCCTGCTCCTGTACTCAAATCCTCTTGCAATGAAGGCCAACATACCATTCGCCTTCCTAACTGCTGGCTGCACCTGAATGCTTGCTTCCAGCGACTGGTGTACAAGGACACCCAGGTCTCGTTGCACCTCCCCTTTTCCCAATCTATCACCATTCAGATAATAATCTGCCTTTCTGTTTTTACAACCAGCGTGGAAAACCTCACATTTATCCACGTTATACTGCATCTGCCATGTTCTTGTTCTTAAATAATCCCAGTGTTTTCACCACCACTACTCTATCCAGCAGTCTATCCCATGTGTTGACCACTACTTATGTGAAGAAGAACTTCCTGATATCAGCCTTAAATTTGCCAATTACTAGTTTGAACCGGTGTCCGCTTGTCCTACTCTCACAATTTAGTTTAGTCCTGGTCCAGATTTACCTTTTCCAGACCCTTAAAATTATCTTGTACATCTCTCTCCGATGGCTCCCTTATTATAGACAAGATGGTGACAGAATTGGGAGAAACCTCAGGAACTCGGTCCACAGTGCGACCCAGTGGCCAGAGCATGCAGCTACATCATGACTGTTGACATAGCAAATTTGAATGACAAAATGTTGATGTATATACAATGTTAAACCTAGATAGGAAAGCATGAACAAAAGTCATGACAACAAGAGGCATTATGATCAGGACGTCCCAAAGTGCTTTACAGCCAATGAAGTACTTTTGAAGCGCAGTCACTGTTGTAACGAGGCAGCCGATTTGCGAACAGCAAGATCTCACAAACAGCAATGTGATAATGACCAGATAATCTGTTTTAGTGATGTTGGTTGACGGATAAATGTTGGCCAGGACACCGGGAAAAAATCCCCTGCTCTTCTTCGCAATAGTGCCATGGGATCTTTTACGTCCACCTGAGAGGGCAGACGGGGCTTTGTTGAACGTCTCATCCAAAAGACGGCACTTCCGACAGTGCAGCACTCCCTCAGTACTGCACTGACAATCTACATTTTGTGCTCAAGTCCCCAGAGTGAGACTTGAACCCACAATCTTCTGATTCAGAGGTGAGAGTGCTGCCACTGATTATAATATATCCCTTGGGGAAACCTAGGGACTAAAATTCTGGTCTTCATTAATTTTAGTGAAAATGTTGAAATGAGTAGATGGATTGCATTTTACTTTCATATTTTTCCGCTAAACTTAACAAAGACAGGATTTTCAGTCTCCAAATAATTCCCATTTTATTTCCTTAAATGTCACGTTCCCTTTGACAACGTGTCCCAAATCTCCTGTTATTTCTCCAATTATCAGTCATAGGGTTTTAATCATCTTTTTCTATACTCATGAAGCCTCTATAAGTTCAGTCCACTATCAGTACATGCATGTGATTATCTTATTTTATCGCATAAATGAGATTTGTCAAGGATACATTAGTGGAAAATTCGCATTCAGATTTCAGCGGCCCAGTTCTATCTGTGGTTTCTACACGCTGACCTGTAGAGTTTGACCATCGATTGTGGAGAAGATTCTGGCCTCTTGCGCATCACCGATTTCCACTAATCCATCAATGGCGGCCGTGCCTTCGGCTGCCTGGGCCCTAAGCTCTGGAATTCCCTCCCTAAACCTCTCCGCCTCTCTCTCCTCCTTTGAGACGCTCCTTAAAACCTACTTCTTTGACCAAGCTTTTGGTCACCTGTCCTAATATCTCCTTATGTGGCTTGGTGTCATATTTTGTTTGATAACACTCCTGTAAAGTACCTTGGGACATTTTATTACATTAAAGGCTCTATGTAAATACAAATTGTTGTTGAGTGAGGTAAACTAATTCAGCACATACTAAGAACTGAACATAAATCCTTCCACATTAGCCTAGATTTTCTGATTGGCATTACTTCAATATTGGACCCTAAAGGGTTATAACTGGCATTAAAATAATTCATTTGGACCAAGTGTCCACCAATAGAGCTTGTTGGGGAGACACTGTTCTTTTTTAACTAAAAAGCAGTAACACCATTGATTATTTTTTACGTCCATCGTGCACTAAGTCAACCAAAGAGAACTCAATTCACAGTTCATTAAAAACCTGCAATCAATCTGTTTGATACACCTTCCCAATACTTTTTCCATACTGTTGCACTCACAACACTGATGTTTCAATGCCATTCCTAGAATTATTTTAGTTTGCGTCACTGGAATCGTGAATTAATTGATGGAAGATCACTACATGTAATTCAAGCCTTAGGAATGTTTCCTCGGCTGCGGCTTGTTAAACCAAACTAATCTAAGCATCACCGACTCAATGAAACTTTATTGAAATGCAATGAAATCCATCTTATCAGCTTGACGTCTGCAACGCAGTAAATCCTCGCCATTCGATAACCTGCGACACATTTAATCAGACTGGCTGCTCCTTGTAGTATATTGGAGAATTCATACTTATTCATATTTTTTCTATTGAAGTGACACTTATTATCAGGAATTTGTGATTTGCGAGCTAGGAATTCTTACTTGCAAAGGAGGAACGATACCAGAAACTGTGAGAACAATTAGAAGGAGCACGAATGAAATTGTTTGAAAATTAATTGTAGTGTAAGTTAAATTTGACTTGCATAGATGTTACATAGAAATTACTATACAGAAACCAGTCATTATGCCCAACTAGTCAGTGTTGGTGATCTTGTTTAGACAGGTATGGTAGATTTGTGCATTTTCTGCGATTTTTGATGTTCCTGAGTTTGCCTGTGTTACACACAGGAATCTGTGACTAGTGACACGTGCTGACATTTTAGAATGGAATGCCAACCCAAAAGGCAAGGTTTCTCAAAATAATGTTACCCGCTAGACGTGTATGGCAAATGAAGGCAACTGGTCAAGAATGAATAAAGGCCTCGATATTTACGAGGAGGCGGGGAGGGAGCAGGGGAGCGTGCTTGCGGGGGTGATAGCCGGAAATCCCGGGAACGCGGAGGCCCTGCCGAATTTAACAGCAGGACCTCATTATCATTTTTCTACTCTGTTTCCCGCCCAGCAGCCAGCCAGATTGACAGGCTGGCCGGCCGGCTGGCGGGCGGGAAAACCAGTGGCAGAAGGTCGCAGCTTTGATCTCCCTAAGGTCGTGGGTTCAAGACCCACTCCAGAGACTTGAGCACATAATCTAGGCTGACACTTCAGTGCAGTACTGAGGGAGTGCTGCACTGTTGGTGGTGCCGTCTTTTGGATGAGACGTTAAACCAAGGCCCCGTCTGCCCTCTCAGGTGGATGTAAAAGATCCCACGGCCACTATTTCGAAGAAGAGCAGGGGAGCTCGCCCCAGCGTCCTGGCCAATATTTAACCCACACCTAAAACACATGATCTGGTAAATTTATTTCTTTGCTGTTTGTGGGAGCTTGCTCTGCACAAATTGGCTGTCACGTTTCCTACATTACAACAGTAACTACACGTCAAAACTACTTAATTGGCTGTAAAGCACTTTGGGATGTCCTGAGGTTGTGAAAGGCGCTATATAAATGCAAGTCTTTCTTTCATGACATTCCATTCCTCTTCTCATTCTCTTTTAATCATTTATGCCACTTATGGCTGCTATTCACCCTCCCTCCAAGCTCCCCACCCCCATACCCTATTTCTCCCGGTCCCTAGATTGATCACAAGTCGGTCATTTTCATTCTTATTAATCCTTCCTCATTCTCTTTTTCCATTTCGCTCCCATTTGTACAATTGATAAGCTGCTGATGTTTTACGCTTTGTCTTGTTTCCCAACTACTCCAGCACTTGACCCAGCTTTGACAAATGAAGACCGCGGGCTTTCAATTCTATAGCGCAACTGTCATCTAATGCAATGATGCAGCTGAGAGCCAAGAACTCCTGCACATGACTCAATTCTCCTTCACTGATAGTAATTCAACAAGCATTTCACAGTGCACATCGTGAAACCCTTTGTAATGCTGAGGTCTAGTCGTCGAGTCTTTTAATGCTTGGTACATCAGCTTCTCACAACAACCCAGATCTTCCTCAGCTAGTACAAATCAAACCAATATCATTCATAAAGTGACTCTTTCTACACCAATTCTCTCAGTATTTCTGCCATCATTGGTGTTATTACTGCTTCCAGTCTGACTTAAATAAGTAAAGGAATGGTTTGTATTCTCATCAAACTTCCATATTCATTTAAAACCTGTCAGCTCTCCATTAATTCCCACCATGCTCGTTAGCTTACATTATTCATTTCATGATGTTGAGTGGTTCCTGAGAGATACCTTTAGTTTCTCATTGCTCTTCCTGTAAGGCAGTATCAGACATTGCTTTGAAGTGGTGAATTTATTACACACTGCCTTTTTAGCTTCAGTGGAAAGCTGTGTGCTACAAAGGACCTGTCATCCATTCTGCAGCTATTCCAAATACAGCTTTTCCTTCTGGTTATAGTTTTGATGCTAGATTGTCGCTCTTCGTGAGTCACTTCACTTACAAGGCTTAAATTTATTCTCTGATAGCTCATATATTCTACCTATTTTTATCTTTCTTTTGATACAAAGGAACAATGATTGCTTTACACCAGTCACCAGGTTGATCCACATGCTATCACTAATACAGAGCATCACCTCCTCTGTTTTTCCCCTTTTTAAGAGTCATCTCAGATGTGATCAAATGTGTCCTCGATGACTGCATTTCTCCACTTCTCTCTCTAACAGAATTGATGCCTCCACCACAGGCATTTCTGACAAATGCTGAGTGACTCTTAGCATTGGTGGAATTTGGATGGTTGTGCAATTTATGTTCCGTTCTGCGGTTCCATTACTTTGGTCATTTATTTCTGATGATTACTCTGCTCATCTCTCGCTTTGCATGTTGCTGTGTTGTCCACTATGGAGGCAGCTATTGCCCTATTGTAGTGTCCATTAGCTGCTTCTGTGCTCTTGCATGTCTCTGCATTGCCTTCTCTTCTTGGCACTGTTTATGCTTCCTTTGCATTTCTTGTGCAGTTTTGTTGTATTTTTCTTCCTTTTTTATCAACTACCATCTCACCAGAGATATAAGGTCCATTAAGTAGTGTTTGAAGAGATTTGGAAAGAGGGTTCTATCTAACCATCCATCTATCTGCTGAAACTTAACTTTTTATAAATACCCAAATATTAATGGGGTGGGGGGAAAATAACATCCCCTGCACCAAACAGATACAGGTTTGAGTTCCAGCAAGTGTGGATGTTCTAATTTATTATCCTTGGGATGAAAAAGGACAATGAACTACCAAGGCCAACAAAATGGTAGAGCTTTGTGTTCAAAACTGATATTACCCTAAGTCTGAGGAGATCAAGTAACTTGCAAATGGCTTGTGCCACATATTTATGTTGGTCCTCTCATTTTCAATACCTAAAGCTAACTGGTCTGCATGTATGAACATATGTAAATGATGGGCAGGAAAACACATCGTCAGTGTGGTATTAACCTGTACACATGAGGACACTCCAAGGTTCAATCTTGAGTCGGTGCTGAGTTAGACAAGAGAACCAAAAGAGCAGCATTTCAAAGTAATTTGTTGTGATGACATTTCTAAGAGGGGGTGTTAAGGCATCATATAAATCCAAGTCTTTCTTTCAAATACCAGGCAATCAGCGATCACCTGAGGGGAAAGATTTCTTCTGTGCTTCTGGGTGTAACAACATTTTGAATTGATAGTTCTTTCTAAATTCTTTGGTGATATCACTACAGCTAAGCTGTTGATTTAAAGAAAATTCTTTACGCAAGGAAGCAGTGAGGCTACACTTGATGAATCTACTGAAGACTCTGGCCAAATAGGAAGTCACTGTGTGTAATAACATAGCAGGCGTAAAGTCCCACCACTGTATGCTACAGCATGTTGGTACAGCAAGCTTACTGTGCTACCAGCCGACCGTATGTAGGTTGATGACTTATGGTGTTTCTGTTATACCAAGTTCCTCCTCCTTCACACCAATTGTGTGACTGTGGATGATAGAAATTGCTGATATTAGGTACAAGAACTGCAAAAACAGATGACAGCTTTTCACTGCTTTATAGCAGGCAAGGTGAACTCCTGTAAAAATGAAAACACTGATTTGGAGTAGATTGTGTTGGAGCACTGTGCATTGACGTTAGTGCTGTAAAAACTACAGGTAATTGAAGCGGATATAAAAAGGTACTTACTTTAGAATTTCAATCAGAAACATCCGGCAGTATTTCCTGAATGTTAAATTTAATGCTGCTCAATATTAAATTTAATTGTTGGTTAAAGGGGAGATGCACTCAATTTCAGGGCAAAAATATATAAAGGTTAGTAGAATATAACCATAAATAGGGTATATTGTATAAACCTGAATCTGAATATTTCCATATCAATAATGATCCCAAATCAAACATGTTACAAGGGAGAACGACAATTAATTTCTCCTTTTTATTAGGAGAAAAATATCCAATTTTTTTCTGCTCCTACCCTGAAGCCATTAGAATAGATATTCATAGAATCATAGAAATCTACGGAACAGAAGGAGGCCAGTCGGCCCATTGTGACTTTGCTGGCCGAAAAAGAGCTTTCCACCTTAATCCCGCTTTCCACCTTAATCCCACTTTCCACCTTAATCCCACTTTCCAGCTTTTGGTCCATAACCTCGTAGGTTACGGCACTTCAAGTGCACATCCAAGTACTTTTTAAATGCAATGGGGGGTTTCTGCCTCTACCACCCTTTCAGGCAGTGAGTTCCAGACCCCCACCACCCTCTGGGTGAAAAAAATTCTCCTCAACTCTCCTCTAATCCTTCTACCAATTCCTTTAAATCTATGCCCCCTGGTTATTGACCTCTCTGCTAAGGGACAATAGGTCCTTCCGATCCACGCTATCTAGGCCTCTCATAATTTTATACACCTCATTTAAATCTCCCTCAGCCTCCTCTGTTCCAAAGAAAACAATCCCAGCATCCAATCTTTCCTCATGGCTAAAATTCTCCAGCCCTGGCAACATCCTCGTAAATCTCCTCTGTACCCTCTCTAGTGCAATCACATCTTTCCTGTAATGTGGTGTCCAGAACAGCACGCAGGATTCAAGCTGTGGCCTTCGGTGGCAGCACAAAAATGCCTGTTATACGCCTCTCCCGACACTGATTCCAATAGAACTGAATATCGGATGGGGAATATAACAGGTGGTCGATGCAACACCGCCCGTTCTGTACTGCCATCCAGGTTGGATGTCTATCCCCATTGACTCTTTGACAAGGTACAGGGCCATGGGTAGAGGGCCATGGGTAGAGGGCCATGGATACAGGGTCATGGGTGCTGGACACCCTCTGGCACCTCACCCAAAGTGACAGATATTCATGTATCTGCCTCAATGCAAGCATCAGCAAATAATTGATCAGAACTACAACTAGAATGAGAGTCTAGAACTACCACCCCCCACCCCCCCCACCACCCCCCCACCCCACCATCCCCCCCCATCCCACCCCACCATCCCCCCCCACCCTCCACCCCCCACTCCCCACCCCACCCCCCCAACCCATCTCCCCACCCACCCCCCCACCCATCTCCCACCCATCCCCCCACCACCCCCCCACCCATCCCCCCACCCATCCCCCCCACCACCCCCACACCCATCCCCCCACACCCATCCCCCCACACCCATCCCCCCACACCCATCCCCCCACACCCATCCCCCCACACCCATCCCCCCACCCATCCCCCCACCCATCCCCGTCTCTCTTTCAGCTCCTCTCCTTTCTTCTCCCCCTCCACTTCTTCCCCTCCTTTGCTCCCCCTCCTCTCCTCTCTGCTCCTCCTCCGCTCCTCCCCTTGCTCTCTTCTCCCGCCTCCTCTCCTTGCTCTCATATCTACTGCCCCTTTTCTTCACTGCTCTCCTCTCCTTAAAAAAAAGTGCCCTCGGTCTTTGTTAATTGTATCCAGATGATTTATATCAATTAGTGTTAATTGTATTCAGGTGGTGTGTACCAATTGGGGACTCTCTTGTATCCATTTATATGAGAACTTATCTTAGGGTATGGAGAGAGTAATGTTGATCTCTGTGAATAAAGGCTTGGAAGCAACTGAAGACCAGGCTTCAGTATTCTATCCCTCACCACCTGGCTATCTGACTAATTTCAGTCTTGACTCCCCGTGTCCAACGCCATGAGACATCGATCAGTTATAATATAACATTGAGGGAAGTGCCTTGATGCCTCTTCCCAAAGCTGTCTGCTGCTAAGACGGAGTTACGTTGAAGCTAGCCTTCCCCTTTAAGGCTGTAAAATGTAACTCAATCAGAACACAAATCTGATCTACATCCTCAACTATGCCTAATGGGGAATTGCTCTAAATAGGCACATTGTGAAGTCAATTAGAGGCTTAATTTTTGTTTCTGAAGATTGTTTTAAAATAAACACTCTCTGATGCAGTAATAACACCCCTCTTCCTCAGAGTCAGCAGAAGGAAATGGTTTATTGGTCTCAATGCTGTAGGTTGACAGCTGCTTGTAAATCCCCAATTCCTTTCCTGGGAGAGGAGCCAGATTATCAAGATTAGCAGAAACCAACAGGAAATGTCTGGATTTTTTTTTTCTTATTTTATACCTTAGATAATTCTGGTTTATTTTACATAAATATGATATTTGAGCCAATTGGGGGACTTTGCATATGGCACCTTTCATGCCATGATATTTCACACAAATTACTTTTGAAGTGTAGTCACTGTTTTGTAGGAACATTTTCCAGACAAATTATGCACAGCAAGATCCCACAAAACCACAGTGAGTTAATTTGTTTGATGATGTTAGTTGAAGAATAAATGTTTGCCAGGAGAACTCCCCAGTCTTTTTTGAATAGTGCCCTAAGATCTTTCGGGACCTGAACAGCCAAGTGTACCAGCTCACCCGAAAGACAGCACCTCCGACAATGCGGCACTACCTCAGCGCTGTGCCGAAGCGTCAGCCTGGATTGTGTGTTCAGGTCCTGGGGGAGTGGTTGAATCCACAAACTTGACTCAGAGTTGAGAGCGCTACAAGTGGATGAAGCTGACACTTAATGGATGGATGGATACGCAAAGCTTTGTCATGTTACCACTTCAAAGTTTCCTCACGGCAAAGACCAGGCCAAGGCATTAGAAGCAGGTTCTCTCTACAAGATAAGTTGGCCCAGAATTTGCTGGAGTGGGGCATCTCAGGGTGAACTCCGGGAGTTGGATTTTTTTTTCCTCACCCTTCAGCTCCAATTATTTTTGTGCCGCAAATTGATCGAAGTGCGAATTGATGACGGGGCAGCTGGGACTTTGGTGAATGACAGGACCAACTGTCTACCCTCCTTAACCAATGAAATTTAAGGATAGTGAAAGAAACAGAACGAACGACAGCGAAGGAAATAGGGTGAATTGGAGTCAAATAAAGGGAAGGGAAAGAAAGATCGGATTAAGGGAGAGAGAGAGAAAAAACAGGCAGAAAGGAAAAGTTTTAAAAAATTAACTTTAAACAATGTAACATTTAAATTTAATAAACCCCTAGGAACAATTTACTACCTACAGGAGTGAGACTCCACAATCCAATTGTTCCCTTTCTGGACCTCCAAAGTTAAGTGGCATTCAGGATTATAAATCACAACAACTACTTGCATTTATATAGCACCTTTAACGTAGTAAAACGTCCCAAGGTGCTTCACACGAAAGTTATCAAACAAAATTTGACACCGAGTCACATAAGAAGATATTAGGACAGGTGATCAAAAACTTGGTCAAAGAGGTAGGTTTTAAGGACCATCTTAAAGGACGAGGAGAGAAAGGTGGAGAGGGGGAGAGGTTTAGGGAGGGAATTCCGGAGCTTAGGGCCTGGGCAGCTGAAGGCACGGCCGCCAATGGTGGAGTGATTAAAATCAGGGATGCGCAAGAGGCCAGAATTGGAGGAGCGCAGAGATCTTTGTAGGGCTGGAGGAGGTTAGAGATAGGGAGGGGGCGAGGGCCATGGAGGGATTTGAACACAAGGATGAGAATTTTAAAATCGAGGCATTCCTGAATCGGAGCCAATGTAGGTCAGCGAGCACAAGGGTGATGGGAGAACGGGACTGGGTGTGAGTTAGGATACGGGCAGCAGAATTTTGCATGAGCTCAAGTTTATGGAGGGTGGAAGATGGGAGGCCGGCCAGGAGAGCATTGGAATAGTCCAGTACGGACGTAACAAAGGCATGGATGAGGGTTTCAGCAGCAGATGAGCTGAGGCAGGGGCGGAGACAAGTGATGTGCAAGTAGGTGGTCTCGGTGATGGAGAGGATATGTGGTTGGAAGCTCATCTCAGGGTCAAGTAGGACGCCAAGGTTGTGAACGGTCTGGTTCAGCCTCAGAGTGCGGCCCCGAAGAGGGATGGTGGTTAGGGAACGGAGTTTACGACAGGGACCAAAGACAATGGCTTCGGGCTTCCCAATATTTAGTTGGAGGAAATTTTTGCTCATCCAGTACTGAATGTCGGACAAGCAATGCGACATATGACAGTGGAGGGGTCGAATTAACAGCATCATTAGGCCATGAAATAGCAGCCCTAACTTTCTGCGGTGAGTTTAATTTGTACTTATGGCACAAATGCTGCAATTTCTTGACACTCATCAGAAGGTTGAGGGCCAGCTTCTGTTTTTGCGAGGCTAACTGCAGAGCGGCTCAAATCGTCCAGCAATTTGTGGTGATTCAGAACTAATGGTGTATCTCTTCCTCACCACAAGTTATTGGGTTTTGTACACACTAATAACAACACGCGCCATTAAACTCGTCGTTATTTCCCCAGCAAATTCTGGCCCATCATTCCTGGCCAAGAGAAAGGTTATACAAACTGCTCTGTCAATGCCATTACAAGGAGTTTGACAACAGTTGAACACAATTTAATCTGGTCATCATCACATTGCTGTTTGTGGGAGCTTGCTGTGTGCAAATTGGCTGCCGTGTTTTCTACAACAGTGACAACACTTCAAAAGTACTTCATTAGCTGTAAAGCACTTGAGACATCCTGAGGTGCTGAAACATGTTATATAAATGTCTTTCTTTCTTTCATTCATTCATTCATTCTTATCTTCTTCCTAATGTTTTCTGATGTACTCATCTAATCAGCTGGAGGCAGCCTTAAGGTAACAAGGTGACGTTATGAGGCGCGATAAAAGAGGGCGGTGTACTTTTTTCCCCCTTTTACTGTAGAGTGGGCACAGTACTGAGGATTAGCAAGGTTACAGTGGCTGGGATGTTGCTGTAATGACGAGCAGTATTTACTTAAGTAACGACCTGTATCCAGCACAGACTGCCTCTGTCCCTAGAAAGTACTACTGTCAAGAAAGTAGGTTATCATTATTAATTTGTGTGCTCACAAGGCAAGGAAAATAAGTCCAAAAAATTAGAACATTCTTCTCATGGACAAACTGTATTGCACCATTTTCTATTCAGTTTGATTTTAAATATGGTCCACATCGAGGTGAAGGACGAGGAATTAAATATTAGAGTCATAGAGTTATACAGCACGGATAGAGGCCCTTCGGCCCATCGTGTCCGCGCCGGCCATCAACCCTGTTTACTCTAATCCCATATTCCAGCATTTGGTCCGTAGCCTTGTATGCTATGGCATTTCAAGTGCTCATCCAAATGCTTCTTGAATGTTGTGAGGGTTCCTGCCTCCACAACCCTTTCAGGCAGTGAGTTCCAGACTCCAACCACCCTCTGGGTGAAAAAGTTCTTTCTCAAATCCCCTCGAAACCTCCCGCCTTTTACCTTGAATCTATGTCCCCTTGTTATAGAACCCTCAACGAAGGGAAAAAGCTCCTTAGTATCCATCCTATCTGTGCCCCTCATAATTTTGTACACCTCAATCATGTCCCCCCTCAGCCTCCTCTGCTCCAAGGAAAACAAACCCAATCTTCCCAGTCTCTCTTCATAGCTGAAGCGCTCCAGCCCTGGTAACATCCTGGTGAATCTCCTCTGCACCCTCTCCAAAGCGATCACATCCTTCCTGTAGTGTGGCGACCAGAACTGCACACAGTACTCCAGCTGTGGCCTAACCATTGTTTTATACAGCTCCATCATAACCTCCTTGCTCTTATATTCTATGCCTCGGCTAATAAATGTAAGGAATCTTACAACACCAGGTTATAGTCCAACAAATTTATTTTAAAATCACAAGCTTTCGGGAGACGAAGGAGATAATCTCCGAAAGCTTGTGATTTTAAAATAAATTTGTTGGACTATAACCTGGTGTTGTAAGATTCCTTACATTTGTCCACCCCAGTCCATCACCGGCATCTCCACATCTCGGCTAATAAAGGCAAGTATCCCATATGCCTTCTTTACCACCTTATCTACCTGTTCCGCCGCCTTCAGGGATCTGTGAACTTGCACACCAAGATCCCTCTGACCCTCTGTCTTGCCTAGGGTCCTCCCATTCATTGTGTATTCCCTTGCCTTGTTCGTCCCTCCAAAGTGCATCACCTCGCACTTTTCCGGGTTAAATTCCATTTGCCACTGTTCCGCCCATCTGACCAACCCATCTATATCGTCCTGCAGACTGAGGCTATCCTCCTCGCTATTTACCACCCTACCAATCTTTGTATCATCAGCGAACTTACTGATCATACCTTTTACATTCATATCCAAGTCATTAATGTAGACCACAAACAGCAAGGGACCCAGCACCGATCCCTGTGGTACCCCACTGGCCACAGGCTTCCAGTCACAAAAACAACCTTCGACCATCACCCTCTGCCTCTGCCACTAAGCCAGTTTTGTATCCAAAGTGCCAAGGCACCCTGGATTCCATGGGCTCGTACCTTCTTGACCAGTCTCCTGTGTGGGACTTTATCGAAGGCCTTACTGAAATCCATGTATACCACATCCACTGCGTTACCCTCATCCACACGCCTAGTCACCCCCTCAAAAAATTCAATCAAATTAGTCAGACATGATCTTCCCTTGACAAAGCCATGTTGACTATCCCTGATTAATCCTTGCTTCTCCAAGTGGAGACTAATTTTGTCCTTCAGAATTTTTTCCAATAATTTTCCTACCACTGATGTTAGGCTCACTGGCCTGTAGTTCCCCGGTTTTTCCCTACTCCCCTTCTTGAATAATGGTATTACATTAGCGGTTCTCCAGTCCTCTGACACATCCCCTGTGGCCAGAGAGGTTCTGAATATATGTGTCAGAGCCCCCGCAATCTCCTCCTTTGCCTCACACAGTAGCCTGGGATACATTTCGTCCGGGCCTGGGGATTTATCCATTTTTAGGCCTGCTAAAACCACCAATACCTCCTCCCGCTCGATGTTAATATGTTCGAGTATATTACAGTCCCCCTGCCGTATTTCTATGTCTACATCGTCCTTCTCCATAGTGAAAACAGATGCAAAAAATTCATTTGGAACCCCTCCTACATCTGCCGGCTCCACACACAGATTGCCATTTTTGTCCCTAATGGGCCCTATTTTTTCCCTAGTCATCCTCTTACCCTTAATATACTTATAAAACATCTTAGGATTTTCCTTTATTTTGCTCGCCAGTGTTATTTCATGGCCCCTCCTTGATCTCCTAATTTCTTTTTTAAGTATCCCCCTGCACTTTTTGTACTCCTCTAGGGCTTCCTCCGTCTTTAGCCTTTTGTATCTGCCAAAAGCCCTCCTTTTTTTCCTAATCCATTCTCGTATATCCCCTGACATCCAAGGTTCCCTGGAGTTCTTGGAACCACCCTTGACCTTTACGGGAACATGTTGCCATTGTATGGTCTCAATCTCCCTTCTGAAAGACTCCCATTGCTCCGATGCGGATTTTCCTACAAGCAGCTGATCCCAGTCCATTTTGGCCAGATCCTGCCTTATCCTATTAAAATCGGCCTTCCCCCAATTTAGAACCTTTATTTCTGGCCCCTCCCTGTCCTTTTCCATGACCACCTTAAATCTCACCGAATTATGGCCGCTTTTTTGCAGCATCAAGCACCCTAGGTCAAGTATATCATGGGGGAGATGTAATGAGTGAGAGTAAAGAAGGCTAGTTTCCTTTGGGTCGTCAACCCCCTCCCAACTGAACCTGGGAGCTGGTCAGGTGGATTACTCCTGGAGTGCATTCTGTCTGATACGCCTGAATCTGCCTCAGTTTCTCTGTTAATAGCACTAGCCTAGACCAGTTGTTTCCCCAGTATAGGCCCATCCCCTGTTGGGGTCTTGCATCTGGAAGTGGGGGTGGAAATTCAACCACTGCTGCAGGCTTGAGAGGCCTGCAGTAATGGTAATGGCCACCAGCCATGGGGAATTCTAGTTACAGTCCATAAACAGCAGCTAGCGGGCCTGCACACACACAAAATAGCGTTTAGTTCCTGTAAAGGAAAGGTACTTAACTTTCTCTGGGCTCCGCCTGGTCCTTTCTCCGATCCTCAGAAGCAAGTTTATTTTCTTGCGTGTTTGTTTGATGGTGAGAGATGCTGCATTAGAAGAATTTGCAGGTAGTGTGGTGGTGTTAGCTGGGGATGGATATGTTTTGGGGACTGAAATATTTCGAGTCCCACATTAATGGAAGGAATTTTAGATTTGACAAAACAGTGCAAAATCCACACAAAAATGAAAATTAAAAATTGTTCTTTGACCTTATTTTGTGACTATGATAAAGTACTTATGAAAGTCTGAATGTTGCAGGAATTAGGTCAGAGATCATTAATGGAGGGTCAAAAGCTGTGGGCAAGGTTAAAAGTTGCAGCGGTGGGTGTCAAAGGTCACATGGCTACAGAAGGGTTAGTACAGTCTTATAATTTAAAATAATTTTTCACACCAAAAAAATCCAATTATCTAATCATTTGAATTAAGCAATGTTATCAATAAAGCAACCTTAATGCTAAAAAAATTAAATTATCAGATATCTTGAATTAAGAAACTTTGAATTTGTAGTAGACTGTACTTGTTCACAAATTCTCCTTGAAACACTGCTGGTGAAAGTACTGGTTCATTATCCTGCGCACCCACTGGAGGAGATGGCGTAGAGCGTCTCCATTTCAACACAGTGAGGATACAGAGAGAAGCAAGAATGTGCAGGATAACATATTCAGAGCTTAGGAGGCACAAAGTAGGAGAGTTCAGAGGAGCAATGACCATGACTATATCCAAACAATGGAGAAAGGTGAGAAAGATTGCAATGGAGAGTGCAAGGTTGCAGGTCAGTGGCTAGAGATGCATCACTTATCAATGCTTCCATTTTGTAATAACCATTCCATTCTGCTAATTTGATGCGATAATTTCCCATTGTCAGTTCATCAGAAGAACAAGAATATATTTAGTCAAAACAACTTTGCGACTGGATGCTATTCATAGTGCTTTAATAAGCCTTAACATTCTGAAGGGTTCTAATTAGCCTGAGGGAAGCAGCATTTGTCTTCCTGTGTTTCTGTCATCGTTACTTCAGGAAGTGTGATCTAAACCTCTGGCAGCATGTTGTCATTATATGAAAACATTCTTTTGACAGAAAATCTACAGGGAATACCGGCCCAGAAGTCATTGCTGGTGATATAAGTGGATGCACGTTTAAGAGCCAATATCTGACACTCCCTTGTCCACTTTGAATGGCAGTGTTTAAATCCTATTATTTTAAACGTGTAAACTTCTCTGTTAAAATAGTGGACCATATGAGCATGTCAAGTGTTCGCTCACTCAGATCATTAACAGTAGTTTCTCAGCTACTGTCTGTTCCACTGAGGTGGATACTTCTGTCAGTGCTGAACAAACAAGAAACTGCAACAGTAAATGCGTTGACTAATAACTGAATGTGAAAGAGGTATAAAGACAGTCCCTAAAGGGTAGTCACTTATTATATTGGCAGCCAATTTGCACACGACAAGGTCCCATTAATCGTGGCTTTCAGAAGGGAATTGGATAAGTACTTGAAAGGAAAAAAATTGCAGGGCTACGGGGATAGGGCGGGGGAGTGGGACGAGCTGGATTGCTCGAGTATAGTGCCAGCACGGATTAGATGGGTCGAATGGCCTCCTTCCGTGCTGTCACCATTCTATGATTCCATAAACAGCAATGAGATAAATTACCAATTAATCTATTTTGGTAATGTTAGGTGAGGGATAAATATTGGCCAGGACACTGGCGAATTCGCCTGCTCTTCTTCGAATAGTGCCACTCGACCTTTTCCATCCACTTAAGTAGTTAGATGGGGCCTCCTTTTAACAACTTATCTGAGAAAGGGCACATCCAACACTCTCTCAGTACTGCATTACTGAAATGCCAGACTAGATTATGTACACATGTTCTGCATTGGTGTTTGAACCCACAACCTTCTGACTCAGAGGTGAAAGTATGATCAGCCGGCCCATTACAACCAAGGCATTATTTTATATATTTTTAAAAATAATAATATTTTATATTAAACGGCAATTGGAATTAGGGATGCAAAAGCACCACCAGTGATGTGATCATATATCCCTCTACTTTCTAACCTAGTAAACTGTCTCCCAAGAATGTTTACCATTCCCCTTTAAGTGAATAAACATTTTCATTTGAAATCAATTTCTATGAATTCATAGCCAAACACCCAATGATATAGTTGCACACTCAATTCGCACTAAGGTGCAACCACAATAAATACCCCTCCTAAATCATTATAAGCACACGCTGAAAATCTGACAAGTAACAGATTACTTATTAAAATTATAATATTCTGAGGTTTCAATTATATTGTCAAATTTACTTTGCTTCCTCCTGCTCTCAAAGGACTGTTCTGCTGATTAGGTCACAGGCTGAATCTCAGTCATACTCCTTCCATTATCTGCTCAACTCATTACTTCATTCAGACAACAAAAAAAGAAAAGAGCAACATAATTTTGGCAATTAAAAATGAAAGGTCTAGATTCAAGATTGCAAACTTTTGAACGCTGACTGAATTGAAAAGATGTTAGGTTAGGGATTGAAATTTTTTGAACTTGCAGTTCAGTGGTTATAAAAGGTTCTCAATACTTTAATCGATATTACAATTTGGATTAATGATGAAATTCATTTGCACCTTTGTCAATTCTCTTCACTGCTGCATGTCTGTACTCCGTGTTTGGGCTTGTATTGGTTGTTGTGTACGCCCAATACCCTGTGAAGATCTTGCAAATATCAACATTGAAAATCACATATTGGCATACTATCAGTAGATGAGATCATCTGTGAGAATTCATACATTTTTCCTCCCTTCCAATTTTTCCCCAGCTCTTGTTGGGGTATGGTTCTATTGGCACCAGAAACCCTCTGCTCCATCACCAAAGGGCCAATCCACATGAGGCAGCAAATGTTGGCAAGCTGATCAGGTGTCAGTCGTGGCTCAGTGATGGCCATTTGTGTTCTTCAACCACTTTCCCGATGAAGATTAGCTAGCTCAGCACCACTCTTGTCTATGTGGCTCAGTGTCACAGCAGCTGGTGTAAGTACTTACCAAGTGTGTGACTTCACACTTTACAGAGAGAACACAGTGCAATGTTCTAAATCTCCTGAATGAAAGTAACATTGATGCAGGAGCTGTGCAGGATCTAAGAATTAAGCATACTTCTTATCATTTTTCTAGGTGTTCTTATGGAAGTGAGAGTGAGAGGCTAAGAAAGCCAATCAGGAAAAGAGGAGTCCACATCTCAAATAGGATAAAAAGGAGATATACCTATTCTGTCGAGTCTGTCGAGAGCCACTGTTTCAAAGGCACGCCTCATCATTGGATATTCTTCCAGCACTTCATTGAAGTGGTCCACAGAGAGCGAGTACAGCCTGCAGTAAGTGTCGGCTCGCACACTCGCTGTTCGTCGGCCAAGGGTCAACAAGCAAATTTCTACAGAGAGGGAAAGAAAGTGCAATCGATTAATATAGTCATTTACTTCACTGACCAACAAAGCACCTGTCCAAATCTGAATGCTTCCAAATTGGGCCAAAAGCTGATGAGTTGGAAAAAAAACCCTGAATTTTACAACGCATTCACACTACAAGTGTAACCTTAGTGTGAAGCAGTTTCACTTTGTATCAATGCTGCCGTTATTGTGTAAATGCAGCCCTGGCCTGACACTGGAATGAAGGAGGGATTCTGATTCTACATCACTACAGAGTCTCACACACCTTCACACCCAATTTACGCTCCAGCTTTAGAATTGTTACAAAGTGGTTTTGGCTTTGCCCCGATGCAAAAACGCGCAGAGTGTAAGTGTGCCGTTATTTTAAAATCAAGGCTGGAAAGGATATCGAGGCATCCAAGTGAAAATAGGTCACAGTCGCAAAAACTCTGAGAAATGTGAGAGAGGAAAAATTGGAAGTCACCAAGGACACAAATCTTTAGAAAAATGCTCCCACTGACTACTTTGTTCACTGCAAAGCTTCAGTGTGCTTGCAGTTCGGTAATACAGATTAGATAGAATGATTAAGTAACAGAACAAAACCCCCTTGGTTCAAACTCTTCGTAACGTAAGTTCTTTTCAACTACATGTGCCTAGGGCTCTGACTGATTTGAGCCAGTGCATGTCACACAATAGATTCCACAAATATGATTCTGACTCAAATAAAGGGATGCCAATCCACTAGTCAATTTCCTATTCATTCAAACCATATAGGATCTTACTGAATAAACCACTTCACATTCACTCACATTGTACACAATCCCAAGAGACCAAAACCATTTCCCATTTATTCCCATTGTAACAAATGTCTATGGACCAAACCACATCCCATTCATTCACTCTTTTTTTACAAAGAAATAATTTCTTCTTCACCAATTGCTTCTTCATTCCCATTGCATACAAATTGATGCCTCCCATTTTTCTATTGTTGATATTAAGCGCACATTAAGTCAACCCAATACCAAACCTCACCTTGTGAAGCACACTTAGAAGTTTAATCACTGTTATCTGAATATCTATTATTTTCTGTTTAGATTTATATTGATCTGCTGAATGAATGATTAAATAAATGTACCCACTAGCCATTTTAATTTACGCTTTGTGGGATTTACGATTTGAAAAGAATTAATTTAGCAACCCAGTCATATATATTAACTGGGACTTAGCTGTATTGTATTATTCTTAGCCTCCCTCACAAGCATTGTTGGAAAAATTGCAGAGTGAGATTTAGTGCAGTTAACAAATGCCACCCATGATGCATTTATAATGCATTGCTTTTCACACCAGCATTATAACTGGATTGGGTAGTTCCAATCACCTGGAAATGTAACTAATCATCTTGTAATGTGCTTAATGCATGTTCTTTACTTATCCTCCCCCATTCCCACCATCCACGTGTCAAAATAAGAGCTAGCACTCAACAAAAGGAACCTTAAAAGCAAAGTCCTGCTTGAGGCAAATTGATTATCTCATGTCAGAAACAGCAGAAGGCTGAAATAAATCTTTCATTTTTCATTAGCAGAAATAAAGCCATTCTTGTGTACAGCACCAGCCAGGCTGAGAGATGCTGGGGATTTATCCTAGTCTTGATGGCCAAGTATTAGTGTCGAGCAACTTTGGGATTTAGACTTGTGACCTCTGTTGCTAAGAAAGAAAGACTTTGCATTTATTTAGGCCCCTTTCATGTCCTCAGGATGTTCCAACACGGTTCGCAGCCAATGAGTTACTTTTGAAGTGTAGTCACTGTTCTGAGTTATATTGTTCTTTTGGGGTTACATTGTTTGGGACCAGGCTCAAATTGTGCTATTTTTCCCACCTTGTTTTCTGCTGATCTGAGTTTTGTATTATTGTTTACATGTCTGAATGCAGAATTCTCTACCACAGCCATTGTTGAAGCAGAGTCCGTAACCACTTCTAAAGTACTTAAGTAATTGTTAGAAAAAGCAGAGTGTTAAAGGGTATGGGGTATGAGCAAGACAGTAGGGATTGAACTAGGTAGCTCTTGTGGGGGAAAAGACTGGCAGAGATTTGATCGGCTGAATGGCCTGTTTCAGTGCTGTAACATCCTACGATTCTACGAAGGTGTGCAAATGTTCTAATAGGGATCATAAAAATAAAATGTACCTCGTCAAAAAGATGTAAAAAAAAGATGTAAAAAAATACCTAATAAAATAGCAATAGAAAAAAAGTTGCATTTACATTGGGTCTTATTATGTCTAAGAACATGGGAACAGGAGGAGGCCATTCAGCCCCTTCAGCCTGTTCTGCCATTCAAATAGATCATGGCTGATCCGTGCTCTTAGAAATGTCCCAGAGAAGCAACTCACATATAGTGAATTACGTTGAAGTGCAGTGATTATTATGTAGGCAGACTCGGTAGCCAATTTTCGCATTGCAAGATCCCACACACAGCCATGAGATGAATGAGCAGTGAATCTGTTTTTGGCTTTGTTGGTTGAGGGAGGAATGTTGGCCAGGACCCCAGGACAATTCACTGCTCTTTATTCGAATAGTGTCCAGGACTTTTTAACAACCATTGGAATAGGCAGACAGGACCTCATTTTAATGACTCATCTGAAGGCCACTAGTTATAACAGTGCAGCACTCACTCCCAGTTTAGACCAAGCAGGGGGTACAAATGACTAAGCTAAACCAATAGTTAAAAGGGGTGATTATCTGAATGCCCACTACCACCAAGAAGCCTCACCAGCCAGCTGCACATTTCAGGAAATTGCAGGCATGCTGCCCAGGAGTTTCTATTTATTAGTATGCACAGTTGGTTAGTAGACCACTTTCGAAAAATCAGCCCTGAACATATTTTTAAAAATTTGTTCTTGGGATGTGGGTGATGCTGGCAAAGCGATGGTGTTTGTCCGCTTCCTTGAACCTCAGCAGTCCTTGTAGCGATGATGTTAAATAGGGAATTCCAGGATTTTGACCCAGTGACCATACAGGGGGGAGATGAGGAGAATTATTTTTTAACTCAGTGAACTGTTATGATCTGGAATTCACTGCCTGAAAGGGCGGTGGAAGCAGATTCAACAATAACTTTCAAAAGGGAATTGGGTATATTGTTGAAAAGGAAAAATTTGCAGGGCTATGGGGAAAGCGCAGGGGCAGTGGGACTAATTGGACAGCTCTTTCAGAGAGCCGGCACACGCACGAAGGGCCGAATGGCCTCCTTATGGTTCTGTATGACTCTATGATTCTATTCTATGGTGTGTGAATTGGAGGGAGAACTTGGAGGTGACGTTGTTGCCCTGACATTGCTGCTCTCGTCTTTCTCAGTGGTAAATGTCATGGGGCTGGGAGGTGCAGTCGAAGTAAGCTTGGCGTTCAGACAATTGTCTTTGGGGGTTTTAACACAATTAAATTTATTTTCCAAGCTGCCTACAGAGCAGCCTTTTGGGCAAAAAGTTTATGTAAGAGTATGAGATGAAGTTCTTCAATGGACATGTTTTCATTCCAACCCCTATGTCGACAGGTGCAAACCTATTTAAATGTAATACCCTGCTGCTGTTCACTTGATTCCTTTTCTCTGAATATCGCTCAGTTTGAGAACATGTTCAGACAATACTGCAGCTGTTGAAGTGATTAAAATTCACAGACAGTAATAAAAGCTGACTATTTTACTACTGCCTGTTAATTGGACTGGCACAAACTACTTCAGTTTTCTCGAAGAAAGCAGTGAGTGCACCTTGAGAAACAGGGTGGTGCTGGGAGAGCTAATGGGTTGTGAACAGCGGAGCGGTTCGATGAAGGGTTTAAGTATCTCCAGAGATGGTTTTAAGCACGCAGCAGACAAGGATATGTGAAGGGTAGTACTGTCGGACTAAACCATGGAGAAGGGATTGTAAGATCGAAGAAAGAGATTGTTGTATTATAAATCCACTGACAAGAAGGGGTACCAATGCAGGAGAAAGTATGAAGAAGGGAAAGACAGTAACGTAGGTGCAAAGTGTGGACAAGGGAAGGTCAAGACTGTAGGCTCAAAATGTAGAGAAGGAAGGTAGGACTGTAGGTCCACAAGTTGAAGAGAGGCTGAGAACAGACCATTTTAAACAATGGCATGTAAGGGAATGACTGAATGGAGTAACAATATGGAACAGCAAATATATTCATGCTAATTATCTCTTTATGTCTTGGGGCATTATCAATTACCTATGTTGCCCAGCTCATACAAATTGGACACTGAAACGAGGCCTAATGTAACAACACAAAGCTTCTCGGGTTCAGTAGTAGCTCTGGAACTACAACACAACTCCACACTTCTGCCCACCTGGTCTTCCCTTTCTCCCCATTCTTTTTCTTTTCTATCTTGACCATTTTAACACTTTAAGCACCACAGGTACAGCCAGGTACTGTTGGGCTGTGGAATTCACCAGTGAGTATACTGTCACCAGCCTTTCGGGTTTCATGAATAAGAACGTTTCCTGGTCACTAGAAATCTACCCTTAAATTCCAGTCCTCAGTCGATGAAAGCTCTTTCTTTAAAAACCATCCTTAATTACAACCTTGTGTATTTTTCAAATGCACTGGGGGTAGATCTTGACTCTGTGCAATGCTGTAAAACAGGTGATAGTGAGTCAGCAGCCCGTGTTACATCTCTCCCCACTACTTGAATGGAAATAAAAATCGGGAAGAGATGTAAAACGAGCTGCCGACTCGCTATCACCCGTTTTACACTGTCGCACACAAAGTCAAGATCTACCCCAGTCTGTTCCTTAACTAGGGAGCCCTGTACCTAGTCAGGGGTTCCTGATCTCCTTTCAAATTCTAGTCGACACTTGCCACCAGATAAATTGACTGACCACCTTACCTCCAAAGTAGGAACCATCCGAAAGCTTGGTCTCCTTATTGCCTTTTGTAAGTACACTGACTATGCCGTGCTGAATGAAGTACATCTTCTTCCCTATCGTCCCCTCGCGGATAATGTAATCCCCGGGCTGAAAGACTTCAAAGCGCAGCTTAGTCAACATGGATGTGACGAAGTTAGGATCTGCGTTCGCAAAGAGGGGCATGGAAGCCACTAGTTTCCGGCAGTTAAAGTTTATGATTTCCTGCAAAAAGGATGAAGGGAGAACAGAATTAAAACTCAGGTGCAGGCAACATCTCAGCTGCAATACGCGAATGATGGAATGGTTTGCAAAAAAAAATTGCCGTGGTTCATTTGGCTTTGGCATCAGGTTCATTGCTACACCATGTCATTATAAATTGTGGCTTTACTCCAGGTGAGTCACCAGTGACATTAATCAGTACGAGGCAGAGGTCTGAAGTTACTGAGACTTATGTATACATCTGCTGTCCATCTGTTACCTGGCAACCACTGATATTGCCTCCATGTCGTGTCTTCAAATCTAAATCTGAAACTAAGCTGGAGCAAACACTCAAGGGGACGCTGGGGGAAGGTCTATGAGTGAGTGGTAGATCAGGGTCTATGAGTGAGTGGTAGATCAGGGTCTATGAGTGAGTGGTAGATCAGGGTCTATGATTGAGTGGTAGATCAGGGTCTATGAGTGAGTGGTAGATCAGGGTCTATGAGTGAGTGGTAGATCAGGGTTTATAGTAAACTGAGTTGGAAGGGCGCAATACAATATGGGTTGAGGCCTACCTCCACGATAACCGTTTGACTGAGCCAGAGATATCACATGAGCTCAGGGCACACGTTAATAAAAGCTTGTCAGCATTTGGGAGAGGGTGTTTTTTCCAATTCGATTGTCTCACATTGAAGAGGGTCTGCGATCATAGGGAGCGCAGTTCAGAGAATTGGAGACTGCAGAGTTGTATCCTGTCTCGAATCTGTGCGTCCTTTGAATGTACCTCCCCCTTAACTTGGAATAGGCTCACAATTCAGAGAATTCCCTCGACTGGATCTTATAATGGAATGAGGCGGAGGCTGTGCTAACAATGTCAGTTACAGATATCAGGGCTGATTCTGTGATCCTTCGCTCCCAGTGAGATGCAGAGCTCGCAAAGGAGAGCAGGTGAGGAGATCGTGGGCCTAGAGCCCATGATTTTCCATCCATTACAATCCCTATGAATGCCATTCTTTGCTAGGAGCGTCTGATCGAAGAATTATGAGCTTATACCAAATTGAATGGATTCATAGGAACAGGAGGAGGCTATACAGCCCCTAGAGCCTGTCCTGCCATTCAATGAGATCACGGCTGATCTATAGGTAAATGCGGGTACTAACTCCATTTAACCTTCTTGGCTCCATTTCCCTCAATGCCCTTGGCTAGAAAAAATCTATCGACCTCAGATTTAAAATGATTAATTGAGCTAGGATCAACTGCTTTTAGTTTTTTGTCCATTTGTTAAGGGGAGAGATCTAAGATCTAAGTGTTGCAGATGTTGTGTTTCTTTCGCTGGTACTAACCTGCTTAGTACTTAGCAATGGCATTTCATAAAGATCTTGTACGGCTAATCAGAGCTATTGAGTGCTAGAACTAAAACTCTAGTTGAGGTAGTGACTCTCTGCTCCCACCCAGCCCCAAGCCCCGTTCTCACTAAAGGCTTGATCTTTGGAAAATAACTTAATGTTGTGGAGAACTTTGTTCATTGATTTTTTTTAATCTCTTCTCTTCTCTCCTGAAGACTCTGACTCCCACTGACATACAGTTCCACAGTAACTCTCTAATAACTCACCCAAGTGCCCATTCTTTATGTGTGAACTTTGACGGTAAACGTCAACAGAACATTCACTCATGGACGGTGTCACAGCCAAGGCCGATCCTGTTCTCACCTGATATCCAGATGGGTTCACTTTGCAAGAGATCATCACTGGATAGAGATTACAAACTGATTTTGGTCCTCTTCCCACCCCTTGGACGTTGAGGCCCATTGTAGCACTGGAACTGGTATCCAGTTGAGATCAAACCTAGTCTGTGCAGCTTAGTACTGCATTAGGTGGTCTTCTACCGATTGGCCTCTTGAGAGAGCTGAGGCTGCATCTTTGAACCGAGAGCATCAAATTCAAAACGATCTCTTTAAACGTTCTGTTGTTATTTTTCTTCCTAAAGTCTGCCTTTGTCGTGATTCTTTTAAGGTTAAAACGACTGGCCGGAAACCTACTCTAAGACCTCTGACCATCCTGCTTTTTTGGCCGTTGTTGCAAGTAGACAAGTGTGACACAGGGTGACCGATGCGTGCATTTTTTCCTCCCTCTTTCTACAGTGCCTTTGTTTGGTAACTCCCCAAGGTGACATGGCTGAGATCTGTTGACCTGTAAGGAACCTACATTTACCCACAGTAAGGGCATTTACCCACATCCCAAAATCTGTGGCACGGAGTGATAGGCCTCCAGGGAAATGCCTTCCATCCACCATGACCTTTTTTTAAAAACGCTGTTACCAAGAATTATCATCAACACTAACCTCCTTTTGTTTGCTCTTAATTGAATCTGTGTGTTTGAACAGCAATGACATAATGGGGACTAGTTATTATCGCGGCCCACAGACTGAGGGAGCAGAGCTCATACTGATTCACCCCAGGTCAAGAACAGCATCTAGCCACTAATGTTATTTTGGCTCCAGCAAACACTGACGAGCTCAGAAATTCCTTCAAGCTAGTTCCTCCTTGGATGCCATCAACACTTTTTAATCACAAATTGCCAAAGAAAAAAAATATCAACAAAACCAGACATAAAAAGGGTAAAGTTAATTCTTTGTAAGAGTTTGATTTCCAAGAAGGAGGGGGGTCTTTAGAATGTTGCTTGCTCTTTAAGCTTGCGAAAGGTTTCATCTCTCTATAAGGCTCAGTGGGCAGATAAGTGAACAATGGACTTCATTTTGATGCTAAGGCCCTCGGCTTTAAGTTGACAGGAGGTACACCTGCTGCAAGACGAAACTCGTAGGTCTGTTTTTCTCTCTAAGATAAGACTGCTTCACCGTAGCTAGGTATTCTGCTAAGCAGCCCCTCCATGCAGTAATGACACGCTATACTCTTGTGGCTGGCCAATGTATGCTTGGACCAGGGACTGAGTTGCAATATAGAATGCAGGACAGAATCTGTATTCACACGTCAGCAGTGTTAAATAGCATGAGTGTCCTCGTGTGGCATTGCCCCTGAAAGTTATCCCATAACCCCATTTATTATTACAGAGCTGACTTTGGAGGGCAGCACATTTTAGGTTGCATATATGCCTCTGGAGGCATAGAACATCACTTCAGGAGGTGATGTCTTTCCTTGGCCAGCAAAGTGCTGCCAATAACAAAGGTTAATAGTTGCTGCTGGCACCAGTTGCCGATCTTTCAACTCACTCGTACCATGGGATGAGGGGATGCCCACAGCCAGTACGGGAAAATCAGTCACACTTTCTGATTGGATCTTGAGAAATTTCAGTGTATCGAAAAATACGTCCCTGAGCACATCTTTAATAAAATTCTTTCCAAAGCTCAGCTCTGCTTTCCACCTTGGATCGCTCTTCCGTTCTGTGTACAACTTACGCCATACTGACACCGCAGTCATGCAAATGGCCATTAGTAATGCCACTGGCGATCTACTAGCAGTGTAAACCAAATCTTTGGATGTTATAGAAAGCGAGAATCATAAAGGTTTGGTCCCAACTATCTGAAAACATTAAGGGCCAATTTTGTGGAAACATTTAAAACTTCACAGCCAAGCCAGGAGAGTTCTGTGTTTGACCGCTGCTCACCTCACGCAACGGTTCGCTCAACTCCCCGAGTATACTCTCCTCATCAAACATCTTGCCCTGAAAGCGATGCTCGTAATAATCGTGGATTCGCTGACGCATGTCGGCAGGCAGCTTGTTGAAGGACATATACTGCTCCACTTGCTTGTACTGCGAAGGGGGGAAAAAAGACGATAGGTTATTGGACATTGATGTGAGAGACAGAGAGTATTTGATAAGCTGCTGGTCCAAGGCTAACAGAACTTTTAATGCTGTAGCAGCAAACACCGTAACAGCCACAATACCTGAACAGGACACTGGACGATAACCAAAGCATTCTAGTGAAGGGTTTGGAATATTAACTTATTCTATCCTTTCTGTGCTCTCCCCCTCCCACTGAGACTCATCTTGTAGCTGTGTGAAAAATGGCAAAGAGTACGAGTTACTGGCACCCCCCCCAAACACCCCTCCCGACCAGGCTAGGCATTTTCGAGGCCATGGGAAAGAGGAAAGGTGCAGCTCTCCACCGCCCCTCTTCATTGAGTAGGAAATAGGGCCTAAGGTGGAGGGAAGGACAGTTAACCGCAGCCCTTACCCCACTCGGATGGAAATCCTGGCCACCCCTCCCCTCCTTTGAACCCCCTACCCCTTTGCCTTCCAGTCACAGGCAGGTGTTGGCGTTTCTGGCGACTTGGGGGTGGTGGGCAGCCCAAATTCCGACCGTCGTGCTGCAAGCATCCGCCGGCTCCGTGCCAATGGAGGGCCCGGCCACTGACTCCGCACACCGTGGCAGGAATTCAGTGCTGGAGGGCACCAACGGACATGATCCCAGCAGAACTGCCGGCATCGTGATTTTCGGGTTCAAACCATTTGCTCCGATTAACAACGAACAATTCACATGGCCAATTCACTGGTACTCTTTCATTTCAAACAGAATATCAACGCAAAAGCTGAAGAAACACTCGGGAGTATAACCAGAGATATGAAACCCTCTCAAATTAGTGTTGCCAACCCTTCAGGATTGCCCTCGAGTCTCCAGGAATTAAAAATTAATCTCCAGGACACCCAGGAGAAATATCAAAGGGTCATTAAAACAATTGTGTTTGTATTTTCATTTCCTTTGAATGCTTTCCTTTATTAGTTATAACTAGGCTGTTTGATCAGGTGGGGTGTTGGAGGCGGGAGGCCATGTGATGAAACCTCCAGGGATGCGTCCAACCATAGTTGGCAATCCCGTCTCCAATAGTTGTTCCACTACCTCTTCTGTTATGTACAGGCTGAACAACTCTAACCTACCCACAAAGCAACATGTTGGAAGACCATGCTTCGTTATGACTGCAGGAACCACATTGGCAAAGCCCTTGATGAGAGAGATGCTTCTCCCAACGAGTCCAGTGCTTTTACTGTGAGCTGTTACTTATCCATCTCTCGATAAATGAGCACGCAAGCATCGTCAAGCCAACGCCAATGATATGGGCACGTCCAGGAAACCAAGAATAACTTTCAGAGCACAACCGGTTCACTTAAGCTGAGGGATGCAACAACTCTTTCTAATGGGGGTGCATTGGACTTTCTTTTTACAAAAGTTGTGCTCCTCTTTGGAGGTTCAGGCATTGACCCAGTGTAGATCCCCAGGTGGGCCCCGCTTCTGCCCCCATCAGTGAGGTAACGCCTGGTCTGTCCTGGCACAGCTCCACCAACCATATGCTGGGTCCCAGTGAAGTGTGCGAGAGACCCCAACTTGGGGCATGGTGTCCTATTCCCCCCCAGGGACCCCCGCCATCCAGCCCCACGTCGCCCGGCATTCCCTTATGACGATGGCCATATTTGGAGTAGGTGGACCAACAGGTCACTGCGGAATCCGTGACTTAAGGTCAGAACTTGCCGTATCCAGGTCCCAGCCTCGTTACCCCCATTCCACTGAAGTTACAATGGGAGTACATCAAAATGACCATGGTCTTTTTGCCCCAGTAAGTTTATTGTATGACTGCACTGTATGAGTCAAAGTAGTCTCCATGACTTCTAGCAAACCTGTCACTCGGTGGTGATGATACCTCTGGGCTGACTTGGGCTACACTGACGTTGCAGAAGCGCTTCAGTACTAATGTCCAGAGCTCCCAGTGCTGTGGAATTTGTCCCAGTTATATTGCAGGGGCAGAATCCACAACACCAGGATAACAAACATAACTGCGCAGGGAGAGAATCGCACGTACATACACATATTTTAAAGTCGTGAGTTACAGCTTTATTTTCTGACAGTGGCTGGGGAAGTTTTAGGCCAGTGGGAGATCAAATGCATCACTGGCCTAGCATGGACAAGCTCAGCCTGCTCGTGCCATCGCAGCAGTGCTGCAAGGTAAATGGTCCATTCAATATGGTGTTGCCTACATAACCACAGTCACTGTGCTCCGAAAAGCAATTCATCATGCGAAGCACTTTGAGACATTTCCATGGTACGAAAAGCTTCTATATAAATGCAGGCATTTCTTTAAATAGGCCTCGCGTAATCCAGGGTAGAGGTTGGTCAGTATTTAGTCACAGTTACGATCGAATGAATTATCCCTTAAAACACGTGGTGTCACATGACTGGCAAACAATCAACCTATTTCCTGGACTCTACCAACCCTGCCCCTTCACTCAGGAGGCTCAAAGTCCAGTGCGTGGGCTACATGCAGTCTCAAGCTCTTCCATCAAGCCCTCAGATCCCTGGTTGCTAGTCCTACTTGCACTTCTAATTCTTATTCACTGGTTTGAATTTCGTGAGCCTGAAGGTTGGAAAGAGCCGTTCCTAAGCATCGTTAACTCATCGGTGAATAAACCCTAAATCAGAACACGGAGATCTGTCAGTATCAGCAGGTAGCTGCGAATTAATAGAAACATGGTTACAAACTCTACACGTGGCTCCCATGGCATGAAACCAATGGGGCATTCAAAGACAGAAGCTTGGACTTACTGCCATAACCCCCTCATCCTCTGATTTTTGTTCTAGCTCTTTTGGGATGTATAAGCCAATTATCCATTCGGAAGCCAAAGGTAAAAATGCCTTTTGACTCATTGTTACTCTATAATCTGGTATTACGATGATAACAAGATTTTTGACTTTAGATTCTCACAGGTGCTGGTGCCTACTGCCAGATCTGTTGGACTTCTTACTGGTGTTATTGATGACAGATCACGCTGTGAGCAGATGTGAGAGAAACATCAACATAAGTTATTCTGGGAATACTTCATTCATGCAGAGACTCAAACTCTTGCATCAGTGGACTGGGGAAATCAATCATATTTCATGCATACATTAAACTGGCATCCTAATTTTTCAATGGATTAGGTCCAACCAGAATGGATTGGCTGCGATATTTAATAAATAAGACAGGAGCAAACTGACAATTTCTTGTATCAATGAATGGAATTGTAGTGAGAGAACTGGAAAAATTAACATTGGTGACCTTTTCTCCCTTCCTCTCCTCTCCTGAAGGCATTGATTCTTATTGGGATAGGGTCCAAATTCACTACCATTCTTTAAGTGTGAGCCCATAAAATGAGTGCCTGTAGGCTATTCAACTGTGAGGTCATCGCAACCAAGCCTGATTCTGCGCACACACATAGCAACAACAACATCTTGCATTTAATAAATGTTGGTGTTCAGAGGGATTTCCTCGTACAAGAAACACAGAAAGTTAGCATGCAGGTACAGCAAGCAATTAGGAAGGCAAACGGTATATTGGCCTTTATTCCATGGGGGTTGGAGTATAAGAGTAAGGAAGTCTCATTACAATTGTACAGGGCTTTGGTGAGACCTCACCTGGAGTACCGTGTACAGTTTTGGTCTCCTTACCTAAGGAAGGATATACTTGCCTTAGAGGCGGTGCAACAAAGATTCACTAGATTGATTCCTGGGATGAGAGGGTTGTCTTTGAGGAGAGATTGAGTAGAATGGGCCTATACTCTCTAGAGTTTGGAAGAATGAGAGGTGATCTCATAGAAACATGTAGGATTCTGAGATGGCTTGTCAGGGTAGATGCTGAGAGGGTGTTTCCCCTGGCTGGAGAGTCTAGAACTAGGGGACATAGTCTCAGGAAAAGGGGTCGGCCATTTAAGACTGAGATAAGGAGGAATTTCTTCACTCAGAGGGTTGTGGGTCTTTGGAATTCTCTACCCCAGAGGGCTGTGAATGCTGAGTCATTGAGTATATTCAAGGCTGAGAGCGATAGATTTTTGAACTCTAGGGATATGGGGATTGGGCGGGAAAGAGAAGTTGAGTTTGAAGACCAGCCATGATCTTATTGAATGGCGGAGCAGGCTCGAGGGGCCGTGTGGCCTACTCCTGCTCCTATTTCTTATCTCTTTATGTTCTTATTTAGCACCTTTAACATTGTATAACATCCCAAGACGCTTCACAGGAGAGTTATCATACAAAATTTAACACTGAGCCACGTAAGCAGATATTAGAACAGGCGACCAAATGCTTGGTCAAAGAGCTGGGTTTTAAGGAGCACCTTAAAGGAGGAGAGAGAGGTAGAGAGGCGGAGAGGTTTAGGGAGGGAATTCCAGAGCTTAGGGCCTTTCACAGCTGAAGGCACGGCCGCCAATGGTTGAGCGATTAAATTCAGGGATGCGCAAGAGGCCAGAATTGGAGGAGCGCAGAGATCTCAGAGGGTTGTAGGGCTAGGGGAGGTTACAGAAATAGGGAGGGGCGAGGCCATGGAGGGATTTATACACGAGGATGAGAATTTTAAATTTGAGGCGTTGCCGTACTGGAAGCCAGTGTATTTCAATCATAGGGGTGATAGGAGGGTCTCTGGACAGGGGTTGGAAAAAGGTTCCTCTCCTGAATGCTGAGGTGAATTGTACACTCCATCTGCGGCCATAGATGGAATCAGCTAGTTCATTGTAGACCTGGGATTCAAACCCAGGGCTATTTGGTCTGTACAGCTTAGTTCTGGTGGTGCCTTTACCAACAAGACCATCAGGGGAGCTCTACTTGCCCGCCTTAACGTCAGTAGACAAACTTGGAAAGGAAAATAAGGAATGTGGAATGACATGGGGATTTCTCACTGAACACTGAGTGCTATAGATTGCAAGCAAGCAACGCTCGCTTTGTTCAAATCACTACTTGTTTTAGCAAAAACATCATAAGGACTTTGTGAAGATAAAAGCAATAACAAAACACACCTCTCCATTACATAACATGCTGCTCGGGGATAATTGCTTTATAACTGCAAGTGCTTGGATAATCTATGTGCTTTTAGATTTTTCACCCCAGGGAAGGCAATCTACCAAGTTATTATTGTATAGAGTCATCGTCTCAACAGCCTCGCTAGAATATATCCAGCAAATAAAGCACTTTTGCAGAACATGCTTTTTGCTGTGTAGTGTGAAAACATATAGTACAAGAGAGAAAATTACCAGCATCAAAGGATTAAAGGAGGACTCAATATCCCCCATGTACAGAAAGTACTTTCTCTGCACTTTTATTCCCTGCGCTAATAGCTGTGCGAACCTTTCAAAGTTTATTTCAATTTTTTCATCTCACTATTCTCCTTCTCCCTCACACATAAGTCCTCTTCCTCCTAACAAGTTGACATGACAGTCTGGACCCCACATATCTCTCCAGCTTTGCCTTTCTTGACGGTAGCAGGCTGCCGCAGTTTGCAGTGTTGTTTGTTGCCGAGTCACAAGGTTGTGCATTTAAGTCCCACTCCAACACAGAATCTAGGCTGACACTCTAGTGCAGGACTGAGGGAGTGCTGTACTGTCACAGGTGCCATCTTGTGGATGAGGCATTAAACCGATGCTCTGTCTGCCAGTTCAGCTAGATGTCAAAGATTCCACGGTGCTATTTGAAGAAGTTCCAGGAGTGGTCTTGAGATCCTGCTCAATATTCCTCCCTCAACTAATGCCACCAAAAACAGATTGATTGTTCTTTCTTCTCATTGCTGTTCGTGCGATCTTTGTGCAATAAATGGCTTCCACATTTACCTACACCAACAGTCACTGCATTTCAAACAAATTCATTGTATGTGAAGTGCTTTGAAACATAATGCTCGAGAGCGTGCCATATAAATGCACGAGTTCTTGCCTGCAGCAACAAGTGAGGTAATCCAGCCACTTTGTAAATCATTGGTGCGACCACAATTAGAGCAATGTGTACAGTTCTGTACAAAAAGGATATTGCAGCTATTGAAAGGATATAGAAGAGAACAACCAGAATGATTCAGGGGATGGAGGGATTGGATTACGAGGAGCGAATTACGAGGAGTAAATTGGATATATTCTTATTGGAAAAGAGAAGGCTGAGAGGTGATCTGATTGCTGTTTTTAGGATTCTAAAGGGACTAGATAATGTGGACCGTGACAAGTTGTTTCACCTTCTCCAAAACAGTAGAACCAGGGGACGCAGCCTGCGCTTGAAGTGGGGTAAATTCAAAACTGATCTGCAGAAACACGAGCAGGTCAGAGGCTGGGTATTCTGTGGCGAGTGACTCACCTCCTGACTCCCCAAAGCCTTTCCACCATCTACAAGGCACAAGGCATACTCTCCACTTGCCTGGATGAGTGCAGCTCCAACAACACTCAAGAAGCTCGACACCATCCAGGACAAAGCAGCCCGCTTGATTGGTACCCCATCCACCACCCTAAACATTCACTCCCTTCACCACTGGCCCAGAGTGGCTGCAGTGTGTACCATCCACAGGATGCACTGCAGCAACTCGCCAAGGCTTCTTTGATAGCACCTCCCAAACTCACGACCTCTACCACCTAGAAGACAAGGGCAGCAGGTACATGGGTACACCACCTGCACATTCCCCTCCAAGTCACACACCATCCCGACTTGGAAATATATCGCCGTTCCTTCATCGTCGCTGGGTCAAAATCCTGGAACTCCCTTCCTAACAGCATTGTGGGAGAACCTTCACCACACGGGACTGCAGCGGTTCAAGGCGGCGGCTCACCACCATCTTCTCAAGGGCAATTAGGGGTGGGCATTAAATGCCGGCCTCGCCAGCGACGCCCACATCCCATGAACGAATAAAAAAAAAAACAATTTCAGTGAGTGAGTTGTCAATCTGTGGAACCGACTCCCTAGAGAGACGGTGGAAGCAGTTGGCATTGATTCATTCAAATGCAAACTGGATAGATTTCTTTCAGATTTCAGAAAATAATATTTTGGAATACAGTATATGAGTAATTTGAGACATGACATGTGGTGAGTGTAACAGGCTCCGGAGGAATAGGTGACTTTGGACCTATGGTTCCAAGAGCTCTCCACCACTGAGGGTTTTCCTCACCTCATGTCTGGGTCTGTTGTAGACTAATTGATGGAGATTGATTGCTTTGATTGGTCAACAACTCCATTATCATTGTATCATGCAACTACCAGGATGGCAGAAGATGAATTAGGTGGGTCCTAGCCTTTTTTTGCCTCGCAAATATTACGTTCCTAAGTAGGGGCTCGGGAGAGACAACGTTGGTCTTCACAGAAAAAATTGAGAAAACAAATCAGAACATTCACAAAAAAAAATCAATGGGGATAGAAACAAAAGCTGAAAAACCAACTGACTTTTATAAAAAAAAGTTTGCACTCCTGACGCAGAGCTTTGCTGCTGAGAGCACATAAGGGAATATAAGGCACGGAGGTTAGTGTGCCCTTACACAGTCTGGCCAATGTTCCACCCATAAAGAAGAGAAGGTTGATGGGTGACCTGTTAGAGGTCTTTAAAATTATGAAAGGGTTTGTTAGGGTAGATGTAGAGAAGATGTTTCCACTTGTGGGGGAGTCCAAAACTAGGGGGTCATAAATAAAAGATAATCACTAATAAATCCAATAGGGAATTCAGGAGAAACCTCTTTACCCAGAGAGTGATTAGAATGTGGAACTCGCTCCCACAAGGAGCAGTTGAGACAAATAGAATAGATGGATTTAAGAGGAAGCTAGATAAACACATGAGGGAGAAAGGAATAGAAGGATATGCTGATAGGGTGAGATAAAGAGATGTGGGATGAGGCTTGTGTGAAGTATAAACACCAGCATAGACCAGTTGGGCCAAATGGCCTGTTTCTGTGCTGTACATTCTATGGAATTCTATGTTGATATGAATAAAGAATAAAGTCAGCTACAAAATACAGACACTGACTAATGCACACTGTGCCGGCAATGCAAACTCATAAATTTACTCTGAAATGCCACAATTAAAATCACTAAAGTTTTATTATTGGATACAGAAAAATCTATGACCTGACCTCTCCCTAACATTACCAGGGCTGCCATTTTGGGATCAAATCTCCAAACAGGCACTTCTTGCAACCCCTTGGTATAGTTTTACCCAAAGCAAAATCATATATTGTGAAACTGCTAAAAGAAATACATCGTGCTGGTGGCATCTGCAGTTAACCCTAAGTTAAAATGTACTAGAGCTGATCTTTTTCTTTTGGTTAGGGGAGACAGTTACCTGCATGTATCCTCCCTTGCGCTACCCAGGCACCCTTGAGGTACAGGCCCGCCCTCTGTCTGGGCCTAGCACCAGAAGGTCAGAGGTGAATAAGATGTTAAACCGAGGCCCTGTCTGCCAATTCAAGGAGATGTAAAGGGTCCCCACGGTAGTATTCACAGAAGAGCAGGAGTATTTTCCTGGTGTCCTTGGCTAACATTTATCCCACCGCCAAAACAGACAAACTGGTCATTTATCTCATTTGCTGTTTGTGGGACCTTGCTGTGCGCAAATTGGCTGCCGCGCTTGCTTACAAAACAACAGTGACTGCACTTCGCATCACTCTGGGGTGTCCTGGGGGTTTGAAAGGTGCTGTATAATCAATAGTTTTTTTCCTCAAACTTGAAACGAGCATTGCTTCCATCTCAAGTACAAAAATGCCAAGAAACCTTAATCCAGTCCTCTCGAATGTACAGTGGCCTCATAAATTCTAAATTCCTGAAAATATATCATTTAAAAAATGAGGAAACAAAGGGATGAGAGGGTGAGAATAATTGTATTGGTGAAATTTTTTATTAAAATTGTCTTATTTTGGTATTCAGTGATATGAAATAGTGAAAAAGCTCTATTACTGTAATTTGTTTCAGTGTTTTTTTAATTCATTCTTGGGATATGGGCATCGCTGGCAAGGCCGGCATTTATTGCCCATCCTTAGTTGCCCTGAGAAGATGGTGACGGGCTGCCTTTTTGAACCATTGGTTAGTAGTTTAATACAACTGAGTGCCTTGCTAGGCCACTTCAGAAGGCAGTTAAGAGTCAACCACATTGATGTGGGACTGGAGTCCGTATCGGGTCAGACCGGGTAAGGACGGCAGGTTTCCTTCCCTAAAGCACATTAGAGAACTAGTTGGGTTTTTACGACAATCTGACGGCTTTTAACTTTTACTGATGCATGATGAATAAAATGAATGCAGGAATTTACAGACGCAGAAAACTAACTGATTCATCAGTACCTTCCAGAAGGTGAAATGCTGCCCATTTCCTTTCATTCTGAGTTATGCTAGGTGTTCCCTGCAGTCCTTTGCTCAGTGCCTCACGCCTGCCAATTTTCAGTACAAAGGACAATCATCAGGCAGAGACGGCTGATTTTATCATTTAGCCCCATTTCATCACTCGGTTGCGGCCGATAGATTTATCAACTTCCCTGGTATTAGTTGGTTTCCCCTTAACTCACTCAGGGCTGATTTACAGCTCACTGCTTGGGAAGTACACAGTCTGGAGTCAAGGAGCGAGGCAGAGCTGAGACTGGGAGTTAACACATCGAGTCTACAGCACAGAAACAGGCCATTTGGCCAAACTGGTCTATGCCGGCCTTTATACTCCACATGAACCAAAGAGTGAGATAGAAGTATTGTATACAATTTTACAACACCAAGTTATAGTCCAGCAATTTTATTTTAAATTCACAAGCTTTCGGAGGCTTCCTCCTTCCTCAGGTGAATGTTGTTTTCCACAACATTCACCTGAGGAAGGAGGAAGCCTCCGAAAGCTTGTGAATTTAAAATAAAATTGCTGGACTATAACTTGGTGTTGTAAAATTGCTTACAGTTGTCAACCCCAGTCCATCACCGGCATCTCCACATCATGAGATAGAAGTAAGCATGAGGACAAGTTGCAGCATAGAAGGTGAGGCTAAGTTGATAATATTGTATAACCACTGCTGAGCCTTTTGATGAGCTTATAAAAAAACAAATTTTTAATTGCAGGGTGGAAATTCGAGTGGTGGTTGTTGTTTTTGTATCTTCCCTTGAGGAATAGTGCAAAATAGTGGAAGGATTCGCAGGTCGATTGACAGTGTGCGACATGAGCACTCCTTCCAAGGAAGTAACTGTCTTTACACCAGCTGATAGGTTATGGCAGGAGGGCCACAACACATACAATGAAGTGGGGGGGACACCCACACCCCCCCAGACAAGAGTATCCCACCGGATGTCAACCCCGAATTCACATTCAGTGTTAAGAAGCAATTCAGTGAAACATTTGAGAGATCCGGGTGAAGAAATTTTGTAAGAAGAAAAGACCACCCGGCCCATCAATACAGTCGGCTGCATCTGAGGGAAAGCACTGAAAAATTACTCCCTCTACCCCCAAAAGCAAAACACCAGAACAACGTTGCATCCTGCATCTTACATCCTGGCCAAGCAGCCTTCCTTGGCATGACCCTCCATGATTGCAGCAGTTCAGGACCCAGAGTATTTGACGCAGCATTCAATTATCTCTAACTGGCGGCAGATTTGCTCTGTACAAACAGTTGCAGCAGAATCATAAATGCTGCATTTATTGCGCAGACGATATCCATCCAGATCTCAAACAGCATCAACTGGTTGTTGCAGATATTCATAATTCTTCAGGGGAAAACATTCCTTCTAATCCCAAGACTTCACAAAATAATTACAGACAAGGAAGGCCATTTGGCCCATCTTAATTCATCTATCCAGAGTGACCCTACAGTCCCTCAATGCAGCATTCAATTGTTTCTTAAACGGTTCCAGGGCTTTTGCCTTCGCTACTCTGTTTGGAACTCTATTCAAAGTGTTCTTGTGAAGAAAAACTTCCTGACATCAGTCCTAAATCAAATTTTTTAGCTTAAAGTGATAAATTGCCACATAATAGACTTGTTTGCAAAATTGAAGCCCATGGGATTAAAGGGGCAGGTGCAGTGGCGATACAGAATTGGCTAAGAGACTGAAAGCAGAGAGTAGTAGAGTAGTGGTGAACGGTTGTTTTTCAGACTGGAGGGAAGTTTACAGTGGTGTTCCCCAGGGGTCAGTATTAGGACCACTGCCCTTTTTGATATATATTAATGACCTGGACTTGGGAATAAAGGGCATAATTTCAAAGTTTGCAGATGACGCAAAACTTGGAAATGTAGTAAACAGAGAGGAGAATAGAAACAGACTTCAGGGGGACATAGACGGACACATTGCAGGTGAAATTTAATGCGGAGAAGTGTGAAGGAATAACAAGGAGAGGCAATATAAACTAAATGGTACAATTTCAAAAGGGGTGCAGGAATAGAGAGACCTGGGGGTTCACGTACACAAATCTTTGAAGGTAGCAGGACAGGTTCATTAGGCTGTTAAAATAACCATACGGGATCCTGGGTTTTATAAATAGAGGTAAAGAGTACAAAAGCAAGGAAATTATGCTAAACCTTTATAAATCATTGGTTAGGCCCCAGCTGGAGTATTGTGTTCAATTCTGGGCACCTCACTTCAAGAAGGATGCTTCAGGTGACGAAGGAGGAAGCCTCCGAAAGCTTGTGATTTTCAAATAAAACTGCTGGACTATAACCTGGTGTTGTAAGATTCCTTCTTTATTATAGCAGTGAGGGATAATACAAGAGTTAGAGAGGAAAGCAAAAATGCTGACTCTCTCCCTTGGGATTTTTCTCCAACTAGTGAAGTAGGTTTCATCCTCCCACCGAATACAATGGCACCATCATTATTGTCTAATTAAAAGTCAGAGTGTCGTCATTACATGTTTTTACAGCTGTCTGTATATTCCGTTTGTGTTTCTTGTAAGTTATTTTATATTTTCTTCATTGTCCGGGGAGGATCTTGATCTCAGACTTCTGACAATGCTGCTCTTGATTTGGCTGTTTGAAAGGTGCATGAGGCATTAATGAGGAAGTTGAAGGATTTTTTTTTGATCCACCCCTAGGCTTGTTAGATTATCAAATCCATTCCCATAAATGTTTATCAAGGCCAAGTCAGCCATGAGGTTTAAAAGGGAATCAGAGGGTCGCTTCCCCCTGGGACCGCCTGATCTTCAAGGGTGTGAGGAAAAGACAGAGAAATTAGATTAGGATAGATAGCAGTAACATGAAGCTCGCAAGAACACAGGCACGGGGACAGAAGGCTAAATGGCAGCTTCCTGTGCTGAAGCTTCTGTGATTCTGAGTGTGTGGCTTGAGCAAGCTATCCTCCAATCTTTCCCCCTTCACTGTGGGGAAACCACCTGATCTCCACCTTGGGTCTCCAACCCCCTCAATAATCTGTCTGTAAGGATCAATATTTCATGCGGGGCGATGGAAGATTTGGATTTTAATTGGGAAGGCTTGTAACAAGTACAGACTGCACTGCAAAGTTTTCCTGTTGCTCTGAGGCATGCTAACACACATATTTATATCTATACTGTTAGCTGCTGCCTCTAAGCACTGCACCTTCAAACGAGAGTCTCACAGCAATGCTGTCACGTCACCCCCACACAAGATCAATTTTTCATATCAGTTAATGTGCGGTTTTGTCATTTCCTATCATGTCCAGACAGCGAAGGAAGTCAAGTCAACTCACTGCTTTCATTTTATTCTCCGTGGTACCGAAACTTGCCTGACAGATGCTGAACATGTGTCCACTGGCTCTGACAGTCAATAAGCGATGATGTAAATAATGAAACTTACACCAGAGGGAGCAGGTTGGAAGTTAATTAGGGCCTCAAACTTGTAAGATTATATAAATTTCTCCAGAGACAGTCACAATTTATTAAAAAAATATGAAAATAACCAGATGTAAGAGTCCTAACTGTTGGGCAGAGGATTGTACACTGAATTTAACTGATTAGAGCCAATGTGAACAGTAACTTGCAATTCTGTCTAAATTAAGAGTTGTTTCTCTTCATTGGTCTGGAGTTATACAAACACCAATTTGGATATCCATCACTGTTCAATACAGTTTATTAACTTAAAGAATAATCTTTGAAATCAGATACACAGTAATACAAATACGTGAACTGATTGGAGTGTATTTGTGAATGATTGGAGTGTATATGTGAATGATTGGAGTGTATATGTGAATGATTGGAGTGTATATGTGAATGATTGGAGTGTATTTGTGAATGATTGGAGTGTATATGTGAATGATTGGAGTGTATATGTGAATGATTGGAGTGTATATGTGAATGATTGGAGTGTATTTGTGAATGATTGGAGTGTATATGTGAATGATTGGAGTGTATATGTGAATGATTGGAGTGTATTTGTGAATGATTGGAGTGTATATGTGAATGATTGGAGTGTATATGTGAATGATTGGAGTGTATATGTGAACTGATTGGAGTGTATTTGTGAATGATTGGAGTGTATATGTGAATGATTGGAGTGTATATGTGAATGATTGGAGTGTATATGTGAATGATTGGAGTGTATTTGTGAATGATTGGAGTGTATATGTGAATGATTGGAGTGTATATGTGAATGATTGGAGTGTATATGTGAACTGATTGGAGTGGGCACAGGAAAGGACATCGAGGTGAGGGCTTGTCAGCACCAGAAAAGCAAATCTCTCCTAGTTCAGTCAGCCAGTGGCAGCATCAAGAGCAGATAATAGTAAAATTTGTATTAGCAAAAAAAATAGTGCTAGGGAAATTAATGGAGCTAAAGGCCGACAAATCCCCAGGGCCTGATAATCTACATCGCAGAGTACTAAAGGAAGTGGTCCTGGAAATAGTGGATGCATTGGTGATCATCTTCCAAAATTCTACAGACTCTGGAACAGTTCCTACAGATTGGAGGGCGGCAAATGTAACCCCACTATTTAAAAAAGGAGGGAGAGAAAAAACAGGGAATTACAGACCAGTTAGCCTCACATCAGTAGCGGGGAAAATGCTAGAGTCTATTCTAAAAGATGTGATAACAGAACACTTGGAGGGCATTAACGGGATTGGACAAAGTCAGCATGGGTTTATGAAAGGGAAATCATGCTTAACAAATCTACTGGAGTTTTTTGAGGATGTAACTAGTAGAATAGATAGGAGAGAACCAGTGGATGTGGTGTATTTGGATTTTCAGAAGGCTTTTGATAAGGTCCCACACAAGAGGTGAGTGTGCAAAATTAAAACACGTGGGATTGGAGGGAATATACTGGCATAGATTCGAATTGGTTGACAGACAGGAAACAGAGAGTAGGAATAAACGGGTGGCAGGCAGTGACTAGTGGGGTACCGCAGGGATCAGTGCTTGGGCCCCAGCTATTCACAATATATATCAATGATTTGGATGAGGGAACTAAATGTAACATTTCCAAGTTTGCAGACAACACAAAGCTGGGGTGGAATGTGAGCTGTGAGGAGGATGCAAAGAGGCTCCAATGTGATTCAGACAAGTTGGGTGAGTGGGCAAGAACATGGCAGATGCAATATAACGTGGATAAATGTGAGGTTATCCACTCTGGTTGTAAAAACAGAAAGGCAGATTACTATCTGAATGGTGATAGATTGGGAAAAGGGGAGGTGCAACGAGACCTGGGTGTCCTTGTACACCAGTCGCTGGAAGCAAGCATTCAGGTGCAGCAAGCAGTTAGGAAGGCGAATGGTATGTTGGCCTTCATTGCAAGAGGATTTGAGTACAGGAGCAGGGATGTCTTACTGCAGCTATACAGGGCCTTGGTGAGACCACATCTGGAGTATTGTGTGCAGTTTTGGTCTCCTTATGTGAGGAAGGATGTCCTTGCCATGGAGGGAGTGCAACAAAGGTTTACCAGACTGATTCCTGAAATGGCAGGACTGACGTATGAGGAGAGATTGGGTCGACTAGGCCTATATTCACTAGAGTTTAGAAGAATGAGAGGTGATCTCATCGAAAAATATAAAATTCTAACAGGACTAGACAGACTAGATGCAGGGAGGATGTTCCCGATGGCTGGGGAGTCCAGAACCAGGGGTCACAGTCTCAGGATACGGGGTATGCCATTTAGAACTGAGATGAGGAGAAATTTCTTCACTCAGAGGGTGGTGAACCTGTGGAATTCTCTACCACAGAAGGCAGTGGAGGCCAAGTCATTACATGTATTCAAGAAAGAGATAGATATATTTCTTAATGCTAAAGGGAGCAAGGGATATGGGGAAAAAGCGGGAACGGGGTACTGAGTTAGACGATCAGCCATGATCATTTTGAATGGCGGAGCAGGCCTGAAGGGCCGAATGGCCTACTCTTGCTCCTATTTTCTATGTTTCTATGTAAGATACATTGTAGTTAGATTCAGAGTAAAGCTCCTTCTGTGCCCCAAGATGCCTCAGTTCCAATCTTAGAACAGCACATCTACTACACCAATGTGATATTTTCCATTTCTAGTCATCTCTGAGTGAGATGCAACAGTTAGTATCAATTGTTTTGTACTGTTGGACCATGTCAAATAGGAACTGCTTTTAAACTGTCCAAACCATGTATGACCCTTGAATGTGAATGAAGGTGCAAAGGCCTCATCTTAACTTATTGTGCAACTGATTATCCAAAGGAGGTAACAGGAGGGGTAGATTTTCTCCATATGAACCTAGACACTGGCTGTTGGCAGACAATTTTAATACGAAGAGTATCACTGGCAATTTGACCATCCAAAGTCTGCTGATGTGCAATATTCCAGCAGGGATTACTGAGTAATAATCAGAAATAGATGTTCTGGCTGATTTTAACCCTCCCTTATCTCTGGAATACTGAGGCCAGGTGTAGCATCCCTATTACAGTCGCAACTAAGATCAATTGACTAAACACAGACTGAAACTGAAACCATCTTCATCTCTATGGCTCAGTAGTGCAGCATCTGATGAGTCCCAGTAGCTCAATCCCACGGTTCCCATCAGCCTATCTAAAGTAGAACATGTTGACTGATAACTACTCCTGTGTGAATTACCCTGCATTTATATTCACATTAACATCCATCTGTCAGATCTCAGCCCACATACAAGTATTTGTATTTGGTTTAATTACAATTACAGCACAGAAACAGGCCATTTAGCTCAACCAGTCCGTGTTGGTGTTTATTCTCCCCAGGGGCAGTAGTCCTAAACCCATGTTCCCATATCACTTTATTCCCCATTCCTTCAACCACCTATATAAACTATCCATAAACATTGACATGGTCTCTGCTTCAATCACAAAGTTTGGTACTGCATTCCACAGCTCACAACTTCCCAATCTTAATCTTATATTTATGTCCCCTTCATTCTAGATTCCACAACCACGAGGAACAATCTGTTTCTATCCACCCTGTCCCATCCTCTCACAATTCTGAACACCTCTGTCAAATTATCCTGTAACCTCCTCTGTTCCAACAAAAGCAGCCCCAATTTTTCAAGTCTTTCTTCACATTTGTATTTCCTCACACCAGACTTCACCCCAGTGAATCCATGCTGCACCTTCTCTACTGTCTCAACATCTTTCTTATAGTGTGGAGACCAAAATGGCGCACAGTCCTCCAACTGTGGCCTCACTCAGGTTTGATACGGATTCACCTCAACTTTTATATTCTCTTGCTGCAAAACTCGTATTCCATTTGCATTCCATTCTCCACTTGAGGTGCTGCTTTTCATGTCTTGTGAACCTGAGCCCCCAAATCCTTCCGCTCTTCCACATTGCTCAGTCTTCTCTCATTTAATTACTTTTTTGTAAATCAAAATTTACCACCTCATGTTTACTGACATTGAATTCCATCTGCCACTATTTTGCTCATTCCACCATCTTATCAATATCGACTCACAGCTTCCTTTGGCCCTCAGAATTATTAACTATACCTCCAAATTTAGTATTGTCTGCAAATTTTGACACCACGCCCTCTAAACCATTGATGTATACAATAAACAGACGCAGTCCGGAACCAATCCCTGTGGGGACACTGCGACCCACTTCCAACCACTCTAAGAAACTTCCCTTAACTCCTACTCTCTGCTTTCTAACCAGTTTTTAATCCAATTTGCTTACCTCCCTCTTTTTCCATTCCTCTTTAATCCAATAGTCTCCTCTGGTACCTTGTCAAAATCTTTCTGAAAGTCCATGTTTGCCACATCCACTCCTCCATCCACCATACCTGCCACCTCCTCGGTCAGGTTTGTCAAGCAAGATCTTCCTTTCTGAAATCCATGGCTGCTTTTAATTATTTTCTCTTCATTTCAACATTTCATTAAAGATTCCAAAACTGTCCCTACTATAGATGTTAAGCTAACTTGCCTGTAACTACCCACCTTAGTACTTTTTTGAAAATGGGTGTAACATTGGCTATTCTCCAGTCCTCTGGCACAAGGCTATGCTGTATTACTTTAACACAGTGCTGTCCACAAACCGATCATACAAACTGAATTCAGAGGGAGCGGCAGTCACTAGGTATGAAAAATAAAACAAAAACTAATACAGCCCACTAATCAGTGACGCAGCTTCTTGTGTATCAGGACTGTGTATATGTAAACTTGATTAAATTCATAAATCTTTAGAAGGAGGTAATTATAGTTCATGGGATTAGGTGCACAGATTTTGTTACTATAATTCAGTTCTGAGGCAATCAATTATTTTGTTAATCAAATATCCTATTGATTGATGAAAATTATTAAATGAACATTTAATGACTTTAAACAATGCTATAATTGTTTTACCTGTTTATTCAGCATCCTGTGCAATACCGTGTTATACCAATGCTGCACTGGCGTTACACTGCATGTTCCTGTCAATCTGCGGCCTCAGGCCTTTGCAAGGGGACTGACAGACATAACCCCAGGTCTGCTGGGAAGTGGGACCAGCTGGGCATAAGATGGGCAGCAGCACCACCAACAACTTGCACTTACATGGCACCTCTAATGGAACAAAGTAACCCAAGGAGCTTCACTGAGTGAGGGTGTGAGGGAGTGAAGGAGTGACATGTGGTCAGAGCTGAGCACCAGTAGGAAGGAGGGTTAGGGGAGATGGTTAAAGGTGCAGTGGAAGAGATTGGCTTTTGAAAGTAGGAGGGACGCAACAAGGCATTTCGGAAGAGAATTGTAGAGTGCAGGGATGTGATGGATGAAGGTCCTGCCACTGTTGGCAGAGCAAGAGCAGGAGCAAATGTACGGTAGACCAGATTTAGAGGAGCAGAGGTTTCTGTGTAGAAGCAGAGCTGGAGGAGGTTGCAAAGGTAAGCTACAGTGAAGCAGCTGAACGATTTTAAAATTTTCATCCTTATTTACAAATCCATGTGCTGGGGTCAAGGGAACCAGTATGGATTGGGTGATAGATGATCAGGATTTACTGTGAAACACGATGTGGGCAGAGAGGTGTCTGGATGAGTTGGAGTTACGCAGGGTGAAGCTCAGCAGTCCGGAGTGAAGAGCATTCGAGAAGTCGAGCCTGGAGTTGACAAAGGCATGGATGAAGGTTTCAGTGGCAGGTGACGCAGGGATACCGAAAGGCAATATCTTGGAGATGCAGGGTATGCAGTCCTGGTGATAGATTGGACATGAGGTTTAAAGCTCAACTCAGGGGCAAAGGGGATAGCGAGGTTGCACACTGTTGTATTTGGCGAGTAGCTGTATTACTGGGTGACCAAGTACACCACTAAACCCCTCTCCCGCACAAGTACCTCTCCTCAATCCAATACTTGCTGTCATCGCCAACTACTCTTCCCCACCTCTGTGAAGCATCCTGGGTCCTTTTTCTCCCCATTAAAAATGCTAAATATATAGAAGCTGCTATTGTAAGGAAAGGAAGACTTGCAATTACAAAGCTCCTTTTCACATCTACCGTAAACGTTTCAAAGTGTTTCCCATGTAATGCATTACATTAAGTGCAGTGACCGTTGTTATGCAGGCAAATGTATCAGTCATTTTGTGTAGAACAAGATTCCACAAACAGCAGCGAGATGAATGAATAGTTAACCTGTTTTTGGACATGGTGATTGAAGGAAGAATGTTGGCCAGGAAACTAAGAAGGTGCTTCTTCGAATAGCCACCATAAATCTTTAATGCCTACCTGAAGCACCAGAGCAAGCAGATGGGGCCTTGGTTTAACACCTTATCCAAACTAAGGCATCTCCAACAATGCAGTGCTCCTTCAGCACTATAGTCCGAGATCTCTTCCAATTCTGGCCTCTTGCGAATCCCAGATTTCCATCACCCCACCATTGGCGGCCGTGCCTTCGGTTGCATCGGCCCTCTTAGCTCTGGAATTCCCTCCCTAAATCTTTCTCTCTCTCTCTCTCCTTCTTTAAGATGCTCCTTAAACCCTACCTCTTTGACCAAGCTTTTGGTCACAAGTCCTAATATCTCTTTATGTGGCCCGGTGTCAAATTTTGTCTGATAATCGCTCCTACGTTAAGGGCACTATATAAATGCAAGTTGTTGTTATTGTTGTACTACAGCGTTAGCTTCGATTAAATGTTCAAGTCCTGGAGGAAGCCGTGAACCCATGATCTTCTGGCACAGAGGCAAGAATGCTACCAACTGAGGCAAATTGAAAGCAGGTCACTTTCAGAGACCTCAATATTGGACAAATCCAAGGAGCGAGGCTTTCAGTTGCAGGTCGTGTATCAGAGATCTTACTTTCTCTCTTCATGGTTCACCTAGCTGTGGGATTTGTGTGTAAACTGCTGGGTTTAATGGGCATTATCTACATACTTGTGTTTGCAATCCAAAGGTTGGGAGTCGGGCAAGATCACAATTCCATGCCTGAGGCTTGTGCCAAAAGCAGGAGAGTTGCCAGGTATATTAACTTGCCCATCATGTCAGCCAGAAGCAGTGAGTAAAGTGGGGAACCCCTCCTCCCTTTCCTTTGAAACGGAGCCCAGAGTTCAGCCTGCAGAGACTTGTGACCCAAAGCAATGAATTGTCCCCTGATCCCTGAGTCAGGCAGCAATATTGATGAAACCTTCACACTCTTCAGACATTAATCATGCTTTTCACTTGGGAAGGTGATTGCCACTCTCTCAATATCACATCTGTTATTTTTCATTTAAAAGTAACACCACAGGATAAAGAGAAATCTTACATTTTATTTCTAATTGAACTGCTGTGAGTTTGCAGAGTCCTGGTTGAATTGCTGTAGTGTAACATCCTTAGTGTCGAGGGTCTGAGCTATGATGAGAGACTCAGACTTGACAGCCTGGATAGAAGGCCTTTGAGAGGCGATCTTATATAAGATGATCAAGGGAATGGAAAAGATAAAGCCAGAATATTACTTTAAATTAAATTGCAGTAGGACAAGGGGACACAGGTTCACACTAAAGAAAGAAAGAAAGAACATGCATTTATACAGCACCTTTCATGACCTCAGGATGTCCCAAAACTCTTTACAGCCAATTAATTACTTTTGAAGTGTAGTCACTGTTGTAACGTCGGAAACTAATAAAAAGGAAGACTGATGGCAGGAAGTTCTTCTTCACACAAAGAGTGATCAGCACATGGGATGAACCTTCAGGCAGAATGATGGCTGCTGAAATGGAGGTGATGCTGCAGAAGATGCAGAAGATTCACCACGTATCAGCATCATCCCCAAGGATCAGCACTGTGGAATGGCAGGATGTAGGTTGGAGACAGGTTGGAGGCAGCACCTGACTGTTACTGTCACTGGCTACACCGACCCAACGCTGCATGTTAGCTGCAGTTTTGATCTGTCTTATCGGTTGACCTAGAGCCTTGAAGTCCACTACAATCGCTAGCAGATAGGTGCCAGGTGGCACCTTGGCAGATACTGCCTGTCTGTTCGCCACCCTGGACTTCTTTCATGCCGTACCGATGGAAACGTAACCCGCTGTGATTGGGGTGCTTCTGAAGAACCATCCAGCATTGGTTATTCAAGGCTTCACATGTTGTCTCTGTGACATTAGGTCTGCTGCTGCCACAGACAGTGGGCAGAATGACGTGGTGTCATCCCACCCGCATTTTAGTATTTTAATTAACTTCGCTCTCTGGTCATGTTTTAAATGCCAGTGGAAATGCACGCAATACGCAAACTGGCATGCTGGACAGGAAAATGGGCATAATGGGTCTCTCTTGGCGGTCTGTTACGCCGTGCGTGCACCAGTGTATGAGGCTTAATGAACATGAATAGCTGTATAGCTCACCTACTTACCTAGGTCACAGGGCACAGCTTGCTGCATTTACGTAAATCGTAGTGCAATGATTGACGTTAGTCACACACAGGGCATGTCTCACCTTATTTAACCAAGACACTGATCTAGATATTCCACGCAGTGAGTTGCACCACTTTTCTGCCAATGGAAAACGAATTGAACCGGCCGATGATCTGGAGAGGCATTTACGTCTGAATTTTCAGAGTCAGCTCATTTGCATAGCCATTGGCTTAGCGATTGGCGTAAAGCGAGGGAGATCTGTGCTGGGTCGCATGGAAGTTAGAGTGTAGCCTTTAAAAAGCCAGTTCTGGGTGAAGATTGCAGCAGCAGGCTGGGGACGCAGCAGGTAAGTAAGGATCAGTGCTTGGCTCAGTCAGTTCACTGTCAGCTAGCTTGACTCAATGACTGTTTTTGTATGGCTCCCTTCCTGCAGGTCCACCATAGCTTCTGCCCCATTTTTGCTGCCAAAAAAGTTACTTGCCCAGATTATGTGCTGAAATTACATTGAAACCAGCACGGAATTTCCAGGCTGCAATGTTTATCTTACCCTGTAAATCTGCGGCAATAATGCAAGATAAAATTAAAGTGGCAATCTGTGGAGAATGATGGTAAGAGTCCTAAACTCATCCTTGTCAGTGGTACCACACCGTATGGTACAGCTCAATTAAGCTAAATTATACAATATGGGCACAAAACAGAAGGGAAGATTGTATGTCATGTAAAACAGCACAGGTACGAACATATGAATTAAGAGCAGGAGTAGGCCATTCGGCCCCTCGAGCCTGCTCTGCCATTTGATAAGATCATGGCTGATCTGATTGTGACCTCAACCCTACTTTCCCGTCTACCTACTGTAACCTTTGGCTCCCTTGTTAATCAGGAATCTATCTAGCTCAGCCTTAAAAAATATTCAATGACCCTGCCTCCACCGCTCTCTGGGGAAGGGAGTTCCACAGACCCACGACCCTCGGAGAGAAAAAATTTCTCCTCATCTCCGCCTTAAATGGGAGACTCCTTATTTTTAAACTGTGGCCCCCTTGTTCTAGTCTCTCCCACAAGGGGAAACATCCTCTCAGCATCTACCCCTTCTAGTCCCCTCAGGATCTTGTATGTTTCAATAAGGTGTAGGAGTGCATGTTCTAGTTTGCAACAGAATCGCAGAACCTTGTAACAAACTGATAACCAACAGAAATGTGATACGATCATCTTTAATTGGAAACTATGGTGCATAAACCAGAATGCTGTGTTGGATTAATTTTCAGTTACCTAAAATTGAGTCTCTGTAGGTCCAAGAGTTTTTTTTACATATAATATGCCTAATAATGCAGCCATGCATGGACTGTTATTTTAAGAAGCCCTTCAAGACTAACCTTCCTTTAAAGCCTTGTCTTTGTGTGTCAGGGCCTCAGCTGTTGGAAGGTGCCTGTAATTATTTCCTTTATAGATCTTGTTTGGAGATGCCAATCCTTTTAGTAGTGTAGCGGCTGGTGTCTTGAAGAGTGTGACAGCACTGCGATATACAGTAGACCCTGAGCAAAGCAAGAACTCGCAGTTCATGGTGACGAGTGACACACTTTGTTAAACACCAGGCACTCACCGCTCTTGTCCTTTCCCAAGATATGTAATGCAGACTCATATCATAATTGCAACCATCTGGACTATCAGCAGACTGGCCTGCTGTACACTGTGACACTGCCGTGACCTCTCGAGCTAGTTTGCATGCATTACCATTCTAAGATTTTGTCAGAATCCATTCATATTGGTGAGTTATCGGGCTCGATATTAACCCCCCTCACAACCCACGACAGGCGGGAGAGGGTCAAGGGTGGGTTAAAAATGAATAATCGTGAAATGCGAGCCCAACCTGCCATTTTTAAGGCGGTGGGTTCCGAGCCGTGTCTGTGTCCCGCTCTCGAGAGACGGGACACCTCATTATAATATTTAAATCAGGCTCCCCCAGTGCTGCTAACGAGGCAGGGGGTGCAGGAGTGCTTCCCCACGGCCCCCCCAAGCAAACCTTAAGCCGATCGCAGCCCTTCCTCGCTGCTGCGATCAGCCGACCCCCTCCCTCCAAACCTACAACCCTGAGCCTTCTGCCGCCCCCCACCCTTCAGCCCCGCGATCTGCCGACCACCCGCCCTTCAACCTGCGATCTTTCCCGATTGCCGGGGGACTATCCCCAACGGGGCAAAGAAAAGAATATCTCACAAATACATTAAGGGTTCAATTGTTAATATTCACATAGTGTGTGCAGAGAAAGAGGGTGAAGTGATTCAAGGGATATGTGGAAACTGGAGAAAAGAGTCTCTGTTGGACGGAGAAATCAGAAACCATGGGGGGCAATTTTAACCTAACAGGCCCGTCGGGAAACTGGTGAGCATCCGGTGCAATGCTGGTTTCACATCCCACCCGATCTTACTCTCCATTGAAGTCAATACAGGGTGTAAAAACGGCGTTCCACCCGATCCCGTGGGATTCCCACCCGGTGAGTTAGGTTGGAATTATCCCCATGGATATTTTCTGCACCACACCCAATGTCCTGTTTATGCAACCTCTCCAATGGATGTTTCTCCTCAACTCAACGAAAGGGATTTTTCTGTGTCTGAAAGTGAATGTGACGATGCCTGAGGAGAGGAAACCAGCAACCAAGAAGGGCACCAAGAATAATGTGAGTAAAGTCACCGCAAAGAGCGGCAAGAAGAGGAGAAGGTCGAGGAAGGAGAGTTACTCTATTTACTATCTACAAAGTGATGAAGCAGGTTCACCTCGATACAGGCCTCTCCTCCAAGGCCATGAGCATCATGAACTCATGTTCGATATTTTTTGAGCGCAGCGCAGGTGAAGCTTCCCCTCTGGTCCATTACAGCAAGAGCTCAACCATCAGCTCCCGGGAGATCCAGACCGCCATGAGCCTTTTGCTGACTGGGGAGCTGGCCAAACACGCCATGTCGGAAGGGACAAAGACTGTGACCAAGTACACCAGCTCCAAGTAAAACTCCAGAGTCTACTGGAACAATACCAAAATTGGGTTGTTTAGACCACCAGTGTGTGTCGATCTGGAAGAAACCCTTCCAACCTGGGGGCATTCACAATGTTTACAGACCATTGTAAATGACAGCTACTTGCATTTATACAGCATTCAGCACATGAGCAAGATGCCTGAGAGCATGTTACAATAAGGAGGAATGGGACACAGTGGACACTCAGCACTGGAGAAAGGGGAGAGCAATGTAAAGGTTAGGATAAGCAAGTGAAGTCAAGGAGGAGAATTTTGAAAACGGGGAGGGAGGTGGCAAGGCAAAGGGAACTCGGTAGAGAATTCCAATGGTGCAGGAGCTGAGTGCCATTGGTAGAGGGTCTGAGGGGTGAGGAGAAGCCGGGTGTTGGAGGAGTGGAGGGTGTCCCTACGGTAAGATGAGGTGAGGCCACCGAGTGATTTGAGAACCAGAACATATCGGAAATGTAGAGCATTACAGTTTCCAAGTGACAGTCTAGACAGAGCATTAAGCATGAATGATTAAACCTGATAAATCTCTGCCTTTTACTCATAAATTTAATGTCATGGGTATTTTGTTTTTCTAAAGATTGTTACAAAGGGTGCTGCCTAGCCTCATCTGCAAAGCAATCGCATTTTAATCAGTTTTAAGCACAGTTAGTGTAAGGAACCTTTAACTCAGTCAGTAATACTTTCCGCTGTGCTGTCTCCAGGTCAGATACAGTGACAGACATGATAGCAGGCCTGCTGTGTTTGTCCCTGTATCACTTGTTGCCTAGGAAACTGGGTCGGACTGCAGGTACGGTAGTAACACAGAGTCACAAGTCCCTCTTCCCAGACACATTGAAAACAGCTACTTAGGTTTTGATTTTTTTTGTTAAAGATATAGACGGGAGATATTTTGAAAATAAATGATCTTTAATGAAATTTAGTTTGCCAATTTGGTAGGGTGAGGAATATTAGCAATTATGCCACTATAATTCCTGTCTATGGCATACCAACTGATCCAGCATACATGATAAGTACTGTAACGAAGTAACTGAAAATGTTATAGTTGCACATTTTCAAGCAACGTTCTCAACTTTTCATTTCTTTCCGATAAATCAGACAAAGAAGCAAGATATATAGTGAATAGATACCTTAAAAAGAAAAGAATTGCAGGGCTATGGGGAAAGAGCAGGGGAGTGGGACTAATTGGATAGCTCTTTCAAAGAGCCGGCACAGGCACGACGGGCCGAACGGCCTCCTTCTGTGCTGTGTCATTCCAAGTTCTCGTCACTCTGGGGGAAATTTTAACCATATAACGCTGCTGGCACAGAGCTTCACGCATCGTTACCGCTTGTCAGGAATGCAAGCCTGGAGGTCGGTGCACCCAATTTGCAACCCACATGATTTTCCGTTCAGTAATGGTGCAGGCCGCAAATCGTCTCCACCGGCCTCTGCACCGGAATTCCCGACATGCGCTCCAGCCAGGCGAAGCTCCGTGCCACGAGAGCTGAAGCAGAAAATTTAGCTTATCAAATAAAAGAAAGAAAGAGTTGTATTTATACAGTGCCTTTCACAACCTCGGGACGTCCCATGATACTTTACAGCCATTGACGTAGTTTTGAAGTGGAATCACTGTTGTAATGTAGGAAACGCAGCAGCCAATTCGCGCACAGCAAGATCCCACAAACAGCAATGTGATAATGATCAGATAATCTCTTTAGTGATGTTGGTTGAGGAATAAATATTGGCCAGAACCCCCCAGCTCTTCTTCAAATAGTGCAGCAGGATCTTTTATGCCCACCTGAGAGGGCAGACGGGGCCTCGGTTTAATGTCTCATCCGAAAGACGGCACCTCCGACAGTGCAGCGCTCCCTCAGTACTATATTGGAGTGTCAGCCTAGATTATGTGCTTGAGACTCTGGAGTGTGGTTTGAACTGATAACGTTCTGACTGAGAGGCGAGGGTGCTGCCACTGAGCCACAGCTGACGCCTTGTGTAGTGACATAAGCTGCTTTTATACCAGTGCTTGTCCAGGCCGGATTCTAGGCGAGCAACGCCCACGAGCTGGCTCCCTGCATCTGTGCGAAATCCGATTGACTTATCCAAGAGGTGGGAGGGGTAGATTCAAAGACATATGAGAAACTGGGCTTACGAATCTACCGCTGGGGTAAGGGGAGCTGGATTTTATAACGCGCACGGTCATCGAAGCTGATCTCCTAGTCCAACCTAGACAGGCACCAGTATAAAGGTGGCAATGTTCCTCACAAAAGCACAATCTTTGTGTTTATGGTTTAACTGGAAGCAGTGAATGAAGGAAATATTCACAAAGGAAATCTTCACAAATGCATTTATGACGTTGCCAAATGCAGCAAGCATGTGTCAAGAAAGATCAGTGCTGCAGCGTTGCGTGATATTACTGTGACGGAGACAATGTGCAGTTTTTAAGTTTTTCTCCTTCCCATACTGCCTCTTTAGAGACTCGTGTCAACTTGGCTTAGTTGTAGCGCTGTCCCCTCCGAGTTAGAAAGCTGTGGGTTGATGCTCCACTGCAGGGCTTGAGCACATAATCCAGGCTGACATTTCAGGGCAGGAGGGAAAAAGACTGCTGCGCTGTCAGTTGTGCCGTCTTTTCCAATGAGATGTTTAAATGGAGGCCTCGTCTGCTTGTTCAGGACCTCACCGCACGATTTGATAAAGAGCAGGGGAATTCCTGGCCAACATTAATCCCTCAACCATCGCCAGCAGAATAGATTAACTGGTCATTTATCTCGTTGCTATTTGTGGGACCTTGCTGTGGGAAAGTTGGCTGCTGTGCTTGCCTACAAAACTGTAAACAATTTTACAACACCAAGTTATAGTCCAACAAATTTATTTTAAATTCCACAAGCTTTCGGAGGCTTCCTCCTTCCTCAGGTGAATGGTGTGGAACAACAGTGACTACACTTCAAAAAGTAATTAATTGGCTGTGAAGCACTTTGGAATGCCCTGAGGATGTGAGAGGGGCTATATACAAATGCAAGTTTTTCTCTTTCTTTCTTCATATAGACTGGAAATTACACTGGGTGATATCATACGAATTGTAAAAAAAAAATCACACTGCTCTAAGTTCATCTAAAGTTAATGTATCATTACAATTTTTGGGAAGAAATTGGAGAGCTTTACTCTGCATCTGACCATGTTATATCTGGCCTAGAAACACCAATGTTGATACTGGATACCAAAAATGTTCCATTTATCAGAACTGACATTTGTCATATGGATCAGCACAGTTAATCTCCTGATATCTATATATTATGTTAAAAATCTTCTGTTTGTATGCATTTCCTGTCCAAAAATATCACTACCTGTTGTCACAATTTTTGGTCACGCTTTACATGTCAACATTTAACATTAAAAATGCCTACATAATCAGTTATAATGAATATTCACTATGTAAACAAGTTCTAGTGATTCTGTAGTTGCAGATTGTGACCATTAGGTGGCATTGTAGCTCCACTGTATCCTGTACCACTCTATCCTCTGACAAGCCATGAGCAATGCCACAGGAGGTCCACTGATACATACAAAGTAATGAAGGGCAGTTTTTGCAAAGTGAAGCCTAAGGCAAAACAACCTTGTGTCATCCGTGTTCCTACCGAACAGAAAATAGTCCCTGGTATCATCAAAAGGGAAACTGAGAAAGGCTGCATTAATATAATAGCATTTTACTTAGCAGCTAAAAGAATCAGACTTTACCCACTGATGTGAAAAAAAGATATGACTCAAGTAAATGGTTATCAAAATCATTTTTTTTACATGAATGCACTTGATCTGATTGAATACTTATGTGGTGAATTACTTCATTCAGAACAAATCAGCTGCACAAAAAAATTTGGCAAGTTTAGTGGTAATTCTTTAAATGTTGGTGGGAGTGAAGAGTTTTCAGTTGTGACTAGAGCCACCATTAATAGCTTCTGCCTTCTTTGTTGGAAAAGTAATTATAGCAGGCTTCTATTTTGATCATAGATCATCTTAATATTGGCTAACATGCCTCACTGCTTTCCCCTTTCACAGGAACTGTAAACCACATCAAGCATGTAAAGGCAGAGTTTCCCTCATAAATCTTACTGTCAGTGTCTGTGTTAGTGGGAATCCTAATAGTAACCATGTTAGCTACGGCAGGAACGTCCAAGCTATTATATTCACAGGCCCTGTTGGCATCACGGTGTCGTATGTACTCATTAATTTGCATCATCTCAAGTTGCTGGTCCTAAGGGATATTGGGGTTCTGATTTAGGATTTGTCCAGTATCGAGGCAACAGCATGAATTCCAACTCTTTCCAAATCTCCAGGCCCGCCAAATTCAAACAACAACAACAACTTGCGTTTATATCGCACCTTTAACGTAGTAAAGTGTCCCAAGCCGCTTCACAGGAACGTTATCAAATAAAATTTGACACCAAGCCACATAAGACAGGTGACCAAAAGCTTGGACAAAGAAGGAGCTTTTAAGGAACATCTTAAAAGAAGAGAGGTAGAGAGGCGAAGAGGTTTAGTGAGGGAATTCCAGAGCTTAGGCCGCCAATGGCGGAGTGATGAAAATAGGTGACAGGACAAGCTAGCAAAAAAAAAACGAAACATAAACACAAAAGGACTGAGTTTTCTGGTTTTCGAGGGCTGGGTTGCTGGGGTTCAGGGGCCGTGAAAAGTTGGACATTCTTGCATGACAAGACCAAAAAGGGATTTTATTTGATACCACAGTGTGATTTATATCCTTTCAGGTAAATATCTACATACACGTCTTTCCAGATGTACACTGTCAGCAACTGCTCATCCTTACGTTATGGGGTCTAAATATAACTATGGAGGATAGCAAGCGATGGACCAGCAACTCAACTGAGGAGAACTTAGTAGCATTTACAGGCGGAGGCCTTTGCTGAAAAATTTGTACCCTTCAGTTCGTGCAAGTTACAATATAACAAGGAGAATTTCCCTGTCCTTATCTCTACTCGGTATTGAGGTTCCAAAACCTAACGCTACAGTCTGTGAGTGGGTGGGGAGAGGATTATATTTTCTGACCTACTACAAAAAAAATTGATACTTGAGTGCGCATTAGGATAAATGCTATTTAGTGGTGCTGTGACTGGGGTGGAACCTTGCTCTGATGTGTCCATGTGATGTGGCCATGGTCAAATAGCCTGCTGACAGCCAGGAGGTGATTTTTTTCGAATGCTCACTCCCAGCTTAGAGCCTTGCCCACCAGAGACACGTGTCAAGAAATTGGCCCTTCAGTGTCTAGGCCTCCTGCACGATGAATGTACGTGGATGTGTTACTAGTGAGAGGGCAGCATCCGTGAAGACGCTCACCAGCAAGGTGGTGGAGAGGGACAGAAAGGGAAGGAAAAATCCACATAATTAAACTTTCTGTGTTCCTGAGATCATGTCTGAGCTTTCCCGTTGATTGAGTGTTCCTACTATTTTTGATTGGTGCTTTTCTTCTTTCTGATCGGCTCCAATCACATTTTGCAAAAACAACAAAAGCAATACTACGAAAAATAAGTCAGCTGCCCTGATAGTTCCTGCTTGAAACTCCAAAACCAACCCAGCAAAGATACAAAAGCAAAGAGGTAAGTACTAAATACTTCCATAATGCCTGCCAATAAGTTCAGCAATGCCTTAAGCAGCTGATTCCCTTGCAGTCTCTCCACCTTTTTTTGTATTCGTTCATGGGATGTGGGCGTCGCTGGCGAGGCCGGCATTTATTGCCCATCCCTAATTGCCCTTGAGAAGGTGGTGGTGAGCTGCCTTCTTGAACCGCTGCAGTCCGTGTGGTGACTGTTCTCCCACAGTGCTGTTAGGAAGGGAGTTCCAGGATTTTGACCCAGCGACGATGAAGGAACGGCGATATATTTCCAAGTCGGAATGGTGTGTGACTTGGAGGGGAACGTGCAGGCGGTGTTGTTCCCATGTGCCTGCTGCCCTTGTCCTTCTAGGTGGTAGAGGTCGCGGGTTTGGGAGGTGCTGTCGAAGAAGCCTTGGCGAGTTGCTGCAGTGCATCCTGTGGATGGTACACACTGCAGCCACGGTGCGCCGGTGGTGAAGGGAGTGAATGTTTAGGGTGGTGGATATGAGCATCACTTCAGCCCTAAGCTGCTGCTTGCGTACCTCCCACTTAACAGTTTTGGCCTTCTGTGCCTCTTGATTTCTGGGTCGCCCACTTTCTGAAGGGTTTTGCCACTTGCCCGTTGCTTGCTCCCCACCTTGCCTGGGTCCTGTCCTCCTACTTGTCCCCAGGCCTGTATGTCCACTAAGATTTGACCAGTCTCATACATGACCCATAAACAATGTTGCAGGAGATGTACCAGTAAATATGTAACATGTTATGATGTGGAATACACTGCCTGAAAGGGAGGTGGAAGCAGAATCAATAGTAACTTTCAAAAGGGAATTGGGTCTTTACTTAAAAAGGAAAAATGTGCAGGGCTACAGGGAAAGAGCGGGGAATGGGACTAAACGGTAGCTTTTTCAGAGAGTTGGCACAGGCACGATGGGCTGAATAGCCTCCTTCTGTGCTGTAAGATTCTATGATTCTATGATAGGAGAAAACCTGGTTTGAAATTCACAACAACTTAAACCTGGTTTGAAATTCACAACAACTTAAACCTGGTTTGAAATTCACAACAACTTAAAAGCCTCGATACCTTTAAGCTATATGGAGGATGCAGAAGGTTTCTCTTAATACATGCGATTTTCAGTCATATAGAAAGAGGCCTTTGCATATTCATCACACAGCTTGATGTTATGTTATTTCTAAGAGTAAGACTGCTTGGGAGTTTGCATTTTTTTCCCTTTAATTGATGTACGGAGAAAAACAGCTTCTGGGTTTTACTTGTGAGGCTAATTATAAAGATCAACAAGAAAGAAAATTCCTTCTGCTTTACAAGGTTGCTCAACTGTGAATATTTATTATGTATTGTTCTATTAATTAATACTTAACTATTGTTGCTCCTTTCATCTTAAGGTGGTTTTCTTATTTACTTTTGAATTTGTTATATAGCACCTTTCACGCCCGCACACTTTATAACCAATACATTACTCTTGAAGTGTGCTCACTGTTATGCAGGAAATCGCGACTGCTAATTTGCACACAGCAAGATCCCATAAACAGCAGATGAATGATTGACCAGCTAATCTGTTTTGTTGGTGTTAGTTGAGGGAGGAATGTTGGCCAGGGTGCCGGGAGAACTTCTTTAGACAACGCCACTGTCTCCTTTACCAGCAGATGGGACCTCGGTTTAACCTTTCATCTGAAAGATGGCACCCGTGAAAGTGCAGCGGTCCCTCAGTATTGCATTGAAGTGGCAGCTTAGATTATGCGTAAAATATGAAAAGCTCCTTTTAATGCTCTTCATTGAGTTACCGTGAAGCCTTTATGTTTTGGGGTCCAATGGCGGTACAGAGCTCTGGGAGTGAGAAAAGGCCATTCAGTCCATCCAGTTTGTTTCATATCCTGGTCTTCTTTCAAGATGGAGTCTGATCATTATTTTTCCATTCATCTTTTTTCTATCCCAAACAAATATATCTCTTCTCTCTGCTGAATTGGGAATTGATCTGATTCAATTATCTGTTAACAGAAGTAATCTTCCAAAGAAAGGCTTTATTTACAGGTAAACAGCAATTAAGCATTATTTTATATTATTTTCTCAAAGAGGAACAAGTTAGTCAGTCTTTCTGGCTTGTGCTCCAGCATTATTGTTAATCCATCTGAATTTGTCGTTTGACAAATCATCGATTCTCTTCTTCACTTGCCTTCCACCCTCTCTCAGTGTGATACTTATGCTGGTAATATGTTTAATGGACCATTCTGAAAGTACTGGCATCATAACGCATTACCTGACAGTCTTAGATTACTGGGGACAAACTGATTGGGGAAGATTTTGACAGGAATGAACCACCCTTTTTATTTTTTATTGAAATCAACATTTAATTTTACTCTTCTGTATCTATATTAATATAGCTATATCAGCAGATTTAAAGGGCGAATGATTTTTTTACAAAGTAATAAATCAGGTAACCAGAATCTATATTTGTATATATAAATATACAACCTATGCATTGGCTCTGATTCACTATTAAAATTTTCAGGCAACTTCTTATTTTTTGCACTAAGTGACATTCTGCTCCAAAAGTCAATGACTAAAGCCAAGATTTTCCAATCGACATTATTTTAATACCGAAAGTAACCCATTTATTTTAAATATATTAATGTCAGACAGGAAATCTAGGCTTAAATATGAAGATATGATTCCTAACATTAAATTCAGTTTGTGATTACTTTTGCGTCTGACCATGTTCTTTGGTTCTTCTGTCCTGATTTTATACATAATGTACCTCCATATCGACCATTGTTGATTCTCTTCATTATCATAAAAGCTTGGATCATAGCCCCTCCTTAATACTTTTCTTCCAGTGAGTGTAGAGTTAGCTTCTTTTCTTTATAACTCAACAATCTGAATCCTGGAATTACCTTGGTTGCCGTTCTTTGATAGTCTTCCACTCCCTCTTCATCTTTACCCCATAGTGTGCTGTTCGAGTTATCAGGCGAGGTTCTCTTCTCCTGTCCCAGCTTATGATTTCCCGCCTATTAAAATGGTCGGCTGGAAATTGGGGCAGCGCACAAGTGGAAAATCTGCCCATTAAATCTGGGCATGAGTGAGTTGCGGAGACTAGGATTACTATAATTTATACAGCACTTGGGCTCCTCTACTTGACGCTGGCAAATCACAGCAAAGGTCTATGATGTGACCATGTCAATCTTCAGACAACTGCAGCAACCACATCTTTTATAAAAAGCCTATCAAGGTGCTACTCGGAGGAGAAAAGTAGCAGATGCTGAGACAAGATGGAAGGGTTGGGAGAGGTAACAGAAGGCTTGGTTGCAAAGTTGGGTTTTGAGAAACCTTTTCAAGGTAGGGAGGTAGTGAGGTAGAGGTATTTAGGAAGGGTGTTCCAGGCAGTAGGGCTGAGACATCTGAAGGCTTCCTTACCAAATTGGAAGAGAGGGAGAGAAGTGCAGAGAGGATTGGAGGCCATTGGAGGGGCTTAAAGCTAGAGAAGGTTGCAGAGGTAGGGTGGGATGAGACAATGGGGGGTTTTGTAGATGAGGTTGAGGACTTTAAATCTGCAGGAAAGAGAGCCAGTTTACGTCAGCGAACATAGAGGGCTGGGCAGAGTGGGACAGAGGGGACAAAGTGTTTTAGTGGCAGCCTCCTTCTGATCAGTGGCTAACTTTTCGTGTTAAGAAAGTGCATGTGGGTGTGCCTGAATTCTCCTAGCATTAGAAATATTGAAAGGTGAGTTTATAAAGTTCCAATATATAGGCTGGGTACTGGGTTAAATGCAGCTTTACTTCAGGCCGGAGTTATTTTGCACCTAGTGCAAAAGGACATGTGGCACGATCCCTGTTACTGGAGGTGATCTTGGATCTCTTGCTTTAGTGCGCACGGAAGTCAGATCACTGACCCAAGTTATACTGCAATTTTCACATTTATGCAAACACAAATACACTTCACATCGCTGCGAGAACTGCAGTATAATTGCATTGTTATTTGCTGGAGATTTTTACAGTAGTAAATTTTTACAGATAGTAAATCAAGAAGTATTAGCTTTTTACATCTGAATACAGGCTCTCCAAGTAACAAAACTGGATTTTCACAGATGAAGGGAATTGAAGACAAGGAAACTCTTTCATCAACGTTGCACGCGTATAATCAGAATGTTACCTGTCTTTGAGATCTCAAGTTCATCCTTGCTTTAGTTAGTCCGATTCACAGAGAGTGAGGCTGATTAAGCACCATTTTGAAAACAGTGCTAATTTAAAGGTTTTATAGATATATCCATACATAGATTTTGGTTACCTGATCTACTACTTTGTAAAAAAATCATTAGCCCTTTAAATCTGCTTATATAGCCAAATTAATACAGATACGGAAGAGAAAATTAAATGTTGGTTTAAATAAAAAATAAAAAGGGTGGTTCATTCCTGTCAAAATCTTCCCCAATCAGTTTGTCCCCAGTAATCTAAGACTGTCAGGTAATGCATTATGATTCCAGTACTTTCAGAATGGTCCATTAAACATATTACCAGCATAAGTATCACACTGAGAGAGGGTGGAAGGCAAGTGAAGAAGAGAATCGATGATTTGTCAAACGACAAATTCAGATGGATTAACAATAATGCTGGAGTACAAGCCAGAAAGACTGACTAAGTTGCTCCTCTATTTGAGAGAATAACATAAAATAATGCTTAATTGTTGTTTATCTGTAAGTGTAGCCTTTCTTTGGAAGATTACTTCTGTAAAAGATTTTTTAAAAATTGACAATTCCAATAAAGAACTGGCATCATAAATTAATGAATTAGTACAATGTGGGTCCTCTGATTATTCAGTGACTAGCTGAGTCATATAGACTAGCATGATTCAAGGATCAATCCCCAGTCTGTGCTGGAGTTAACTGATCTCAGCCTGGGCAGTGGTGAGGCTGGTACAAGTGACCGCTGCCCCTAATAAGGAAGGGAAAGTTGTCTTGAATTTCTGTTCCTGATCGCGATCCAGCAATGCCTGTTTGAAGTGTGCGCAGGATGTGAGGATAGAATCGAGGGCAAGCTGTGATGCCACTGTAGTGGAATAACCAGTGAAGGCTCAAATGAATAACGACACTTGGGTGGGGTACCAGAAGGTAACTGTACCCATGGAACTGTCTCCTAGTAAAGAATCAAGATAAATTCATCCTTTGCTTGTACCTGTTACAATTCATGGTTACAGGAAGTGTTCAAGTTAACAAGCTTAACCCACCAGTGATCCCATCTAATTTACCGAAAAGCTTTCACTTCACCACTAATTCTTGACTGCTATAAAAACATAGAGGACTTTGCACTGGTAACCAATATGAAGGGTCCATAATTCGTAAGGTTTGAAAATTGGCCAGACTGATGGGTTGAAAAGGTTCTTTATCTGCTGGCTGCAAGGGTCCCATGTGAAACATGGTTAGACGGTCTCAACCCAGTTCAAATGGGCCCACTTTAAATTATTAATCTCAGTCAAAGGTCCCCCACTTCCACAAGGATAGGTTGCATCAGAAATGCAAATGTCACACTGCTGCAGTAGCGGGTTCTTTGAGTTTGAGTTAAAACATATTGTTGGGAGCTTTATTTTGCATCTAACCTACGCTTTTTATCCACCTTGGAAAAATTCAGCGCTGGTACTTAGTGCAAGTAATGAAAAGCTGTTGCAATCTCCAGTGCTGGCATCTCTCTCCTTGATGAGTACTAAAAATTCGCACAAAAGAAGATACCTAATCCATTTACTCACCTTCCTTCAGTCCCTTCTCTTCCCAGAAATTAATTGAATTGCCTCTTGAGGCCATTTCTGTTGTTTGCACCATCGACCATCTCTGGTAATTCCACTCATCTATTATCTTCTGGGTGAAAAAAGTTCACCTGACTTCTCTTCTTACTCTTAATTTTTAAACTTGTGTCCCCCGGGGTTTGAACCCTTCACCATAGTGAACCATATCCATGGATCACTTTCGTCATCCCCTTCATAACCTTGAAAACTTCAATTAAGTTACTTTTCGGGTTAATTTAACGCTGTTACTATGGTTAGCAAAGTTTTGGAAAAAGGAACTTAAAATATCCTATTATATTGATCTGGCCTCATGATATTTTTGAATTCAGAGTTACCCCAGCCTCCTTTTCAGGATAATTATGAATTATGGTAAATGATATCAGAGTAGATTATTAGGGGTTTAATTAACTAATAATGGGAATACAAGAGGGTGGAAAGGTTGTATCTTGCTCTGAGCAGAAACATTTCTGCCCGTGTACTCCTGTTGTCTTCAGTGATTGAAGAAGGTTATTGTCACAAGCTGGTTTGTGACCTAATCACCTTGGGCTCAAAGCATCTTTTAAAACAAAATGAGAGAATATCTGTTTCTTGCCATTATTAACAACCCGCTAACAAAATTGTGGGACTTTGCAACTTTGAAAAGTACTGTGCATGATGATGTTGTTGGCAGATCACTAATTGCACAGTAAAAGAAACTTTCTTTCATTTTCGTTAAAGAACCTCACTTTCTGAGATATACTGGCCGATTCTGCACACCCAGCAGGGAAGCATGCTCACAAGGAGCGCGATGCAGGTAATTGGGGTCCTCCTTCATCTGCCCACTTATATGAACAGATGGAAAATCGTGGGTTGTTGCCCACGTCCTCCATGGCTGTGCTTCCTGAGAGCTCTGCTTTCCACTGGGAATGCAGAATCCACCCGTAAAGAGCAGCTATAGGAAACACACATTGCGCAAAACAAAACTTTTAAAAAACTCAGATCACTTACCTGCTCAAAAAGTCTGAAATGAAAATCCATACTGACTGAGGTGTTATTTTATTACCTTGGATAGATTGTACAAAGCCTTTTATGCCTGTGATCCACCCTTGGTCCCAAAGCAAGTCAATAATCTGTCACCCTACAACCAATGTACAAATGTAATAAAATAGACACACTCTCACAGGTAATGTAGCTGGTGAGCTATCAGTAATAAGCATAAATGTTACTGGTATCATAGATGCATTTAAGGGGAAGTTAAATAAGTGCATGAGGGAGAAGGATATGCTGATAGGGTGAGATGAATTAGGGCTGTAGGAGGCTCGTGTGGAGCATAAACGCCGACACCAGCCAGTTGGGCTGAATGATCTATTTCTGTGCTGTAAGTTCTATGTAATCTTGCCAGAAACCTTGCAACTTCTCTGCAGGCTGCTTTTTTGTCAAGTGAGGTTGAGTGAACTGTTTCGGCCCAACTTGTTTGTGTCGGTGTTTTTGCTCCACACGAGCCTCCTCCCTCCCTACTTCATCTAACCCTATCAGCATATCCTTCTATTCCTTTCTCCCTCATGTACTTATCTAGCTCCCCCTTAAATGCATCTGTGCTGTTCACCTCAACTACTCCTTGTGGTAGCAAATTCCACATTCTAACCACTCTCTGAGTAAAGAAGTTTCTCCTGAATTCTTTGTTGGATTTATTATTGACTATCTTATATTTATGACCCCTGGTTTTGGTCTCCTCAAGGGGAAACATCTTCTCTACGTCCACCCTATCAATCTCCTTCATAATTTTAAAGTCCTCTATTAGGTCACCCCTCAGCCTTCTCTTTGCTAGAGAAAAAAGCCCCAGTCTGTTTAGTCTTTCCTGATAGTTATGACCTCTTAGTTCTGGTGTCATCCTTGTGAATCTTTTTTGCACCTTCTCCAGTGCCTCTATATCCTTTTTGTAATATGGAGACCAGAACTGTGCAACAATTTTGGACTGGTAATGTGTTTTTATAAGGTCAGGCAGCTTTGGATCAGCTCCCAGCCCAGTCTGAAGTTCATATGATTTGGGTATGAATAGGCCACCTTATGACCAAATTATGTAACTCTTAATGTCAAGCAATAAGGCAGGAGAGACACCCTCTATTCAAATTGTATATAACTACATGTCACAAAACATGGAAGTGAGGTTCAGACAGTGAATTTGAACACCAAGATTGTGTTATAGTTGCATGATAGACTATTCAAGTCAGACATTGTTTAAACGTATGTACAGTATGCTCTCAAAGTCTTTGGAATCTGTAAAAAAAATCTGTATTACAAGCAACATACGTATTATAAATGGAGTGGTTTGTATAATTTCAGCATTAGAAAGAGAACCATAACATTTTGTGATTGAGGTATACCATAATCTCAGATAGAGTGTTGGATGGACAACTTTTCTTCTTGCCCTCTTGGTCTATCAAAATGGTTCAGATGGGTAGAAAGGGTGAGCAAATTTCCAAGTGAAATAAAAGCAGAAAATGCTGGAAATGTGCAGCAGGTGAATCACCGTTCGAAAGGGAAAGACAGGTTAATGTATGACTTCCTCTGCAGAACCAGCACCATCAAGCCTCTTTTGCAGGACTGATGTGGACAAGTCAGGAGATACCCAATAACCCTATAAAGGCACCTCTCCTTTCTGACCATGCCAGATTGATGAACCTCAATGTAAATCTATCACCCTTTCTCGTGTCAATTGACCAGCTATGCAAATCCAGAATTTTCTCATTTGTATTTCAGATAGAATCATAGAATCATAGAAGTAACAACATGGAAACAGGCCCTTTGGCCCAACATGTCCATGTCGCCCAGTTTATACCACGAAGCTAGTTCCAATTTCCTGCACTTGGCCCATATCCCTCTATACCCATCTTACCCATGATTTCCAGCAGCTGTTATTTCTGCTGTGTTAGTTGGGTAATTCCTAAGCTATCAACATTATTATGGTATTTGATGCTACATTTTTGCATTTTGTTTCTTTTCTTTTTAGTTTGCTGTTAGACCTAATCGAAAACTAAGTAGAAGAATTTGAAACGGTTTAATTTTCACTCATCAAAGAGGTGCCATCTCTCTCTGGCTGTGAGCGACGATGAGGATTCTGTCAGCAGCTTTGCTGAAACCTCTTTCCTAGCAGAGGTGAATAGAGCTGGCCGGCTTGTGCAATGACCGACTGGTGCTTGGCATGTGGCAAGGTCACCGACTTGGAAATCTTGTCAACTGTTCAAACAGTTAGCGACTGCAGTCTGTGACAGCACAAAGGGAGCATTTGCTTTGCTGCTTAAAACCACTGTGACAAGATGTAATATCAGCACTGCTCACCTACAGCTACGTTGCATTAGTTGTCATGCTAAATAATAAAAGCAGAGAATCTAATCGCGATACCTGCAATGAGGCTGCTGTGGTCAAAGCTTACAAATCACATTTACACTGATATTGCTCATATTTTTAGGCGTCAGCTTCTCTGCGAGATTTCAAGCCCAGATGGCTGAGGACAAGGTCAACCCTAGATGCGATGCTACCTTGTTGAATAGCTTGTTATCTAGGCTCACACGTGGGAGATTGGTCACTTGAGCAAAGTACTGGAAGGCAACCAGTATCTGTGGGGACAGGCTCCAGCATAAGCCAATAACTTTGGGAGGGGAAGCAAGCAAAAAGACGAAAATTGGGGGTTGGAGTCGGGGTGGGGGGAAAGACTCATTTAAAAGCAAACACAATAATTTCAGAGGCTGCTAACAAAGTAGAGGAAGCACTAGGAAAAAAATTTCCAAATATTGCCCCTGTTTCTGGACCAATTTCCTGTTTTAAAAGTTGAAGAAAGTCTTGTAAGATGTTAGAATCTTCTTGTTATCTTTAGAATCCATTTCACCTTGTAGCCATCCTCCTATCCTTTACCCTTCATAAATTCAAACTTGTCCAAAGCTCTACCTTTCCCACACAAAGTCCAGCTCACCCACCACCTTGCTTACTTACACTAGCTGTCTGTTCCCCAAAGCGCTGAATTAAAATCCTCGTCCTCATCTTCAATTCCTTTCATGGCTTTGCGCTACCCTACCTCTTCAACCTGCTCGGCCTCACATCTTCTTCCACTACCCATCCCTCCCTCCCTTCATCCCTCCATCGGTGGACAAGCCTTCAGCGCCTCAGTCCTAGACCCCTCCCTATACCCCTCCTCCTCTCCATTCTCTCCCTGCCTTTAAAATTTTTCTCAAAACTCGTCTCTTTGACAAAACAGTTGGTCACTTCCGCTAAGTCTCCTTCTATAGCTTGAGATCCATTCCTATTTTTTCCCCACTGTACCTTTTTTTAACATTAAAGGTAATATATAAATGCAAGTTGTTGTTGTAATTGTTAGTGACAATGTTAATAGCACTGATTTCAATACTGGAAATATATTTCTTGATGCCTTGTTTATCTGCTTATTGCTAAGACAAAAATAGTGTTTTATATATACACCAGCCATAGAATTCTCCATGAAATTAACTGAATATTATTTCTTAGTAAACCTTCATTGTAATCATTAAACCTTCAGGTGACCACCACCTTACATCAACAACGCAGAGCATATTGGAGCACAAATAAATTAACCCAAAATCAAACGATGGCATCCTTCCATTGAATTAACGGTGTTATGTTAACTTGGAGCAATTTAAAAACAGCAATACAATCTCTGAGTTCAGGTGACACACCTAAACATTCTCGCAGCTTAGGACAAGAATGGAACCCCCGATTAAATTACAGCCTTGTATTCACTCTCAGGTATATATTATTCACTACAATATTGCGTGTTCCTGAATTAAGAATATGTCCGCAAAATAAAACTGACAGCTTTAGTATCAGGTGTACTGGTTCACCACCAGTGTCTAGCCATTCAATATTATCAAGAGATCCCTGCAACAGCACCTCATCACTTAAGACACAAATGAAGCAACATGTTTATATGTCCTTACCTTCTCTTGATACTGCCTCCGAGAAGAGTCCAATGATTGGATGAGAGCTGTGGCATGCCCGATGAACATGGCATAGCAGGTAGCTCCTACTATCATACTGAGCATGGTCAGCCAGACGTCAGACATGCCAACCGGTGCCTGCTGTCCATATCCAATGCACAGCATGTGACTCATTGCTTTGAACAGCGCATAGGAGTACTGCTTTCCCCAGGAGTCATCCTGTGAAAGAGAACAAACCACCAGAGTGTAAAAACAGAAGCAGGATTGATGTAACCCAAACAAGTCAGGAGTGGCCTAAATAGACTTGAAGAGGCTGTAGTCCTGTCATTAGACGGAGAAGAAAAAGAGCCAGATCCACTTAATTTTCTACACTGCATATGCTGTCCTTGCCACAGTGGTCAAGCAACTGAGCTATGTCAAAATATAACAGACAACAGTCAGCATATTTAATAAGGAAGCATAAATAATTAAGTTGCATCTTTTGTTTCCTTCTTTCTCTACATCAATTTCCTCCCCCCTTTCCTGAAGGACTTGATACATGCTGGAGTACAGATCAGTGGAAACTGGTAGCCACTGCCTCACCCAAACATCCATTCTTAATATGTGAGCTCAGGCAGCAAGTGCTGGCAGTTATTCAACAGTAGAGGATATCACAGCAGAGCAGACAACACTAACACACAGACTTTCCAGCAGAAGTCACTAGTTAGCGATCAGGCTGAATTTTTCCCGTCCCTGATACAGAGTTACTGAGGGTAGTTGTAACACCCAGTACAATTATAACAACCACAACAATTTGCATTTATTATAATGCCTTCAACGTAGCAAAATGTCCCAAGACGCTTCACAGGAGCATAATCAGACAAAATTTAACACAAGGATATTGGACAGGTGACCAAAAGCTTGGTCAAAGGGGTTGCGTCTTAAAGGAGAGAGAGGTAGAGAGGCGGAGAGGTTTAGGGAGGGAATTCCACAGCTTAAGGCCTAGGCAGCTGAAGGCATAGAATCATAGAAAAGTTACAGCACGGAAGGAGGCCATTCGGCCCATCGAGTCCATGCCGGCTCTACACAAGAGCAATCATGCTAGTCCGACTCCCCCGCCCTATCCCCGTAGCCCTGCAAATTTTTCCTTTTCAAGTACTTATCCAATTCCCTTTTGAAAGCCACGGTTGAATCTGCCTCCACCACCCTCCCTGGCAGTGCATTCCAGATCACAATCACTCGCTGCGTGAAAAAGTTTTTCCTCATTTCACCTTTGGTTCTTTTGCCAATCACCTTCAATCTATGTCCTCTAGTTCTTGACCCTTCCACCAATGGGAACAGTTTCTCTCTATCTATTCTGTCTAGACCCTTCATGATTTTGAATACCTCTATCAAATCTCTTCTCAATCTTCTCTGTTTCAAGGATAACAACCCCAGCTTCTCCAGTCAATCCACGTAACTAAAGTCCTTCATTCCTGGAATCATTCTAATAAATCTTTTCTGCACCCACTCTAAGGCCTTCACATCTTTCCTAAAGTATGGTGCCCAGAATTGGACACAATGCTCCAGTTCTGGTCGAACCAGTGTTTTATAAAACTTCATTAAGATTTGCTTGCTATTGTACTCTATGCCTCCATTTATGAAGCCCAATATCCCGTGTGCTTTTTTAACCACTTTCTCAACCTGCCCTGCCACTTTCAATGATTTGTGCACATATACCCCCAGATCTCTCTGTTCCTGCACCCCCTTTAGAATTGTACCCTTTAGTTTATATTGCCTCTCCTCGTTCTTCTTACTGAAATGTTTCACTTCGCATTTTTCTGCATTAAATTTCATCTGCCACGTGTACGCCCATTCCACCAGCCTGTCTATATCCTCTTGAAGACAATCACTATCCTCCTCACTGTTTGCTACACTTCCAAGTTTTGTGTTATTGTGGCATAGCCGTCAAAGGCGGAGCGATGAAAATCAGGGATGCGCAAGAGGCCAGAATTGGAGGAGAATTACCCCTGCGGAGATCAAACTTGGAACCTTTCTGATCTGTGTGGCTTAGCTTCACACTGGTCACTTATCAATTGAGCTATCGGAGAAGATGTAGTTATAAGCTGAATTTTAAGTTACTTTAACTTTTTCCCATCACCCCCTATTTGGCTCGCCCTGCCCATGGTTCCTGTATGATTCCCTTGTCAGGCTTGTGACCTGTTTCCAACTAATGCTATTCCCATACTAATGGGGTGCAAAAAAGGGCAGCCTGGATGGCTCATTCTTGGACTTTCCCTCAATCCTCTGCAGGAAGCTATCTGGCTTCACTGATTCGACTCCTACGACAGGATGGTTGAATGAAGGGTACAAAACTACATGCTGTCAGCAGGTGACACAGCATGTTTCTGTCCCTGTGCATTGTGTCTCTGTGCAACACCTTAAAATTAAATTTGTAAAGAAACAACACCCAACATTTCTGTACAATGCATATATTTAACATGGATATATTTAATGCACTATCCTCATAACTAACTTTTTATGGAGCTATAAGTTAATTTGACGTTGAAGGAGAACACGGCCTCTTTATTCTGGATGTATATGTGACCACAATCATTCTTATCGATACTGCAGTGACCTTTCTCGTTTCTTACAGATATGTAAAGGTGAGCCAATCAGCTGTGGCGTTACTCACAGTAAACCAGATGAAAAGCTCATGATGTGATTTGTTGCATGTTGTTGCCATGACAGTAATGATGCACAACTATTTCCCCTCTTGAACCATAAAAATTAGGTTTGCCAAACATCTTTTCTTGAAGGCAGCATCCCTTTAACAAATGAAGGTCGGTCAAATCCATAATTGACGATTTGCTGCCATATGAAACAGTATTCTTAATCATGAAAAATTCGACTACAGTGTGAATATAACAGTTCTGTAAACAACAGGGGGGAAATCATGCTAAGTAATATCAGTTTATATATGTCAACCTCATGTAGCACAATTTCATCCCAAAGGTTTTTTAAGGTGGACCATCACTGTTTCTGATCTCGTCCTTCATTTCAGACGCCCTCCTGTTTATTTTAAGGTGCCAACATATATTTTAGAGTGTATTTGCCCCGTAACATTTCAATGAATACAATCTCATAATAAAAGTGGTTGAGGGATATAACAATGCACAGTGGTAACTGATATATTTATTTGCAGCGTGTGTTATTATAAAACCTCAATGTGTATTGCAACCTTAGTCGCCACAGCAAGAAAGCAGGCCTCGCTCCCCGCCCCCTCATCAGTCAATACCAGCCTGCTCAGAGGTGCATGACAGCATTGGATTGACTTGCCCTCTGATTGTGCCTGTTCTTGGTGCATTGCCTTGATGACCCAGCTGCTGCTGAAAGCTCCCCATGTGGGAGAAATCACAGAAGCGAACCAATGTTCTACTGGTCTGTGGCAGAGGGCATCACTGTAGCAACATGCTGTGCCAGCATCCCGCACAGCAAAATCGATACTCTATTTGGAAAGTGATAGAGCCATGCGTTGTGCTTATTAGGTTTGCTGCTACACTTAGCTCGTATGTAGAGGACATTATGACATGTTCCAGGCACCAGACACTCAATCATCATCATCATCGTCATCACTATCTGGAATAGCCCACACTTGTAAAGAACATATTTAACACTTTATTGTACTATACTTGACTGTGTAACTGTGACAGTTAAATGAGATGCATGTGCGTTTACTCCATACACCACATCATGTAGTAAAGAGGACAATGTGGCCTTTAGAGATAGAGCCAATTGTAAAAAATTGTTGGGTGCGTCGTGGAATTCATTAAATATGTGCCAACTGTCAGAATCTTTGAAAATGTCCCGCTATGAAAGGAAAGCTGCAGCCTCCCCCAGCTCCCTGCAAAGCTCCGTCCCTTCCCCTCCTCCAAATATATTCTAGATTGGATGACATCACGGGGTTGCTGCGCACTCTATGATGTCCAGCTATCCATCAGCATTTGGCATCGATCATTATTATCATTATTTCTCAGCAATACCTTCTGCATAATGTTGTATAAAATGACGACAGGACATTCTATCCAGAAAGCCTTGCAGAGAGAAGCACGAGGACTCCTAATGCCAAGAAAATGCAATATTAGACGCATATATTCTTTTCATTCCCTACATGGTTGAGAATTATTTTTTGGGTCAACTATTGAAAGGTATTTTTCCAACTTATTTTGTATCACCTTGGTTTTAAAATGTTTTTATCCCCTGAAGTTCTCTTGTAGCACATACTGTTCCCAACAAAGAGGACCAGCAGGAGGCCTAGTTCCAGGTCTCTGCTAATAAGAACATAAGAACATAAGAAATTGGAGCAGGAGTAGGCCAATCGGCCCCTCGAGCCTGCTCCGCCATTCAATAAGATCATGGCTGATCTGATCCCAACCACAAATCTAAAGAACACAAGAAGTCGGAGCAGGACCCGGCCACATAGCCCCTGGGCCCTCTCCGCCACCCATAGGGCATTGACCGATCCGAACTCAGCTTCATGTCCAATTTCCTGCCCGCTCCCCATAACCCCTAATTCCCTTTACTTCTAGGAAACTGTCTATTTCTGTTTTAAATTTATCTAATGATGTAGCTTCCACAGCTTCCTGGGGCAGCAAATTCCACAGACCTACCACCCTCTGAGTGAAGAAGTTTCTCCTCATCTCAGTTTTGAAAGAGCAGCCCCTTATTCTAAGATTATGCCCCCTAGTTCTAGTTTCACCCATCTTTGGGAACATCCTTACTGCATCCACCCGATCAAGACCCTTCACAATCTTATATGTTTCAATAAGATCGCCTCTCATTCTTCTGAACTCCAATGAGTAGAGTCCCAATCTACTCAACCTCTCCTCATATGTCCGCCCCCTCATCCCCAGGATTAACCGAGTGAACCTTCTTTGTACTGCCTCGAGAGCAAGTATGTCTTTTCTTAAGTATGGAGACCAAAACTGTATGCAGTATTCCAGGTGCGGTCTCACCAATACCTTATATAACTGCAGCAATACCTCCTTGTTTTTATATTCTATCCCCCTAGCAATAAAAGCCAACATTCCGTTGGCTTTCTTGATCACCTGCTGCCACTCCGGAGCTAACCGTTCGGATAAGTGTCTGATCTCCACTTTGAGCTTCCTCACACTGCGACGTAGCTGAGATCAGGCACTCGGTGTATGAGAAATCAAGGCTGCATTTTACCACAACGTGGCAAAGTTTGGATGCTGATAAATGCAGTCACTATTCCTTCTGTTAATTTAAAGAAAATACAGGTACAAAGGTAAACTTTCCCCGTCAATAAAAGCTGGACCGATGTAAAATCATAGTTAGGTCTATTTGATGCTACGTTACCTCTTGCATTGTAGATGGAGAGCAAGACACAGATTTCAAAAGCAACAAAAAAATTGCCAAATTTGCATAATTGCCCGTGGTTGAGAACTGTGCTGCCACGGGTTCATTTATTATATCCAAACTAAAGGTTAACAACTTTGCCTAATTATTTGTGTAAATGCTAGATTTACATATGATCCATGGTTCAGTTATGGAACTGTCAGTTTTGGTCATTTTATTTATTGCACTAGTAGATCTCCTATGGCATTGCTCGGGGTAAGTCAGAGAATGCTCTGTTTTATAAGGTGCAGGTAATATGCAATGTGCTATGTAATAATGAGGGGAGTACTCATGTCCTGATCGCCTTTCCAAATAGCTGTAAAGGGGCTGTCTGCTGCTCCACGATTGAATGCAGAGCACATTGGAGCCCAAATAAATGAACCCAGAATTAAATGAAGCCTTTGTTCCATTGTGTTAGCATTGCACATGTTATATTTCCCTCCCTCCCTCTCCCTATCTCTGTAACCTCCTCCAGCCCTACAACCCTCCGAGATCTCTGCGCTTTTCCAATTCTGGCCTCTTGCACATCCCCGATTTTCATCCCTCCACCATTGGCGGCCGTGCCTTCAGCTGCCTAGGCCCTAAGCTCTGGAGTTTTCTCCCTAAAGCTCTCCGCCTCGCTACTTCTCTCTCCTCCTTTAAGACTCTCTTTAAAACCTACCTCTTTGACCAAGCTTTTGGTCGCCTGTCCTAATATCTCCTTACGTGGTTCGGTGTCAAATTTTGTTTGAAAATCGCTCCTGTGAAGCGCCTTGGGGCGTTTTACTACATTAAAGGCGCTACGTAAATGCAAGTTGTTGTTATTGTTTTGATCAGCTTATTATTCTTACGCTAAGATGCAACTGTGTTAAAGCTGGCCTGCCCTAGTCAGGTAATAAAGTCTAACTCGAGCAATGTAAAAAAATCTTTTTCTAGTCAATACTCCCTGTAGAGAAGTAATCTAAATAAGCATATACTGAGGTTAGTCAGAAGCTAATTGCTGTTGCTGATGGAAGTTTGTCTGTAAAAAGAGCCCCATAAGCAGGAAATGCCACCTTATCCTGAGACTTATCAGATCAGTGTGGCATTTTTAGGTGTGACAGATGCATTAGATGCAGTACTGTCATGATAGATATATACAGATTCATTATCTTATTCGTTTCTCCATTCATTGCTTTAATTTAATTTGACACAGATAATTGTCAAACGAACTAGGGGGAGATGAGAAGAAATTATTTATCGCAGTGAGTTGTTATGATCTGAAATGCGCTGCCTGAAGGGACGGTGGAAGCAGCTTCATTTCGTAACTTTCAAAAGGGAATTGGATAAATACTTGAAAAGGAAATAAAATTGCAGGGCCATGGGGAAAGAGCAGGGGAGTGGGATTAATTGGATAGCTCTTTCAAAGAGGCACGATGGGCCGAATGGCCTCCTCCTGTGGTGTATGATTCTATGTTATCCCACTTGAATCATAAAAGCATTCCATTGCACGATCACAGGAGGGACCATACCTCATGATTGTGTCCATTACCACCCAGCCCCGCCCTAACCAAAGTGAGTCCATGTACGAATGTGTCATAATTTACCTTAGTAACTCAACCCAATCTAAAAATACCCTAAATTTTGATAAAAGGGGAGTCGAATATCTAGAGAGATTTAAGGGGAAAAAAAAGTAAAGTTTTGATCAGTAAAAATTGGTCACTCAATTGTAACTTAGACAATATATTCTGGACATTAAAAGTAAAGATTGTCTTGTATTTATATCTATTCATTAAAAAGCTAAATGAATATAGAATCATAGAATCATAGAAGTTACAACATGGAAACAGGCCCTTCGGCCCAACATGTCCATGTCGCCCAGTTTATACCACTAAGCTAGTCCCAGTTGCCTGCACTTGGCCCATATCCCTCGATACCCATCTTAACCATGTAACTGTCCAAATGCTTTTTAAAAGACAAAATTGTACCCGCCTCTACTACTGCCTCTGGCAGCTCGTTCCAGACACTCACCACCCTTTGAGTGAAAAAATTGCCCTTCTGGACCCTTTTGTATCTCTCCCCTCTCACCTTAAATCTATGCCCCCTCGTTATAGACTCCCCTACCTTTGGGAAAAGATTTTGACTATCTACCTTATCTATGCCCCTCATTATTTTATAGACTTCTATAAGATCACCCCCAAACCTCCTACTCTCCAGGGAAAAAAGTCCCAGTCTATCCAACCTCTCCCTATATGTCAAACCATCAAGTCCCGGCAGCATCCTAGTAAATCTTTTCTGCACTCTTTCTAGTTTAATAATATCCTTTCTATAATAGGGTGACCAGAACTGTACACAGTATTCTAAGTGTGGCCTAACTAATGTCTTGTACAACTTCAACAAGACATCCCAACTCCTGTATTCAATGTTCTGACCAATGAAACCAAGCATGCTGAATGCCTTCTTCACCACCCTATCCACCTGTGACTCCACTTTCAAGGAGCTATGAACCTGTACTCCTAGATCTCTTTGTTTTATAACTCTCCCCAACGCCCTACCATTAACGGAGTAGGTCCTGGCCCGATTTGATCTACCAAAATGCATCACCTCACATTTATCTAAATTAAACTCCATCTGCCATTCATCGGCCCACTGGCCCAATTTATCAAGATCCTGTTGCAATCCTAGATAACCTTCTTCACTGTCCACAATGCCACCAATCTTGGTGTCATCTGCAAACTTACTAACCATGCCTCCTAAATTCTCATCCAAATCATTAATATAAATAACAAATAACAGCGGACCCAGCACCGATCCCTGAGGCACACCGCTGGTCACAGGCCTCCAGTTTGAAAAACAACCCTTTACAACCACCCTCTGTCTTCTGCCGTCAATCCAATTTTGTATCCAATTGGCTACCTCACCTTGGATCCCGTGAGATCTAACCTTATGTAACAACCTACCATGCGGTACCTTGTCAAAGGCTTTGCTAAAGTCCATGTAGACCTCGTCTACTGCACAGCCCTCATCTATCTTCTTGGTTACCCCTTCAAAAAACTCAATCAAATTTGTGAGACATGATTTTCCTCTCACAAAACAATGCTGACTGTTCCTAATCAGTCCCTGCCTCTCCAAATGCCCGTAGATCCTGTCTCTCAGAATACCCTCAAACAACTTACCCACTACAGATGTCAGGCTCACCGGTCTGTAGTTCCCAGGCTTCTTCCTGCCGCCCTTCTTAAACAAAGGCACAACATTTGCTACCCTCCAATCTTCAGGCACCTCACCTGTAGCTGTCGATGATAATATGTTTAATAATGTGATATTGAGTTATGAGAATAAGTACAGATCGAGTTAATTGAATACTGTGTGGGAATGATGGGCCTTGAGCTGTTGGAACGATGGAAATGTCAGGCGAAGGAAGCCAACCAGTCAAGGATGTAAAATGTAGCATGTAAGGTCACATAAATATTCTGCTTTATTTGTCTTTGAGCACAGATAGAAGCTTCCAGAACCTTTCCTCAGGAAATTAAGTGGGTTGGGCAGAGTCCAACATAGAGCAAATTGTACATGGTCTATGATGGGACAAATAACCTTTGTCTTTTTGTTTTTATGATATATTTTTGAGGAGTATGATAAAAGGAGACAACAGACAACAGAAGAATTGGGAGCAGGAATAGGCCACGCAGCCCCTCGAGCCTGCTCCGCCATTCAGGAAGATCATGGCTGATCGTCGACCTCAACTCCACTTTCCTGCCCGATCCCCATCCCTGTACCCCGATGCCCCCTAGTTCCAGACTCTCCAGCCAGGGGAAACAACCTCACAGCATCTATGACGTCAAGCCCCCTCAGAATCTTATATGTTTCTATGAGATCACCTCTCACTCGTCTAAACTCCAGAGAATATAGACCCATTTTACTCAATCTCTCCTCATAGGACAACCCTCTCATCCCAGGAATCAATCTGGTGAACCTCCGTTGTACCCCCTCTATGGCAAGTATATCCTTCCTTAGATAAGGAGAACAAAACTGTACACAGTACTCCAGGTGAGGTCTCACCAAAGCTCTGTACAATTGTAGTAAGACTTCCTTACTCTTATACTCTAACCGCCTTGCAATAAAGGCCAACATTCCATTTGCCTTCCTAATTGCTTGCTGTACCTGCATGATAACTTTCTGTGTTTCTTGTAGGAGGACACCCAGATCTCTCTGAACACCAACTTTTAATAGTTTCTCACCATTTAAAAAATATTCTGCTTTGCTATTCTTTCTACCATAGTGAATAACCTCACATTTCCCCACATTATACTCCATTTGCCACCTTCTTGCCCACTCACTTAACCTGTCTATATCCCTTTGCAGACTCTTTGGGCTCGATTTTACCGTCGGGTTTCCTGTGGGTTTCCAGCGGGGGGGCCCCGAAAATCCCGATATCCAGTCACGTGATGGGAACCCGCCACGATCCCGCCGACTTCCGGGTTCCCCGATGACGTGCGGGGGTGCGTGCGTGGCCCCCGCTGGTGGGAATCCCGCAGGCAATTAAAGCCAGCGGGATGCCACTTGAGGTTATTTATTTCGCTTGTTCAGGTCATTAACTGACCTGATTAAGGGACTGTGTGTGATTTTGGGGAAACATGGAACTGTTTCACACACTGGGGGAAACAGTCCTAGTTGAACTGGACGTGTTGCAGCCGTCAGCCTGTGGCAGCTGCAAAGGTCCATTTGACAGGTGTGGGGGGAGACCCTCACTCATTGCAGGAGGCCGCTCTGTCACTTGGGACAAAGTGTGGCCTCCACCACCCCCCTCCGGACGGTCAAAGTCACCAACCTGCACACTCACCCCGGGGTCCGGAGACATGTGCCTACCTTGCGGACCCCCTCAGATGTACATATTGCGGATGGGGGCCGCCGTAGCTGCAGTCATGACCCCCTCGGAGGGCGAACAGCATCACCAGCCTCGCCATCCACGCCGTCCACCTCTGACACGTGGAGCTCCACAACAGAGTGCTGTGACACATCCACCTGTACAGCAGGAGGGAGGGCTACCGCAGAGAGAGACGCGTTGCAGAGGGCACTACCCTCGCCACAGGGTCCACAGACCGAGGCGCAGCTCCCCGGACCTCTCTAAGCAGCAGTGCACACGAAGGCGCAGATTCACTCGACATGTAGTCGTGGAGATCTGCAGCCTCTTTCATGCCGAGCTGCTGCTGGCTGGCCCCAGCACCATCTGCTTACCTGTCGCTGCCAAAGTCACCACTGCCCCCCACAACTTCTCCTCCGCATCCTTCCAGGGTGCAGCCGGGTACACCGCCGATGTCTCTCAGTCGTCTGCGCGGAAGAGCCCTGCAAATACACCTGCACCTACTCTGCAGTGACACAATGGGTGGCATCAGTGGTGGGTCCTCATAGTGATACCCAGGAGCGGGCATTATTGGACACAACAGACAGGATTCGCGGAGACATGGCAGTGGTGGTACCAATATAATGTGTGATGTTTGTTGCTCTGAAATTCAATATAGGTAACACCCATGGCAAACCCTCAGACACCCTTGTGCATCCCCTTCATGCTCATGACACGTTTGCCTTACGCTGCCTACTGCACATATGCGATGCATGCCCTGTGGCTGCAGCACAGGTGGTGGCAGGTTGAGTGAGGCTGGCCGTGAGAGAGATGCACGAGAGGGTGAGTATGGGATAGAGCCATGAGATTGTATGATGATTGGGTTGAGTGGTAGTGGCGGGGTGAGTACTGGCGAGGTGAGTAGGTGCAGGTAAGATGAGGATGGGGTTTGAGTGGGTATGAGGGGTGATGTGACAGAGTAGTGTTGGCGGTGCCGAAGGAGATGTGGGGTGGGGGCAGTGTTGTGGCAGACGGCGTGTAGGGGAAAGACTACGTCTTCTCACTGTGGCTGACCTACTGAGGTCATTGGAGCGCCTCCTGCACTGTATGCAGGTGGGCGATATGTTGGTGGCGCAGGTGACCCCCTCTGCCACCTCGAGCCAGGCCTTCTTGGTGGCAGAGGCAGGCCGCTTCCTCCCGCCCGCCGGGTGGAAGATCTCTGTCCTCCCCCTCCTCCTCACCCCATCTGATGATACCTGGGGTGAGGCATCATTAAACTGGGAGCAGCCTTCCCCTTGGGCTGCTCCATGCTGTAATTTGTTCCATTGGTTGCAGCATCTGTCAGTGGAGGACTGCCCCTTTAACTAGAGAGCCTCCAGCTGACAGATCGTACTGCGCATGCGCAGCCCGCCCGACGCGCAGACCAGCAGCGCGGACCCCGGAGGAGCAGGTAAGTGATTCCAATTAGTGGATTGCCTGCTACGATCGCGCGGGCAACCCACTAATTTCACCGGGCGCGGAGGCCACGCACCCGAAACCCAACCCGCCGGAAACCCGCAGGCCTGGTAAAATCAGGCCCCTTGTGTCCTCCTCAGAGCTTACTTTCCCACCTGGCTTTGTATTGTCAGCAAACTTGGATACATTACACTCGGTCCCTTCATCTAAGTCATTAATATAGATTGTAAATAGCTGAGGCCCAAGCACTGATCCTTGTGGTACCCCACTAATTACAGCCCGCCAACCTGAAAATGACCCGTTTATCCCTACTATCTGTTTTCTGTCCGTTAACCAATCCTCTATCTATGCTAATATATCACCCCCAAACCCATGAGTCCTTATCTTGCGTAGCAACCTTTTATGTGGCACCTTATTGAATGCCTTTTGGAAATCCAAATATACTATATCCGCTGGTTCTCCTTTGTCTACCCTGTTAGTTACATCCTCAAAGAAATCTAATAAATTTGTTAAACACGATTTCCCTTTCATAAAACCATGTTGACTCTGCCTAATCATATTATTTTAAATTCACAAGCTTTCGGAGATTTTCTCCTTCCTCAGGCAAATGTTTCAAGATCTCCTTGAAGCCTACGCATTTATACATATTGAACAATACATGGTGTTTACAGACTGCCCCTGCAACTGCCCGTTGCCAAGGCAATCACCGTGTTCAGACAGAGAGGTGTTACCTGCAGAACCCCCGAATACACATTCAACAAAAAAACAAACAGGGAAAAAAAAGAGAAAAAAAAACAGAGAGAGGCAGAAACATCCGGAAGGCAGAGAGAGCCAGCAAATGACCCATTATATTAAAAACAGATAACATTTGTTCGCTGGTGGGGTAACGTGTAGCGTGACATGAACCCAAGATCCCGGTTGAGGCCGTCCTCATGGGTGCGGAACTTGGCTATCAATTTCTGCTCGACGATTTTGCGTTGTCGTGTGTCTCGAAGGCCGCCTTGGAGTACGCTTACCCGAAGGTCGGTGGATGAATGTCCATGACTGCTGAAGTGTTCCCCGACTGGGTCATTTGCTGGCTCTCTCTGCCTTCCGGATGTTTCTGCCTCTCTCTGTGTTTTTTTTTCTCTGTTTTTTTTCCCTGTTTGTTTTTTTGTTGAATGTGTATTCGGGGGTTCTGCAGGTAACACCTCTCTGTCTGAACACGGTGATTGCCTTGGCAACGGGCAGTTGCAGGGGCAGTCTGTAAACACCATGTATTGTTCAATATGTATAAATGCGTAGGCTTCAAGGAGATCTTGAAACATTTGCCTGAGGAAGGAGAAAATCTCCGAAAGCTTGTGAATTTAAAATAAAATTGCTGGACTATAACTTGGTGTTGTAAAATTGTTTACAATTGTCAACCCCAGTCCATCACCGGCATCTCCACATCATAATCATATTATGATTTTCTAAGTGCCCTGTCACTACTTCCTTGATAATGGATTCCAGCATTTTCCCGACGACTGATGTCAGGCTAACTGGCCTATAGTTGCCTGTTTTCTCTCTCCCTCCTTTCTTGAATAGTGGGGTTACATTTACTACCTTCCAATCCGCAGGAGCTGTTCCAGAATCTGGGGAATTTTGGAAGATCACAATCAATGCATCCACTATCTCTGCAGCCACCTCTTTTCGAACCCTAGGATGTAGGCCATCAGGTCCGGGGGATTTGTCGGCTTTTAGTCCCATTAGTTTCTCAAGTACTTTTTCTCTACTGATATTAATTGTTTTAAGTTCCTCACTCTCATTTGCTCCTTGGTTACCCACTATCTTTAGTATGCTTTTTGTGTCTTCTACTGTGAAGACAGATACAAAATATTTGTTTAACGCATCTGCTATTTTCTTATTCCTCATTATAATTTCTCTTGTCTCAGCCTCTAAGGGACCAACGTTTACTTTTGCTACTCTCTTCCTTTTTACGTACTTGTAGAAGTGGTTACACTCTGTTTTTATATTTCTTGCTAGTTTACTCTCATATTCTATTTTCTCCCTTCCCATCAATTTTTTGGTCATCCTTTGCTGGTTTCTAGAACTCCCAATCCTCAGGCTTACTACTGTTCTTCGCAACATTATAAGCCTCTTCTTTTAATCTAATACAATCCTTAACTTCTTTAGTTAGCCACGGGTGGATCGCTTTTCCCATGGTGTTTTTATTTCTCAATGGAATGTATATTCATTAAGAATTCTGAAATATTTCTTTAAATATCTGCTACTGCTTATCTACCATCATACCTTTTAATCTAGTTTCCCTATCTACCTTAGCCAATTCACCTCTCATACCTATGTAATTGGCTTTATTTAGGTTTAACACTCTAGTTTCAGACTTAAGTATGTCACTCTCAGACTCAATGTGAAATTCTATTATATTATGATTACTCTTCCCCAGAGGATCTTTTACTATGAGATTACAAATTAACCCTGTCTCATTACACAATACAAGATCTAAAGATCTAAATTCCCTGATTGGTTCCAGGATGTATTGCTCTAGGAAACTGTCTCTTATGAATTCCATGAACTCGTCCTCCAAACTACCTTTGCCAATTTGATTTGCCCAGTCTATAAGAAGATTAAAGCCCCCATGATTATTACATTAAATTTGTTACAAGCTCCTATACAACAGCAAGCGGTTGAAGAGAACAGACAGAGAGTTGAGAGACTATTGAACTGTTCAATCCTGTAACTAGAGTTCCCTTCCCTCTACATGTTATATTGTGTTGACATTTCTTAGTACTTTCTACTCGCTTGAGATTGGTATGACTTGGCTTATTTTTTCACAACCAGTGACTGAATGAGTCACAACACAGTCACTCGTGTTCAGTCAGGTCATGATGTGAACAAAGATCGTGCCACACCAATCATGAGGAAGTATGCTTTGTTCTTTCTTTTCCACTGATCAGTTAGGTTACTTTATGTCCATGAAGCAGAACCAGTTTGCCAATGACGCTGACATCAACCTTATTCCACAGAAAAGTACATTCTAATCATTGTTCATTTATGCTGCCAATCTTTGGGTCACATGTAGCAGTAGAAGCAACATTTTGTACGTGGAGTATTAGGATTCTGACCACTTCAGAGTTGAAATGGTAGCTTTTGCATGACGGCCACAGCTTCTGTCTGTCTTCTTTTCAAAGGAGGAAGTAACTCGATAGGTTTAATTTTCCAAGCTTGCATTACTGGCTATTTGGGTGCCCATTGCTCAGAACTTTCCAACTATTAATTAAATGATTGGAAAAATCACTTCCGAATTACTAATACATGCTCCTGGCTGGCATACCTGCCCCTCAAGAGAGCAAAGTCAGAAAATTAACACATACAGGCAACTATTAATTAGTGGAAATTAATGGACAGCTTTAACCAGAAAAAAATTAGCATTTATGTACCTCATCGCATCTCTCAAAACACTTCACTTAATGAACTCCTTAGAAATACAGTGACTGCTTTGTGGCAGCAAAAGTTGCAGCCATTTTGTGTACAAGATCCCATGCACCATAGAACCATAGAATTTTACAGCACAGAAGGAGGCCATTTGACGATTATGTCTGTGGCAGCTCTTTGCTACAGCAATTCAAAACTAATCCCATTGCACTGTTCAGTCCCCATAGCCTCATATCTTTTTCTGCTTCACAGGTGAATGGGCCAGTTTTCAAGGAAAGTTTTTTGGCCAAGGCAGTGGGAGAACTCTTTTCTGAATAGTTCCATGAGATCTTAATCACACACCTAAACAGCCAGTTGGGGCCTCATTTTAATGTCTTGTCCAAAGGGAAACACGTCCAACAGAGTAGCAATTCCTCAGTATTGCACTGGAGCGTCAGTCTCTGATATGTCCTGAATCATAGAATCATAGAAAGTTACAGCACAGAAGGAGGCCATTTGGCCCATCATGTCCCTGCCGGCCGAAAAAGACCTATCCAGTTTAATCTCAATTTCCAGCACTTGGTCCGTAGCCCTGTAGGTTACGGCACTTCAGGTACACATCCAAGTACTTTTTAAATGAGTTGAGGATTTCTGCCTCTACCACCCTTTCAGGCAGTGAGTTCCAGACCCCCACCACCCTCTGGGTGAAAAAATTTCTCCTCAGCTCCCCTCTAATCCTTCTACCAATCACCTTAAATCTATGCTCCCTGATTATTGACCTCTCTGCTAAGGGAAATAGGTCCTTCCTATCCACTCTATCTAGGCCCCTCATAATCTTATACACCTCAATTAAATCACCCCTCAGCCTCCTCTGTTCCAATAAAAACCACCCCAGTCTATCCAATCTTTCCTCATAGCTAAAATTCTCCAGTCCTGGCAACATCCTCGTAAATCCCCTCTGCACCCTCTCTAGTGCAAACACATCTTTCCTGTAACGTGGTGACCAGAACTGTACACAGTACTCAAGCTGTGGCCTAACTAGTGTTTTATACAGTTCTAGCATAATCTCCCTGCTCTTATATTCTATGCCTCAGCTAACAAAGGAAGGTATTCCATATGCCTTTTTAACCACCTTATCTACCTGTCCTGCTACCTTCAAGGATTTGTGGAGAAGCACTTCAAGGACCCTCTGTTCCTCCACATCTCTCAGTATTGTGTATTCCCTTGCCTTGATTGCCCTCCCCAAATGCATTACCTCACACTTCTCTGGATTGAATTCAATTTGCCACTTTTCTGCCCACCTGACCAGTCCATTGATATCTTCCTGCAGTCTACAGCTTTCCTCCTCACCATCAACCACACGGCGAATTTTTGTATCATCTGCAAACTTCTTAATCATGCCCCTTACATTTAGGTCTAAATCATTAATATATATCACAAAAAGCAAGAAACCTAGTACTGAACCATGTGGAACCCCACTGGAACCAACCTTCCAAACACAAAAACACCCATCGACTATTACCCTTTGCTTCCTGCCACTGAGCCAATTTTGGATCCAACTTGCCACTTTCCCTTGGGTCCCATGGGCTTTTACTTTTCTGACCAGTCTGCCATGTGGGACCTTGTCATAAGCCTTGCTAAAATCCATTAGGGTTAGACTACATCAAATGTGCTACCCTCATCAACCCTCCTTGATACCACCTCAAAAATTCAATCCAGTTAGTCAAACACGACCTTCCCTTAACAAATCCTGCTGATTGTCCTTGATTAATCCGTGCCTTCCTAAATGATGATTTATGCCGTCCCTCAGAATTGTTTCCAATAATTTGCCCACCACCGAGGTAAGGCTGACAGCCCTGTAATTACTCGGTCCGTCCTTTTCTCCCTTTTTAAACAACGGTACAACATTAGCAGTCCTCCAATCCTCCGGCACCACGCCTGTAGCCAGAGAAGATTTGAAAATGGTCAGAGCCTCCGCTATTTCCTCCCTTGCTTCTCTTAACAGCCTGGCGATTTATCTACTTTCAAAGATGCTAATCCCCTTAATATTTCCTCTTTCACTATGTTTATCCCATCCAATATTTCACACTCCTCCTCCTTAACTACAATCTCTGCATCATCCCTCTCGTTTGTGAAGACAGACACAAAGTATTCATTAAGAACCAGACCCACATCTTCCGCCTCCACACATGGGTTACCTTTTTGTTCTCGAAAAGGCCCTATTTTTTCCTTAGTTATCCTTTTCCTCTTTACGTATTTACAAAACATCTTTGGGTTTTCCATGATTTTACTTGTCAGTATTTTTTCATGCCCTCTCTTTGCTTTCCTAATTTTGTTTTTAATTTCACCCCTGCACTTTCTATACTCCTCTAGGCTTTCTGCAGTATTGAGTTCTCGGTGTCTGACATAAGCTTCCCTTTTTTGCCTTATCCTACCCTGTATGCTCCTTGTCATCCAGGGGCTCTAGATTTGGGAGTCCCTCCCTTTTTCTTTGTGGGAACATGTTTACTCTGAACCCCTTGAATCTCCCCCTTGAATGCCTCCCACTGCTCTGACACTGATTTATCTTGAAGTAACTGTTTCCAGTCCACTTTTGCTAAATCACTTCTCAGCTTAGTAAAATTGGCCTTTCCCCAATTGAGAACTTTTACTCCTGTTCTATCTTTGTCCTTTTCCATAACTATGTTAAATCTAACTGAATTATGATCACTACCACCAAAATACTCTCCCACTGATTTTTTTTTACTTTTCCCTTCTGTCTCTTTTATTTAATTTGATTATTTCTTACCCTCTCTTTTTTTTGCTGTCTATAACTGTTTTTACAATGATTTTAATGTTGTACCTTTCACTTCCTGTATTTAACGTTCCAAGCCTGCAGAGACAGTTAACGCAGCTTGTCAAAAATGCTGCAATCTGATTGGCGGAGGGGAGAGATCGATCCTCTCGCTTCTCCCATTGGTCCTAGCTTCGCTTGAACTAACACTGGGCTCTTCTCCGCTTCCTATTGGAGGAAGTGCATCCATAAAAGACCGTGGTAAGTTAATGGGTTAGTATAAATCTATGGAACGCCGAGGAGTGTTGGTTTGCCGCTCCGCGCAATTTCTGCTCCAATATTTGCATCTCTTCTGCTAAAAGAACAAACTACTTGAATGCATCACTTGAGCTTTCTCAGTGGCTCAGCAGGTAAGTGTAGGCATTCCATCTCCTCGTAAACCTCTGCGTAAAAAGTATTCTCCTAATCTCTCCCTCGTTCTTTTGGCGATGATCATAAATTTAGAGAAGGGGTAGAAAAGATTTACTAGAATGATTCCAGTGATGAAGGAGTTCAGTTACATGGATAGACTGGAGAAGCTGGGTTGTTCTCCTTAGAGCAGAGAAGGTTGCGAGGAGATTTGATAGAGGTGTTCAAAATCATGAAGAGTCTAGACAGAGTAGATAGAGAGAAACTGTTCCCATTGGCAGAAGGGTCAAGAACCAGAGGACATAGATTTAAGGTGATTGGCAAAAGAACCAAAGGTGACATGAGTAAAAACTTTTTTACACAGCGAGTGATTAAGATCTGGAATGCACTGCCTGAGGGGGTGGTGGAGGCAGATTCAATCTTGGCTTTCAAAATGGAACTGGATAAGTACTTGAAGGGAAAAAATTTGCAGGGCTACGGGGAAAGGGCGGGGGAGTGGGACTAACTGGATTGCTCTTGCATAGAGCCGGCACAGACTCAACGGGCCGAATGGCCTCCTTCCGTGCTGTAACCATTCTATGATTCTAAAGTCTGATTTTTGCGAGGATTGTTTTACCACTCACGGGACACCGGACGTCAGATTGACTTGAAGGCTGATCTTACCTTGATTTCCATTGGGTTGTCTTTCCTTCGGCTAGCTGGATGCAACTTGCTTCAAGCTCTGCCATCGTGAATGATCCTTTGCCACTTGTTCCTGCCACAAGCATCATGCTCCCATGTGTCAGCTGAAAGGCCACATTTTTTTTAGATTGGTCTTGAACTGGCCACCACGAAAGCATCTTGGGTAGTCTATTATTAGGGCATTCAGACAAGGTGTCCAGACCACTGTAGCTGTGCCTTTACTATCATTGCCTCTGTGGCTGGCATATTTGCTCCCCAAATTGCAACTCCACGCGACTTTCAATTAGAACAACATGGCTCTCCAAACAAGGTGCAAAACCAATTTAACAGCAAATATGATAGCTTTCTGGAGTAGCTGACACTTAACTGGAAAATCACTGCAGAAAGGGGACAGAGGAATGACTCAAGGAAACTCAAACAGTTCCGAGGGCAGCCGTGCGCTGAACAGAAACGCTGTTTCCATCCAATTCCGTAAGTGGTTCAGGTAATAAGCAAATCAAAACATTATTTTCCACAAAGTGCTAGCTAGCGCCTGCTACACTGTACAATCCAGGGCTCTACAAAACAATTACTTCTCTATCTCAACAAAAATCAATTCCAAACCAAATTGCTTGTGTGAAATATTTTAATGAACACTCGCACCAACTCAATCTGTTTGTTCCGGATTAAAAGTGTTTTTTTGGTTCACAATATATTGTGCTGTTGGGTGAAGCGATCAATCAGAGCAGTGTTTCTCTCCAACTCTGTGATCTGTACGTGTTCCAGCCCCAACAGCGTTGAAGAAGGTATGTTCTCACTGATAGCTATCAAGGGGATCAACTGAAATGAAAAAGCCACATATCTGCTCACCTGTGAAAATGATTCCCCGACACAAAACCCTCCGAAACTGATCAGTGTGAATTTAATGAGAATTTATTGCACAAGTGTAGTAAGCTCGAGGCAGCTTTGTTTCGCACCGACGCTGAAGTTTATAGGGGTTGGGATGAGTTTTCCAAGACCCTGTGCTATCAACGGCATCTCAAGACCCCAGCCCCAGTCTCCCTCTTGATCTCCGATCGCCCTTAAGACCCCTTTTCCCACGGGTCCCCGGCTGCGGCCTCCTGCCGCCAAGTTCCTGCTCCCACCTGCCCGCCAGCGCACTGCCTACTATTTGTTCTGTCCATTTATCTCTATGGGCAGTAAACCAGGAGCTGTACGCCTGTGATTTTCTGCACCACACCAGCTGCGCGCAAGACCCTGGTGGTGCTGTGGTGTCTCGACGAAATTACCCACAGTGTAGATGCAGCATTACAGCCTGACCTGACGTCGCAGTGAAACAGACTAGGACTCCCTGGGGGAGGGAGCATCGTTCCGCTTTGCCTCTGGCTCAATTCGAGCTTTAAATCCCAAATTAAACACTGAACAAGTTTAGTGCCAGGACAAAGCTTCATACCCATCCCACGCTGCCGTGTAAATAGGCCATGAGGATAGTGCGGATGAGAAATGGAGAAGATATCCCAGGGCAGTAAGTGTAATTACTTTGGAGGCTGGATTTGAGTTGCGAAACCCTGTTTATTGAGTGCCAAATTCAAAGTGTTCAAGCACTATTTTGCCTCACGTTTGTAAGCATAGACTTAACATCACACAAACATAAACTGACACCAGTATGTTACGACCTCATTCCAGTGCAGTATTGAGGGAGCACTGCACTGTCGGAAGTGTCGTCCTTCTGCTTTCTCAGGCGGACATAAAAGATCCCATGGCACTATTCGAAGCAGAGCAGAGGAGTTCACCCCGGTGTCCTGGCCAACATTCATCCCTCAACCGACATCACTAAAACAGATGCTCTGATTTTTTATCTCATCGGTGTTTGTGGGATCTTGCTGTGCACAAATTGGCTGCCGCGTTTCCTGCATTACAACAGTGACTACACTTCAAAAGTACTCCATTGGTTGTAAAGCGGTGTCCTGAAATCGGGAAAAGCGCTGTATAAATGCAGGTCTTTCTTTCTGTTTACATAAAACAAAAACTATATGAAATTTACTGCAATCAATGTGGAATTTGATTGCAATGAAAAGCTGTTTTGATGGGAATACTTGAAAAAGAAATGCTAAATTTTATTCAAGCAATTTGTCTAAGATTGATTTTTGTTTTTGAAGTGCAGAGGTACACGAGCACTTCAGTGTGATGTTAGATTAATCTCTGATCAAGGCAAATTCTGCAGTTATTGGGATTTGTAGAACAGTGTTTGTAAATGTCAGAGCACAAAAACACGCTCAGACATTCTGAAAAAAACAGAACTGCTGTAATCTACACTGGGGGTGAACACAGGAACAAAGGGACTGAAATTCATATTTTCCCCAAGGTGAGATAAATTTGTTCAAAATTAAGGGACCACCAACAAAATTGCAGGAATATGAAAATCTTTTTAGTGTCTGTGCTAGACTTTGTCAATACATTTTTACAGTGGTAAGAATAGTCAGAGCAGTGCTAAACACCAACGAACAGTCTGTGCACACTACCCACTTTTCAATCACATCTGCATTTTAGCTAAAGTTAGCAAGAACAGGAATTTTATCTCTAAGTGTAAACTTGTAGCATTGCAGTGCAAAAAGCAAATTTTATTCAGGGTTACAACACGAGACTTAATGGTACCAGGTGAATACTCAGGCTTTTATCTGAATATATTTTGTGATTTGTTCTCACACTGCCGCCATTTTGATTACCCTGAAGAAATGAGCCCACAAAATGGCTGCTGCCCCTACCATAGGAACTTAGGAACAGGAGCAGGCCATTTAGCCCCTCGAGCCTGTTCCACCATTCAGTGAGATTATAACTGCTCTGTGACCTAACTCCATAAACCCACCTTAGCCCCATATCCCTTAATACCTTTAGTTAACAAAAATCTATCAATCTTAGATTTAAAATTAACAATTGAGCTAGCATCAACTGCCATTTGCAGAAGAGAATTCTAAATTTCTAGCACCCTTTGCTCATAGAAGTGTTTCCTAACTTCAATCCTGAAAGTCCTGTTTCTAATTTTTAGGCTATGTCCTCTAGTCCTAGACTCCCCAACCAGCGGAAATAGTTTCTCTCTATCTACCCTATCAGTTCCTTAATATCTTGAAAACGTCGATCAAATCACCTTTTAATCTTCTAAATTCCAAAGACTACAACCCGAGTTTGTGTAATCTCTCCTCATAATTTAACCCTTGGAGTCCAAGTATCATTCTAGTGAATCTACGCTGCATTCCCTTCAAGGCCAATTTATCCTTCCTAAGGTGCAGTGTCCAGAACTGAACACAGTACTCCAGGTGTGGTCTAACCAGGGCTTTGTATGGCTGTAGCATAACTTCTACCCCCTTGTATTCTAGTCCTCCAGATATAAAAGCCAGCATTCCATTAGCCTTTTTGATTATTTTCTGTACCAGTCCATGACATTTTAATGATGTATGTACATGGATCTCTAAGTCTCTTTGGACCTCCATTGTTTCGAGCTTTTCACCATTTAGAAAGTACTCTGATCTATCCTTTTTAGGTCCAAAGTGGATGACCTCACACTTGCCTGCATTGAAATCCATTTGTCACAGTTTTGCCCATTCACTTAATCTATTAATATCGCTCTGTAATTTTATGCTTCCGTCTACACTGCTTACAATGCTGCCTATCTTTGTGTCATCGACACACTTGGATATGTGGCTCTCTAACCCGTCATCTAAGTCGTTAATAAATACAGTGAATGGTTGAGGCCCCAACACAGATCCCTGTGGGACACCACTAGTCACATCCTGCCAATTTGAGTACCTGCCCATTATCCCTACTCTCTGTCTCCTGTCACTCAGCCAATTTCCTAACCAGGTTAACAATTTGCCCTCAATTCCATGAGCTCGACTCTAGCCAACAGTCTCTTATGGTGGACTTTATCGAATTCCTTCTGGAAGTCCATATAAACAACATCCATAGACATTCCCCTGTCCACTACTTTAGTTACCTCTTCAAAAAATTAAATCAGGTTCGTCAGGCATGACCTACGCTTTACAAATCCATGCTGGCTCTCTCTGATCAGCTGAAAATTTTCATAGTGTTCAGTCACTCTCTCCTTAATTATAGACTCTAGTAATTTCCTGATAACAGATGTTAGGCTAACTGGTCTATAATTTCCTGGTTTCCCTCTCTCCCCTTTCTTAAATAACAGAGTGACATGCACAATTTTCCAATCTAATGGAATGGTTCCTTAATGGAGAGAACTTTGGAAGATTATAGTTAGGGCATCTGCAATGTTCTCAACTACTTCCTTTAAAACCCTGGGATGGGAACCATCTGGTCCTGGGCATTTGTCGCTCTTTAGTGCTGTTATTTTCTTCATTACTGATCATTTGCTTACGTTAATTATGGTAAGTCCCCATCTTTGATTCAAAATTAGTTTCCTTGGGGTGTCCGGCATGCTATGCTCTTCCTCTACTGTAAATACTGACGCAAAGTAATTATTTAACACAGAAACATAGAAAATAGGAGCAGCAGTAGGCCATTCAGCCCTTCGAGCCTGCTCCACCATTCAATATGATCATGGCTGATCCTCTACCTCAATACCATATTCCTGCTCTCTCCCCATAGCCCTTGATGTCCACCATTTCCTTATTTTCATTTGCAATATCACCATTACCAGTTCTTAAGAGGCCCACATTGCTCTTGACCACCCTCATTTTCCTAATATAGTTGTAAACATTTTTTGTGTTGATTTTGATAATCCTTACAAGTTTATTTTCATACTTCCTTTTTGTAGCTTTTACTATCTGTTTTGTCATCTTTAGCTGTCCTTTGTATCTCTCCCAGTCGCCAGGATCTGTGCTACATTTTGCATTTTTGTATGCTTTTTCTTTTAGTTTTATGTTGTCTCTTATCTCTTTCATCATCCGTGGCTGTTTTCTTTTGGCAAGTAGAACCCTTTGCCCCTTAGGGTTACAAACCCATCCTGAAAGACTGATAAAGGAATAAACTTCATAAATTGGATAACCTTTTCTCATTCCTTGCTTTTGTACGTGTGAGCTTTGGTGACTGCCAAAATTACCTCGAGTGGCAACCTTAGGTATCATTTGCCTTCCCTCTGAGCTGGACAGTGTTGGTTGGCAGTGCGAGGAGCTGAACGGGTAGAGGGCAATTTTGAAACGGGAATTCAAAAAGAAATCAACAGTGTTCCTGAAGTTAGATAATAGTGATTAAGAGAGAGAGCAGCTACTCTCCCAGTTTATCAGACTGTGCAAAGCTGCACAATGCGATTCCTGTTGTTATCACTGTCAGTTTTTGTTAGTCAGATTATACCTTTCTGTTACTGCAGGAGCTGTAAACTAAAATGTCGGGGACTTATCTGTAATGAAATTTTAATTGAGATACTGTAGGAGCTGCTGGACTTGTGTCTGATGTGATAAGAAAATCATAATGAATTGGATTATAAACAGTCTCTTGAGCATTTTGCATTTTTAAAATGAGCCTTAGATTTTTCCAGTCGCAAGAATTGATTAAACGTGTTTCCACTGTTATTTTGTATTTCATTCATTTTTCACTGTTACTAATTACAGCTTCAGACGTAACCACACCCATATTTTACTGTCTAATCCAAAACAACCATTGTTAACACAGCTACAGCTTTATACCTTACATTTAGACCCAACCTAGGAACATGAGGGGTGACGTCATGATATTATATTCCCGCCACACAATCTCACTCACCGGGACACAGATTGAGATTTGGGGCATGGCCTACCCATAATTTTATATATATAATGTTGGAAAATCATTGGGAGCACACACCTGAATTCCTAGCAGGAAGCATGATTTTGTAAAATTACTCCTAGACCGGCTGAAATGAACTGTACACATAAAGAAAGAACTTGCATTTCTATAGCGCCTTTCACAACCTCAGGACATCCCAAAGCACTTTACAGCCAGTTAAGTACTTCTTGAAGTGTAGTCACTGTTGTAATGTAGGAAGCAAGGTCCCACAAACAGCAATGAGATACCAACCAGATAATCTGGTATTTTAGTGATGTTGGTTGAGGGGTAAATATTGGCCAGGACACCGGAGAGAACTCCCCTGTTTCTCCTTCAAAGCTACAGATGAAGTGTTAGCACTGGCTGAAAGACTGTGCTCTTTTGTGATCTATAATTCTGCAAGTGTGTATTTTTAGGCCATTGATTGAAACACAATGTCCTAACTACAAAAATATAATTTCTGAAGACAAGTTTGGAATGTCACGTGCAATATTTTGGCATCTTAAGGACAGCGACCCATTGAAGAAGATTAAAAGAGTGACGGAGACGATTTGGGGTTTATGACTGTAAACTATGAAGCGGAACCTGCTGAATTGAGCTTGTGTTCAGGGAAGAAAATAAAATCGAGGGGAGACATGATTCAGGTTTTCAAATGTTCACCGGGATGGCTATGGTAACTTGAGCTGTCAGACAGAAGTGGAGGACATGAGGATACAGGTTGCCAGCCTTCAATTTTGAGATTTTTTTTCCCCCCACAGAGTACTGGATACATACAACAGAAACGGAACACGATGGTGCCTGAGCTGCTGGAACTTGGCAAAAAATGGGGTTGTACTGGTTCATTGTGATTGACTCTTAACTGCCCTCTGAAGTGGCCTAGCAAACCATTCAGTCAGGGCACCTAGCGATGGGCAATAAATGCCGACCTTGCTAGTGACGCCCACACCCCAAGAATGAATAATAATTTTAAAAATGGCTAAACTTTGTGGCAGCCCGCCTTATGAAGAGGAGGTAATGCTGGGTGTAGTCAAAATGCCTCGGGGGTCATTTGTTGTCCTCTCACTAACTCCTCTTCCTCATTTCACTTGCGCAATGCAATCGGAACCCACTAAGAAATACTTATCCTTCTCTCTTATCATGGTGCGATTTAAATGCCAACAACGTCCAAGAATAATGGAAAAAAAAAGGTTTGCCAAGGAAAGAAAAAATAGAGGACAGTCCAGCAAAACTAACCAAAAGCAGGAACAAAATGCAGCGAGAGGAATTTAAAATAGAAAATAAAATGAAAGCAGAAACCAGCATTTCCCTTTAAGAAGCCTCCTCGAGCAGACCAAGTCCCAAGACTCTTCATCCGGCAACTTTTTATGGGTGAGGCTTATGTTGTGGGCAGAGACATGACATTTGGCTTTAAACTGGTGATTTACATGTTGAAATGGGGCCATGCATGCCCGTATTTCAGAGTAGACATAGAAATGATGTGGTTAGAATGTGGAACTTGCTGCCACATGGAGTAGTTGAGGCGAATAGCAGGGAAGCTGGATAAGTACATGAGGGAGAAAGGAATAGAAGGAGATGCTGATAGGGTGAGATGAAGTAGAGTGGGAGGAGGCTGGTGTGGAGCATAAACACCGGCATGGACCAGTTGGGCCGAATGGCCTGTATCTGTGCTGTATGTTCCATGTAATTCTTAGCCTTTGCCTTCAAAACACTTAATTGGAACATTAGATGCCTCACAAATAGATCATGTGAGATCGCACACCACTTACAAAATCTATGCAGTCATGCCAAGGAGGGAAACCAGTCAATGATTAATAAGGCAGGATGGAACATCAGAGAGACATTCTAAACTTTTGCCTGAATTATATCCACAGTGCCAAGAAGTAACCTTACAGATGTTTTCCTTTGGGTATATTTGGTCGAGTCCATGGTGGAACTGATTCATTAAAGATCTGTGGGAGGAATGGACTTGACGGTCTGTAGGGCCTTTCTTTCATATTCTTATCTGGCTTTATCTGGTCTTAGAGGGGCATTGGTTTCATGAAAAAATCTTTACCAAATCTTTTCCATTTGTTTATAAGTGCACAGCACAATGACACAAATCCCATCAAGATGTTCTTTAGATGTGAGCTCATGATCAGGAGCATAATGCACAGCTTTTCTGTCTTATGAAGTTGTTCAATTCTGTTTAAAGCTCCACAAAGACACAGACACAAGCACAGGTCAACGATTCACAGACAATACCAGTGACAACTGCCAGTCTTGCCTACTTAGAGAGAGCAGGAAAATGGAATCCAGTGTCAGCCTGATCCATGTGGAAAATAATGGCCACTTACGTGTTAAAATTGATTGCTCACTATGAACTTGGTTACGGCTGCTCAAACTCATTTTACTTTAGGACTCTCGCAGCATGCAGAGAGAATAGATTTTCATGTTATCAAATTAAATCGTATTGTACAAATTAAAATCCAGGGCCGAGCGGTGAAAGTGTTCTCAACCATTGTCCTACCAAATCTCCCTTCTCTATATAATTTAAGAGAAGATATTTCTTTTACCTGTAGGGCTAACCATGTTACTTAATGAAAACATCAACGATTCATCTGTAAGATATGCCTTATCCCAGGAGACATATACTGAGAGAAGAAAGCATGATAGATATCATCAATTATTGGCACTATGCCAGAACCAATAAGGGAGAATGTCTGTACAAAATGGCTACCAACGAGACAACCTTTTATATTTTTTTTAGTAGACTTGCATTGCTTCTTTCTAAGGGAAGCTATTACAAAAAAATCATGAACAACCCAAAGAAAGATATTCCTTTTAGTATAGAAAATATAGTTGATCTAATTAAGATGTTTAAGATGATTAAAGGAGTTGATAGGGTAGATAGAGAGAAATTATTTCCTTTGGTGGGAGAGTCCAGAACAAGGGGGCATGACCTTAAAATTAGAGCTAGGCCGTTCAGGGGTGATGTCAGGAAGCACTTCTTCACACAAAGGGGAGTGGGAATCTGGAACTCTCTTCACCAAAAAGCTGTTGAGGCCGGGGGTCAATTGAAAATTTCAAAACTGAGATTGATAAATGTTTGTTAGGCAAGAGTATTAAGGGATATGGAACCGAGGCGGGGAGATGGAGTTAAGATACAGATCAGCCATGATCTAATTGAATGGTGAAACAGGTGCGAGGGGCTGAATGGCCTATTCCTATTCCGATGTTCTTAAATGATTTGTTTCAAACCAATTAGATGAGCAGTACAAATCAAAAATAAACTAGGATTGGAGAATACAGATACAGTACCCAACCCATAGAAATTCCAATGATTTTTTTTGTGCTGTATGCTACCATTATTAACAATTCTATATTACAGTTTAAACATAAGAAACTATCTATATATTGTTAAAATCGGTATATCCTCTCTTATTTCCATTCAAAAGTCCTATGAGATTTTCAGTGCTGATGTGCCCACATCTGGTGACCCCTGTCCTGTCACATTTTCCCATTAACCCGACAGCCTGTGATGCTGCAGTTCCATTGCTAAGGTGGCTCTGCAAGGCAATTCCTGGCTTCTTAAACAGCTCCGTCAGCCATCTTGGTAAAAGTGAGTATTAACTTCTTCGAATAATAATCATGTTATTTATAGAACACTTTGTTCTTCCGCCCTGCTTTTTTTATCCCATAAAATGATTGGAACGCCACTGTGCCTCCGCCACTGGTCTGCAGACATTCTAGCCCCCTTCTCCTGGGCATCGCCCAGTCACCATTACCTGCCATGCTGCCATCATACTCCGCCCCTTCTAGCTCCTGCTGCACACCCCTGTGGGTCAGCTTCTGTATCCCTCGTTACTCCCCAGTGGGCAATTAGGGGCGGGCAATAAATGCTGGCCTTGCCAGCGACGCCCACATCCCGTGAACGAATAAAAGAAAAGTGGAGGTGAGGGGGGGGGAAGGGGAGTGGTGGGATACAGAGAGCAAGTGGATTGGCTTTCTCCTGGGAAGGTAATGGAGGCAGACGGTGTCAGAGCATTCAAGAAGGAGCGGAACACAATCTTTTAAAAAAAAACTGCTAGAGATTGAAAACAATAAACCAAAAATGCTGGAGAACCCTCAGTCTCTGCAAAGAGAAAAGAGAGGCTCACATTTCAAGTGTTTTGCTTTCCTCAGAACTGAAAGTTAAAGGATAAGTAAGCTTTTTGTAGGATGGAAAACAGGGGGAAAAAGAAAAGAGGGAGAGGAAAGCAGACAACAGATACTCCACTCATTGAGAGAAGGTTAATTGGTCCATATCTTACAGTTAAGAAAAACTAAACCAACATACAAGCGTAAAATCCAACAAAAAGTTAGATTGATTGCAGGACATGCTGATTACTCTGGAAGATTCTAGGCATTATCTATTACTGATAAAATAATGGGTTAATGAAACAACAACAACGTGCATTTATGTAGCGCCTTTAACGTAATGAAACGTCCCAACGCATTTCACAGGAGCGTAATCAAACACAAATTGACACCTAGAATCATAGAAAGTTTATGGCACAGAAGGAGGCCATTCGGCCCAGTGTGTCCGCGCCAGCTGAGAAACGAGCCACCCGGCCTAATCCCACTTTCCCGCATTTGGTCCGTAGCCCTGCAGGTCTTGGCTCTTCGCGTGCACCTCGCCAAAGAATGAGACATACGCACCGAGTTGTTACGATCTGGACTGCACTGCCTGAAAAGGTGATGGAAGCAGATCCAATAGTAACTTTCAAATGGAAATTGGATAAATACTTGGAAAAGGAAAAAATTTGCAGGGCTGTGAGGAAAGAGCAGGGGAGCGTGGTTAATTGGGTAGCTCTTTCAAATAGCCGGTACAGGCACAATGGGCCGAATGGCCTCCTTCTATAATATACGATTCTATGATTAGAACAAATGACCAAAAACTCGGTCAAAGCGGTAGGTTTTAAGGATGGTCTTAAAGGAGGAGGGAGAGGTTTAGGGAGGGAATTTCAGAGCTTAGGGCCTAGACACCTAAGGGCACGGCCGCCAATGGTGGAGCGAAGAAAATCGGGGTATAAATAAATATGTTTGATGTAAGTGGATGCTGTTTGTTTTTGTTGGCAACATGTGTAAACATTGAAGAGAATTGGGTACCGGTTTAGTGCAACATTTGTTAATCTTTCAAACTTGACAGAGCTGGACGTTTTATCATCTTGAGAGAGCACTCACTATAAGCTGCACTGCGACCATCAATGGCTCCATTACATACAGGTTTTGTTTTCCCAATGAATCAGTGGTTAACTAATTACACTTTTTGTTAATGTGTTGACGTGATCTGGGCAATTCGTTCGTAACTTGACAGAATCCTGAGAAACGGAGACACACAGTGCTCTACAGTGGCTAAAGGCAGGTGAGGGAGTTGAACTGAGGGGGCACTGTGGAAATAACACCATCAATCACTGTCTGTTTACACCACCATGTGGAATGGGAAGTCAGTCTGTTAGAGGCGGATGTTTTCACTCCCAGGACTGCACATGCCAGAACCAATTTTCTAAAAGAGGTGCGGGTGGAGAGAGGCTTTTTTCTTTACACCTAGTCCAGTTCTAATGAAAATCACAAAAGGAAGATTAGCAATCTGTATGATCATTGCACAATTAAATAATGTTGAATTTACACTCAGTTGTGCAGAATGGGGGCGAATAAAGTCACTAAGAGATACAGAGAATCTTTGCTTGTATGGGCTGATCTGAAGTAAAACATTGTTGTTTTCAACTTAGTCTGCATAGAAATCCTTCTTGGATTCATCCCTTCTAGAGTTAATGGGGGTTATATTGGACAACCCCCGAAACCGGGCGCGAGGGTCATGGTGCGTGATTAACCAGCACCCGGTCGTTGAAATGCAGGCTGCACGTAACATTCGTGCTGCCTGGTGATTTACCTGATTGCTGCGTCCAGCCAGGCCTAGCTGCGCTGTTGAGTGGCTGTTCACCAGCAGTGGGCCCCAATATCATGAGTGGCTAACACCTCTTAAAGGCAGTCTCCACGCTCTTAAAGGCAGCCTGCACGCTCTTAAAGGCAGCCTGCACCTCTTACTTGCAAAATATAAGATACGAGTCCGCACCGAGTCTGAATGGAGATCAGACATCGCACATGTAAAACACAGATCCTGTCCATATGTTTACAAACTGTTGAGTTACTTTATAACATTGAATGAGGGGTACATACTGCTAAATCCCACATCGTCCAATCTGCGTGCCAGACCTCACCAATCTGCCGATCTGAGTTTGTACCAGGCCTGTGAGAGAGCGTGAACCCAGGTTCTCTGATGATGCTCTAGAGGCCTTGTTGCAAGAGGTGGACAGAAGGAAGGGCATCCTATATCCACATGGGGGCAAGAGGCCCTCCAGACATATGCTCCCGAGGCAGTGGCAGGCAGTAGGAGATAAAGTCAATGCCAGACGCGTAGCACCACGAACATGGATGCAGTACAGGAAGAAGTTCAATGCTTTGACACGAGTGGTCAAGGTGAGTGAGGTCAACTGTCAAGTGGCGTCTCCTACCAACTGCTTCATGCACTATACCCCCCCATCACCCACATACCAACAAACTCTTTCCATCAGTACTCAACTTTTCCAATCAGACGCTTCCTCTCACCATCGCACTTTACCACTGTTGCAAGCTGCACACCCACAACTCACAGGTCACACAGACTGGCAGCTATTCTACCATGACAGGCACATCACCCAAACATCTTGCAGGACACTCACCGACACACGTCCCACTTTCTTGCAGGAGAAGGTGGCGCATAACAGGAGGCAACAAGTGGCAGTGGCTCCGTGGAACATGAACCTGCTGTCCTCTCTCAGGATGACAGCATTCCTGAACCACCCCTGCCACTCTGACAGTGCCCTTGCTGTTGCCTGTGAGCTAGCCAGCCCACTCCCTGTAGAGTATTGAAACTTTATTATAGGAACATAGGAAGAAAGGAACAGGAGTGGGCCATTTAGCCCCTCGAGCCTGTTCCACCATTCAATGAGATCATGGTTGATCTGTGACCTAACTCCATATACCTGCCTTAGCCTCATATCCCTTAATACCTTTGGTTAATAAAAATCTATCACTCTCAATTAACAATTGAGCTAGCATCAACTACCATTTGTCGAACAGCGTTCCAAACTTCTACCACCCTTTGCGTGTGGAAGCAATTCCTAACTTCACTCCTGCAAGTCTAATTTTTAGGCTATGTCCCCTCGTCCTAGTATTCAAGTATAGGAGACCTCCAAAAACAGGTACAAATGCATCAGCAGCTAGAAGCAATAATCCAGCAACTAACCTGTAACTTCTGCATTGTCCCTTTAAATAGCATTGGTGGGGGGGTCCTCCATGCTGTTTACGACCTGTTCAGCTGTGCGTTGGCTGGAGCGTTGAGTTCTAAAATCGCACCTGTCCCTTTAAATCAGCGTCGCACACTGATCTACCGCATATCCTCCCCACTTTACATGCTGCCGGTGTTCGTTATCTGCGCGTGCGCAAACGCCTTTACCAAGATGGCGTCTGGCGCAGGTCACTCTAGAACATTCCGGATGCCATTTTGGGTCCTTAGGAGGCTGCATAGCACCCACAATTTATAGCCCTATAACTCTTATAAACAAATTGTTCTTGTGCTCTATGTTGAGACTCTCTTTAAAAGATTAGAGGTGGAAATACTCTGATTTAAAGGGTTTCAGCTGTCGAGACGTTTTTTTGAAAAGGAAACAGTTCACGTAACTCTCTTCCAAGAGCGTAAATGAAAATTTCCTCTTTAATGGGGTTTATGTGGCAAGACTGTCCTTTTACAATGGGTGAAAATGGTGAGAGTCTCTTTAAAAACAAGGTGACAAGAATCTGTTAATAACAACAATAACAACTTGCATTTATATAGTGCCTTTAACATCGGAAAACGTGCCAAGGCGCTTCACAGGAGCGATTATCAGAGAAAATTTGACACCGAGTCTCATAAAGAGATATTAGGACAGGTGACCAAAAGCTTCGTCAAAGAGGTAGGTTTTAAGGAACGACTCAAAGGAGAGAGAGGTGGAGAGGTTTAGGGATGGAATTCCAGAACTTTGGGCCTAGGCAGCTGAAGGCACGGCCGCCAATGGTGGAGCGAAGAAAATCGGGGATTCGTAAGAGGCCAGAATTGGAGGAGCGCAGAGATCTCGGAGGGTTGTAAGGCTGGAGGAGGTTACAGAGATAGGGAGTGGGCGAGGCCACGGTGGGATTTAAAAACAAGGATGAGAATTTTAAAATCGAGGCATTGCCAGACTGGGAGCCAACGCAGGTCAGCGAGCACAGGGGTGATGGGTGAACGGGACTCGGTGCTGTTGGACTATAACCTGGTGTTGTAAGATTCCTTACATTTGTCCACCCCAGTCCATCACCAGCATCTCCACATCATCGGTGCGAGTTAGGATACGAGCAGCAGAGTTTTGGATGAGCTCAAGTTTATGGAGGGTGGAAGGCGGGAGGCCAGCCAGGAGAGCATTGGAATAGTAGAGTCTAAAGACAAGGGTTAAGTGGCAAGATCGTCTTTTTACTATAGATGAAAGTGGTGAGACTCTTCAAAAAAAGAGAGGTGACAAGAATCTGTTTAATAGGAACAGAAGTGACCACTTTAAAAAGGGTAGAAGTAACAAGACTCTCTCTTGAAAAGTAGAGCTGGCGAGACTTTTTAAAAGGAATAGAGGTAATAAGATTCTCTTTAAAAGGGTCAATGGTGAAAAGACCCTCTCTTTAAAATAACTGAAGGTGGTGAGACTCTCTGTGAAGAGTTAGCGATGATGAGAATCTTTTTAGAAAGGACAGAAGTGATGAGATTCTCGCTCTGAAAGAAGCAGAGCAGTGGGATTCGCTTTGTAACGGATACAGGTGACAGAATTCTCTCTGTAAGCCAATTTAATTCAGCATCAATTGGTCTGGAAAAAATGCGACAAAAGGGATTAATGAAAGCCAGACTACAATGTCAGCAACTCTGACACATTCAAAGGAATATAGCCAACGTTATTGTAACATAGTTGAATAGCTTGAATAATAAATAAGGGATTAGCCTGACAGCTTACCTCATGCTGCCTGCTATTCATTGCAGAAGCCCTCAATCATTTCTATTGTATTTAAAGAGTTACTGTCTCTCATAGTGTTCCTTTTTTAAAAAAAAATCAAAAAGTCACAATTATCAATAATTTGAAATCCTTTTGTTTTTTATTCGGATTATTTTAAATATTTCTGATTAAACAGTGACTCCTGTTGACAACGCTGGAGCTATTGGCAGTGCGACAGGACCGAATTAACATACACAGTTGACGCTGAATTATCACTGTGTTAACAACTGTCTCTCTGCTGAGCTTAATGCAGCTGTCAGGCTTACTAACTCCTCCAAGCCTTCACCTCTGAAGCCATCGGCACTTACTGATTAAAAAGAAATACTCCAACAAGAAAAGTAATAGAAATAAATAAAAAGAGTATGATGATTTTCTGCCATACTGTAACTGATGATACCAAATCATTAAAATCTAGGTGTCAGCTGTCCCACTCGAGACTTGAGCACAAAATCTAGGCTGACACTCTAGTACAGCACTGAGGGAGTGCTGCACTGTTGGAGGTGCCGTCTTTCGGATGAGATGTTAAACCAAAGTCTTGTTTGCCCTCTCAGGTGGATGTAATAGATCCATTGGCACTATTTTGAAGAAGAGCAGGGGAGTTCTCTCCGGTGTCCTGGCCAATATTTATCCTTTAACCAACATCACTAAAACAGATTATCTGGTCATTGCTGTTTGTGGGACCTTGCTGTGTGCAAATTGTCTGCGGCATTTCCTACATTATAATAGTGACTATACTTCAAAAGTACTCCATTCGCTGTAAAGCACTTTGGGACGTCCTGAGGTCGTAAAAGGCGCTATATAAATGCAAGTCTTTCTTTCTCTCTCTCTCTCGCTGAGTGACAATTGCAAGTGTTTGGACATTCCAGTTCCTAGTGAGTCAATGAGTTTCCAATAACTGGTATCAATGACACTTGCTGTTCATCCAACAGGGAGGCAAAGCACTTTGAAATGGCGGCATTTATTCCTGCTTCTCTGCGATGGCCCCTGTACCACAGTAAAGTGTTCCATCTAGTTGCACAAAACTGTGGCTTTGCAACTTACAAACATCATTGTTGTTTGTTTAAGGAAAGTTGAACTGAGAACAGCTGGAAAAGGTTAATCTTTTAAACTGTCCCAAGGTACCTCAGTTGGATAGTAGGAATTCCCCACTATCCCTTGCAGACAGCAGAGACTTCAATATCAGTAGATTGACATTTATATTTCAGGCGCTGTGTTTATCACAGTATGTGTCAGGTGTGAGCTCCTGAGAAGAATGACAACATGCATTGACTTAACAACCCTATTGTATTAGTCACTGACTCATTCATCCTCCAGGCTCTGCACATCAACGCACAATTTCTGTTTACAGTTTCCGTCTTCACCTTCCCATTGTTCGAGCTTTAGGGTTAAATTTAGTCCATGCGAAACATGGTAACGCACTTGTATGAAATTCCATTGTCTGCTATTTAGCATTAAAGTTGTAAACAATTTTACAACACCAAGTTATAGTCCAGCAATTTTATTTTAAATTCACAAGCTTTCGGAGGCTTCCTCCTTCGTCAGGTTTTCACATCGTTCACCTGACGAAGGAGGAAGCCTCCGAAAGCTTGTGAATTTAAAATAAAATTGCTGGACTATAACTTGGTGTTGTAAAATTGTTTACAATTGTCAACCCCAGTCCATCACTGGCATCTCCACATCATAGCATTAAAGTAGCAGGCAAAGGAACTTCATGTGAACATGTGAATATCTGTCTGTGATGCCTCACAGGAGGAAGTCAACCCATCTATTTCTTAGATTTTTGCACACCTGGTTGTGATACTTTAGTAAGTGAGGGAGTGCTGCACTGTCGGAGGTGCCGTCTTTCGGATGAGACATTAAGCCGAGGCAACATCTGCCCCCTGAGGTGGACATAAAAGATCCCATGGCACTATTTCGAAGAGCAGGGGAGTTCTCCCCGGTGTCCTGGCCAATATTTATACCTCAACCAACATCTCACAAAAGCCAACTCTCCGAATGAAAATGCCAATCAGTGTCGAATTCCGAGCAGTTTTGCAATGTGGGATCAGTCTCATTTCACTTGGATGTTTTTTGCTAGATTCTATCATTGGTATTTTATTGCAATACTGTGTAGTATAATGTAGAGGGAGGTACAAAATCACTAAATGGTTCTTTATGATATTTTTAGGGATAATTCCCTTTGGGATCTAGGCTCAAATCCAACCCAATCTAATGAGATCTGAGGGGGGGGGGGGGCTGGGGGGTTGGAATTCACCTCTTCATGGTGCAGTTCGGGTGGGGTGGAATTTCTGCCTGCCCTTTTGGATCCACCTCAACCAATTTTCCTGGATCGGGATTAATTCCGTATGCAGGGTGGGCTCCCGGAGGGATTCCTGGTATAAAGAGGGAGCACACCCGTGCAAGGCTGGAAAATCCCAGAGATGGCGCAGCACCAGAAGGGGCGGAGAGTGACCTTAAAGGGGCAGGAGCGCCAGAAAGATCGGTATCAAGGCTCATACTGAAGGCCTTCAGCAGTTAAGCGCCGGGCTCGACTTGGAGGGGAGGCCAATGAAAGGACCTCTCCCCTCCACTAGAGGAACTGGGGGCTTTGGCTGGCGCTTCCCAGGACCTGCTACCACCTTCCACATGGCAGCCCTGGGAAGCGGCAGTAAGTCGGGTGGACGGGAGGGAAATCCATAAGGGACTCAGGTCCTGCGCCCCTGTTGCCATTTGCATGAGGCGGGTGGTGGAGGAGTGGCCAACGCTGGTCCCGGTTTGGGGAGGGAAATCCCAGTCAGAGCAGCAGGCCTCACTGCCCGAATTTTCCCTCATTCTCCGCCACAACCCCGCCCAATTTCGGATCGCAGAGGAGAATTGCCTCCCCCAAGGTCTTTTGTCTTTGTTGATTGTGTGGGAAATCCCAATTCCATTTTTAATGGTTGGACATCCACAGTAGAGTACTGCTCATAATTTAGTGCTAAGTGACGAAAGAGATCATAAGATGGCTGGTGCAAGATTTGAAATGGTAAACTGCTCTTCTGAGGTTGGGTTTAAAGTACGTCGGGGCATAGTACAGGGAGCTTTCCACTGCATGTAATCTATGGCATACCGAACCTTGGCATGCTTGACGCTAACGTTAGGTGCAAAAATTGTTAAAATGTTTCATTCCCGTTTTGAGCATAAAATTCACCTAAAGTTAAAAAAACACAAGAAAGAGCTCCCATGATGTGCCAGTAGGTAAATGCACCACGGAGTGTGGTACTGAACCATACAAACCAGGAAGATGTCAGGTTGAGCCCCCTGGACTGTGCAGAGTCTCTTGATCTCAGTGACTGTAGTGATGGAGATGCTACAATTATCCGTGCTGTCTCTTGGAAAAAATTGGCCAGGATTCCGACCACTTGCTGTGAACTAGTTATAACTGTTAGAACGTGTGTGTGTATAGCCTGAGGAGCTGGGAGACACATAACTGGAGTGCTACAGCACCACTAAAAAGAAAGATTTGCATTTCTATAGCACCTTTCACATCCTCAGGACGTCCCAAAGTGCTTTGATGAAAATTTTGAAGTGTAGTCACTGTTGCAATGTAGGAAACACGGCAGTTAATTTGCGCACAGTAAGGTCCCACAAACAGCGATGTGATAATCACCAGATAATCTGTTTCAGTAATGTTGGTTGTGGGATAAATATTGGCCAGGACACCGGGGAGAACTCCTCTGCTCTTCTTCCAATAATGCCATGAGATCTTTCCCATCCACCTGAGAGGGCAGAAAGCTTAACGTCTCATCCGAAAGACGGCACCTCTGACAGTGCAGCACTCCCTCAGTACTGCACTGGAGAGTCAGCCTAAAGGTGGATGGATATAATTACAGCGTGACAAGGTCACATGGCAGTTTCCATTATAAATGTGGACATAGGAATGGGAAAATATGACACAAAAGTGTGACAAAAACACAACGGCAGAAAGTAAGGTTGCACAGAGACAGGAAGTATGCACAAAGATTAGATTTTTTATATATTATGGTTTGTAATTGGATTCCTTTTTCAGCTTGGTGAAAGACCCAAGCCTATTGTGCAGGACTTCACCAAGACTGAACAGAGAGAGATTAGGTAAATCAAACATTGGTGATTAATTATTGCCAAGATTGGGTTGTAAAAGCCTGTAGGTGGTAGGAGGAGGGGAAGACTAAGAGAAGTAAGGAGCCCAGTGGTATTGAGGTCCTGGGAAAGAGTGTGTTAGAGTAGGAGACAACAAAATGAGTCTTGATTTCAACACAGTGTGGTTTAGAAAGGAGGAAGAGTGTGCAGGAAGGCATATTTGGAACTTTAAAAAAAAACAAGAGATGAAAGTTCACAGGAGTAAAGATCAAAACAGTACTGATAAAATAGAGAAAGGTTGCAACAGGTTGGTTGCTAAAGGTGAGAGAGAAAGATCACCCATCAGGCAACAAGTTTTTCCCATAAGTCAGTAATTCTTGCAAAATATGTTCCAAGTGACCATATAGGCAGTGTCTGCTTTTCAAAAGGAACCCAGTGGCTCATTCTCTCAAATTCTATTTTCAGTGTAGCTCCTTCTTAACTTGAGGTGTAAAATAGAAGAAATTAGTTTTATTTACGTTGTCGCTCTACGCTTGGGATCCAGTGGATTTACAACGATCAGAACGTTGCATCAAAATCACAAGCAAAAAAAAAACCCACGACTGGCTGGTAAGGATACAAATCCTCAGTCTCCACAGCAGTTACGATGGATTTCTGTGCAAATCACCGGTGTGTGTGTGTCCCAAGATGATGGGAAAAGATGAAACCTTTACCTCAAACTGAAGGAAAGTATCAGTTTAAAGGGATGATAAGCAGAACAGCTGAACAATGTAAAGCAGAAAATATGGAACAAGAAAAGACCATTCGAATATCAAAAGGCTAGTAAATATGATCAATATCATTGAAAATATTTTCTATTAACGTATAATGGAATAACCCCTAGATTTTCCCATCATTGTTAGTTTAATATTGGCATTAATCTGCGTAAAATGAACTGTTTAAATCGACATCTATTCCGATGGGAAAATCTATGCCGACATTTCCAAAGTTGTCAACAATGGACCAAATCCAATGTGTTTATTTTCAGTTCTGATGAAAGGTCATTGACCTGAAACATTAACTGTTTCTCTCTCTCCACAGATGCTGCCTGACCTGCTGACTGTTTTCTAGCATTTTCTGTCTTTCTGTCTTTATTTCAGATGTCCAGCATCCTCAATATTTTGTTTATTTCCAGTGGTGACTTAGGTGCATTCTCAAGACAATGCCTGGCGTCAAAAACAGAAAAGCAGCAAGCCGCTTCCATTGCACAAGTCAGAGGAAAGTGTATAAAGGCCTTAACCTAAGTTTGCTGACCTGTTTCTGCTGATTTGGCTCCTCGAGTTGCCTCTCCCGATAGCTACAGGAAGAAGCACTTTCAGTCCCATGGGACTGACGGCTGGGGGTGAGAGGGTTCAAATGTGACAGCGCCACCTCCATCGAGAGCTCTTGTTTTCACTTACTGGAGGGAAAGTTTTGAAGCCGAGATTTATTGGCACACTAGAGAGGCAAGAAACCACGGTCCTCTGGTGGGGATGGGAGATTAGGATTTTATGCATGAGGTTCACACTGGATGCCACAGCTTTGTAGGCCTGAATATTTCATGATTAAATCGACAATGCCTTCTTTTCTTTTTAAATAAAAGTATTTAAAAACAAAATCATGAGACTACAGGATAATCATCTCATTCCTGTGGGAAACATATGCAGCTCCCTCACAACCAGTATCCCTGTCCCCTGTACTCAGGTGGGTCTACGGCACACATGGCATTGTAGCCTTACTGGTGTCTGCAAACAATAAGGCCATGAGTGGGACTGGAATCACAACACTGCAGACTTTCACCCGTCCTTCTCTCCAATTCAATCTTCTTTTGTCTGCTTCAGACTGACTGCCAATTGCAAACCGAGTCCAAATGATAAGGATCATTGCCAGCCTCATCTAACACACTGCCATCATCCAATTCAAAATATTCTGACTCACATGATGTGTGGGGAACGTATTCTTCAATTCAACCAGCCATTACAGAGTGCCTGGCTAGTGCTGGGGATTTACTCCTCGCTCCCGTGGTGACCATCACACAGTGACAGATGCTAGTCTTAGGAATCAGTAGGAGGGAAATCAGCAGACTTCCTATCAAGATAATATGGTATGGGCTATTTTCACTGTGACTGGAAGGCCAGTCATTACAACTTGAGAATATTATAAATCGGCAAGTCAGTTCTTCATTTGCACCTCAGTGCTTCAGGACATTGGGGAAAGGGTTTATGTAATATTGCTCTGACTCTGCGAAATGAGAGTAAAAAATGGTTTTAAAGGGGTACCGCACTCACGAGAGAAGCATCCTCTTCGTCTTGTTCACAAATACAGAAAACAACATGAATTGTCTGAAAAGGCATCATGGTGACACTTGCGCTCGATGGCCATGCTTCCACTCTGTCATCACCAGCCCACTATTTTCCTCTCCATTAAGATGAATGGGGGGTGGGGGGAAGAGGCGGGGTGAATCATGGGCTGGCAAAAGAAACAGTGGAAAACCCTGGCCGATAAGGCATTAGTGATGCACGTGTCAGACGTGGCTCAGTGGTAGGACACTCGCATCTGAGTCAGAAGGTCGTGGGTACAAGTCCCACTCCACTGACTCGAGCACAAAATCCAGGCTAACACTGCCAGTGCAGTACTGAGGGAGTGCTGCACTGTCGGAGATGCCGTCTCTCGGATGAAACGTTAAACCGAGGCCCGAGGGCGGACGTAAAAGATCCCATTTTGAAGAAGAGCTGGGGAGTTTTCACTGGTTTCCTGGCCAATATTTATCCCTCAATGGACATCACTAAAAACAGATTATCTGGTCATTATCACATTGCTGTTTGCGGGATCTTGCTGTGCGCAAATTGGCTGCCGCATTTCCTACATTACAACAGTACTTGATTGGCTGTAAAGCACTTTGGGACATCCTGAGGTAGTGAAAGGCACTATATAAATGCAAGTTCTAGCCTTCTCATTCCACAAATATAAGAAGGTTTACCAAGCACTTCTCACGAAGAGGCTGTCCCTTTAAACATCGTACACAGGGGAGCAGACGCATCTACTTTGTGATATCACACCTCGAGAGATCTGCAGCTAACAATCGCACATATATTTCTTGCACACTTTGAAAATGAATGCATTTTTATTTAAGAAAATACATTGCTGGCACAAACCTGTTACATTTCACGAGTACATCATAAATCTAAATGGCAAAGTCATTTGCAGCACTGTAAATATTTTGAAAAATAGGATTCCATTCATTGACGAGCAGTTATAAAGTGTACGTTAAAATCTAGTGAGAGCCTCCAGCAGCCCGGTTCATTTAGTTCATGTAGTGCAGGCAGAGTAACAAAAAGGATTCCCATCTCAAGAAGAATTGAGTAGAATCCTCATGGCCGTCAAGAACCAGTGCAGCTGACTGTGATTGCTTGTCGCACATAATTTTTACCAGTGATTTCAAGCATTAGCATTTCAGAGGCTCCAGACAGGCAATTTCTCATCCTTTGATCTGACGCCAAGACTGTGTGAGGTGTATGTGACAGATTTCACATGATCGCGTGCTTGCGATCAAAGGGAACAAAAGCCTATAGTTCCCTTGGTGGGAGTTACCAGTTATTCTATGAAATGTTTATACAGAAGGAAAGGTTGGTGCATTGATCAATTGTTTGAAGTATCAAGAAGATCCTCGACCTCACTGAATGAAACCAAACTCATCGTCTGTGTTTAGGAGACGGCAAGCAATGGATGGAAACTCACATGGGCTCCATTGGGGGAATGCAACAACAACAACAACAACAACAACAACAACAAGCATTTATATAGCATTTCCATGCACTCCTCTACACCCGATTTTCCTGCCTTCTGTGCATAGGAACAGGAAAATCTGTCCCTAACATCTATTAAATCCACAGCCGGACCCACTCAGCGTACGTTTGATGGGACATCTTCAATGAATGGTCTATAGCCACATCCAAATCTTTTCCCTTTTCCACCCATGCACGTGGGCATCTAAGGCATTTGTTGAACTTTTTACCCAATTTTGAGGAAAAGGTTTGATACGTTGGATACCTTCCGAGACACTGGGACGTTTGGACTCTTTGTCCTATTTGACCTGATAATACTGTTTTGAATTCCCTCTGTGCCTCTCTCGGCATTCTCCAAAGGGCCCATTGAGGCATTCATCATTGCTTCCTTACAAGCAGCAAACCCAACTGTCTCATCCTCCTTTCTCGATGATGTTCCCAACCAGCGCGCCGCGCCCACTGGGGTCTGATCTTGCCATCCTCCTTCCCGTCCCCTATTATCGCTGACCCCATGGACAGGCATGCAATCTCCCTCCAGAACTTGTGAACAAGGCCCTTGCCATCCATGATCTTATTGTGGATGATTGCATTGACATCATGGCCTTGACGGAAGCTTGGCTCACTGAAACCTGCCCGCCCTAACTGTCGCGGTGGCGGTGTGGTCCTTTATCACTAAATCTCACCTTGATCTGCCCCCTACCACTCCTCCTTTGAGAACCTCACCTTGTTCCACCCCTGTCACCTCTCTTAAAATCCTAGTTCTCTACTGCCCACTCAAGCCCCGCTCCAAGTTTCTCACTGAGCTTATTACAGTTTAGGATTTTTGCAATGGTCTTCTCTCTCAACAGTGATCCGGAAGTTTTACCTTTTCTATCTTCTGTCCCGTTTACCCCACTTGCAGTAATCTGCTCACTGGATTTTATGATGTTCTGGCATTTTGCTGCCAGACACTCTTCGAAATGCTAAATATTGCCAAGCGAGCCAGAGGTTTAATGATCAATTTTGCAAGGCCTGCACCACCAGTGGGCCCCTTGTATGCAGTCAGCGCTCGTATTGGAAAACTGCGGGCGCAGTGCCCACGATTTCCATCCACTGATTTAGAAAGGGGTATATTTTCCGTCACGCAGTGGCTGTGTGCACGGTCCTTCACGTCCAGCACAAAATGAGTCAAATCTTTATTTACAATTCAACAGTAAAAAATAGTCAGCAAATACTGAAAGAAATCATGCAGGGCAGAAAGAGGCCATTTGGCCCATCGTGTCTGTGCCAGCTCTTTGAACGTTATCCAATTCCAAAGTACAAATATGCAAGCATATACAATGGGAAAGTCCATAATGAGTTAATTAGCCTTCATACGAACAGCTTTAAACTGAGTCTAGAAGTATCTGTAAGTTCAATGAACAAGGTTCTGTTTTTTTGGATGGTAAATTCAGCCTGCTTCACCTTCCTACAACGCTCTGTATGGGCATGATTTTAAATGGGAAAAACAGGTGGGTTGAGGGTGGGGAAGAGGGGGGGGGGGGGCAGTAAAAATTTTTAAAACTAAACCCGATCCCCCAACCCGCCCACTTCCGGTTTTCACGGAGGCAGAACAGCAGGCGACCAGCCTCATTAAAACCGTTCAAGGAGGCTGCGAGCGTCCATTTTGACAGGTTTCTTGTTTTTAACCCCTGGGGGCCGTGATTCCTGGGCCTTCACGCCACGTGAGAGGAGGCAAGAAGGCCAGAAACTGAGGGTAATTGCCTTTATAGCACAGCCCATGGGAGTAGGAGTGCTTCCCCCAGCCCAACAAGCCTACCTGCAGTGATCCTACAAACGCTATCGATCCCCCCATAACGATCTCCGACCCCCCCCCACGATCTCCGACCCCCCCCCACGATCTCCGACCCCAACCCCTGATGACTGACCCCCCCGATGAACCCCAATGACTGACTCCCCCCATGACTGACCCCCGCTCCGATGACCCCCAACGCCCTGATGACCCCCCCCCCCACCACCTAACATTTATCTGTTCCCGTCCTCTTCCTTCCTCTTCTTCCGTCAAGAGGACAGAATTGGAGGAACGCGAAGTTCTCAGAGGGTTGTTGGACTGGAGGAGGTTTTAGAGATAGGTAGGGGCGAGGCCATGGAGGGATTTGAACACAAGGATGTAAACTTTAAAATCAAGACTTTGCCGGACCGGGAGCCAATGTAGGTCAGTGATCAAGGGGTGATGGGAGAAAGGGACTTGGTGCAAGTTAGTCTACGGGCAGCAGAGTTTAGGATAAGCTCAAGTTTATGGATGATGGTGGATGGGAGGCCGGCCAGGAGAGCAGTGAATGAAACCTAAGCCACTCGTTCTCATCAAAAACCAGCACCGGGAATTTCCACGGGGTTTCTCCCGTAACTTTGGCACCCTACCTTTGACAGAAACGCTCTTTATTTCTGCCAAATCTTCACCAAAGTTAGCCGGTGGAGGGGGAGAAGTCCCAAAGAAATTCCTGGTGCAGATTTGGACTGAATTCTCACATTGTTCTAAACTCGTTTGAACTCCTCAAATCGTGAAACCAGCACTTCTGTCAAAGCCTTGATGTAGAGTTTCCCAGACATCCTTGCCAATACTTTGTAGAATTAAACACTAGATGTCACAAATACAACAGCAACTATCCAGGAACAAATGAACAATGAACAAGTCTGGGTTGAACAAACAAAATCTTCACAATTGAACAAAGCAGTTGATTGCACTTCAAAGGAACAATGCTATGAATCAAATCAAAGAAACAATCAATTTGATCTTTTGCTTAAAAACATAAGGTGAGCTTTTTAAATAAATAAACCTTTGTTACCGAGCTCATAAAAATATTACTCAGAGCCTCGCCTATTTCTTCTCCCATTTCCTTAAGAATACTGTGCATGTGTAGTCGGTGCTCATCCATGCAGCTCTGCCATTTCCCCCCAGTCCACAATGCGCTGGAATCCTTTGAGAAAGGAAGAAAGGATGTGCATTTATATAGCGCCTTTCACAACCTCAGGAATTCTCAAAGCGCTTTGCAGCCAATGTACTGTTGAAGTGTAGCCACTGTTGCAATGTAGGGAATTACATTAAGGCAAGGTGATTAAGTTCGTGGATGAGGGCTGTCCGGTGTATATGATAACAGTTGGATTTGATAAGGTTCCACATTTGGAGCTTTCGAAGAAGATAGAAATACATGGACCTGGAATTTCCTCGGTCCTGCGCCATAACTTCACCGGAAATCCCGGTCTCGCGCACGCAAATGGGATTTCCAACGCACTGTGACGGTAGTGGAGCAGGAACAGCCCCAAGCAAATTCCAGGCTAGGGTATTACTGTTATATGGATAGCTAACCCGCAAAGTAGAGTGGCGAGAATGGGCTTGACGTGCCAAGCGACCTTTTTCCCATTTTTATGTCTTTATCTCCAAAGCTGCCCACTCACAACACTGTTAAAGGTGGACGTAATACTACAATGTACTTCATTAGCTGTAAAGTTCTTTGGGACAATCTGAGGTTGTGAAAGGCGCTATATAAATGCAAGTTCTTTCTTCACATCAGGGGTGCAGTATTACATGCACGTCCTTGAACAAAATAAAAACTTTTGATCACTGGTCATGAATAATTTTCCATAAGGTCGGTGATTATTACAATTGTAATCTGTAGTGCCAGTGCTGTCTGGGGCTATTTTATCCTGTGGAGCAACCTATGAGCTCCATACAGAAGGGTGTTCATGAGAAATGCCCTGAAAGACATTAGATGTGTTCTAACCTCAGTTTGCTGGTGTAAGTAAGACTATAAGGCCCTGTGAATAAGTTTATCTCAGTAGTAACCCAGAAGGAGTAAATGGAACCACTGCAGAGGGAAATGCAGAGAGGGGCCGTGATTGTTGGCAGAATCCATGGGGTTAGCGGTGGTAGGGGTGAGTAGGACGGGGAGGATGTTGGCATGATTAGGCTCCAGTGGGCGCGCTGGGCGGGAAGGTTGGCAAGAGAGGAGGATGAGGCAGTTGGGGGTTGCTCCTCGTAAGGAAACAGCGACAAGTGCCTCGGTGGGCCCTTCGTGCCAAGAGGGGCACAGAGAGAATTCAAAACAGTGTTATCAGATGAAATAGTAACTTATGAAGAAACAACTATGCAAAGCTTTTTGGGATCTGGTGCCCCCCCTCCTGACCACCCACCCCGCCACCCTCCAAAGCTCCTGTCAGCAGCTGCCTTTCTGTATGTAAGTAAAACATTGAGCCAGCTCCTTACTCAGATGTAAAGAGGTTTTGCAAGTGTGTTGATTTATTTAAGTCATTTTCTGGCTTCCTGACGAATGCATTTTTGTCGTACCATTCAGTGCAAGGTGCAGACTAAATCAGAGGTCATAAATTTTCTATGAAGCCAGTACTCTGTCAAGTCCCTTATGGGATTAATTATCATTTTCCACTTTAACATTTATCACTTGTGTGCAAACCGCCTTTGGATATGTTTCCTCTACATATATTACATATTTTCCCTCTCAGTTACATTTTAATTTGACGTGGGCAGGAAGTCTCTAAATACAATAAATTGATGAATTCAAACTCTGACACGATGGATCATTTTCATTGCTGTTTTGAAACATTAAATAATAGTCTCTCACTCCTTCCTGTGCTGTAATTGTACAATGATATTGGTGGGCTTTGCATGGCATTGCTCTTGGTAAACTGGGGAATGTTTCGTAACAACAGGTCACAAGCGATGTATTATTCTGCTGCTAGGTGGGACCTATGCATAATCTGACCTGCCCCTTTAATGCCATAGATTATTCCTCAGGCAAATCCTGAGCTCAATTACAGGCTAATTGCTCTTCGACACATCCTGAGGTCAGTTAAAGGGTTTTTTTTTTGCAAGAGAAGATTCTATGAAAGGAGGGAAAATCAGAGTAAGGATCATCATCAAGTCAATCTTGTGTGGCCTCCCTGCTCCAGGTCAAAATCCTGCTGTGCTCTATTAGTAACAAATATCTTAATATGTTTGCATGAAATTCGTTTGTATACTATTTTACATGCATCTTCAGCAATGACTTCTCCTTTCACCCCTGCACCATGACCTCTGCAATTGGTCAAGGATCTATCTTTGGCCCCATTCTCTTTCTCATCTACATGTTGCCCCTCGGTGACATCATCTGTGGGCACAGGGTCAGCTTCCACAAGCAAGCTGGTGACACCTGGCTCTAACTCTCCGCCATCTCTTCCAACCCCACAATTGCCTCTGTGCTATCAAGGATGAGTCGTAGCTTCCTTCAACTGGGTATTGGGCAGATGGCAGCAATTGTTTTCACCCATCACCATAAACTCCACTGCCTTGTTCCATCCCCACCCTCAGCCACACACTCAGACTGAACCGGGTCATGTGAAATTTTGACACCTGCTCAACCCAGAGATGAGCTTGAAACCCCCACATCTAGCCAACCAAAATGGTTTATTCCCCCCCACCCCGACAACATTGCTTGCCTCCACCCCTCCCTCAGCACTCCACAACTGAAACCCTTATCCAGGCTTTTTTAAAAACTCATTCTAGGGATATGGGCATTGTTGGCAAAGCCAGCATTTATTGCCCATCCCCAGTTACCCTTGAGAAGGTGGTGGTGAGCCTTCTTCTTGAACCGCTGCAGTCCATGTGGTGACGGTTCTCCCACAGTGCTGGTACGTAGGGAGTTCCAGGATTTTGACCCAGTGACAAAGAAGGAACGGCGATATATTTCCAAAGTCAGGATATTGTGTAACTTTTAGGGTAACTTGGAGGTGATGGTGGTGGAGGTCATGGGTTTGGGAGGTCGTGGGTTTGTTACCTCTATATTAATCTAATGCCCTTCTTGCCAGCATTCCCCATCCTTCAAATTACATAAACTCCAACTTTTCCAAATCTATGCTGCCCTATTCCTGTCCCATTCATCCATCACCCCCGTCCTCACTAACCTATATTGGTTCCCTAACACATAAAATTTAAAATCCTTGTCCTCATCTTCAAACATCTTTGACTGATTTCAACTCCTTGAACTTCAGAAAGATATTGAAAACCATGTCAATGGCAAAATGTGAAACAAAAAGCACGTAAAAGAAAATGATCCTGGTATGTTGTTGATTCTAATTCACTTCAGTGAAATGGGACATGATTAGATATTGGCCTTCTACTCCTAAATTAAAACTAGCAATACCCTGTCATGAATACTCCAGCTGTGCTGTGTAACACATTTCTGTTGTGTATGGTGACATAAGTCACGTGTAATATCTGGGAGAAAAAAAAATTTAATCAGCCTACTCAAATTCCTGAGAATATGGAGCTTCGTGCAAACTCTACGCCCAGGAGGTTACTGTAACACTTATACTTTGTATTTTTAGATACTCTAACACCTTGAAGACGTATGTAATGTTTAGATAAGGGTGAAGGCATGTAAGATTGATTGAATGTTGTGATAAATGGCCAGCTAATCCACTGAAGGTGCTTAGTGTAAAATGGCAGCTTGTCAGTGGCCATTATCTCCTTCACTTTATGCCTGTTCTTATCAGGATCCCGGCAGTAACACTAGTGCAACACATGAAGAATGCCAGAGGAGAGGAGTGAGTAACAAGTTTGTTATCAGGCGACTTGGTTAATATCACAACGTCTGCACGACTAATGGACATCAATGTGGACGGGATAAATAGGAGAGCTTTCAAGCAAGTTCAGTTCTTGGAAAGCCCTGCTCAAGAATTCCGTTCCAACATTGCTGTGTGGGCCAATGCAGATTGTAAAGAAGCTGTGTTTTCCTCAACAGAAAACTTGGTGTATCAGTTCTCCATTTTACATTCTAATATTTAGTAAAAACTTTTAAAAAAATTAAACCTTGATCTCCAATCTGATAAAGTGCTATTCCGAGAGCTTGATTTCATTTTGGGAGATTTAACACAGGCAATAAGACACACAGAGACCCATCCATGTAAGGATAGCCCACCATGTCAGCATAACCTGGAAACTATTGCTACGGACACAAGCAGAAGAATGCTTAACATGTTTATATGGCATTTCTCGATCTGTTAATTAATTGATCGCAACTGGGGCGGCAGTCTAGGTACTACAATTGGCTCCTGTGGTATACCCCATCTTCTAATTATGATTAAGTAAGATCTACACATATTCTACTAGTGTTGAGAGAGCTACTCACCACCATACTGTTGAGAGCCACCCAGCAGTCCTCTGGGAAATCCTGCAGCATGGGTACCAGGAACTGGAGGCAGCCATCCCAGTGACATAACAACAGCATCATCCCAATCAGGTTAACAATCCGTACCACCGCACTTGCCAGGTCGTAAGTCATGTGGAAGATCTACCCAATCAAAGATAATGGTATAATTTGTTAGCTTCTTTTGAGACAGGCCTTTATTGATTAGAAGATTAATGAATGGTAATAGATTTGCAGGAGAAACTAATTTCGGTGCAGGAGGCAATCTGACATCCTCTTTTTATTAAATTCACTTGTCCGATTCATTCAATTCAGTCTACTGCTGTTCAGTACATTGGGACCGGAAAATGGAATGACCTTTAGGGTTCAAAGGTGAAGGAATTTCAAGGATGTCATTGATAGATTGGAATATCTGATGCTGCTTGAGACACCATTAACATTCCTTTATTGTTTAGCCCTCAGAGGTGGCTCAGCCTTCCTGCCATGATATCATGAACAGACAAAATGCTATTCTGAGAGCTTTCCTTCATTTTTGGAAATTTTAACCAAGGCATTGAGACACACGGAGACCCATCCATGTCTTATCCAGCCCAGTATGGATAGCCTATCGTGTCAGTATAACCTAGAAACTATTGCTAGGGACACAAGCAGAACAATGCTTAGCATGTTTATAAGGCATTTCTCTATCTGTTAAACAGTGGACAGAAAGGTGTTAAGCATTCATGCACTCTTATTGCCAACAGTCTACCCTAAAATGACTAGACTCAAAAATGATGATATTCACATTATCTGCTGTTCCCTGCAGGATATAATATGCATAGTCCACGTGATCTCCTGGACTGGTTTCGACTGCCTGAGGGGTCGGAGAGGGATTTTCCAGATTTTGTTTTACCTATTTGGCCCTGATTTTTTTTCCTGTTTTTTTTTTTGCCTCTCCCAGGGGGGAGGGAATGTCTATCATTTTCGTATATTCGCAATAAACGAAGCTCATGAAAATGGTGAGAGATGAGCTGAAAACATTTAGAAGGACCAATTCTAAAGTACAAAACATTTAATCATTTTGAGTTTTTCCAATTCCTAAACATTTTCATCAACCATTTAAGAGATGCCGATGATGTATCTTAGGTCGTATTATAGAGACATTAGTAAAGAAACTACACATAAACTACAAGCTGCGGTAAACCTGTTATCCCAGGTATGTATTTAAGGCAAACATATTGATTGCTAGACAGGATGCAACAATCCCAGAATCTTGTTAAAGCAATATTACCAACATACCAATAAGGGTGCAAATATTTTCCTGAATAATATTTTCAATCATGGTGATTATACATGTCTTTTTATATATTATATAGAGGCTACCCAATGTAATCATTTAAATGGCTAGTTTCACTCACTGAGTAGTTACCAATATCCATATTCATAGCATCATTATAAAAAACAGGAATTTTTTTCTGTATCATTTAGTGTATCATTGCACCAGTGGAGTGAGGCATGCAATGATAGGAGTTTGTACAGCACATTTCCTAGACTGTAAGAGCTTTAATGGACCCTCTACATTTCAACAGAGGAAATGAGAGGACTGATCACTCCATCGTACTCAAACACACTCCCTAGCAGTCAGTTACACCGTAGGATTTACGTCACTCGTCCATCCTCTTGGTTGGGAAATGGTTTACGATGTGATTAGAGGAAACATAAATAACGAAGGAAGAAATAACAAAGAATTAGGGACACAAAACAAGGGGAAAATATGAAACGACATACTACAGAACGGAAAGTGAGGAGAATGGCAAACTTATTTCTAGATATTGCATTAAAATGTTATTTTACTAACAGTTTATTTATTTATTTTTGAAATTCAGACATTGATTCTGGCAATGATGCCTCTGGCAGTTTTTATTCTGCCGGCCCTATCCATCGTTGCTTTGCTATACAAATTATTGTGATGATGCCTCTGGCTGAGGGTTCGCTACTCCCTGCCGTTACTATAGAAACAGCAAAAATACAAGGACAAATCAGCAAACACCAGACACTTTTATCCCAGCAGACAATCACCGTCTGATTTGCCCTTTGATCTTTAAGAATAAACTAAACTTTTTCATAGACCGTTTATTTTGAAATCTTCCGACTCAAACCAACTGACTTCACTTATTAAGGTGCAATGCTCGTATCAATTGATCTGAATATTCTGGCGAATGACTTTTTCACAAAACACTGCAGATTCAGTTGGCAGTGAAATGTGTGGATTTCGAACCTTGAGAAAGGAAATTGAAAAGATAACAACAATTTGCATTTATATAGCGCCTTTAACATAGTAAAACGTCCCAAGGCGCTTCTCAGGAGCGATTATCAAACAAACTCTGACACCGAGCCAGATAAGGAGATATTAGGACAGGCGACCAAAAGCTTGGTCAAAGAGGTAGGTTCTAATGAATGTCTTAAGGGGGAGAGAGAGGTAGAGAGGTGAAGAGATTTAGGGAGGAAATGCCAGAGCTTAGTGCCTAGGCAACTAAAGGCTAATGATGGAGCGATGAAAATTGGGGATGCGCAGGAGGCCATAATTGGCCAAAAAGCACAATGATGCGCAATAAAGGTGTGGGGTGGGGGTAACCAGGAGCATTGAGTGGGGGAGCTGTAATTTAGCAGATTGCCCTTTCACCTACGGAATCAGAGTTCAAATCCAATCATGACTGATTGGATGACGGTGACCTCTTTCTGCGAACTAATAAGATGAAAATATGTTTGGAAAATCTGAAGCCATATTTTAGTGGCTGAAGATCAACAGGACAAAATTACCTCTAATGCAGCAAAAATTGGCATTGAATTGACAATCTCACTCAAAGAGCTACAAGGGTGACTGCTGGAGGAGCTGATATAGGATGCTATTATCGTCAAGCCAGATTAGATGAATATCTTTCTCTGCTGGCTGTAAAGATTTGAATAAATTGAGCTCTGCCTGTCCATTGCTAGTAGATATGAGGCCACCGCACTAAAGTTCAATGATGCAGCATTAAACTGACAATCTACCTTAGAGACATCGGATGGTTGGTATTTGAAATGGAAATATCAAATTGGTCCGATAGTGGAAGGGGAGTTGAAGTTGTGTTTATAGCGCGTTGCGGAAGAATTGCTGAGTGGCGCCGTAAATTTGTTCATTTTTTGAACACATTTCGATGGCGATACCAACCAGAGAAACCCTTTATGCTGTCGCTACACGTAGTGACCACAGCTATGCTTCCTCCATTGTTGAGACAATGCAAAGGGAACTTTACCATTCAGCTGACCAGGACTACACCTGACCTGGGAGTACCAAAGAGTTGGCATTAAAGGGGTAAAGGTTTACAGGTTTGTACGTTCGGTGTGGAACCTTATGTGCTGGTAACGTAGATTAGGCATGTGTTCAATCTCTGGATACGTCTTCATCGTCGCTGAGTCAAAAATCCTTGAACTCCCTACCTAGCAGCACTGTGGGAGAACCTTCACCACACGGACTGCAGCGGTTCAAGAAGACGGCTCGCCACCACCTTCTCAAGGGGAAATTAGGGATGGACATAAATGCTGGCCTTGACAGCGGCGCCCACATCACATGAACAAATAAAATAAAACGTACCCTGGGTAGATGAGGCTCATGGCATGACTATAAAAATGAGCCCTTTTGTGGTGTAAATACTAAAGTATTTAATTCTCCAAAACACTGAAGATCACAAAAAAAATCTCTGAAAAAGTGTTGCATCACTATTAAACATTAAAGTTGATAAAAAAGCATTAATTTTGCCTCTTTGACAGGTACATTAGGAATGTTACAATCATTATTATTTTACTGATTCATCTCTTGCTCTTTAGGGTCTCAGACATTTTGCAGCATCACCTCACCATGACTCGAAGTAATCAGATGAACGAACACAGTTGAGCTGACAAAGATTATTGCAGCACTTTGGGGAAAATTACTTGCAAAAAGCAGAATAGTCATCTCATTCCACTCCAGCAGCTTCTTAGAAATGAATCCTCACCACCAGAAAATCTTTTATAAATCAAGTCATCACAAAAAAATTGGATTATCCTTTTTTTTTCCTGTCCATATCTGTTTCTTTAGGCCCTGTGAACATTTTGCTTAAAAGGTGAGCACTGATATCATTATTGAGAAAGCACACTAGGAAAGTTACTGAGCTTGGCAGTGTAACATTAGGGAACTGAATTAACGTACGGAGGGGAACTGAATTAACATATGGAGGTACAATCATTAGACCCAGGGTACTGCAGTGTGCATGTTAATTCGACTCTCTTGCACAGTTGCAAACTGACTTTCAAAATTAACAACTTACATGTTTCCAGTGGCAGAAGGGTAGGTAACCAGAAGACACAGATGTAAGGTGATCGGCAAAAGAGCCAGAGGCGACATGAGGAAACATTTTTTTAACGCAGTGAATTGTTATGATGCGAGTTGTGGAATGCACTGCCTGAAAGGGTGGTGGAAGCAGATTCTGTAGTAACTTTCAAAAAGAAATTGGATAAATACTTGAAAAGAAAAGAATTACAGGGCTATGGGAAAAGAGCAGGGGAATGGGACTAATTGGATTGATCTTTCAAAGAGCTAGCACAAGCACGATGGGCCGAATGGCCTCCTCCTGTGCTGTACCTACTATGAAACTATGATACTACAGTAGCACCCTTAATAGAGCAAAATGTGCCAAAGTGCTTCATAGTTGGGGCTCAGGTCCAAGCAAGAGTAAAAGTGAAACTAGAGGAGGTAGCCATAAGCATGGCCACAGAAGTAGAGGCACGAAGGAGGTTATAGAAGGTGGAGAGAGATGTAGTGCAGAGGAGTTGAGAAAGATTTCCAACATGTGGGGAAAGAGGGCTGAAGCCTCTGCCCCTGATTGCAGAAGAGAGAGGAGGGAATGCATAGTAGATCAGAGTTAGTAGTGTGGAGGGTGTGAACAGGAATGTGGGAGAGGTAGAGAGGGAGAAACAAGGCCACGGATGGGTTTGTACAAAAGGATGAGATTTTGAAATAGAAGCACTAAGGGACAGGAAGGCAATATAGGTCGGATTATCTGTAACAACAAGTTGCATTTATATAGCACACTTAACTTACTAAAACGTCCAAAGGCACTTCACAGGAGCGATTATCAGACAAAGTTTGACACCGAGCCACATGAAGAGATATTAGGACAGCTTGGTCAAAGAGGTAGGTTTTAAGGAGCATCTTAAAGGAGGAGAGAGAAGAAGAGAGGCGAAGTGGTTTAGGGAGGGAATTCCAGAGCTTAGGGCCTCGGCAGCTGAAGGCACGGCCGCCAATGGTGGAGCGATGGAAATCGGGGATGTGCAACAGGCCAGAATTGGAGGAGCGCAGAGATCTCGGAGGGTTGTAGGGCTGGAGGAGGTTACAGAGATAGGGAGGGGCGAGGCCACGGAGGGATTTGAAAACAGGGATGAAAATTTTAAAATCGAGGAGTTGCTGGACCAGGAGCCAATGTAGGTCAGTGAGCACGGGGGTAATGGGTGAAGGGGACTTGGTGCGAGTTAGGATATGGGCAGCAGAGTTTTGGATGAGCTCAAGTTTACAGAGGAAGCAAGGTGGGAGGCCGGCCAGAAGATCATTGGAATGCAGGAGAGTCTGGAGGTAACAAAGGCATGAATGAGGGTTTTAGCATCAGATGAGCTGAGGCAATGTTTGAATGAAGTAATGTGTCCTTACAGACATCAGGAATAGTCACAGCAAAGGGGAATTGAAGTGGAGTTATGCTGACTTTCTGAGCAGATATATTTCACATGTAGAAAGATCCGAGAATTCAGATATTGAACATCTATTACCTCTCACTCTGCAATCCCAAAATCCCAGGATTTTTCAGCTGCAAATCCTGGGACTTCAGGAAAATTAAGCTGGCAAGGACCCCAGTTTTGCAAGCCCTAATTCACACTCATTGTTACGGTTAAATTGGAAATAAAAATACATAAAACTCAAAAAAAATGTCAAAGCTGATCGTTTTGAAAACTATGATTTCAGCACACCCAACATTTGTGATTCACTTACAAGTAACGTGATTTGCGATTCAGGCACGAAGTTTAAACATGTAGAAAACCACAGTAAAATTTTACAAGTGAACTGCGAGCCCTAAGATTTATCCCTCAACCAACATCACTAAAATAAAAACAGATTATCTGGTCATTATCACATTGCTGTTTGTGGGATCTTGCTGTGTGCAAATTGGCTGCCGTGTTTCCTACGTTATAACAGTGACCACACTTCATTGGCTGTAAAGCACTTTGGGATGTCTAAGGTCGTGAAAGGAGCTAAAGCAATGCAAGTTCTTTCTTTTAGGGAATTTCTGCAAATTCCGGGATTCACAAGTCGGGGCAGTGATTACATGACAAAAGGGATGATGGTGCAAGACAAGGAGAGTGGGAATGGGACAAGTAAAGAAACAAAAGATGGGTCTTGAGGAGCTGTAAATGGCAACATTAGAACCATTACCAGCACTTGCTGTCAACCTGGTGTTGTAAGATTCCTTACAAGAAAATGGGAGCAGTGGTTATGATCTGAAGTTGTTGAAATCAGTGTTGAGTCTGGAAGGTTGTAAAGTGCCTAAACAAAAGGCAAGGTGCTGTTCCTCAAGCTTCCATTGAGCTTCATTGGAACAGTGTAAGAGGGCGAGGACAGAGAGGTCAGAGCGGGAGTGGGACGGAGAATTAAAATGACAAGCGACCGGAAGGTCAGGGTCACGCTTGCGGACAGAGCGGAGGTGTTCAGCAAAGCCATCACCCAGTCTGTGTTTGGTCTCCCCGATGTAGAGGAGACCGCATCGTGAGCAGTGAATACAGTATAGTAAATTGAAAGAAGTACAAGTAAATCACTGTTTCACCTGGAAGGAGTGTTTGGGGCCCTGGACGGTGGCAAGGGAGGAGGCGAAAGGGCAGGTGTTGCATCTCCTGCACTTTAACGGGAAGGTGTCGTGAGAAGGGGAGTGGGTGTGGGGGTGACCGAAGAGTGGACCAGGGTGTCTTCGGAATGCTGAAAGGAGAGGGGAAGGGAAGATGTGTTTGGTGATGGGATCGCGCTGGAGGTGGCGGAAATGGCAGAGGATGATACGCGAACGTGGTGGCTGGTGGGGTGGAAGGTGAGAACAAGGAGGACCCTATCATGGTTCTGGGAGGAAGGTGAGGGCAGAAGTGCGGGTAATGGGACAGACACGGTCGAGGGCCCTGTCAGCTACAGTGGAGGGGAATCCTCGGTTGAGGAGAAAGGAAGACATATCGAACGCACTGGTGTGGAAGGTGGCATAGTCAGAACAGATGCGATGGAGACGGAGAAACTGGGAGAATATAGTATCATCTAATGTACAGGCTGAGCAATTATCTGCCTCTTTGTTGATATACAGTATAAATCTTTGTGGAATAGAGACAGAAAATGCTGGAAACACTCAGCAGGTCAGGCAGCATCTGTGGAGAGAGAAACAGAGTTAACGTTTCAGGTCGATGACCTTTCATCAGAACTAGAAGAAGTTACAGAGATTTAACAGTTTAATAGCAAATGCAGAGCCAGGGGAAAAAAGGCGAGGGGGTAGGGGGGGGGAAGAGAGTGTTTGGGGGGAGGAAGAAAGAACAAAGGGAAAGGTCTGTGATAGGGTGGAGGGCTGGACTGATTAAATGATGAAAGGGATGATGGTGCAAGGCAAAAGGGGGGTAGAAATAGGACAATAAAGAAACAAAAGATGGATCCAGAGGAGGTGTAATTAGTTACAACAGAACCATTACCAGCACCAAGTTAAAAGAGACAAACAGAATTCCTGTTGGAGAGAAGAGCAGTACTTCTTCAAGGTTGTCCTAAATCTTTATGGAGATGGATGCAGGGAGATAGCAAGCAATAATAAATATATATTATAAATGGAGTCTTCTTATTTGGAACATACAGACTCTGACTTCTTAACAATGTAAAGAACCTTCAGAAGAAGCAGCGCTGCCGCAGGCAAATATAAATGCTGCCGCTGCAGGAGCTAGCCGTCACTTTGACTAACTAAAAAAGAACATTCTGGAAATACACAGCAGTCTTCAGTTTTCAGTTTTCAAAGCCTTCACTCAGAGGGTTGTGAATCTTTGGGATTCTCTACCCCAGAGGGCTGTGGATCCTTATTCATTGAGTATATTCAAGACTGAGATCGATCGATTTTTGGACTCTAAGGGAATCAAGGGATATGGGGATCAGGCAGGAAAGTGGAGTTGAGGTCGAAGGTCAGCCACGATCTTACTGAATGACGGAGCAGGCTCGAGGGGCCGTCTGGCCTACTCCTGCTGCTATTTCTTATGTCACTTTATCTGGTGATGGGCAGGTTGAGTACTCAGGTCTGTACAGGGGAAGGTTTATACACCAATGGGAAAATGCTCCTTCAAGAAGCAGGTCTGCGATATAAATGCGCCACCAAAAGGCTATTGGTAGTGAGACTTCATCTTTCAAAGGGCCAATGGTTGGATGGCCCTCCTGAATACTGAATGCCTTCGTGTTACTTGTTTTAACAGTTGCTTAATATTGTGAATCAGCACCTTTAGATGAATCTGCACAACAAAGATGCTAAAAGCTTCTCTGTACAGGGAACATTAAAGGGACTCGTACAAGACCAAGCATAATGATGCCTAAGGAAACCTCTTGCCTACTGTTAATAAGCGTTTCCTGCTTAGAAACACTTACTTAATATGCTTTTATATAAAATGCAGATGGAAAAGTTGGTGTTCAAAAAAGGAATGCCTTCTGATTAAAATAGTTTTACGTCAGCAAGGCTTCATTGTGAATTTGGTTTATCCTTGTCGGTACATCTCATTAGTGTAAAGCAAAAACAAAAGCAGAATTTAATTTTAATTCCACTTGAGTGAATGATAATTCAAATGGCCAGAGAGATAATTTTTTTAAAATTCGTTCATGGGATGTGGGCGTCGCTGGCGAGGCCGGCATTTATTGCCCATCCCTAAATGCCCTCGAGAAGGTGGTGGTGAGCCACCTTCTTGAACCGCTGCAGTCCGTGTGGTGACGGTTCTCCCACAGTGCTGTTAGGAAGGGAGTTCCAGGATTTTGACCCAGCGACGATGAAGGAACGGCGATATATTTCCAAGTCGGGATGGTGTGTGACTTGGAGGGGAACGTGCAGGTGGTGTTGTTCCCATGTGCCTGCTGCTCTTGTCCTTCTAGGTGGTAGAGGTCGCGGGTTTGGGAGGTGCTGTCGAAGAAGCTTTGGTGAGTTGCTGCAGTGCATCCTGTGGATGGTACACACTGCAGCCACTGTGCGCCGGTGGTGAAGGGAGTGAATGTTTAGGTTGCTGGATGGGGTGCCAATCAAGCGGGCTGCTTTGTCCTGGATGGTGTCGAGCTTCTTGAGTGTTGTTGGAGCTGCACTCATCCAGGCAAGTGGAGAGTATTCCATCACACTCCTGACTTGTGCCTTGTAGATGGTGGAAAAGCTTTGGGGAGTCAGGAGGTGAGTCACTCGCCGCAGAATACCCAGCCTCTGACCTGCTCTTGTAGCCACAGTATTTATTTGGCTGGTCCATATTATTCACGATGTGGAGATGCCGGTGATGGACTGGGGTTGACAATTGTAAACAATTTTACAACACCAAGTTATAGTCCAGCAATTTTATTTTAAATTCACAAGCTTTCGGAGGCTTCCCCCTTCGTCACATCGTTCACCTGACGAAGGGGGAAGCCTCCGAAAGCTTGTGAATTTAAAATAAAATTGCTGGACTATAACTTGGTGTTGTAAAATTGTTTACATATTATTCACAACAGGGATACTTCAGGGTATAGTGATAGCTATGAGGCTATAGGGCATTGGGCCTCCTGGATGCCTAATCCTGGCATTCCCAACCAGATTTCATTAGATGGAGGGGGCCAGGGAAATACTGGGTCCCTCTTTCAAGATGTGTGAGCACATGTACGGTCATATGAAATTAAAGGGAGAGAAAGGAGCATCAGGCTTATCAAGCTCACCCATCCAGTGGATAGTCTAACTTCACACCTCATCCTCCTACCACCTTTTAATAATGCTGCCTCCTGGGAGTGGCAAAAAAAAAAGAGGAAAAAGCCTGCAGCCAATTCAGGAAAAATTCTGGCAATTCCTCTCCATCTTCCTAAAGCAATTAAGCAGGCTCGAGCCGATCACGGTTGCCTATGATATATTATAATTTAACCAACCATTTACCCGCTACATCCGACAATGTTCTCCAAGTTAAACCATCCAAAAGATATCTATGAGCTGCTCTATTCTATTGAGAAACAATGAGATCATAGAATCATAGAAAATTTACGGCACAGAAGGAGGCCATTTGGCCCATCGTGTCCGCGCCGGCCGAAAATGAGATCAAATAGCCCCGGGCCTGATTGGAGAAAGAAGATTGGGGGAAATAAAGAAAAGCAAAACAAATGGTTAATGTTTAACATAACATGTAGAGCATAAATAATCGGCACAGGCCGGTTAGGTCAAATGGCCTGTTTCTGTAGATTCTATGTAACCCATTTAAGATTTTTCATTGTTTTTTCTTGTCAAATTTTATTAACTTTCTCCCTGTTTTCAATATCTCCCTCTCCCTTGTGCCTCACCCCCTTCCATGGCCAAGACATTGGAAAGGAAATCTGTTCCCATGTCTTTGTTGCAGATTGGGATCTTTCCAAAACACAATGGTTCAGAATAACTGGACCAAAAGACTTTGATAACTGAAAGTGGGTGTAACTATGTTGCTGAAAGAAAACATAATTTGGTCTGCAACACCTGGGCACCCAATTCAAATTTTTATTGCAATTTTTGTTTTAAGGACAATGCAAATTTCTACATGATGTGAGCTGATTAAGTGGTAAATTGGTAATTAAAGGAAGGAAGTACATGTAGGGATGGATGCTGTGAATGTTAAAGCATTGGTTTTCAAATTCTTGTCTATGGGGCCGATGAGTCAGCTGATTTCAGTATTTATTGATTCACTGAGTACATTTAAAAAAATGAGTTCTACAAGAACAACACTGCCTTTCAGATTTTAGGACAGGGAATCCCTTGGAATATATCAATATTTGCCCATTCAGAAAACTTTGAAAACAGTTGTGTTAAAGGACAGAGAAACTCTGGGAGTCAACACTGTAAATGTTAAAAGAGAATGGACCTCTAAGGGGAAATGCTTTCAGCGTTTAAACACATCAGCTCCCTACCACTGGTGTCAGGGCATTTGGTCTGAGTTGAGTCTATTGTCATGGTCTTTGTTTATATTATAGTTTCTGTCAGATTGCTTGCTATAGCAGAAAGAAGTTTAGCTTCACGTTTACGGGCAATGTTATTAGGTTTCTAACTGTTAAACTATATGTATAAGCATATAGGCGAACCATGAATTTTTAAAATTTAATTTAGTGAATTGGGGACACTTCTATAATCAGTAGATAAATGCAGTTCAACAGATTAAGTGATGAATTCCCTTGGTTTCTCTCCTAGATTGCTCGTAGCAGTGTCCGGGAGATTAATCTTTAATTCCTGGAGCCTCGAGGACAATCCTGGAGGGTTAGCAACTCCAGTCAGGGCATCCCCTGCTCTCCTTCAAATAGTGTCATAGGATAATTTACATCCACCTCAACAGGCGGGTGGGGCCTTGGTTTAACACCTCATCTGATAGACAGCACTCCCGCAGTACTACACTGAAGTCAACTTAAGTGCTGAAGCAGGGTTTGAACCAACAACCTTCTGACTTAGAAGTAATAGTGCTACCATTGAAAGAAAGACTTGCATTTATATAGCACTCTTCATGACCTCAGGGTGTTCCAAAGCGCTTTACAGCCAATGAAGTACTTTTTGAAGTGTAGTCACTGTTATAATGTAGGAAACGTGGCAACCAATATGCGATCAGCAATGTGATAATGACTAGATAATGTGTTTTTAGTGATGTTGGTCGAGGGATAAATATCTTCTTCAAAATAGTGCCATGGGGTCTTTTACGCCCACCTAAGAGGGCAGACGGGGCCTCAGTTTAATGCCTCATCCGAAAGATGTCAGCTCCGACAATGCAGCACTCCCTCAGTACTGTAACAAAGTGTCAGTCTAGATTTCGTGCTCGAGTCTCTGGAGTGGGACTTGAACCCACAACCTTCTGATTCAGAAGAGAGAGTGTTACCAACTGAGCAACAGCTGACACTGAACTAAGATGTGACTGAGTTAATTAAGAAAAGAGAATTTGAAAATCCCCAGCCGAGTGTGAACTATTTGATATGTCACAATAAAAATTGGTACTGCAGAATTTAAGATGCAGTAGCAGGAAGCCATTATGGTTTTATTTGGGTATTAGCTCAGGGAAAAACATAGGATCACACAGAACCAAAAGCGGCCATTGTGGTCCATTTGTCATTCCCAGAGTTTGAAAAAGATTTCACATCATCTCTCATACCCATCAATTCCTTTCGCTGCCTAAATTCTATCTAGTTCCTACTCAAATTTGCCCACCGAATCCTTCATCCACCGTTCAGTTGATAGTCCGTTCAATATATTTCCCACCTTCAACAACTTGCATTTAACGTAATAAAACATTCCAAAGCTCTTCATAAGAACGTTATTAAACAAATTTGACACTGAGCCACATTAGGAGATATTAGGAAAGCTTGGTCAAAGAGGTAGCTTTAAAGGAGTATCTTCAAGGAGGAGAGAGAGGTAGAGAGACAAAGAGGTTTGGGGGGGAATTCAAGGTCTTTGGGCCGAGGAAGATGAAGGCATGGCTGCCAATGGTGGAGTGAGTAAAATCGGGGATGTGCAAGAGGCCAGAATTGGAGCAGCGCAGAGATTTCGGAGGGTTGTAGGGCTGGAGGAGGTTACAGAGATAGAGAGGGACAAGGCCATGGAGGGATTGAAAATAAGAGTGAGAATTTAAAAATCGAGGCTTTGCCAGACCGGCAACCAAGGTAGGTCAGCGAGCACAGGGGTGATGGGTGAATGGGACTTCACGCGAGTTAGGTACGGGCAGCAGAGTTTTGGATGAGCTCAAGTTTATGGAGGATGCAAGGTGGGAGGCCAGCCAGGAGAGCATTAGAATAGTCAAGTCTTGAGGTAGCAAAGGCATGGATGAGGGTGAAGTGTTCAAATTTAACTCTTCAGAATTTGATTTTGTGACCCTTTGTTGTAGAGCTTATGAATGTGTTAAACATGTAAGGATGAAGCTATTTCAGTTATCACAAGCCCAGTTATATAAATCACATTCAGCTAGCTTGTATTCCATAGGTTCGAGTTGGGCAACTGGGCTACAGACGCCCTGTGGCGCCATTGGTTCAATCAATAAAAGGAAGCTGGAACACCTTTAATATCTGGGATTGTTTTTAATCTGTGCCACCTTCATCTTCTAAACTTCCCAAGTATCGTTTCCAAACCTCATCGAAAATACAGGAAACTCAATTTTAACAAACACAGAAAGTAGGCATGGAAGGAAAGTCAGTAATGAGAGAAAGCCATTCGACCATTGAAGCCCATCCCTCCAACGTAGGGTCGCCAACTTTGGTTGCATGTATTCCTGGACGTTTCATCATATGATCTCCTGCCTTTATCTGCCCTGCCCCACATGCCCGCCATTGGTCAACCAACTTGTCCATCCTCACAGCACACCGCCTTCCCGTAATAATTGAAAAGCCGATTGGCCGTCTTCAATTTTTTTTTAACAACTAAATGAAAGTGTTCAAAAGGAAATTTAAAAAAAACTTTTTTTTTAATGCCGCTATGATTTTTCTCCTGGGTCGTTCACAGCAGTATCCTGGAGATTAATTTTCAATTCCTGGAGACTCCAGGACAATCCTGGAGGGTTGGCAACCCTACTCCAATTCTCTAACACTCCCTGCATCTTGTTTGTCCATGACCGGTGCCACATTCACCAGTGTTTGAGCACAGAAGTTCTTCCACATTTATCGATTTTAAACTTTACTTTCTTACTCATTTAAATTTACATCCTTCACATATTGATTTTTTTAAAATCGAAATCTGGTGGAACTTGCCACATTGTTTCTCAGAGTCCTGATGCAGTAAAACCAAAGCTCGCACAAAAGAATTGAATGACTTCTAGATGAAATATTGATTGAAATGTTAAAGTTTGCAGCGCTGAGACTGAGTGAAGCTTAGGCACATTAAAGACATGTTGGTATTAATTTAATGGTCTTAGTTGTCTCAGGATTTAATCTGGAGGTGAGGGAGGGACACAAAAGTTTGAAATAGAATTCTGGATTTACTTTTCCTAAACTGTTCATCATCTTGTATATCACTGTAAGGTCACCTTGTAATTATCTCCGTTCAAGGCTGGAAAAGCCAAAGTTTCCCCAGTCGTTGAATGTGTTTCCTTAGTGCAATCTGCTTCTGAGAACTTTTATCAAATCAAGTACGCTGGAGGCTGCCGATGACCTCTCAAAACAGCTGAACAGATAATAGCCTAGAAATTCGATCATGCCTGAAAACAGGTGCACAGGGGACAGGGCATGCATCTGCATGGGCCTGTTCACAAGCTTAGCATCCAGCACATGGCTGCAATGCCGGAAAAAGTTAAATGACCTGACCACAGTTGTCAAGATAAGACTCTTACCTCTCACATCAATTACTCTCTTCTCACACCTGAAGCCACACTACACTCACTATTCCCCTCCCCTCCGCTTCTCTTTGCTTTCCTCTAATCATTGCACTATACTTCACTCCACCTCATTCTCCTCCTGCTGGAGATTCCAAGTATTCATCAACCATCATCGAAGTAGGGGAATTTGATTGAAATTGCATTTACTAAGTGAAATAGGGATACAAAATCTAATTTCAACAAATAGCAAGAATTTTATGCATGGACTCCCTCAGACTCTACTACTTTAGCTAAACAGGTTTATTGACCGCTCCAAGAGCTGGAGGCTAACTCATACTGGTTTGAGTTTACAAAGGGTGTGGTATAATTCTGGCTCCAGCATTAAACTGGTGCTTTAAACACAGCTTTATGATGTAAAGTTGTCATTGCAATGTCACTCCCAAAAGAAATAATTTTCATGTAAATTAAACTATATTTAACTTAAAACTTTCCTTGTCCCTCATTTATTTCTGCTTAGAACTACTTTTCACTATCATTTAAGCAAGTTTTGTTGGTGATTGCTATGTTAAAATGTAAGTGAATTTGAGAAGCTGTATAAAGGGTCAGCCTGCATTAAGTCCCATCTGTCTACTCAATGACAGTCGAACATGATTCATAGTGAGGTTTGATTTTCCTGTTGTGTTCTCAAGTTCACAGTTGAATTTATGTTACCGTTTTGTGATAAGTTCTCCTCTACCCCACGCTGTACACAATTTTAATTATGCTGAGTTTCAAATTACTGTTGTGCTGTGCATTGATATTCGCTGTGAACTTGATTTGATACTGTCCAATCCTACCTCATTGTGGATTCTTACAGCTGCAATTCAGAAATGCTATTACTGCATTTAAGCACTCCTGAAGCAGGCAACCCCTCTATTTTGTGGGCGTTCAGTACAGCATATAAACTAGAGACTTGTACAGAGGGAGTTGGAGGCCTGTTATTAAGAATATGCCCCAAGAGTTCACAGACAAGTTTGTCTTTCTGTGGGTCTGCTTCAGTGTTTGACCTCAAGTTCCTTAGATCATTTATTATTATAATTATTTTTATAATTATCGCAAGGGTACAGAGTGTTCAGGATGGGGGGAATTAACAGTCCACATGCAATGCTCCATTATTATGGGGCATTATGCAATGCATACTGGAATAAAAAGGAGAAATCTGTGCCTAAATATCACATAATGCATCTTAATTAAAATAAATCCCAATCTATAAGAATACTTATGGTCAGATTTACATTTAAGCACTGCAAGTAGTGAGTGAATAGTACCATAAAACCTCAAACATGTCAGAACGAAGGGAACCCATTCGCTGTCATTTATATTGTCACTTTTGCACGGTGATTTGGGTGCAAATTGACAGTGGCAGCAAAACTCCACAGTCAGATGCCGATCTGATTCTAGAAGGCGTTAAGATCAAGTGATATTAGATCCCCTCAGGGAGGTTCTCTCACATCACTGGGGCTTAGCACCATGTGGAGTATAACTTCGGAAAGGCGTGAAGCGGTCACACCTTATGTTGGATTCCCTGACACTTTATAAACTTGCTGTGGAGATTTTTTTTTAAAAACGGTCTGAAAAAGTGCACACACCTGCACTCCCATTACAATATTTTAAAAAATCGCAGTCAGGAGAGCAAACCTCTGTGCAAGTGTGTAAGCAGGCAGAGTGTGATTTACAGCCAGAGTTAGTCGCAAAATATCATGGATCTTCATAGAATGCCCCCCATAATCAAATAGGCTCAGCAAGAGAAGAATGGCTACTTGACCAACAGACTGGAGAGTGGCTGCTGCCCATGGAACCAAGGCTGACTCAACATCTCCAGGAGAGAACTGAGGACGATGGGTGGGTAAGGGGGGGTGGGAGCTATTCCACAAACTATATTATGAAAAATAAAACAACAGGTTGAGCGTAGTGATCTAGAGGATCACACTTCATGCCTCGCAATGCATATTGGGAATTTGCACATCAAGATCACCAATCTTGCGTGATTTTCTATTCATATTGTGGAGGGCGCAGTGACTCCCATTTCCAAAATCTCGATATACCCCAACCAATGTGTGAAGCTCTGCAATGAGAGCCCTGTTTCATAAACCTTCCCCCCAGCAGTTGGTTTTGGATGGCATAATAAATCATAAGTTCAGAAACCAGAGGTCAAAAAGTATTATTTTTTGTATTTATTCCGCTCCCTGTGCGTGCATCCAACACTAGCACAAGGAAAAGAAGAAAGGATCGCAAAATAGTCATGACCGACTCTATAATATTGCCTGAGATGTGCATTAACATTTTGTACCTTAATGGTTCATGATGCGACAAAAGCTTGTCAACCATTCAGTAGGAGTAGTTGCTTGGTTTTGATATTGATTGGCATGTTTTGGTAGGGGCAGCATACTCAGCAATAAGTGACAGCAATGTGTGAGATCAGGTACAGCACGGAACGGGCACCGAATCAGCACTCAGTCGGGTCATCGAAGGCATGCAGAGGAAAATACCACAGTGCAGTGCAACTCAAATCAAGTTGCTCCTCTCCAATTAATTTTCAAAACACAACCTTGCTGTGAAAAATAATAGCTATCTCACCACGGCATTAATTGTGTTTCGAATACTCCCCAACGTTTTTGCCTGGTGATACTGATTCATCTCCCTTTTGTGGGAGCATTGTTAGGGGCTGATGTGTGAAAAAGCTCCCAGGAAGAGAGGGGCCAAGTTTCCTCTTTTTACCCCAGTTCCAGGCAGATGTTACAGAGTACTTATTTGGGTTGGCATATCTGCAGGTGCTTTTGCTGTAAGATGTCCTTCATCATACACGGGGATACATCTGTGCAGGGCACAGACCTTTAATGAAAAGACTTGGCTAATCCTTTTCCAAGTTTGTCAAGCACGGCGATGTGATAATGCAATTTGCATCGCCTGTGCATGACGCAAATAATGATTGCTGTTCCCCATGACCAACGCAGTTATATAGTGCCTTTAACGTAGCAAAATACCCCAAGGCGCTTCTCAGGAGCGATTATCAAACACAATTTGACACCAAGCCACATAAGGAAATATTAGGATAGGTGACCAAAAGCTTGGTCAAAGAGTTAGGTTTTAAGGAGCGTCTTAAAGGAGGGAGAGGTAGAGAGGTGGCGAGATTTAAGGAGGGAGTTACAGAGCTTAGGGCCCAGGCAGCTGAAGGCATGGCCGCCAATGGTGGAGTGATGAAAATCGGGGATGCCCAAGTAGCCAGAATTGGAGGAGCGCAGAGATCTTGGGGGGTTGTAGGGTTAGAAGAGGTTACAGAGATAGGGAGGGTTTTGAAAACAAGGAAGAGAACTTTAAAATTTTAAAGTGACAACCATGCCTATTGCACCCAGATGAGAACATCATTATTGAGCACTGATTTGTAACTGATGCCTTGTTTAGTGTTAAAACAGCATCAGGATTGGTTTGACTTTGCGTCCAACGCCCTATGTGTATAATTACTAAATGAAGTATAACTGCCATCCGACTAGACCTGGTGTGTGCGACTTCGAACTTTGCTGCATTTGTTCTCCTTTATTTATACCGTTTTATCAGCTGCTACATGTGAAAGAATGCCAGAGTGAGTCACACCAACATCAGGTTGTGACGAATTACAGACAAGAGGGTTACACATCTGCTAACACACATACCACCGTATGCTATTTTAGTGACTGGTATTATCTCAAATGTTAGAGGTTACTCCAGTCAGCGTGCTGCCTCTCCTGCTTAATCCACCAAGGTTGTAAAAGCAAATTGTCAGCTGCTCTTTGTGCCAGAGGTAAGTGCCTTTTACCCTTTCACTGGCCAACTTTGACGTGTTTAACTTCTTAAAAGGATTTTATAGGGTAGAGACAGAGAAACTATTTCCTCTGGTGGGGGAATCAAGAACAAGGGGGCACAATCTTAAAATTAGAGCTAGGCCATTCAGGAGCGAAATCTGGAGGCACTTTTTCACACAAAGGGTAGTAAAAATTTGGAACTCTCTCTCCCAAAAAGGCTGTGGATGCTGGAGGTCAATTGGAACTTTCAAGACTGAGATAAGTAGATATTTTATTAGATTTAAGGGCATCAAGTGATATGGAGCAAAGGCAGGTAAATGGAGTTGAGGTGCAGATCAGCCATGATCTAATTGAATGGTGGAGAAGGCCTGAGGGGCTGAATGGCCCCCTCCTGTTCCTATGTTCCTAACTGTGATTATGCAGAACTCAGCACTGTATGAAGCTATTTTCTAGTTCTTTTGTTAACAATTATTTAACTGCAGTTCATTGCTGCTTTTTTTTGTCTGTGAAGCGTTGGTAATTACATAGGAGATAATGGAGTGATTGCAATGCAGAAAATCAGATTGATGGGTTCAGATGCCAAAAGTCACAAGAGTGAAGCACAAGTGATTTAAACCGTCATTTGTAATTCTTCAGTGCTTTAGTGGGTAACTGCTACCCCAGTGCGCTGCTGAGTCTTATAGACCAAGAAAGTGCTAGGTCTCGTCCCTGGCTTGGGCTGAGTTAGCTGATTGCCAGGAAAGCAGTAGAAGCATTACAATTGTCAACAGCATCTCTGTACTAGGGTGGAGACAAACCTGGCAAGGGTTCCCATTTCGTAATAGCTGTCCAGTGGCACCAGCTGGAAAGTTTGTGTGTGCATGTTGGAGGAGGAAAGGATCGGGTATAATCTGTCACGCCCCTCATGGTAAAATAGTCTGCGACACTTCGACAGCAATTCCCAAACCCGTGACCTCTACCACCTAGAAGAACAAGAGCAGCAGCTACATGGGAACAACACCACCTCCAAGTTCCCCTCCAAGTCACACACCATCCCGAATTGGACATACATCGCTGTTCCTTCATGGTCGCTGGGTCAAAATCCTTGAACTCCCTACCTAACAGCACCTTCACCACACAGACTGCAGCGGTTCAAGAAGAAGGCCCACCACCACCGGCCTTGACAGCGAAGCCCATATCCTCAATGATTTTTTTTAAAGCTCACCCTCGTGAAGAATGGCCACACTAATCCATTAAGCTTCACATGACTGTTATAAACGACGTGCGTTCCATTCTTGTGATTTATACTATCTGAATCCATCGGTGAGACTTCTGCCTTGAAATCACTCCCTGGGTATCCATTATTTTGTATGTAATTGCCAATTCTTGACAGATAAACAAAGTAGCATTGAACTGCAGCTAAATAACTGAGTGAAAAAAAACTGGAAAAGAACCTGGTACCAGAGGGAAGCTGGTGCCTGTGGAATAGTACTCTAGCAAAGGTCAGTGCCTTTACAACAACAACTTGCATTTATATAGTGCCTTTAATGTAGTAAAATGTCCTAAGGCACTTCATAGGCGTGTAATCAGACAAAAATTGACACTGAGCCAAAGAAGGAGACATTAGGACAGGTGACCAAAAGCCTGGTCAAAGAGGTAGATTTTGATGAGCGTCTTAAAGGAGGAGACAGAGGCAAAGAGGTCTAGGGAGGGAATTTCAGAGCTTAAGGCCTAATAGGCTGAAGGAAAGGGACGCCAAGAATGGGGTGAAGGAAGTGGGGGATGGACAAGAGGCCGGAATTGGAGGAACTCAAAGTTCTCAGAGGGTTGTAGGGCTGGAGGAGGTTACGGAGAAAGGGAGGGGTGAGAGTTTTCAAATCAAGACATTGCTGGACTGGGAGCCAATGTAGGTCATCAAACGCAGGAGTGATGGGTGAACTGGACTTTAGGAAGAGAAGGGAGAAAATAGATGAATAAAATAATTCATGGAATCATAGAATCATAGAAAATTTACGGCACAGAAGGAGGCCATTCGGCCCATCGTGTCCGCGCCAGCTGAGAAACGAGCCACCCAGCCTAATCCCACTTTCCCGCATTTGGTCCGTAGCCCTGCAGGTCACGGCTCTTCAGGTGCACATCCAGGTATTTTTTTTAAATCAGTTGAGGATTTCTGCCTCTACCACCCTCTCCGGCAGTGAGCTCCAGACCTCCACCAGCCTCTGGGTGAAAATTTTTTTCCTCATTTCCACTCTAATCCTTCTACCAATCACTTTATATCTATGCCTCCTGGTTATTGGCCCTCTCCGCTAAGGGAAATAGGTCCTTCCTATCCACTCTATCCAGGCCCCTCATAATTTTGTACACCGCAATCAAATCACTCCCCAGCCTCCTCTGATCCAAGGAAAACAACCCCAGCCTATCCAATCTTTCCTCATAGCTAAAATTCTCCAGTCCTGGCAACATCCTCGTAAATCTCCTCTGCACCCTCTCTAGTGCAATTACATCCTTCCTGTAATGTGGTGACCAGAACTGTGCGCAATACTCAAGCTGTGGCCTAACTAGTGTTTTATACAGTTCCAGCATAACATCCCTGCTTTTATATTCTATGCCTCGGCTAATAAAGGAAAGCATTCCATATGCCTTCTTAACCACCTTATCTACCTGTCCTGCTACCTTCAGGGATCTGTGGACATGCACTCCAAGGTCCCTCACTTCCTCTACCCCTTTCAGTATCCTCCCATTTATTGTGTATTCCCTTGCCTTGTTTGCTCTCCCCAAATGCATTACCTCACACTTCTCCGGATTGAACTCCATTTGCCACTTTTCTGCCCACCTGACCAGTCCGTTGATATCTTCCTGCAGTCTACAGCTTTCCTCCTCACTATCAACCTCACAGCCTATATATTTGTGTCATCTGCAAATTTTATCACCTGAATGCTGAGATTAGATTGCTGCCTTGATATTGATTCTCATGATTAGGAACAGCATTGAAGGATGTTATCCTCAATTTTCTTTTCCTCCCCTAATTTTCCTCACCTCTTCTCCTGAAGTCATTGATTGCTTTCTGGAATACAAGTTCCATGGTCACCTCGTGCCTTTTGGTACCTTGCCCAAGTGGCCATTCTTCATGACTAAGCCGTGGATGGTACAGATGAGCCCAATCTTGTCTTCCCCTGACGTTCACAAACAGCCGGTGTCCCTGGAAAGTGATCAGGAGCACTGATCAGGAGTCTATTTCTTGGCCCTTCCACTGCAGTCCTGCTGGAGTCACAGCAGGGATCCATTGGAAGACCAAAGCATTTTCAGGGCCCAGATTTCTTGGCTTTGGGAACTCAGCTGCAGAAAGGTGTAAAATGTGGGTGTCTACAAAGCCAATGATCTGCTCACAGTCATGCCTAACAACATTCCTAGATTTGGCAGAATGTGAGAACGTGGTCTCGCAACCTCCAGCCTGAAGTTCACCATCTCCCACAAGTGCAGACTATGCCAATAATCCCCAGCAATTCTCTTGCTGAATATGGCTCATGACTGAAAATCTCCCATCTAGAATTGATCCAGTGTCCAATACCACTGGCCTGAATCTCCATAGACCACAAACGAAAGAACTTGCATTTACATAGTACCTTATACCACATCCTCAGGTCATCCCAAATTGCGTTACAACCAATGGATTAGGATTGAAGTTCAGTCATTGTCATGTCAGCAGTCTCTGTTAGGAAGGGACAAAACCCACCTACCTCTCTGATTGTACCAAAAAGAAAAATGGGAACATATTCAACTCTACACTCCCTGATACTGAAAGCAAAAGCCACTCTAACCAAGCAGCCCATCGACAACATCACCATAAGACTGTCTGTGAAAATGTGCACTGCCTGCCTCTCCCTTAATTAGACTGAATGTAAAATGGATGTAAATTAGACCGCCAGGAATCAGATGTTCCCCACTAGGCTGCCAGCTGGCAGCTAATTTCTTTTTGATTAAAAGAAGACTGGAACTAGCTTTGTTGCAATGGCTCGATCCTCAACCAGCAGCTACTCAACCATTGCCTATAAGGACAGTGAGAAAACATGCAGCATAGAATCATGGAAAGGTTACAGCACGGAAGGAGGCCATTCGGCCCGTCGAGTCCACACCGGATTAAGCATGTTAAGAAAAATTGCACTACACTCTCACAGACTGACAATCTGCACCTCTGCACATATTCACCATCACTAACCCGAGCTCAAGATGTCCTAAAGTGAGAAAAAATGGAGCATTTAGTAAACCAACCAAAAATAGGCAGATTCAAAATCTGAGCTAGAAACAAAAACAAAAATACTGGAATATGGGCTGTGATTACCCCCACCCGAACCCCATGGTCAAACAGCCCAACAACACTCCGTTTCTAAGTTTGCATGTTAAGAATTGCTGTCATGTTTGTATTTCCCTACATTATAACAGTGGCTACATTTCAAACGTACTTCATTGGCTCTAAAGCACTTTGGGACGTCCTGAGGTGGTGAAAGGTCCTGTATAAATGCAAATTCTTTCTTTCCATGTAAACACTGATTATCCATGCACAAAATGCCCTTGACTGTTACAAGCGATACAATCACCACATGGTGCTTGTTCCAACAGAAAACGTCTAGTTACTAACACACGGACAATGACGGACAGGAAAAGACCCTCTGGTCCATCCAGCCTGTCCCACACAATTGTGATACCTTGTGCATCCCTATCCCTACCCCACCCAAAACCATGTGATCTCCTGGGAGAGGCAAAAAACCAGGTAAAAAACCCAGGTCAATTTGGGAAAAAATAATCTGGGAAATTCCTCTCCCACCCCCTTAGGCGATGGAAACTCGTCCAGGAGACCACTCTAGCCCAGATAATTCTATGCATTACCCACTTTCTGAATGAACACATCTTATTCCTCTCTTCCTTGAAGATACATTTTAAAAATAACTAGGCTTTCAAAAATGCAAGGCGAAACTTTTTAAAACAACATAGTCCTTCAAATACAATGGAGCTCGCCTGTGCCTGTAAGGGAGAACATGTTGCATCATCTGGTTCATTACCACTAAAATCGATGTTTGTGTTTGGAGTCTGTGATATGTTGAGATTCCATCAGCGCTATTACTTTCTTGAAGATACATTTCTGGGTATTTGATGGGTGCTTCTTTGAGCAATTATATTGGAACCAAGTCTGTGAATCACAGTGTAGACGAATGATTTGTATGGGGGTAATGGTTTTCCTTGCTCATTATTTCTCAATAGATCGTGATCGTCAACTTTGATTTCACTGGGTTGAGCATGATGTTTTCAATCATGATAGCATCCTAAGTGACTCATAGTTCATGTCAAACCAGCCATAGCTGTCAGCAGCCAACCTTCAACTTCTGCCATTGATTTGTGTGTAGACACTATATGGTTGCTTGCAGTGTAATATTCTCCAGTGTAGCTTGCTTGATCTCAGCTGGAGCAATTGTGATAGGGAATATTGAGCTACAAATTAATGAATTCCTCAGTTCTTTCCAAATACTAATTTGTGGCAGCATCCAGACCTGGGGGTTATGATGTAGTCAATAGGATTATCAAATCAGAATAATAGTCAATGATCACATCATTCAACTGAACTTTCAGCAACTAGCGCTGTATCCTGGAAGGAGGTTTAGACTACAGCGTGGAAAATATGGGGGTCAAAGACTTATGATCAGTAAACATCAGTGAGATTGTTGCCTAGTCCATATAATTGCCAATATTTCTGGCTCAATCTCGCTGCGGCACTGCTCTGTAGAACTGATTATTATCAACAGATTATGTTCATGGCTCCTGAATCCACCAGATTGCATCAATATAGATCTCCTTGGCCTTATTAATATCAGGATAAACCACAACCTTTGACTAGGTAGCCATTGCTTGATAGTGATCATGATTGTCTTCCCACTTGAAGAAGTTACCTTTAGGTGTTAGTCCTCACAGTGGCTCTGCAATTGTAGCCAAATTGGAGACAAAATGGGTGAAATAGATAAATATGTCTAAAAGACTACAGTCGTCTAATGTGTTACTTGGGGCTGCAGAATTGTGAATAGAGTTGACCTTCTTGGGGCCTGGTGACATTCCCCATTTTGTGAAGACTAGACCAAAATATTCTAAGTGCTGCTTATCAAAATTGCACTTCTGGTGTGTGAGTCATAGAACCATAGAAATTTACGGCATAGAAGGAGGCCATTCAGCCCATCGTGTCTGTGCCGGCCAATAGAGCTATCCAGCTTAATCCCACTTTCCAGCTCTTGGTCCGTAGCCCTGTAGGTTACGGCACTTCAAGTGCATATCCAAGTACTTTTTAAATGCAATGAGGGTTTCTGCCTCCAGTACCCTTTCAAGCAGTGAGTTCCAGACCCCCACCAATCTCTGGGTGAACAACTTTCTCCTCAACACCCCTCTAATCCTTCTACCAATTACTTTAAATCTATCCCCCCTGGTTATTGACCTCTCTGCTAAGGGAAATAGGTCCTTCCTATCCAATCTATCTAGGCCCCTCATAATTTTATACACCTCGATTAAAGTGAGTGTAAGGCCATTTTGTTGTAGGTTCTGAAAAACGCTACTAAGGGACATTATGTTCTACTTGGCTGGGTGCATGTATCCAAATATCACTGTTTACATTAAAGATGGCTGGAATTCATCCAGTCAGGCACTGGGATGATATGCTGCAATATTTCTACTGCTGAAGATGTACCGAAAATATGCCTTTTTTAATCCTTTAGACCAATATGTATTGCAAGCATTTTAATATAGCAGTTCTCCTCATTCAGCTCTAGTTAGTGATACCCAGATTTCAAGTTAGCTTTGATAAAGCATATGATCCATTTATCTCTGCAGTAATTATCTGCAGGGTTTGAGTATAATGTCACTCACACTTAATTGCTTGTTTACTGCTCTCATATTGGCAGAAAACGTGTGTTGTTCGGATTCCTGGGCGTGGTGATGATTACAAGAGGTGAGACCCAAGGTGTAGGACCATCTGCACCTTCAATTTTATCTGTTATCCTCCAATTCTTTCAGCTTTGCCTCAATTGTCTCCCACTGAGGAAATGTTATCTTACAATGACGCTGAGCAATAGGACATGTCAACATACAGCTGACCCATGTCGTCAAATACGTGAGAGAATTTATTGCAAATAGTGTCCTCTAACTTTGGTATTTTGATGATATGTACTGCTAAAAGTGGATGGAGGAGTAGATCTTGAGCCTTATGTAGGCCAAATAGACAACTAAACATTTTTTTCATGACCAACACATTAGCTAAGGCTGCCAACTTCATGGACTCAATGTGAGCAAAAAAACGAAGCAGTGGAAGACATGCCTTACCCAATGGAACTAAGTCAGGTGCCACCATTGCAAGCGTGTAAAGCAAGGAGAGCCTGAGTACGATGACTTAGTGTCAGCCGTGGCTCAGTGGTAGCACTCTCACCTCTGAGTTAGAAGGTTGTGGGTTCAATTCCCCCTCCAGAGACTTGAGCACAAAATCTAAGCAGTACTGAGGGAGCGCTGCACTGTCGGAGGTGCTGTCCTTTGGATGAGATGTTAAACCGAGCCCCTATACGCTGTCTCAGGCGGAAGTAAAAGATCCCATGGCACTATTTCGAAGAAGAGGAGGGGAGTTCAACCCAGTGTCCTTGTCAATATTTATCCCTCAACTGACATCACTAAAAAACACATTGCTGTTTGTGGGATCTTGTGTGCAAATTGGCTGCTGCATTTCCTACATTACAAAGTGACTACACTTCAAAAATACTTAATTGGCTGTAAAGTGTTTTGGGGCGCTCTAGAAAGGCAAGTTCATTCTTTTAAATGCGAACTCCTTTATCGTTCTTGTATTTTCTCCCTCAGTTCCCTGTTGCGGTGCTCACTATTGCTTGCTGAGTGGGTGAACGAGTTCTGTTCACGCTATCGGTGTTAGTGGATTCTGCAGCATCTCCTAAATGGTCGATTCTAATGTTTCTCACCCATCATTCGGTAAAATGCCTGGCCTCTGAACCGCAGTAGCATGGCTGAGATTGGCAATTCACTGTTTGGGGACGTCATCTGACCATTTCATTATGCCTTTACCATCCCCTCATCAAGAAAGGCTTCCCCACAAATCCTCTAGTTTGGGCTACAAAACAAAACATGATTTTAAATCAAACCAGGAAAATTAAAATATTAGAATTTAATTTTTTTTAAAAGCAACAAATTCTTCAACCCTTCAGTTATAAAGGAAATAGTGAGTGTACTTGGTGACTGAATTCGCCTCACGGCTCATCATCACTGATGCCAGTTGAACTTTAAGTCCCTGTTATTGATTGATATTTAACTGCATTGTAAGATTGCAGCACAAAAACATTTCATTTAATAGTGTGTGTCAGTGGCCGGCTATTTTATCTCTATTGTAACTACAGAATTTGCTGTGCATTGTGAAACAACACCGGAATCTAGAGGTGAAGAGTAATGCCGGGGCTAGATTTCCTCTGCTCCCTATCTGAAATGAACATGGGAACACAGGAATTGCGAGACGATAAAAGATCAAGGTCCATCTAGTTCGCCTTCTACCTTCCCGGTAGTCGCATAATACAATGATAATGGAGCTGTTGACTACCATAGCAATCAATCTCTAACAATTAGCACACAGACATGACATGAGGAAACCCCCAGTGGTGGAGAGCTCTGGGAACCATAGGTCCAAAGTCACCTGTTCCTCCCGAGCCTCCTGCACTTACCACATGAAATTAGGAAGAATGCATTAAGATTTCACCATGAATAGCAAAAAGAGGAAATGTTTTCCTGATGTTTCTTAATTTCAGTGTGAAGCTGCTATTGTTTACTATTGTTTTTATTTTATTAAATTAACAGATTTGCTTAAAAATTTGGCAGTGCTTTAAAAACAATATGTCTGGTGTATGGATTAATTTTCTGCATCAAACTCCCTCAGTATCATATTTTCCTGCCACACCTTGACATCAAACTTTCTTGTGAGCAAATTATGGAAATTTCTTACATCCAAATGTGCGTCTTTAAGATTTTTACTTGAATGTCACAGCTTCTCTCAAAAGCCTGGGTGTGCAGTTAATGTTTTTCCCACAGCTCGCATTCTGTGCCCGCTATTGTCTTGATGCTGCAATCTGAGCCTGTGTAGAGGGCAGAATTTCTCAGCGTGCACGAGGATGATATTCTCAGTGTAGAGCTTGCAGAATTTCTAAATTACTTTGTTTTCCTGAATTATTTGAAAACCAACTGGAGGATGAATTTTAACAGCTCTATTCAGGTAAAAAAAAATTTGTATAAAAATACAGCTAATGATGTAAATGATTAACTTTAAGGCTTTTATATGAGATGAATTATGTTTATATGATTAAAATTATAATAATTTTCATGATTGACAGCTAGACTGGCTATTCAGAGCATGCAAGTAACAATCTACAGAATTAATTTTAAAAGCTTTCTTCAGATAAAGTTTCAAACCTAAATTTTTTTATCAAATAATTCAATTTTACTTCGGAGGCAAAGAGAAAGCAAGAGGGGAAAGGTAAGATGCCCATTGTTTCCAGAGGCAGAAGGGTCGGTAATCAGAGGACACAGATTCAAGGTGATCAAAATTCAAAAGGGAATTGCATAAATACTTGAAGGGAAAAAAATTTACAGGGCGATGGGGAAGGAGCAGGGGAGTGGGACTAATTGGATAAGATCTTTCAAAGAGCCGGCACAGGCATGAGAAGCTGAGTGGCCTCCTCCTGTGCTGTACCTACGATGATACATGACCTATAGTCATTTGGCCAAGATTGTCCGCAGCTTGTATGGATGACCAAAACCATAATGCAGGACACCACTAAGGTTGAAAAGAGTAAGACAGAAGATGAGGTGAATCAGGAAATGGTGATTAGGTGAAGTCAACCTTAGATTCCTTTCTAACATTTTTGAGTCCAAAGTGAGGGATAATAGTCTTCGGAATGGACCTCTGCCCATTTCAGGCCTCCTGGGGTAGATTTTCAAATTGCTGCCCAGCCGTTAACCTGGTGTTACAGATTGGCCCCATGATGTTAAAAACTACCCAATTTTCAATTCCATTGAATTTGATGGAAATGAAACTCAGGCAGCTTCTATAACGGGGGGGGATGACCCACGATACCAGTTTTACGCCCCAGCAACAAGTTGAAAATCTACCCCCCAACCCACCCTCCCACCACCTATCAGCATCAAGCAATCTTAGGACACATGCAGAGTGAAGCTCCCTCGACTCTGCCCCACCAAAAGGCCTCAGTCGCAACCTCAGAAAATCACCTCCTACTTCACCTGTGTGACATTTTTTTCCCATTTTCCACACCAGCCATCCTGTGGTCTCTCTGAGTGAAATCGTGAATTGGCAGCAAATTAAAGTAGGCCCACACCCACTCGAAGCTGCATTCAGATTGGCAAAACTCATTTCAGATAGGAAACCCACCCCATGGGCTGATTTGAAACCATGGGCGAGAAATTGGGCTGCATAATGCCCGTTGTTTCGGCACTTACGCGGCCTCCTGAAGTGCCAAGATGGCGTCTTGGCTGTGCACGCACGTTTCCAGCATGACGTGCGCCGGACGACATCTTGGTATAGGTATTAGCGAATGCACATTTCAGGCCTCTGCTCGCGGCATGTGCCACATCTCACAGAGTGCAGTGCACTGCTGCATAAGGGAGGTCACAGACACACCGTACGAGATGAGGAACAGGTTCATCACCTTCCCTCTTGACAGATACAAGCAGGTCGACTGAGCACAGGGGTTTGCTTGCATTCCCCATAGTGCAGGGTGCTATTGACTGCATGCACATTGCCCTGCGTGCCCCGTATATCAACTCGGCCTTCTTCGTCAACCGAAAGGGCTTTCACTCCATCGATGTGCAGTTGGTGTGCGACCACACGCATCAAATCATGGAAGTGTTTAACCACGTGCAGATCCCTCCTCTGAACTAGCCTCGTTCTCTCTCTCACACGAGTGAGAGAGTCATGAAGAGGTGTGTGTGTGTGTGTGTGTGTGTGTGTGTGTGTGTGTGTGTCCCGGCCCCGCCCCCCCCACCCCGCGCGCCCCGCCCACCCCCCCCTGCCCCCCGGCCCCGCCCCCCCACCCCGCTCGCCCCGCCCCCACCCCCCCCCTCATACTGCTGAACGGTCACTGCCTCATCCATTTCACCACCGAGGTTCCTCAAACTTAGATTTTAAAAATCCTGTAGATTGAAGGAGGGAGGAAAGACTGGAGATCCTTGGAAAATTAGCTGGAGTATGATACGGTGCAATGAGTATCCATTTCAACATAATGAGAGGGCATGTAGGAGAGCATATTTGGAGGTTCGCAGGAACAAGAGAGAACAATGACCGTTGTAATCATCTGTAAAATAGAGACAAGAAAGATTTCCAGAGAGGCTTGCACTGAGAAAATTACTGCCTATCAGAAGACTGGCTTTTTCTTGTATTCCTGTCCAGGAATAGAACCTTTTAGTACATTGGTTATTATACCAATGTCTTCTGTAGGATATTTTAAGAAAATGGGACAATTTAGTAGTATACAGCCCTCCCTTCAGGTTTTTTTAAATTCGTTCATGGGATGTGGGCATCGCTGGCGAGGCCGGCATTTATTGCCCATCCCTAATTGCCCTTGAGAAGGTGGTGGTGAGCCGCCTTCTTGAACCGCTACAGTCCGTGTGGTGACGGTTCTCCCACAGTGCTGTTAGGTAGGGAGTTCCAGGATTTTGACCCAGCGACGATGAAGGAACGGCGATATATTTCCAAGTCGGGATGGTGTGTGACTTGGAGGGGAACGTGCAGGTGGTGTTGTTCCCATGTACCTGCTGCCCTTGTGCTTCTAGGTGGTAGAGGTTGTGGGTTTGGGAGGTGCTGTCAAAAAAGCCATGGCGAGTTGCTGCAGTGCATCCTGTGGATGGTACACACTGCAGCCACGGTGCGCCGGTGGTGGAGGGAGTGAATGTTTAGGGTGGTGGATGGGGTGCCAATCAAGCGGGCTGCTTTGTCCTGGATGGTGTTGAGCTTCTTGAGTGTTGTTGGAGCTGCACTCATCCAGGCAAGTGGAGAGTATTCCATCACACTCCTGACTTGTGCCTTGTAGATGGTGGAAAGGCTTTGGGGAGTCAGGAGGTGAGTCACTCGCCGCAGAATACCCAGCCTCTGACCTGCTCTTGTAGCCACAGTATTTAAATGGCTGGTCCAGTTAAGTTTCTGGTCAATGGTGACACCCAGGATGTTGACGGTGGAGGGTTTGGTGATGGTAATGCCATTGAACGTCAAGGAGAGGTGGTTAGATTCTATCTCGTTAGAGATGGTCATTGCCTGGCACTTGTCTGGTGCGAATGTTACTTGCCACTTATCAGCCCAAGCCTGGATGTTGTCCAGGTCTTGCTGCATGCGGGCTCGGACTGCTTCATTATTTGAGGGGTTGCGAATGGAACTGAACACTGTGCAATCATCAGCAAACATCCCCATTTCTGACCTTATGATGGAGGGAAGGTCATTGATGAAGCAGCTAGGACACTGCCTTGAGGAACTCTTGCAGCAATGTCCTGGGGCTGAGATGATTGGCCTCCAACAACCACTACCAGTTTCCTTTGTGCTAGGTATGACTCCAGCCACTGGAGAGTTTTCCCCTCGATTCCCATTGACTTCAATTTTACTTGGACTCCTTGGTGCCACACTCGGTCAAATGCTGCCTTGATGTCAAGGGCAGTCACTCTCATCTCACCTCTGGAATTCAGCTCTTTTGTCCATGTTTGGACCAAGGCTGTAAAGAGGTCTGGAGCCAAGTGGTCCTGGTTGAACCCAAACTGAGCATTGGTGAGCAGGTTATTGGTGAGTAAGTGCCACTTGATAGCGCTGTCGATGACACCTTCCATCACTTTGCTGATGATTGAGAGTAGACTGATGGGGCGGTAATTGGCCGGATTGGATTTGTCCTGCTTTTTGTGGACAGGACATACCTGGGCAATTTTCCACATTGTCGGGTAGATGCCAGTTTTGTAGCTGTACTGGAACAATTTGGCTAGAGGCGCAGCTAGTTCTGGAGCACAAGTCTTCAGCACTACAGCCGGGATGTTGTCGGGGCCCATAGCCTTTGCTGTATCCAGTGCACTCAGCCGTTTCTTGATATCACGTGGAGTGAATCGAATTGGCTGAAGACTGGCTTCTGTGATGGTGGGGATATCGGGAGGAGGCCGAGATGGATCATCCACTCGGCACTTCTGGCTGAAGATGGTTGCAAACGCTTCAGCCTTGTCTTTTGCACTCACGTGCTGGAGGATGGGGATGTTTACAGCGCCTCCTCCTCCCGCTAGTTGTTTAACTGTCCACCACCATTCACGACTGGATGTGGCAGGACTGCAGATCTGATTCGTTGGTTGTGGAATCGCGTAGCTCTGTCTATAGCATGTTGCTTCCGCTGTTTAGCATGCACGTAGTCCTGTGTTGTAGCTTCACCAGGATTGCACCTCATTTTTAGGTACGCCTAGTGCTGCTCCTGGCATGCTCTTCTACACTCCTCATTGAACCAGGGTTGATTCCCTGGCTTGTTGGTAATGGTAGAGTGAGGAATATGCCAGGCCATGAGGTTACAGATTATGCTGGAATACAAATCTGCTGTTGCTGATGGCCCACAGTGCCTCATGGATGTCCAGTTTTGAGCTGCTAGATCTGTTCTGAATCTATCCCATTTAGCACGGTGGTAGTGCCACACAACACGTTGGATGGTGTCCTCAGTGCGAAGACGGGACTTTGTCTCCACGAGGACTGTGTGGTAGTCATTCCTACCAATACTGTCATGGATAGATGCATTTGCGACATGTAGATTGGTGAGGACGAGGTCAAGTAAGTTTTTCCCTCGTGTTCGTTCGCTCACCACCTGCCGCAGGCCCAGTCTGGCAGCTATTTCCTTCAGGACTCGGCCAGCTCGGTCAGTAGTGGTGCTACCGAGCCACTCTTGGTGATGGACATTGAAGTCCCCCACCCAGAGTACATTCTGTGCCCTTGCTACCCTCCGTGCTTCCTCCAAGCGGTGCTCAACATGGAGGAGGACTGATTCATCAGCTGAGGGAGGGTGGTAGGTAGCAATCAGCAGGAGGTTTCCTTGCCCATGTTTGACCTGATGCCATGAGATTTCATGGGGTCCAGAGTCAATGTTGAGGACTCCCAGGGCCACTCCCTCCTGACGGTATATCACTGTACCGCCACCTCTGGTGCGTCAGGACATACCCAGGGATGGTGATGGAAGAGTCTGGGACGTTGGCTGAAAGGTATGATTCTGTGAGTATGGCTGTGTCAGGCTGTTGCTTGACTAGCCTGTGGAACAGCTCTCTCAATTTTGGCACAAGTCCCTAGATGTTAGTGAGGAGGACTCTGCAGGGTCGACTGGGCTTGGTTTGCCTTTGTCGTGTCCGGTGCCTTCAGGTAAACACGTTCTATTTCATTTCTTAATCTAACACTTACCAACAGGAAGCACAGCTCACTGCACACATAATGGAAAATCAACAGAATTAAATGCTTGACAGGGCTGGACACTAAACAAACACAGATGTTACATTTAGAAATCTGTGTACATTATATATGACTAGGGATTCACAAAAGAAACAACACATGTTCAATTATGTTGCAATTTAAATCAGGGTACTTGATCTTGTATTGTCCTAGGATGAAGCTGCTTTGTTTTTGTTTTAAGCTTGTAAACTATAATTGCATTATATATTTGCTGCAAGGGATCATACGCATGCTGCTGTACACAGTAATGTCAACATCGTGCTTACATAACTCAGCTTCTTTCACCAAGTCATTGAAACTAAATTACAAACAAAAAACGTCACACTCCATTTTTCTTTCCTGAAGGCAGTTTCATGACCAATGTCTGTCCTCTTGCATCTCACCTGGTGGTCACACTTAGTTTATGAATTAGCGACTGAAGGGGTAATTTCACGAGTTTGCACTCCCTGAAGGGAGTTTCACCTGCCTGGAGCTCATTACAGAAATTCAGGTGCATTGCTCACGATTTTCTGATCATAAATTCATGCAAACAAGCCTACCCTCACCCAATGTCCTCAAGATTACACTTTTCCACAAGGATAGCAATCTGGAGAGAGATTCCGAGTTGACTTTTCTACTCACAATCCCAACAGCGCTGGGACCAATCGTAGCACCTCTGTGGCCAGCAGAGCTGAAATCAGAGAACCCTCCACGGCCGAGGAATTGAATACGGAATCTTCATGGTGTGTTTGGCTCAGATAAACATTGGGAATTTGGGGGGCAACCAATGGCTTTTTCCCAATGCTTTGCAGTTCTCTACTTTCCCACCCCATTAATTTTTGTTTTCATTAAAATAAGGAAAGCCTGTGCAGAGAAAATGAAGACTTTCTTAATTTCATGTGAGTGTTTGGATCAGAAATGTCTGTTCCTGGGGACTGTAACGAAGTGTTTGTTTTTTTTGGCTACCTGCTTTCAAGTCCAACTAACTTTCTTTGAGATGTCACGAGGCTTGTACTGGGGGATTACACCACTCTCATTGTAGCTGTGCAATGACTGCAAGTTATAAGAACATAAGAAATAAGAGCAGCAGGGGCCTTACGGCCATTCAATCAGATCATGGCTGATCTTCAACCTCAACTCCATTTTCCTGCCCGATCCCCTTATCCTTTGATTCCCCTAGTGGTCCACGCAAGCCTCTTCCTTTCATTATTGGAGATCATTTGGATCATTGGAGTAAGTGAAGAGATGTTCTCCTTCACAAGGCTTGGTCCTGAAAGGTCAAATTTCTCAATCTCCTGAGGTTGAGACTATTCCAATGCTCTCCTGGCTGGCCTCCTTCCTTGCACCTTCTGTAAACTTGAGGTCATCCAAAACTCTGCTGCTCGATTCCTAATTCTCACCAACTCCCGTTTAGAATCATCCCCGTGCACGCTGAGCTACGTTGGCTCCCAGTCCGGCAATGCCTTGATTTTAAAATTCCGATCCTTGTTTTCAAATCCCTCCATGGCCTCGCCCCTCCCTATCTCTGTAACCTCCTCCAGCCCTACAACCCTCCGAGATCTCTGCGCTCCTCCAATTCTGGCCTCTTGTACATCACCGATTTTCTTCGCTGCACCATTGGCGGCCGTGACTTCAGCTGCCTAGGCCCTAAGCTTTTGAATTCCTTCTCTAAAGCTCTCTCTCCTCCTTTAAGATGCTCCTTAAAACCTACCTCTTTGACCAAGCTTTTGGTTACCTGTCCTAATATCTCCTTATGTGGCTCGGTGTCAAATTTTGTTTGATGATCACTCCTGTGAAGCACCTTGGGACGTTGTACTATGTTAAAGGCGCTATATAAATGCAAGTTGTTGTTGTTGTCTACAAACTGATGCCAGGTAGTCGTGTAGGCATTTGTCGCCAGCCTTCTTAAAGTGGTCAATGGCTTTCCAAGGGAAAAGTGCTATTGTAAAAATCTCAAATTCTCCAAACCCAAACAAGGAAAGTTCAGCAAAGTCTCATTGAAAGGCCGAGTGTGAATCATGTATTTCTGGCTGGGCCTTGTACTCATTTCTCTGAGCGTATTGACTATTTATGGTGTTATTTTCATATCATGCTTTAGGATTCTGTGTTTCAAACACTTTGATGTGATATATCTTTCAAAGGGGTGTATATTTTTTCATTCAAGTATTTGCATGTGTTTCATGTGTTGTTGCTAACGGGAAAGGCCATTAAATTGATGTTAAGAAAAAACAACAGCTGTTGGACTGAAATTTCACTACTCGTTCCACATCTCAGACCGACGTAATTTTCTCCTGGAGTGAAGCCAGACAGAAAATGCATCGTAACTTTGTCCTGAATTCCAAATGATTGCCGTGGAAACTGCTTTACACGTGGGCAAGCAAATCGAGAGAGGTACTTACTTGGAGTGTCCTGAATAACATTGGTTTCAATGTGGGAGCACAAGGAACTTTCAGGAGCAGGAAAGGCCTATCGGGCCAACAAGCCTATCCCCTTTTTGACAATTCTCAATCATGCACACCTGCCATTTTACCATCTTTCAATCCCTCCCTCTGCCAAAACACAGTTAATTCTCTGTTGAACCTATTTATAATGGTCCACTTCAACAGCTTTTTCTTAATCCACAGGTCTATTACCCAGTCAGTTCTGCCAGACTTCCCTTCTTATTCCCAACTTCTTAATTTTTACTGCTGTCCCTTGGTATTTGAACCCGTCCCCATATTGAATGACTTCCCACATCAACTCCTTGATAAACCATGAAAACTTTAGTTAGGTCGTCTCAGAGTCTCTTTTCCTAAAATAAAAGCCCAAATTTTCAGAGATAAGTGGGATTTCAAAAGTTTTGATGTTTGCTGCTAAACTTTCACAAGATCAGGAAAGTGTACCTACTTAGAGAAGCACTAAAGGAATAGCTTACCGAACTAACCCCAATTTAAGCAATTGTAACAGGCCAAACTTCCTTTATCATCTTGCCATAGAAACAAAAAAATTACAAAATTTTTAAGAAATCTAATGGAAACAATACGGAGCAGTGGAGATGATAGGACCAAGATAGAAATTACGGTCAGTTTTGTTCTCACACAAACAACCTGACTGCCCCAGATTCTTCTCTGTGCAACTTGAACAAGTGCTCACCTGCTTAAATGGGCTAAAGCAATTGTAAATTCATGAGAAGTGCCTCCTAAAGGAAATCTGCCCATGCTGGTTTATATAGAGACAAGAGAAGGCCATCCCTATTCCCCACTGGTTTTCCTTTGTGTGCCTCGATGCAGTATTACTTGTTCCACACGCAAAGCGATTCTGGCCTTGCACTGATAACTGTGGAATTGTCCCTGTCTGACCTTTCCCAGTGTTAGGAGGGTAATGGTGCTACAGCATTGGGATGGATTGAGAGAAACACACTGGTCAAAAATCAGTGTGGGTTTTCACACCAGGTGACTCATCGTTTTACCGTTACCCTTAAACATCAGTGCACTAATTAATCTTGTATGCATAATTAAAACTGAATAGAAATGTTGTATTGGATTAATGACTTAGTTAAAATAGTGCACAGAGGAATTTTACACAAGCACATTAACCAGCATGCTAAAAATAATACTTAGAATTGCAACTCCTGTGCAGTATATACACAAATTTTATTTAGCCCAATAAACAAGAGTATATTTTTCACGAAAATACTCCTTTCCTGTCACTATATGGCTGGGATCAGAGTTACGGAGGTGGGTCTTCCACTTGCCCCTCTGATTCTGTTCCAATTCCAATCAAGAACCGAGTCTTATTATCGATGCATGGCAGGCTTCCGGCACGACTCCCACTGCTCCCCACAGAGCCATGGCTCAGTTAGTAGCACTCTCGCTTCTGAGTTCAAAGATTGTGGGTTCAAGTCCCACTCCAGGAACTTTGAGCACAAAATCTAAGCTGATACTCCAGTGCAATACTGTACTATCAGAGGTGCTGACATTTGGGTAAAACATTAAACCGAGGCCCCGTCTGCCCTCTCAAGTGGACGTAAAAGATCCCACAGCACTCTTCATAGAAGAGCAGGGGAGTTCTCCCCGGTGTCCTGGCCAATATTTATCCCTCAATCAAAACCTTCAAAAAAAAAGATTATCTGGCCATTATCACATTGCTATTTGTGGGAGCTTGTTGTGTGCAAAATGGCTGCCATGTTACCTACATTACAACAGTGACTACACTTTAAAAGTGCTTCATTAGCTGTAAACGTATTGGGACGTCATGAAGTCGTGAAAGGTGCTATATAAATGCAAGTCTTTCTTTCTTCTTTCAGATGGCGCCCGCCATTGGGTCTGAAGGAAATATGAGCAGGGCTGTACCATGAGGCAGGGCTGGAATTAAAGGGGCAGAAGCTGCATCCCTGTAGACCTCAGCGGAGACTAAGGCCTACAGAGGTAAGTCACTGGGTTTAGAATGGAAGGAGTAGAGGCCGCTACAAGGCCTTTTCCCTCCATGGGGGCACCATGAGGCTGTACTACAACTTCCCAGGGCCTACTGCCACCTTTCCCATGGTGGTCAGGAAGCGGTGGTAACGGGATGGGTGTGAGGAAAATCCACTGCAGATCCCAGCCCCGCCATCATTTGTGTGCGGTAGGTGGGGAAGGAGCGGACGCAGAGAAGGAGGGCGAGGAGGGAATTCCCAATTGGGACAGTGAGGCGTGGGAAGTCTCACTATCCGAATTTGCTGACATTCTTTGCTTTGATCCAGCACGATTGTGAAGGAGAAATCTCAGTCTACGTTTCATAGTGCAGTTTAATTCTCTGGTTCGGCATCAGAACCTTGTTAGAAACCAATTTTTCTGCCTCATTGCATAGAATTTACAGCACAGAAACAGGCCATTCGGCCCAACTGGTCTGTGCCAGTGTTTATGCTCCACACCAGCCTCCTCCCACCCCTACATAAGGTTGCTTGGAAAAAAAAAATCACCAGTGGTGTCGAAGTCCTCAAACAGTAGGTCAAGATTTAACAGAAACTCTGCTGTATAGAGAAAAGGAGACTTACCTCTTCCCATTGGTGGATATAACGAATTAGTCGTGATAAGCGCAGCAACCGAAGAAGACTGAGGATTTTGGTAAACCTCACAATCCGCAGCGCCCGGGCAGTCTTATAAACTTCAGAGTCAATCCTCGTTTCAACTATTAGAAAAATGTAGTCCACTGGAATGGAAGATATGAAGTCCACCACAAACCAGCTTTTCAGGTACTTCATCTTGATTTTCTGCGGATCTAAAATAATCTCCGTGTTGTCCTCCACCACAATCCCAGTTCTGAAATTCAGCACTAGGTCAACGAGAAAGAAAGTGTCGGACACAACATTGAAGACAATCCATGGAGTGGTGTTTTCGTCCTTGAAGAACGTGATTCCTACAGGAATGATGATCAGGTTTCCCACCATGAGAAGCAGCATAGTCAAGTCCCAGTAGAACCTGTAAACACAGACATTTTGTTTTCAACTTTCACTTCATTAAAACTGAAAGCAATTGAAACAGTTACACAGAATTACATAGAATTTACAGCACAGAAACAGGCCATTAGGTCCAACTCCTCCATGTTAGTGTTTATGCTCCACTTGAGCCTCCTCCCAACCCCTCTTCATCTAGCCCTATCAGCATATCCTCCTATTCCTTTCTCCCTCATGTGTTTATTTAGCTTCCCCTTAAATGCATCTATGCTATTCGCCTCAACTACTCCTTGTGGTAGTGAGTTCCACATTCTGGTAGAAAGTTCCACATTACCGTCATATCCCACGCACCATTAATTTGAATTTCTCTCTAAAGATTAATCTCCATCAACAAGAATCTCAGTGGATTGCAGAAATCTGCCCCAAACCATCGAGCATATGTTCACATTTTTAGATGTCTCCTGCTTTATATTCGCAACTACTTTTTCGTTAAAAATAGCTGACGGCAGAAAATATGCCTCTTAATGTCAACGTAAAGAAGAAGGAAAGGCTTTCTGTTCAAAATACATCCCAGTGCCTGTGTAATGGGGGCCACAAAACTTCAGACTGGGCTGGGAGCTGATCCAGAGCTGCCTTACATTATAAAAACACATTACCAGTCCAAAGTTGTTGTACAGTTCTGGTCTCGATATTACAAAAAGGATATAGAGGCACTGGAGAAGGTGCAAAAAAGATGATACCAGAACTGAGAGGTTATAACTATCAGGAAAGACTGAACAGGCTGGGGCTCTTTACTCTAGAAAAGGGAAGGCTAAGTGGTGACCTAATGGAGATCTTTGAAATTATGGAGGGGTTTTATGGGGTAGACGTAGAGAAGGTGCTTCTACTTGTGGGGGAATCCAAAACTAGGGGCCATTAATATAAGATAGTTACTAATAAATCCATAAAGGATTCAGGAGAAACTTCTTTACCCAGCGAGTGGTGAGATTGTGGAACTCGCTACCACATGGAGTAGCTGAGGCGACTAGCGTAGATGCATTTAAGGGGAAGCTAGATGAGTACATGAGGGAGAATGAAATAAAAGGATATGCAGTATCATAAGCCCCTAGGGGCACAGCGAGCAGTGTAGGAATCAGGGCAGGGCCATTGGTTACATAAAGAAGCTCGTTATTAGCTGCTTTAGTGGCCCAAGGAATCTGGGCTGGGAGAGCAATCAAAGTGCACCACTCTCCTCGTTCATGTCTAAACAGCGCAACAGATCTCCTTCTAGACCTTGTGCACACTTAATCCTGGCATTCTGCACATGTGCAGACCAGTTGTGACAGTTTGTATGCATGAATATTGTCATGACATGAACAAGTGATGCCACAACAACTGAAACGTCTAAGGATTCGTTCTGTAGCCAATGCGTCGTGACACCTCAAACCAGATCACCGTCTTCACTAGAGCCCCGAAGGCTGGCACCAATCAATAATGAGTCTCCCCAGCTGCCAGTCTTATCAAATTCAGCAAAATTATTTTTGTGTTGTTGCTAGCTGCATATGTCAGGAGCTGGTAGCTTTACATCAATAAAAGTAAAGCAGCTATAGTCAGCAATGGTCAATGGAAGATTCCTGGGGCCAAATTCTCCGCACCCATGCGAATCTTTAAGACCCCCCTCTCATTCCTCTCTTCTCCAAAGAGTAAAATCACAGGTTAGACAATCTTTCCTCATAAATCAGCCCTCTAAGTTCAAGAATCAGCCCTGTAGCCGTCCTTTGCACTCTCTCCAATAAATGTACATCTTTCCTGTAATAGACACAAAAATTGAAAACAAACGTGCCCTCAGATTCAGAGGAAGTTAATATACCGTTTGAGCTGTCAGTGTCTCACGTCCCCTGTAATACCCTACACCCTACATTGTATTAATGTCTCTGTTACCGATAACAATTTTCACTAATAGAGCACCCTCAACATAGTAACATCCCAAGGTGTTTCGCAGTGGAGATATGCTGTACCATGGAGGGAGAGATTAGAAAGGGGGACCAAAAGCTTAGTCAAAGAGATGGGTTTTGAGTAGAAATGACATCCTTCTCTTTGATAAGCACTAAAACTACAAGAGACAAAAATGACAAAAGGGTGGTGAGGCCTAATTGCAGAGGCTTTAAAGGAAAAAAATATACATTCTTAGAACCCGTGATTAGAACTGGTGATTTTCTGTAATAACACATTCTGCGAATAGTTATGCAAACAAGCTGCTACATCTATTTATATTTTAACAAATTCCACCGATTTCACACAACAAAACCTTCCTCTTTTAGCAGGGTGGTTAAATCAGTAACACTGAACACATTCTCTCAACTTCCATCATCAAATGAAAGGCTTGCAATTAATTAGTCAGATTGCCTCAAATCAGCCTCACAGTCTGTTCCAACAAAAATTGTGACCCGAAATAAGTGAAGAACTTCTAAAAAAAAATTTACAAGCATCTATCCAGAAAGATCTGGAGACGAGTGGAAATGTTAGCCGGCCTAAAAGAAAACCTTAGCCCAGCGTCAGCTAGGCATGGCAAGCTTGGCAACGGTTGCCATGGAGAGAGAGAGAGAGAGTCATCAAATTCATTGGTTTCTGGACAAAATCAGCAAGGGAGTGACTGGCATGAGATAAAACCAGTTCAAAACTACTGTGCAGCCAAAGGTAGCCTAAAACAATTGTAATTAAACTGCTATACTGATGCAGTCTTTTTTTTTTCCCTTTGCCAGCCGAGCACATTTGACATTGCCAGAAATGGGAAACTGTAGTTATGAGTAGAGACTCCAGATACTCAGACTATTTCCACCGGAGCAGAGTAGGCCAAGAGAAGATTTAATAGAGGTTCATAAATGATTAAGGGTTTTGATAGAGTGAACGGTTGGGGTGTCAGTTTAAAATGGTCACCGAGAGAGAGGAGAGGGGTTCGGAGAAATGTTTTCACACCGAGGGTTGTTGGGGCATGGGATGCTTTGCCATATGGAGTGCTTGAGGTAGAGACACTCGCATCTTTTAATGGAAAATTGGATAAATATTTGACGCAAAGGAGGGTACAGAGCAAGGGCGTGGCAGTGGGATTAATCTTGGTTTGCTCTAGCGAAGACTTGGCACAAACACAGTGTTCCGAATCGCGGCCTCCTGTGCCGAAAGTGTCTATAGTTCGAAGTTTAGGCTGGCAGTTTCCTGTAACTTGGACAAGGAATGGGCTTTTATTTGAGAGCAATGATCTGAGGACAAGGGCTCGTGTCTGCTTCGTTGTAGCATAGGAACGGAGCTTGGTGAGGAAACAGGGAGAAAAGTGTTTAGGGTGGCTGAACGTAGCAATTGGACAGCTTGACATGAGTCTAACCCTCATCCTATCACATTTTCTATTAGCGCAACTTCTAAAGGAAATTTGATTATCAAAGAAAAAACAAGTCGTGATACAGCCAAGGCACGACATTATTGACTTTATAAAATTATAACCAGTTTATTGACGTAATTCATTCCCCAGCCAAGAACAAGAACACCACAGGCTAGATTTTCCGTTTGAACAGGAATGGAACGGCAGTGATATCTGTGCCTGGCCCTGGCTCCTGATGTTGGCCCAGTCCAATTTTCCGGGTCAGCTCCAATTGAATATTTCTGACGAGCTCCTGGTGGTTTTTCTGCCGCTGCTGACTGCTCACCTTGGGAGGGGTGAGATGGAAGTCACTGTGGCAAGTGGCCAGCGGCCCCAAGGCTGGAAAAAGATTGTTTTTGGGGAGAATTATTTTTTTTTTAAAAAGGGTACCTTGCCCCCTCAATCAATTGCATTAAGGCAAGGTGGTCCTTTAATTTTTTAACACGTCCGCTCCAACTTTAGCAACACTAGATGCCAAATCCAATAGCGTGCCAAATGCCCCATGTTGCTAAGGCGTTAACAATGAGAAGTATGTTCGTTGATGTAGTCTCATTATTAATGTACCACGTGAATTCATGACCAAATATAAGCAGATATGTCACTTATGGTGGAAAATTCCAGAAGTGGCAGAGGACGTGGGGGAAGCAGCGATCGATCAGAATTCCTGCTCCCGACCGCCTTGCTACCACCTGATGTCCAGGTCTACTTGTTGCCAGTCCTCGTGCAACGTGCAAGATCCTTCAAATTTCCTTCCCTCTCTCTCTTTAAAAGATATTTTCCCGTCTTGACACCTTTCCAAGACAGCCTGGGAGATAGTTTGAGATAAGAAATCACCTTGCGGGAAATGTAATAATGCTCTGTGGCGCCATGTATTAGTGCATCAGCAAGGCAGTGGGCTACCCTGTAACATCTTAGATGATTCATTTGTTGGTTTTCTTATTCCGACACCTCACCAGTATGTGGCACAAATTGAACAGATGGCTTTCTAGTTGTTGTCTACACAAATAATCCGACTTGCGATGGAAACAAATAGACTATAATACCACTTGGTGGGTTACTGCTGCAAGAACAACCACTCCCTGCTGTTTAATTAACACTTATCTAGAACAATTTATAATCATCTATTGAGATCTATAATATTGCCTTTATATTGCAGGTGCCAATTTGACGTGGAATTTTATCGCCAATTTTATACTGCTTTTTACGCAGGCAAAGTGGATCTCTGAGAAAGGATATTTAAGCACAAGCGTGAACTCCATTTACAGGTGTTGAAATGATATAGGAAAGCTAACTGTGCTGCCTGTTCATTAAAAGAAAGAATTTGCATTCATCCAGTGCCTTCCCACATCCTCACAATGTCCCAAAGTGCTTGGCAGCAGATGAATTACTTTTGAAGTGTAGTCACTATTGTTATGGAGGCAAATGCAGCAGCCAATTTGCGCACAGCAAAAGCAAATGAGATAAATGACCAGTTAATCTGGTGATGTTGGTTGAGGTAGGAAAGTTGGTGAGATCACGGGGATAACTCCCTTTGCCCTTCTTCAAATAGTTTTCTTTAATTAATTGTAGGGACATGGGCGTCGCTGGCAAGGTCAGCATTTATTGTCCATTATTGCCCTGGAGAAGGTGGTGGTGGGCCTTCTTCTTGAACCGCTGCAGTCCATGTGCTCAAGGTGCTCCCACAGTGCTGTTAGGTAGGGAGTTCCAGGATTTTGACCCAGCAACGATGAAAAATAGTGCCACAGGATCTTTCCCATCAGGTAGGGTCTCAGTTTAACATCTCATCTGAAAGACTGCACTTCCAACAATGCAGGATCCCCTCAAGACTGAAATGAAATGCCAGGCCTGATTACATACTTGGGTCCCAGGGTGGGGCTTAAACCCATAACCTTCTATATTAGAGGTGAGAGTGCTGGCAACTGAGCTATGCTAACTAGAAGCAGCACATTTGCCTTTGGTTCAAGTCCAATGCAGTACTGAGGGAGTGCTCCATTGTTGGGGGTACTGCCCCTTGGATGAAGCATAAAACAAAGGCCCTATCTCACTTTTGTGGTGGTTCTGGTAGATGTTAAATTTTCTGTGTCTCTATTCAAGGAACAGCAAGGAATCATTCTGGTATTCTGGCCACACGTTCTTCCCTCAGACAACACCAAAAGCAGATTAACTGTTCATTCACCTCAGAGTTGTTTGTGAGATTTTGCTGTGAGCAAAATGGCCGATGCTTTGCTGCCAAAACAATAGAATAACAGAATGGTTACAAGCACAGAAGGGGGCCATTCAGCCCATTGAGCCTGTGGGTTCAAGCGCCAATAGTCAGTGAACTTTAAAGTAATTCATTGTTTCTGAAGCACTCAGATATTGTACACTTGCTAAGGTGCTATATAAATGCCAGTCTTTATTTTCTGCTTAAAAAAATTAGAGCTGGTTGACTGTGAACTTTTAAACTTTAAAAGTAAAACTGCAGTTGTAGTTATACTGTAACCCCTAGTAGTATGAAACCACCTTCTGGGAAAAGTTAATTAGACTCACACATTAGTAAACAGCAAAGCCACAATACAAAATAAAACCACTAACCCACATCTTAACACTCTGGTACAGCGCTACCTCTGATAAGACACATTTTATGGCTCCCTCAGTAACACAGAAGCTATATCAAGCACCCCCTCCATAACATAGCCCTTTCCCGTATAGAGAAATCTGTTCGGCTATCACTAAATTATAATGTGGAGATGCCGGTGATGGACTGGGGTTGACAAATGTAAACAATCTTACAACACCAAGTTATAGTCCAACAATTTTATTTGAAAATCACATGCTTTCGGAGGCTTCCTCCTTCGTCACCTGACGAAGGAGGAAGCCTCCGAAAGCTTGTGATTTTCAAATAAAATTGTTGGACTATAACTTGGTGTTGTAAGACTAAATTATAAGACATTAATTCAATTGCATGATGCAGACAACATTATAAATACTAAGTCTAAATTACTATCTTGTAACTCACTGATGGCCATCCAGTATCCTTTAAATACTGAACTTGATGGGAGCCAGTTTGTTTGATGGTACGGGTGTATTTAGATTGTCTGCAGACCTGCAGCCTCAAATTACAGTGCATTAATGCAGCACAAGACTCACGTTGCAATGACTCAGAAACTACTATCTATGAAGAAAAATAAAAAGGTACACAGTTCATAGTCTGAATTTTCTGATTATTTCAGTATATTAGCCAAGAAACTCCTGTTGCCGATATTAGCAGATAAATACTTTCCACGACCTCCCTCTGTTCATTATATTAATGGAGGAGTTAATCCATTTCTAAAAATTCATTCTTGGGCATTGCTGGCATTTATTGCCCATGCCTAGTTGCCCTGAGAAAGTTTGGTACAACTGAGTGGCTTGCTAGGTCATGTCAGAGGGCAGTTACGAGTCAAGAGGTATAGAACGGGAGATGTATATAGACCAGCCCTATAAGTGTCAGCTGTGGCTCAGTTAGTTACACACTCACCTCTGAGTTAAGAAGGTTGTAGCTTTAAGTCCCACTCTAGAGACTTAAGCACATAATCTAGGCTGGCACAGGTCAAGTGCGGCACAGTAGGAGGTGCTGTCTTTCAGATGAGATGTTAAACTAAGGCCCCGGCTGCTCTTTTAGGTGGATATATAAGATCCTATGGTACTATTCGAAGAAGAGCAGGGGAGTTCTCCCTGGTGTCCTAGCCAATGTTTATCTGGTCATTATGAAGAAGAGCAGAGGAGTTCTTCCTGGCCAATATTTATCCCTCAACCAACATCACTAAAACAGATTATCTGGTCATTATCACATTGCTGTTTGTGGGAGCTTGCTGTGTGCAAATTGGCTGCTGCGTTTCCCACATTACAACAGTGACTACTACACGTCAAAAAAAGTACTTCACTGGCTGAAAAGCACTTTGGGTTGTCCTGAGGTTGTGAAAAGTGCTATATTATTGCAAGTCAAGGTCAAAAGAAAGAAAGACCTGTGCCTCAGCACTCCCATCACTCTGTGAGAGAACAGAGTGCAGTAGTGATGTGACACTCTGGAATCCCCCGTCAACTCTGGATCCCAGAGCCAAGATGGCGAAGTGGCAACGCTGGAGGAGATGTCGCTCGGGGTTTCTTCACACCTTACCCTCTTTTCGCCTTCTTACTTCTATCTCACCTTACACACTGCAGGACAAACTGCAGCTGCTTCCAGCAGCCACTCATTTCTCTCTGCTGTCTCTTCAGGTTAAAAGCTGACCCTTGTCCCTCCCTTTCAGATCAGGTGCTGAAACCGTCGAGGCCCCTCTGCCATTTCAGGAAGAGGAAGCCAGACTTCCTAAAGATGCATCGTCACTCGGTCTGACCCAAGCAGGCACCAGCTCGGGGACTGCGTACTTTAGAGACTAGGTTAGAGTAGACGTCTTCCAGTGGTGAATCATTGGCCCCAAGTATGCAGGAGCTAGGGTAGGGGGACAGGGCGCCATAGGTGCCGGAGGGAAAGATCACATACTAGCTCTCCTGCAGAAGGCTCAGGTGCAGACTTCAAGGGCCCAGGCTACCGAAGGCGGCCGATAGGCGCACACCAGGAAATGCTAGGTGCACTGGGCAGCCTGCCAGCGAGCTAGGATGATGGTTACAAATGCTCAAGCTTTCCTGTTATTGTCTACGGTGCTGTATAAAGGCCGAATAATCTTTCTTTATAATCCCCTGAGAAGTGCCCATTATTCTGTGTATACACTATTTAAATATTAACGTTATTCAAATGTATTTTTTTTTCCCCCAGAGAACAATTGATATGTAGCATGGATTCCCATCAGAAATATTTGATGCAGTATTGATTAAAAAAAAAGTTTAAAACTTTCACACTCAAACATTATTTTAAGTATTAAAGGGTTAACAAATGAATTCATTCTTTAGGCCATCTTGGAGTGTCACTTGTGGAATGCTGGCTGCAGTAACATTACATTGACATCCCTGATTGCCTTCAGGGGACAGTTTTATTTGTTTGGAATTGTTACTTCATCTCAGTCTCAGAAACATAGAATATTACAGCTCCGATGCAAACCACTGACTCGAGCACATAACGTAGGCTTGCACTCCAGTGCGGTATTGTCGGTGGTGCCGTCTTTCAGACCAAGGGCCCGTCTGCCACCTCAGGTAGACATAAAAGATCCCATTGGCCTATGCGAAGAAAAGCAAGGGAGTTCGCCCAGTGTTCTGGCCAACGTATATCCCTCAACCATCAACCAAAACACATGATCTGGCCATTTATTTCATTGCTGTTTGTGGGATCTCGCTGTGCATAAATTAGCTGCCCCGTTTCCTACATTACAACAGTGACTGCACTTCAAAAGTACTTCTTTGGCCGTAAAGTGCTTTGGGACGTCCTGAGGTCGTGAAAGGCGCTATATAAATGCAAGTTCTTTTTTTGAAGTCTTTTTTATTAGGCCCATCCACTCTATGCCAGGCTGGATTCCCTTCTTCACAGCTACTGTGGTGGGGTGGGATTTCTACCTACTGCCACGACTCACAACCCATTTTCCCGGATGGGGACTGTACATTTAGAAAGGCAGTGTCCCAGTAGGATCCCTGCAACCAGCAGGCAGCCCAGCCAGTACCGGAGCGCAGTGCAACAACGGGACTGCTAATGCAGCACCAGAAGAGGCGGCCTGGCCGTTTGAAGGGGGCGGAAGAGCCCTGAGGAGAATTCCAAGAGTTTGTTTTTAGGGCATCAGCCAAGGGGCAAAACTGGCCGGGAATCCAAGCACAGTCCCCTGCTGGCATTTACAGGCAGTAATGTTGTGGCCCACGGCGGTCCCAGCAACAGCAGAGGGAAGGAAACGGGACTCGTCAGTGGAACACTGGGGTAAGCCTCACCATCCGATTTCCCCTCACAACTTTATCGCCTTAATGTTGGGGTGGGATAGCTGAGTACAGTCCAGCCTACCTAGTTTAATCCCACTTGCCTGCCTGGTCTCCGATCCCATTAATATTTCTCTTTTTCAACCAACTATCTAATTCCCTTTTCAAAGAATTGATGGACTCTGCTTTTAGGAACAGTTTATGGCAGACAATTCAACATTCTACCCCGCCCTCAGTGCATATCATTTTTTTTCCTAACCATCCCCTTTAATTCTATCACCTGAAATATGTGCCCTCTCATTATCATGTTGCCAACCAGGAGAAATAATCTTATCACTATTTATTTTACCATAACGCTTCTATCAAACCTTCTCCACTTCAGTGGAAAAAAATCTCTAAAGTCTCTAGTCTCTCTTCATAATTGTAACTGCTCATCCTGATAATGTTCTAACTAATCTGCACGGCACCTTTTCCATTGTTTTTATATCCTTCCTGGAATGGAGTGCTCAAAGATCGCACACAGTACTCCAGTTGTGGCCTAAGGTCATAAACCAGTTCAAGATTATTTCCTTGCTTTTGTATTCTATGCCTATAGATACGAAACCAAGGAATTAATTTACTGTTTTAATACCTTATCTACTTGCACTGCCACCTTTAACGACCTGTGTATCACCTCACTAAGGTCCGTCTGCTTCTCTACTCCATTTAAAGTCTTAGCGTTTAAGGTGTATTTCCTTTCCCTGTTCTTAATTCCAAAGTGTATTTCTCCACATTTTTCTGCCATGAGATGAATCAACCATCTATCCACTCACCCTGCAATCTTTCACAATTTTCACCACAATTTGCCATACCCCCCCCCCCAATTTAATATCACCAGCAAATTTTGATATTTCTAAATCCAGATTATTTGTATAAATGGCAGATAAGAGCAGCCCAACGTGGAGCCCAATGGACCAGCAGTCACTATACCTTTCCATTCTAAGAAATGTCCTTTTACGCCCAAGCTTTGCTTTCTGCCCTCCAAACATCTCCTTATCCATGTGGCCACGTTCTCTTTAATTCCATGTGCCACTATCACATAAATCTTTTGCGTGGTCAATTTTAATGAGCTATTCACCTTCCTCAAAAGGATTAAAAGGAACCAGTGAGAATCCATCATTTTGGAAGAAGTGGGAACAATAGGTTGGATGACCTTTTCTCATCCCACGTTTTCTTTCGGCATTATGCAACGATTAAAGGTGAAATTAGTTACGGGATGTTGAAATTTGTGCAGACAACAAGGTTACGGTCTCGTACAAGGGTAATTGCATTCATTCACCGTGCCAATGATTTTGACTTTCATCGACTTGAAAGCAGTGTTTTTACTGTTCTATAAAATATAGCACGTACTGCCATTGCCACAATATGCATAACAATGCCTATCTGATCTTCCTGTGTCACCTTTTTCCTTTTTACAAACAGGCCGTAAGCCCTTGAAGTCCCTCTGCTATAGTACGATCATAGAATCATAGAAGTTACAACATGGAAACAGGCCCTTCGGCCCAACATGTCCATGTCGCCCAGTTTATACCACTAAGCTAGTCCCAATTGCCTGCACTTGGCCCATATCCCTCTATACCCATCTTACCCATGTAATCATCACAGCACTCTGCACCACTGACACTGCTTGAAGCAGACACCAGCCTTGGAGCAGATCAGTGAGGTTTCAGGAGGGGATGCAGGGTGAATCACTGATGTGTGAAGAAGGGGCAGAAGAGGTGGATGAAGAAGGGCTGGCTGGCTTTCTGAATCTGATCTCACTGATGAATGGAGGGGAGTTCCTGAGAAATGAGTGCTGAAAGTCATTTGTCTCTTTGCAGTAGATGATATAAGTTGGTCAACTTATGTTGGTGACTTGAAGCTCGACTTTTATTCCCCACAGTTACTAATTATCTAAAATCTACAGTTGTGTAAAGCCTGACCAACAATCAGTGTATCTAGAGGGCCAAGGAACCCACTCAGACTCTTTCTAAGATTTTTCAAACTTCCAAATGATTGACTTAATCATTGTGACTCAGGTGATGTCATTTGCACTGCTGCTGAAACAGCTGTAAATTTTGCATTACTATATCAAAGCTACTCCTAAACTAAATTGTGGGAAGTGACAGCCCACCATGATTTTTACAGTAATGCCTTTTGAGAGCTAGAGGAGTTCAGGCCTTGTGTGGAAGCTTTCACTTGAAGATTAAACTGTCCAAACAATTACCATAAAGCTTCCGACAAACTCAGATTTTCCATCTCTTATTGAGCAGTTCCAAGTTCAGCACTAACAATGACATCATACAGATAATGTTGCTGCGGTTACAATTTAGCTTGTTCTAATCTGTTACCAGCATTATCTCTGTAAGCTCCTCCAGCCCTACAATCCTCCAAGATCCCTGCGCTCCGCCAATTCTGGCCTCTTGCGCAGCTCCGATTTTCATCGCTCCAGCATTGGGAGCCGTGCCTTCAGCTGCCTTGGCCCTAAGCTCTGGAATTCACTCCCTAAGCCTCTCCGCCTCTAACTCTCTCTCCTCCTTTAAGACGCTTCTTAAAACCTACCTCTTTGAAGAAGCTTTTGGTCACCTGTCCTACTATCTCTTTATGTGACTCAGTGTCAAATTCTGTTTGACATCGCTCCTATGAAGCGCCTTGGGACATTTTGCTACGTTAAAGACGCTATATAAATGCAAGTTGTTGTTGTTATTAGACTATTGTCTAACTGAATGCAACTAAAAATGAGGAGCTAACTTATGAAGTATCCTCGGAGACAACTCTCTGTGGGAACAGAAGGATAAGATGATGCACCTTAATGACCCAACCATCAAAGCTACTTGTGGAGGACAAGCAAGAAGCTAAGTCATAGATACCTTCACGAAAATGGAAAATATTGGCCCTTTTAAATGAAGGAAAGAAATAGATTTTATGCCAACATCATTAATTTACTCCCAAATAAATCAGGCCCCAAACAATCAGCTATTTCTCATCGAACATAAAAGAAACTCAAAATAAAATGGATAAGGTAATGAAAATCCTTGTGAGTATTATCGTTGAATTGGTTACTGTTGATAACATTAAAGGTACAGGAACAGAAGAATTTTATGGAGAAGCCATCAGCCTTTCCCTTTTTGACAGATCAACTTTCAACGATCCCCATTCTTGCCATGTCCCGCAATGCGTTCTCTCTTCAAAAGTACATCACGGGTTTAAGGCTTAATGCACGGGTTAAATGAGATTTCACTTTTTCTTCCTTTTTTTTGTACAATTACAGGAATACACAAATTTAATCAGCATGGATTTTTGGAGTTCAGATGCATTGCAACTTTGTTGAATATACTATGTTGAACGTGAAAAAAGAAAGGGAAAAATTTGAAGGGGAAACATTTGCAGGACAATGGAGAAAGAGCTGGGGAATGGTACTAATTGGATAGCTCTTTCAAAGAGCCGGCATAGGCACGATGGGCCGAACGGCCTCCTTCTGTGCTGTATCATTCTATGATTCCACGATTCTATAACTAACATATAACTCAGCAGCCAATCACAACAAACGTGTTGACTCATTAACCGACACGATGACAAATACTATAAACAACGGTCCGTCCAGTAATCCAGTGCAAATTGGAGTGTTGATGGGAGATGTAAGGGATGGAGAGGCCTGTTACACTGGGGAGGCTCATCAGACGACTATAGATCAATGGATCACGTCAGTCAGTGAAGGGCAGAATAGCAGCCTACCAACAAGCAAAGGGTGCAGCAAGTAGAATCATTGAATTTTACAGCACAGAAGGGGTAATGCATGATAAAGAATATGACAATAAGTATGCAAAGCACAGGGGGACAGCACAATAGTGCATTGTGGTTTACATATTCGCATGGAATTGCAGCGGGGCTGAGCTTGATATACTGCAGTAACTTTAGTGGAGCCCCTGGAGGATCAGTATAAAGATACTGCAGGAAATCGGGAGAAGCACCGCGGAAATTCGCCCCCCGCATTGTACACACGTACGTTGGGAGTCGATTTTCACTGCCTTCGTAAACAGCCCCAAAATGGGATTCGAAGTCTTGCTGTCCCGTTAACACCGGCGATATGGTCAGCTCCATTTTGAAAAGGGCCTCCCGAAGGGCACCCAAAGCGCCCCCCTGTTTCAGGAGATAGGCCCTTTTTAATATGGAGATTGGAGTCCTATGACGTAAATAGGGCCCTGATTGGCATTTTTGGTCAGAGCCTGCAATCAGTTCCTTGGGGGATGGAACCAAAGAGGCCAGCCGATGGTAATTTATTGCTCTGGGCCCCGGAGGAGCAGGGGTGCCCACAAAAATAATCTGGGGACGCTGCCGCCCCCGGACCCCAACTCTCCGCGATCGCGACTCCCCCACCTCACCCGTAACTTACCTTGCTGGCGGCCACCCCGGCCCGATCTTGTGGCCGCAAACCGGCGAGCTGCATCGGGACACCTGTTTTGTGCTCCCCTGCCAAATTTAAACAAGGTCGGGGTCTCGAAATCACGGGGTAGGGGCCTCTTCACCCCCAACCCCCACCCCACCCCACCCCCGAACGGGTAGCGAGCCAACACGCTCCGCCGATCGGTCGCCCAAAATGTCAAACTCGATCCCGTTGACTTTTAATAACATCGAGTGCTGAAAATTGTAGCGATTGTTGTTTATTTTAATTACTTAACAACAAAACCAGAAAAATAACCAGGCAACTTTCATTAAAATATTTTCACACTGTTCTGAATTTTGCCTTTTGTTTGCAGGGGTGTCGTCATAGATCAAATACTCCAGCAGCAATTTGCATTTATATAACTCCTTTAATGTAAAAAGACGTCCAAAAGCATGGCAGTGTCACTGGGTTAAAGGCAGAATTAAGTTCTATCTGTCACAGTTCAGCTTCAAAGTAAGTCGTGGCAATTCTTTAACTTCTGTCATTGCAGATTGTTTCTTTCATTTTTTGGTTGTGGTTCCTTTTTTGAGCTTTCTTTACTTCTTCGTGGAGCTGTCAAGGTGCCTGCCTTTAAACATAAGAGCAGGAAGAGGCCATTCAGCCCCTCGAGCCCGTTCTGCCATTCAATTAGATCATGGCTGATCTGTATTCTTAACACCATCTACCCGCCTTGGTTCCATATCCCTTAATACCATTGCCTAACAAAAATCTATCAATCTCAGTTTTGATATTTTCAATTGACCCCCAGCCTCAACAGCTTTTTGGGGGAAGAGAGTTCCAGATTTCCACTCCCCTTTGTGTGAAGAAGTGCTTCCTGACATCACCCATGAACGGCCTGGCTCTAATTTTAAGGTTAACCCACCTTGTTCTGGACTCTCCCAACAGAGGAAATAGTTTCACCCTATCTATTCTATCAACTCCTTTAACCATTCCTTTAAAGATTACACCCGCCCACCGGTTCTATTCCCAACATTGCATTCGCAACGGGAACTCCTTAGGGTCGATTTTCACTCCCTTCGCCTGGCGTGAACAGGGCGGTAAAGGCCTCAAAATGGGGTCTTAAGCTTTACCGTCTCATTAACGCCAGCGATGCGTCGGGCTCCATTTTGAAAGGGGGCCTACCTCCAGGTGTCCAAAGCGCCCGCCTGTTTGAGGCAATAGACCACTTTTAATATGGAAATAGGGACATAAATAGGACCCTGATTGCCATTTTTGGTCAGAGGTGGTCGGGGCTTACGCCGTCGACTTCAACAGAAAGGGAGACGGGGACGGACTGCATAAACGGGCGGCAGATCGGCCTTCACCAGTTTTACACCCCCAACAGAGTTGAAAATTCCCCCCCCCCCCGCCGAGTCGCATTAACAAAAACAATCCCCTCTTCTCCTCCAGATGTTGACAGTTGATGATGAAGGAACGATCATATCAGTGCTGGGGAAGCAGGAAGGCTTTGCTCAGTCATGCTGGCGACAGCCATCTTTCTTGACCAACTGTGACTTCATGTTCAGAGCTAGTGGCAGAAAAGCAAAATCAGGATACGTTGATTCTTGGAAACACCCCAAAACAAGCAGGTTTTGTGTAATTAGGTTCTTTTAACGTGTGACATTGATAGTAGCAAACAAGAGCTAAACATACATTCAGCTGTTGTTTGTTTCTATTAAATGGGATAAATGAAAAGAAAGAATTCCATTTAAATATTGCCTTTCTGCAGAGTATCCCAAAGCATTTCACATGCAATGAAGTAGAGTGAGTTTTGTTACTTAAAAAAAAACAGCCACCATTTTGTACACAGCAAGAGCCCGCTCAATGAATGACAGGCCGATCCCGTTTTTGCTATGGGTGGAACGCTTGTTACGACAGTGGGCGAACGCCCTGTTCTTCTTCAAACTGTGCCGTGCAATCTTTAATGGCCACCTGAGCCAACAGACAGGACTTCGGGTCAACACCTCATTCAGAGAATGGTACCATCAGCAATGTAGTACTGCACCGAGATGTCGGCCTAGGTTGTGTACAACCATGTGAGCCAAGCTAGGACTTGACAAGCTTACAGTGGAAGACAACAAACACTAATTTAAATGAATAGGACAAAATCTTTTACAAATGCAATGGGGTAGAAATTCATTTTGGGGGGTGTGGCGCCAAACGAGCGGTTTCGAATCAGCACCCGTTACACACCCCACCCGATATTCACCCGTTATACGCCCCACCTGATATTCACCGTTACACACCCCACCCAATATTCACCCGTTATACGCCCCACCTGATATTCACCGTTACACATCCCACCCGATATTCACCCGTTATACGCCCCACCTGATATTCACCCATTATACGCCCAACCTGATATTCACCGTTACACACCCCACCCGATATTCACCCGTTATATGGCCCACCTGATATTCACCCATTATACGCCCAACCTGATATTCACCCGTTATACGGCCCACCCAATATTCACCCGTTATACGGCCCACCCATCTCATTCACTTCAATGGGATAACGCCCATTTAGTTCTCCCACCCAAGACCAATTTCTACCCCCAGTAATCCAATTGCTCCTCAGTGTTATTTTTTATGTTGATGAAGGTGAGAGATGTCATTACTGGGAAATGGAGTTTTCTATTCTGGACATCCAAACCTGGATTTTCTGATTAAACGTGACCGGTTTATGCTTCAGCAAAGACTGCTGATGGGTTCAGTTGCCTTTTGATCCTTTCCAATGGTTTTCAGAATTATTGTCACCCTATTTTGATTCCTCCCCCCCCCACCCCCACTTTAATTGCGCACATCTCTTTAATTTCACTTACACATAATTTTTCATTCCCACCACTAGACCTAGATATTTTCACTCCAGTGAATTCCAGAATGGAAGTACTGCAAGAGCACGATTCGTGCTTTCCCAGTAGGCTGATGTAGTAATGGCTTCCAGGAGCAACATAATTTGTTAAAGTGCTTGACTTGTTTTCCGTCAATGCCCAGGAGGCAGCATGGTGTCCTTTACACCTCCAACCTTCATCTACAAGTATTCCTTCACTCACTGGCTGGCATGCTTGCACAATACTGAAAGCCTCACATGGAATCTAATTGTTTGTTCTATGAAGATGTCATCACACCCATTATGGGTTGTGTGTTGGGTTTAAATGCGTGAGGTACTGAGACCCATAGGTTGATCCGGTGGTGGGGAGGGAGTCAGCAAATGATTGTGGTCAGGGAAGTGGAGGGGGGGGGGGGGGGGGGGGGAAACGTTGGGATTTCCTCGTGGGGCACGGAGGAGCACTTCAAAAATTGAAAGAAACTTAACTTGCCGGACCTCTCCAGGATTTCCCTGGATTCAGCTCCAGGTGAAACTTTGTGGGGAAGCCATTACTGTTCTCCCGCTTAGGCCTCAGATTAATATTGCACTCAGGCCCCCAAAAGATATCACCCGAGTCCGATCTGCAGATTTAAAGAAGGACTCGCTTTTTAAAATTGCAGTCGGCCAAATCGGATGGGGAAGCCAGTGGGTACGTCCCCTGCTCCATTTTAATTGCCCCCCTGGTTTCCGTTGGGTGGTGGGGGCAGGGAGTGTGATAGTTAAAATTCTTCCCCCCCCACAAGTGTCTGTTGAGAGGGTAAGTGGAGATGTGTGGAGCTTGTGCATATAGTGTGTGTGGGAGAAAAAGCAAGATGGAATGAGGATGGGGTGGTGATGAATGTAAAGTGTGTGGAATGTGAAGTGAGGAAGGAATGGTGAGATTAGTTGGTGTTGTGCAAGTGCTAGTATATAAGAAGAGAATGGCATTAGCGTGTGGTGTGGAGAGAGGAAAGGAAGAGGCGAGTGACTTTGGAAGAAAGACAGGTGAAGGATGTGATGGAGGGGAGGGAATTGTTGAGCGTGTTGTGAGGTGCTGCTGAGAGGTGGAGAGCTATAGTCATCCTTGCTGCTCTTGTGAGGTAATTGGACCTCTTCCTGCATTGAACTCAAGTCCTGGGGGGATCTGGTGACACTGACCCTTTCATCCACTTCTGTCTGACGCCCTTTGGGACCAGCTGCTCCCTCCTGGCCCACACTCCCTCCACTAGGACCTCTAGGGAGGCTGCTGAAAAGCAGGGGTGGGGAGGTGGCACATGGGGGCGGTTAGCAATTTGATTAATTGGAGTAGGCAAGAAGTCTTCCAGAGTTGTTCAACAATAAATGCAGGCAGGGAATGCTACCTTGCTTTAAGAAGTGAATCCTCGCTTTAAGTGGGCCTCACGTGGGCACAGTGGCACGTTCGGGTGGGTAGCCCATCAATCTTATTAAATTGAGAGCCCCGGGAGTTAAAATTGCCTGGGCCTCACTCTGCAAACACCATGGGGGCTTGCTGCCTGGCCCATTCCCCTGCACGCCCAATTCCCGCCCAGGGTTAAAATCGGGGCTCGCGTTTTACAGGCCAGTTTTATATTGAGTGTTACCATAGGTGAAGTGACTTTGATTTTCTTTATATCCTGAAAAGAGGTATAGTTAAGTAATACCATTACTGTAAACCTATGGTTTGCTCTTGTAACCGAACATATATTTGTTTAATGTTAAATAAATCTGTCTAGTAGTTTATAGCCTAAGCGACAGTCTCATAGAGGATTTATTCTTTTGCCTTTTGAAGTCGAGAAATCATGGGGTGGCGTGTGTTATATTCAGTAAGTTGAATAACAATGACAAGGGTTCAACTCCTGGGCCTGTTACATTTACATAGACATTGGGCGAGGAAAGACACACACCAGATCATAGGGAGCGAGTGCTTAAGGGGGGAAGGGAACAGTTACACTGAACTCAAGAAATTTATCTAGTGTAAAATCCAAAAATGTAGCAACAGTATTAAGAATGGCCATCACCACTGGTGGTAATTTGAAAAACCCAACGAGCCAGGTAGCAACCCTATGCCCCAGGGCTTAAAGGGTTAAATTATGAGGATAGTTTGCATAAACTTGGCTTGTATTCCCTTGAGTTTAGAAGATTGAGGGGTGATCTAATTGAGGTGTTTAAAATGATTAAGGGATTTGATAGTTTCTCTCCATCTATCCTATTTCCTCTGATGGAGGAATCCAGAACAAGGGGGGCACAATCTTAAAATTAGAGCTAGGCCGTTTAGGAGTGAAATCAGGAAGCACTTTTTCACACAAAGGGTAGTGGAAATCTGGAACGCTCTCCCCAAAAGGCTGTGGATGCTGGACCAATTGAAATTTTCACGGCTAAGATCGATATATTTTTGTTGGGTCAGGGTATGGAGGGATCGGGGGTAAAAGTGAGAAAATGGAGTTGAGGTTCAGATCAGCCATTATCTAATTGAATGGTGGATCAGGCTCTAGGGGCTGAATGGCCTCCTCGTGATCCTATGTTCCTAACACCGCCTGATGGCCCAGCTGAAATTAGCAACTCACTGTATGGAAAGTCTCAACACAGCACAGCTCCTGTAAACACCCGCACAGCCCCTGTAAACACCCGCACAGCCCCTGAAATGCAGCACCACCCCGGTAAATACAGCACCGCTCAAACACAGCACAGCTCCTGTAAACACCCGCACAGCCCCTGTAAACACCCGCACAGCCCCTGTAAACACCCGCACAGCCCCTGAAATACAGCACCGCCCCTGAAAACACAGCACCGCCCCTGAAAACACAGCACCGCCCCTGTAAACACAGCACCGCCCCTGTAAATACAGCCCCTGTAAATACATCACAGCCCCTGTAAACACAGCACAGCCCCTGTAAACACAGCACAGCCCCTGTAAACACAGCACAGCCCCTGTAAACACAGCACAGCCCCTGTAAACACAGCACAGCCCCTGTAAACACAGCACAGCCCCTGTAAATATAACTGAACCACCAATCAAGTAGCCCCTGTAAATATGACTGAACCACCAATCAAAGCATTGATTAAATTTCAGCACCTCAATATAAAACCGCAAAATAACTGTGGACAGGAAACAATAATGAGTGTTTTCAGCACCAAAGACATTAACTAGACACCGTGATCTCATCTGGAAGTATCCATGATTTTATGTGCAGAAATTCTCAATCTGATGCAGACTGTTCCTATAATAATGAGAAATTTGTAAATATGCAGAGTCAGTCAAGGAGGTTCATGAGACAGAGGGAATCCCCTAGGATTAGCTCTTATCGACTGATCTTTATTCATAAAGCCATAGAACGTATTTTGCTGCTCTTGAACTAAACAGTCCAAGGAAACAGCAGAAAGCTTTTCAGATGAATCAAAACACTTAAGCAGTATTTTTTCCCTAATTTATTCATCAGAAGTCAGTTCTGATGAATGGTCCTATTCAAAATATTGCTACCCTTTCTTCTCCTTTTAGATATTGAACAACCTACTGTGTATTTTCAGAATTTCTTTTTACATTTCAGATTTCCAGAATTTTGCAGTTTTTTTTCTATCTCATCTCCACTTATAAATCTATATTTGGGTTGGTATTATAATAACTATCTAGAAATAAGACTCAATGAATGAAAATATGAATAGAAGCAATTCACAAGTTTATGCCAATGAGAATAATGAAAGCGAAATTCAAACTGAATTTCACACCAACCAAAACTGTTTGCTAAAGGCAACATACACATACACCATGAGCTGGCAGTTACAAAATGAGACCAGACAACATAGAAGGGAGCAATTATTAACATTTTAAAAAAAGAGACTTGCATTTATATAGCGCCTTTCACGACCTCAGGACATCCCAAAGCATCTTACAGCCAATTAAGTACTTTTGAAGTGTAGTCACTGTTGTAACGTAGGAAACACGGCAGCCAATTTGTGCACAGCAAGGTCCCACAAACAACAATTTGATAATGACCGGGTAATCTGTTTTAGTGGCAGAGTCCGTTCTGTAAACTGTTTATTTTAACAGTCATTGCATTAACTTCCAAACTGGCTTGAGGATGTGCCACACTCGTTTGCACTGTTCCCCGTACCTCACAAAATGTTGAAAGGATGGAGCTGTCGTTTCTGCTTAGGGACGAGTGCAATTGTCTATGGAACTGGCAAGTCAGCTGCTTTTGCCAGCTTGGGGTCCCTGCATGCTGCTGCTGTTTTCTTTAATGGTGCTGTGTAAAGTTGCATGTCCCAAACAAAATAGGGTGGTTGGGAGGTATGCTCACTCCCACTTTCAGCAGGAATGCTGAAGTTTAGGTGACAGATTCTTAAATCGGGCAAAAATAAATATTACATTTTTAGTTCCAGTTACTATTTGCAAAATTCTAAATGAATATTTTTTAAAGTTTTTTTTTCCTTTTTACAATATAACCGTATCATATTTAAAACTGTGCTTCAAAAGTGTTTAAATGTAGTTTTTTAAAAATGTTATTTTTGATGGAAATGTGGTTTTCTGCCTTTATTTTATGTGATTTTTAGATGGATAAAGCATATTTGACATGAAAAAATGGTTTAGGTCTTTGTGTTAGGAACTCTTTGTCCTGTGGCTACATAACGATTATATGTTGTCTGACTCACAGCTAGAGAACTCATTTTGTCTAATTGAAACTGTTTCTTGCCTCCCTCCTGAGGTGGTGAAAAATGTAGTCTCCTCTTTCATCAGGTGTCATGAACCATTGCAAATGGAAAGTTGTGAACAGCACTCAGATGATACTCATTTGCTGGGCTATTAATGGACGGTTTGCTAGTATGTGTGTTTGATAAGAATAATCTTCAGAGGGTCTGCATTTTTATAAAGAAAGTAATCCAGGGACGGTCTCATGGTCTACAGTCTTTGTATCTTGCCTAGCCTTATCACGGAGTGCGAATAGGAATTGTGGGAGTTACCTCTTGCTGCGATCACCGAAGATTACTATGAAGAACTTGCTGGAAAGAAGTGCAAAGATTTCTGAGGGGGGTTTTCTACTTGTTCATGGGTTGTGTAAGATTGATTATTGTACGCTTCTAGTATGTCTTTTTTCTTCTGTATATTAATTCACCCATAAATAAATCTGAACAGGTAGGCGTACGTACATTGCTCTCGTGGATCTTATTTTGTGTTCTGAGGGGATGGGAAAATTTGGTGGCTTTCCCATGTATTCTCCAGTGAGCGATATACCATGATTAGGGGTTAGTAGGAACTAATTGCTAAACTGGGCACACTCATCCATACTTGGCAATAAGCAAAGACTCAAGGCTTCAGTTCCTAAGAGAATTAGCCTACTTATGAAAACTGTAGTCTGACTGCAAAACACAAGGAAAAGAACTGGGGAAAGCCCCAAACTGTAAAAGTGCTCTTTTCTGTTGATCCCTCCCACTCTGATAAATCTGCAGACATACGAGTAAAGGCTTTGAAAACACTATTTGATCTTCTGTGGTATTACTCACAGACAGAAAAAAAAGTGGTGCTTTTTTCTTCCTGTAACTGTTGATCTGCTTGAATTCTGCTCACTCATTTTTAGCATGACGTAAAAAGTACTTTTGCTTGAAAATGCAGAGAATATTTTTTCTCTCCAGCATAATTTTAACAGACCCCCAAAATATTTTAACCAGAACAAGAGCATCAGCATCATTTTTATATCACAGTTGAACACAGCACAGTGTACAGTCTGATTATCTGAATAATATCCCTTTTCATGTCAATGCTATGCATTAGTCCACAGTATACAAACAAACATTTATACTTCAGCACAAGCCAAATAATATCCCATGTGCTGTTGGCCACTACACTTTCAAATATTGTTATTTGTTATATTGGAGAAATATTTATTTGCATCTCATGTTTTTACTAAAATACTACCACTAGGAGAGAAGGAGAGAGAGAGATAAATAAATAAATAAACAGAGAATGGGGGAAAAAAGCAGAAAAATTGCAACATTTTAAAGGTCAATGGGAAACATTTAGAATAAGTAAAATACAGTAAATTGTTTAGATAAAAGGGTGAAATTAAAATAAAAGCAATGTTTGAGTGAAGATAAGATGAGGAAAAGAAAGTTAGTAGAACAGAGAATGACTGGGTGACAACAGGTAAAAGTGTTAAAATATAACTTGAAATTAAATTAGAAGTGTTTTTTTTTTATTGGTAGTACATAGTTAACATTACAGTAATAAAATCAATTTTGACATTTGAGTAGATTTATTCTTGTAAGATTAATATTGATTTCAACATCAGAATGTGTGAAATAAGAAAGAAGGCTCACCCACGGAGACTGAATTTACCTGTAAGCAATTTAAGAGTTAACAGAGTGAATTTTCATTTTCTTCAGACTAAACAAAAAGACCATTCCACAGATTAACAGTTTTTTATATTCTGTAATACTAATATTTTAAGAAAAGAAGGCTGGTGGAAAGTAAATTTAAAAGGTCAAACCGCAGCTTAATTATTGTTCATTTTGTCAACGAGAACCATAATGACGAGTTTACAAAATATAAGTGTTTAGAACAAACAAAGGGAAATATTTTCCTTTGTATGTAAAGTCAAAAGAAACATTATTTCAATAAACTATTATAAGCCAATATTTAGACATAGTATTGCCCAATTGAGAAAATAAAATATTATTTTATGCTACCGCAGGTCACTTTTTTGACATTAGTGCCGATCAGTTCTCACATCACTAATTCCACTCTAAGCACATTAATTATGTAGCAGGTAAAGTAAACTCATTAGTCACAAATAAAATATTAATTGACTTAGTTGACTTTTGTAAACAAGAATTTAAACAACGTGTGCATCCATTCCTAGGGATGTAAATTAGAGAATTTTAGAAGGGAATTCTTAACAGGGTTGGAGGATATAGGTGTGAGCCCTGTGTCCTGCACTTCCCACAATGGCACAGCTAAATGGGAATCTGTACAAGTTGATTCACTGCAGTGTTTTTCCCATTAAGTTGTATCGTTGTAGGAGGTGCAGGATGGAGGCGAGACCCTCCTCAACAGGGAAGAAAGGAGACTCCCCAGTCATTTATAAATACCTCCTGATAGTCGGAATAGAGGCTGAGCAATAGCAGCTCATATCTCAAAGTGTTGTGTGGCACAGAAGGAAAGTTTTGCAGGTAATAGTGAATAAATAGGAAATAATCTGAGCACCGCAGGCAAACTTACCGATGAGGGAGTTGTTAAACTGTGAGAGCAGATTATGAGTTCTCATCAACAGACGTGGGGTCAGCTTCCACATGTATGCTGAAGACACCCAGCTCTACCTCTCCATCACCTCCCTCAACCCTCGCCACCAAATCCATTGCCCTCCCTCGCCACTTGATCTTGGTGTCCTATTCAACCCTGAGCTGAACTTCCAACACCATATCCTAAAACGCCGACTTCCACCTCCATAACATCACCCTCCTTGGCCTCAACCTCTGCCCATCTGCTGCTGAAGCCCTCATCCATGCCTTTGTCAGCTCCAAATTTTACTATTCCAAAGCTCTCCTGGCCAGCCTTCCATGCTACACCTTCTGTACACTTCAGCTCGTTCAAAACTCTGCTGCCCCTTGCAAAAATCAACAAATATTTGTGTCAACCGAATGACAAATTCTTGATTTGAAATGGGACAGGTGACTAGAAGCATAGAAGTTTACAACATGGAAACAGGCCCTTCGGCCCAACATGTCCATGTCGCCCAGTTTATACCACTAAGCTAGTCCCAATTGCCTGCACTTGGCCCATATCCCTCTATACCCATCTTACCCATGTAACTATCCAAATGCTTTTTAAAAGACAAAATTGTACCCGCCTCTACTACTGCCTCTGGCAGCTCGTTCCAGACACTCACCACCCTTTGAGTGAAAAAATTGCCCCTCTGGACCCTTTTGTATCTCTCCCCTCTCACCTTAAATCTATGCCCCCTCGTTATAGACTCCCCTACCTTTGGGAAAAGATTTTGACTATCTACCTTATCTATGCCCCTCATTATTTTATAGACTTCTATAAGATCACCCCCAAACCTCCTACTCTCCAGGGAAAAAAGTCTCAGTCTATCCAACCTCTCCCTATAAGTCAAACCATCAAGTCCCGGTAGCATCCTAGTAAATCTTTTCTGCACTCTTTCTAGTTTAATAATATCCTTTCTATAATAGGGTGACCAGAACTGTACACAGTATTCCAAGTGTGGCCTAACTAATGTCTTGTACAACTTCAACAAGACATCCCAACTCCTGTATTCAATGTTCTGACCAATGAAACCAAGCATGCTGAATGCCTTCTTCACCACCCTATCCACCTGTGACTCCACTTTCAAGGAGCTATGAACCTGTACTCCTAGATCTCTTTGTTCTATAACTCTCCCCAGCGCCCTACCATTAACGGAGTAGGTCCTGGCCCGATTCGATCTACCAAAATGCATCACCTCACATTTATCTAAATTAAACTCCATCTGCCATTCATCGGCCCACTGGCCCAATTTATCAAGATCCCGTTGCAATCCTAGCTATCCTTCTTCACTGTCCACAATGTCACCAATCTTGATGTCATCTGCAAACTTATTAACCATGCCTCCTAAATTCTCATCCAAATCATTAATATAAATAACAAATAACAGCGGACCCAGCACCGATCCCTGAGGCACACCGCTGGTCACAGGCCTCCAGTTTGAAAAACAACCCTCTACAACCACCCTCTGTCTTCTGTCGTCAATCCAATTTTGTATCCAATTGGCTACCTCACCTTGGATCCCGTGAGATTTAACCTTATGTAACAACCTACCATGCGGTACCTTGTCAAAGGCTTTGCTAAAGTCCATGTAGACCACGTCTACTGCACAGCCCTCATCTATCTTCTTGGTTACCCCTTCAAAAAACTCAATCAAATTCGTGAGACATGATTTTCCACTCACAAAACCATGCTGACTGTTCCTAATCAGTCCTTGCCTCTCCAAATGCCTGTAGATCCTGTCTCTCAGAATACCCTCAAACAACTTACCCACTACAGATGTCAGGCTCACCGGTCTGTAGTTCCCAGGCTTTTCCCTGCCGCCCTTCTTAAACAAAGGCACAACATTTGCTACCCTCCAATCTTCAGGCACCTCACCTGTAGCTGTCGATGATTCAAATATCTCTGCTAGGGGACCCGCAATTTCCTCCCTAACCTCCCATAACGTCCTGGGATACATTTCATCAGGTCCCGGAGATTTATCTACCTTGATGCACGTTAAGACTTCCAGCACCTCCCTCTCTGTAATATGTACACTCCTCAAGACATCACTATTTATTTCCCCAAGTTCCCTAACATCCATGCCTTTCTCAACCGTAAATACCGATGTGAAATATTCATTTAGGATCTCACCCATCTCTTGTGGTTCCGCACATAGATGACCTTGTTGATCCTTAGGAGGCCCTACTCTCTCCCTAGTTACTCTTTTGCCCTTTATGTATTTGTAGAAGCTCTTTGGATTCTCCTTTGCCTTATCTGCCAAAGCAATCTCATGTCCCCTTTTTGCCCTCCTGATTTCTCTCTTAACTCTACTCCGGCAATCTCTATACTCTTCAAGGGATCCACTTGATCCCAGCTGCCTATGCATGTCATATGCCTCCTTCTTCTTTTTGACTAGGGCCTCAATCCCCCGAGTCATCCAAGGTTCCCTACTTCTACCAGCCTTGCCCTTCACTTTATAAGGAATGTGCTTACCCTGAACCCTGGTTAACACACTTTTGAAAGCCTCCCACTTACCAGACGTCCCTTTGCCTGCCAACAGACTCTCCCAATCAACTTCTGAAAGTTCCTGTCTAATACCATCAAAATTGGCCTTTCCCCAATTTAGAATTTTAACTTTTGGGCCAGACCTATCATTCTCCATAGCTATCTTAAAACTAATGGAATTATGATCACTGGTCCCAAAGTGATCCCTCACTAACACTTCTGTCACCTGCCCTTCCTTATTTCCCAAGAGGAGGTCAAGTTTTGCCCCCTCTCTAGTCAGGCCATCCACATACTGAATGAGAAATTCCTCCTGAATACACTCAACAAATTTCTCTCCATCCAAGCCCCTAATGCTATGGCTGTCCCAGTCAATGTTGAGAAAGTTAAAGTCCCCTACTATTACCACCCTATTTTTCTTGCAGCTGTCTGTAATCTCCTTACATATTTGCTCCTCAATTTCCCGTTGACTATTTGGGGGTCTGTAGTACAATCCTATCAAAGTGATCTCTCCCTTCTTATTCTTCAGTTCTACCCATATAGACTCAGTGGGCGAACCCTCGGAAAGGCGTGGCATTTCCCCTACAGCAGGGGCAAGAGACTTTAAGTGGCCGGACCGAGCATCACTGGCAGAAGTCTCACCGCAGCTCACCTGCTCCCCATCTCGGTAAGGGAATAATTGCTCAGAAAACCAAAAGAGAGATGGAGAATTAAATAACCAAAAAAAGGGGTGGGTGGGAAATAATGTCTTGGCTGAACTACATTTATAACATCAAATTATAATTTTAATACTTTCTTTACTCTAGTTATTGTCACCGTAGATTCTCACTGACATAGTAACATTCTGCAACTGAAGAAGTGACATCTCTAAATACACTGTAAGAGCTATTTATTCACAAAGACCATCAATCTAACTTTCCACATCAACAAAAACATCCATTAGATATGTTATCAATCATGATGTGTTATTTGCTTAGTGTCACAAGTTATATTCTAAGGTCCACATTCTCAGTTGCCTTACTGCCGTACATTATAGGCTGCAAATGGCAATAGATTACAAATGGACTAAAACACCACCATAATGCGTCTGTCCCAGCAACTTTACAGTTCTATTAAATTATATTTCTCTCAGTCGGCACTGTTACAGCTGGGGATTTGAAATGAACAAGTGGAATGAATTTATGTTGTTTATAACAGTTCCACAGAATGGCCCCGTGTTGCCCTCTGTATTGTAAAACTGACACCAGAAGTAGCTCAACTATCAATTTAAAACACAGGGGGCAGCTTTGAGCAGATAAAATGTGATAGGTACATTGACGGAAAAAAGCAACTGATTGCCAACTAGTCGGAGTTTATGCGTCCCTCTTTATGTACAAGTACTGTGATTCTTCCCTGTATATAAACAACATGGATTCCTCTCGATAACAGCTTATTTATTTATAGCTGGCTTGGCAGGAAGTGGGCTCATTCCTGAGGTTTCCCAGGGAGTGAGTTCCCAATTTCAGGCATCCAGGGAGACTCACCCTGGGAAATTCTCGCAAGCCTGCTACGGGCCAGTTTCACAGGGGCGCTGGCAGGCGCTCGGATGTCTGCCTACTTGCCCTCACTGCCAGGGGTGCTACGTGGCACAGGAAAACCTACAGTGGGAAAATTGGTACAAAAATGCACATATCACACCATAGAACTTTGTTTTTACTTTTTTTTATAATTATTACTTTAGGAAAAAGAAAATGTTAATGAGCATGAAGGTAAGAGCGACAGTAATAAGCTGAATCCAGTGCATTCTACTGCTCCCAGAGTGAGAATAAGTACTGCATGCATTGAACGACTTTCTGTAAATATATACTTTATGTATAATTATTCTTTTTAAATATTCTAATACTGAAAGCTGGGAAAAGTTTTTTTTTTAAAAACATTTTTAAATGTTCATACGAAAATAGCATATTCTGGAAAATACTCAGCAATAACTGAGGAGCAGTTATACATTTAAACCACATGAATTAGTTGCACTATTGTTAAAAGACAGTTCTACATTTTAAAATAAAGTGATGTACAGCCCTACAAGATGCAGTCAGCAGTTAAAATAAACTGGTGTCTTATGAGTAGCTGAACCATATGTGAGAAAGACGGTCCCAAGATTGATTCTTGGTGTGTGCTGACTCAGCTGATCTCAGCCAGAGTGGCAGTGCTACAGTTGGCTTCAGTGCCTCTTGGTTAACAAGGGAAAATTCGGCCAGGTTTCCCACTCCCGAGCCTCGTCCAGAAGGTCCGTGGGTGTTGGGTGAGGACAGGATCGAGCTCGATACTGCTGCCCCCATGGTTGAAACCCACCGCTGAAACACGCTGTCAAAGCTCACATATGGATGAATGATTGCCAGTTGGGATGAGGTACTGGAGGGTGACTGGTGCCCATGGTATCCCAGCAAGGAATCAATACATTCGGTGGTGGGAGGGGGGGGGGCGGAAGGAGAATATTGGTGACAAAATAAATAAATAAGCTGATAAAAATGTTACATAAAACTAGGAAAACCGTCCTTTACAAACTCTGAATATGTAATTTAGATATCCTCGCTGAATAAAACTAAGGACTCCTCATTATTTTTGTTAATTGATGCCTTTCCTTCACTCTTATTATCTGGTGCTAATTTTACACTGTGATAGTCCAGAGAAATATTTTTAATAAGTTTAAATACAAATTTATTACAAATACTGATATTTAACTCAACATTGATATCATCAGTTTTAAAAACCATGGAACATCCAGCACGATATTCCAAATATAGCCCTGCATCTGCATTCTTACATTCAACATTTTAAAAAAGGTGCTTCATTTTGCCCTACATCCACCCTTCTACACTTCCCCCACCTCTGAAAGCAGGATTTGAATTCATTCCTGAATTAACTTACTGGTAGAGGTCATCCCTCTACTCATCCTCAGAAGAGGATTTTCATCCCCCAATCCTGCACTCCAATGGTCTTCCCCATCGTGTTCCAAATTCGTTGGTAGAGTCCCACCTTTACCACATCAGAAAATCACATTGCCACAGATTCTTATACTTGAAAATTTTGTAAGTGGCTATTTTATGATCTTTTTCCTTTTTCTCTCCTTAAATCTTCTTTTGTTACACACCATACATCCCCCAACTGAAATGGCAAACTGGTGACCATCAGGCCCCTGCCAATACTGCTCTGTAAACTTGAGCACATAAAAAACTCTGATGCCCGTATCCTAACTTGCACTAAGTCCCGTTCACCCATCTCTCCTTTGCTCGCTGAACTACATTGGCTGCCGCTCTGGGAACGCCTCGACTTAAAAATTCTCATCCTTGTTTTCAAATCTCTCCATGGCCTCATCCCTCCCTATCTCTGTAACCTCCTTCAGCTCCACAACCCTCTGAGATCTCTGTGCTCCTCCAATTCTGGCCTCTTATCCCTCCCCGACTTTCACTCACTTACATTGATGATGTGCCTTCAGCTGCCTAGGCCCTAAGCTCTGGAATTCCCTCCCTAAGCTTCTCCACCTCTCTACCTCTCTCTCTCCTCCTTTAAGACACTCATTAAAACCTCCCTCTTTGATCAAGATTTTGGTTACCTGTTCTAATATCTGCTTATGTGGCTCGGTGTCAAATTTTGTTTGATAATCGCTCCTGTGAAGCGCCTTGGGATGTTTTATTACATTAAAGCTGCTATATAAATGCAGTTTGTTGTTGTTATTGTTGTTGTTGTTGAAGTCTCCAATACGAGCAGCAGTCCAGAATGAATCGCATGTTTATTTTGCCTTCTTCCCTATGGGGATATATTTGACTTTCACTTGGCGCCTCTCTTTGTTGAGATCTGGAAATGACCAAGTTGGAATCAGGGACCTGAATTAATGTCCTACCATTACCTATTGCCTTGCCAACCTCCAGTACACAGACTGTGCCTTTTTATTTTGCTCCTTAAATTGAAGTAGATACATTAATCAAACCTTTCCATTCTTGTGCTCAGGACGAGCGAACCTCTCACTTACATCAATGAAACCACGATGTGCTACCCACATACTACACCCTGCAGTTTACTGAATATGAAGAGGAGGTGATGAAATGTACCACATTCAAATTGTTTGTGACTCATTAAACCACAGTATAACTTTACAATCAATGTTGCTCAGATCATTTAAGGTTTAATCTGCTGGGACGAAGCGTGGTTGAAAGAATAATATATTTTTACACTAAGAGCTGTCACAACACATTCCAAAGCTACATCATAAGTTGTTTGCACATAGTGACATACAGCATGTTTTAAACTTTGGAAAACCATTAACTGTGTTTTTAATGACTTGAAGCTTAATCAGATTTAAGATGTGACATCTCAGTACTGGGATATGACAATACATTAAGTTAAAATATGAATAAGGCAGTGGAAACAGAAACAGATTTCTTTGATCATGAATTTATGGTATCACTGGCGCGGTCATGGTTTTCAGGTAGTACTGCTTATTATTTTAATTAAAACACTAGCTATTCCTTTATGTTACATAATCTGCAGAAACCATTACTTTATAAAATCGATTAAGGATATCCCATGGCCAGCTAGGTGATATGATGAACGTCTCCACGTTGCCTGGATAATGCATGAGTGACAAAGTCAATAGTGGGTTAGAGTCAGCTTCAAGAGGCAATACTCGTCATTTTGCATGACATTTTCCAATCACTTTAATAAGTATTTCTTTGTAGTGTTAGAAAAATCATTGATATTGTTTTGTGTTATTACACTATCATTATCAGATACCGGTGGAAATGTGGTCGTACTCTTACTTCGATAATGAGTGGTACATGTTAAGCATGGTAAATATTGGCATTGCACCGTGTATTTGATAGAATAAGTTTAGAATTGAGATATTTACCAATTACTCGTGTATTTAAAGACAAGAACATGAAAGCGAATCGTTAAATGAATGGGTTAATGTCTCCGTTAAAGTAACAGACAAGTTAATTGCACCTGAAAGCATTGAACGCATTTGCGAATATGCCGCGGTGTAATTTAAGGACCCTAAAGAATAATGGGAGTGATGGAAAGGATGGAATCTCATCTCAGGGTTCAGGTGACAGTTATAAACTATTTGTACTTTGCTGTCACGATTTATCATGTCATCTGAACGCATGGACAAGATTATAGCCTTGTAATCGCTTCCATACATCCATCTGTAAAAATGATGCAGGTGCTGCCATATTTCTTGCAGGTAATGGACACCTTGGCGGTTGAGGGATATTCCGCACAAGAGAAAAAATTAAGGGCTGTGATAGAATCACCGCACGTTTCTGGGGTGAGAATCAACAGGTAACTGCCGAGAAATAAAATTATCAGTGCATATTATAAAAGGACAGAGACAGATGGAGAGGACGATGTGTGGGGATCAGATTTCCGATGCTAAAGTTCTACTGTTTTTAGATCTAGGGCTTTTGGAGACCTTAATCTCGACCAAAAAAAAAAGTAAAATCACATTGTCCAGGATTAAATCCGCGATTTCCCCCCAACCCAATAGTTTATTCTTTACAATTCTAACTTCGTATTGCTGCTGAATCGAACAACTTATTGTGAGTCCTTGAACCCGCCAAAGGGAATCTGCAGCGTTTGCATTAACTGAACTCGTTCTACTGACTTTGTTACAGTGGAGATGGCATTAACTTTGTTGCAAACACATTCGCTCGGAAGACGGGTTTTCCCGAAACAGTCAGGACTGAGCCCGAGACACGCAGCAATTAACGGGAGCGTTCAGGACCGGGGACAGCGGCCGCCCAGCGATCAGCATCGATGCGATGGAGCGCGGAGCCAACGCGTGCGGGCAACTTTTCCAGTCCTCTCCCCAACCTCATGTTGGTCTTAAACACACATTAGGGTCAGATGCTATCGGCAATCAAAGGGCTGGTTGTTGGGTGAGAGCTTGTCCAAATGCTCACCCTCCAAGGCTCGCTTTCACCCTTTGCAAAGTGTAATATTTACTGGGTCGCAGAGACTTAATGTTCTCGCTCATCTCTCATTCCCTGGTGATTCACTCTCGCCGTGTACAATGGATGGGAATACGATATATAAGTAAATGATGAAACTATACTTTGCGACGAGATATGGCAGTGGACCTATTTACATAGAATTTACAGCACAGAAACAGGCCATTCGGCCCGACTGGTCTATTCTGGTGTTAATGCTCCACACGAGCCTCCTCCCTCCCTGCTTCATCTCAGCCGATCAGCACATCCTTCTAAAATTCTATATAGGTGTACAAGGGCAGGCAACTTCAAACCTCATTGTGAATAAATGTGTGTTAAAATGGGTAATCAAAACCATTTGCAATACTGACGTATTGCTGAATTCTGACTTACTTTAAAAAGGTACGATAACAAGCCATCCAAACGAGCTGGTCTCATAAAAAAACACTTTGCTGTGATTTCCCGGCATTGTAAAAAGTGTAATTCAGAGTTGAGAGAGAAAGAGCAGTATGTGTATCTCTAGCTATGTACAGTACATCAGTCACAGTATGTACACGGTTCACTGAGCTTTTATAACATCGAACTCTATATATTAAATCTTACCGAGCCCTTTTATAAAACCTTGTACTGAGTTTCTAGTGCAGTTTTCATGGCTTATTATACGGGAGTTGAAACTCAATAGAATATAAACCAATAATAACTTCTTAAATTACACTCCCACAGTTCCAGTGTGTTGTTCCCAATCGTTTTATCAGCAGTAACTCCCTTATTTCAAACTTTATCTCAGTTCCCTGTTCTTATATTGGGATATCTTGCTTCTATCGTCTACACGTGTGCAATGTGCAGAATATGAAGGAGAAATTGTTTCTAAATGATATTTTGAGCGGGATGATGAGTAACATTGTCGTTTATTGAAATGTGCGAAAAGAATTTTAAAAAGTGATCTCAATCAGCCGGAGATGATGTGCAGAGTCGGTGGGGCACAACAGTCATAGAGTCATAGAGTTATACAGCACGGATAGAGGCCCTTCGGCCCATCGTGTCCGCGCCGGCCATCAAGCCCAGTCTACTCTAATCCCACATTCCAGCATTTGGTCCGTAGCCTTGTATGCTATGGCATTTCAAGTGCTCATCCAAATGCTTCTTGAATGTTGTGAGGGTTCCTGCCTCCACAACCCTCTCAGGCAGTGAGTTCCAGACTCCAACCACCCTCTGGGTGAAAAAGTTCTTTCTCAAATCCCCTCTAAACCTCCCGCCTTTTACCTTGAATCTATGCCCCCTTGTTATAGAACCCTGAACGAAGGGAAAAAAGCTCCTTAGTATCCATCCTATCATTACAGTGGGAGGGGGAAAGAGTAAATCAGTACCTGAAGTCACTGTAAGGGTGAACTATCCAAAACCCAGCCGATTTGACGCGTTCCTGCTCCCTCTCCACAGCCTTTTGGCTCCCAAACATCCTCAGGGAAAACTTGTTAACTCCCGGCTGCAGCATGGCCCCAAACTGCCTCTGCATGAAGCCGGCTTGGCTGGCCCGCAGATCGTCGTCCAGGAAGAGCTGGTCGGCACCGTCTACTTTGAGGAAAGCCGAGTTCGGCTGCTGGCCGGCTGTCGGATGCTGTTTGGAGGCTGCCTGGCAGCTCTGGTCGGACGCGGAGCCATCGCTGCCGAGGTTGGTGTCCTCGCTCGGGGTGGACTCCCCTTCCACGATCAGCCGTTTCTCCTCCGCCGCATCGGGGTCGTGAAGGTGCCTGCTCGCAACCGAGGAAAGGCTCCCCCGGAACCGCCGGCAGTCCCCGTTCGTGCTGCTTTTAAAGGTCTTGCTGACATCTGTTTCCATGATGTTGCTTTCCCCTGCCCTGGGCTCTCCTACACCTTTCGCACCTCCCCCAGAAGGGGATGGAAGTGGCTTCATTTTAATGCTCCTTCTCCCGGTGTCCCCGCCGCCGCCGCCGTCTTCTTCTTCTTCTTCTTCTTCTTCATCATCCATGATGCTAGCTTTGGTCCCAATCTGTTGGGGGAGGCTGTAGAGCCTCTTCCGCATCGAAGGAGGCAGCTTGTCCATTTCCGCTCGAACCGGAGCCCCAAACTTATCCCTTTCCTCCAGCATCCAGTGTGTGTGGAATGAGAACCTGTCACAGGCATCTCAGCCACGGGATCTCCATTACATGGCACATCTCACCCCAGACACCGTGATGCATTAAGGAAACAAAACAGCCCCTTCCCCTCCCTCCCTCCTCTTCTCCTCCTCCTCTTCTCTCTCCTGTCCTCCCCTCTCTTCTTCCTCTCTTCTCTTCTCTCCTCTCTCTTCTTCCTCTCTTCTCTTCCTTCTCTCCTCTCTTCTCTTCTCTCCTCTCTTCTCTTCTCTCCTCCTTTATGGCACAAGAAATGTTGAGGCTCTTTTTTTTTTACTTTTTACTTGAGAAGAGAGAAATTGCCTCTAATTCTTGGTCCAAGGAGTGCGAGTCCCAGGAGGGAAAGAAAACAAAAAGGAGAGAAAAGAGCGACAACAAGAAGGGGGGGAATTCAAGAGCCGTTCACCCTTTGGTTGCAAAGGAGGCACAAAAACAGTTCACAAGTGGTCCCTGCGCGGCTGCGCGCATCAGCCCAGACTGAAGCGGTTTCCAGCTGTGGTGAGAAAAAGTGTCCTGATGTTTAGCAAGGATTAAATTGCAAAGCAAAAAATGAAATCTTATTGCAATCGAAGGCAGCCGACTGCTACTGAATAAGAAAATGCGATGCACTGGGTCGCTCCAGGAGCTAGCCTGATGTGGGGCTGGATTGGCACTGGTCCAGGGGGAAGGTGCCATTCCACGGTTTGTACAGCGGTTTTATATTGCTGAGAGCACAGCTGGCAGGGATGGGAATCATCTCCAAACTGCACAATTGTTGTTAACTTTGAGCGCAACTATGGGCAATGAAGACATTTTTAATCAATCTACTTGACACTGGCCTCAACTGGCCGACTGGTAATGGGCAGGCATCGTGTTTCTTAGTTAACCTGCAATAAAGTAAAACCTTAAGAGTCTAAGCTGAGAAGCGGAATGGTTTCTGTGTAGCGTTCTAAAATTAAAACAACACGAAATCAATAATACTCTGCAATTTTAAAGGACGTTTAATAGGGGGAAAAACTTGCAATCTCTCAGAAGTCTCGAAGCATTTCATATTAATTACCTCGAAATGCAGTGACTCTTACGGAGGCGAATGGTAACCATTCTTCACACGGTAAGATCCCGCAATCAGCAATGAGCCAGTTAATTTGCTTTTGTTTGGGATACTGGAATCGTTAACGCCAGCTGCACCGTGCAGACAGCGCCTCGGTTTTAATGTTTCATCCAAAGCGTAAAAAAATGTGACAATGCAGCACTCCCCCTCCCCCAGTGAGGCACTGAAATGTTAGCCTAGATTATATGCTCAAATCAAGGAACGGGTTTGAACGTCTCACCTTCTGCCTCAGAGGCAAAAGTCACAGGACCAACCAGTCAAGCTGACACCCCTGAATTAAAACACTACACATTATAGCAGCAGAGCATTTACTTAGGTCTATTGCTTTGAGGCCATCAAAAGAAAGAATTTTGCCCATTGTCCCGAATTGTGCTATCTCTGGCACATTAACACCTTGTCCATACACCACAGAAGGAGGACATTGGGGCCCATCGTGCCTGTGCAGTATCTTTGATAGAGCTATCCAATTAGTCCCATCCCCCTGCTCGTTCCCAATATCCCTGCTAATTTTTCCTTTTTAAGTATTTATCCAATTCCCTTTCGAAAGTTACTTTTGAATCTGCTTCCACCGCCCTTTCAGGTAGTGCATTCCAGATCATAACAACTCGCTGAGTAAAAAAAATTCTCCTCATCTCCCCCCTAGCTTTTTTGCCAATTATTTTAAATTTGTGTTCTCTGGTTACCGACCCACCTGCCAATAGAAACAGTTTCTCTCTATCCACAAGATCAAAATCCCTCATAATTTTGAAAAGATGTGTTATCTTTGCCCTAAAGTGTCATGTTGCTTTTAGGTGACTGTTTTCAATAATAATCTAAGTGTCACAAGTATGTTTCCATGATAAAATGAGGCCTTAAGGTTGGTGCTGATGCTAGGGGAATAAATTATGTTTAAGAGTATATAATTAAAAGCGTTGCCTATAAAAATGCTACAAGGCTTTTCCTGGCACTTTGGGACAAAACTCATCCACATTGTTACTCACAGTTATAAGAGACAAAACCAGTTGGTACTAACTTAGTCATTGCAGTGGAAATTGTGTCAGTGGGTAAATTCAACTCTCAGCATGTGTCTTTTTGTGATCGCTACACTATGTTGATGTATTCTCTTAAAAATAATTCTATATTACAGGGGGTTTTCTGTTTGTTCTTAGTTTTGTTGTCTCATGGAGGCATCAGTGTTTTGTAATTATTGTCCTTTTTGCTCCACAAAACACAATAATTACAGCTCCTTGTTATATTTGTGCCTATTACTAGGCGGATATTTGAAAGCCCCATTTACTTTAGCTTTTAGATTGCTGGCAGCTCCAGGGAAATTCCTCTCCTCTGAGCTGATTAGATTTATTTTTAGCTCACTTGCTGTGATGTCGTATATTACAGTAATAAATCTACTCAAACATCAGGAATATCTTGGATCATTCTGTGCGATAAAGGAGCTATATAAGTGAGAGTTGTTGTAATATTAACCATAAACTAAAAACAAAATTACATTTTTAAAAAATTGAACACCATCAATTCTCAGCCTGCTGTTCTTCTTATTTTCCCCTTTTACGAATCTCAATCTGACCTATTTTTGTTTTACTTTTCTCTCTAAAAGTTACATTTAAAAGCTACTACCTACCTTATTTTCTTCTGCTTCCCACCCTCCATTTGGAGCTGGGAGCAAGAGCTGAATATTTGGGGTGCATATTTTTCCCTTTCTTTGAAATAAGGGCCAGGTGCTCTTTTTTCATAGATTTTCATGGCGTCAGCTAAATAGTGAATGAGTGTAATTTTGCTATGGCTGATTTTATACAATCAAATTAGGTAACAGAAAGAATGGAAAATCAGCCAATCATGGCACACCTGTAGGAATACTCTTTCACACTTCAATTAGCCACTTAATCAGTATAAATTTAAAAAAATAGTTGATCCAGCTTTTGAGTGTAAAAATTTTAGGGTGTTGCAAAGGTAAAAGTTTAATCCTTATAGATTGTGCAATAGAGAACAACAACAACTTGCACTTATATAGCACCTTTAACGTAGTGATATGTCCCAAGGTGCTTAACAGGAGCGATTATCAAACAAAATTTGACACCGAGCCACATGAGATATTAGGACAGGTGACCACAAGCTTGGTCGAAGAGGTAGGTTTTAAGGAGCGTCTTAAAGAAGGAGAGAGAGGCGGAGAGGCAAAGAGGGAAATCCAGAGCTTTGGCCCTAGTTTCTGAAGGCACATCCATCAATGGTGGGGAAATGAAAATTGGGGATGCACAAGAGGCCAGAATTGGAGAAGTGCAGAGATCTCGGAGGGCTATAAGGCTGGAGGAGGTAACAGAGATAGGGAGGGATGAGGCCATGGAGGGATTTGGGAGCCAAGGAAGGTGAGGGAGCATAGGGGTGATGGGTGAATGGAAGGACACTCTTGGTCAGGCAGGGCAACCCACTTAAGAGAACACTTGCCTTGTTCTGTTGGTACCAAGTCACCAAATTCTCCCTGACTCATACCCTCAATGGCACTCACAACCATGATTTCTATACCTGCCTCTTCATGGCAGCTCAAAGCATGTGGGCTGGCACGGCCACAATCAACCCAGTTTCTCTCTCATTTAGGCAGCCTTTCCCTTTAAAATCAGACAAAATAAAGGCTTTCAGCATTTTGATCCAATATGAGTTGCACCCCAGTGCCCAGCCTGCTTTCATATCCACAATCTCCACATTGAAGGGGGCAGTTATGCCTCAGTTCTTAGCCAGATTCCACTATTGTCGCACAACAAACAAATGTTTTGAAAGAGCAGCAGCCCTTTAAGAGCTGCTAGTCTTTTCAGTCACGCTGACCTTTAGTGCCCCCATTTGCTCGTGGCATTAATAAAATGATAATTATTAAAATGAGCTGACCTCACTGAATCCAGTGAAATCCACTCCCTATTCCCAATGCACAGTATTTCTCTCACAAGTAGCAATTCTGGCACCATTTTCCCAGGATGCCAGAATCAGACCTCGAGGATGTTGATGAGAGAAAAAATATTATTTGGTAATTTGTGAAAGAATTCTTCCTAACCCCCCAGCAAGATCACCCAAATTTTGGAAAGGATTTGCTCCTCTCCCTCAGCACTCACCCAATCATCAAAACTATTGTTTGTGGAGAAATCTCATCACTCATTGTATTCAGCGATTGACCATGATATCCCCACTGCTCAAGCTTATCTCTATGGCACTAGCACCATTCATTGCGATCATTATTTTCCCAATACTCGTGGAGACTATGAAAATATTTTCATTGCTCACTGTAATGCTTGTATTTATCACAGGAAGTCAGTGCCATTTATCTATCTTTTGCATATAATATAGAATTCTCAAAGAGATTCATCAAGTTTCTTGTCTTTCTTGCAAGGATCTGACGACTGTGATTCAAAAATATTTAATTATTGATCAACTATGTACCATCAATAACATTTTTAAAAATCTTTAAATCACTGTAATTCATCATTCTCAAACAACTTCTGTGTAACAGAGTCTGGAGTTATATATCACCTCATTATTTTATGCATCACTGTAAAATTTTAGCCTAGAAATTACTATTTGTGATATTAGCAGATCATATGACATTCTTTTGTCTCCTATTTTAGTCAAACCCATTTGAAATAAACAATTCCCCAGTAGAGGAGAGATAAGATTGGAGTCAGTTTGATCCCAGCTGTTGCTACTTTTTGAGTCGGTACCTTATTTTTCTGCTCTTTTGTCACTTTGATAAATAGCTGGCTCAAGGCTCAAACCGTGGGGAGAACTCTCCTGACATGGTAAAATGTGTGACTGATTGCTACTTTGTCACATGCCAGGTTGTCATCTGCAGGTTTCCTCAATCAGGCCCAAACACCTTTTAATTGAACGTGCAGTGTTCAGCCAATCAATGTACCATATTTTCAAATATTTAGATGGTATTTTCAATCAAGCAATTTAATTATGTATCAAATTTCATAAGGAATGTCAGATTTTGAGTTCCACAAAAGTAAGTAATGTACATTATTGGTTTTATTTTTAATCTTTGTTACATTACTATTTTACTATTTCATGTACACACTTAAGCAAAAATTCTTGGTATCAAAGAGGTTTACATTTTTTTTTAGGATCTTCAATTTCTGTAGTCACAGTTGTAACATATCTCTGCGTATTTGCAAAACACCCGAGAAAGGGGTACAATTAACAAAATTGTTCTTTGATTAGTTATGTCACCTGAAGTGGACATTCCTTCTTGGTAGTTTAAAGGGGTAAAAGAAGGTTCATAAAAGTTGAAGGATAAAGACATTTTTTTGGAAAAGGAATTTTGGGGAGTGAGAAGAGGAAGATTTAGGAAACTATTTTCAGACCACGAAGTTGAAAGAAAATTTTTCAAAGGGTTTGGAAAGTCTTAGAACGCTGAGATAGATTTTAAGAATGTAAAATATTTAACAGGATAAGTTCCTAAGCACTGAGAAAAGAACAGTATAAGTCAACAGCAAAAGCTGCAGTATGTGCCAAGTGACCTAAACTAGGAAGAAAGAAGACAATTGAAGAATGAATATGACCATGACATGGCCCAGAGGTGACTTCAGAGCATCGTGGAGTAAAGGAGCACTGCCTCATATAACAGCTCAAGAACAGATTGTATTATTTTATGTTGTCATCAAGAGACACTCAACTCTAGATGTCTACCAGTGATGCACTAAATGTAGATCTTGAACTTAAATACACATTGTAGTCTTGAACATCAAATGCAACCCTGTGAGAATGTTACTAAGTGAAACCCAACTAATCACCAACACTTAACCTTGTGATGCAATTGACTATATCATAGCAGATGTAGTTAAATAAGGTACTGTTCGTAATATGTCTCTGTGTCCGCTCCAGTCTTTGATATCGGTGACAGTAACAATTAAGCTGCCCTTCGCCTTGTGTTAGATTGTGGCCTGGCCATTGATGGATTCAGCTTGGTTAACTATCAGTAAGACTGATGTATGCGGGATAGTTGAAAAATAAGGTAATTTTGGTATCATACCCTAGACACAAAATAGTAGATCCCTTTCTAATTCTCAGATGTGTATATATTGGTGAAAGGGGGGGCGGGGGGGGAGATTCATCTAATATAGGTTCTGCATTGAAAATATTTACCATAGGAGTTATCATTTGTCAGTCCTACATATAGGAGTCCTCTGTTTGGGTGACACCAGCTGCTTCTGTATAGAGTAAACCTCCATTTTTGTCTGAATAACAAAATCACAGCAGGGAATTAACTCCTGTAACAGGTTAACTACAGGTCTCTTGCATTCCTAAGATGAGCAATGTTATACTGGGAATTATAACAACTCACCACTTCTAAATACTCCTTCTTTGAGTTTTTATTCATCTCTTGGTTCGGTTTTTGTATTTTGTTGTCCTACTAGGAATCCATTGTATTCTAGTCTATTTTCATTCTCTCCTGGATTTATATGTCACCTCATTTTAAGCAGTTCTGCTCTATTATACCACACAAAGTGAAACATTGTCAGTAACCATACCGGGTGTATTAGACCTTGAGATCAGGGAATTCTTACCTTTCACTTGAGCTGTTTTGTTGTCTTATTTCACAAGTCAGTACACTTGTGTTTTTTTCCCATCTAGTTCCAATTTGTTTCATCTCCTTTTGTTGAGCTTTTAAGCACTGGTCATTTTTCTTTCTTTTTAAATTCCGATTATACTTGGATTGTGCAGTTGTAATTTTAGCCCGTGAGATACTGGTCATCACCAGATTTAAGCTAGTTTAATCTTTGGAGACCTGAGATTGATCCTCAGCAATATTGTATTTGATAGGAAGCTTTGCAATTGTTCTGCTTTTTCTTTCAGTTTTCTTCCATCTTCACATAAAGACACGGGCTCTTTCTGCGGTATGGTTCAAGTGTCTCACCTAAGTCGTTATTCTCCACTGATAATCCTGCACAATGAATGTCCAAGCTATAGTTCTGCAGCAGGAACCCTCACTAATTTGGAAGAGTCCGGGTGGTGTTTCTGCCTCTTTCCAGGACACAGCATATGCAATTAATGTAGGATAGAACAACTTTCAGTTCTTTGATTGGACAGAACATCCCACCAAGTGAAGATTTGCTTTATTTAGGTTGCAGGGATAGGGAAGTACTTTTCAGAACCATCGCCCAGAAGATTAAATGCGTGGAGCAAATCCGTGACACTGTCTCTTGAGAGGAATAGGTTTGATGAGCTGAGTTGACTTTCCTTGTTCCATGCTGTTTTACGTTCACAAAGTGGCTGCAGAGGACTGGACGACCCTATTTGTATTCATTAATGTTAGCAAGTATTCCTCTTCATAGCATCAAGATTCAGGCTGAATGTGGATGGAGGGGCTCTGCGGTCCCCTGACCTCTCATGTTTACTCTACACTGGAAAGTTTTGGGTAGTGAACAATCCTCTTGGTCACGTTGGTAAATTTGCAAACAGAAACGACTGACCTGCATCACCTTGACATCTAGGAGTGCAACCTCTTGCCAATTCCCATATGGGAAAAGGTGTATGAGCAAGGATCATGGGTTAGAGCCTGGACTTTTGCCTTTTTGATGTAAACTCAACACAAAAACTTTAGTGACTTCAATAATTGATATTTCCACTTCAGGGAACACAGAGGTAAGCAGAAGATTCGTCTTGCATTTTAGAAAGTAGATTATTCGCAGTTTACTCCTTAAGAGATTTCAGGAGGGGCTCATGGAAAAAAAAGAGGTCACATGGCAAGTCAGGGTGGCAGGTCACATGGCAAGTCAGGGTGGCAGGTCACATGGCAAGTCAGGGTGGCAGGTCACATGGCAAGTCAGGGTGGCAGGTCACATGGCAAGTCAGGGTGAGAGGTCAGCAGATTGGAACGAGCTGCTGGGCAGCGAGAGGCCGGGCGCTCATTGGGTAAATTATTTCCCGCCCGTAGTCTGATTGGTGTAAAGGAGCCTCTCCTTATTGGACACTGAGAACCTAGTCGGCCAATAGTAATCGAGCTTCAATATGATTGGTCGTGATTGTTCCCCCTTCAATTTTATTGGTGGATTCTCTTACCGTTGATTGGTCCTTTAGCCCCCCCCCCCCCCCCCGGGGTCTCTCCCACTGATGGCGGCGGAGCGGAGCCCGTGGGCGCTCAGGGCGGGGGCCGAGGCCGAGGGACCCGGGCCCGGGGCGGGGGCTGAGCGGAGAGCCGGGCAGGTGCCGCCCGACAGCCGCAGCGAGGCGGCGCTGGCCAACACCCAGTGGGCCTTGAAGCGGTACGCGCGCTTCACACCGCCGGGCGGGGCCTCGAGCTCTTGGGAGGTGAGAGAGAGGCCGGGGGACAGGTACATGGCGGGGTACACGGGTTAGGAGAGGGTATATCAGGGTGTGGTATATAGATGGGAGGGGGTACATCGGGGCGTGGTAGATGGGCTGGGAGGAGGTACACGGGCTGGGAGGGGGTACACCGGGGCGTGGTACACGGGCTGGGAGGGGGTACACGGGCTGGGAGGGGGTACACCGGGGCGTGGTACACGGGCTGGGAGGGGGTACACGGGCTGGGAGGGGGTACACTGGCTGGGAGGGGGTACACTGGCTGGGAGGGGGTACACGGGCTGGGAGGGGGTACACGGGCTGGGAGGGGGTACACGGGCTGGGAGGGGGTACACGGGCTGGGAGGGGGTACACGGGCTGGGAGGGGGTACATCGGGGCGTGTCCTCAGGATGTCCCAAAGTACTTTACAGCCAATGAAGTACATTTTGAAGTGTAGTCACTGTTGTGATGTAGGAAATGCAGCAGCTAATTTGTACACAGCAAGATCCCACAAATCGCAATGTGATAATTACCAGATTGTCGCTTTGTTCTATGATGTTGGTTGAGGGATAAATATTTACCAGGACACCTGGGAGAACTCCACTGCTCTTTTTAGATTACTGCCTTGCGATCTTTTATGTGCACCTGAGAGGGGAGATGGGGCCTTGGTTTAACGTCTCATCGCACTCCTTCGGTACTGCACTGCAGTATCAGCCTAGATTTTGTGCTCAAGCTTGATTGGGACTTGAACCCACAAACTTCTGATTCAGAGGCGAGAGTGCTGCCACTGAGCCATGGCTGATACTGTAGGAGATGGTAAATTAGAGTGTGGAGTGTTGGAGGTGGTATATTGGGTGTGGTATATGGAGTAGGAGGTATATTAGAGTATTGAACATGAAGTAGGACGTGGTATATTAGGGTGTGGTACAAGGAGTGGGAGCTGCTGTATATGAGGGGTAGGAGGTGTTATAGTAGTGTGTGATATGAGGGGTAGGAGATGGTAAAAAGGGTGTGGTATGAGGTCTGGGAGGATGTATAAAAGGGTGTAGTTTATGAGGAGTAGGCGGTAGTAAAAGGGTGTGGGGTAGGAAGAGTGGGTGGTATATGAGGGGTCGAAGGTGGAATCAGGATGAGGTGTATCGGGAATGGGTGGTGGTCCAAATAGGTAGTGGTATATGCAGGGTAGGAGGTGGTTTCTGAAGGTATGGTATATGAGGGTTTGTAGATTGTATCTGAGAATGGGGTGTATTAGGGGTGGGAGGTGGCATTTGAAGGTGTGCGTGTTTCATGATTCAGGTGCTCACCAGATATTTTGTCTCAAGCTGGTTGCAAAAATTCTGCTCTTATGGGAGCTGGAAAGAGTACTTGATTTCTCTCTGGTATTTTTAAACTATCAATAAAAGTCCTGCTTATCCAGTTGTTCTCATTAGTAAATGTCTTATTTTGAATTAGGCATCTGTGATGTGAAGTTCAATATGAGATTGAATCATCCACACAGTCCTTCATAGTCAGTCGAACAGTAGAGAGAACTACAATGGTGAACTAGCAAAATCATGCCATGCTTGTACTCAATTTCTGGCCACCTAAATGACAATTAAAATAGACTTCAAAGTGGCTGGGTGATCCCTCAGAAGCTTGTCCATTTCCAGGATAAAGCTGAGCTATGAGTGTGATAGTCAAGGCCCCTTTTTGAGACAGCCACCATTGTTTGTTGCTCTTGAATGGTCTGGTGCAGTAGCGCACAAAATAGTCTGTAAATCTGGGAAGACTGTAGCCTGGTGATCCATGTAAATTGTTTCTATGATGTTAGTGGGCTGTGAGTTTTTGCTTACTTGTTGAACAGTTGGGTCTTATAACTTCCATTCCCATAGTTGGGCACCCCCTGCCCCCTCCCTCCGCCTCATCTATTTCCTCAAATGTAATTGAAGGTGTCAAGAGGAGAAAACGCACCCAAATTCACACTCTTTACATAGATGAGTCTGATGTTGGATTTCTGGTCCAGAAAGTATGTTCATTTCATCTAGACTGATTGCTCTCGGTGTGTAGTAACCAGTTTGAAGTGCCCATAATGTGCTACAACTACAAGCCACTCCCTCAACCTATATAAAAACAATATATAACAGATTCTTATATTAAGCAGGACAGATGGCATGAGATTGTATATGAGGGATGCGAGGTCATGTCTGGTGTATGAGGGTGTTGTGAAATGGCAGAAGGTGGTATGAGAGGTGTGAGATTATGACTGGTGTATGAGGGTAATGTGAGATTGGTATATTTTGGACTGGGAGGTGATAAGAGGTGGAATGTGAAGGGGTGTGAGATAGCAGGAAGCAGGCAGGTATTTATAGTACTTGTGGACACAGTGAAACACTTGGTTCACAGGAATACAGTAAATTTCTAATCTGGCTCATGGATTCTGAAAAGTGTGATAATGCAGTCATTCCAGTCACATTTGTGAAGCTCCTGAAATGTTGGAGATGTGGATTATTAAATGCTGTGAAAATATTTGACATTGTTGTTAACCATTGATGCAGTAAATCAGTTTTATTTTACTTTTGAGGTTTTTGAGTCCAGTCAGGAAAAGGGTCTTCTCTCCTTAACGATTGTGCAGTCAGGCCATTTCCTCATCTCTCAAGGTGGCGCAACCCTACTGGTAAGTGTGGCTGAGCAGATTTCAGGTTTTTTTTTCTGCTTCTAGATGTAAATTACAAAGCACTGAGACCTTACTATCAAAACCCCATCCATTGCCTTGGACTTGAGAAGGGATAATTAAGTGAGCCGTGGAGATTTGTTACCTATCTGATAGAAACATATTCATTTTTTGAATTTGAAATACCTTCTACATACCATGGAAGTGAATCCAGCTGAATGCATGGAAAATCCCCAAAGGACAAAGTTGTTTTGATGTTTTAGATTGCCATAACATCACCACATGACACTTCCCCTCCCTGCACAGTACAAGAGTACAACTCATGAACACAGCCACTCCTTTTATTTCTGAACTAGAAAAGGTGCAAGATGTGTCAGGAAATGACCTGCTAAGAGGTGCTTTGGTGTTGTGGAGGATGCCTCTTCATACTTGAAGAATGAAGAAAAAGCTAGCACGTAGGTAATCATGGTGAGACTATGTGGATCGCTCCATGTGGCTGCATTACAGAGGCTCCTGGCAGAAATTGGAGAGGAGAACCAGCAGGGAAGAGAAAGGAAATCACTGGACTAAGAAGAAATAAAAATAATAACGGTAGTACGATAACTATATTAGATTTTGAACGTACTTCTCTGTACTTGCAAAACAAAAGTGAACATCGCTTGATTATTGAGTGAAATTCAATAAATGTAAAACATTAACAAATTTCTGTTTGCAAACAAAAAAATAGTTCTGTTCCCTGCTTTAAAAATATGCACAAAATTAACAAATAAAAGGATGCTATTTCAAGAAGGTAACAAATTTTGCCCTGATGTGTGTGTTGTTGTATTTACAGATGTTACAAATGGCAGGCTGTAGGGCTTTAGAAGATTCCTCCATAGGGTCACTCTGCATTTGGGGCATGCAGTGCATAAAGCCGCAGAAGAACTTGATGCTGTCTTTCCAGAGCAGTCAATGATAAGCCTGAATAGCAAAATCCTAGAACTATGAGTAAGGATGCAGTTACACTGGTGTGAGACTGGTAGTTGCAGTTTCAATTCCATCCATGCAGAATCCTCTTTACATTGCTTGATTGCTGCCTGATTAGAACTGTACCCATCCTGTTTAGGAGAGAGCTTTGTGTATGCTTGCGTCCATGGATGCAAGTTAAAAATTTAAATGTATAGAGAGCAGGCAAGGGAGAATCCCCTACTCTCTTTCAAAAAAAATAAAATAATAATAATTTGTCAGGTAAAGTATACAATAGATTCAACAACCACCCAAGCATTTCACAATAAGTTTATACTCTATCCAGTGTCAAACTGAAGTAATGTGAGAACCTCCTTCAGGCAGTCTCACTTCACTTCGCTCGGAAGTCAGGTCAGTCACCAATTCTGGATTTACATTGCCAGGTTAGCGTCAGTGCGAAGCAGAAATCGGTTTGCACAGATGCTAAACCTGCAGCGTTATTAAATCCAAAGACAGTTGCTGAGTTCTCACCTGGGTGGTGAATACATTAAGTGAACAGATAACCTGCTCCACCAACTGTGCAGCATCAAATTGCATAAAATTATACGTAATTGTCCCGTCATGCAGGTGTTACTGGAGTGCCCTCTGCCATGGACATTTTGAGTGCTCTAATGAAGTAGGTGCTTGCATTTTCCGATGTACTTTAGGCACGTTTTAGGTTATCGAAAACTTGTCTACTGCGACAGATGTTAACCCTCTAGCTTGTATAACACAATCCAGCGATGTCCACGTGGAGGGGCCTGTTATAGGTGTGAAGTCCACACTAGTTGACAATGCAGCACGACACTCGAGCATGGATCCTCGAGTCTCTCTTTGTTATCCTCCTCTTCAGTGGACAACTGTGTATTCCACGTATCCCTCACTCTCTTCTGAGGAATTGACAACTTCTGAGTGCATTTCTGGGGAATAGGGTGTAGGGATCTTATTTGTGACAACGTGGAAGAATATTTCTGTTAATTAATTTGGATTGTGCATGGATTTCATTGTTTACAATAAGATTGTTTCAGATGCAGACTGCCAATTATTATCTTACTTTAAGTAATATACAAATGAATACAGGCACAGGGCATCGTGTGATTTGCATGCTAAGTAGTTGCAAATTGTTACTTTTACCATTTTAGCACAATTTTCTCTGACTCTGGTCTTTTTACTCTGATCTGGAAGCTGTATCTTCTCTATGTTCTGCCCTTGAAGATGTGTGTGCTCAAGGGGCTGATAGTTATACCATTGGGTAATCTGCTTCCTGGATTTAACATAGTTTTGGACCTCATTCTGTTCAAAATGGCAAGAGTTACCATAATGTTATGAGTATTTTGAACAGCTTGATGTGACTGCTTTCTCTATACTTTAGGTAAGTGGTGGGGGGGTGTTTAATGGACAGAATGATCTGCTGTGACCGATCAATCTCCTGGCCAGCTGGGCTAGAACCCTCAACTTTATAACACAATCCAGAGATGGCCCTATGGAGGACCCTGTTATAGGTGTGAAACCCACACTGTACTTGACAGTGCAGCATCAGGCCTGGATCCCAATAACTCCAGGACATTATTGTGCTGGTTTTACAGAACAAATGGTGACGGTACTGGAAATTTCTATCATTATTTTATATAGTTTTTAAACGAACTTGGGCTAAAATGGATGCTGTCTACCTTTTACTAAGATTTAAAATGGAATACCTCAGACGGTTAGGGGTCAATTTTAACCTAAGCCGCCAGTTAGGAAACTGACGCGATTGGGTGCAGTGCTGGTTTTACACCCTGCCTGATTTTACACTCTGCTGAAGTCAGTGGAGAGAAATATTGGGCGGAATGTAAAATCAGTGTTCCACCCGATCCTGTGGGTTTCCCGCTCGATGAGTTAGGTTTAAATTACCCCCTTAGTCTCTGGGAAAAGGGCAAGTGCCTTGTGATGAGAGATGGATTAAGATAAAGTTACTTTGAACGGCTGCTTGTAATTTTAATGTATGTGGTTATAAAGAATTGTGTTTTTCAATTGCTGCCAGATTACAAACAGAATTAAGCTTCTTGGAAGTCTCCGTTCATGCAGTTTGCACCTTGTCTGCTTAAGTGTTAAAATGATTAATATTTTGATTGACTAACTATTGAAGAAATAATTTGATCTTCAAAGGAAAAGATGCCTAAAAACCCAGCGACGTTTTTGGGGTCTTTAGTTCCCTATTCTTGCTTCTACCTATCAATAGGGACTCAGTAAAAAATGATTTTCAGTATTATTTACCACCCACAGACCGTTTCCTAGAATTATTCGAGGAAAGATGTAAGGATTTTAGACTCTCGTTTGTAAGTTAACAAGCCATCTCATTGTGTGTAAGGTTGATCATTGTCGTGTAACAGTATATTACTGTGTGGTACTTCTCTACATCATTTCTTCTGTAAATTAATCTGACTAAATAGGCATAGCATGTACGAATTAAGCTGGTGGCATGTTATTTTATGCCTTCTGAGTTGTTGCTAGAACTGATGGGTATCCCAAAGTATTCTCAAGTTATCATTTACCACTATTCATGGTTAATTCTCAATCCTGCGAAGGCTAACCCAAGCACAGTGGTGAATAAAAGTGCAGCTTTCGGTCCATAAGGGACGTGGACTGCTTATGGAAACTAGTCTGGCTTTGAACTGGAGAAAGTGGTGGGGGAAAAAGGCCACACTGAAACAGTAACTTTATTTAATATCAAATTGCCAGATGAACCATAACAAATGGCACATACTAAAAGTGCGTTTCAAGCATAACAAGCAGAGGGAATGTTCTCAATAGGTTAATTAATCTCCGTAAGCACAGTTTCTGATTTAGTTCAGGTGCCTGTCAAATTGATAAAGTTCCTGTTAAAATACAACAAAGTCAACCCCAGGTTCAACCTCCAACACAGTGTTCTGTCTCAGAGAAATTCATTATCTGTCAGGGCTAATAACTTTCAAAGTAACTCCTGGGCTCTTCCATTTAACTTCATGAGTGTCAAAACCAACATTTCTGGAAAATCTCAATGACTGTCTTTCCAAATTAAGTCACAATGACTCGTGCAGCTTTCAGATTAACATAATAAATTGCTTGGTGATTGTTTCCCAAAGAAATTATATGTTACTTTGTGCATAATAAATCTAATTAAGGACTTTATACAGATGTAGAACTTCCTCTCAATATAATAGATGTAACAGGGAAAACGTAAGTCCGTTCAGTTTGAGTTAAAGACAATTTGCATACAAAAATTCTCAGTGGATTGGAAGGTAGCAAATGTAACGCCACCATTCAAGGAAGGAGGGAGAGAGAAAACAGGGAACTATAGGCCAGTTAGCCATCAGTCATTGGGAAAATGCTGGAATCCATTATTAAGGACGTGGTAACAGGGCACTTAAAAAATCACATGATTAGGCAGAGTCAACATGGTTTTATGAAAGAGAAATCGTGTTTGACAAATCTATTAGTTTTTTTGAGGATGTAACTAGCAGGGTAGATAAAGGAACCAGTGAATGTAGTATATTTGGATTTTCAAAAGGCATATGATATGGTACCACACGAAAGGTTGTTACACAAGATAAGGTCTCATGGGGTTGGGGGTAATACATTAGCATGGATAGAGGATTGGTTAATGCTCAGAAAACAGAGTAGGAATAAACGGGTCATTTTCAGGTTGGCAGGCTGTAACGAGTGGGGTGCCATAAGGATCAGTGCTTGGGCCTCAGCTATTTACAATCTATATTAATGACTTAGATGAAGGGACTGAGTATAATGTATCTAAATTTGCTGACGATACAAAGCTAGGTGGGAAAGTAAGCTGTGAGGAGGACAGAGTCTGCAAAGGGATATAGATTGGTTAAGTGAGTGGGCAAGAAGATGGCAGATGGAGTATAATGTGGGGAAATGTGAGATTATTCACTTTGGTAGGAAAAATAGAAAATGGTGAGAAACTATTAAATGTTGGTGTTCAGAGGGAATTGGGTGTCCTTGTACACAAAACACAGAAAGTTAACATGGAGGTACAGCAAACAATTGGGAAGGCAAATAGTATGTTGGCCTTTATTGCAAGGAGGTTGGAGTACAGGAGTAAGGAAGTCTTGCTGCAATTGTACAGGGCTTTGGTGAGACCACACCTGGTGTACTGTGTACAGTTGTGGTCTCCTTACCTAAGGAAGGATATACTTGCCTTAGAGGCGGTGCAACAAAGGTTTATTAGATTGATTCCTGGGATGAGAGGGATGCCTTATAAGGAGAGATTGAGTAGAATGGGCCTATATTCTCTGGAGTTTAGACGAGTGAGAGGTGATCTCATTGAAACATGTAAGATTCTGAGAAGGCTTGACAGGGTAGATGCTGAGAGGCTGTTTCCTCTGGCTGGAGAGTCTAGAACTAGGGGGGGGCATAGACTCAGGATAAGGGGTTGGCCATTTAGGACTGAGAAGAATAGAAATGTCTTCACTCAGAGGGTAGTGAATCTTTGGAATTCTCTATACCAGAGGGCTGTGGCTGCTCAGTGGTTAAGTACATTCAGGGCTGAGATCGATAGATTGTTGGACTCTAAGGGAATCAAGGGATATGGGGATCGGGTCGGAGTTGAGATTGAAGATCAGCCATGATCTGATTGAATGGCAGAGCAGGCTCAAGGGACCATATGGCCTGCTCCTGCTCCTATTTCTTATGTTCAGTTAATTGGTTCAGTGTCTTCACTATTGAACAAACCAGGAGGGCATGGAGAGGTCGGCGATCGGGGTGGGGGGGTAGAAAGGCCATCGCGGGGGTGGGGGGAAAGAGAGTGGGATCGGCCGTAGTTGGCTGGGTAGAGAGAGAGAGAGAGAGAGGTCATCGGGATTGGGCTGGGGGGGGGGGGGGGGGAAGGGGGCGGAGGTTGGCGATCGCGGTAGAGGGGAAAGAGAAGCCGCGATCAGCAGAGGGAAGACCGAAAGCTTACTTGAGGGGCCGGGGGGAGCACTCCTCCTGACCCACAAGGAGTACTGTAAAAGGCACTTATGGAACCGGCAATTCCCGCTTTCCTTAAACTGCCGGTTTTCCCGTCCCCTAGGAAACCAAAACAGCAAATGTAAAAATTTAAATCGGGCTCCTAATTCCACAGTGGGAGCCGGATTTAAATATGCTAATGAAGTGCCACGGCTAGACACTTGGGACACCTCGAAACCCACCGCTGTGAAAAGGGCAACTGGCACGTACTCGGCCTTTTTAACACCTCACCCCAACCCTCTCCTGTTTATCATGGGGGTGGGGGTAATATAGAGGCCGTTGTATCTTTTTGGGTCTATGTTTATCTCTTAGAGAATGTTATTTGTAATTTTGTGCTAGTTGAAGTTTAGCCATGTGTTTTAAGTTATGATTACTTCTTGGAGTTCTCTGCATTTGTGAGAATTTTAGAAAATTTATTCAGTTTTCAGGCCTTTGATGGTTGAGAGTTTTGGCCAATGCTGTTTTGGTTACCTCCCCCCTTCCCACCCCAAAAAAACAGTATATTTCAATTTGTTGTACTGCTGTCTTTAAAACAAAACAGCTCTGTTAGAATGAAAGATCTCTTGTATGCTTTGACTTTTATTGCAATTTTGTGCCCTTCACTGCCAGAGAGCTGTGAGCCATATTTGTTTGCATAGGTCAAGTGCCTCAGTTCCCCATGATAGAGCTGTATATTTTGAATAATTTCAACTGATTACCAATGGTAAATTAAGACACCACGCAGAGGAATATTTGGCATTAATAACCTGGTGGTAAACATGCATATTTACATTGCAAACCTCTCGAAAGTGCTTTTACACTAGTAGCCTAGTTATTTCCAGATACTTCTGTTCTTATTTTGTGGGTGAGAAAGTCTTCAATTTTATACTCTTTTTCTCATCTTAAAGTGCTGCTTCTTGCCTGGGTACAGTCGCAAGGATGCTGCCAACCCTCTGGTATCTCACCTAAATGCCCGTTTTATACCTCTGAACCTAGACAGCGAGCGTTGTCGGGCCAATTTTCCATAGGGGGCATCAAAACCAGGTTTGCTCCTTTTCTCACTCGAAAGTCCGTACACAGGCACTTTGCAGCAAGAGTCACCAATCAGAAATGTGAACTCTGATTTTTTTTTATTGTTCCCAGCTTTTGAGTTCCATCTGCTGCCTAGCTGACGTAACATAGATTAGGACCTCCTGATCCGTATGGCTTAGCACTGCCCCGGGCATGTCCTTTACTCACTAGGCCATTGGGCAGCAATGTACTTATTATATACTTATGTCACTAAATCCTGGATAAACTTGTTAATGACCTTTTTATTGACATCAGAAGGCATGATTTAATATCTTCTTATGAAAAGGAATTATGCACGAACAACATGAAGCATGTAGACAGCTGCCGACAGCACAACATGCCTTTAAAGTTTAATTAGAAACAAATCACAGCACAAAGTAAGCAGTTTGTTTGGGAAAAAAAGAGAATGAGCTCAATATAAATTTTTTAATTCAGATGAAAGTCCTAAACCACTCGTGCTTTGACCTTGTGGTTTCTGATGTGAACTGAACTTGACCAGGTTGCAGCTTTGTAATTTGATCCCGATAATCTTTTTATAACACGTTTCTGTTGCATTTGTGACTGTAAATGCTGTTTATTACTTTTTGTTAATAGCAGTATAACAGAATGCCATAGTTTGGAGTAATATTTTTGTAAAGGAAATAATGTGTTAAGTGAAGATTCTCTACAATTCAGGGAAAATGTTCTTAAAGACTTAGGGGGTGAATTTTCCCAGGGTTCCCCCCCCCCCACCCCCCCGGCTGCACCGTAACTTGGGAAGAACTGGGAAAAGCCCCAGAAAACAGCATAAATGCCATTTTACCAGCGATTCCGTGTCTCTTAAGCCAAAGTTGCGGCTGGCAAGTGGGAGATCCTCCACAGAAAGTCACCCCCTTAATTTGGTTCAGTCCCAGAGATGTAGTTTCTTAATACCTGTGGCTTAGTGTTCCACTGATGGATCAGTAGGTAAGTGTACTGTGTGTTGTGACACAGCCATATGCGCCACAAGGGTCCCAGGTCTGATTTCTGGTCTGTGTTGAATTAGATGATTTCACTGGAGCAGAAATTGGCCTCAATGCCATTGACTGGAGAGGGAAAATTCAGCTGGTGTTCCCATTCCTGATTTCTATCCATTTACCTCTGCTGGAGAATGCACGCATTGACATTCATGTGACGATCACATTGGACGCAGCGAAGCTGTGCTCCATGGTGAATAGCCTGCTGACAGTCACTGTCCAGGCTTGCACATAAATGGGTACTTAGGTGAAATATACGAACGAGCTACCAACACCCTTGAAACTACACCCCAGCAAAAGAGACCGAGCCAAAGAAGGAGACATTAGGACAGGTGACTAAAAGCTTGGTCAAAGAGGTAGTTTTTAAAGGAGCGTCTTGGAGGAGGGAGAGGCGGAGAAGTTTAGGAAGGGAATTCCAGAGCTTAGGGCCTAGACAGCTGAAGGCGTTTTTTGGAAAACAATAAAGTAACCAAATCATTACTAAGGAGGAAATGGGGCCAGCAGAGAGATTACTTAGCAAACTAGACGGAATCCGGTTTGTATAACATTTAGCCCACCATTAATGTCGAATCATTTTGTGCTCATTTAATGGATAGCACTCTTGCCTGGTTGATTTAAATTAGTAGCTCTGGTTACTGCAGGAGATAATTTATCTTTGTGACAACTTGATATATGTGAGCTTACTTCTATGCTTTGTACTAGTTTGTCCCTGAAATGAAATCTAGTGCAGTTAAAAATGGAGCAAGTGCAAATTACAAAATTAGGAGTGAAACAATGAGACTTCAGGCTTCATGACTAAGCAAGTTAAGGCAGTGAGCAGCTGAGTCATAGAAACCAGGCATGTCCCATGTTTGATCCTGTGATAATTGTGTTGAGTTAGCTGGTCTCAGACAGAGTGGCATTATGATTGGAGTTAGGGAGATGAAAGTCGCAGCAGGATTACCTGTCCTGATTGCTGTCTAGTGACCACTGTTAGAAGTTTTTTGGGGGACTTTGGGTATAGAGAGGGTAGGATAAGGATAGGATCAGGCTCAGCTGCTGTACTGCCATGGTCAAATAGCTTGCTTGCTGCCTTAGATGTGAAGAATGGCCACTTCACTCAGGCCCCCATGGAATCATATCCCAGCAGGGAGTTTGTATTTTCAGGAAGGAAGGAGAGAAAACATGTATTTTTTTTTAAAAAAAGAGACTAGACATTAAAATAGTTTTAAATATTTATATTATTTTGAGACAGTTATCTCCCTGTTGAAAGTGTAGACTGGACTCTCACACAATATCTACTATCTGAGAGGTGTTAGTCAAACCCTAGTCCTAACTGTGTGAGAAATTTGCGATTCTGCACACTGAATGGAGGTAACCATCTCCAGGCACTATTGTGAAATTTTTATAAACTGCCTCTCTATGTATGACCTTGTTGACTGCTCCTGATATGTAATCTATAGATTTTTTTTTAAATAAGAAAAGACAGTGCTCATTGTATTATATATAGAGCAGTCCTTTGCTGTGACATACTGCTACCTATAAGAGGCATTATGTTGGCTGCCTTCACAAACAGAAACCATAATGATTATCACTATAAACACATTCTTCATAAAACCATGCTTTTAATATGACAAGGGCAGTGTAGACATGACTACATTTCTGTTGCTCTCATGCCCTCTTCTGTGCAGTAATGCAATCTACACCCACCAGCTTTTTTCCTGTGCTAAAACAGAATGATTATGGGGAAGACTGTTTCACACTAAGGACTTTAGGCAGTTTTCTAGTCATAACTGGAATCATCCAGGACTGAGGCTCTAAGACTGAGTATTCCAATCCATCTCCTCATTAAGGTCAAGGTGTTTAAAATGATAAAGGGATTCAATAGGGTAGATAGAGAAACTAATTCCTCTGGTGGAGGAATCCAGAACAAGGCGGCGTGATCTTAAAATTAGAGCCAAGCCATTTTAAGAGTGAAATGAGGAAGCATTTTTAGGCAAAGGGTAGTGGAAATTTAGAAGAGGCTGTGGATGCTGGGACAATTGAAATTTTCATCACCGAGATTGATAAGATGTTGGTTGGGTATGGGTATCAAGGAATATATAATGCAGCAAAGGCGGATAAATGGAGTGGAGATGCAGATCAGCCATGATCTAACTGAATAGCAGACAGGCTCGAGGGGCTGAATGGCCTACTCCAGTTCCTATGTTCCTACAAACAGGAGAAACTTGGGGCTTTTCAGCCTGGAAAGTAAATGTCTGAGAGTGACCTTAGAGGTACATGATAGTTAAGGTAATGGAAACGGAAAGTTGACAATATTATTTTAAATTGTGGGAGTAGGACAAAGGAACACGGGTTCAAGTTAATGAAATGAAAATTTATATTGTCACCAGTAGCTCTTCACAGAGTGATCAACACACGGAATGGATTTTCAGATAGAGTAGTGGAGGCAAAACTCTGGAATTATTTAAGGAACAAATAGACACTGCAGTGGGGAAAGCTAGAGTTTTTCCAGGTGGATGAACTAAAATGGGTCAAATGCTCTTAGTCATCCGTAATTATCTTGTCATCTTTGATAAATTACTGTAGTGGGTAATTAAAAATAGTCACTTAACTATTGGTTGAAATTGATCAAACATATAATTCAAAAAGGGGGAGAGGGAATAACCCATTATCAATGTAAATAAATCTGATATATTAGAGTGCTCAAAAATTGAAATAATAGAAAATGTTGCAATATACAGGTTAGTCAACATCTAGAAGGAAATAAAGTTTCAAATGAAGACCTTCATCACATCTTTTCTGTGGTGACGGTGATAGTTGATTTCATTGAAGCAGAACGGTCTATTGAACAGCACCTCAAGTTCAAGAATGCTTTTATTTTGGCACCAAAACAGCATTGTCCACACCACAGAAATACAAGAATGCAACAAAGTTCTTAAGTGCGGAGAAATGCAGACACTGGGAACCATATCAGTGATTCAATATCTGGTGTCACAGGGTTCTACCGTCTCATAACCTTCATACGACAAACAATAGTCCTCGACCAATTCATACTTCAAAACACTTATTTTAATTCACTCCACATCCAAGCACACTATAGTACCTTTTGGCAACACACAGTACACTTTCCCAGCCCCAGGGTCTTTTAGCTGTCCGCAACTGCCTTTCAGTTCATCAGCTTCTTCCTGGCCTCAGAGCCCAGGCCAGGCCAGCCCAGCTGCCTTCCATCTTCCTCTTAGGAAGCCCTGTTTCAGCTCAGTTTCTCTCACCCCTTTACTCTCACCTGACTAGGGAAGGTCGCCACCCACTCCTTCTTAAAGGTGAGGTCTCTTAAAAGGGCCATACCCTTATTCGGGGATCAGGGCCCTCATCACCTACTGGCCCTCAGTTACCCTGTCACGTGCTAAATGTGAAGTTGCAAGCAGTAACAAAAATCTGCAGTGAGCACAACCACGTCGCTCCCTAAAGATGGTCAGTTGGCCAGAAAAAAAGACTTGGTAACTATTTAAATCTTTCAGGTAAGGGAGCCAGTGTGACTTTGTGATTTCAGGTTCAGGTAAGTGGTATGTGCAATGTTTTTAAAGTTATTCATCAGTAAGAAATAATAGTATCCTATGAATATTCATAGTCTTGTATAATTGAAATTGTGTAAATCGCATAGAAAATCTGTATTCATATCTGCTTACTGTGCTTGAAGTAAATAAATAATTCTTTCCCTGTCTTCTGATCAATCTTACTGTTAAAAAAAAATCAGTTCATGCATAATATGCCAATGAAAGTATTCTTTCATGTCTGCACAGAAAATTATTTCACAATTCAATTCCTCAGATTCTCACCTGAGGAGTAGAATGAGGATGATGAACAGTAGATTTGGAGCATGTCACAGGTCCTGAAGATGAGTTCTGAGTTTCAAATCTTACACAATGCTGCAAAGCCTACCTGTGGTAGGGTCCTCCATAGGTCATCCCTATACAAGCTGAAACACCTCTCAGCAATTTAGAGAGATACGTCATTCCACTGACTGGTGCTGGCCCTTCAACCCCCTCCACATAGGCAGAACATGCTGGAGAAGGTCATTCACTTGCTGATTCAAAATTTCTACAGCACTGTGCAGTCAGGCAACATTGTGATGTATAGGGACATGACAAAATTGCAGAATATGCAACTTGGCTAGTTGAGAAGTCATGACTTCCCTCCCCCTTCCAGTTCTGAATAGTAGCCCTTCAGATGTCGCTCGAGTGTTCTGAAGACAACTCAGTTAGATTTATAAGGATAGCATTAAGTTCTTCTGTGATCCGGTGCTCTGGATCCAGAGTGATCCGGTGCTCTGGATCCAGAGTGATCCGGTGCTCTGGATCCAGAGTGATCCGGTGCTCTGGATCCAGAGTGATCCGGTGCTCTGGATCCAGAGTGATCCGGTTACAGACCATTCTAATAAGTCCCTTGTAAAATCTGTAAATTGAACAAATATACGCAAAGATTCAAAAACAATGGTAACATTTATTACTTTCTTTAAACAGCGTTCCTTTATTTTTATTTGTTAAGGTACTTATTTTAAAGTAATGATCAGAGGTTAATTTCAAACCTTGAAAAGAAATGCATTTAATTGTCGCTTAATATTTATTCTCTTTCACCGAGTAATGTAATAAAATTTACTTTTTAAGTATAAACATTTGGAAGCATCAGAGAAATTACCGCACCAGAGAAGGCCTTTTGGCCAATGCTGCTACTTCTACTGGAGATATCTTACTTCTCTGTCTCCTTTTTATATTCTTGTTTTTGAAATAGTTATCCTGTTCCATTTTAAATTGTTATAGTCTCAATAGGCACTTGTGGTAAAGCATTTCATTTTGTAACAACCTGCTATGTAAAACAAAACTTCTCTTCTAACTTCGGCCTTCTAGTAATAATCCTCAGTCCATGTTCCTTTGTTACCGAATCGCCAACTTGCTGAAACAATTTTTCTTGCATAATTTTGATAACTTCGGTTAGATTTCCCCTTAACGTTCTGCAATCCAGTGAAAAAAGCATCAGGTCTTCAAGCTTTTCTTCACTGTTATGACCTATCATTCTAACGAACCTTTGCTGAGCTCTTTCTATGGCTCTAATATTCGTCTGATGTGCCCAGCTGTGCATACAAAACTCTCAACTGGTGGCCTAACCAATGTCTTATGCAAATTCGACATTATTTTGCTTCTGTCCTGTTTTGTACTTTTTATGCCTCTTTATAAATCCGATGATCTCATATGCTTTTATTTAACAGCTTTAAGAATACCCACTGTGGGACTGGAATCACAATCCTTTCCCTCAGGGACATTAGTGAATCAGTTGGGTTTTTATGACATTTATTTTAAGGGCAATTAGGGATGGGTAATAAATGCTGGCCTTGCCAGCGACGCCCACATCCCATGAACGAATAAAAAAAACACTCCGGCAGCTTTCATGGTAATTTTCCCTGGTGCTAATCACAAATTACTAGATTTATTGAACTGAACTGCACAGTATGCCATGATAGGAATTTGAACTCACTTCTACGTCCAGATATTCACGCCTGCTAGAAACTGGGTTGGGATTCCTCGAACTCATTTCATACAGACCTTTACAACTTGCAGAAAGTGGAGACTTGCAGCCCATCACCTGGAATGTATTCAAACCCACAGCTGAAGAAACATTGTTCTAATTTACTGTGCTGCACTGAGGTCCACTTGAGGGTCATACTAATGCCCTTAATTTTTCAGGAAGGATTTTCCCTAATTGAAGCTCACAAATGGTGGAAAGCAGTGCGTAGAGCAGATTGTGTGCTCTTTGGATCCAAAGTCAAGGTAAGAAGTTGCAGCTAATTTTTTTTCTGGACCTTATTTTGTCAGTTTCTTTTGTTTTAATTTCAGACCTGATCGATAGGCTTTTAATCCATTTTCTTATCTCTACCTTGGGTGGCCTCCCACTGATTTAGCTCTTTGCACTTTCTTTACTTCTCTTAACTCTTGAATTACTATCATCTGTTGTGAAGATCATCCCTCTCAACTAACCATCTCATGCTTTTCTTTTAAGCGGGTTACAGATCATTCCATTGAGATTTTCTCTCTTTTTCCTCCACCTTTCTTTTTATTCTGATTCTCTTACAATCTTTTATTTTTCCAGTTCCAACATTTCCAGTCGGTCGATGCCATTTGACAGTACTCCTCGTCGCCGGAACTGACCGACAGGCACCAGGATGTATCCTGGATGATGGTGAGACAGGCCCTCCCAGTGCGGTCCTTCCAACACACATGGAACCTCACCGCCACTGCGAGCTGCCCTTGAGGCTGTGGCGGGGAGGAGACTGTCATCCACCTCCTGATGAGCTGCCCCTTTGCGCAGAGGGTGTGGCGTGAGATGCGTTGGTGTCTGACCCGGTTCATCCTCAATAGTTCGGTAACGCAGGATACTGTGTTCTACGGGCTGTTCCCCGGGACGCACACCGAGACAGTTGTCGACTGCGGCCGGAAGACCATCAGCTCGGTGAAGGAGGCCCATTGGTCTGCCCGAAACCTGCTGGTCTTCCGGCTAAAGGAGCTGTCCACGACCGAGTGTTGCCGACTGGCACACTTCAAGGTCAAGGAGTACGTGCTGCGGGACACACTGAAGTGAGGTGCGGCCTACGCAAAGGTTCTATGGGGAAAGGCCAACCCACCTTGTATTGTACCGAGTGTTTTAGAAGCTGTGCACTGATTTGAATTGTAATAATGGGAATCATAGTGTGTACACTCTGCATTGTATTGGTTCAAACTATATTGCTTGAAATTGTGTCCTTTTACATTGAACTGTGTATATCTTTAAATTTTATGAAATAAAGTATATTTTGAAATTTAGAAAAAGGGTTGCAAAAGACGACCCATTGCACATCCTGTCCAGCTTTCCCTTCCATTGAAGATCGGGCGGGGTGTTTAACGGGTGGTCAATCTGCTGCTGCCTGTTTTGTGCCTCTGCTGAAGTTGAATTTCACCCCTTTTGTGTCTGATGGCTTTTTGCTGCAGCATCCAAGTCTAATCCCACTGCCCTGCTCTCTCTCCCTGTAGCCCTGTATCTTTCCTCTGATTCAAATATTCATCCAATTTTCATTCAAAAGATGCAGTGGTCTCTGTCTCAACCGCTCCGGTTGGCAAAGCATTCCATGCCTCGACAACCCATGGCATCAATACATTTCTTCCAACCTTGCTCCTCACTTTTGGTGACAATTGATGACCCCTTGTCACTGATTCCCCAACCAGAAGTAGTTTTTCCCTTTTCACCCCAGCGAAATCGTTCGTAATGTTAAAAACCTCTATTAAATCTCCCCTTTTTCCACATTATTGGCTGTCGAGTTTCCTACATTACAGCATAGACTACATTATAGAACGTTACAGCACAGAAGGAGGCCGTTCGACCCATCGAGCCTGTGCCGGCTCTTTGTAAGAGCAATCCAGTTAATCCCATTCCCCCGCTCTTTCCTGTAGCCCTGCAAATTATTTTTCTTCAAATATTTATCAAATTCCTTTACGAAAGCCATGATTGAATCTGCATCCACCACCCTTTCAGGCAGTGCGTTCTAGATCGTAACTATTCGCTGCGTAAAAAGGTTTTTCCTCACATCGCCTTTGATCCTTTTGACAATCACCTTAAATCCACGTCCTCTGATTCTTGAACTTTCTGCCAGTGGGAACAAGGCCTTGCATGGTGTAATTCCCCGTGCGTAGGCCGCACCTCGCATCAGTGTGTCCCACAGCATGTAGTCCTGGACCTTGGAGCGTGCCAGTTGGCAACACACCAGCCACGGCCAGCTCCTCCAGCTGGAAGACCAGCAGTGACTGCACTTTGAAAACACTCCATCGGCTGTAAAGCGCTTTGGGGTGTCCTGAGGTCGTGAAAGGGTCTATATAAATGCATTGTCGTTCTTTGTGTCCTTTCTCTGCTCCAATGGAAATAGTTCCATGGAAATAGTATCGGAAGTCTCTCCTCATAACTATAGTTTCCTATCCCTATCATCACCTTGGCAAAAATGATTGTTTAACGTATCTTTACACAGCACGCACATGCGTGATATCTAACTGTCATAGTATCGGCTTAAAAGAAAATAAAAACATGATGAGGAATTAAGGTAATTTGAGAGTTCATACTGTGATATCTGAGAATAGAAATTTAAAAAAATCATGCCTTTCTATTTACAAACCATAGAGTATCTGAATATGTTTAATATTAAGGAACTTTGACAGTTGACAGTCAGAATTATTCTATTCTGTAAAACTGAAAATTAAAAATAACATAGTTGTAATCTTCCTTTGTTCTCGTCTTCCCTCCTCCAGAATGAAAGCCGCATGTTTCGTGTGCAGTTCAGTGGAGATTCACACGGGCAAGCGCTGGAGCACTGCTCTAGCTGTGTGCAGAAACTCCTTCAGTATGTAGACGTACAAAACCCTGAAGGAAAAAATCTGAACCAAGCTCTGCTGTTAAGCCAGACAACAAACATCAGTCACTCTGGAACTACGGAGCTAGAGGTAGGATAGCAGGAGAGTAAGATAACCCCTCCTGCCCAACCCTAGTTTATTTTGCTGTGGTTTGTTGCCACGCCATGATTGAGCTGAACCTTCCTGAAACTCCTGTTAACGTCTGTGGATGTTACACATACTCTAACACGCTATCAAAATATTCAAGATGGTCCCTCTCGATAACGTGACTGCCCTGTACCTGTGAAATTTCATGCACCACTGACAAGCAACTTATCTGCAAGTGTTGTTACAGAATAGGTCACATTAAAAGCTGCAGGGTGTGAGAAGCATCACTATTCATGTTGGTGTTTGTGAGCAATCCCAGCTGTCACGAGCTCATGCCTATCTTTTAAACTACCACCTCAGACAGAGTATGACAATGCTTGAAATCCTCGACAAGCTATTTATCAACCCCATCTTTTTCCTCATTATGAAAAGCATATGAAAGCTGTGGAGATTATTCGGACTACTCTTTAAGGTTTTGTTTTTTAGCAGCTTTGAACAAGTGTAAGTCACGTGTTATGTCTGAAATGATTACAATGAGCAGTTAGCATTCGACCCTATCAAAACTTTCAGTAGCGGGTCAAATGGAAAACTTTTCAGTGGCAGGAGTGATTCCTGACACAAAGGAAGATTGTATGGTCGTCAGAGGCCAGTCATCACAGCACCAGCACATCACTGCAGGAGTTCCTCAGGGATCTTCAGCTTCTTCATTAATGACCTCCTGTCATAAGGTCAGGAGTGGGGCTGTTTGTTGATGATTCCGCAGTGTTCAGTTCCATTCACAGCTCCTCTGATAATGAAGCTGCCCTTGCCAGCTTACAACAGGACCTGGATAACATCCAGAATTGAGCTGACAAGTGACAGGTAACATTTGCACCACTTAAGTGCCAAGAAATGATCATCTTGAATAAGACAAAGCCTAGGCACCTCCACTTCTTCTTTAATAGCACCACCATCACCCAGCCACCATGAAAGTCCTGCCGATCACAATATTTATTAACGACTTAGATGAAGACATAGAAAGTCTCATATCTAAGTTTTCTGATGACACAAAGATTTGGTGGTATTGTAAGCAGTGTAGATGAAAACATAAAATTACAAAGTGCTTTGATCGATTAGGTGAATGGGCAAAACTGGCAAATGGAATTCAATGTAGACAAATGTGAGGTTATCCACTTTGGATCAAAAAAGGATAGAACAGGGTACTTTCTAAATAGTAAAAAGTTAAGAACAGTGAATGACCAAAGGGACTTAGGGGTTCAGGTACATAGATCATCGAAGTGTCATGAACAGATGCAGAAAATAATCAATAAGGCTAATGGAATGCTGGCCTTTATATCTAGAGGGCCGGAGTACAAGGGGGCAGAAGTCATGCTGCAGCTATACAAAACCCTGGTTAGACCGCACCTGGAGTACTGTGAGCAGTTCTGGGCACCGCACCTTCGGAAGGACATATTGGCCTGGGAGGGAGTGCAGCGTAGGTTTACTAGAATGATACCCGGACTTCAAGGGTTAAGTTACGAGGAGAGATTACACAAATTGGGGTTGTATTCTCTAGAGTTTCGAAGGTTAAGGGGTGATCTGATCGAAGTTTATAAGATATTAAGGGGAACAGATAGGGTGGATAGAGAGAAACTATTTCTGCTATTTGGGGATTCTAGGAGTAGGGGGCACAGTCTAAAAATTAGAGCCAGACCTTTCAGGAGTGAGATTAGAAAACATTTCTACACACAAAGGGTGGTAGAAGTTTGGAACTCTCTTCCGCAAACAGCAATTGATACTAGCTCAATTGCTAAATTTAAATCTGAGATCGATAGCTTTTTGGCAACCAAAGGTATTAAGGGATATGGGCCAAAGGCGGGTATATGGAGCTAGATCACAGATCAGCCATGATCTTATCAAATGGCGGAGCAGGCACAAGGGGCTGAATGGCCTACTCCTGTTCCTATGATCACCATTGACCAGAAGCTGAGCTGGATCAGCCATATCAACACTGTATCGTGCTCTTGCAGCCAGAGGCTGGGTATCTGTGATGAGTGGCTCACCTCCTGACCCCTTAAAACCTCTTCTCCATCTATAATGCTCAAGTCAGGAATATGATGGAACACTCACCACTTGCCTGGATGTGTACAATCACAACACTCAAGAAGCTCAACATCATCCAAGACAAAGCAGTTCATTTGATTGGTGCGTCGCCACTGAATTTAATATCCACCCCCTCCACTACTAGCGTACTGTGGTTGCAATATATGTGATCTACAAGGAGGCACTGCGTCAACTCACCAAGGTTATATCGACAGTGCCCCACTTTCGTGTGACCTCTGCCAATGGGGAGGACACGAGCAGCAACGTTTGGGAACATCACCTAATTCCCCTTCAAGTTGCTCACCATCCTGACTTGGACATGTATCACTGTTCCTTCATCTTCACTTAGTCAATATCCTTGAATTGCCTACTTAACACAATTGTGGGAGCACCATCACCACAAGGGCTGCAGCAGCTCAAGGGGACTGCAGTTATCACACTGGTACTGCTGAGATTTGCTTTGTGCACCACTGACATCGTCGGCACAGAAAGTACAGGAGGTTTTACTCTTAACGTTAACCATATTGCACTCGTGCCTGGAATGATTTTGTCAATGATTGTAGCATTTCAAGATCCTGTTATTTTATATTTAATGACAGGCACGTGGTACAGGGGAGGGGCAAACAGCAACTCAAAGCAGCCTTTCCGAGGGTAGAATATCCATCAAACAACTGGCAAAGGTAGGTAAAGACAGAGTTATTATGTCTTCTGCTTTTTACTATGTATTAAATCTGTATTCTTGAATCAAATACTGTTCCACTTCTTGCGATCAGTGTAAACAACAATTACTCCCAGAAAAGATACAGAGCAGATTTGATGCAGAGTAAAACTCCTTTTACATTGTTCTAATAAAGTACAGCAATGTAACATTTCATATTCCAGGAAGAAGATTAAAATTGTTTTTGAAAGCCATTGTAGTCATCCTTGAGGCTTCTGAGTGACGTGATTTAATACTGAATTACGAATAGATTTTGTTCTGAAGACTCTGGCCCAGTCTGAACTTGGTAAAGACTGGTCCAAGTTCAGTTCATGTAAGGCATTTACAGCTTAGAGCGTTGAATATGAAACTCAACCAGAGATAAAAACAAACCCTGTCATCTCATTTACTGTTTGTACTACCTAGCTGTGTGCAAATTGGCTGTCATCTTTGCCTGCACAACAAGTGATTACTCTTCAGAAGTAATGAGATTTTAAGCATTTTAGGAGATTCTGAGGATATGCTAAGTCACTATGTAAATACAAGCTTGCTTTCTTTCTTTCACTATGCAACGCATTCCCCTCTTGAGTTTTTCACTTTTTAATATTTTTTTCCTTCGGGCTCTATTCTAAACTTGCTGAGGCAACAACTAAGGATAGAAGAGAAAAAGGGTAATCAATAAAAAGGGGAAAAGTAGAGGGCAAATCAAGGAAAGAACTGGAAAGGTAAGAATCAAAAGGGCTTGTTTCTATCTATATTTTGTTTCATACAATCAGGAAGCAAATTTTATTCTACTGCACCTTAGTTTATCGCCTGTTGTTTGTACCCCTTAATGTGTTGAAAGAGTTAAGATGTGACAAGTTATTCTAAAGAAGGAATCTTATTCTCAGTTTGGATAGCAAATTTGTCAGTTTCTCGTAGCATTAATAAAATCGAGCCTCTTCTGTCACTGCACAAACCTTACAAAACCATGACTTCTACCTGGAACAGAATCTGTATCAAGTGACTAGTAGCTACTGTGAGACTAGACTGGGGCGAATGGGAGATGGATATAATAAGTATCTTATTCTCAGTCTGTCAGTGTCGTATCGTCTTTCCTGTAGTATCCGAGCTTTAGGTCTACTTCCGAAATTTGTAAGATGAATACGTAGTTCTGTACCTCTTTGGGCAGTTAGCAAAAGCTTTAGTTTTTTTTTTATTCGTTCACGGGATGTGGGCGTCGCTGGCAAGGCCAGCATTTATTGCCCATCCCTAATTGCCCTCGAGAAGGTGGTGGTGAGCCGCCTTCTTGAACCGCTGCAGTCCGTGTGGTGACGGTTCTCCCACAGTGCTGTTAGGAAGGGAGTTCCAGGATTTTGACCCAGCGACGATGAAGGAACGGCGATATATTTCCAAGTCGGGATGGTGTGTGACTTGGAGGGGAACGTGCAGGTGGTGTTGTTCCCATGTGCCTGCTGCTCTTGTCCTTCTAGGTGGTAGAGGTCGCGGGTTTGGGAGGTGCTGTCGAAGAAGCCTTGGCGAGTTGCTGCAGTGCATCCTGTGGATGGTACACACTGCAGCCACAGTGCGCCGGTGGTGAAGGGAGTGAATGTTTAGGGTGATGGATGGGGTGCCAATCAAGCGGGCTGCTTTATCTTGGATGGTGTCGAGCTTCTTGAGTGTTGTTGGAGCTGCACTCATCCAGGCAAGTGGAGAGTATTCCATCACACTCCTGACTTGTGCCTTGTAGATGGTGGAAAGGCTTTGGGGAGTCAGGAGGTGAGTCACTCGCCGCAGAACACCCAGCCTCTGACCTGCTCTCGTAGCCACAGTATTTATATGGCTGGTCCAGTTCAGTTTCTGGTCAATGGTGACCACCAGGATGTTGATGGTGGGGGATTCGGCGATGGTAATGCCGTTGAATGTCAAGGGGAGGTGGTTAGACTTTCTCTTGTTGGAGATGGTCATTGCCTGGCACTTATCTGGCGCGAATGTTACTTGCCACTTATGAGCCCAAGCCTGGATGTTGTCCAGGTCTTGCTGCATGCGGGCTCGGACTGCTTCATTGAGGGGTTGCGAATGGAACTGAACACTGTGCAGTCATCAGCGAACATCCCCATTTCTGACCTTATGATGGAGGGAAGGTCATTGATGAAGCAGCTGAAGATGGTTGGGCCTAGGACACTGCCCTGAGGAACTCCTGCAGCAATGCCCTGGGGCTGAGATGATTGGCCTCCAACAACCACTACCATCTTCCTTTGTGCTAGGTATGACTCCAGCCACTGGAGAGTTTTCCCCCTGATTCCCATTGACTTCAATTTTACTAGGGCTCCTTGGTGCCACACTCGGTCAAATGCTGCCTTGATGTCAAGGGCAGTCACTCTCACCTCACCTCAGGAATTCAGCTCTTTTGTCCATGTTTGGACCAAGGCTGTAATAAGGTCTGGAGCCGAGTGGTCCTGGCGGAACCCAAACTGAGCATCGGTGAGCAGGTTATTGGTGAGTAAGTGCCGCTTGATAGCACTGTCGACGACACCTTCCATCACTTTGCTGATGATTGAGAGTAGACTGATGGGGCGGTAATTGGCCGGATTGGATTTGTCCTGCTTTTTGTGGACAGGACATACCTGGGCAATTTTCCACATTGTCGGGTAGATGCCAGTGTTGTAGCTGTACTGGAACAGCTTGGCTAGAGGCGCAGCTAGTTCTGGAGCACAAGTCTTCAGCACTACAGCTGGGATGTTGTCGGGGCCCATAGCCTTTGCTGTATCCAGTGCACTCAGCCGTTTCTTGATATCACGTGGAGTGAATCGAATTGGCCGAAGACTGGCTTCCGTGATGGTGGGGATATCGGGAGGAGGCCGAGATGGATCATCCACTCGGCACTTCTGGCTGAAGATGGTTGCAAACGCTTCAGCCTTGTCTTTTGCGCTGGGGCTGAGATGTTTGCAGAGCCTCCTCCTCCCGTTAGTTGTTTAATTGTCCACCACCATTCACGACTGGATGTGGCAGGACTGCAGAGCTTTGATCTGATCCGTTGGTTGTGGAATCGCTTAGCTCTGTCTATAGCATGTTGCTTCCGCTGTTTAGCATGCATGTAGTCCTGAGTTGTAGCTTCACCAGGTTGGTACCTCATTTTTAGGTACGCCTGGTGCTGCTCCTGGCATGCTCTTCTACACTCCTCATTGAACCAGGGTTGATCCCCTGGCTTGTTGGTAATGGTAGAGTGAGGAATATGCCGGGCCATGAGGTTACAGATTGTGCTGGAATACAATTCTGCTGCTGCTGATGGCCCACAGCGCCTCATGGATGCCCAATTTTGAGCTGCTAGACCCGTTCTGAATCTATCCCATTTAGCACGGTGGTAGTGCCACACAACACGTTGGATGGTGTCCTCAGTGCGAAGACGGGACTTCATCTCCACAAGGACTGTGCGGTGGTCACTCCCACCAATACTGTCATGGACAGATGCATTTGCGACAGGTAGATTGGTGAGGACAAGGTCAAGTAAGTTTTTCCCTCGTGTTGGTTCGCTCACCACCTGCCGCAGGCCCAGTCTAGCAGCTATGTCCTTCAGGACTCGGCCAGCTCGGTCAGTAGTGGTGCTACCGAGCCACTCTTGGTGATGGACATTGAAGTCCCCCACCCAGAGTACATTCTGTGCCCTTGCTACCCTCAGTGCTTCCTCCAAGTGGTGCTCAACATGGAGGAGGACTGATTCATCAGCTGAGGGAGGACGGTCGGTGGTAATCAGCAGGAGGTTTCCTTGCCCATGTTTGACCTGATGCCATGAGATTTCATGGGGTCCAGAGTCAATGTTGAGGACTCCCAGGGCCACTCCCTCCTGACTGTATATTACTGTACCGCCACCTCTGGTGGGTCTGTCCTGCCGGTGGGACAGGACATACCCAGGGATGGTGATGGAAGAGTCTGGGACGTTGGCTGAAAGATATGATTCTGTGAGTATGGCTATGTCAGGCTGTTGCTTGACTAGTCTGTGGGACAGCTCTCCAAATTTTGGCACAAGTCCCCAGATGTTAGTAAGGAGGACCTTGCAGGGTCGACTGGGCTTGGTGTTTTGCCGTTGTCGTGTCCGGTGCCTAGTGGTCCGATGCCGGGTGGTCCGTCCGGTTTTATTCTTATTATGACTTTTCGTAGCGAGATTTTACAACTGAGTGGCTTGCTAGGCCATTTCAGAGGGCAATTAAGAATCAACCACATTGCTGTGGGTCTGGAGTCACATATAGGCCAGACCGGGTAAGGACGGCAGGTTTCCTTCCCTAAAGGACATTAGTGAACCAGATGGGTTTTTACGACAATCCGGTAGTTTCATGGCCATCATCACTGATACTAGTATTTTAATTCCAGATTTGTATTTAATTAATTAATTAATTAATTGAATTTAAATTCGCCAGCTGCCGTGGCGGGATTTGAACTCATGACTCTGGATTTTAGTCCAGGCCTCTGGATTACTAGCCCAGTAACATAATCACTATGCTACCGTACCCTTATTCACTATTGTGCCTCCAGTGAAATCCACCAAATAGATGTTTTGACATTGTATGTCTTTTCACTACTGCAACATTGTGCCCCCTCCAGTTTAATAGCTGGAGCCTCCACTGTACTCCAGAAACTAATGTGTGCCAGGATGTCTCAGCATAATCGTGTGCTTTATGAAACTGGTCCATCCACTTATCAAAATGGGACAACTTCCTTCAGTCTAGTGGGCTGAGAACATCATAGTGCATACAAACAAGCTAATATTACCCTGACTGAGTACATGAGTTGACATTTATTGTGCCTTAGTCACAACAGCTTCCTTAATATAACAAGGGCATTATACTACTGAATTATTGAAGTTACTGCAGTGTGTAATAAATACCAGTCAGTGCTCAATTTTGCAGTGCTACATTGATAAAGATCACAGTTTCTCTGGTCACTCCTATATTAGAGGTGATAGTTTCTCTGGTCACTGTATATTAGATGCTATTTGTGTGTATTAATGCTTTAGCAACATCATAATCTTAGTCAGAAGATTTCCTTTGATTGCTATTTCTAGTGAAATCATAAACTTGTTCTTTAAAAAGCTTTTCTGATTTTGTTAGAAATACTAAACCTTACCACTAACACACAGTGACCAGAGGAAATCTTTTAGTTTCTCTGGTCACTCTATATTAGTAAGAAAGATTTCCCCTGGTCACTGTGTGTTAGTGGTAAGGTTTAGTATTTCTAACAAAATCAGAAAAGCTTTTTAAAGAACAAGTTTATGATTTCACTAGAAATAGCAATCAAAGGAAATCTTCTGACTAAGATTATGATGTTGCTAAAGCATTAATACACACAAATAGCATCTAATATACAGTGACCAGAGAAACTATCGCCTCTAATGTAGAGTGACCAGAGAAACTATCGCCTCTAATGTAGAGTGACCAGAGAAACTATCGCCTCTAATGTAGAGTGACCAGAGAAACTATCGCCTCTAATGTAGAGTGACCAGAGAAACTATCGCCTCTAATGTAGAGTGACCAGAGAAACTATCGCCTCTAATGTAGAGTGACCAGAGAAACTATCGCCTCTAATGTAGAGTGACCAGAGGAAATCTCCCCAGGTTGCTATATTTGTTTGCATCAAATGTAGTTCATTTTTCTTCTTTCATTCCATTGAACATATCGAAGAATCACAGGGATGCATTGCCTTTTAAAGTGAGTTTCTATCATCAGTAACGCTATAAAAAGTTAAGTTAATCTTCCTTTAACTTTATTGTATTTGTTTTATTTAGTTTTATATTCTGGTTAAAGCTAAATATAGAAGCCTGAAAAAGCATAATTCAGTGACAGAGACCTTTATATCTGTACAAACTATTTAAATTCTATAACTTATGTATTTTTTTTTCCCTAGTCCATGTTAGGTGCTGCATCACCTCAGCTACCGCTGGCCTATCAGCAGTCAGCATTGAACACAGAAGAGCTGGGTCCTTTCCTGCGATTATGTCTTATGGATCAAAGTTTCCCAGCATTTGTACAACAGGTGGAACATGAACTTAAAAAGCTCGTAGACGAGTGAATGGGAAGATGTTTTACCTTCATCCAGTTGGTGAAGAACCAAATAAGTAAACAATGTTGCAGAGGCAATACTGTTACTTTAACAGGCCCGCTGCGGAAGGGAATTCTACTAATTGCATTAATTTTCATTAATTCGTCCCACGTTTGAGTTTCTTCTGGACAACATATCTGTGGTAGTGCTGTATTTATTTTAGATGTTTCTATTTCTGATCATTAGTTTGCTAGTATCTTTAAACAATAATAAATTATTTCTTTAACAAACTTAAGCTTTAAATAGCTGTTTATTTTCATTAAGTCTTACTCGCTGACATTATTTAGGTTTTTAAAATTGTGAAGAAGTTTTTAAGGGAGGTGTCTAACCTTAATTCAGGCTGTACGTTTAGTGTTTCTATTTAGCATTAGTGCTATAGCTCCCTTGTTGGCCCAGTGGGTAGAGACACAGGTCAGTATAGTATGAAGCCATATAGACTAGAATGACACAGGTTCAGTACTTGGGCTGTGCTCAGTTGGATATCTTGACATTGATGGATATTGTTGCATTGTCAGTTGGGTCACTGCCACTGGCTTCAATATCCCTAGATGAGGATTAGGAAAAAAAAAATCACTTGGGATTCCCAAAACCCAACCCTGAAAGTGTGTTGGGTGTGGACAAAAGATGAGGTTGGGATTGAGTGTAGCTGCAATGCCCTGTATGGTAAAATAGCCTGCAGAAACTCACTCTCTCGGGTTACATATCAAATATGCCCACTTGGCTGAGGAACGGGAGAGCAGGGACAAGGGGCTGAATGGCCTACTTCTGTTCCTATGATCACCAAAAAGAGGAATAAATAGGGAATGAAAAGAAGAATATACTTCATTAAATATTAGTGACCAAACTTAAGGAATCTTGGAATTAAACACCAGGAGGCAGTGTTGTACAAAGACAGGCTTAATATTTGAATAGTCAATGCTGCGCACATGAATTTTCTTCAGAGAAATAGCCTTCACAGGGAGTGGAGTAATGTCAACTGTATGTATCCAAAGCAAATTGAAGTAAAACCTGTTCCTTTCAGAAACTCTTTTATTCCTTAGTTGTGAAAAAGAATCAGTTGTTCTGGGAAGTATAAAAGAATGAGGAAATTAGGTGGAATTTGACAGTTCGTTCTTTTTCACTTGACACGATTGGATCAATGCAATAGCACTTACCAGTTTTGCCAAACAAAGAGTTGCCAAACAGCTCTTGCACCATTTATTGCTCATAGGCATAAGTCTTGTCGATTGTAGGAGTGATGTTGGTCCGGAAATTGCTACAATGGTGGATTTGGTTGCGAATGACGTTAATTGGATTGTTCTGCTCACCATTTACGTCACACCATGCTTGCACCACAAATCATGGACTGACAATATGATAACGGCTCAGTGATGTCAACGGGCCAGAAATTGCTGCAATGATGCATCTCGCTGCAATTGAGGTGAATTCGTCTTTTTAACCTCACCGTTCACATCGCATTAATTTTTCAGCGCAAATTGCTGGAATGTCAAAACAATAACGGCGCAGCGACGTCCGTATTGCATCTGTGACCTCATGAACATCGTGCCCAATGGCTTATCACCCTTAGCAACCACATGGCACTATTAGAAGCTGAAAACAGTACCTCGGCCAGGCGCTCTGCCTCCATAAGTAGATCTCCTTTATGGTCGCTAATCGGTCCCACCCCTCCTCTTACTACCCGTTTACTATTTATATGCTTATAGAAGACTTTTGGATTCCCTTTTATGTTGACCGCCAGTCTATTCTCATACTCTTTGCCCCTCTTATTTCCTTTTTCACTTCCCCTCTGAACTTTCTATATTCTGCCTGGTTCTCTCTTGTGTTATCAATCTGACATCTGTCAGATGCCCTCTTTTTTCCGATTCATCTTACTCTCTATCTCTTTTGTCATTCTGGCTTTAGTTGCCCTACCTTTCTCCCTCGTGGGAATGTACCGAGACTGTACCAGAACTATCTCTTCTTTAAAGGCCGACCACTGTTCAATTACAGTTTTGCACCTCCCTGTAATTTTCCTGCAAATTTGTTCCTCTATATCCTTCCCCCTAGTTGGTGGCCTATAGAATACACCCAGTAGTGTAATGGCACCTCTATTGTTTCTCAACTCTAACTAAATAGATTCTGTCCTTGACCCCTCAAAGGCATCATCTGTCTCCAGCACTGCAATATTCTCCTTAATCCCCCCCCCCCCCCCTCCTTTCTTTCCTTCCCTATCTTCCCTGAGCACCTTGTATCCAGGAATATTTAGTACTCAGTCCTGCCTTTTTTAAGCCAGGTCTCCGTTATCGCCACAACATCGTATTCCCATGTGGCTATTTGCGCCTGCAGCTCACCAACCTTGTTTACCACGCTTCGTGCGTTTACACACATGCACTGCAAACCAGTCTTAGACTTTCTTGTACACTCCCTTAGTCTGACCCCATCTAATACTGTACTATTACTTGCTCTAGTGCTATCTTTTTCTCCCGATCCTTTGTGCCCCTTGTTTCTCCTTTCCAATGCTACATCCTGGTGCCCATCCCCCTGTCTTGCAGGAATTATTTTTTTGTGTCTTAGTGCCGCCTCTAAGGGTGTTCCTTTGCAGTCACAGTGTAGTTGTCAGAGATTTTATATAATTAAGCAGTTCCTTCTGTGCCTCTTTGGAACGAATAAACAAATCAGCCCAGACCCAATCTTTTTTCGTCGACTTAAAGCAGGCTTTATCTGACAAATTTGAGTGATCTACCCTCCTGTTGTTTGTGACGCTCTGCATGACTTACAGAGAACAAGTTTTCACAAGGTATGTTATTCTTGCTTTCTTACAATACTTTTTATTCTATTTTATTTAACATTTTTTAACTTTTCATGTTGAATACAAATGGATCTACTCCGTAGCTAAGTCTGATATATTATCATGCAATGTAAAAGTTAGTGGATTATATACACACACACACATAATATATATAAATTCTATATATAATATAAAAATTAAATTTTATATAATATATATATTGATTTGGTATGAGTGGAAACCAGCACTTTCAATCAGAAACTGACATTGTTAATGCTTCTAGAACCCATGGCTTTGCTCACAATGAGCCAGTGGAATCTTTAAGTATCTGTCTCTGGCCTCTTCATGTTTCTGCTTCTATCTCTCCCTCTTTCTCTCCTCTTTATCTTCTCTATCATATCTCCTACTGAACGGACACCGCGCAACAATCGCCAAACAGGAGGGTTCCCTCCCAGTCGGGGAACACTTCAGCAGTCATGGACATTCATCCACCGACCTTCGGGTAAGCGTACTCCAAGGCGGCCTTCGAGACACACGACAACGCAAAATTGTCGAGCAGAAATTGATAGCCAAGTTCCGCACCCATGAGGACGGCCTCAACCGGGATCTTGGGTTCATGTCACGCTACACGTTACCCCACCAGCGAACAAATGTTATCTGTTTTTAATATAACGGGTCAGTTGCTGTCTTTTCTATGTTTCTACCTCTCTATCTCTTTTTTTTTTGTTTGTTGTTTTTTTTGGTGATTTGTATATTCTGAGAACTTGCAGGTAACACCTGTCTGGCTGCACACTGATTGCCTTGGCAACGGGCAGTTGAAAAAACTGTCTGTAATCACCAAGCATTGTTCTGTGAATTATAAATGCGATTTCATTTCGAGGATTTCATTTCCACATCGTTCACCTGAGGAAGGAGGTAGCCTCCGAAAGCTTGTGAATTTAAAATAAAATTGCTGGACTATAACTTGGTGTTGTAAAATTGTTTACAAATATCTCCTACTGCTTTGTTTCTCTTTTCTGTTTCTCTCTCTACTCTCATGCTTCTGCTGTTTCACTGTTATTCTTCTCTTTTGCTGCTTTTCTGTTTCTCCGTCTTTCCCTTCCTTTCTATCCCTGTGCTTTTCCATTTCTGTCTGTCTCATTTTCTTCTCTCATTTCGGGTGGCAAGTAATGGGTGAAGGGTCTCTGGTGCAGAGAGGGATATGGCAAATGGCAACTCACTACCTGGCCGTAAAACTGCCATTGTAAATCAGCCATCAGTTTCTATAATGGACGGCCAAACTCCAATTTTATGCCCAGACAGCTAGTTGAAAATCTACCCCATAGCCTTCTCTCAGTGGTAGCAATCTTACCTCTGTCAGCCCCATTCTAGGACTGGAGCACATAGCATAGATTGAAACTTCAGTGCAGGACTGAGGGAGTATTGAATTGTCGGAGGTGCCATCTTTCAGATGAGATGTTAAACTGAGGCTCCATCTATCCCCATGGGTGGGTATTTTAAGAAGAGCAGAGGAGTTCTCCCATTTATCCCTCAACCAATGTCACCAAAAAATGGATTTACTTGCTATTCAGCTTGTTGCTGTTTGTAAGGCTTTGCTATGTGCAAGTTGCCTATTGCTTTTCCCTACATTACAACAGTGAATACATTTCAGCAGTACTTTAATGGCTGCAAAGCACTTTAGGATGTCCTGTAATGGCTGAAGGTGCTTTATAAGTGCATGCTGTTTCTTTACTGAGTGCTTAGCAAGTGTCTCTAAGCTTTAACAACTGTTTCCAAGTTCGTACCTCAGCCAGAGGACCCTTTGGTGAGGAAGAGCATAGACGAGTTGGTTTAGAGTTGGCTCCGTTATTGACACTGGAAACAGTGATCCAGTGGAATCTAGAGCTGGCCCCGTAGAATGAAAGTGTGGATTTATGATGGTATTGGACAGCATCAAATAGGCGCTGATGCCAACCCAGCATCAATTGAATGGCAATACTGGTATTGGATACGTTGAACATTGAGGTGCATGTGGTGAGTCACCACTGGGAAAACACAAGGAGAAAAGACTAGATACTGGATGAGTCCTGATGCTGGTTTCGACAGCAACCATTTTTGGGGATGGTGGCACTAGGTAGCTCTGACATCATTCAACAGCCAGGAGAGCATCATCGTCTGTTGAAGCTGCTAACACTTGTGGAAAGGTAATATGAGGATTCTGAGGAATGGAAATTACTGGTTCTAAATGGGTTCCGACTCCAGTAAATGGACCTTGGCTTTGGTGCCAAGTTAAGACAGGGAAGACACTGGATAGGCTTTTATATCAACTACAGGGAGATAAAAGCAGAAGCCAGAGGTCAATTTATAAAAAGCTGTGCAAATTACTTTCTTGTGTTACTTTAATTTTTAATCCTGAACTATGTTCATATTATAATTATTACTCTGTTCCTTTGAAGTAAAACTACTTTCCTGCTAAGGGTGTTGTATTGGCATTCTGAAGGGGGTTTAAGTCATGGTTACCTGTGTACTTTATTAAAAATCTTACGCATGCCTGTGTGTCCTCTAACCTTACTTCACCTGAAGCCTACACTTAGTTTTAAACTTGACTTCCCATATACAATGCCTCAGGAGATCAACTAATTTATTGGACAAAGCTGAATTGATCAAAATAGAGTCTGACTATAAATACAAGCAGCAAACCTCAGGCTTTGCTTCTCAGTAAAAGTGACCTTGGATTCAGCTCACTCTCAAGTTACCTTTCTGTTTTGTCCAGGCTAATCATAGTTATTCCAACCTTTCTCTATAATCTTCATGCGTATAGTGATTGATTAAACCACGTAGGAATATGTGTTTTCCAGTAAATATATTAAAGAGAAAATAATTTCCTAATTCTTGGGACTTTTTTTTTCCTTTGAAGATTTATTAGGCGAGAAACGTCAGTATTAACACCTGAAATCGGCATAACACAAAGCATTTATATTTCTCACAGCTGCACTAGAACCAACTAAAAAGGAATATAATACACCACTAAACCCATCTATCTTTATTTCTAGTTACTGTTGCTAGTTCTTTACTAAAATTACCTCCTTTAATCTTCCCCCCCCCCCCCCCCCCCCTATTCTGAAGGCGGATTTATATGGAAAACAGTTCCTCGGGTGCTGCTAACACCTTGACACCTCATCCATGACCAGTCTAGATATGTAAACCCAGACAGTGGGATTCAAGAAAGTATTCAACTGTTTCAGAATTATTAGTTCGCTAGTGAATCCCTGCTGGCGTTGGCCACAGAAAGTCAGGACAAAGAGAGTTTTCCTCAGAGCACATTAGATCTAGGTGTACGTAGGGGGATCTGCTGCTTCTGGAGCCTATGACGATCTATCTAATGGTTGGTGTGTGGCGTGACTGTGTGACAGGTAGCTTTACAGTGAGAAAATCTATTGAGATGCCACTAACGTGCATGACAGAACGATGGTGCTCAAATCTGAAGTGCGTGACATGCATAACAAATTTAATATATTTTAGATGCTGCATAATTAAAGTATGGAAACCATCTTTTGATTTCAACCAAGCTCAGTGCTGTCTTGTCCTGATGTGCCCACATGCACACACACATTTTACAAATAGCAACTATAGGACAGCAATCAGGAGCAAGAGCCCAGGCTGGTTTTCCTTTCCCTAACCCAGGGATACCAAGGCCAATTGGAGCCCTTTCGCTGTCCAGTCTGAGATTAAATAATGCAGCAGAGACTGGGGATTGAACCTGGCAACTCCCTGGTGTGTAGAGCTGAGTTACGAATTCCCAAAGTATTATTTTAACACATGGCATAAAAAATGACTTAACATCCCACGAGGACACTGAGCAGAATGTTGTACTTTAAAATCCAGCTCCTCACATAATAAAATCCCTATCAATCATTTCCATCTGTGCGTCTTAGCCAACCAGCTCTATGAAACAATTGCCTTATTAGTTTCAGAATTATAAATACCTGCTGCATAATTAAAATATGAAAATCATCTTTTGATTTCAAAGCGTAACGAACCCATATTGTTACTAACTATGCATGAGAAAGTTAATGATTTTTTAGCTCAAAATCACTTATAAATTAACTTTGCACAACTTTTTTACTCATTACAAATGAAGAGTGTAAATTTGAAATAAAAATTTACATTTTAAGAGGACTCAAATGGCAGCGATGAAATTTAATCAGTTCATTACAACTAATGAAGGGAGAAATATTTATCCCATCAGTGGGGTTCAGATGATCTTATAAACTATAAGAGCAGATCTTAATTCCATACTATCTGAATCCCAAGACTCCAACTTGTGTTCTTATAGTATATATTGTGGAGGGTTGGCCTTGTTTAATCCTGAGCAAGATTTTATTTTACTAGTGGGTGTGATGGCAAACAGTGATGGATGGCAGGTGCTTGTGATCATTTCAAATGGTTCAAACCGAGAATGTACAGCACAGAAACAGGCCATTCGACCCAACTGGTCCATGCTGGTGTTTATGCTCCGCACGAGCCTCATCCCACCTCTCTTTCATCTAATTCTGCCAGCATAATCTTCTATTCCTTTCTCTCTCGTGTGTTTATCCAGCTTTCCCTTAAATGTATCTATGCTATTCACCTCAACTACTCCTTGTGGTAGTGAGTTCCACATTCTCACCACTCCCTGGGTTAAGAAGTTCCTCCTGAATTCACTATTGGATTTATTGGTGACTATCTTATAATTATGACCCCCTAGTTGTGGACTCCCCCACAAGTGGAAACATTTTCTCTATGCCTACCCTATCAAACTTGCATCGTACTTTGCATCAGACTTTACCAAGGAAGAAGATGCTGCCAGAGTCTCGGTAAGGAAGATAAAGTTAAGATACTGGATGGGCTAAAAATTGAGAAAGAAGAGGTACGAGAAAGGCTAGCTGTACTTAAAATAGATAAGTCACCTGGTTCAGATGGGATGCACCCTAGGATGCTTAGAGAAGTAAGAGGGGAAATTGCGGAGGTACTGGCCATAATCTTCCAGACATGCATACGAACACACTAATTAAGAGCAGGAGTAGGCCATTTGGCCCCTCGAGCCTGCTGTGCTATTTGATAAGATCATGGCTGATCTGATTGCGACTTCGACCCTACTTTCCTGTCTACCTACTATAACCTTAGATACGAGGGTGGTACCATAGGACTGGAGAATTGCAAATGTTACACCCTTGTTCAAAAAAGAGTGTAAAGATAAACCCAGCAACTATAGGCCAGTCAGTTTAACCTCGGTGATGGGGAAACGATAATCCAGGACAGAATTAACAGTCACTTGGACGAGTGTGGATTGATTAGGGAAAGCCAGCATGGATTTGTTAAAGGCAAATCGTGTTTAACCAACTTGATAGAGTTTTTTGATGAGGTAACAGAGAGGGTCGATGAGGGCAATGCAGTTGATGTGGTGTATATGGATTTTCAAAAAGCGTTTGATAAAGTGCCACATGGTAGGCTTGCTATTAAGATTGCGGCCCATGGAATAAAGGGGGCAATAGCAACATGGATATAGATTTGACTAAATGACAAGAAACAGAGAGTAGTGGTGAACGGTTGTTTTTCGGACTGGAGGGAGGTTTATAGTGGTGTTCCCCAGGGGTCGGTGCTGGGACCACTGCTTTTCTTGATATATATTAATGACTTGGACTTGGCTGTACAGGGCACAATTTCAAAATTTGCAGATGAAACAAAACTTGGAAGGGTAGTGAACAGTGAGAAGGATAGTGATAGACTTCAAGACGATATAGACATGCTGCTGGCATGGGCAGACAGGTGGCAGATGAAGTTTAATGCAGAAAAATGCGAGGTGATGCATTTCGGTAGGAAAAATGAGGAGAGGCAATATAAACTGGAGGGCACAATTCTAAAAGGGGTAGAGGAACAGAGGGATCTGGGGGTGTATGTGCACAAATTGTTGAAGGTGGCAGGGCAGGTTGAGAATGCTCTTAAAAAAGCATATGGGGTCCTGGGCTTTATAAATAGAGGCATAGAGTACAAAAGCAAGGAAGTCATGATGAACCTTTATAAAACACTGGTTCGGCCACAACTGGAATATTGTGTCCAGTTCTGGGCACCGCACTTTAGGAAGGATGTGAAGTCCTTAGAGAGGGTGCAGAAGAGATTTACTAGAATGATTCCAGGGATGAGGGACTTTAGTTACGTGGATAGACTGGAGAAGCTGGGGTTGTTCTCCTTGGAACAGAGAAGGTTGAGAGGAGATTTGATAGAGGTATTCAAAATCATGAAGGATCTAGGCAGAGTAGATAGAGAGTAACTGTTCCCATTGGCGGAAGGGTCAAGAACCAGAGGGCAGAGATTTAAGGTGATTGGCAAAGTAACCAGAGGTGACATGAGGAAAAACTTTTTTACACAGCAAGTGGTTATGATCTGGAATGCACTGCCTGAGGGGGTGGTGGAGGCAGATTCAATCGTGGCCTTCAAAAGGGAACTGGACAAGTACTTGAAATGAAAACATTTGCAGGGCTACGGGGATAGGGCGGGGGAGTGGGACTAGCTGGATTGCTTGTGCATAGAGCCGGGGCAGACTCGATGGGCCGAATGGCCTCCCTCCGTGCTGTAACCTTTCCATGATTCTGTAATTCTAAACCCTTTCATAATTTTTAAAGACCTCTATCAGGTCACATCTCAGCCTTTCCTTTTCTAGAAAAAAGAGCCCCAGCCTGCCCAGTCTTTCCTGATAGTTCTAACCTTTCAGATCTGGTATCATCCTTGTAAATCTTTTTTGCACCTTCCCCAGTGCCTCGATATTGTTTTTATAATATGGAGACCAAAACTGTGCACAGAGGTGCTACTTGTATTGCACAAATTGAATTGCACTGGTGTCAGGCTTTATTTTATTGCATTTAAAAGAGCACTAGCAAATTCTACATGTAATACACATTAATACATTCTGTTCCATGTATATTTCTTTACTATAGTTGACAAATTAATGAGGAGACTCCAAATTCCATAACTTTAAAAGTTTGAAGTTGGAAGAGAATGACAGCGAGGAATAACATGACGCCACTCGTCATCTCCTGGACCCTGTTACTTTGTCGCCCTTCATTTACCAGTAAGTAATTCTGCAAATGTAATTCAGAAATTGAATTTGTTGCAAAAGAAATGGAACATTTATTGCTGACTTACTTTTAAATAAGGGAGTCCCAAAGGACACGATATTTGTACCATGGACCTGACTGAATAGTGCCTGAACAATTAAGTCTTTGGGGCTGATTTTCGATTACTGGCATAATTCTGTCCTGAATGGTTAGGAACAAATGCAAACCTAGCCAGAGTAGCAATGTGCTAGTAACGCACAATTTTCCAGGGTCAGCTTATTTGCATAACTATTCACTGTTCCAGCTGCAGATTTGGACATCTGCGGGGAGGTAGCCGAGTGATGGGACCAGAAAGTTGCATGCGGATGAAATTTAAAGCGAAGTGGCAGAATAGTGGTAAAAAAATGCTTTCAGGCTTTGGAAAGGCTGAAAAGGCATTTCGACCCATTGGCAGTCTCTGTCAAGGCTAAAGGGTTGGAGTATGAATAAATGGCAGGCAAAAATAAAAGGAGATCAAACCCAGGGTGCAGTCATGAATGCGCAGGTAAGTGGTGGAGCAGCTCAGCGTCTGACCTCTTGTCTGATGGCTGCTGAAGTGGAGATGGTGCTACATGGGGTGTTTGTGAGGACAATAGCCCTGTTTGCCACCCCCATTGGTCAGCACGCCTAAAAGGAGCCAGGGACAAGTTTGAGGCCGTGGCTGACTGTTATTGTCATTGGCTATGCCAGCTGTATGATCCATGTTAGCTGCAGGTTTCTCTGCAGCAGAGGCTCTACATCTGGATCTCTGTTGACCCAGTGGCTGTGAAGGCAGTTCTCCCTTGGCCGTTGCAAAGTAGCCATGCTGGAACCTGGAGAAATGGTTGGTGGTATCTTGGTGTGATGTGGCCAGTCAGGCAGTGCTGGCTGTTCATCACCCTGACGTGCCTTCTTTCACACAACGCCACTGAAACCACAATATACTGTGTGATTGGCAAGCTTCTGAAGAACCATCAGTGAGTCAGGCCTTTATCTCCGCCATCATGTCTGCTGCTAGAACTTATCTTGAGAGTTGGAGCCTTTGCATGTACTAATCCTATGCCAAAATAAGCTTTGTGCACCCTTGTCCATAGATGAGGGTGTGATGTGGGCACAGATCACATCTGGTGCAGTTTGACCTGACTGGTATCTCTCCATTGGTCTTCCTTCTCCCAGAAATTCACACATTGGACAATTCCCATTGGGAACCCATTGGTGGTACTGATGGAGGTGTAGGGGTAAAAGGAAGCAGCTGAGCAATTATCACAAAGGCTGATGGAAGTCAAAGTGGCAGAAGAGATTATAACAAAAACAAACTGAAGAAAAGCAGTCCAGAAATCACCTTAAAACTGCTGACTGAATCTTCCTACAATCCCCTATAAATGAATGTCATCTACAGTTGATTCCTTAGCAACCCTGGGCAGCTATCATAAGATTGGCACCTGGCACCCTGCACATTCAAACATCGGAGAATGAAGTGATAGCATTCTGGCCTCACTTTAATAGCTTAAAGGAGTTTTAGTGGGATCTTCCTGTCCTGTTTGAAATGCCAGCAGCAAACAACAACAACAACTCGCATTTATATAGCACCATTAACATAGTAAAACATTCTAAGGCACTTCACAGGAGCGATTATCAAACAAAATTTGACACCGAGCCACATAAGGAGATGTTAGGACAGGTGACCAAAAGCTTGGTCAAAGAGGTAGGTCAAACAGGGTGGAGACTTGGGGTAATGGGGCTTCACTCCTTTTAGGTCCATTTGGCCGTGAGTACGCCAGTTACGGGGTGTAACGGATATGAAATTTGCGACCATTAGGTCCTGTCCTTGAATTATATGCATACTACATCATAGGAGACCCCCCCCCGATGGCCTCTCTTTACACCATTTCTCTCCTTGGTTTATATGTTAACATGCATTCTATTGTTTTACTATTTTTTTGCTGGTTAAGATGAGGATGTTAGTGCTGGGAAATGAAACACTTTCCCAGTTCAAGCTGGCAGGTGCAGTACAGTGGAAGCAGAGTTAAATGCACATTTTAAAAAATTTTGGTGGGGCTTTCGGATGACCCGTTGCTGGGCAGGTTTTGATCATGGATTGTGGGGCTTGGGGAATGTATTTGTTTATATGCAGTAGGAATCGCTTGGGGTGGGAGAGCACAGAGTTGAGTGAATAATGCTGTAACCATGGGTACTACTGGGAGAAAGTGCTTTTATGGCCTGCTGGCTGTGACTCACTCAAATTAGTTTGCCAGGCTGTGAAAAGAAGTTTTGCAGTCGCATTGTCCATATACATCACAACAGTACAATGGCAACCACATTTTTGGGATGTTGCCTAGAAATGCAAAGCATAATATTAATGCTTGAGACAAATAGTTAAAGAATTGCTCAGAAATATTTAGCATAGGATGACAGATGGAATGAGAGATTAAACATGCTACTTAGCAGCACATCTTAAGGTTGCCTTCAGCAATTTGAAGAAAATATAAAACAATTAAACATTGAATGTTGGGTGCACATCTTGGTTTAATTACACAGCCAGTGTTTTGTATTCTGTTTCACCTTTCACTGAAGCACGGATGATTATTTCGAAGCCAGAGATAAAGACTGATTGTGTAGCTCAATATTTGCTTTAAGAACTTGAATTACTATTGCTAATCAACACGTTAAAACTATACAATAAAAACAGAAAGTGCTGGAAATATGCAGTAGGTCCCTCAGTGTCTGGAAGTAGAAAAGCCAAGTTAATGTTTCTGGTAGAGGCATTTTATCTGAGCTGTCGCATAGAAGTGAGTGAACACTGAGCAGGAATAGAAGTGTTGGGGATGATGACCAATACATGGCCATGGGCTTTGAGGAGGCTTTGGGAGGTGGGGAGAGAAGTTGCAAGATGAAGAGGTTCTGGGAGAGAATTTGAGACAGTGCAACAGAGATGGATGAAGGTTCTGCTATCAAAAGAGGAGGAGAGTGGCAGGGAGATGTACTGGAGATCAAAGTCAGAGGACCATAGGTTGGGACTTAGGGTTAGAGGAGCTAGGGAGGGAAAGCTTGATGTTTGCGGGCTGGTCCTGGTGCAGATTAGCTGATGCTTTTGCCTGCATAACAATAGTCACTGGACTCCAAAACCTAACTCATTTGTGTGAAGTCATTTTTAAGAAGTTTGGGTGAATGGATCCAATATAAATGGATTATACTTTTGGCATTTGACATTTGGCATTTCAGGAAAAAATACTGTTGGATAAAACTAATATCAATATTTAAGTATTTAATCAATACTTAAATGAAATAAATGAATAGGATGATTCCAGAACTGAGAGGATATACTTATCAGGAAAGGCTGAACAGGCTGGGGCTCTTTTCTCTAGAAAAGAGAAGGCTGAAGGGTTTGATAAGTTAGACATATAGAAGATATTTCTACTTGTGGGGGAGTTCAAAACTAGAGACCAGAAATATAAGATAGTCACCAATGAAGCCAATAGGGAATTCAGGAGAAACTTCTTTACCCAGAGAGTGGTGAGAATGTGGAACTTACTACCACAAGGAGTAGTTGAGGCGAATAGCATAGATGCCTTTAAGGGGAAGCTAGATAAACACATGAGGGAGAAAGGAATGGAAGGATGAAAGAGGGGTGGGAGGAGGTTGGTGTGGAGCATAAACGCCAGCATGGACCATTTGGGCCGAATGGCCTGTTTCTGTGCTGCAAACTCAATGTAATAAAATATTTAGATACGTTGGAGTAGAATTTCATCTTCCCTGTCTGGGTGGTAATCTGGTAAAGCAGATCGCCTGGTGTTTCTAGAACTTGCCCGATTACAGTGGGTTATCGACAGATTACTGCCCATGTAGTGAAGACAAAAATCTACCCCGGTTTGTACAATATAACATTAAGGCTTATGAATCTGAAGCAGCTTGCAAAACAAAACAAAAAAAACTTTGAAATGCATTTCTAAAAATAATTTTGTTTGCACAAAAAATTAGCACAAGTTAAAAGGTATGAGCAGCTATCTATTGAAATGTCTATTAGTTCTTTTTTTGCTTGTTCAATTTTGATTCGATTAATAATGAAAATCTGAGCAACGTATTATTGAGTAGGATCATTTCAACTTTGACCATACAGTTTCATTTTGCTTTAGGTGCTGTATTGAACTGGGAGATCCAACGGTACGATGGATGGTACAACAATCTAGCACATCACAGCAGGGGTACAGTGGGTAAGGGATTCTTTTTGACTCCAAGTTAACTATCGAGTAAAGGCATCCTTACAACAGTCTGTCTAAACAGCTGGTCCACCTGCGTGCATGAACCTGGAATAAAGGATTTCTTTCATCAAGGTAAAACTTGGAGGACACCCAACTGGAACCCGCCCAAATCATAATCTTACAATCTGCCACTGGAAACATTTGCGATATTAAGTAATAGTTCCACACTGAGGATGAGTAGAATTCAGGCAATCCAATGGCTCAGAGGTAATCAATCTGTCTCTTAAACCACACAAATGAGAATACAAGTTTGTTGATCTCAGCCACAATTGGCTTGTAGGGGCCTGGATTAGTGAAGGGTTCTTACTTTAAACAGAAATCCCCACTGGAAGCGTACACGTGGATGCTGGCTGAGGACAAGATCGAGCTTGACCATGAAGCCCTTCAAGGTTGGATAGCTTGCAGGCACTCACTTTTTTTGGCTCACACGTGAATCCTGGCCACTTTGTTGAGGAAGCAAAGTGTTACTGGCACACGTGAGATCTTATTTCAGTGAGTCAATGCCTCCAGGAGAGGAGGGAACGGAAGAAAATTTGGGAGTTTTGTTCTAGACAATAGCTGAATTAAAATTTTAAAAGAATGTACGGTATCTCAAAATAGCACATAATTTGAATAAACCAGCAGAGAAGGAGAGGTAGCAGGAAGCAGACCTCACCACTGAATGTCAACTGAGAAGCCCAATACTTACTAAAGCTTTAAGAAGTTTGTTTTAAAGGCGATTTTCAAAAATGTTACATTACTGTATTCCTTTCAGGTGCCCCCTTTGTACGCCTGTTACCTGCTAATTACGCTGACGGAGTTTACACGGTCTTACAGGAGCCAGAGTTACCAAATCCACGGAGCATCAGCAATGTAGCAATGAAGGGAACATCGGGAATACAGTGTGACAGAAACAGAACTGTCCTGTTTGTTTACTTTGGTAAGCTGGCTTGGAATTTTTGGGGACATATGTAGAATTGCTGCGGATTGGAAATGTTTTGTAAAATAAACTCGCTCTCTTTTTCCTTTTGGCGCACAACTCATGGTTGGGGGTTCAAATAAAAGTAGTGCTTACAAATAGCAGTCACAAAGACGGTTTATGCGCGTATACAGAGTGAATCCATCACACTCTGATACCAATTTTAGGAACTAGAGATATACACTGCAAGAAAAATTGAATACAGCTACGCTTCTGGGCTATGGGCTCTGGGTCTCTACGGTGACTGTGTCCTATCCTATAGCATTAAAAAGGCCTTAAAGCCACACTATGCTCACAACACACAATGCTACATACTCCAAGTGGCAATAAAAATTTCACACAAAGAAAGAAAGAACTTGCATTTATATAGCACCTTTTATGATAGTTACTTCACAGCCAATTAACTCTTTTTGAAGTGTAGTTACTTTTGTTATGTAGGCAAACGTGGCAGCCAAAGTGCGCACAGCAAGGTCCCACAAACATCAATGAGATAAATGACCAGATAATCTGTTTTAGCGATGATGATTGAGAGATAAATATTGGCCAGGACAACTCCCTCCTCTTTTTCAAATAATGTCCTGCAGTCTTCCACATCAACTTTAGAAGGCAGACAGGGTTTCAATTTGACACCTCATGTGAAAGACAGCACCTCCAACAGTGCAGTACTCCATCAGTACAGGACTGAAGTGTCAGCCCTGGGCCATGAGCTCACAGATTTCTGATTCAGAGGCAAGAATGTCACCACTGTGTCAAGGCTGAAGCCACATGCTGCACAATTGAAACTACTGAAGTGACTTGAATCCTTTGAGTGCTGATGATGAAGTAACTCAGGGGATCTCCGTTCCCTATGCCTCTAAGGAGTTACACTATGGCTGATTGGAGCTGTTGAAAATTGGCCTGCTTTTCACACAATAATTTGATCTAGCCACTCCAGTGATGTGACCAGGTCAAAATTTTTTTTCATTCGTTCGTGGGATGTGGGCGTTGCTGGCGAGGCCGGCATTTATTGCCCATCCCTAATTGCCCTTGAGAAGGTGGTGGTGAGCCGCCTTCTTGAACCGCTGCAGTCCGTGTGGTGACGGTTCTCCCACAGTGCTGTTAGGAAGGGAGTTCCAGGATTTTGACCCAGTGACGATTAAGGAACGGCGATATATTTCCAAGTCGGGATGGTGTGTGACTTGGAGGGGAATGTGCAGGTGGTGTTGTTCCCATGCGCCTGCTGCTCTTGTCCTTCTAGGTGGTAGAGGTCGCAGGTTTGGGAGGTGCTGTCGAAGAAGCCTTGGCGAGTTGCTGCAGTGCATCCTGTGGATGGTACACACTGCAGCCACAGTGCGCCGGTGGTGAAGAGAGTGAATGTTTAGGGTGGTGGATGGGGTGCCAATCACAGTTGAGAAAGGCATGGATGTTAGGGAACTTGGGGAAATAAATAGTGATGTCTTGAGGAGTGTACATATTACAGAGAGGGAGGTGCTGGAAGTCTTAACGCGCATCAAGGTAGATAAATCTCCGGGACCTGATGAAACGTGTCCCAGGACGTTATGGGAGGTTAGGGAGGAAATTGCGGGTCCCCTAGCAGAGATATTTGAATCATTGACAGCTACAGGTGAGGTGCCTGAAGATTGGAGGGTAGCAAATGTTGTGCCTTTGTTTAAGAAGGGCGGCAGGGAAAAGCCTGGGAACTACAGACCGGTGAGCCTGACATCTGTAGTGGGTAAGTTGTTTGAGGGTATTCTGAGAGACAGGATCTACAGGCATTTGGAGAGGCAGGGACTGATTAGGAACAGTCAGCATGGTTTTGTGAGTGGAAAATCATGTCTCACGAATTTGATTGAGTTTTTTGAAGGGGTAACCAAGAAGATAGATGAGGGCTGTGCAGTAGACGTGGTCTACATGGACTTTAGCAAAGCCTTTGACAAGGTACCGCATGGTAGGTTGTTACATAAGGTTAAATCTCACGGGATCCAAGGTGAGGTAACCAATTGGATACAAAATTGGATTGACGACAGAAGACAGAGGGTGGTTGTAGAGGGTTGTTTTTCAAACTGGAGGCCTGTGACCAGCGGTGTGCCTCAGGGATCGGTGCTGGGTCCGCTGTTATTTGTTATTTATATTAATGATTTGGATGAGAATTTAGGAGGCATGGTTAGTAAGTTTGCAGATGACACCAAGATTGGTGGCATTGTGGACAGTGAAGAAGGTTATCTAGGATTGCAACGGGATCTTGATAAATTGGGCCAGTGGGCCGATGAATGGCAGATGGAGTTTAATTTAGATAAATGTGAGGTGATGCATTTTGGTAGATCGAATCGGGCCAGGACCTACTCCGTTAATGGTAGGGCGCTGGGGAGAGTTATAGAACAAAGAGATCTGGGAGTACAGGTTCATAGCTCATTGAAAGTGGAGTCACAGGTGGATAGGGTGGTGAAGAAGGCATTCAGCATGCTTGGTTTCATTGGTCAGAACATTGAATACAGGAGTTGGGATGTCTTGTTGAAGTTGTACAAGACATAGGCCACACTTGGAATACTGTGTACAGTTCTGGTCACCCTATTATAGAAAGGATATTATTAAACTAGAAAGAGTGCAGAAAAGATTTACTAGGATGCTACTGGGACTTGATGGTTTGACTTATAGGGAGAGGTTGGATAGACTGAGACTTTTTTCCCTGGAGAGTAGGAGGTTTGGGGGTGATCTTATAGAAGTCTATAAAATAATGAGGGGCATAGATAAGGTAGAGGAGTCTATAACAAAGGGGCGTAGATTTAAGGTGAGAGGGGAGAGATACAAAAGGGTCCAGAGGGGCAATTTTTTCACTCAAAGGGTGGTGAGTGTCTGGAACGAGCTGCCAGAGGCAGTAGTAGAGGCGGGTACAATTTTGTCTTTCAAAAAGCATTTGGACAATTACATGGGTAAGATGGGTATAGAGGGATATGGGCCAAGTGCAGGCAATTGGGACTAGCTTAGTGGTATATACTGGGCGACATGGACATTTTGGGCCGAAGGGCCTGTTTCCATGTTGTAAACTTCTATGATTCTATGATTCTAAGCCAATCTCTTGATTGGCTAAAAAAAATGATTTAGACTGATGTGGCTCCCAACTTGATCTCAAACAAGAGAATGGAGGAGGCAGAAAAAAGAAACTTACCATGAGTGAACTAAAAGTTACGTTAGATCACTCAAATAATAAGTATAAAAGCATAAATAGTAAATGTAGAAGAAAGTGGATTAGAAAGAGGGAATGGGCTAAAGGAGAGACTCAGCAGATGGAAAGTTTTAATGCATCTTATTTTTGTTTAGATTGTTAAAATAGAGTTTTAATGGTATACAATATTGTCATTACTGTAGTAAAGCTATTCCTGACATTTGAATAATAATACTGTATCAGTACACTGGAACCTTGTTTGCTAGTGAATTCACAAGCGACTTTCTCCATCCTTGCAGTACAGGAGGTTCTGCTTTTCACTTGTTTATTCACCACACTGAATGGGACCCTGCTGGTGAATAATGGAAAAGTGGAAATTTATACAGATTATATCTCATTGAGTTTGCACTATGTGCTGATAAGACCCACACTTCTCCATTTTAAAAATGAGGTATTCTTGAAAAATTGCTGGAAGCCCAATTGCGACTGTTTATCCAAACCTCCAGCTGTGCTTCTGACCCTTTACTGAAAATGAGCTACGTGGGTGGTCACTTCAACTAGGGAATCTCAGCTCGCAATTACTTATCCTCCTGGACCTGGAATCTAGAGTCTGTGAAACATTCATTATAAATGCCTCAGGGGCATGTTGCAAAGTCTTTCCTGTTAATATTGTTAATATTCCTGTTAGGCAACCCAGGAAATAAGCTGACCAATCTTGTTCAACCCATTTGTTCAAGAGTTATGGTTTGTGATTTTGCTTTGGGCTGCTGTACCTTCACAGGTGGATAAATAAACTACAGCGCTGGCTTGCAGAGAAACATTACAGAGTGCGACAAACTGCTATACGGTCTTATCAAATCCATATACCATATATGAGAGTAATTTGGTGTCAGTGTTGGCTCAGTGGTGGCACTGTCTCCTCTGAGTCAGAAGGTCCTGGCTTCAGAGACTTGAGCACAAAATCTAAGCTGACAGTTCAGTGCAGTGCTGAGGGAGTGCTGCCCTGTCAGAGGTGCCGCCTTTCGGATGAGACGTTAAACCAAGGACCCGTCTGCCCTCTCAGAGCTTCCGGTGTCCTGGGCCAACATTTATCCCTCAATCAACATCACTGAAACAGATTATCTGGTCATTTATCTGATAGCTGTTTGTGGGACCTTGCTGTGCGCAAATTGGCTGCCACGTTTGCCTACATTAATCACATTTAAAAATTACTTCACTGGCTATGAAAAGATTTGGGACGACCTAAGCATGTGAAAGGTGCTATATAAATGCAAATCTCAAATTTACCACGAATGTCCCTTTATTGGGTAAATTCACGTCCCAGCGTGGAGCAGGACTTGGTGCTACAGTGTTAAGCACTCCTACCTACGGGAGATTGGGATTAGTGATACTAGAACCATAAAAGCATAAAACCATAGAAAAGGTACAGCACAGAAGGGGGCCATTTGGCCCATCATGTCCGCGCCGGCTCGAAGAATAACCAGGTGCCCATTCTAACCCCACCTTCCAGCACCCAGTCTGTAGCCCTGCAGCTTACAGCACTTTAGGTGCAGATCCAGGTACTTTTTTAAAAAGTTGAGGGTCCCTGCCTCTACCACCAATTCGGGCAGCGAATTCCATACACCCACCACCCTCTGTAAAAAAGTTTTTCCTCATGTCCCCTCTAATCCTTCCGACAATCAGCTTAAATCTATGTCCTCTAGTTCTTGAACTCTCCGCTAGGGGAAACAGGTACTTCCTGTCTACTCTATCTGGGCCCCTCATAATTTTGTACACCTCAATCAAGTCACCCCTCAGCCTCCTCTGCTCCAAGGAAAACAACCCCAGCCTATCCAATCTCTCCTCATAGCTGCAATTTTCAAGCCCTGGCAACACTCTTGTAAATATTCTCTGCACTCTCTCCAGAGCAATTACGTCCTTCCTGTAATGTGACCAGAACTGCGCACAATACTCCAGCTGTGGCCTTACCAGCGTTTTATACAGTTCCATCATTACATTTGCTAGTGCTGTTGGGGAAGGTTTAAACTAGAGTGGCAGGGGGATGGGAACCGGAGCAGGGAATAAAGTTGAGAGCAGCAAGAGAGGGGAAGACCCAGGGGAAATCTACAATACAAATAGTACAAACAGTTGTTCAAGAACAAGTGAAAGGGAAAAGCGTAGGGCAGCGGAAAGAAAGTGTACTTTAGGCACGACAGATAAAATAAAAACTAGAAGGCGTAAGGCGATTAACCCAGCATCAAAGCTGTGGCAGGGGGTTGGGAACCTGAGCAGGGAGACAGAGGAAAGTGTGTCAGGAAGGGACAGAAGGTATGGAGTAAAAGGTAAAGTGTTAAAAAAGGAAAAAGCAGGAACTAAGTGTCACAAAACATATTTGAAAGTTCTTTATCTGAATGCACGCAGCATTCATAACAAAATGGACAAGTTAACGGCACAAATAACTACGTATGGGTATGATCTTGTGGCCATTACAGAAACATGGCTACAGGGTGACAACGACTGGGAATTAAATATGCCAGGGTATTTAACAATCAGGAAGGACAGGCAGGAAGGAAGGGGAGGTGGGGTGGCTATGTTAATAAAGGAAGGAATCACTGTAATACAGAGAAATGATATTGGGACAAAGGATCAGGATAATGAAACAGTTTGGGTAGAGATAAGGAATAATAAGGGGGAAAACACACTAGTGGACGTCGTATATAGGCCTCCTAATAGTTGCAACTCTGCTGGAAGAAGTATTAATCAGGAAATAGTCGGGGCATGTAATATGGGAACAGCTATAATTATGGGGGATTTTAACTATCATATTAACTGGACAAATCAAATTGGGCAGGGCAGCCTTGAGGAAGAGTTTATTGAGTGTATTAGGGATGGATTTCTTGAGCAGTATGTAACTGATCCTACAAGGGGGCAAGCAACCTTGGACCTGGTCCTGTGTAATGAGCCAGGATTAATTAATAATGTCCTAGTTAAGGATCCCCTTGGAATGAGTGACCATAACATGGTTACATTCCATATCCAATTAGAGGGTGAGAAGGTTGGTTCTCAAACAAGCGTACTGAGCTTGAATAAAGGAGACTATGATGGTATGAGAGTGGAATTGATTAAAGTGGACTGGAAAAATAGATTAAAGGGTAAATCGGTACATGAGCAGTGGTGTTCATTTAAGGAGTTATTTTACAACTTTCAAAAAAAAAATATTCCACTGAGGAAAAAAGGGTGTAAAAGAAATGACAGCCATCCGTGGCTAAGTAAAGAAATTAAGGATAGTATCCGACTAAAAACAAGGACATATAAGGTAGCCAAACTTAGTGGGAGGATAGAAGATTGGGAAGTCTTCAAAAGACAGCAAAAAGTAACTAAAGGATTGATTAAGAAAGGGAAGATAGATTATGAAAATAAATTAGCAAAAAATATAAAAACAGATAGCAAGAGTTTCTACAGTTATATAAAAAGAAAAAGGGTGGCTAAGATGAGACCGGGAAATTAATGGTGGGAAACATGGAGATGGCAAAAATGCTGAACAAATACTTTGTTTCAGTCTTTACGATATAGGACACTAAGAATATCCCAACACTGAACAAACAGGGGGCTCTGGGGAGGAGTAGCTAAATACGATTAAAATCACTCAGGAATTGGTACTCAGTAAATTAATGGGACTCAAGGCGGATAAATCCCCTGGACCTGATGGCTTACATCCTAGGGTCTTGAGGGAAGTGGCAGTAGGGATTGTGGATGCTTTGGTAATAATTTTCCAAAATTCTCTGGACTCGGCAAAGGTCCCAGCAGATTGGAAAACTGCTAATGTAACACCCTTATTTAAAAAGGGTAGTAGGCAGAAGGCTGGAAATTATAGACCAGTTAGCCTAACATCTGTGGTGGGTAAAATTTTGGAGTCTATTATTAAGGAGACAGTAGCGGAACATTTGGATAAACATAATTTAATAGGACAAAGTCAGCATGGCTTTATGAAGGGGAAGTCACGTCTGACAAATTTGCTTGAGTTCTTTGAGGACATAACGTACAGGGTGGATAAAGGGGAACCAGTGGACGTAGTGTATTTAGACTTCCAGAAGGCATTTGACAAGGTGCCACATAAAAGATTATTGCTCAAGATAAAGAATCACTGGATTGGGGGTAATATTCTGGCATGGGTGGAGGATTGGTTATCTAACAGGAAGCAGAGAGTTGGGATAAATGGTTCATTCTCGGACTGGCAACCAGTAGCCAGTGGTATTCCGCAGGGGTCGGTGCTGGGTCCCCAACTCTTTACAATCTATATTAACGATTTGGAGGAGGGGACCGAGTGTAAGATATCAAAGTTTGCAGATGATACAAAGATGGGAGGGAAAGTAGAGAGTGAGGAGGACATAAAAAACCTACAAGGGGATATAGACAGGCTGGGTGAGTGGGCGGAGATTTGGCAGATGCAATACAATATTGGAAAATGTGAGGTGATGCACTTTGGCAGGAAAAATCGGAGAGCAAGTTATTATCTTAATGGCAAGAAACTGAAAAGTACTGCAGTACAAAGGGATCTGGGGGTCCTAGTGCAAGAAAATCAAAAGGTTAGTATGCAGGTGCAGCAGGTGATCAAGAAGGCCAACGGAATGTTGGCTTTTATTGCTAGGGGGATAGAATGTAAAAACAGGGAGGTATTGCTGCAGTTATATAAGGTATTGGTGAGACCGCATCTGGAATACTGCATACAGTTTTGGTGTCCATACTTAAGAAAAGACATACTTGCTCTCGAGGCAGTACAAAGAAGGTTCACTCGGTTAATCCCGGGGATGAGGGGGCGGACATATGAGGAGAGGTTGAGTAGATTGGGACTCTACTCATTGGAGTTCAGAAGAATGAGAGGCGATCTTATCGAAACATATAAGATTGTGAAGGGGCTTGATCGGGTAGATGCGGTAAGGATGTTCCCAAGGATGGGTGAAACTAGAACTAGGGGGCATAATCTTAGAATAAGGGGCTGCTCTTTCAAAACTGAGATGAGGAGAAACTTCTTCACTCAGAGGGTAGTAGGTCTGTGGAATTTGCTGCCCCAGGAAGCTGTGGAAGCTACATCATTAAATAAATTTAAAACAGAAATAGACAGTTTCCTAGAAGTAAAGGGAATTAGGGGTTACGGGGAGCGGGCAGGAAATTGGACATGAATTTAGATTTGAGGTTAGGATCAGATCAGCCATGATCTTATTGAATGGCGGAGCAGGCTCGAGGGGCCGATTAGCCTACTCCTGCTCCTATTTCTTATGTTCTTATGTTCTTATCCCTGCTTTGTATTCAATACCTCGGCTAATAATGGAGAGCATTCCGCATGCCTTCTTCATAACCTTATCTACCTGTACTGCCACCTTCAGGGACCTGTGCATATGCACTCCAAGGTCTCTCACTTCCTCTACCCCTCTCAATATATTCCCGTTTACTGCGTATTCCCTTTTACTGTTTGCCCTCCCTAAGTGCATTACCTCACACTTCTCCGGGCTGAACTCCATTTGCCAGTTTTCCGCCCACTCTACCAACCCATTGATATCTTCTTGGAGTCTACAGCTATCCTCTTCACTATCAACTACACGGCCAATTTTTGTGTCGTCTGCAAATTTGCCAATCATGCCCCCTACGTTCAAGTCCAAATCATTAATATATTCCATAAACAGCAAGGGACCCAACACTGAGCCCTGTGGCACACCACTGGAATCAGATTTCCATTTGCAAAGACATCCATCGACTTTTACCCTTTGTTTCCTGTTACTGAGCCAATTTTGGATCCAATTTGCCACATTTCCCTGTATCCCATGGGCTTTTACCTTTCTGACCAGTCTGCCATGTGGGACCTTGTCAAATGCCTTACTAAAATCTATGTGGACAACATCTACTGCACTACCCTCATCAATCCTCCTTGTCACTTCCTCAAAGAATTCAATCAGATTTGTAAGGCATGACCTTCTCTGAACAAATCCATGCTGATTATCCCTGATTAAACCATGCCTTTCCAAGTGACAGTTTATCCTATTTCTCAGTATTGATTCTAATAGTTTGCCCACCACCGAGGTAAGACTGACCGGCCTATAATTTTTTGGCCTTTCCCTCGTACCCTTTTTAAACAGTGGTACTACGTTTGCAGTCTTCCAGTCCTCCGGTACCTCCACTGTATCTAGTGAGGATTGGAAAATGATCCTCAGAGCATCTGTTATTTCCTCCCTGGCTTCCTTCAATAGCCTAGGAAACAATCCATCCGGCCCTGGTGACTTATCAATTTTCAAGGATTCCAGTCCCTCTAGTACTTCCTCTCTCGTAATGTTTACCTTATCCAATATTTCACACCTCTCCTCTTTAACTACTACATCGGGATCATCCCTTTCCTTTGTGAATATGGAGACAAAATATTAGTTTAAAACCCTACCCACATCCTCTACTTCTACACACAAGTTACCCTTATCATCCCTGATAGGTCCCACCTTTTCCTTAGCTATCCTCTTGTTCTTAATGTACTGATAAAACATCTTTGGGTTTTCTTTAATCTTACTAGCTAATATTTTTTCATGCCCTCGCTTTGCTTTCCTTATTTCCTTTTTTACGTCATCCCTGTACTTTCTATACTCCTAGGCTTTCTGCAGTATTTCGTTTTTTGTGACAGTCATAAGCTTGCTTTTTCTGCTTTATCTTGCCCTGTATACTTCTAGACAACCAGGGGGCTCTAAATTTGGCAGTGCCACCCTTTTTCTTTGGGGGGACATATCTGCATTGTACCTGTAGAATTTCACTTTTTAGTGCATCCCACTGCCTTGCCACTGATTTCTCCTCAAGTAGTTGTGTCCAGTCCACTTCTGCCAAATCACCTCTTAGTTCTGTAAAATTTGCCTTCCCCCAATTTAAAACGTTTACTCCTGATTTAACTCTGTCCTTTTCCATAATAATGCTAAAACTAACTGAATTGTGGTCACTATCCCCAATATGGTCACCCACTGTCACTTCACCCACTTGCCCATCTTCATTTCCCAGGACTAAATCTCGAATTGCATCTCCTCTTGTTGGGCTTGTCACGTACTGGCTAAAAAAGTTCTCCTGGACACCGATCAAGAATTTTGCACCCTCTGTGCCCCTCACACTGTTTGAATCCCAGTTGATGTTCGGGTAGTTGAAGTCCCCTACTATTATTGCCCTCTTATTTTTGCACTCAGAAATTTGCATATTTGTTCTTCTATCTCCCTTTCACTATTCGGGGGTCTATAGTTCACTCCTAGTAGTGTGACTGCCCCTTTTTTATTTCTTAGTTCAACCCATATGGCCTCGATTGATGATCTATTTAGCGTATCATCCCTTCTCACAACTGTAATTGATACTTTAACCAATAATGCAACCCCCCCTCCTCTTTTATCACCCACTCTATCCTGCCTGAAAACTCTATATCCAGTAATATTGAGCTGCCAATTGTCCCCCTCTTTAAGCCAGGTTTCCGTTATAGCAATGATATCATGCTGCCATGTGTCTGTCTGTGCCCTTAGCTCATCTGCTTTGTCTGTAATACTCCTTGCACTGAAGTATATCCCCTTTAACCCCATCAAATTCCTGTGCTGAACACTATTTAACCTTTGCTTCTTTTGCCTTTCTGAGTCGCTAACTACGTCACTAACTGCTTTTCTGCTTCTCGTTTCCTGGTCTGAATTTGTTCTATCTATACCTGCCCTTTGGTTCCCATCTGCTATACTAGTTTAAACCCTCCCCAACAGAACTAGAAAATGCCCGTGCGAGGATATTGGTCCCAGTTCTGCTTGGGCGCAACCCGTCCAGCTTGTACAGGTCCTGCCTTTCCCAGAATCGGTCCCAGTGCCTCAGGAGTTTAAACCCCTCCCTCCTACACCATCTCTCTCAAATCATGCATTCATCTGGTCTATTCTCCTATTTCTGCTCTCGCTAACATGTGGCACTGGGATTAATCCTGAGATTACTACCTTAGAGGTCCTGCTTTTTAATTTATTTCCTAACTCCCTATATTCTGCTTGTAGGACCTCATCTCTTTTTTTACCGATGTCGTTGGTACTGATATGGACCACGACCTCTGGCTGTTCGCCCTCCCCCTTCAGAACGTCCTGCAGCCGCTCCGTGACATCCTTGACCCTAGCACCAGGGAGGCAACATACCATCCTGGATTCACGTCTGCAGCCGCAGAAATGCCTATCTGTTCCCCTTATGATGGAATCCCCTACTACACATTAAAGACCATCGACCTGAAACGTTGGCCTCATTATTAACCCCCCCGCCCATCCCACGACGGGTGGGAGAAAGTCGGGCGGAGGGGGGTTCAAGAAGTGAGCTCTGTGTAACCCGAACCCCAACCCACCACACGAGCGCCTGCCGCCTTTAAACAGCGGCAGATATCGGTGCGTCCCGCCGTGGACAGGTGGGACACATATTGACGTATTTAAATTGGGCTCCTACAGTGCAATTGGGAGCTGAATTTGAAGTTAACTCCTGCTGCATGGATTTCCAAGGGGTCGGGAAACTGTTCAGTGAAGCAGAGGTGGGAGCTGCCAGTTCCCTAAGCTAAACGGCTGCTTCAGCACTCCTCGTGGGCCAGGAGGAGCAGGAGCGCTCCCCCCCAGGCCCCTGAAGAAAGCCTTCAGCCTCCCCCAGCTCCGATCTCCAGCCTCTCCCCCCTCCTCCTGATTGCCTCCCCCTCACCCCCCCCTCACCATTGCCGACTTCCACAACTCCCAATTGTCGGAGACTGACCCCAAGGGTCCCTGGCGGTGGCCTCACGCTGCTAGTGTTCCCTTCCACCTGTCGGCCAGGCTGTTTATTTGTTCGGCTGCCCGGCAGGAGGTGGAGCTTCAAAATGCTAATGAGGTCCTGCCGTTAAGATCGACAGGACCTTGCCGGGTTGTACAGGGCCTTGGTGAGACCACATCTGGAGTATTGTTCTCCTTATCTGAGGAGGGATGTCCTTGCCATGGAGGGAGTGCAACGAAGGTTTACCAGACTGATTCCTGGGATGGCAGGACTGACGTATGAGGAGAGATTGGGTAGACTAGGTCTATATTCACTAGAGTTTAGAAGAATGAGAGGTGATCTCATCGAAACATATAAAATTCTAACAGGACTAGACAGACTAGATGCAGGGAGGATGTTCCCGATGGCTGGGGAGTCCAGAACCAGGAGTCACAGTCTCAGGATACGGGGTATGCCATTTAGAACTGAGATGAGGAGAAATTTCTTCACTCAGAGGGTGGTGAACCTGTGGAATTCTCTACCACAGAAGGCAGTGGAGGCCAAGTCATTAGATGTATTCAAGAAGGAGATAGATATATTTCTTAATGCTAAAGGGATCAAGGGATATGGGGGAAAAAGCGGGAACAGGGTACTGAGTTAAACGAGCAGCCATGATCATTTTGAATGGCGGAGCAGGCCCGAAGGGCCGAATGGCCGACTCTTGCTCCTATTTTCTATGTTTCTGTGTTTCTATGTTCTTTGACCGTTTCCGGCCTCCCCGTAAATATCGGGGCCATTAACTCTGTTTCTCTCTCCACATAGGTTGCCTGACCTGCTGAGTGTTTTTCAGCACGTTCTGTTTTTATTTCAGATTTCCAACATCCGCATTATTTTGCTACACATATAAGTTTGTGGTCATGTCTGATCAAGTTCTCCTGGTTTTCTGGCCCACATTCTTCCCTTGACCAACCTCACCGGAGGCAGATTAGCTTCTCATTCACCTTGTCGCTTTCTGGATGATGTTGCATTAAATTGCAGCTGCATTTGCCCAATAACAACTGTCTCTGCCCTTCAAAGGAATCCATTCTATGTGAAAATGTTTTGAAGTGTTTTTGAGACGGTTAACAACGTATGATGTAATTGCAAATCTTTTTTTCCTCCTCTTTTTCTATAAATGCCAAAGTTTTAATATGTTCTTAAACTTCCTGGAAGATTTCTTGTGTTCAGTATTTATAGCAAAATCATAACTTTGTCTTTTATAAATGTGTTTGAGTTTTTGTGATCAGACCTTGCTTGTGTGGTCATTCCTTTGTACCTTAATTGATAGAAATAATGTTACAATGGGTACAACGAGGAAATAGTGGGCTGTGTGGGCATTCCAGTTGCTCCAGATAATAGCAAGAATTTTTTTGTATATTCTCCACAGGTCATAATCAATTATCTGAGGTTTGTGTTTGGTTCAAAATAAACACAAACACTTTATGGTTCAGTTTTGGAGAATAACTCAGAGCTATCCAAAGGGTATCCCTGGATTGTAGAACATAGGAACAGGAGTAGGCCATTCAGCCCCTCGTGCCTGCTCCGCCATTTGATAAGATCATGGCTGATCTGCGATCTAACTCCATATACCTGCCTTTGGCCCATATCCCTTAATATCTTTGGTTGCCAAAAAGCTATCTATCTCACATTTAAATTTAGCAATTGAGCTAGTATCAATTGCCATTTGCAGAAGAGAGTTCCAAACTTCTAATACCCTTTGTGTGTAGAAATGTTTTCTAATCTCGCTCCTGAAAGGTCTGGCTCTAATTTTTAGAATGTGCCCCCTACTCCTAGAATCCCCAACCAGCGGAAATAGTTTCTCTCTATCCACCCTATCCGTTCCCCTTAATAGCTTATAAACTTCGATCAGATCACCCCTTAACCTTCGAAACTCTAGAGAATACAACCCCAATTTGTGTAATCTCTCCTCGTAACTTAACCCTTGAAGTCCGGGTATCATTCTAGTAAACCTACGCTGCACTCCCTCCAAGGCCAATATGTCCTTCCGAAGGTGCGGTGCCCAGAACTGCTCACAGTACTCCAGGTGCGGTCTAACCAGGGTTTTGTATAGCTGCAGCATAACTTCTGCCCCCTGGTACTCCAGCCCTCTAGATATAAAGGCCAGCATTCCATTAGCCTTATTGATTATTTTCTGCACCTGTTCATGACATACCAGGGAGGTCCCAGATTTGATCCACAGCTGGTCTCGGCTGGGGTAGCATGAGGACGCTACGGTCGGTTTCAATGCCCCGGGGCTGGTGAGGTGAAAAGAATCAGCAGGGTTCATTCTCCTGAATGCGTTCCACTATTGGAAAGTGAGCACGTATGGCTAATCGGTGAGGGCAGGATTAGGTTCAGCTCTGATGCCACAGTCAAATCACCTGTTGGATGCTTAGGGGGAAGAATTGGTTAAGGGCCGTTTTTGGGCGTGGGTAGCGTGATGCGCCCAATGGCCCCGGCGCAGGCAGGACGCAAGTTTGGGCCCACCCGAGGACTCACCTGCAATCAGCCTTCCTTTCCGGGCCTTGCACGTGGAATCAATGCAATTCGAACTTTCCACCATCAGGGGAGCTCAATCTCTTAAAGGGAGGATGTTTCTTAGAAATCTCTTATAAAGGTAGCTGGTACCTGTTATTTGCTGAAAATAACAGCCTGTTGTCTGCCCGGAGTCTGAACGGAGATCAGGCATCGCACACAGATGCAGGTCCAATCCTTATGTTTACATACAGATGAGTTATGTTAAAACATTGAATAAAGGTTGCACACTACTAAATCCCACATCCTCCAATCTGCACGCCAGACCTCACCAATCTGCCGATCTGAGTTGGTACCAGGCCTGCGAGAGTGCGTGCACCAAGGTTCTCTGCTGATGCACTAGAGACCTTGGTGCAAGAGGTGGACAGAAGGAGGGGCATCCTATATCCGCGGGGTGGGGGGGGGAGGAAGCGGAAACAAGAGACCCTCCAGACATTTATCCAAAAGGCAGTGGGGGCAGCGGGGGACGAAGTCAATGCCAGGCGCACAGCATCATGAACATGGATGCAGTGCAGGAAGATGTTCAATGCTTTGACATGAATGGTCAATTTGAGTGAGGTCAAGTGGCGTCTCCTACCGACTGCACCAGACACTACACCCCCCATCACCCACATACCAACAAACTCTTTCCATCAGTACTCAACCCTTCCAATCAGATGCTTCCTCTCACCCTCACACATTACCACTGTTTTAAGCCGCCCACCCACAACTCACAGGTCACACACACTAGCTATTCAACCATGACAAGCACATCACCCAGACACACGTCCCGCTTTCTTGCAGGAGAAGGTGACGCATATCAGGAGGCAACAAGTGGGAGTGGCATTTAGCCCCTCGAGCCTGTTCCACCATTCAATGAGATCATGGTGGACCTGTGACCTAACTCCATATAACCGTCTTATCCCCATATCCCTTAATACCCTTGGTTCACAGAAATCTATCAATCTTATCTTCTCTTATTGAAACATACAAGATTCTGAGGGGACTCGATGGGGTAGATGCTGAGAGGATGTTACCCCTCATGGGGGAATCTAAAACTAGGGGCATAGTCTCAGAATAAGGGGTCACCCGTTTAAGACGGAAATGAGGAGGAATTTCTTCTCCCGGAGGGTCGTGAATCTTTGGAATTCTTTACCCCAAAAAGCTGTGGAGGCTGAGTCATTGAATATATTCAAGGCTGAGTTAGACAAATTTTTGATCAGCAAGGGAGTCAAAGGATATGGGGGAAAGGCGGGAAAGTGGAGTTGAGGTAAAAATCAGGTCAGCCATGATCTCATTGAATGGCGTAGCAGGCTCGAGGGGCCGAATGGCCTACTCCTGCTCCTATTTCTTATGGTCTATGGTCTTCTGGTCAGATTTAACATTCACAAGTGAGCTAGCATTAACTGCCGTCTGCAGAACAGTGTTCCAAACATCTCCCACCCTTTGCGAGTAGAAGCATTTCTTGCGCGTCCTCGCTCTAAATGTTAGGCTATGTCCCTGCGTCCTAGTGTTCAAGTATAGGAGACCTCCAAAAGCAGTTACAAATGTCTCGGCGGCCAGAAGCAATTATCCAGCCAATAACCTGTATATCCTGCATGGTCCCTTTAAATAGCCCTGGTGGGGGGTCCTCCAGGCACTGTAAGGCACGTTCAGATGGTCAGGGTTAAGAATGTGCGTAGAGTTGAGCGTTAAGTCCCAAAATGGTGCCTATCACTTTAAATCAGCGTTGCCCACTGATTGAAGCCATTTTCTCCTTACTTTGCATGATTCCAGCGTTCGTTATCTTCGCCTGCGCCAACTCCTATACCAAGGTGACGTCTGGCGCACGTCACGCTGGAAGCGTGCGTGCGCGTCCAAGACACCATCTTGGATGTCACAGTTGCCGTGTTGCGCCGAAAGAACGGGCGCTACACGGCCCAATTTAGCGCCCTTACTGTCTAGATTTACATAGCCACTTAAGTGAAACATCAGAAAGCTGTGAAGGCAGCCAGCATGAGTCAGTGCCTTAAGGAAGAGAGGGAGAACGTTGGAGTAGAAAGGAATCACTAAAGCTTGAGTGATTTAAATCAAGTTACCGTTTTTGTTCTTTCTCCTCAGGATGTGAGGAACGCTGCATTTATTGCAAAACCTAGTTGCCTGATAAGGATTGGTGGGACTTCTTTTCGAGTAATTGTACAACTGAGGGCATTAAGGGGGGTGAGATACATCTTGGGCAGTAGTGCAAAATGGGTGATAGCCCCTTTCACACTTTGCTCGATTATCTTTTCCATTGACTTCAATTGACGTCAACCATACAACGGAAAAGAGTCAGATGGAGGCCATACTGGGTTGGGATGGCAGGTTTCCTTCTCTGAAGTGCATTGTGGATTTTTAATGACAACCTTGCAGCTTTCTTGGTCATTTTGTTTCTATAAATTACTGGATTTATTGAATTCAATTTCACAACTTTACCATTGTGCAGTTTGAATGCCCAATCTCTGGGTTTCCAGTCTAGTATCAGAACCATGTGCTTTAGTTTTGTATGACAACACTGTCAAAGGCTAGGCTCTCAACTGCAGCACAAATTTAAAGTGCAAATAGTACAAACTATTCCTGACGGTTTTCACCTGAATGGTGTTTTCTTGACCTTGAAGTTATGTTGCGTGAAGATTAGCGTACAAAATCCTGACATGTTTGTGTGCAATTTCTTTATATTGTAGCAGAAACAGTGACCTGACGGTAATGTGGCCAAGTGATCTTACGTACTGGATTAAGGCTTTATTCTGATCAGAGATATGGCTTTGAATCCTATTGCTGCTGAGGCAGGTCATTGGGTCTGCATTACACAACCCAGCAGTACACTGCAGTAAAATCCTGAGTGATAACGCTGTATCAACCCCTATAAACCTCAATCTTAAATATCCTGATGTATTTTATCATTAGGTTTTCTATAAGATGGTGATGTCATAAAATGGCCGTTGAACTTTATGGGGCTATTTTCCGTTTAATGAACCTTGGTGTTTTGGATTGCCTGGGCACAGCATGTAAGGGAGACTTGGAATGACTCCTTTATGGGTATGTGATCCAACACACCCAGGTGTAATAACAGCAAAATCAGCACACTGATTTGCTCAAAGTCAAGACACTAGCAATGTGATTAACATTTTAGCTAAGTGGTCAATCAACGGAACAGACTTCCTAGGGAGATGGTGGAAGCAGTTAGTAATGATTCAATCAAATGCAAATTAGATAGATTTCTTTCAGAAAATAACATTTTGGGATACAGTATACAAGTAATTTGAGACATGACATGTGGTAAGTGTAGCAGTGCTTGGGAGGAAAATGGTCACTTTGGACCTGTGGTTCCCAAAGCTCTCCACCACTGGGGGGTTTCCTCGCTCTTCATATTCCAACTTGCTAATCAGTAAAGCTTTTTGGAGATCTGTTTCATACAGTTCACTAGTCAGCTGTTCGTCTGGGTCTGTTGTAGACTAATCGATAGAGATTGATTGCTATGATGAGTCAACAACTCCATTATCGTTGTATCAAGTGATTACCAGGATGGTAGAAGGCGAATTAGATGGACCTGGGTCTTTTTCCATCTAGCAATTCCTATGTGTGAATAGTAGAAGTGATAATTATGTCTACCATTTGGCCAGAAAAACTGAACAGAAGAAATCTTCATACCCACACTTGTGATACCACTACTGATTGCAGCCAAACAAATTCTTACCCCATAGTTGTTAATATGTATTTAATTAAAGAGAAACCAGGGTTTGCCTCATAAATCCAATTTTTTCCTGAAGCTTTTGTAATGAATGTTTTTCTAATTTATTTAAACCTTTCAGGGTTTCATGTCATTGACGAAATTTTGGAAACAACTGGATCTGGTTGTCCTCCTGAATTCCTGAACATTCAGATTCCTTCCGGAGACATAATTTTTGATCCGAACAAGACAGGGAATGTACAGCTGCCATTCCAGCGCAGTCAGTGGACAACGAGCTCGGGCCAAAGTCCAAACAACCCGCGAGTGCAGGTATGTTATGTAACTGGATGCATTTTAATCATTGATTAAATAAATAATGCACATTTCTAATATTGAATTTTATAGGAAACAGATTTAAAGTAAGAGATGCAGTTCTCCAATTGATAAGTTCCCAATCTCAGCCATTCCTTCGGAGCGGGGATGGGGCGGGTTGGGGGGGAATGATTCCCAATTGGAAGAAGAGGAAATCACAGGGCGAATCAGTTCTTGCTGCTCTTGCCCACCAGCCTGTTCAGCCTTTGAGCAGCTTTCTCTCCTCAGCTGAAGAATAAGCTGAAAATGTTGAAGAGTGAAAATACAAAATAATTGAAATGAAGCGTTTTTCTAAAAGCTCAAGATAGATGGGGATGAGGAAGGCCATTTGGCCAATCTTTCTTCATCCATCCATAAAAAAAATTTCCGGTCCCCCCACCACAGCATCCATCTGCCTCTTAAGTGATTCAAAGATTTTTGCCTCCAATACACACCGTACAATCCATTCCAATTGTTGAAACTCTTATTTGAAGAAGTACCTCGTGAGGTCTGTCTTGACATTTTTGCCTGTTTGAACCTATGTCCCCTTTTCTGATTGTTATGGTTTACTTTGAAATAGTGTTCGGATTCATCTTTTCTATGCCATTTGTTATCCTGTTTACCTCTGTAAGATCTTGACTTAGTCACCTCCTTCCAAGTTTTTTCAGTATTTCCTTATAACTAGGGATCAGTCTCCTTACTGCCTTCTGCATTATCTCCAGGGGTTTAAATACCTCTCCTGTGTCTGACCAAAACTTGACATAATTCTAAAAGTGCAACCTTACCACTGCACAGTTGTATCATTATTTATTGTCTACTCAATTTGGCTACATAGTTCACCTGTGGCTCAGTGGGTAGTGCTCTAGTCTCTGAGTCAGAAGGTTGTGGGTTCAAGCCCTACTCTAAGACTTGAGCACAAAATCTTGTCTGATGCTCTAGTGATGCACTGTTGGAGGTGCTGTCTTTCAAATGAGATGTTAAACTGAGGCCTTCTCTGCCTCTCAGGTGGATGTAAAAGAGACCATGGCACTATTTCAAAGAAGAGCAGTGGAGTTCTCCCTGCTGTCTCATTAGGAGACCTCTTTTCTTCAAATTGTGCCATGAAATCTTTTGCAACCCCCAGAGCAGATAAAGCTTTGGTTTAACATTTCATCTGAAAGGTGGGTAACTTGAGATAATGGTGCGTGTGGCATCTAGTGCCTGGTTTGAGCCTCTGGCTCCAATGTAGTAATAACAATCATAGAGAGTAAACATCTGTGGTTGAGGTTAAGCCACGTCAGAGAAACGATTCAGGAGGTGAATGATGCAAATTGCATCCAAGTTGTGTTGTATGATGGAAAACTTGATCTTGTTACTGGGTACAGATTAGTTTAGGAAGACTTATGAACTTTATGAACACAAAAATTGGTTACAAAAAATGGTAGAAAAAAGTTTGTCTGTGATAACTTACATCTGTATTGTCACTGATTTATTCCAGATAAACGATGCCACCGCATGGATTGATGGAAGCTCTATCTATGGGTCATCCCATTCCTGGAGTGATGCCCTGCGTAGCTTTTCTGATGGGCTTTTGGCTTCTGGTGCAGACAATATGTTGCCTAGGCAAAGTGCTGGAATGGTTCGTTTGTGGAAAATGGCAGATCCTGCAACCGGGCAACGTGGACTTCAGGGACTTTACGGTAAATGGTTCAACTCCTCAATGTGGCTTGTACAGTAAACACGCCTCTTAGGAATTATAACTGATTTCTGACAATGTTTTAATCATTTTGCAGAAAGTGGAGCAGACTGTTAGATTTGAATCACTTACATAGCATTGCTCATGAGCTTATTTTCTAATGCACAGATAGAGAGACAGCTTGTTGGTATGTGTGAGTTCCAATCTGGATGTATATAACGACATCTGTCTTTTTTTCTCTCAGTTTCTGTCACATTTGTGCTACTATTGGCTAAGGCTTAGCAAATACTGATTAAAAACAAAGCACATTTGTTGGGGATTCATTTGAAAACACATCAAGTGCAATCCAAGAGGAATTGTTTATTGAAATCATCAAAATACATCCATTGCACTGAGGAAAGTTAAGAATAACAGTTCCATCGATGAACGGTCATTTATATCTCTTTCCATCATAATTTTTCTTGTCTCTCTTTTATTGGTACGATTACTCCCATCATTCCTCATAATGTTCCTCTCATTCCTGCTAAGCTGTAAATACACTCAGCTCTTGCTCCTCCTTGAATGCTCACAGTGTTGAAATCAAGATTCATTGCGCTATCTCCTACTTTAACTCATTCTTTCTCAGGGCCTGAAAACCATGGAACTTCTTATCTCCCTTAGGTTTCTCTTCTTCCTTTAATCTACAGGTTTTTAAAACTGAAGTTTGATGTTGTCTAATCACTATTTCTTGATTCATCTCACCATCTCTCCTACTCTCTTTAATCTTCATGTTGCCTCTCTGGGCCTTGGCCCTTCACGAAGATATCTCAATAAGAAAAGATAGACATTTCAGGAAAATAGCTCGCAGCCACTCATCCAAGGAGAAGTGCACAAAATCAACATTACTTACCCCTAGAAATTCATACTTTAAAACAGATGAAGGACAAGATAATAATGATTGTCACAGTGCATGCTGAATACAAGAATTTACCTTGGCCTGTTAAAGTACAATATTTTCTCTCTCAATTACTTCACAATGGTTCCAAGAGCAGGTCTTGGCCCCTCCATTCTGGAAGCTTTACCTTTTCCAACAATCAGCCCTTGCCGATGTATATGACTCACTACCTAATTCCGTATAATCTGGACTCACAGTAAACCCTCTCTTTGAATTGGTGGAATGTCAAACAACGACTAAAACAACAAAACTACTTATTTGAAATTGCTTGGAAAAGGGGAAGCATAATAGAATGTGCCAAATACTAATGAGCACAAATTTAAAAATATGAGCAATGTCTTCAAAGGGTTAATTATCCCTTGCAACGACTTCTTCCAAAGTTCTCAATGTCTTTTGAAAGTAACAGTCTTTTTATGGACAAATTCTTGCTGAATTTGTCCTCTCATTTACCTTGTGCAGTCCCAGTGTCACTTGATATGAATTGTGATGTGGGTACATCAAGTCTGACGTCACAGAATCCAATTCAGTTTCAGAATTCAGAGATACATCGCAGAACTACGGTAAATTCCTGTCTTTATCCGATGTAATTTTTCTTTGAAGTCAGGTTTCAAGCTGAAACTTGGCAAGGTCATGTCCAGAAAAGCAATTAACAACGAGGCTGGATTTAGCAAGGTGGAAGAGTTTGGGAAGGGAAACCCAGAGTGTGATGGTGGAAGACTCTGTGGAGTGGATGTGCGGGGAGATGTGCGGAGGGGAAATATAGGAATTCAGGCACTACAGGCCCAAGATTTCCCAACCAGCACTCCCTTCAAGTGCTGCTCCACACTAGAGGAACCCAATCGCGGAATCAACCGCCTCGGGCCCTAATATTAGGAACTTCGTCATAAAACCTAAATCTAGTTTGAGAAAGTGAAAGTGAAACTCCTGGCTGATGGGAGAAAATGTTAGCAATAAATTTTGCCAAATTTTCATGATCTTCTATTTTTGCATTTTTGTTTTATCGCTAACAGATTTTGGAAATGCAAGAGCAAATGAGAGTCCTTTCCTCAGAGCGGAAAGCATTATCTGGTTCCGATACCACAATTACTTGGCTTCCCAGCTCAAAGGTCATAATCCCAATTGGAAAGATGAAGATTTATTCCAGAATGCCAGAAAAAGAGTGATTGCCACCTTCCAGGTAACCTTAAACCATGGTAGTGTTATTCATATTGTACTTTTGAGGTCCATTTATTGGGATAGATTAAGAACATTCTTTCTGAACAAACCATCCACTTCGTTGTTTGCTGAGATCATTGATCATAAGCGAGCTCCCAGCATCAGTGTTTATATCACATAGAGATACCAACTATTCCTAACAGTGTCACCACTACAAAGATATCACTGTCTATTGACAATCTTTCTTCCAGTAGTTTATATGGAGTTTTCTGTTAATGTCAAGGGTCCATGGGACTTTGTATTCTGTACATTTTAGGTCCTGTAAGACCAAAAGTACCTGTATATGCAATCCGCCTTTTCATATTTAAGGTTTGAAAGGTCAGTCATTGAGCAGCAGACTTTGGGCTAGAATGTCTTTGCTTGAATTCTGATAGGGTTCACTTAGCCTTTCCTCCTTCTAAGGTGGGTAAAATGAGTACCACGTCTAGGATATGGGGTATGACAGCAGTCGATGAGTTGGGGCTAATGGGTGTTGCTCAGACTGGAGAAGGGTTGGAAGTGGTGCCCCAAAGGTCCATTTTTGTTCTTGATATATATATATATATATATATATATATATAATTCAGCCTTAGGCGTAGGGAACATCATCTCAAAATTTACTGACGATACAAAAATAAGGGGTTTGGAAAACAGGATGGAGGACGGTAAAGGATTTCAGGAAGACATACACAGGTTAGATGAATGGGCCAACAGGTAGAAGGTGTTATATAATGTGGGTGAGCGTGAGATAATACATTTTGGGAGGGAAATCAAGAAATGGGAGTATGCACTCAATGGGAAGATACTGAAGGTGTGGATGAACAGAGAAACCTAGGGGTTTAAGTACATAATTTCCTGAAAGTTCAAGTGCAGGTAGATAAATCTACAAAAAGGCCAACAGAATTTTTGGGCTATGTAACTAGGGGCATGGAACGCAACAGTAGAAATGTAATGAAACATTTGCCCAAAAAATTAGCTAGGCCACATTTAGAGTACTCTGCCCAGTTTTGGGAGCCCCGTTATGGAAAGCACTTTAAAGCCATTGAGAGCGTAGAGCAGAGATTCACCAGGCTGATGATATGCGGAAAGATTTGAGATACTGGGACTATTGTCACTGGGGCAGAGGAGATTTTGTAAAGGTTTTTAAAATCATGAAGTATTTATATAGAAAGTAGGGAGAGATTATTTTCTCTTTTTGTAAACTCAGTGACAAGAGGGTATCAATTCAAAATTTTCGCCATAAGTGTGAGAAGAGGGTTGGTGGAGTATGGAATACTTTGTCGCAGGGATTGACCGAGGCAGAGACCATTGCTTATTTTAAGATAAAATGGCACACACGAGATGGGCCGAATGGCCTCCTTCTTTACTGGACACGTCTATGGTTCTAAAGCACAGGATGGACTGCCCAGTGCCCATCATACTGTTGCCGGCTGCTGCTGGCTGCTCAGTAATGGGAGTGAGGAGCAGCATTGCATCCAAAAATTTTGTGAGGATAATCTGTCACCCTTCCTCTCCTGGAAGACTCATAAAAAGAAAATCTGTGGTTGCCGATATTCTGAAATAAAAACAGCAAATGCTGAAAATACACGGCAGGTTTTTCAGATCAACATTTGAAAAAGACAACTTAATGTTTCAGGGTGAGAATCTTCATCAGAAGTGATGAACGACCTCAACCCCAGACAACAACTTGTCTTTTCAATTTGCAGATGCTGATAGACCTGTTCTGTATTTCCACCATTTTCTGTTTTACACACTTAAATCAGAAATTATAAGTACTGAAAGACTACTTTTAAACTTAAGGTCACATTATAATTATATAAATTAGCTATTGACAATATTCCATTGCTACTTTTTGTGATTAGTTTTCAGCTACACCAAAGTAAGAATATTATCTTCTCCCATGCCAAGGCTCTCTATCGCTTTCAAACACAATCTGACCTTTGAGTCTCTTGGACACCCTGTCATTTTCTCTCCCTTTCTAGAGATCATTATCCACTCAGTGGATTGAGAAAATTATGAAGAGTCCTGAAATCTCCTTTCATCAAGCATTTTAAATATACTATATGTTTTATTTTAACAAATTTCGGTATCCCCAACTCACATTGGTAACCCAACACAAAGCCCGACTCCCACGAAAATTCTGGTAACCCCGATTTCTGTAAAAATTCTGATAAAGAATCGAGCATACAGGTGTAGTGATTGTGTTGATATAATGCTCAAATTTTAAGTTCAGATTGCATTGCAGGCTGTACTTTCTAAACTGCTGGTTGTGATCAGTACAAGTTGGTTGTACTAACCGGTTTTCACAGGGCTACCTTTTAAGTTTGTAGGTGGAACGTTTTACAGGTGACGGTTTGCCTGTGCATTAGTAAACGCAGTTGAAATGTTCAAAGTGAGGTTAAAAATAAGGCTGTGAAGAGATGCTTACTCATCGGCCTTCCAGGGCTCATGTGTTGCCGCTTTACAGGACAATGTAGATTTTGCAGGACATGGGAGCAATGCCTAAGATGAGTCAGAGACATTTAGTTTCGCAGTTCAAGCTCCCTCAATCGACACGGCCAAATCTTCTGAGGAGCAATTGTTGAGGGGCTGGCTTAGCAATGAGAGTCCAGGCAGTAAAAGAAAGAGAGTTTGGAAAGGTCCTGATGTTGGAAAATGCTCTGCTTTGTTGGACAAAGCAGGCACTGTCTCACGGTTTACTGCTCAATGGTGCAGTGCTCAGATGGAAGACAAGATGACCTGGCATCTGCAATAGGGAAAATCAGAAATGAGAGCGACTGAATGGTGGCTTCGTGAGTGGGAAAGCCAGAACAGCATTGTTTTCAAAAAGTTTCATAATGAGAAAACTGATATCGATGGTGGAGCTTCTGAGGTTTTGAAAAGGAATGTGCTGGCACAGTAACTGCAAGAATTTAACCCACAGGACAGTTGCAACCGTGATGAAACCAGGCTGTTTCCGAAAGCATTTGGAAATGGCACACTAACTTTTAAAACGTTTTAGAAGTTTTTTTTACAATTTTAACTTTTTAAACGAATTGTCAATAAATGTGTAAAGTCCAGTCATTTACAAGTGGGTGATGTAATGAATAACTGAGGGACTGTGGGATATTTGCATTCTGCTCAGTGCTCAGTTAGATCTAAAGGTCATTTGTGTTTTTTGCCAATTTGATCACTATCCCTGGATTTAATCACAATGGGAATATGGATAATCAAGGACCCACTATTTGCACTTCTGTGAAGCTTTGTGAATTAAAAATGGGTTTCATTTTGTTGGAAAAAAAAGTCTAAAAAACAGTAGAATAGAAACTAGAAAATCCATGTTTCCCACCAGCAACTTTATTGTGACTTTAGCATAAACTAGTTCGGCTCAGCCCTGCATGATTTGGGCTTCTTTAATTTAGATTCACTGTAGCTTTCCAAACCACATTTTATTCAACTTGAAAAGCAGGTTCAGTTAGTGTGAGAGTGAAATGCTAGCCCACCTGTGATGGCTCCATCTTGCTTCAAAGCATAACATCTCTGTGTTATATCTTTTGCATGTGACATTTTCGATCAGCTAATATACTATAAATTTAAAATGAAACTGTTTAGCTGCGCTCTCAAAATAATCATGTGGCCTTGGTGCCTGAGTTAAAGCAATATGCAAACATGCTGAGGGTGCATAGATTTCTGGGGAGGACTCTCTAGCTCAGCCAGTCTCCCAGAGGGAAGTCATTACACGTTAATTGCATCAGAAAAAAAAAACTCTCTGGTCCTTGAAATGTTGGGAGCACGTGTAGTTGCAGATGGATAATGGTCACTAAGAGATGTCCTTGAGACCAAACTATTTGAGTCAGGTGCTAGAAGATAACAAAAATTATCCAAATGACAGGAATCAGCAGTACATGCTTCATCTATTTGGATACTGAAACTGATTAAAAGCATGTTTATATGACTTGTATGAAAGGATTTTTTTGATCTGTTGTTAAAAGGCATTGCTTAAATCTTTATTTCCACATTATGGCAGTGTGCTTGAATTCCCTGTGGCATAGACATACCCAAGACTCGTTAAACAGGTTTTAAGATTTCAGACATTTTATTATTTCCAGGACAATTTAATGTAGCTTGTACATTAAGAATTATATTTCTGATTATCTGATCTAGCTTGTGTGCTTCTGTGTAATTAAAAATCATATAAATAAATTGGACTACTAGTTTTAGCCTGATAGACAAGGTTTGATGGTGTGGTGTTTGCACCTTCTGGAGTGGACAGGAGTGAATGGTGGGTGGCCTGTTCAATCTCTGGTGCATAATATCTGGGTAAAGAGACAATAACAGAATCGTAGAATGGTTACAGCATGGAAGGAGGCCATTCGGACCATCGAGTCCATGCCGAATCCTGTGGGACTCCACTCCCATTCATGCCACACATAAGGGTGTATGTTTTGGATCATACACACATAAAGAGGATGTGGAGTAAGCCCAAATTGTAACAGCACCTCTTTCATTAATGAAAAAACTGTACCGAGGACATATTTAAGATAGCTTTGTTGTAACTATTTCATTATCATTGCAGCGTATCCTATTTTATGAGTGGCTGCCAGCCTTCATTGGACAAAATGTGAGCAAATACAGAGGTCAGTGATATTTATGGTTGCCTAGAAACACCAGTAAATTGTGGCAAATTAAATCAAACAAATCACATGCATTTCCATAGAGTAATGCTGACCATTTCTGATTTGCTATCTGTTTTTCAGGCTACAAGAAATATGTAGATCCCGGCATCTCACCTGAATTTCAATCTGCAGCTATTAAAATCATCAACTCCATGGTTCCAGCAGGCATCTACATGAGGTAGTAGAGATAAGACGATGTAGATTAACCTTTTCCCTGTATTTTCATGGGTGACCCACTTAGAAACTTTAATTTCATTTATCTAAAAATCTTCAGATATCAGTTTGATCTGTAAAAATCCACTCAATCTCATTTTAGTTTGGTTCAGTTGGTCACAATCTCACTTCTCTGTTGGAAGGTTGTGGGTTCAAACTCCACACTAGGACTTAAACACATCAATCTTGACTGACACTTCAGTACGGTACTGAGGAGAGCTGCTTTGTCAAAGGTGCCATGTTAAACAGTCTGCCTGTTTGTGGATGTGAAAGAAAGAAAGACTTGCATTTATATAGTGCTTTTCACAACCTCAGGACATCGCAAAGCACTTTACAGCCAATGAAGTATCTTTGAAGTGTAGTCACTGTTGTAATGTAGGAAACGCGGCAGAAAAATTTGCACCCAGCAAGATCCCACAAACAGCAATGTGATCATGACCAGATTATCTGTTTTTTTATATATAATGTTGGTTGAGGGATACATATTGACAAGGACACCAGGGATAACTCCCCTGCTCATCTTTGAAACAGTGCCACAGGATCTTTTACGTCCACCTAAGAGGGCAGACGGGGCCTTGGTTTAACGTCTCATCCAAAAGACAGCACCTCCAACAATGCAGCACTCTCTCAGTACCGCACTGGAGCGTCAGCCCAGATTATGTGCTCAAGTCAATGGGGTGGGACTTGAACCCATGACCTCCTAACTCAGAGGTGAGAGTGCCACCAACTGAGCAACAGCTGACACAAATATCCCATGGTGCTTTTTGGAGTTCTCCCACACCAACATTCATCCCTCAACCAACATCACCAAAACAGATTAATTGGTTATTCATTTCATTACTGTTGGTGTGGTCTTGCTGTGTGCAAATTGGCTGCTGTATTTGCCTAAATAACAACAGTAACTATACTTCAAAAGTAATTCATTGGCTGTGATGCACTTTGGGACATACTGAGGCCATGAAAGGCACTATATGAATCCAAATTCATTAGTTCTTCCTTCTTAAACAAGCTACTGGCTTCTTAATGTAAAAAGCCAGGACTCGAATATTGTGCTTGTTTTTACTGTTCTATTTTATGCCCTATTTTAGCTAATGTTTTATTTTTAAATCGAGAAACATAGATCAAGAGTCAAGGCCAATAGTGCAATAAGGACACAATGAGGAGTCCATATTCTAGCCATAACTCCATACTAACAGTGCAAAATAATGCTATGATCCATTGACCAAACTGTTAAAAATAAGTCTAACAAGTTCATAATGAGATGGATTTTTTTGATTGGTTGCATGAGGTAAACAAGCATAACCAATTGGATGTATGGCTGGAGATCACTTACGCTGGATCTCCATCCATTTGGTGCCCCTTGTGACTTTTCCATTGGGCCTTCATCGAGCCATGCATACAGGTTCCCAGAGTTTGTGATGGAATAACGCTGAGCCATAAACCCAACCGTATAAAATGAGTGTTCAGGGTGGCTAGGGCCTGTTTAGTATGTCGAAGAGCTTTTCAGGAGGCACAGAAACACCTTAATGCTGTATTTTGAGGCAGTTTTACCAACTGTTTTTTTTCCATTTATATCGCGGGTTACACGACCCCAGCCAAAGCGCTTTACAGCCGATGAAGTACTTTTGAAGCGTAGTCACTGTTGTAATGTGGGAAATGCGACGGCCAATTTGTGCACAGCAAGATCCCACAAACAGCAATGTGATAATGATCAGATAATCTGCTTTTAGGTGTTGGTTGAGGGATAAATATAGGCCAGGACACTGGGGAGAACTCCCCTGCTCTTCTTCGAATAGTAGCACGGGATCTTTTACATCCACTTGAGAGGGCAGACGGGGCCTTTGTGCCAAGTGTTTTGGCACTCTCAGTTTTTTTTTCAGGTCTACAATATTTTCACAGTGGTTTTCCTCCATGGGAATCCCTCGAGTACTTATATGTTTTGGAGGAAGAAGAAAGAGGAGAAAAGGAGAGATGCCAAGCAGGTCGTGTCGCTCCAGAGGTAGACTTGTGTACACATTGCATCTATAGACAGAGACACCCATCCATCTGCATTTGTCAGAGGGAGGCAGTAACAGCTGTGCCATCAATTATTTAAGAAGGAATTAGATAAACACTTGAAGACAGTGGCAGCTGGTGACCTTTTTTGACAGGTGAGACACAGCTACACATGCCTAATGAAGCCAGTGTGTTACCATGGCAACGGGCCCTTCCTGACGCATCGCACCACCAACCTAATTAGCTGTATATTATCTTTCTCTAACCGTATTCGTTCAGTTGTTTTCTTTTAAACTTTTACATCCAGGAGTGGACTTTAAAAAAAAAAACAACTAAAAACTTTGTAGAGAAAGAAAATAACTGGAGCATCACCCGACTGTTTGGCAAAATGTTTCTGCTTGGGGTTGTCTAAAGTTCAGTGACCGTTACTGAGCAGCGGTCACTCTTTTCCCCCATGTTCCTGAAGTTGGATGTAGCGTAATATTACAACAACTTACACCACAGGCTCCGTCCTGCTATCCTGTCCCAGCATCCAGTCAAAAACTTATCAATGGAATCTCGAGAGAACTGTTTCATATCCACATCGGAATTGTTAGGAACCAGAATAGTCACCCCAACTTGACAGAGTTGTGGTCGCCACAGAATATTGCAGCTATTGGAAGGGTAGAGAAGAGAGAAACCAGGACGATTGAGGGGATGAAGGGATTGGATTATGAGGAGCGATTATGTAAATGGGCATGTTCTCACTGGAAAAGAGAATGATGTGGAGATGCCGGTGATGGACTGGGGTTGACAATTGTAAACAATTTTACAACACCAAGTTATAGTCCAACGATTTTGTTTGAAATTTACAAGCTTTCGGAGGCTTCCTCCTTCCTCAGGTAAATGTCAGGAACTCCTCGAAGCCTACGCATTTATAAATCACAGAACAATACATGGTGATTACAGATAGTCTTTGCAACTGCCCGTTGCCAAGGCAATCACCGTGTTCAGACAGAGAGGTGTTACCTACAGAGCCCCCGAATATACATTCAACAAAAAAAACCAGGAAAAAAAAACAGAGAGAGAGAGGCAGAAACATCCGGAAGGCAGAGAAAGCCAGCAAATGACCCGTTATATTAAAAACAGATAGCTTTTGTTCGCTGGTGGGCTTACGTGTAGTGTGACATGAACCCAAGATCCCGGTTGAGGCCATCCTCATGGGTGCGGAACTTGGCTATCAATTTCTGCTCGACGATTTTGCGTTGTCATGTGTCTTGAAGGCCGCCTTGGAGTACGCTTACCCGAAGGTCGGTGGCTGAATGTCCCTGACTGCTGAAGTGTTCCCCGACTGGGAGGGAACCCTCCTGTCAGGGAGAGAGTAACAGGGGACTGGGGGTCAGGGAGAGAGTAACGGGACTGTGGGTCAAGGAGACAGTAACAGGGGACTGGGGGTCAGGGAGAGAGTAACATGGGACTGGGGGTCAGGGAGAGAGTAATGGAACTGGGGATCAGGTAGAGAGTAACGGGACTGGGGGTCAGGGAGAGAGTAACGGGACTGGGGGTCAGGGAGAGAGTAACGGGACTGGGGGTCAGGGAGAGAGTAACGGGACTGGGGGTCAGGGAGAGAGTAACGGGACTGGGGGTCAGGGAGAGAGTAACGGGACTGGGGGTCAGGGAGAGAGTAACGGGACTGGGGGTCAGGGAGAGAGTAACGGGACTGGGGGTCAGGGAGAGAGTAACGGGACTGGGGGTCAGGGAGAGAGTAACGGGGGACTGGGGGTCAGGGAGAGAGTAACGGGGGACTGGGGGTCAGGGAGAGAGTAACGGGACTAGGGATCAGGGAGAGAGTAACGGGACTGGGGGTCAGGGCGAGAGTAATGGGACTGGGGGTCAGGGAGAGAGTAACGGGACTGGGGGTCAGGGAGAGAGTAACGGGACTAGGGATCAGGGAGAGAGTAATGGGACTGGGGGTCAGGGAGAGAGTAATGGGAATGGGGGTCGGGGAACGGGTGACAGAAACTGGAGGGTCAGGAGGAGAGGGTGGAGGGACTTGGGGTCGCAGATGGGGGCTCAGGGGAGGGAGGGAGGGAGACGAGAATGCGGGGCGGGAAATTGGTTCTCGGGCCACTGGGGGGAGAGGGAAACTAGGGAAAGGTTGTTGGGAGATTGGGCAGAGTGAGAGAGGGAAACTGGGGACTGGACATCAGGGTGATTGGGGTTCAGGCGGGGGAAGAGGGGGGTTGGGGGGATTGGGACTTGGGTGGGGGAGGGGGGGGGGGAAGAGAGGACCGGAGAATGGGGTGAGGTGGGATGAAGAGCAGGGAGCAGAAGCATCATCACGGCGAGCGGGAGTGGCGCCGAGAGAGGAGCAGCCAGTAAAGGGGTGAGTGAAACCTGGGAACTTTACTCTGGGTAAATAGTGAAAGATTGTTACCTCTGGTGGGCGAACAAGGGTGCGGAGACTGAGGAATCTCGGTGCGCGCGGGGAGCTGCGTGCCCTTATTTTACACCGCAAGCTTCAATATATGGAGGTGTGAGATGCAGGAGGGCTGAGTATGGGCCGGCAATGGCCCACAGAAGTGCTGTGGAGCTGCGAGGAGCACTCCTACTCCTCCACGCTTCACCGAAGGAGAAGCTAAAACTTTCTCTACCATTTCTTCAGCGGCCTCCAGCGATCCCTTTAAGGACCGCCATGGAACTGGAGAAGCTAGTTGGAGCTTGCACAACTCATGCTCCATCTAGTTTTTCACAGAAGGGCCCTGAGGCAGGCGCAGTTATCTTTGCACATTTAAATTGATCCAACGTTGATTTCTGGCAGTGGCCTAAAAACAGTGAGGACGAATATGTTTTTGTACAAAAGGGATTTAACATGCCGCCACACAGATTAGGTGCAGGCCCTCGCGCCCAGAAATTGATATTCATTGCACCCGTTTTACGCCCAAAAAAACGGGCAAAATGCTAATTTCTACCCCAAGAAGCCGAATCAGGCCCACCATGTAAATTGAGTTTGACAAACTGTTTCACCTTGTCCAGAACACTAGAACCAGAGAACACGGCCTGCGCTTGTAGGGGGGTAAATTCATAACAAATCTGCGGAAACAATATTTCAAAGAGCAACTGGCCAATCTGTGGAAGAGGCTCTCTAGGGAGAGGATGGGAGCAGTTAGTATTGATCCGTTCAAACACAAATTAGATAGATTTCTTTCAGAAAATAACATTTTGGGATACATTTTATGAGTAATTTGAGACGTGACATGTGGTAAGTGTAGCAATGCTTGGGAGGAAAAAGGTGACTTTGGACCTATGGTTCCCAGAGCTCTCCACCACTAGGGGTTTCCTCGTGTCATTTATGGGTCCGTTGTAGACTAATTGATAGAGATTTGATTACTATGATGAGTCAATAACTCCATTATTGCTGTATCATGTGCCTACCAGGAAGGTAGCAGGTGAACTCGATGGACATTGGGCATTTTTCATCCAGCAATTCCTATGTTCCATTTGCTTTCTAATAGTTTTCTTACTAAAATACCAGATGCAAGAGAAATGCAGAAGTTGTTCTGAAACAGACGGTGATGCCAATACTTGCTCCAATTTGCCTCTTCCAGGAACCAAAAGTGCGCCTTTCGAAGTGTGACTGTTAACGGCAGTGAGGCCCCAGCACTCCGAGTTTGCAATAACTTCTGGAGTAGACAGGTATGTTAGAGAGTGGTTAGAGTACTGTACTAGAGAGCAAGAGGGCGTGACTTCAAATTCCACTGTGGCAAATTGTGCAATTGAGTTTAATAATGTTAATTGAGTTTAATAAATGTGGGAATCTGTGGAATGGCTCCAGGAAAAAATGACCGGGAAACCTGCCAATTGTTGTAAAGGCTCAACTGGTTCACCAGTGTCCTTCAGGGAAGGGAACCTGCCGTCCTTTCCCGGTCCGGTCTACATGTGACTCCAGTCCCATGCTATGTGGTTGACTCTTAATGACCCCTGAAGTAGCCTAGCCAACCACTTGATAGCCAGGGCAGGTATGGATGGATTTTGCCCACCTCCTGAGAACAAAAAATAATTAAAAAAACAAAATGAAAAAATGATACACCAAAAGCACTTCCTAGACATCATTATCACTCATTATACTCCAACTATTGCACTACTTTCATGTGTCCCATCATGTAACATCCGCCAAAGTTAAAATTGCTGAATTTGTTTGAATTAGCAAATCATATGGAAAATGCAAACTTTAAATGTATATTAAAAATCCAAAAGCAAACAAGCTGGAGCTTATCTAGCTCCATGGGCACTTTCATTTTAAAAAAATTAATCATGTTTGACTGTGATTTGGCAGTTATTATTTTTGAAAAAGGGTTCTGAGGTAGTATTAAATGCACTTGTTAAAAAAAAAACTAACCCGACTCCCTGACGTTTTATATTTTTTCTCACACCTTTTATTTTACTTCGGTTTGACAACATTATATATCATCAAGCTGCTCCCATACTCCAGCCGCAGCCACTCTGTAACCGGCTGCCAGCAGTTTTTAGAGAGCAGCTGGGGGATGCCCCTACATGCAGTGACTTTGCTTTCTCTTTTTGTGGTGAAGCTCACATTTGTTTTATGTTGAGGGACAGCAATCTTAAATGCATTTTGCACAATCTATCAGTAATTAAACTTTTACCATGTATCAGATATAAAAAAAATTGCTTTTCATGCTTAATAAAATGTAGCTTTGTTATGTGACGACATTATTACAAAATTCATCTAAATTATCCGTAGTATTGTTTTATCATTACTGACAGTGCTATATTTAGATAGATGTGCTTTGATGATTCTTTCAAATCCTGCCTTTCCTTTGTGTTACTAGTGATTAGGATCTGGAATGCACTGCCAGAGGGGGTGGTGGAGGTAGATTCAATCATGGCCTTCAAAAGGGAACTGGATAAGTACTTGAAAGGAAAAAATTTGCAGGGCTACGGGGAAAGGGCGGGGGAGTGGGACTAGCTGGATTGCTCTTGCAGAGAGCCAGCACGGACTCGATGGGCCAAGTGGTCTTCTTCCATGCTGTAACCATTCTATGATTCTAGTGCCAGTTCTGATCGTGACTTCAGGGCTCACTTTACATTTTCAAATAAAACAGTTGGACTATAACCTGGTGTTGTAAGATTCATTACATTTGTCAACCCCAGTCCATCACCGGCACCTCCACATCATACATTTTTATTGTCCTTGCACAATTCTGCACAAGCTTATCGAGCCCTTAACAAGATCTTAATGGTCCTGAACAAGCAAATATTCTGTAATTTGGTTACAAAAACTGGCAATCTAATACCAGTAAAAATTCCAAGTCGTCCTCTCAGACTGAGAATAAAAATTCACCAAAAACACAATAAACATACATTTCTACAATTCTCTGTTAATCTACTTTAAGGATATTTATTTATGGCACTTGTTCTTTTTTGCTTGATTGAATTTGATTTTTTTTCCCCCTCATTTACTTGCAAGTCTTGTGGCTTTTTGTGCTTCTAGAAACCAAATGTCAATGGATCAGAAACCATAGATGAACTGATTCTGGGAATGGCTTCTCAAATAGCGGAACGAGAGGACAATATTGTGGTGTCAGATCTAAGAGGTAAAAACACCGTCCTGATAAAAGGAATTTTTAAAAGTTGAAATGTTCTCTTGGGGTTAGGAAGCTCTGGTTTAGCTCCAGCTAATAAGATTGCAAATACAAAAATCATCCTGTCACATTGGGGAGAACAAAAATTCACCAAAATATGCAATAAATAGATTTTTCTACAATATGAACAAAAAGCAAAATATTGCAAATGCTAGAAATCCAAAACAAAAACAGAAAATGTTGGAAACACTCAACAGGTCAAGGTAGCAATTTGAAACAAAATGTCAACTCGTCTGTTCTCACCACAGATGCTGCCTGACCCATTGAGAGTTTCCAACATTTCTTGTTTTTTTGTTTTATATTTCTGCAATACAGTGTTAATCAACTGTCAGGATATTTATTTTGACACTTGTTCATCAGTGGGTGACACGTGATTGAATCAGTGCAGATTAAAATAATCGGAGCAGCTCCGGAGGAGGTCAGTGATATCACCATACTGGCTCTGGAGGGAGGGAGACCCCAACAATGGTAGGTCTTTATATGGGCATGGATTATAAAAAGGTTCTTTCATAACTATAGATTTGTCACTTAGACATTGGGAAATCACACTGCTTCTAATGGACCAATTTGTACATAGATAATTTGTCTATTATAAGCAGCTATCGGAGCTATATCCTTTAGATCTGGAAGCAGGATTTGTACTAACAACAGAGGAAACAAGTTACAGGTGTACACAGAATAACCTTGTGTCATGCAAGATTTTAAAATCACTACAAAGGTTCCAGACACAGCAAGGTCCTGTCCGTTTAAATAGGTTTTTGTGCCAGTAAACAGAATGTGCGTTGAATGCAACAGCAGCCAGTTACTGTGCTAGATGGTGTTACATTCAGCATGTGCCCCCCTCACTGGTACAAAGCACGTTAAATAGGTGAGTCCCTGCTACATCAGGAAGCTCGGTAATGCTTTTAAAATGAAGCATGATACCAGAACTGAGAGGTTATACCTATCAGGAAAGAGTGAACAGGCTGGGGTTCTTTTCTCTAGAAAAGAGAAGGCTGGGAGATGACCTAATAGAGGTCTTTAAAATTCTGAAAGTGTTTGATAGGGTAGACGTAGAGAAAATATTTCCACTTGTGGGGGAGACCAAAACTAGGGATCACAAATCCAGTAAGGAATTCAGGAGAAACTTCATTACCCAGAGAGTGGTTAGAATGTAGAATATGCTACCACATGGAGCATAGCATAGATGCATTTTAAGGGGAAGCTAGATAAGTACATGAGGGAGAAAGGAATAGAAGGTTATGCTGATAGGGTGAGATGAAGTAGGATGGGAGGAGCCTCGTGTGGAGCATAAACACCAGCATAGACCAGTTGGGCCGAATGGCCTGTTTCTGTGCTGTAAATTCTATGTAATGATGCAAGTCAGATTTTACACTGAATAAGCCAGGTTCTATATTTTGTAAAATGTGTTTTAAAGAGATAAAAATATTAAAACTTCTCACCCAGGCTGCATCAGGTGCTGGGCGATGAGGTATAATGATTGAAAATGTTGTCTGTTTAAATTGTTTACATTGAATACTTAAAGCAAAAGATTTAACATCAGTGCAATAAGCAGTGGATTTAGTTTTCAGGATTTGCTCAATATATGTGATTATTTAACCACATGCATTACAGACTATATGTACGGACCTATAAGGTTTACAAGATCAGATTTAGTGGCTCTCGATATCCAACGTGGGCGAGACAGCGGTCTTCCAACTTATAACCAAGCCCGTCAAGCTTTTGATCTCCAGCCAATCAAAACATGGGAAAGTATTAACCCTCGTCTGCACAGTGAGAACCCAAAGGTTAGATACCAGAACTGCTCATTCCTGTCTTGAAAGAATAACAGAAAAAAAACTTTGCCAAAAGTAAAGCTGTGTGTGTGTTTTAAAATATAATTCTCAACAGGGCTACAAACACCCATTTGGTATCTGTCTCTTAATATAATAATTGTCCACAGTATTTCACCGCCTGAAGGTCAATCTGAAAAACATCTGCCGAGTCAGTCTTCCCCAGGACCTCAAAACTGTGAACTCTTTGTCTCCCTCACTCTTCCTTTGCTCCTCCTACCTTAGAATCATAGAATCTTACAGCACAGAAGGAGGCCTTTCAGCCCATCGTGCCTGTGCCAGCTCTTTGAAAGAGCTATCCAATTAGTCCCTCTCCCCTGCTCTTTCCCCACAGCCCTGCAATTTTTTTCTTTTCAAGTATTTATCCAATTCCCTTTTGAAAGTTATTATTGAATCTGCTTCCACCGCCCTTTCAGGCAGTGCATTCCAAATCATAACAACTCGCTGTGTAAAAAAAATTCTCCTCATCTCCTCTCTGGTTCTTTTGCCAATTATCTTAAATCTTTGCCCTCTGGTTACTAACACACCCATCAGTGGAGACAGTTTCTCCTCATTTGCTCTATCAAAACCTCTCATAATTCTGAACACCTCTATTAAATCTCCCCTTATCCTTCTCTAATGAGAACAATCCCAGCTTCCCCAGTCTCTCCACATAACTGAAGTCTCTCATCCCTGGTATAATTCTGGCAAATCTCCTCTGCACCCTCTCCAAGGCCTTGACATCCTTCTAAAAGTGTTGTGTCCAGAATTGGACACAATACTCTAGCAAAGGCCTAACTAGTGATTTACAAAGGTTTAGCATAGCTTCCTTGCTTTTGTACTCAACAAACTTTTGAAACTTAAGTATGGCACACCTAATCAGTACTGCCTGATTTACCGTGTTTTTAACTCATACTTTTTTCACTTTCAATGGTATTCTGCACTCTGGTCCTGGGCATCTTCATCCAGATTCCTCAATAGGAGAAGGCCCACCACTAGAAGCCCAGAGTGCCCAAAAGTAGAGTGATTTAAGCAGAGAAGTGAAGAAAAGAGATGAGTGAACAGATACAGGGGGGCTATTTCCAATAGTGTTAGCCGTGACTCAGTGGCAGCACTCTTGCCTCTGAGTCAGTAGGTCGTGGTTTCAAGCCCCTTTCCAGAGACTTTGAGCATATAATTCAGGCTGACAATTCAGTGTATTACTGAGGGAGTGCTGCACTGTCTGAGGTGGTGTCTTTTGGATAAAACGCTAAACCGAAACCCCATACGCCCTCTCTCGTGGACATAAAAGACCCCCCGACACTATTTGAAGAAAAGCAGGTGAGTTCTACAAGTTTCCTAAACAATATTTATCCCTCAACCTACATCACTAAAACAAATTATTTGGTCATTTATTTAATTGCTGTTTGTGGGACCTCGCTGTGTGCAAAGTACCTTTCGCATTCCCTACATTACAACAGTGACTATACTTCAAAAGTACCTTATTGGCAATGAAGCACTTTGGGATGTCCTGAGGTTGTGAAAGACATGATAGAAATCTCTTTCTTTCTTAATTTTTCAATGTCCACAATGTACTATGTGAAACGGAAACTTAAATTGATAAATCGATTGAGAAAAGCCACAGGTCATGTAAGGAAATCAAGTAATGCTTGATAATGCCTTATTTCTTATGTGAGTATTAGCTTGAACTCCAATCACAGAGATTTTGCTTTAAAGACTTTGTGCATGATAGGTAAAATGAGTGTAGAAAATACTGGTACAGCCGAGCTTTAGTCAGCACTCCACTGGGAAGGTGAGAGTGAAGATCCAGGAACTGTAATATTGGTTATATTCTACAAATCAGGCTGCATTTCAATACTTTTTTTTACAAACATTTTATTGGCACATCTATCCTCTGTGGAGAGTGTTTCCTTTAAAAGATGTGCCTGTTTTGCAGAATATCCATGATATAGTAACAGTATGTCAGCACACACAATCATCACTCTGCAGATCTCACACTTAGCCACAGATGCAAAACAATATTAAAATACTGTGCAATTCTCAACTGTAGCCTGAAACTGACAGGCAAATTTGTAAAGTTGCCTGACCAAACAACAATTAAGCTCCAAACACTTGAGGCTCTGTTTACTTAATAATTAAGCTTTGTGGTCTTAAAAGGACATGAGTCCTGTTTGTGAGCAGAATAATACATTCGCCATTACTCAGTATAACACTTCTGTCTTTACATGACTTACTATGAGCAGTGCTGCAGGAAATCTGTTAGACCTTATTGATAGTTGTTGGGCTATAGCAAGAATAGAATAAGGATCTGTGTTAAATAAAAGGTCTCACAACCATCCAGCTGTAACAATAGCATCTTTTCTATCATGGTGAATCCAACAAGTCATTAGGACAGTCTGGACCTCAGAAACATATTACAGGTATGATGTGGAGATGCCGGTGATGGACTGGGGTTGACAATTGTAAACAATTTTACAACACCAAGTTATAGTCCAGCAATTTTATTTTAAATTCACAAGCTTTCGGAGATTTCCTCCTTCCTCAGGCAAATGTTTCAAGAGCTCCTTGAAGCCTACGCATTTATACATATAGAACATGTATTGTTATACACCATGTATTGTTCTATATGTATAAATGCGTAGGCTTCAAGGAGCTCTTGAAACATTTGCCTGAGGAAGGAGGAAATCTCCGAAAGCTTGTGAATTTAAAATAAAATTGCTGGACTATAACTTGGTGTTGTAAAATTGTTTACAATATTACAGGTACAGTGACCTAAAGAGAAATTATCTTTAAACATGCTCCCAGTCTTCTTGTGGACTAGTTCCAGGGCACAGGGCAATAATATATTATGAAGGGCATTCCCATATTGACAAAAGGTGCTATATATTCTGGTACTGCAATATTACAAAAATCCCTGATGTTGAATGTAATACTTGGAATGTAATGTCATTTAAATATGTTATAATATAAATGAATTCACAATGCACCCATTTTCAGGATCAGCACAAAAACATATTAAATAGAAAAGTGTCGCATAGGTGGCATACAGTAAGTGCAAGTTCTGTATACACAGTTTAATAGTGACTGTGAATCTTTGGTTTTCTTGCTTCGTGCACCAACCATTTATTTGGCTGTTTGGTTCTAATAGATGCCAGGTATCTTTTTTACTGTTCGATTTCCACAGGTGCAGTGATATGATTAACCGTGGGAGGTATCTACAAACTCAGGAAGAAACTTGCCTGGGCTTTCTGAACAGCGTTATTTTAAACGGGTTACCGCCAGCATTGCAAAAACGCCAATTGGAAAATTCAGGCTTCTGGCTGCAATGTCAATTTTTTTTTCCTCACCTCCAATCGTAATGGTCTTGTTCATAATACACATTCTGTACTTAAATAAGTGAATGAAGTGGCATTGATGTACTTTTTCAATATGTACCACACAGAAGGCAACATATATTCGGATTTGACTGATTACATTATGTGTTTTAATTCCTAATCATCACTTGATTGGAATCCTGCATAGATCTCGCTCCACTTGACTATCTGTACCTTTAAATCCCACAGTTCTTCCTCTGCTGTTTGCCCATCTGCATGGTACAGGCCTAGATCTTCCACAGCATTCTTCTAACCCTTACCATAGGTTTTGTAATGTCACATGTCCATTCACCTGGCTTTGCTCTCACTTTCTCTTATTTACACATCACTCGATGAGACCGGCATCTTTTACTCGCACTTGGAAGTATCGTTCTATCATGTGGCTCACTCTAGGATATTACATAATTTTGTGGTGAAGTGCTGATTTATTCAGCCTCTTGTATATATTACAAATGGATTATTTTACAGATATTCAGAATGGCGATAGACTAAATGATGTATTGTCTCTCCTGTACCCCAGCTCTTTGAGCAGTTAGCAGCACTGTACAATAATGACACTTCCAAACTGGAGATGTTGGTTGGAGGTTTGCTGGAAAGTGATGAGAACTCTGAGCGACTCTTTACTACCATCATAAGAGAACAGTTTGAACGCTTACGGGACGGAGATAGATTCTGGTTCGAAAATACCAAGAATGGGTGAGTTAAGGTCATTCATTGTCGATTTTCCACTTGGCAGGTGGATAACTGAGGGCGGTTTGCAAGGAGTGGAAAATGTTCTTACAGCCCACTCTTGAGTGTTATTTGAACACAGGGTTGCAGCCTTGGCCGACTGAGGGCGGGACTTTAGATGTGAGGCACGGGATGTTTTGTGTGTTCTTTTAAACAAAGCATTGCTGTGGTGTGATCCTGAGGGCACTCTCTAGTGCCACTGTCTTCAAAGTAACTGAAAACCTGGAGAAGGCTGATAATCCTGCCACTCTGCGAGGAGTCACCCTACTCCATCACCAGCACAGTAATACCGTAGCACCATCTTGGATTTAGTGGAAAAGAGTCTACTCGGTTGCCACTAGTCTTTTTTTTTAAACCAATAAACATTCTTAAGTATTTCAACCCTTGAAGGAATAAAGAAGTATTTCATTGCTAAAATTTAAAATATAATCGGCTTTGACAAGTAAAGCCTCAATTCGTTCTTCATGGGCTGTGGGCTGTTTTTCTTTGTCTATAGCGTTTTACTATGACCATTGCTTATTATAACTCACTCTGTCATTGAGAAAAAAAACATGTTGCCAACATGACTTCATAGGTCCAAAATGGGAGCCTTGGAATGAATTGGGAAGCTTTAGCTGTAAGTAGCATAACAGGCTACATAGACAACTTGAACATTTATAAATATGTACACCAGATGAAGTCATGAAAAGATCTTATTAGCTCGCACATCTATCCAAACGTGCAGCAACAAGTGGAGAGGAGGGCTTCAGGCCGGGAACCAGAAAAAATAAATGGAATAGGACTGAAAGCACAGTCATAGTGAGAATTAAAAAGTCTGGGGAAAATAATGCTGTAAATATGAAACTGCACGAGAACCTTTAGGCTCTTTGACTGAATGGTAATGCAGGTAACATCCTTACAAATTGTGTTTCTTCCAGAATCTTTACAGCAAGGGACCTTCAAAGCATTTGGAACACCACATATGGCGATGTGTTGCTGGCGACAATAAATGTAGGGGATGCGGGGATTCAGCGTAATGTTTTTTTCTGGAAGGATGGTAAGCAGCATGGTGTGGAGGGACCCTAGCACGTCTGTAATACGCTGATGGACCGCAAGATGCTTACAAATATCTATCAACAATATTACATAGTAAAATGGACTGAGTGGCAGTAGGAATTTCCGAAATAGAAAGAAAGGCAAAACTGAGATCTGTTACAAGTTCCAGGTTAATCCCAGAAATGGTTAAATTTACACCTGCTATTTTAATGTATAGCATCTTCATGCCCCAAATAACTCAGTTTTTAAAACAATAACAAGTTCAGACATTCTGTTATATTCTCAGTACTGTACCCTGAAGGATTTCCTTTGCCCCATCATTGGCGGCCATACCTTCAGCTGTCCAGGCCCCAAGATCTGGAATTCCCTCCCTAATCCTCTCCCCCTCGCTACCTCTCTCTCCTCCTTTAAGACACTCCTTAAAACCTAGCTGCTTGACCAAACTTTTGGTCATCTGCCCTAATGTGGCTCGGTAATAAATTTTGTCTGATAATGCTCCTGTGAAGCGCCTTGGGACGTTTCACTATGTACATTAAAGGTGCTATATAAATGCAAATCGTGGTTGTGTAAGAAGTACGTATGTCCTTTTAGGTCAGATTTAAGTCTCTGACCCATTCCCCAGGAAGGGCTGAGCTTTGATCACTGGTCTCTAATGAGTTAGGTAGCTTCAGCTGGGGCAACAGTAGCCATGCTCCAATTGGCCTCAGCCCTCCCGCGGTGCTTGAATAGCATCGGAAGAGTGAACCTGGGCCTTTTCTTTTCCCCCTCACTAGTCCAGGGAGACGCTGTTGCTCCTACTGCTGCCCAAGCTGAGATCGACCAACTCCGCACTGGCTGAGAATTGAACCAGGTACCTTACTGATCTGTACGGCTCAACTGCTCACTAGATAAGTTCTACAACAATAACACCTCGCATTTACATAGCGCCTTTAACGTAGTGAAGCATCCCAAGGCGCCTCACAGGAGCGATTATCAAACAAAATTTTACACCAAGCCACAAAAGGAGACATTAGGACAGGTGACCAAAAGCTTGGTCAAAGGGCGTCTTAAAGGAGGAGAGAGAGGTGGAGAGATGGAGAGGTTTTGGGAGAGAATTCCAGAGATTAGGCAGATGAAGGGAGGGGCAAAGGAGATCGGGGGATACACAAAAGGCCAGATTTGGAGGAACATAGAGATCAATTACAAGGAAATTCTGCAACTAGTGCATTTTTTATTTGTCTAATTCTATTTTGATGTTCTCAACAGACAACATTTATTTTCATAGAGTGATACAGCACAGAAGGAGACCATTCAGCCCATCTTTGAAAGAGCTATCCAATTAGTCCCACTCTCCTGCTCTTGCCCTGCAAATTTTTCAACTTCAAGTATTTATCTAATTCCCTTTTGAAAGTTATTATTGAATCTGCTTCCACCGCCCTTTCAAGCATTGTGTTCCAGATCATTACAACTCGCTGCGTAAAAGTTTTTCCCCTCATAGTCATCTCTGGTTCTTTTGCCAATTACCTTAAATCTGTCCTCTGGTTACTGGCCATTCTGCCACTGGAAACAGTTTCTCCTTATTTACTCCATCAAAATCCTTCATGATTTTGAACACCTCTATCAAATCTCCCCTTAACCTTCTCTAATCTAAGAACAGTCCCAGATTCTCCAGTCTCTCCACGTAACTGAAGCCCTTCATCCCTGGTACCATTCTAGTAAATCTTCTCTGCATCCTCTCTAAGGCCTCGACATCCTTTCTAAAGTGTGGTGCCCAGAATTAAACACAATGCTCCAGCTGGGGCCTAATCAGTACTTTATAGAGAAATAAATCTTGTTACATGTTAACATGAATATTCTGAAAACATCTAAAGAAATCCTGCTCTGGCAAGTTTAAGAAACGTTTCATCACCATAGAATCATAGAAGTTTACAACATGGAAACAGGCCCTTCGGCCCAACATGTCCATGTCGCCCAGTTTATACCACTAAGCTAGTCCCAATTGCCTGCACTTGGCCCATATCCCTCTATACCCATCTTACCCATGTAACTGTCCAAACGCTTTTTAAAAGACAAAATTGTACCCGCCTCTACTACTGCCTCTGGCAGCTCGTTCCAGACACTCACCACCCTTTGAGTGAAAAAATTGCCCCTCTGGACCCTTTTGTATCTCTCCCCTCTCACCTTAAATCTATGCCCCCTCGTTATAGACTCCCCTACCTTTGGGAAAAGATTTTGACTATCTACCTTATCTATGCCCCTCATTATTTTATAGACTTCTATAACATCACCCCTAAACCTCCTACTCTCCAGGGAAAAAAGTCTCAGTCTAATTGAATTATTTTTGTGTGTTCTCACAGGAGATCCCTGTCCTCAACCAAAGCAGCTGAATGAGAGTGACATGGAGCCGTGTATAAAACTCAGAACCATGCATTATTTTCAAGGCAGTGGAGCAGGCTTTGGAATTCTCATCGTGGCACTTTGCTGTTTCCCTTTAGGTTTGTAGATACTTTATATTAAAAAAAAGCAGAAGTGAATTGGAAATACCATGTACATTCATTGCAGATAGTACGCTCTGATTAAAGCAATATCGCAACGGAAATCAAACCCTCATTTCAAACAGTTCCTTTTAGCTGTCATTTTCTTTCTAACAGTTGATTGTTTAAAACATGACACTTACACATCAACAACAAAGCTTTGCTCTTTAAAAGGTGTCTACGTATATATAACTTGAAATCAGATGGTCCCAGTTGAAATAGTCAGATCTTCCAGAACGTACAGTGCTAGCTGCGTTGGTGATATCAAATTAAGCATTGATTTATGGAGCTATCTGATTCTATAGATTAGTGAATAGCTCTATGGTCCAATATTGCTCCTTTTTATATAAAAAGATAACTTTCTTATCAAGGTGAGGAATGTTAATGCTGGAAATTGGAACACTTTCCATTTCAGGGACCCATTGTCAAGCATTAAACACTTCCAGGTCATCTGTAGCACGGTTAGTTACAAAATGAAGCTCTTTCTACTCTGTGCCAACAACGTGCCTCAGCCCCAATCTCACAAGAACCCTGTCTTGTACACGTGTGGCATTTTTTCCATTCCCCACACCAACCAGCCTTAGACCTGTAAACTGATATTGTCAGTAGTACCAGCTTAGTGCTGTAGGCCTACATCCATTACAGCCAACAGATTTTGATAACTATCATCCCATCATTCTGGCTGGATTTGAATGTAAGTCCCAGCGGTGAAAGACCAGTATCTAACCCACTGAACCACTTACTCCCCAGGTCTTGCATATCTTGGCTTATTCTAAACTCTGCAATGTCTTGATTAGTTCTGTATTCTATCAACATCGGGCTAATTTTGTATTTTATAATGTTGTGGCTAACTCCGTATTTTGTCTAAATGGTGCATGGGCCAGGGAGAAAATCAGTGAAAACGTACAGTACAGGATCCTTGAAAAAAACAGCTAGAGATCGATGCGTGGTGGTGTAGCTCCTGCACATGTGTAACTGTGCCACATTTGTGTAACACAAATGTAATTTCCTCGGAACTGCTCCGCTCCCACCTGTATAACTTCGCAAGATGTGCATCGGAAACGGGGTGAAGTTACACTGGCGGAACAGGGGCAGCTCCGAGGAAGTTTCTGGTCCAATGTAAAACATACAGTACAGAGAGCAAAAGTGTTTCAACAACTTATAAGTGGAAAATACTTTCAGGTATCCTTATCAGAAAGAATTCTGATAAGGATATGGATTCAAAATTCCATTTTTTGGATCTCAGTTTTGCTTCACGCTTCATAACAGCACAATGGATATTACAGGTGTCTTACCTGTTCAACACCATGAGCTAATGCAATTTGGGTGAGTCCTGTCTAGATCCAAAATAGCCCATTTCAGATCACTTTGGATTTGGATAGAACTTTACAGTTCATCTCTGTTTTGATACAATTTAATAAACTAAGTTATTTTCTTTTATATAACAGCGGCCTTGCTATTGGCTTTTACTATATCTATTATTCGAAAGAAAGAAAAGAATAAATTACAGAAAAAAAGAAACTCTATAAGGAAGCCAACGGATCCAAGAGAGAAAATCAAAGGTATTGATTATAATAGTGTGAAATAAAATGTTTTATATGAGAGTTGCAACTTAGACTGCTCATCATATCTTCTCACAGGCAACAGTACATTACCAATTATTAATGGAAGCGCCTCCCATAATATTACAACCATTTTGAGATTCCAGTTCTGTGCCCTTTAACTTATGACCCCCAAAAGACTGATAAAAATCACTGCTCAATCAAACAGAAATACATCAACATTTAATTTAAGCATCTTTATTCTCATCTTTGCGCAAGACCAAAAACTTCTTCAACTCATAAGGAAGAAATGGCTAATCCCCCTTTGCCTTTCTCTATTTTATCAATACTACTATGGTCAGTGCACCTTGGATTTCTCCTCTCTAGTTTCTCCTAAACTATAAATACACTGTCTTACATGTTCTTCATCCCCCTGCATGCTCAGTGTGTTGAAATCAGGCCTCATGGCATTATCTTCTACTCTAAGTCATATCTTCCCAAGACCTCTTTCTCCTACAACCCACAGGCTTTTAACACTGTAGTAGGCCCTCACCTAACCTCTATTGCTTGATTTATCTCATCGTCTTTCCTACTCTTTTCAACCATGGTGATATCCTGCACTATGAGCAAGGTTTATGTTGACCAATTAAGTCAAATTCCTTTTTTTTTAACATGGGATTCCAGAATTTTTATCAGTGTTTTGGGGATCCATTTCCATGATACGGTCCATTTTTCAGTGAAAACTACAGTTCAGTGGCCTTGACTTTGATCTAGGTTTCTCAAAAAAATTCCCTGTGCCACTCTAACACCGTATAAAGCTGCAAGATCGCATTATATCTCTACATATTGAATGATCTCTGATATATTTGGACTGCATAATGGGGGCACAGTCAAGTTTATTCGACTTTTTGACTCAGTCGTACGTTCTCAGGTCTTCACAACTCATGGAATAATTTCACCGCCCCTAGAATGTATGGTCCGTTATCTCGGAGGGCTGTAACAGTCTTGTATCATCAGTGCAAATTTACAGAAATTAATTAGCACAACAGTTCATTTTGTCAGGGTTACATCTTATTGAGGTTTGTATCTTTTCTATTGACTGTAGTCGAGCTCTTAAAAAGAACTTTTAGGAGGTTAATGAGATCAAATTGTACAGAATTCCTCATTCACTCCCACCTCTGCTTCATTGGAACTCCCTTTCCTTTGTCCGCTAATGTTAACAAAAAGTTGATGTGATCGTAAAGTGGTTGATATTAATTTTGGACAATGGAGAAAAACGTACTCCTATTTAGAATTGAGAAGTCCTTCATGAATGCATATTAGTTTTCTTGGCTAATTTAAATTTAAAATTTTGCATCAAATAGGCATTTCAACACAATGACATTATTGTGCTGTTTTCTTTGACGTGACACTGTGTAGATTTTTTCCCATTTCTCATGCCGAGTTAAAGATGGTTTTATGCTATGTGCCCACACCCACTGGGAACTGGTTTGAGAACTTTACACGCTCATTTCACTTAGAAACATTAGAGCCAGCAGAAAGAGCAGAGGAGACACCTACTTGGTCCCAGAGGTGAAAGGACGGTATTTTCACCCCTCGCATATTACAAACCTCTAACCACTACATTCCCCACATTTTAGACATGGTGGGGAAGATTCCTGCCACTGGAGATGCAGTAAATACAGGAAAATCAGGCGGGGAGGAGTGCACGTCCCTAACGATGCCTTTCTGATTTTCTGTCCATTAATTTAAACGGACATTAAATCTGACAGGCTCCCTCACTGGCTCGCGATCCTCCGAGCCTGATTTTACTCTGTTCACTACGCCCTGCACTATTCAATAACCCCAAGCACAGGAACAGGATAATCTATCCTTGTCCATTTTGGGATGTAAATTTGTGATTCCATATTCGATTGTTTATAGTCACAGACATGAGATCTGAAACATTCCTCACATGATGTATGTTCTTACATTACATTTAGCTTCTGAATGGCAAGGGCCCAAAGAGCCAAAACGGCCTGTCAGCATTCTCTTTGAATCAAACAGATGCATTAAGGTCATGGATAGCAAACATTCTCTGATCCGAAACATCAACCTAAGTAACCACGGCCATGCTGATGTTATTCAATCCACCAATAATGAACAAAAAACTTTGCTGCTGAAGGTTCCTAAGGAATATGATCTGGTAAGCAAGAACTCGACTATGACGTGCCCTTGTTACTGATCAAGGGCCCCCTCCATGGTGGTTTGGTTTTGTGTGCTACCAACAGTTACGGACCTGGAAGGTCCGATTCACTCGCTGACCTACACTGCCTGCCGGTCAAGCAGCGCCTCAAATTTAAAATTCTCATCCTTGTGTTCAAATCCCTCCACGGCCTCGCCCCTCCCTATCTCTGTAATCTCCTTCAGCCCTACAATCCCTCCCCCCCCCCGAGAACTCTGCGCTCCTCCAATTCTGGCCTCTTGCGCGTCCCCGATTTCCTTTGTCCCACCATTGGCGGCCGTGCCTTCAGCTGCCTAGGCCCTTAGCTCTGGAATTCCTTCCCTTAACCTCTCTGTCTCTTTACCTCTCTCCTCCTTTAGAATGCTCCTTAAAACGTACCTCATTGACCAAGCTTTCGGTCACCTGTCCTAATATCACCTTATGTGGCAAATTATTTCTGATAACGCTCCTGTGAAATGCCTTGAGATGTTTCACTACGTTAAAGGCGCTATATAAATATAAGTTATCGTTGTTGTTGTCTGTGCTCAACCCCGATGGTTCTCGAACAGGTTGGATTAGAGAGGGCAACAGTTAGACAGGGCCCCATATCCTGATTGCCATCCATTGGTAGATCCATATATGGGCATCTCAATAGGGCCATTACAGTCGGCTTCAGTGTCTGCAGGCCAGGGAGAGGAAAATCAGCCAGGATTCCCACCTCAGGTCATTATCCAGAAATTCCTGCTAAAAATGTGGATCCGTCAGTGGTGGGTGAGGACAAAACTGGGCTCAGCTGCAATACCTTCCAGATTGAATATCCAGGTACCAGTTACCCAAGGCTATTCAGGCTTGCTGCTTGGCCAATGTAACAGGGTGCTTCCAATGCGGTTCTGTGCTCCAGAAGGAGCCACTTTCTTTGGGAAATGTGTGGTAAGCGGGAAAAAGCATGTGACTAAAATATATATGTTTAAGTAACATTGAAATTCCAAGAGTGTACTCAGGGAGGCAATGGTAGGATGTAAATAGACTTTGTCATCAATCCTGGTAACAAATTCTACTGGGACCAGTCGTGCCACAAGGCCTTTCCTGGTGAAACACATCTCACATGTCAGTGGCCTATCTGTATATTTTGCTGAGATCCATAAAATGTTGAATGATAAATAATTTTTTTTTGATACCCAATATCCCACAAAGAATCTCTGTTTTTTTTGAATCAGAGCTACAAAGTTAGTGCGAAATGAGAAATTAAGCTACTGTTTAACTTTTAAAATCTCAAAAGCTGACAAACCTTGAAATTGATACTGTCTATAAAGCATTCAATCACCAACTCACAAAGGAATGGCCTAACTAGTTTTGGCCTGTTACAATGTTTATTTGTCATTTAATGATTGTCTGATTGTTAAAGCAGAAAATTACCTTTGTGATATTGAGTAATGTTGGCCAGATAACGATCATGGTACAAAGAGATCTGGATTAACAGGTTCAAGGAAGATCATTGCTTTCAAGTCCTTTTTAACTGCATAAAGCCAGATCTAGTGCCCTGGTAACTTTACCTATCCTATCTGTGACCAATAATTTTTTCTTATTTTTGTGCTATAGAATATTTTGGTTAAAATGGTTGAGGAATTGCAACCTGACTATGTGTCACTGTCAAATTAAATTCCCTAATGGCTTAGTTGGTAAGTACACCAACTGGACCATACAAATTTGAAAGGTCCCATTCTTTATCACTGTCCTATGTTGTTACCTGATTTCAGACAGAAAGCAGTAGGGATGCTATAGTTGCCCTCAGTACACCAAGGATGGGGGGCAGGAGGTGTGGGCAATAGGGAAAGTTTCCATTCCAACCGTTTTTCAGTGACCACCACTGGAAAGTGCGTGTGTGTAGGGGTTGGTTGGGCACAGGGCCGAGTTTGGCTATGATACCCGTGATGGTCAAATAACCTGCCAAACCTCACTATTTAGACTCACATACGAAGCTTTCATGGCACTATTCTCCCCGTGTCCTGACCAATATCGATCCTTTAACCAACACCATAAAAAAAAAAGGCTGCATATTGTGGCACCACAAGTCCCGGCCAGAATGGAGATGATTGAGCAATTTTCCCGTCAATCCACTCGGAGACCGCACTGCTGTAAGTGACTGAGATTGATTTCATGCACATAATTTGTATTATGTAACTATCCTTCACTCACTGCATTTTGCTGGAGAAATAAACCTGCTGTAGTTGGGAGACTCTTGTTTGCTGCAGTTTCGGAGACTCTGTAAATTAAAACTACATGTCCCGCCCTGACACAGTGCTGTCAAGATTCACTCTCTTAAAAAAAACCAGATTAACTGATTATTCATTCATTTACTAATGTGGGACCTTGCTGTGTGGAAGTTGGCTGCCACATGTGCCTGCACAACAGTGACTGCACTTCAGAAGTAATCCATCGGTTATAAATTGCTTTGAAACAGCCTGAGGTTGTGATGAAATTCTATATAAATGTAAACACATAAATTTCTTTCGAGGATTCTGACTGTGACTTGGGCACTAGGGGATAGGTTATCTTTACTGCTACCACCAGGTTTCCGATTTCATTCATTCACATCTGTTTGTCTTCCTTGACATCGTCTGTAGAACTGTCCGAGTCCAAGAAGACTTTGGCATCTGAATGTGCTCTGATATTCATAAGGCACAGAAGGAGGCCATTCAGCCCATCGTGTCCGCGCCGGCTGAGAAACGAGACACCCAGCCTAATCCCACTTTCCTGCATTTGGTCCGTAGCCCTGCAGGTCACGGCTCTTCAGGTGCACATCCAGGTATTTTTTAAATCAGTTGAGGGTTTCTGCCTTAATCGCCCTCTCAGGCAGTGAGTTCCAGAGATCCACCATCCTCTGGGTGAAAACATTTTTCCTCATTTCCGCTCTAATCCTTCTACCAATCGTTTTAAATCTATGCCCCCTGATTATTGACCCCTCCGCTAATGGAAATAGGTCCTTCCTATCCACTTTATCTAGGCCCCTCATAATTTTGTACACCTCAATCAAATCACCCCTCAGCCTTCTCTGATCCAAGGAAAACAACCCCAGCCTATCCAATCTTTCCTCATAGCTAAAATTCTCCAGTCCTGGCAACATCCTCGTAAATCTCCTTTGCACCCTCTCTAGTGCAATTACATCCTTCCTGTAATGTGATAACCAGAACTGTGCACAGTCCTCAAGCTGTGGCCTAACTAGTATTTTATAGTTACAGTTCCAGCATAATATCGCTGCTTTTATATTCTGTGCCTCAGCTAATAAAGGAAAGCATTCCATATGCCTTCTTAACCACCTTATCTACCTGTCCTACTACCTACAGGGATCTGTGGACACGCACTCCAAGGTCCCTCACTTCCTCTACCCCTTTCAGTATCCTCCCATTTATTGTGTATTCCCTTGCCTTGTTTGCTCTCCCCAAATGCATTACCTCACACTTCTCCGGATTGAACTCCATTTGCCACTTTTCTGCCCACCTGATATCTTCCTGCAGTCTACAGCTTTCCTCCTCACTACACGGCCTATCTTTGTGTCATCCGCAAATTTCTTAATCATGCCCCCTACATTTAAGTCCAAATTGTTAATGTATACCACAAAAAGCAAAGGACCAAGTACCGAGCCCCGCGGAACCCCACTGGAAACAGCCTTCCAGTTGCAGAAACACCCATCAACCATTACCTTTTGCTTCCTGCCACTGAGCCAATTTTGAATCCAATTTTCCACATTCCCTTGGAACCCATGGGCTTGCACTTTTTTGACCAGTCTGCCATGTGGGACCTTGTCAAAAGCCTTGCTAAAATCCATGTAGACTACATCAATTGCACTACCCTCATCGATCCTCCTTATCACCTCCTCGAAAAATTCAATCAAGTTAGTCAGACACGACCTCCCCTTAACAAATCCGTGCTGACTGTCCTTGATTAGTCCATGCCTTTCTAAGTGACAGTTTATCCTGTCCCTCAGAATTGATTCCAATAATTTGCCCATCACCGAGGTTAGGCTGACTGGCCTGTAATTACTCGGTCTATCCTTCGCTCCCTTTTTAAACAATGGTACAATGTTAGCAGTCCTCCAATCCTCTGGCACCACGCCTGTATCCAGTGAAGTTTTGAAAATGATGGTCAGAACCTCCGCTATTTCCTCCCTGGCTTCTTTTAACAACCTGGGATACATTTCATCCGGGCCTGGTGATTTATCCACTTTCAAAGATGCTAATCCCCTTAATACTTCCTCCCTCACTATGTTTATCCCATCCAATATTTCACGCTCCTCCTCCTTAACTTCAATCCCAGCATCATCCCTCTCCTTTGTGAAGACAGATGCAAAGTATTCATTAAGAACCATACCCACATCTTCCACCTCCACACATAGTTTACCTGTTTGGTCTCTAATAGGCCATATTCTGCACGTTTGAGTTATGTTGCAATACCCTTTGTTAAAATCCCAGCATTGATCTGCTCTCGGTGTACCAGGCCTCTTTTGGTGTTGGCACGTGGCACTGCCCCCCAGTTCCAGCTGAATTAAGTTTGTATTTTGTCACGGTTCATTATTATCAACTGAGGTCAATTCAGGCCTCTGATCAGTTTCTCATGGAAACTTGCTGCCTGGGCAAAAGTTTTTCTTCCCAGCTCCCTAGGCTCATAAATATCACAGAGGAAATTTACAACTCAATGGCAGCTGCATGACTGCTGGATTTGGCACACTGCGAAGATAAAAGTGCTCTCTAATTAGATTTTTGGTCAGTTTGCAACTAAGTATAAATTCTTGTCAATCATACATCATGGTGAATAAAATATATCTTCTGCTTGCAGAGAGCAAAGGGCAGCTTTTGTGGTATTTATGAAGTATCTACAAAAGATACCAACGCTGTTAAATTAGACAAATGTATAATTGAGAAGACTGCGAATAGTTAATTATTTTTCACATTTCTACATCAATGACATGATTGCAGTGCTTAAGCACATAAACATTCACCTAACTGAACCCGCAACTATGACAGACTCTAAAATACTAATAAGTCTTTCCCTTTACTTACCTCTGGAACTTTGCCTCAAACAATATGCTAGTTTGATTTAATGGTCTTGCATCTTTGGACATATTGGGCATGATTTTGACCTTGAGCCAGAAGGGGGCAGGGAGGTCAAATTGCGGACGGGAAACCCGGAAGTACAGATTTCCCGGACGTCCTTACGAGTTTGCCCTCTGACTAACCGGCCTGATTGACAGGCTGGGGTCTTAGTTGGATGGGAGACCAGTCAGGGAGAGGATGTGCTCAAGTAAGTCTGTAGGTAAGTCTTTGTTTGTATGGATGGGGGGGAAGCATGGGGGGCATGGGGCCATGGGTGGGCACGGGGGTCGTCAGTCATGGGGGGGGGGGGGGGGGAGATCGGGGGTCAGTCACGGTGGGGGGGGTGTCGGGATCGGGGGTCATCGTGGGGGTCCGTGATCGTTGTGGGGGGAGATCGGGGTTGGGGATCGGGGGGGGTGGGGGGAGATCGGGGGGGGGGTCCGCGATTGTTGGGGGGAGAGATCGGGGTCGGGGGCTCGCGATAGTTGGGGGGAGGATCGGGGATCAGAGTCGGGGGGAGGGGTCCGCAATCGTTGGGGGTTGGTGCAGGTAGGCTTGTTGGGCCTGGGGGAAGCACTCCTGCTCCTCCCGGCCCACAAGCCGTGCCAGAAAGGCACCTACCTGTTAGACTCAGGCCTTCTTGCCTCCTTTCACGAGGCAAAAAAGAGAGAAGACCCGGGAATCCTGGCTCCCCGGTCGCCCGCCCCGGTAAAAACCGGAAATGGACGGGTTGAAGGCAGGTTTGAGGCGGGTTGGGGGCGGTTCTGAAATGGTTGAAATTTTAAATGCCTTCCCCCCCCCCTGCCTCCAACTGACCCATTTTTTTTACTGTTAAAATAATGCCCATTGTCTTAATCTACAGCAAGTTTCAGCCTTCACTAGGTCCTTACCTTAGTTTGACAGCCCAATTGTTCTTAAGACCATGGTCAAATCCTCCATCTTCATTTCTCATTTACTCATCCTCTCTTCATCATCGGTTTCATTATGAAATATATCTTCAGCTTCAATGATAGACTAAAGTGTATCATGGGAGTTTGTATTGATTTTATGTCATCTGTAACCTTCCAGAGTGCCTATGAGCATATGACTACGGCACTTTTTAAAATTTAAACTTTTCTTGAATATTATCGTTGTAATAATGGAGCGGAGATCATGGTTTTATTTCCACTCATTAGTTGAACGATAATTCACTCAATTATGAGTTACTGAGTCAGTTCAGTCATGTTAGGAAAAATCATGCAGTCCATTCGCGTCTCAATGCTACATATACATTGTCCAACTTTATCCACCCAATAAAGTTCCACCTTCTTTTACTGTTGCATCTTATTACCCTTAGTATAGTTTATATTTAGTTATGGTATCTTATTTGACAGGTGTAAGTTATATCTTGATTACCATCGCCTTCACAATAATATGCAGATGTCTCAATGTTTGCTGGACCTTTAAAGGTAGCATGTCATGAATCTAATCTAATATTACATCTTGTACACAGGTGTTGATATTCAATAGCGAAGAGGATCGCAGCGTCTTTGTGACAGATTTGAAAACATACCTGGAAAATAATGGCCTAGGTCTGCTGATCCATGAAGTGAAAGAACAAACTCTCTTGAAAGAAGCCGTGACAAAGCGGCAACGAATTAAGATTTTAGATACATTTTTCCGTCGTGTGTTTGCACAGGTAGTGTGGCAGTCACTTCAAGTTAATTGCATCATTTTGAAGATCTTGTAATGAATACTACTTGTCTCAAATTGATATCGCACTGAAATGGATACACTCAGTTTCTCAAGTTGTGATAAGAATGTTAGATAATGAAAGCTGTGATAAGTTCATTAAAAAATGATTAGAAAATCTTTTTTGTTTGGGGACGGGGAAGAACCTCATTTTTGACATGGTGATGTCACATTTAACCCAATATTGCCAATTTCACTAAATCAGGGCATGGCAATGACTGATGTGGGCAATGAAAATCTCACACTAGTGCATAGTAGGGGATACTGTTTTGAAGATGGGGTTAATGCAAGGTGCTGGGGCAATGTAGAAGGGAGCTTTACTCTGCATTTTACCTGTGATACACCCATCAAGATATAGTTCCTCTTGTTGTCAGTGGCACTGAATGCCACATGGTCCCCAACTGCAGGTATGTTGACAATTCAGCCCACCTATGCAGGCCAGCTTGAGTAGAAGTCCTGTACAGACCTTTCCCCCAACATCTCAGCAAAAAAAATATCTGAGTTACAGTCGTAACTTTTCAACAACTGTGCGAGCAAAAGCTTGCACATAATTAGTTCCTTTAGTATTGCTGCTCGTGCCCTGAATTGATGATCTGACCACACCGTCCCCCTCTCCATACACAGACACACCTATGCATGCACGCACACAGTATAACTTGAGGAAATTCAGAGTACTGATAGCCAAAATAATATGCAAAACTGCTTCAAATAAGAACATTAGAGTCTGAAAATTGCTGTTAGAGATATTTATGGATCAACAATGAATGTATTTTTATGACATTCTTCCACCTGCGGTTTTAGCCCAGGTGTTAACTTGTTTATTTTAAATATTTTAACGCCTCCAGTAAAGTGGAGGAATTTTGTAAGAGCTAGGTAAGTGTTTATTCACTAATATTGTCAACAGTAATATCTAGGCTTAGATTTTAAATATCATCACATTATGCACAGTTCAAAATGATTACTGTACATTATCTAGTTCTGTGCTGTTTGCCACCTTTAGGTTCTGGAGATTGATGGGTCAGATGCTGGGGATTTTGACAATGAAACCTCAAAGAAGGCAAAGGAGTCTCTGAAGTGTGAGCTGACAAGAGCAGATTTTGCTGGCGCGCTGGGACTGAAGGAAGACTCCATGTTTGTGGAGCAGATGTTTTCACTAGCAGACAAAGATGGAAATGGCTACCTATCATTCCGGGAGTTCCTGGACATCTTTGTTATCTTGATGAAAGGTAACTTCAAGTTCGGGATGTGAGGGCTGGCTGAAACTCAGTTGGAATTTTGACCTGCCTTGGAAACAGTGCAGACTGACCATTGAGAGCAGCAGACTGGAAAACAATACAGCAGTGCTGTGATCAGGGATATGCACAGTAATGTTTATTCTTCATCAGAGTTGCGAATGTTGAATTTCAACTTTTTATTTTTCCTCTTTATTTTTTACTTAACGGTATTTCAGATATTTCTCTATCAGCAAAGCAAACAGGTGCTATCTACTTCCAAGTCCAGCTACACCCATTAGGAGACCCAAAAAGGGGATCCAGAGAACTGAGTTTTCCTTTGCTCAGCTTTGCTTGGTGGTTTCCCCCAATAGCGCAGGCATCGCTGAGAACTCAATGGGGGGTAAATTTTTACCTTCACAGCTTAGGCTCTAAACAAGCAAAGCAGATCGGACGCCCGTTACAGAACCCGCCTGATTTTAATTTCCATTGTTCACCGCACATGCTGCGCAGGTGAAAATTGCCCCTCATTGTGTGGCTTGACTGGATTTTTAAGACAAACAATTCTGCCATTTGGATCCCAGTCTGGTTTTTAAAAAGAGAGAAAATGCTGGAGATGCACAGCAGACAGTCAGCATCCAAAAAAGAATGAAGGTTAATGTTTTGGTTGGGACCTTTAGTTGGGCAGAATCTGGGATCTGATTTGTCGCATACACAACTTTGAACACATCACTATATTACACAACAAATGACATTATAAAATAACAATACTTAAAGAAAAAGAAACACTAGCATTGGAATAAGTAAATGGAATAGTCTATTCACCTCATATCAGTGCTCTGTCGTTTTCCTATTTTCCTTAGTAATTTTAAGAAATACTGCACAACGGGTAGATTTTCAATCCGCCCCCAATGGAAATGAAAATTGATCGGTTTCTATAACAGACGGCTAATCCACAATGCCACTTGGGGGCAAGTTGAAAATTCCACCCCAGGGAGTCAAAACCAAATGTATCCTTCAGGTGAAGCAAGGTTAGAGGGCAGGAGATAATTTGACCAGGACGCGCAGATGTAATTCAGTCCCCATTTCAATATCAAACAATCTGTCCTTATTTTTATGTGATACCTTGGTTTGATATTATTTGTAACTGAATAGCAAAACTTACAGCAATTTGGGAACCAGAGAAGTAGAGTTGGTTAGAGCACAGGAGTTTCTCTGCAGTATAGGTTGAGGAGCAGAGCAATGCAAGACTGAGGCGTTACAGTCCCACCATTAGTGTGAGGGTTTAATTACAACATGACAGGTTTAGATAGGCAGTTCCCATTATAAATATGGACATAGAAATTTATATTGGGAAAAAGTTGACAGCAGGAAGTAATGTTTTCTAGACAGGAAGTGCATGCAGACATAAGGTTTTTAGTATATTATAAATGATTATAATGCTCTGTTGTGCTTCCCTGAACACATTCCTATCAAAGGAATGGGAGAACTAGGTTTATGTATGTTCACTATGTCATAGAATGTGTTTTTTTTGTTGCTGTTGGATATTTGTTATTTATTTTTGCAAATTAGTGGGACACTGCATTCGCTGACTTGAGTCCAAATCCAAATGTTTTAAATGTTGTGATATTTGGCAGAACACAGAAGAACTATGGAACACAATGTATATTTTTATTTAAGGTGCCCTTTATGAAACTGTGGCCTGTAACACTGCAAAAAAAACACTTTCCATTTTATTTGAGGGGGAGTTGTACAGAAAACAGCTATTTAAAAAAAAGAGTCCAATATGAATAAAGTTTCAGAGTTTTCTTAAGGCTGCCTAAAGCACTCTGAGGAAGAAAATCTGCAAGTTTTTTGCAGAATCACAGACTACAGGGGAAGATTCCCTTTGTGTACAGCGTGTGACAAAATCATAGACCCTTTTATAAAGAATAGTTTACAATTTCTCCACGCACGTTGCACTGAGATAATGTTTCACCCCTCCTTCCCCCACCCCAGTCAGGTGGCCACAAAAAAAACCTTGTGGAACCCCTCAGATAATGAAGCAGTCCATGTCCATATGCAGCAAGATCTGGACAACATCCAGGTTTGGGCTGATAAGTGGCTAGTGACATTTGCGCCAGACAAGTGCCAGGCAATGACCATCTCCAACAAGAGAGAGTCTAGCCGCCTCCTCTTGACATTCAATGGCATTACCATCGCCGAATCCCCCACCATTAACATCCTGAGCGTCACCATTGACCAGAAACTAAACTGGACCAGCTACGTAAATACTGTGGCTGCAAGAGCAGGTCAGAGGCTGGGTATTCTGCGGCGAGTGACTCACCTCCTGACTCCCCAAAGCCTCTCCACCATCTACAAGGCACACGTCAGGAGTGTGATGGAATACTCTCCACTTGCCTGGAAGAGTGCAGCTCCAACAACACTCAAGAAGCTCGACACCATCCAGGACAAAGCAGCCCGCTTGATTGGCACCCCATCCACCACCTTAAAAATTCACTCCCTCCACCACCAGCGCACAGTGGCTGCAGTGTGTACCATCCACAGGATGCACTGCAGCAACTCGCCAAGGCTTCTTCGACAGCACCTCCGAAACCCGCGACCTCTACCACCTAGAAGGACAAGGGCAGCATGCGCATGGGAACAACACCACCTGCACGTTCCCCTCCAAGTCACACACCATCCCGACTTGGAAATATATCACCGTCCCTTCATCGTCGCTGGGTCAAAATCCTGGAACTCCCTTCCTAACAGCACTGTGGGAGAACCTTCACCACACGGACTGCAGCGGTTCAAGAAGGCGGCTCACCACCACCTTCTCAAGGGCAATTAGGGATGGACAATAAATGCTGACCTTGCCAGCGACGCCCACATCCCATGAATGAATAAAACAAAAGTTTTAAAAACCAGGCCCAAATTCCAATTTTGGCGTTGTTTAGACAAACAATTTTAAAATATCCTATTTCTTCTGTAGGTTCCCCGGAAGAAAAATCTAAACTAATGTTTGCAATGTACGATATTGATGGGAATGGCTCCATGTCAAAAGACGAGTTCTCGCAACTACTGAGGTAAATAAAGTAGACTTTACTCACATATTATCGTAGAGTATCCAGTGCACATGTCAGGCGTCACGGTGCAGTTGCTCTGGGCACTGTCCGCTCTGACACCATGAATGTTTTTGTGAAGATTTCCTCTGTCGGATGCTTTTAGAGAAACTGAACAAATAGGCTCTTCTGGATAAAAGAGGAAATCATCACAATGGCCGTGACAGTGCTGCTTTCTGATAGCACCCAGAGGACATGCTTACCAGACTTTTAAGTCTTGCTTCAAAGTACAGAATTTAAGACTGTCACCTGGTCCCACAGTTAATATCCAAATTTGGAGCTTTAAATGTTTGTAGTCACAGAATAATTGAAAGATTTTAAAATAAAAAGTCTTATTTAAGAATTAGTGGCCTCGAAATTCGTTCTCGCTGGCCTGCCGGCAATGATCTGGGCACAGGAAACAATCGCTGCGCCTGAGCAGGTAGGACCGAGGCACACCCAATATTGGGCCTCGGCCTTGCCTGCTGCCAGTCCATGTCGGAAAATCGCAGGCACATTATCCATCGTTACCCACCATTTGCCACCGGTACCAACGCATACTCGCAAAACGTCGGCTATCGTTTATCAAAAGAATTCAACTTTTTCCTTACCTTGGTTGCCGCCATTTTTGGGATTTGTTTTTATCCTCATGTTGAGTTCACTAAACAACAGAGATTGCAACTCAGCGAGTGGGCAGCAACCAGCTTCCCAGGCAGCCTCCGCCATCCCCCGCCCCCCCGCCAATGCCAGAATCAGTCAGAAGGAAGGTGCTTGTGAGCATTGAGAGTTGTTTGCTTACCTCAGAGGAAGCAACTCAACTCGACTCAGGATCTACTTAAGCAACTCGGAGAGAGATCAGTGACAGCATGAGGGGAAGCTCGCTCGGGTTAAAAACTGGATCCTGACACGTTGTGACACAATCCAGCTGGGCCTTTTAAAAAAAACATTTGCAATAATTCGACCTAAATTATCATTGTTTAAAGATATTATTCTAACTTCACATACATTGCACCTTTGTGCATGTATATTTATGGCCTGGAGACTCGACTTGGAAATTTTACCAGAAAATGTTAAAATTCTTGGCATGATCCTAATAACTGATACCATCAACAAACTGGATTGTGGGTTAAAAAGATTTCCTGCCGTCTTCAAGCAAAAAGGGAAGTGATTGTTATCTTACCACAATGAAAACCAAACAGTAGGTTCCGCTAACGTAATCAGAGGAAAATTGGTCTGAAACAGCATTTGCTATTAAGAGATGTATTTATACTGACTGGAAAATGAAGGACTCAAGGGAGTACCAATTTCCTGGTTCCTTAGATTTCGCCAGTAATACAGCAAGTGCTGTTTTGCCTTTTAATGTTTTAGGTCTTTCGTCGAAATCTCTAACAACTGCTTGTCAAAAGCGCAGATAGAGGATTTGATAGAGTCAATGTCCCAAGATATTGGGTTCGAAGCTAAAGAGGAGTTGACGTGGGAGGATTTCCATTACTTGTTTCGAGATCATTACACCGAGTTGGAGCTAGCCCAGCTCAATGTGAAAGGTCAGCAAAACTCGGTCATAAATCTATTACTGTTAATAACTATTAAATCCAAAACTTCTAAATAGAAAATACAAACAAGGAATTGCCATTTCACAGCCATTGCAATTAGGGTTTACAGTGGAATAGCATAATGTGCAGATTAAGGTTATTAAGGGATATGGAGCCAAGGTGGGTAAATGAAGTTCAGATACAGATCAGCCATGATCTCAATGAATGATGGAAGAGGCTCACGGGGCTACTCCTGTTCCTGTGTTCCTAGATTAATTTATCTTAAGGATTGGACCTGTTGTTTCACTTGCTAAATCAGTGACTTGACCACTTCTCTATCGAGCATCCTCATAATGGTGACCATTATCTTCCTTGATATTTTTCGTCTTTAGAAAAGCAATTACACTCCACTCAGGCTTGGTGTTTTTAGCAGAAATAAGGTCATTCGTTATATGGTTTACAACTAGACAGTCCAGTTTTGGGGGGAAGTGGGTTCTGTCTGATAATCGGGCAGGGCGAAAAAGTTTGAGTCAATTTCACATATATGTCCCCAGGAACTAATAACCGGGAATTAACTTGACCGTTTTCTCTTGATTATGTGCAGAAGATTGTGCATGCACAGAACTTATTTTCTAAAATAGCTAAATTACCACAGATCTCACTAAACAATTATTAATGTGGGGGTTGGGAATTTTTCTTTACACAATGCACATTGTTAAGATCTGGCTATTTTCTTCTGATTACCTTTCGTGTGCAATTACTGTTAGTTTTCGACTGGTCGAAATCAGGAGAAGTAGTCAGCATCTTCCAGCACCCAGAATATTTATCAAGAAGTGGAAGTCAGCCTTTCTTACAGCCCAGAATAATTATTGGGGAAGAAGTGGAGATGAACTGGCCATTGTTCAGATGTTTAGTCAACTCCGAATGGCCAGTTCAACAACAACAAAAAAATTGAAGTTTCTCCATAAGTTTGCAAATTGGGGCTTACATCACATGGATCTGGTCTATAAAGGGGGCATAGGGTCAACAATCATGGCGTTCATCTTGAGAAAGCTGAGCAAGTTCAGTTTGGTCTCAGGTTTGATTGTGTAGGGATAGTTTTAGTTAGGCTTCTTTCTATGACTTGCCTTATCTCTAATTATATTTGATTCACCACAAGAAGGACAGGGTTAAGTAGGTGAAAGGCCATCTTCATCTGAATTTAGCGCAATGCTTGAGAAACCTTTCAGTGAACAGCAGTACAGTCAGGAACAATCAAATGGTATTTTTGTTAAATATTAGTCCAGTCCCTGTTATAAATTGCATAGCCAGGCGGTGAAGGATGGAATACGAGAGTCCACTCTTCAGTTGCTTCCAAGCCCCTATTCACAGAGATCCCCCTCACACACACAACACCCTAGATAAGCTCTCACATAAAAAGGATAAAAGAGAGTCCCCAATTGACACACACCACCCGAATACAATTAACACTAACTGATCTAAATCACATGATACAATTAACAGTCCCCACCGCTTCTAGTGCGTTGGTGTTGACCGATTTGTCCGCTATATGAGGTGGACGGTTAAACCAAAAAGCGAACGTATTTTGTTTTAAAGTTTAGAAGTCACCATTTAATTGAGTCACCATTTGATTGAAGCAGTAAAAGTAGCAGCGGAAGTAAAGTATGCCAGTGAACATTTTTATTGAATTGTAGCTATGAACTTTTAGATTTTGATATCCATTATTCGTTTGTTACTCCAGGTATTGAAGGACAGAAGCGTAACAGATCCAACTGGGCTTCCTTCATAATAAAGAAGAAAGAAACAGAGTAAGTAAACAGCAGGCAATTGAGAGGTGACCTAATAAAGGTCTTCAAAATTATGAAGGGGTTTGTTTGGGTAGACATAGAGAAGATGTTTCCACTTGTGGGGGAGACCAAAACTAGAGGCCATAAATATAAGATAGTCACTGAAAAATCCAATAGGGAATTCAGGAGAAACTTCTTTACCCAGAGAGTGATTAGAATTTGGAACTCACTACCACAAGGAGTAGTTGAGGCAAATAGATAGATGCATTTCAGGGGAAGCTGGATAAACACATGAGGGAGAAAGGAATAGAAGGTTATTGTGGTAGGGTTGGATGAATTAGGGTGAGAGGAGGCTCGTGTGGAGCATAAACATCGGCCTGTCAGGCCAAATTGGCCTGTTTCAGTGCTGTGAATTCTGTGTAATTCTACGCAATTGCTATACACTTTATAACAAACCTTGGAGCCCGAAAGAATGACGGGGTCTGTCCACTGGCTGAAGTGCAGTGGAGCAGACACCCTCCCAAATTACAGGGATGGAGTCATCTGCACACTTGGAGTGGGCGGCCCATGCCCATGAAGGCGCAGCAGCGACACCTGCTCTGTTCTACCGGAAGCAAAAGCAGAGCGGCGTCACGCCGTTCTGAGGATGGAGGAGAGGCCCAGGAAGAGCCAAGCCAAACTGAAGTTTCTTCCTTCTGCTCCCAAAAGAGCTGTCGGGGTTTTTTTTTTTCTCACAGTGATTAATACCCTCCAGGATCGATTATCTTTGGCTGCACCAGTTTTGCGACCGCAGCTGGACTCATGCCAGCTCTCAGCTGGTGAGAATTCCACTGAGGCCTCAAAAGAGGGAGCTGGGCTGAAATCCTTGTGCTAACCTGAGACCTGCTCGAGACACGTCGCCTTGACGTAGTGGGGGGTTGGGCAGAATAATTGCCCTTTCCCCTCCTTGACTGGAAAATCTATCGCTCGCATAAACTGAAGGACTCCCGGCAGAACTGTGTCCCACCCCATTTTCCATTCCCCCATCCGGGATTCCGTCCAAGGTCGGATCAGAATTTTTGGATCCAAAGACTTTAAATGGTGACATTATATTTTTGGTTAGATATATGTATTTTATTCATTTGAACTGAGCAATTCTTTTTAATAATTCAGCAGTCTCTTCAATAGTCTGTAGTCTTTTCATCCAGGTGCTTTGTCTAGGTGTGCAAGGATATGCACGATATTCACTATCATAATGTGCTGGCACGCAACCCTCTTATCTCTTTTGGCATATCTTATGCTCACTGCCAATAGAGCAGTGAATTTTCAAAAACCTGTTTTCAAAGGGGCACGTCCATGTTCCTTGTTGAAGGAACTCAGGCAGAGTTGAGAAGCCTTTCTGGAGGGGAGGACAGAAATGTGTAATGTAAGTTGTTGTATTTTTATACTGTGGTAGTTGTACTCCTACACTCAGGCTTCAAAAACGACACCTTGCTGGTGATAAACCTTTATGTAAACTGTGCCATTTATTTCCTGACATCCATATTAAGTTTTTTTTTTAGTTCATTTAAATAGGAAAATTTCCTGAAAATTTATTTTCAGAATTTCCAGTCATCTCCAGAATTCAATCTTTGCCTCAGGATTCTTTGATCTTTAGTGTGTTTTCTTGTATTTCCCTCTCACCACACTGTAATGGGTGTCTAATTTGGCAGCACTCGTCCCATTTGTTCAAGACATAGCCCTATCCCTTACTAATTACCAGGCTCAGATGGAGTCTGGACACAATTTTGTGAGAGAAAAGGAATTTATTAAAATAAATCAGCAGGTTATCAAGCGACCAACAAACACGCTCTATTCTGCCTTTAGCAAAACGAGGCTTACAACAGTTAGAGGATAGTTATTAAAGTTCCACCCCTATCTAAAATCTATTGCAATCAGGCATTTGCTGCATTCAAGGCATTCTTCACCCCATTGCCACTTTGACTGAAATTTGAGCTGGAGTGACTCAAGGCAGAGACATTTCTCACCGATGTGGCCATCCGGGACAGTCTGACTGTCCATAAATTCCCACAAACATTAACATTTATTTCTGCGTCACAAAACCAGTAGGCCCAGGGAGACCAGAGATTCCCTGAACCTACAGCCAGCCCAGGGATTAAAAGTAATTATTTAAATACAGTTGATCATCTCCACAATGATGTCTTTAGGATTTATCCAAACTGTGTCACACTAAAAGACAAGTTATAGAAAAGTTTCATATGGCTTCTCTATCAAAGAGGGGGTCTCTAGGCAACAGTGCTTTAGTATATCAGAGCATGCCACACTGTAAAGCTGTTAAAACTTCTTTAGACAGTAGCTGGAGAACTTGTGTTAGCATGGGGTCCAGATCGTGCTAAATTTCCCCGAAGCCTCACGAACATCATTCTCTGATCTTTTCAGAGTGAAAAATGCAGCAGAAAACCAGCCAGAAACCAACCAAGCAGAAACCAACCAGCCAAAAACCAACCAACCCTTAAGCCCGAGTAGCTTTGGCCTGGATCTGCGTAAACGGTTTGGCAAGAAGTACGACATCAAGTAAGATGTTACCTAAATTACACAGTATCAGGAATATGTTGTGTTACTAATGCAGCTGTAGTTACACACCGCTGTTGGTTCGGAATCGGATCGACATAAGAGATTGGCCCAAGGAAAGGCATAAAATCGAAGTGAATTGCAGTACTCTGAAAACTACGCCACAGCCTTTCTGCTTTTCTTGCAAAAATGTATGTAGAATTCCAGTTCTCCTGCATTTCATGATTTCTCTGCTCAAAATTTGAAATGTCCTCTTTCCTTTAAATCTCTTGATTTGACTCAGCGCCACTATAAAATCATAAACCAAAGATATCAGTAGGAAATATCAGCAAAGCAAATAAAACTTCAAGGGCTCAATTTTGAAATGGTGGCAGCGGGTGGGGACTGTGCGCGTGGCAAACCCACATAAAAACTCGATCGCATCGTGATTGTTGATGATTAACGTCCTATCCGGGTTTCGCGCCTGGCAGCCAGTCTGATTGACAGGCTGGCTGCCGTTAGGAGCTGCAATGGGATGGGGGAGGGAGAGAAAGAGAGCGAGCGAGCGAGATGTCATCCGGCACTGGAACGGAAGATTAATGGGGGGGGGGGGAGAATGGAAGATCGGGGAGGGGGGCACGGAGAGGGGAAGATCGGGGGGACATCGGAGGGGGTGAAGAGGGGGGAGATCAGAGAGAGAGACATTGGACATCGGAGCAGGGTGCAAAGGTAGGTTGATTTTGTGTTTTAACTTCCTGCAGTGGTTTTTGATGTAATTTATTTCATTTCTTTTTCCCTGATCTGGTCCTTCACAACTGGTTTCACCAGGCGTGAATCAGAAGCGGTGGGCAAGCTGCCCAGGTAAGTTAAAAATCGTTCTAACTACGTCATCTGTTACAAGTAAAGTGCCGTAAGTACCTCAATGAGGTACATTTGGCTCTTTAACTATCATCCCGTTGGCTTTAATTGCCAGCGGGACTTCCAGTTTCAGTTCGCCCGCGTGCGCACACTTGCATCCGTGGGGAACTCGGAGGTCGGCGGGTTGGAGCCGGCTTCCGAACCCGAACGCAATTCCCGCCCCCAACGCACCCGCAATTTCCCGATAAAATTGACCCCCAAGACTTCAAAACTTCCCTGCAGGTTAAAAAAAAAATCTTTTAAGATCTTTGGATTTTAAAAGTTATTTCCCTCCGCCTACCCCCACCCAGATCCTCCCCCTTCTCTACCGAAGGCGCTGACTCTCGATGGGGTAAGATTACACAAGTGGCCGTCACACTTCAGTACCTCATGCAAGTAGCTTGATACGTCAGCCCAGACGGTGAGTGTCGGCAACTTGTTCAGCAGCGGAGAACATTGACGCTGAAATCAGTCCTGTCTTCATCTAATGTGCACTTGCACTTTTCAGGAGGGTTTAGCAGCCCAGATGTAAGACTCCTGGTTGTGCTTTTCTGTCCCTACCTCAGGGGCACTGGAGTCAATTGTAGTACCTCAGTTGCTGTCCTGGCTCTGATCGGCTAATTCAGCACAGGTGGAAGAATGAACCCGGGGCCTTCCTAGTCCGTACAGCTCGGTTATCTATTGGACTTAAGGATTTAAAAAGGGTAGATACGGAGAAACGATTTCCCCTGGCGGGGGAGACCAGAACAAGGGGACAGTAATCTTAGAATTAGAGCTAGGCTGTTCAGGAGTGAAGCATTTTTTCACCCAAAGGGTAGTGGAAATCTGGAACACTCTGCTCCTATGGATTCTGGGGGACAACTGGAGCTTTCAAGACTGAGATAGATAGATTTTTTGTTAGGGAAGGGTATCAAGGTAAATGGAGCAAAGACGGGTAAATGGAGTTGAGGCGCAGATCAGCCATGGCCTAATTGAATGGCAGAGCAGGCTCGAGGGGCTGAATGGCCTCCTTCTGTTCCTATTAACCATCAGGGGAACTCCACTTCTCTTCCATGTCAGTCCGCCTCACATCTAAGAGAACACTCGACACATTTCCGACTTTTTGCCAAAACGGCTCTGTGGTCAGTCACTTGAAAATGCTCAAAAGTAGTGCAGCTTTGCACTCCCCTCGGACAGCTGGCTGGGGTCAGGCAGAGTTGGAGATACTTAACTATCACCTGCCGCACGTTGACACAGTTCAAGATGCGGTCGATGAACTTCTTTGCCCAGCCTCATGATTCCTTTTAATCTTGTGCGCAATGCAAGCTTTCAACCTCAACTTCTCAGGTTCGAAAAAGGCTGCCCCCTGATTGATGGATTTCGATCAATGAAGGGGAAGCCTTTTTTGGATAAAAGCAGGAAGCAGCCTGGGAAGTTTAAACATCTGAGACTGAACGGTCCTAGTATGAAAATCCCATGGCGAGTCCCTGGATGGCAGTGGGTACCTCGCGTAGGGTCAATGACAGGGGTGGGAACGGCTTCAGACCTGGATAAGAGGAGGCAAAGTATCCAGCGGGGAGCAAACAACAGCCGGGAGAGTAATCAATGTTGGACCAGGAAGTAGAGAGAAAGAAGGTAAGTGAGGTACCCATTCTTTGCGTAGGGGGCTGGATTTTTTTCAGAGTGCAGGGGTTTGGATATTAAGATTATGGGGTGCTTGCAGTTTTGATTCTGGGGTGCGCAGTTTTGTGTAATCATATGTGGTCCATTCACTACTTGTGGTACGCAGGTCCAGTCCACTGCTCCAACAGGCTGGACACCCCTTTGATAGCACATAATCACAGTTCGTCTTCTCATTGCCTCACTGGAGATAGTTTTGATATGTAGTAGGTAGATAAAAACATCCCTTCAGTCAAAGCCTTCTGATACAGAACAGATGGTTGGACTCATTTAGTCCGTCAAACCTTCACTGAAAATGGTCATGTAAATGGCACACAGATGTCATTCAAAGTAGCATTGAACTTTAAGGTTGTGTCATGATAAAACTCAAAGCATCGATTTTTGAATGAGTTAATGCTACCGTTCAACTTAGGAGGCGGGTGACAGACTGATTCCAGGCAGTTTCTACAATGCCATCTTTTAGGCGGCAGCCAAGGCTTAGTGCCTGACCCCAGCCTCTGAGTCAGAAGGTTGTGGGTTCAAGTCCCACTCCAGAGACTTGAGCACATAATCCATGCTGATCCTTTCCGATGAGATGATAAACCGAGGCCCCATCTGCCCTCTCAGGCGGACATAAAAGATCCCATGGCGACATTTCAAAAAAGAGCAGGGGAGTTCTCCCCAGTGTCCTGGCCAATATTTCAATATTTATCCCTCAACCAACATCACTAAAAAACAGATTATCTTGTCATTATCACATTGCTGTTTGTGGGATCTTGCTGTGCGGAAATTGGCTGCCACATTTCCTACATTACAACAGTGACTATACTTCAAATATACTTCATTAGCTGTAAAGAGCTTTGGGACGTCCTGAAGTTGTGAAAGGATCTATATAAATACAAGTTATTTTTTTTAAATCGGATCTGGGCGGGCAGCCAACATTTATCCCTCACCCAACATCATTAAAACATTCTAGTCTAGTCATTCATTTGATTGCTATTTGTGGGATCTTGCTGTGCACAAATTGGCTGCCATGTTTCCTACATTACAAAAATGACTACACTTCAAAAGTACTTCATTGGCTGTAAAGCGCTTTGGGACGTCCTGAGGTCGTGAAAGGCGCTAAATAAATGTAAGTCTTTCTTTTCTGTGGGCAATGATTTTTTTTTGTTTTGTTTATGTTTCAGATCTTCTCAAAGTAACGTCTTCACAGAAGCAAAACGGGAAAAATATAGCAAAAGTAAATTTCAACAGAAAATTCAGGAATGGAGGCAATTCATTCAAAACCATCAACGTCAAATTTTTTGTACCATCATCTTCTTTGGTATTACTGCGGGTGTCTTTGTTGAGCGCGCCTATTGTAAGTACCATGTTATACTTGCAGAGTGACCCATTCTAAAATTAAGAGACCACATTATAGTAGGAACATAGGAACAGGAGTAGGCCATTCAGCCCCTCAAGCCTGTTCCACCATTTAATTAGATCATGGATGATCTGCATCTTAACTCCATTTACCTGCTTTGGTTGCATATCTATTAATCCTTTAATCATCTTAAATGCCTCAATTAGATTACCCCTTAATCTTCTATACTCAAGGGAGTACAAACCTAGTCTATGCAACCTGTCCTCATAATTTAACCCTTTTAGCCCTGGTATCATTCTGGTGAATCAACGCTGTATCCCCTCCAAGGCCAATATATCCTTCCTGAGGTGCGGTGTCCAGAACTGAATGTCGTACTCCAGATGCGGTCTAACCAGAGCTTTAGACAACTGTAGCATAACTTCCATGCCTTTGTATTCCATTCCCTTTGAGATGAAGACTTACATTCCTTTAGCCTTTTTAATTTTTTTGTACCTGTCAACTTTTTGAACAGCCATTCACAACTGTAGTAGCTGGTGGGGCTATCTCTTAATCAATGATTTATATTCCCAATTATGTAAACAGGTATACTATTTTTTGACAAGTTGAACTGTGATGAATAAATGCTTCGCCTGTGGCAAGTTGATGAATTCACCCTTTCTCTTCAGACTATGCGGTCTTACGAGAGCACTCTGGAGTGCCTCAGACCTCAAGAGTTGGTCTCATCATTGCTCGTGGATCAGCAGCCGCCGTCTCGTTCATGTACTCCTACATCCTTCTCACTATGTGCCGAAACCTCATCACATCCCTGCGCGAAACGTTCCTCAATCATTACATTCCCTTCGATTCAGCCGTTGATTTCCATCGTTGGGTTGCGATGGCTGCCGCCCTATTTTCAGGTAAGGAATGTTACAGCTCTGTGCAGACCAGAGAAAGGAGACTCTGCTGACAGCAACATTTGTTTAAAAGGAACATCGACAAAGCTACCTTGATGGCTCAGTTGTTAATTACCAGTGTGGAATTGAGCCATATAGAACAGAAAGGTCCAAAGTTCAATTCACCGGTCTATGCTAAATTAGCTGATCTCAGCTGGGGCAGAAGAAGGGTTGCCCCATATTGATCGGGAGGGACAAAGCCACCCAAGGTTACTGTTCCTGATTGCTGTCCAGTGACCCCCAACTAGAAGGCGCATGCTTGTGGATGTTGGTTGAGGGCAGGATTGTGTTTGGATGTAATGGTCCCAAGATCATCACAGTCAAACCTGATCCTGTTCTCATCTAACATACACACACATTTACTTGAAGCAGTGGTCACTGGATAGCAAATAGGATGGCTGATGATTTTCCCTCCCCCGCTTTGAGGAGCTGAGGCCAATTACAGTATCTGTTCTGCCACCCAGTCAAGCAAACTTGCAAACTACTGATTGGATCTGTATGGCTCAGCTACTCACTGCCTTAAACAGGCGAATCATTAGGAAGTTTCCTCAATGTATACTTAACACGGAGTCATTGATTCTGTAATCTATGTGATCCCAGTAATTTGATGAGTTCCTTGAATAATTATAGCCATTGGACAGAGGCAAAATGAGGGAAAAAAAGATTTTACACAGCGGGTTGTTACATCTGGAACGTGCTGCCTGAAAGGGCGGTGGAAGCAGATTCAGTAATTACTTTGAAAAGACAATTGAATAAATACTTGAAAGGGAAAACTTTTGCAGGGCTAGAGGGACTAAATAGATAGCTCTTTCAAAGGGCTGGTACAGGCACGATGGGCTGAATGGCCTCCTGTGCTGTACCATTCTATGACTCCATGAAACTTTTATCCCATCAGTATGAGCTAGATGTGAACTCTGATCACAGAGGTGAGAGGCAAATATCTAATCCAGTGCACCACCCAGCCCTTATTGGTTATGGATTGTGAAACTCGGGACTGTATCACATTTAATTATACAACAAATTTATTTTACTATTTGCAGTACTCCACAGTGCAGCTCATGCAGTCAATATCTACACTTTCTCCGCCAACCCACTCAGTGTTCTTGCCTGTCTATTCCCTGAGGCAATCTATGACGATGGGTAAGTTTAACCATCACTAAATCAGAAAGAAAGAACTTGCATTTATACGTACCTCTCATGGCCTCAGGATATCCCAAACCACTTCACAGCTTCCCAATGGTACAGTTGAAGTGTACTCACTGTTGCAATGCAGGGAAACCCGGCAGCCATTTTGCGCACAGCAAGATCCCACAAAGCAATGAGATAAATGGCCAGATCATCTGTTTAGGTGATGTTTTAGCACGGAGCGATCCTTGCACCGGAACAGATAGGCCCGAGGCTCGAGTGAAATCGGGCCTCAGGCTTCGTTTAAATTAGACCTGCGAGCTGCGGAAACCCGCTGAGCTTCCCCAGGCAGCTCGCTGGCAAAGCAGGCATCAATTTCGGGCCGCTGCGACACTGGCCGTGGCCCTCAGGTAGATCCTGGGGGGGGGGGGGGGGAGAGGAGGGGTGGGGACGGGAGGAGAGGTGATCAGGAGGGGGTCGAGCGGGAGCCAGTGGTGATCTTTGGGACTGCTACGGAGCCGGAAGGAGCAGGGCGGCGGCCTCCCTTTAAGGACTGCTGGTTAGGCCTCACGTGGATCTGGTTACCCTGAACACAACTGGCCCTGTGTTCAGGGCAGCCCGGTTTTGGGAATGAGTCCTAAAAGATTTGCACATGCAAAAGGGCATAACGCCTGTTTCAGGTGTGGCCCCTGGGCGCCTTTTCTGGAGCCTTTATCCATTTGGTGGGATTCACGCGCACACCGCCCGTCATATTGGACACTTACGCGCCCGTTTTACACCTGTAAAAAGGGGTGGCACCAATGAATTTCTAGGCCTAGGAGTGGTATTAGGCAGGTTGTAAAGGCTCAGACTTGGAGAAGTATTAGACAAGCTGAAATGGCTCACACTTCGAATACCAGACTGTAATGTTTCCCACGACAACACTACCTTTGAGCCGGGTTTCATAACTCATGACATCTCTTTTTTCCTGTAGGTCTGAACTTCCCCTGAAGTTTTACTGGTGGTTCTTCCAGAACATTACAGGTACTTACACCCTCCTCAAGGATAAATTTTATATAGAAAGATTTGTGTACAAAATAGTTGATTGGTGGGTACCATATAATGTCTCTTATTGAGCCAACTAACTAGAAGCCCATTAATAAATTTTCACTGGTGCTGGGAGCCCTTCAAGATCTCATCCATGTGGCCATTCTTGGATAATGAGTGATGATGACCTCTTTGACTAGTGGGGTACCCGCAGGGATCAGTGCTTGGGCTATTCACAATATATATCAATGATTTGGATGAGGGAACCGAATGTAACATTTCCAAGTTTGCAGACGACACAAAGCTGGGGTGGAATGTGAGCTGTGAGGAGGATGCAAAGAGGCTCCAATGTGATTTAGACAAGTTGGGTGAGTGGGCAAGAACATGACAGATGCAGTATAACGTGGATAAATATGAGGTTATCCACTTTGGTTGTAAAAACAGAAAGGCAGATTATTATCTGAATGGTGATAGATTGGGAAAAGGGGAGGTGCAACGAGACCTGGGCGTCCTTGTACACCAGTCGCTGAAAGCGAGCATTCAGGTGCAGCAAGCAGTTAGGAAGGTAAATGGTATGTTGGCCTTCATTGCAAGAGGATTTGAGTACAGGAGCAGGGATGTCTTACTGGTGAGACCACATCTGGAGTATTGTGTGCAGTTTTGGTCTCCTTATCTGAGGAAGGATGTCCTTGCCATGGAGGGAGTGCAACGAAGGTTTACCAGACTGATTCCTGGGATGGCAGGACTGATGTATGAGGAGAGATTGGGTCGACTAGGCCTATATTCACTAGAGTTTAGAAGAATGAGAGGTGATCTCATCGAAACATATAAAATTCTAACAGGACTAGACAGACTAGATGCAGGGAGGATGTTCCCGATGGCTGGGGAGTCCAGAACCAGGGGTCACAGTCTCAGGATACGGGGTGTGCCATTTAGAATTGAGATGAGGAGAAATTTCTTCATTCAGAGGATGGTGAACCTGTGGAATTCTCTACCACAGAAGGCAGTGGAGGCCAAGTCATTAGATGTATTCAAGAAGGAGATAGATATATTTCTTAATGCTAAAGGGATCAAGGGATATGGGGAAAAAGCGGGAACAGGGTATTGAGTTAGATGATCAGCCATGATCATTTTGAATGGCGGGGCAGGCCCGAAGGGCCGAATGGCCTACTCTTGCTCCTGTTTTCTATGTTTCTACGTTTCTTGGGAATGTCGGATGCGCTCAGCCATGCATTAGTGGAAAATAATCCATTAGGTGGTACTTTAATAACTGTTCACCCAATTGTCTTTTGTTTTTCAGGGATGACTGGAGTTCTTCTTCTTTTTGTCTTTTCTATTCTACATGTCTTTGCCTTGCACTATTTCCGACGCATTAGCTTTAGAGCGTTCTGGGTGTCACACCATCTCTACATAGCGATATACATCTTGGTAAGGAGATATTTTTACAAATTCACAATGAAGTCTACAACCCCTAGTGAAAATTCTGGTTGGGGACAAAGATTAGATTAATTTGAGGTAATTATCTGGGTATGTACTGATGGCGGTGAACTTTGCCCACTGCCCGTGCATATATAGGATAGGCTAATGTAGTTACTGCGTTACAGGACGACCATCCCAGAGATCGTGGAAGGTTCAACAAATCTGGTAATTTGATGAGCTGGAACCAAAGAGAGACTTTGTAAGCTGCCAAATCGTCGTAAAAAACCCAACTTGTTCATTAATATCTTTCAGGGGAGCATACCTGCCACCCCTACCCGATCTGGCCTACAGGTGACTCCAGCCTCACACTATGTAGTCGAATTTGCAGGCCCCCTAAGTGGCCTGTTAAGCTACTCAGTTGTCGAAACAAAAGCTGTAAAAGCCCCCTCCCCCCTCCGCCCCCTCCACTTTCTCAGAGCATTTAGGGATGAGCAAAAATGTGGCCACATCCCGAGAACAATGAATTTTAAAGAAAGTCAGAAAATCATGGGTGCGTTGCCCATGTTTTTCAGTTCGCACTGCTAGCGGCTAAAGTTTCTTGCTGCCAGCTTGTGCTCGAGAAAAGTACCCCCATCGTTCAATCTTTAAAATGTACGACCGGTTAATTTGATTCTATATTCATTTATTTTAATAGATTTTGTCCCCATTTTCATGGTTGTTTTTATTTTTTTCTGCCAGTTTTCTCCTCTCCCTTTCCCTCTCTTTACTTGCTGGGGTGGGGGTCCACATGTGTTAACGGTGGTGCCTCACTGAAGCGGCCGTTATTCACCTGCAAACCTTGAAGGCGAGTGTTGGCGAGCTATTTTGCCTGCGGTGGCAATGGGAGGCAACAATCCAATCTTGTTCTCAACTCACGTCCACACATGCACAATTCCAGCAGGGGTCAGTGGATAGTGGTCAGAAGCAGAGACTCTGACCCATTTCACCCAAACCCAGGGTCATTGGCACCCATTGTAGTGCCAATACCCCTGCCCCGAATTAAAATAATTAACTCAGCCATGATCGGAGATTGAGTCTGGGGCTTTCCTAGATTGCATGGGTCAGCTACTCACTGGATAAACTTCCGGAGCTATCAGGGAGCCTCATTTTATCATTCAGTGGATGGGACCATTCCCCTGAGAACGTCCTTCCATCAGCTGCGCAGGAGGCTGTGGAAACATAGGTTCCCTTATTACTATCTTCTCTTTTCAGTCCTGGGGTGAATTTGCAACTTACTTGACAATAGTTAATGTGCATGAAGAGCATTGGGATGAAACTGTGCTGTGTGATATTAGTAACCAGCATTCTATTGCATTTGTACAAAATTCCCTTGTCTGCTATTGTAACATAGATGCTAATATTGCACAACACGGAAGGCCGTGCTGTTCTTCTGAGGTATATTTGTTCACCTCATTTGCCATATTGAAATGTGTACATGTGTGTCAGTGATCAGGTTTACCAGCTTTGCTGCACTCGGAAAGTTTCATACAGGATACTGCGATTTCCCACCTGTAAGAACTGCGCCAGTAAATCCCAGCATTTCAATGGCCAGTACAATCTAATTAAGAAAAAGACAGCAACAGTGGGGAAGAAGTGAGAACTGGAACAAAAGAGGGGTAACAGGGCAAGCATAGGTACAAGTATAGAATCATAGAAAATTTATGGCACAGACGGAGGCCGTTTGGCCCATCGTGTCCGCGCCGGCTGAGAAACGAGCCACCCAGCCTAATCCCACTTTCCCACATTTGGTCCGTAGCCTGCAGGTCACGGCTCTTCAGGTGCACATCCAGGTATTTTTTTAAATGAGTTGAGGGTTTCTGCCTCTGCCACCCTCTCAGGCAGTGAGTTCCAGACCCCCACCACCCTCTGGGTACAAAAGCATTTTCCTCATTTCCGCTCTAATCCTTCTGCCAATCACTTTAAATCTATGCCTCCTGGTTATTGACCCCTCCGCTAAGGGAAATAGGTCCTTCCTATCCACTCTATCTAGGCCTGTCATAATTTTATACACCTCAATCAAATCTCCCCTCAGCCTCCTCTGATCCAAGGAAAACAACCCCAGCCTATCCAATCTGTCATCACAGCTAAAATTCTCCAGTCTGGCAACATCCTCGTAAATCTCCTCTGTATCCTCTCTAGTGCAATTACATCCTTCCTGTAATGTGGTGACCAGAACTGTACACAGTACTCAAGCTGTGGCCTAACCAATGTTTTATACAGTTCCAGCATAACCTCCCTGCTCTTATATTCTATTCCTTGGCTAATAAAGGAAAGTATCCCGTACGCCTTCTTAACCACCTTATCGACCTGTCCTGCTACCTTCAAGGATCTGTGGACATGCACTCCAAGGTCCCTCACTTCCTCTACACCTCTCAGTATATTTCACTCCATTCACTGATGTTAGCAAAAAAAGTCGCTGAGGGTCATTTTCACTTTTGGTGGGGGTGGAAATCTGGCGGTAGCAGATCGGGTGCCCATTATACACCTGCCAGATTTTGCTTACCATTGATTACATTGGTCAATCCGCCAGCACGAGTTTTCCGCCCCCCCCCCTGAAGGTGTAAATCAGCCCCACTATGTCCAGAAAGTGGGGAAATTTGCTGTAGATTCATGTTGACCTTTTCAGCCAATGTTAGCAAAGGGAGGAAAATATATTCGCTAAAGTGTCTAATCTCATTTCATGTAAATATGTGCAGTAGCTTTTTTTAAAAAAATTGTTTAGGGTTCATTGGCAGTAACTAAACTACTAATATTTTATTTCCGTAATACTGTTGTTCATTTCAATGTCACAATTTGCAAGCTGGAAGCAAACAAAAAGGTAAACCAGTCAAAACTGGGCATCCATGAGGCGCTGTGGGCCATCAGCAGCAGCAGAATTATATTCCAGCACAATCTGTAACCTCATGGCCCGGCATATTCTTCACTCTACCATTACTAACAAGCCAGGGGATCAACCCTGGTTCAATGAGGAGTGTAGAAGAGCATGCCAGGAGCAGCACCAGGCGTACCTAAAAATGAGAAGCTACAACACAGGACTACATGCATGCTAAACAGCGGAAGTAATATGCTATAGACAGAGCTAAGTGATTCCAAAACAGATCAGATCAAAGCTCTGCAGTCCTACCATATCCAGTCGTGAATGGTGGTGGACAATTAAATAACTAATGGGAAGAGGAGGCTCCGTGAAAATCCCCATCCTCAATGATGGTGGAGCCCAGCACGTGAGTGCAAAAGACAAGGCTGAAGCGTTTGCAACCATCTTCAGCCAGAAGTGTCGAGTGGATGATTCATCTCGGCCTCCTCCCGATATCCCCACCATCTCAGAAGCCAGTCTTCGGCCAATTCAATTCACTCAGATAATTAAGCTGTCCGTGCCCGCATGTAGCAAGACCTGGACAACATCCAGCCTTGGGCTGATAAGTGGCAAGTAACATTCACGCCAGACAAGTGCCAGGCAATGACCATCTCCCTACCTAACAGCACTGTGGGAGAATCTTCACCACATGGACTGCAGCGGCTCTAGAACACGGCTCACCACTACCTTCTCAATGGGATGGGCAATAAATGCCGGCCTTGCCAGCGTCGCCCACATCCCATGAATGAATAAGACAAAACAGGAATTTTTTTAACTTATGGGAAAGTGACCAAGAGTTTCCAGGAACCTGCAGGCAGGGTTCATGGTCTGAGGGTTTACTTATAGCTGCACTGGCACCTAATTATCACAGGCAACAGCACCTGACTTATAGTAATGTCCACTTGTTTTGCAATAGCGAAGGAGGAAGCTCAAAATGAGCTAAACAGTATGTGTGAGGGGGCCAGACAATACTAGATTAAATTTAATGCAGACCAAATGTTGAATGTAGGAAAGAAAAATGGGTGACTCACACACTCCATGAAAGGTTATTGAAATAACTAAGCATCAAGTTGAAAAAGACCCAAGAGTCTCAATAGACTTAATGTTCTACCTCAACCAATGCAGAGTAACAACTGACAAAGCCAATAGGATATTGAACTACATAGTCAAAATAGAAGAATATAACTTAGAGGAAGTCATGATCAAACTGTACAGTGCTCTGATCAGATCTCACCTTGAGTACTTTGTCCAGTTTTGGTTAACGAGAAACAAGGGAGACATTCAATGCACTGGAGCACCAAACCAGTGCTCTCCGCCCCTGTCCCACACTGACCAGTTCCCAGGCCCCTCTCCCACACTGACCAGTCCCCAGGCCCCTCTCTCACACTGACCAGTCTCCAGGCCCCTCTCCCACACTGACCAGTCCCCAGGCCCCTCTCTCACACTGACCAGTCCCCAGGCCCCTCTCCCACACTGACCAGTCCCCAGGCCCCTCTCCAGCTCCGCCTCTCCGGTCCCCAGTGCTCTAGTCCTGGGTGGGCTGCTCTGCCTCTGGTGCTGGGGAGTGTCCGAGTGTCTGATCCCGCGGCTCCGGCTCCGGCCCCTGCCGCTGCGTTGTTTACCGTGTTGCTCGTCAGTGAGCAGCTGATTGGCTGCGCGGAAACCAGACCAGGAAGTAAAATTGAAACCGATGCGTTTGTCAGTGGCCAATCACAGACCAGGCATCTCCACCCAATCACAGACCAGGCATCTCCACCCAATCACAGACCAGGCATCTCCACCCAATCACAGACCAGGCATCTCCACCCAATCACAGACCAGGCATCTCCACCCAATCACAGATGAGGGGCCCAAGACCAAACTGCTCCCTGCCTTACACAGAGGCAGCCAAAACTAATGAGACCAACAAGCTGCACAATTGTAATGCAATAATTTTTTAAACCTTGGTGAGGATTCAATGGGGGGGGAGCTTTAATTAATCTGTTCCCTATCCCGAAATTCACACTGACTGATTTGACAGCTGTTTTGTATTTCTGACTCAATTTAAAAATCTGATTGCACACAATTTATTTCTGTTTGAATCAGAGTCATTGAGCTGATTCAACAAAAAGCTGATTGGAATCGTTCCCATCGGATAATTTTTAATAAAATATAACGAGACAGGTCTGCTCAATCCTAGAGCAACTTAAGAAACCCATTTCAAAAATTATATAAATTTATCAGCCAATATAACATTATTAAATTGTTACAATTATCCATTTTTTGTATATTTGTTCTGTTTGTTATATACCCTGAATAATGTTTTCTAAAAAGATATTCTCTTCAAAGTTGTGATTTTTTTTAATGATGGCGCACACAGCCTTTATATCGGTGCACAAACCCAAATTCATTCCGCACATGGCCGACATGTTGATACAACATTGGTCACCATAGTTGTATCAACATAAGGAGAGAAGAAAGGTTGTGATGGGGAGTGAGAGAAATTGGAGGTTAGAGATGAAAGAAGGTATCACCGATCCATAGATCCTGCCTAGGAGTGTGAGAACGTAAACAGAGCATAAGGAAGCTGAACAAAACGTACCAACTTTACCAACAGGCATTTTTGTGTCTTTTTGAAACAGTTAATTTTACATGGCAGTGCTGCTCTACTCCAGCCACAAAGATTCCATGTGTATTTTATAATCCCAACCCTGATCTTTGTTGGAGACAAATTCGTCAGCTACAGCAGGAAGAAAATCGAGATCGCAGTTGTCAAAGCAGAGCTTCTGCCATCAGGTAGGACTGAAATCTTCGAGCTACTCTAACCTTCCAGGGCTTTAATGTAACATTTTTGAAGCAGTCCAGTTCATCCCTTTGTCGTTGATTTTCTTTAATTTGATGTAACACTGTTGTAAGTTAAATTGATTGTGTCAGCTTGAGTCAGAAGATTGTGGATTTGAGCCCCACTCCAGGACTTGAGCATAAAATCTAGGCTGACATTTCTGTGCAGCACTGCACTGTCAGAGATGCTGTCTTTCAAATAAGATGTTAAACTGAGGTTTTGTCTGTCAGCTCAGGTGGATGTAAAAGATCCCCTGGCTATTACAAGAGGATCAGGCGAGTTCCACCTGTGTCCTGGTGATCATTCTTTCTTTAACCAGCACTGCCAAAAACAGATTAGCTGCTCATTTATCTCATTGCTGTTTATGGAACCTTGCTGTGCACAAATTGGCTGTACAAAACAATAGTGACTACACTTCAAAAGTAATTTGGAATTTTCCAAACTCGGTTGGTGCCACCCGACAGAAGTTCAACACTTCCTAACCCCAACGTAACCCTAACCCTAACGTAACCCTAACCCTAACCCTTCCGGAGGAGAGAATATCGTTAGATGAATCACCCAGTTCACTCGTTCACACGGCCGTCTGGCTGGGTTGACAGTGGCACTGGGAAAGGGATTTCTACATCCCAGTAAACACTCCTGGGGAACTAAAAGTGGAAACCAAACATGGAGCAGTCTGATACTTGTTTCTGGGAATTTTGCTCTCATCGAGGTGAAAGATGTTAGTTTTGGGGACTCCCAGGTCAAGTAGAGCACAGTTAGATGCAGTGTGAAGCTCCCTCTACTCTGAAGCAAACACAAAAGAAAATTCCCGTACTGGACCAATGCGACAATTTTACATTTCCCATTCCAACCACACTGTGGCCTCTCTGATTGAGATCGCCAGTTAGTGCTGAATTAGCTGTGCTTTTGTCCTGTGGGCCCTTGCCCACTAGGAACTGGATTGAGATAGCCTAAATTAAATTTTGCACAAGATAGTTCATTGAGCAAGCAAGACATCCATCCCAGTTTCTAAAAATACAGTAAAATTGTGGCTTTTTTTATCTGAAGAAGGCACCAGCAAATAAACCCTAATTTTTTTTGTAGGTGTTACTAACCTTGAATTTAAACGTCCCAAAGATTTTGAGTACAAGTCCGGTCAATGGGTACGCATTGCTAGCCTTAACTTGGGAACAAATGAGTACCATCCCTTCACCCTGACCTCAGCTCCACATGAAGATACCCTCAGCCTTCACATCCGTGCTGTTGGACCATGGACAATCCGTTTACGGGAAATATACTCTCCAGAAAATATATCCCTTCTTGGTGGATACCCAAAGGTAAGGAAAAGACATTGGCTGATTTTACAAAATTTTTACCAGAAATAAACTTAATTTTATCAGTTAAAGAATTGTAGGGAGGAGCATTTTCATTATAAAGTATCAACAAGTACAACAACAACTTGCATTTATATAGCGCCTTTAACGTAGTAAAATGTCCCAAGGCCCTTCACAGGAGCGATTATCAAACAAAATTAGACACCGAGCCACATAAGGAGATATTAGGACAGGTGACCAAAAGCTTGGTCAAAGAGGTAGGTTTTAAGGAGCGCCCTACATTGTGAAAGACATAAATAGCAAATGTGCCGACAGCAGTTAGACTATAAGATAAACACAGTGTCTAAGACCAATAACTGAAACTGAGAATCTTTTCCTTAGATCTATCTGGATGGGCCATTTGGTGAGGGCCACCAAGAATGGAACAAATTTGAGGTGTCGGTTTTGGTAGGAGGAGGGATAGGTGTGACACCTTTTGCATCGATCCTCAAAGATCTCGTCTTCAAGTCAACTATCAACAGCAAAATATTATGTAAAAAGGTAAAGCCGCTTAACAATGTTCTGTGACCTACGCTTTGAATGAGAACAGTGGACGTTTCTCTCCCCCAACTTTCTTCCCTACTCTCCTGAAGGTGTTGACTCTTATCGGGCTACTGTTGTACGGTCGCTGGCAGTCCCTTGGTATTTCGCCCAAATTGCAACCACGCGTAAGCCTAGACAGCGAGGGCAGAGAGGACATCATAGTTGAGCCCAACTATGCTTTCATGCAACATCCACATGTGCATGCCTTTCAGCAAAGGTCACCGGTCGGCATTCAGGAGTGGGATAAATGGACGATTTTCCCTTCCTCTAGCCCAAACGCACTGAGGTCAAATGTGGTGCCCCTAACTGCAGCCGTAGCTGAGATCACACTTAAGAGTACTGTGCAACCACACTTAGAGCACTGTGCACAGTTCTGGTCTCCATATTATAAAAAGGATATAGAGGCAGTAGAGAAGGTGCAAAAAAGATTTACAAGGGTGATACTGGAACGGAGAGGCTTTACCTATCAGGAAAGGTTGAACAGGTTGGGTTTCTTTACTCTAGAAAACAGAAGGCTCGGGGTGACCTAATAGAGATCTTTAAGATTATGAAAGGTTTCGATAGGGTAAACATAGGGAAGATGTTTCCACTTGTGGGGGAGACCAAAACTAGGGGCCATAAATATAAGAGAGTCACTAATGAATCCAATAGGGAATTCAGGAGAAACTTCTTTACCCAGAGAGTGGTTAGAATGTGGAACTCGCTACCGCAAGGAGTAGTTGAGGCGAATAGCATAGATGAACACACAATGGAGAAAGGAATAGAAGGATATGGTGATAGGGTTAGATGAAGAGGGGAGGGAGGAGGCTCGTGTGGAGTATAAACACCAGCACAGACCAGTTGGGCCGAATGGCCTGTTTCTGTGCTGTAAATTCTATATAATTCTATGCAATCAGCTAATGTGGCATCGACCAGGAATCGAACATGGGACCTTCTGGTCTGTATAGTTCAATGCCCTCACTCAAGAATCAAAAGAAGAGATTAATGCTGATATCACACATCGATTATTGTTGCGAGACACACCATATCACAATGCAGTCTTTGTTCTTTTGTTATTTAACCAATCCAGTTGTAACCTGATCACAGCTGAGCCCATTGTACTCTCACATTCCCTCTCCGTATATCACATTACATTTGCTTTCAAGAAAATGGTGAAGCAATCGATCTAATGACATGGGATTCAAATTTCTTTTAACGTCATGCAGTGTTCAGGTGCTTTCTAGTCCTTGGTAGCTCAGATGACGTTCTATCTTGAAGTCTTGTATTTCAATAGTGAGCATGTTTTGTTTCATTGAAAGACACACACAAAATGAACCTTCCCTTCCCTGTCCGGAACAACTTGTGGATATCTAGAACCTGAACAACGTAAATCTCACCTATCTGGCAACAATCCAATATAGTTTTTTTTTTACTTATGCTGAGAATTTACAATGAGCTGAGTGCAGCCAAGCATTAACTAAATATTTTTTAAAAAGACCCTGATTACTGAAGCTTGTATAAAGCTGTATTTTATTATGATTGTTGCTGTTTTGGGTTCTTTGCACTATTTTCTCATTTAATAACCTGAGGACAGTTTCCAGAATTACCAATGGGATCTGAAATGTGGGTCTTTTCACTTTCTGCCTTGGTGGAGCTTGTGGACCTAGGGATTAATAATGATCGCACTTGTGGTAATGTTATTAGGTTAAGGGCTGGGCTTCTCTCTGGGTAAGTTAGCCCCTCTTTCCCCATAGCCCCTGCAAATTTTTCCTTTTCAAGTATATATCCAATTCCCCATTGAAAGTATGATTTTCCGTCTTTTTATTTCAAGGATCGAAAATTGAGCGCGGCGCTCTGCGATTTCCCAAGATCGGGCAGCCAACGGGAAGCCTCGTCTGCTGCCTGAACTCGTAAAATTAGCACTTATCAGCGTTCACAGAATCATATTCTTGCATCAGTATGAAATATCCAGAACTTAAGGGTCTGGAGGAAGCTTTTATCTTCCTGGAGGTTTTACCTATGGGACGAGAAGCCTATGCTAATTCCATATTTTCCTACATTGGTACGTTGTGCAGTTTTCACTTGTTGCTCCAATAACGCCATAAAACTCCTCATTCCCAGATCTACTTTATCTGGGTGACGCGGACCCAGCGGCAGTTTGAGTGGCTGGAGGATATCATCCGTGAAGTTGAAGAGAATGATAAAAACTCCCTGGTGTCTGTCCATATCTACATCACTCAGCTGGCGGAGAAGTTCGACCTGAGGACCACAATGCTTGTAAGCAAACACTTGGGCCTCCGTTTTTACCAGTGGCCAGGAACGCAGCCGGGTTACATAGAAATTACAGCACAGAAACAGGCCATTCGGCCCAACTGGTCTGTGCCGGTGTTTATTAAGACTCTTATTAATATAGCACCTTATCATGTGTCAGAAATGCCTTAAAACATTTCACAAACACTGAATTACTTTGAAGGGCAATAACTGTTGTTATGTGGGCAAATGATTCGGCCGTTTTTGAGCAGAGCAAAGGGCAATTTGGCGAATGACAACTTAATCTGTTGTTGCCGGTATTGGGAAGAATGAAGACGCCAGGAGAACTCCTGCTCCTCCTTAAATAGGATCATGTTAACTTGAAGACAGGGCTTCAGCTTATTCTCTCATCCCCTAGGAATGGGCTTTGAATTCACAACCTTCTGACTCAGAGTTTGGAGCCAGACACACACAATCGTGTGTGTGTGTATGTGTTTGTATATTCCCATGATACTATTCAAAGCATAGCAAGGAGTTCTGAAATCCTGGCTAACACGCTCAACCAGTATAGCCAAAAAATGCACTGACTGGTTCATTACCTCCGTGACTGTTTGTGGGACGTTGCTGATGCAGACTGGGTGCTATGCTTGCCTATAATAAACCACTGCACTTCAGAAGGTTACCGACTCTGTAAAGAGCTCGTAAAAACCATAAACACAAGCAAAACAGCAGAATTAAGATTGTAAGTGGATTAATGCTGGTTTTGTTTGGACAGCTTTCTGAAAGAATTGCCCGAGGTGAAATGGCCTGTTCATCTACAGGTTGTCACTGTAGAAAGCTCAAACACTAAAATCCATATCACTGCTCCTGTGTATATTTTATTGCAGGCTCCATGTTCAAGTGGCATTTGCAACAAAGGTACTTGGAGGCGGGTTTGCTATTTCGGTTCTGGCAGTGAGCTCAGTTTGCTTGTATAGGCCAGAAAAGCACTTTTGACAGTTCTGGGCTGCACGGACCTTTATTTGATGACGGAAGGTCCACCGCCAGAATGACAGTTTCGCCAAATGTGACCAAATGTGTAACGTACAGATCTTGGACACACACAGTTGGTTGACTCGTCTGCTCTGATTATCAACAGGGTGGAGTTAGCACCACAGGAATCAGTCACAAATTGTATTTCCACCCTGACAATGTTCCGATTACAGCGGTAAATAAAGTGTTTTGTGTTTCTTGCTTTAGTACATCTGCGAACGTCACTTTCAGAAGCTGTCAAATCGTAGTTTGTTCACTGGACTTCGCTCCATCACACACTTTGGACGTCCCCAATTTGTCCCTTTCTTTAACTCACTCGTGCAGGTGCACCCTGAGGTGAGTGGGGAAATGCAGTAGTGTAGCTGCGCGGTTTATATTTCACACTGTTGTAAAGTATCCAATGTTCACTGTGGCCAACGTTGATATCTCTCATCAATTTGCGAAGGCACAATCTTGAGACGACAGTCCTTACACGGATTTATAAATTTGTTCCAGTGTGAAACATGCCCCAAGCTGAGAATATGAGCTATGAGCCCCAGAATTTGTAGTGTACTAACTGATATCTTTGGGGCATTGTTCATGGGTAGCCTGGGTTCTGAAGTGACATGAACATGGGGGGGCCTGTCCCTTTAAGGCCATTGCTCAACTACTGCTCAAGTGTTCTAAATGGGCCGTCCAGAGGTCACTGAGATTCTAATTAGTATTACTCAGGGACATTTGTCTGTAGATTGGGGAGAAGCTGGACTATCAAGGTCAGCAGAAATTCACAGGAAATGAATCATTTCCTTTCTTTTCTTTAAAACTGTCCAATTGCCATTTGTTACATGAATTTGGTATTTGAGCCAATGCACTTTGCATGTGTGAAACTTTCACTTAAAAGTTACATTTTGAGGTGTGACAGATCTGTAAGGCACAAGGCTTGTATCATATGTTTACATATTAGACTTATCGTTTAACGTGTCAATCTCTTTATTCATCAAATTTTTATGACTGCAACTTAATTTTTAATATCTATTTCAATAACCAACATAAAGCGGAGATAGGGAACAATATATATCTGCCGACACCAAATGAAAAAATGTTTTTTCATCGGAAACAAAAGTCATAATACTAGAGAGGGAGAGTCAGTCCCCCATTTTGGATCCAGCACTGGTGAGTGTGATTGATATTCAATTGGATTACGCACCCCTAAAACATAGGCAGAAGTTTGTGCACATTTTCTGCTGCCTTCCTCCTACCAAATGTTGCTTAACTTTTTAAAAAAAAATTTCAGATCACAGGTGAAGGGTCAAGGCCTGTAACATAAGGTCATAGAGAATATCACAGATGATGTGGTGAAAGAAGGAACGATAATGTTACGACATGCTTGATTTTTAAAAGCCCCCAGAGCAAGGGAAGACTGATTGAAGCAAGGAGCTCTATAACTTTGAGAGCCCCAAAAAATTACATGGAATGTACAGCGCAGAAACAGGCTACTTGGCCCAACTGGTTTATGCTCCAGTCGAGCCTCCTCCCACCCCTCTTCATCTCACCCTATCAGCATGTCCTTCTATTCCTTTCTCCCTCATGATGTGGAGATGCCGGTGATGGACTGGGGTTGACAATTGTAAACAATTTTACAACACCAAGTTATAGTCCAGCAATTTTATTTTAAATTCACAAGCTTTCGGAGATTTTTTTTTTTCTCCCTCATGTGTTTATCCAGCTTCCCCTTAAATGCATCTATGTTATTCGCCTCAACTACTCCTTGTGGGAGCGAGTTCCACATTGTCACCACTCTCTGGGTAAAGAGGTTTCTCCTGAATTCCCTATTGGATTTATTAGTGACTATCTTATATTTATGATCCCAAGTTTTGGTCTCCCCCCCCCAAAAAAAAAGAATGAGTTAGAGGAGGAGATGTTGGATTGTGTCATGATGCCAACACTGTGATGATGCAAGAAGGAGGAAAAGGCATGTAAGGTGTGTATTTGGAACTTAGGAGACCAAGAAAGGAAAGTTCAGAGGAACGATGGTAATATTAATAAAACAGATATAAAAAGTTGCAATAAAGAGAGAAGGGGTGGAGGGGAAAGAAAGATTGACATTCAGATGACATTCTTTTTGTATTCTGTCCAGGGATGGTGAGGGGAGAAATCCTATCTAATGTGAAATAAACTTTTGTTCATTATCGATGAACAGGTTACTAAATTCGGGGTGTTTAGCTGTGGACCTCCTGGGATGACCACCAACGTAGAAAAAGCCTCCAAGCAGATGAACAAAAGGCATAAAATCCAATTTAACCACCACTACGAGAACTTCTAAGCTCACGACAAATTTATGAAACTGCCCACTCGCATTTTGAAATGTCCAGATTTGTGAACCTTTCTTGCAAAGAAGGAATATTTTGTGAATCTTGAAAATGTTTGTCTCTTCCTCCCACATTGAAGATAAATAATAATGTTTCTGTGATTTATCTGTGTGCCTAATCTTGTAGCGTGATCTAACTCTTCTGAAAGTTATTTTTCAATTGTAAGGAACGGTAAAACAAACTATTGTTCATTTTATTATGGAGGAGTAATTCATAGGAGATGTACCTTCTGGAACATTCCTTTTGATTGTTTTATTATTGTGATTTACAAGCATTGGAAAGCAAAAAGCCTGTGATGACTCAAGCTGGCACTGTTCTTTTTATAAATAAATCTATACCAACTATGCAATGTGAATCTTTTCATTTCATATCTAACTCGACAACAGCAGCAGCACCAGCTCACATCTATTTACGACTTCAACCAAAAAAAAAATTCCACGGCGATTTGCAAAAGAGGCAGGAAGTGGAAAATAGACACTAAGCAGGAGTTAGGAGCAGATTAAAGGAGGTGACCAACGGCATGGTGAATGGAGTAGATTTTGAGAAGACTTTTGAAGGGGTGGGAGGGCAGTAAGGCAGGGGGAGAAAGTTACTGAGGTCTGAGACCTCTTTATATACGTGGGCCGAGTGGGACACGGTGTGTGCAAGGACTGATGTTTGTATTTGGTCCTACAAATAAGGATTGTCGCCAAGCGACGCAAGTGGGAAATAAATCGCTTTGTCACCTTATTGAAAGGAAACCTAAAGTTTTAATTGAGAATGAAAGCGCAGATAACTTAAAGCTGAAATTATGCACAAAAGACACTTTCACTAAAGGTTTTCAAGTGGATATTTTCCACCTAACTGGTTTAGTTAGAGGATCATTCTTGTAAACTCTTGGTTGGAATCCAGGAGAATATTAATTCGCACAGAAAATACTGGACAAGCTCAGCAAATCAGGCAGCATCTGTGGAGAAAGAAACAGAGTTAACGTTTCAGGTCGATGACCTTTTTTATTTCCGATTTCCAGCATTGGCGATATTTTGCTTTAGAATATTAATTCTCTCTGCTCAAGTCTGCGCTGGAATAATGAGGCTATCTCTCAAACTCCCATTTGGCCGTAGACTGAGAGTGTGGGAGACAAACCGCTCCTTTTAAATGTTCTATCATTTCTAATAACTCAGGGAAGAGAAAGGAAAATACATACACTGTGTAACATTACAGAGATGGTGTTAACAACAGCCGGGATAAAGAACTTTTGTCGTGTGTTTGCTCCAACTGGTTTGTGATGAGACGGAAAGAGTTCCATTGGCCAAGATCGGGAACAAAATGGACCTCTTTGTTTCTGACACAATGTAATTTGGAGAGAGTAATGCTGTTATCCCTTAGTGCCGCAGATGTACTGATGCAGAGTCCGAATGCTAGCCCACATCCCACTGATTCAGATGAAGTCTGTTCACTGGCCCACCATAGGTTTGATAAAATGTTTTAAGAGCAAGGTGAAGTAGTAATCTCAATCCAGTGAGAGGAGCTAGTCATCCTGAAAGACACGATGCACGTGAATGAAGCTATGTTCCGGATTTAGTTTGGAAGATTTGGAGGGAGAAGTACATTTTGTAGCAGGCGTGCATTCTCCCTCAAACACACCACGATCAGCCATTAACTTGAAACGTGATGTGCAGGCTACACATGAAGGAAATAATCTGTATTTTCATAATTGTGGCCTTACTGCAAACACTGAACAGGTAGTAATTTGAATCTGTTTAGGAAAGCTTGAGTGTAGAAGGAAGAAGAAATAAATGTGCTTCATGGGTCATGTCCATTTCAATTGCAGGATAAGTAAGCAATAATACGATGCAATCAAGGAAATAAGGCAAAGGGAAAGAAATTTGTACAGTTTACTCTTAATTTAAAGTTGCTTAACTAAAATGATCTGATATTTCAATTCTTTGCTGTGTTATTTACACTGCTTAATTTAAATGATTGGATTATTAACTTTCTTTTAGTGCAAACAATGACTTTGAATGATCAGGAGTAGACTGTTACGCAGCTGAAGCACGTTCTCACTCAGAGACTGAGGGTGATCAATCATAAATGTGAACCTGGTGAGGAAGGTTGAGGATCAAGGAGAAGATTTGAGCAACATATAATGTAAATAATATTTACTATAGACTAGCACATTCTGCACAGGTGTAATTTTTAATTGTTTTAAATATAGGTTTGATGACACCATAATGTGCATCAGTCACGGCTCAGTCTTGCCTCTGAGTCAGAAGCCAGAGACTTGAATACAAAATCAAGGCTGATACTCCAGTGCCGTACTGAGGAAGCGTCTCAGACCATCTGCTGTTGAAACCCTCATCCATGCTATTGTTACCTCCAGACTCGACTATTCCAATGCTCTCCTGGCCGGCCTCCCATCTTCCACCCTCCATAAACTTGAGCTCATCCAAAACTCTGCTGACTGTATCCTAACTCGCACCGAGTCCCGTTCACCCTCTGTGCCCGCTGACCTACATCGGCTTCTGGTCCACCAATGCCTCGAATTTAAAATTCTCATCCTTGTGTTCAAATCCCTCTGTGGCCTCGCCCCTCCCTTTCTCTGTAACCTCCTTCAGCCCTACATCCCCTCCGAGAACTCTGCGCTCCTCCAACTCTGGCCTCTTGCACATCCCCGATTTTCTTCGCCCCCACCATCGGCAGCCGTGCCTTCAGCTGCCTCGGCCCTAGGATCTGGAATTCTCTCCCTAAATCTTTCCAACTCTCTCCTTTAAGACCTATTTCTTTGGCCAAACTTTAGTCAACTGTCCTAATACCTCCTTCTTTGGCTCGATGCCAATTTCTGTCTGTTTACGCACATGTGAAGCACTTTGGGACATTTTACTACGTTAAAGGTGCTATATAACTGCAAGTTGTTGTTGACTCCAAGGGAAAAACTATTTCCTCTGGTTGGGAAGTCAGTGACGAGCGGTCATGAATTTAGAATTGTCACTGACCGAGAGAAGAGAGGTTAGGAGAAATATCTTTACGGAGAGAGTTGTTCGAGTGATTGAGGCGGGGCCATTGCCTCTTTTAAGGGAAAACTGGATAAATATTTGAAGCAGAGAAAGATATAAGGCTATGTGGAGGGAGCAGAGCAGTGGGATTCGTTTAGGATTGGTCCAGCAAACAGCCAGCACAGACACTGTGGGCCAAATGGCCTCCTTCTCTGCTTGTAAACTTACATGGTTCCAGCTGGAAAGTGCTGTGTGCGGCTGTTGGTTTCGGACATAAGCAGGCTCGGCAATGATACAGTCAAGTAACAAACTAACTCTTACCATCTAGGTTTATCACCTGAGTGAGATACCAGCAGGCATTCAACACATGAGAAACTATGTCCTCAGCACCTTCAGGAGAGGAGGGAAGAAACTTGGGGCAATAAAGTTTGGAGAATTAATTGGGTTGGTTTATAGCCCTTTCCTGCCACCTTGTGGTTATAGCTTGTCAGTACCTCAATATAAATTCTGATATTAAAAGAATCTACTTTTTAAAGCTGTGGTTTAACCCACACAACAGAAAGCTTGAGGTCTTTTGTCAGTTCTTTTTCACCTCTGCTCAGTCTTATCCACGGAGCAAGAGGTTTAAAGTGAATGGGCTAAACCCCTGAGAATTCAATACAGCTGGATAGAGAATTTTTAAAAATGAGGCTGGTGGAGGGGAGGGAAAGAGAACAAAAAGTTTTACCTCTGACTGGGAGGGAGGCGGATGAGGCGAGGTGAGTCAGGATGGTCAAAGGGATACAGAGATCTACTTGTCACACACGGACACAATCAAGTCTCGAAAGAATGGGTTGGAACTGGTCAGAATGCACAACCCACGAGTAGAACGAAACAAGCAACATAGATAGAGTCAGGGCGTTCTATCATGGGGGGCATCACATAAGAACATAAGAAATAGGAGCGGGAGTAGGCCAATCGGCCCCTCGAGCCTGCTCCGCCATTCAATAAGATCATGGCTGATCTGATCCTAACCTCAAATCTAAATTCATGTCCAATTTCCTGCCCGCTCCCCGTAACCCCTAATTCCCTTTTCTTCTAGGAAACTGTCTATTTCTGTTTTAAATTTATTTAATGATGTAGCTTCCACAGCTTCCTGGGGCAGCAAATTCCACAGACCCACTACCCTCTGAGTGAAGAAGTTTCTCCTCATCTCAGTTTTGAAAGAGCAGCCCCTTATTCTAAGATTATGCCCCCTAGTTCTAGTTTCACCCATCCTTGGGAACATCCTTACCGCATCCACCCGATCAAGCCCCTTCACAATCTTATATGTTTCAATAAGATCGCCTCTCATTCTTCTGAACTCCAATGGGTAGAATCCCAATCACACCAAACCTGACCTGTCCTCATCTGATGGCTGCAGATGTACACTTTCCAGCACGGGTCACTGGATAGACAAACACTTACATTTATATAGCACTTTCACACAACAAAGCATTAACATGAGGGACAGTGCATACTGAACAGGAAATGGGAATAAGTTAAACTTTGACCTCCTGGTCTGTATGACTCAGTTCCACACAGAGTAGTGCAATTACCCATTGCACCTGGAGACTGGGTAGGTTTCTCAAAAGAATTAAATCAGTATCATTGTTTTGCCTGTTTTTTTAACTTTTCTTGTAATTAGAAAGAGATGTTTTAAAGACTTTCTTTCCAGTTAAGTCTTTTACAGCTAGTTGTGCTATTGTGCATTTCACTGCATAAGAACTGACTTGGGGTCAGATCTCTGTTTTATTCTCTCTCTATCATGTAATGTTTACATATACCATCAGGTCTCTCACGAAGCTGCTCACAGTTAGTGAGATGAGGTACTGTTTTCTAAGGTCTGAAGTGATATATGATGTAATGCATAATGTATCATCCTGCTGTTAATGTGAAGCTGTGTTTCTTATGGGATAAGAGCAATCAGTTTAATTGTCATTGGTGAGGAAACTTTGCAGATTGGAAAGTTTTGATGAATTTCAGGCTCCAGGTCAGAGGAACACAAAATGAATTGGCCATCTTCTATTAAGATTGCTGTTGCATTTGTAACAATGTTTGACATCTTGTAAGACTCATTTATGCTACAAAAAAAAATAATATTTGCATTTATATAATGCCTTATCACATTGAAATGTCTCGCAGTGCTGCACAAAATGACTTAATTTTCCACTACGTTCTATGCAAGCAATGTCCCACAGACAGTTATGAAATTAAAGACCACTTAATCTTTTTTTTTTGGTGATATTGGTTGAAGGGGAAATGTTGGCCAGAACACTGGGAGAACTCCCTGCTCTTCAAATAGCACCAATGGAACTTTAACATCCACCTGACCCATCAGAACAGACAGATGGTTTAACCTTGGTTTAACAGCCTGTCTGAAGGACAGCATCTCTGGTAACACAGCACGCCCTCATTACAGGCCTGGAGTGTTAGCTTGGATTACATGTTCAAGCTCCTGTGCTGGGCTCAAATTCATAGTATTTTAATCCAGATATGCTTATATTAGTAACTGAGCCAAGCTGACAAAATCGCTTCAAAAATATTTTCTGTTAATTAAAAACATGAAAGCAGAATGATATTATACAAACCAGTTAAGTGTTGCAAAAGCAAACTCTTAATAACAACTTGCCACATGTATAATTTCAGGTGCTGTGTGATATTTTTAACACTGAGACAGATATTTATTCATCTGATTCTTTTGATTTTTATCTCTCTCAGTCTAGTATTTGCAATTCTGGTAAATGAGTATAAGGAGGGATAGGATTGCCCTTGAGAGGGTGCAGAACCAAGATGATTCTGAAGAAAGCCGCCCACTCCCAGTTCAGAGCCACGTACAACTGAGGCAATCACTATTAATGAAAAGTCCTTGCCCTTTAAAACCAGAAACAGATGATCTAATAGTGGGGAAATGAGAGAAACACTCAGTTACCTGCTCTCTACAACAACAACATATAGAGCTGTAGGGAGATATTAGGACAGGTGACCAAAAGCTTGGGAGCTTGGTCAAAGATGTAAGTTTTAAGGACTGTCTTAAGGGAGGAGAGAGAGGCGGAGAGGTTTAGGGAGGGAATTCCAGAGCTCAGGGCCCAGGCAGCTGAAGGCACGGCCGCCAATGGTGGAGCACAGAAAATCGGGGATGCGCAAGACGCCAGAATTGGAGGAGTGCAGAGACCTCGGAGGGTTGTAGGGCTGGAGGAGGTTACAGAGATAGGGAGGGGCGAGGTAATGGAGGGATTTGAACATGAGGATGAGAATTTTAAAATGCCGGACTGGGAGCCAATGTAGGTCAGCGAGCACAGGGGGTGATGGGTGAACGGGACTTGGTGCGAGTTCCGTCTAGGGAGAAGCTGACTGCCATTTAATCCATGAAACTGTCGTCCCAACTGGAGGGGAAAAGCAGCATTGCTAGAAGTGGCATGAGTGACTGCCCCCGTGTGTTCCTACTGAGAGAGTTGGCATCATGATCTGATCGTTTTTCTCACCTGCCCTCTCCCCAGAAACAGATCTGCTGGTTGTGTTGGTGGCTTTTTGAGAGGTAAGTGTCATTCATTCATCCCATATGCCTCCCTCTTCTGTGACTCTGCTAGAATTGGTGGGGTGGAGGGCGAAGGTATTTCAGAGGCAGAGCATATTTTTTTTTTCAATGAGTAGCTACAACGGTTTGATGTGAAATTGGGAAGCAGTCAAGATTTGACTCACAAGCCATGGGTTAAAAATACAAGATGTGCAATGGATGGGGTGTGGAGTTGAGGGTGGGTGGAGGAAAAGGCAGCAGTTGAGTCTACATATTTCTGCAGTAACTGAGGATGCACCAGGAAGAGTCAAAGTGTAACAGAGAGAGAAGCATGAGGAGAAAGGGCAGTGTAGCAAAGACATGGGATGAGAATTGCAAAGAAAGAACCATAGAAAGGGGGAAAGTAACATAAGCACATGGAGGGTCAGAGTAAGAGAAAGAGGAGGGGTAACAGAGGCATGGGAGAGGGCATTGAAATCTCTTGTCTTCATTGAACTAAATGCTGCTTTATATCCTCATCTATAGAATTATAAAGAGAAATACGTATATTAGCTGTACAAAAACCATGGTTGAGGTACTGTCCCATCCAGACCTCATTAACATCGATGAATTAGATAAGGGGACCTTATGATTGGGAACCCCTGTCTGATGTGTTGCATTGTGCCTCGAAGCAAAAATAAATGAATAAGTAGAAGAGAGAAATGGACCAGATGTATTGCACCATTTTAAGATGTGCCTTTATGAAATTCCCAGGGGGCATGCATGTCCCAAATACCCTAGAATAATAACCCACTCCTTTGGTGCTTAACTCCCGCAGTCCGAGCCGTACAGCAGCTTTTGTAGGTCCCCCTCCCCAAAAACTCTTGAGCGAGCCCTAACTCCTTTCTAACCATAATTTCAGCAATGCCCCAGTCATGTGGCTGATTTGGAACTGGGCAATGTCACAACAAGCAGAAGAGATTTACTGGAATGGTACCAGGGATGAGGGACTTCCGTTACATGGAGAAACTGGAGAAGCTGAGGCTGTTCTCCTTGGAGCAGAGAAGGTTAAGAGGAGATTTAATAGAGGTGTTCAAAATCATGAAGGGTTTTGAATAGAGTAAATAAGGAGAAACTATTTCCACTGGCAGGAGGGTCGGTAACCAGAGGACACGGATTTAAGGTAATTGGCAAAAGAACCAGAGGGGGAGATGAGGAGACTTTTTTTTCACGCAACGAGTTGTTACGATCTGCAATGCGCTGCCTGAAAGGGTGGTGGAAGCAGATTGAACAATAAATTGGTTAAACACTTGAAAGGGAAAAATTTGCAGGGCTGCGGGGAAAGGGCAGGGGGGGAGTGGGGCTGATCGGACAGCTCTTTCAAAGGGCCGGCACAGGCGCGATGGGCCGAACGGCCGCCTCCTGTGCTGTATCATTCTATGATTCTAACAGAGACTTGCCCCAGTGTTGACATCTTTGCAATCAACTCTTCTTTTTTAAAAAAAGAAAGTGAGGGGCTTTGAGGAGTGCCTCCTTTATAAATATATATATATATATATATATATAAACTTGGTGTTGTAAAATTGTTTACAATTATATATATAAACACAGCTGGAGTGCCTCCATAATATATATATATATATCTATATAAACACAATTTTCAATGAGGTTTGCAATGCCTGCTGATCTTAACATTATTTCCAGCCATTTGGACATCCCTCTGGTACCTTGCATTGGGGGAGCATCGCCAGGGGAGGGGGAAGAGAGGGCGTTGCCGTGGCGACCGGTGATTGACGGGCGTTGCCGTGGCGACCGGTGATTGACGGGCGTTGCCGTGGCGACCGGTGATTGACGGGTGCTGATGCGGGCGCGAGATCCCGCGGCTCAGCTCACTTCTCGCGAGAGCTGGCGGTCGGTGGGTGGCGGTTGAAGCAGCGGCCGCCGCCATCTTAATAATAATTAATAATAAAAAGAGCGAGGAGGGCGGCGCGCCTCTCCCCGGCGGGGGCGCGGGGAAGAGGTAGGAATGAAATAACGCAGCTGTCAGAGGGGGGCCGCCCCACCACCCACACCTGCTCCGCCCGCAAGGGCCCCCGAGAGACGCCCAGCGGCCGCTGACTGACTGACGGTAAGGAGAGGCCCGGCCCGGCGACCGGCGCTGCAGCAGGGGACAGGGGGAAGGTGCAGGCCCGAGCCAGGGGAGGACATCCTGGGGCAGCTGCACTGCAGAGGGGAGGGGAGAGATGGAGAGGGTGGAGGAGATGGAAGTGGGGGGGGGGAGATGATGGAGGAGGGGGGAGAGAGATGATGGAGGAGGGGGGGGGAGAGATGATGGAGGAGGGGGGGGGAGAGATGATGGAGGAGGGGGGGGGGAGAGATGATGGAGGAGGGGGGGGGAGAGGGATGATGGAGGAGGGGGGAGAGAGATGATGGAGGAGGGGGGAGAGAGATGATGGAGGAGGGGGGAGAGGGATGATGGAGGAGGGGGGAGAGAGATGATGGAGGAGGGGGGAGAGAGATGATGGAGGAGGAGGGAGAGAGATGATGGAGGAGGGGGGAGAGAGATGATGGAGGAGGGGGGAGAGGGATGATGGAGGAGGGGGGAGAGAGATGATGGAGGAGGGGGGAGAGGGATGATGGAGGAGGGGGGAGAGGGATGATGGAGGAGGGGGGAGAGGGATGATGGAGGAGGGGGGAGAGGGATGATGGAGGAGGGGGGAGAGAGATGATGGAGGAGGGGGGAGAGAGATGATGGAGGAGGGGGGAGAGAGATGATGGAGGAGGGGGGAGAGGGATGATGGAGGAGGGGGGAGAGGGATGATGGAGGAGGGGGGAGAGGGTATACGGGAGGTGGAGGAAGTGGGGGGGAGATGACGGAGGAGGAGGAGGTGGGGAGGAGGAGGAGGAGGTGGGGAGGAGGAGGAGGAGGAGGAGGTGGGGGGGAGGAGGAGGAGGTGGGGGGGAGGAGGTGGGGGGGAGGAGGAGGAGGAGGTGGGGGGGAGATGACGGAGGAGGAGGTGGGAGATGACGGAGGAGGAGGAGGTGGGAGATGACGGAGGAGGGGGGGGGGGGGGAGATGACGGAGGAGGAGGTGGGGGGGAGATGACGGAGGAGGAGGTGGGGGGGAGATGACGGAGGAGGAGGGGGGGGAGATGACGGAGGAGGAGGGGGGGGAGATGACGGAGGAGGAGGGGGGGGAGATGACGGAGGAGGAGGAGGAGGAGGGGGGGAGATGACGGAGGAGGAGGAGGAGGAGGTGGGGGGGAGGAGGAGGAGGAGGAGGGGGGGAGATGACGGAGGAGGAGGAGGAGGAGGTGGGGGGGAGATGACGGAGGAGGAGGTGGGGGGGAGATGACGGAGGAGGAGGTGGGGGGGAGATGACGGAGGAGGAGGGGGGGGGAGATGACGGAGGAGGAGGGGGGGGGGAGATGACGGAGGAGGAGGGGGGGGGGAGATGACGGAGGAGGAGGGGGGGGGGAGATGACGGAGGAGGAGGGGGGGGGGAGATGACGGAGGAGGAGGGGGGGGGGAGATGACGAAGGAGGAGGGGGGGGGGAGATGACGGAGGAGGAGGGGGGGGGGAGATGACGGAGGAGGAGGGGGGGGGGAGATGACGGAGGAGGAGGGGGGGGGAGATGACGGAGGAGGAGGGGGGGGGGAGATGACGGAGGAGGAGGGGGGGGGGAGATGACGGAGGAGGAGGGGGGGGGGAGATGACGGAGGAGGAGGGGGGGGGGAGATGACGGAGGAGGAGGGGGGGGGGAGATGACGGAGGAGGAGGGGGGGGGGAGATGACGGAGGAGGAGGGGGGGGGGGAGATGACGGAGGAGGAGGGGGGGGGGAGATGACGGAGGAGGAGGGGGGGGGGAGATGACGGAGGAGGAGGGGGGGGGGGAGATGACGGAGGAGGAGGGGGGGGGGGAGATGACGGAGGAGGAGGGGGGGGGGGAGATGACGGAGGAGGAGGGGGGGGGGGAGATGACGGAGGAGGAGGGGGGGGGGAGATGACGGAGGAGGAGGAGGGGGGGGGGGAGATGACGGAGGAGGAGGAGGGGGGGGGGGAGATGACGGAGGAGGAGGAGGGGGGGGGGGAGATGGAGGAGGAGGAGGGGGGGGGGGAGATGGAGGAGGAGGAGGGGGGGGGGAGATGGAGGAGGAGGAGGGGGGGGGGGAGATGACGGAGGAGGAGGAGGGGGGGGAGATGACGGAGGGGTTGGGGGAGAAGGAGGGGAGGAGGTGGGGGAGAAGGAGGGGAGGAGGAGGGGGTGGGGGGGGAGGTGGAGGAGAGGAGGGAGAGGAGAAAGAGAGGAGGAGGAGGGAAGGCTAACTGCATTAATGACGATGCAAATTGTATTTATTATAAAATCTGGGGCGTTGAGATGGTAATTTCTTTATTTTTTTAATAAAAGCACTGCCTGCGGCCAAGGTTCACTGAAGGAGGCAGCAACTGAGAGGAAGAGATTCTTCTCAATCAGACACAGATTGATGAAGCGTTGATGCATTCACCTTTCAGCCTTGTGCATCTCACAATCCGGCAGTTTTTAGATTGCATGGTGATTCTCCAGGTGCAGTGTTCAAAGTGAGGTCTTGCTGTCATTAAATCCTGAAGATGCCTGGAGTTTTTTAAAAAATATATAAATAAGTGTTTAAACGCTTACAGTGGTGAAGCTTTACCCTCACAGTGAATGATGTAATCTCAACCAGTTGATTGGTTTGTGCTGCAGCCTTGTGATTCACTCCTGGCTGCACTGTTATTCTCTAGCTACAGTTATCTAAAATAAGAGCAGGTTGTTTATTTGAGGTTAAAAAAAACAGAAAGTGCTGGAAACGCTCAGTAGGTCAGGCAGCATCTGTGGAGAGAGATACAAGAGTTAAAGTTTCTGGTTTAACTCTTGTCTCTCCACATGTTTCCAGCATCTGCAGTATTTTGCTTTTGTTGTAGTATTCATTTGAGGATTTTACAAACTATTCTGAATTTTAGAATTTCAAAAATATTTTGTATTCCTTCCGTTAGCCAGTACCAGATAATAGAAGAGCTGGTATTTGTTCAAAACACTGCTGAACAGGATTATTCATCAGATGGTCAGGAATTTTGGATTTGGAATTGGAATTGAGAAGTCATGGTGGCACAGAGCGAGAGGACTAATGCGTAGCACCAAGTAATGGAAATGCTGGTGCTGTGGCCATGTTCTCAGACATGCTGTGTTAGTTGATGCCAAGTAGAGGCCAGGCGTCTGGGGAGAAATGTAAGAGGGTTGTTGGCTGTAGTCGTGCAACTTCTGTTTAGTCAAGGAGTGGCATTATTGGAAGTCTGTAGGTCACCCAGTTTCCTGGCTGCAGTTTGTTTCTTGCTGGTGAGATGCAAGCAAATAAGGTTGCCCATGTTGTTTACTATGTATATTAAAACTAATCCACACGCCCAATATAAAAAGAAAAAAAGACTTGCCTTTCATGACCTCAGGATGTCCCAAAGTGCTTTACAGCCAATGAAGTACTTTTGAAGTGCAGTCACTTTTGTAATGTAGGAAACGTGACAACCAATTTGCGCACAGCAAGGTCTCTCAAACAGCAATCAAATAAATGATTAGATCAACTGTTTTAATGATGATGGGTGAGGGATAAATGTTGGCCAGGACACGGGAGAACTCCCCTGCTCTTCAAATAGCGCCATGGGGTCTTTTAAATCCACCTCGGCAGGCGGGGCAGGGCCTTGGTTTAACATCTTATCTGAAAGCTAGCACCTCCGACAATGCAGCACTCCCTCAGTACTGCACAGAAATGTCAGCCTAGATTATGTGCTGAGGTCTCTGGAGTGGGGCTTGAACCCACGACCTTCTGACTCGGAGGCGAGCCAAGGCTGACACCTAATCCCAATTTCCTTAGGAATCGGACCAGAAATAACCATCTCTGTTATCAGGTGGTCCCACAGGTCACAGACTTAATATCTGAAAATAAACTTCTAGCATCCTCATCTTCCTTGGCAGTAAGGAAGATCAAATAGCATTTATGCTTTTATTGTGATTCCAGAAGGAGGAAAAGAAACTGTATGATTGCTGCAGTTTATGCAGAATATACATCGATACTTAGATATTCATATCTACAGATAGCTGACATGGCAGTTATAATTCAGCCTACTATTTTGTGATCAAACATTTGTTATTTATAATGGCTGTTCTGTTTTATTATTAGATAACTAGCAGATCTCCCATGGTGTTGCTCACACTGGGTCAGAGGATTTACTGTTTTGTAACAATAGTGGTTTTGTCAACAGAGTATGATGGGAGGGAGTGTGGCACTTAACAGAAAATGTGCTTTTCACAAGACTTGTAGTGTATTACATCAATTCAGCTTGGTTGCCATTATGAGCTAAAGTGCTTTTTGCTTTCTACCTTTGTCACAGAAATGTCGCCAGCAGGTAACAGCAGGGAGTGTTTCCAATCACTGCAGTCATTTTAGTATGATGCAAGTAAACACCTTTTTTTCTCAAAAGAAACCGATTGGAAAACTATTGATATTTCTTGCTAACTCCACAATTGACCTCGTAGTCATGTGTGTTTGTGAATTGGCTAGCTTTTTGTGGCGAAGGATAGTCTTGGCATTGCCTTTAATAAATATAAAGCGGAAATTGCAGCTAATCTGTGTACACAATCAATGGATTTCAAACTGAACAGTGAATTACACTCTTTATTCTGCTCTTGTACCTTACTCGGCATAATTGCAATTGCAGCTATGCTGGGCTAGTGTTTTTTTTATTCGTTCATGGAATATGGGCGTCGCTGGCGAGGCCAGCATTTATTGCCCATCCCTAATTGCCCTTGAGACGGTGGTGGTGAGCCGCCTTCTTGAACCGCTGTGTTCCGTATAGTGAAGGTTCTCCCACAGTGCTGTTAGGAAGGGAGTTCCAGGATTTTGACCCAGCGACGATGAAGGAACGGCGATATATTTCCACGTCGGGATGGTGTGTGACTTGGAGGGGAACGTGCAGGTGGTGGTGTTCCCATGTACCTGCTGCTCTTGTCCTTCTAGGTGGTAGAGGTCGCGGGTTTGGGAGGTGCTGTCGAAGAAACCTTGATGAGTTGCTGCAGTGCATCCTGTGGATGGTACACACTGCAGCCACTGTGCGCCGGTGGTGAAGGGAGTGAATGTTTAGGGTGGTGGATGGGGTGCCAATCAAGTGGGCTGCTTTGTCCTGGATGGTGTCGAGCTTCTTGAGTGTTGGAGCTGAACTCATCCAGGCAAGTGGAGAGTATTCCATCACACTCCTGACTTGTGCCTTGTAGATGGTGGAAAGGCTTTGGGGAGTCAGGAGGTGAGTCACTCGCCGCAAAATACCCAGCCTCTGACCTGCTCTTGTAGCCACAGCATTTATATGGCTGGTCCAGTTAAGTTTCTGGTCAATGGTGACCCCCAGGATGTTGATGGGGGATTCGGCGATGGTAATGCCATTGAATGTCAAGGGGAGGTGGTTGGACTCTCTCTTGTTGGCGATGGCCATTGCCTGGCACTTGTCTAGCGCGGATGTTATTTGCCACTTATCAGCCCAAGCCTGGATGTTGTCCAGGTCTTGCTGCACGCGGGCACGGACTGCTTAATTATCTGAGGGGTTGTGAATGGAACTGAACACTGTGCAATCATCAGCGAACATCCCCATTTCTGACCTTATGATGGAGGGAAGGTCATTGATGAAGCAGCTGAAGATGGTTGGGCCTAGGACACTGCCCTGAGGAACTCCTGCAGCAATGTGACCACTCTTTTTGTATTTGGAACTTTAAAAATTGCAGAACATAAAAAAAATCAGAGGCTGACAAGGAAGGAGGGGAAGAAAAAGACACAATGGTGAAATTTTAATGTAAGTCATGACTGAAATAAACTTCTACTTGTGAAAGTCATTGGCAAAATTCTGCAAATATTTTCTTCCTGTTATCCTAAGCTCTTACGCTCACGTTATGTTATACCAGAAATGCTTTACATAAAAGTGGAAATAGTTATATGTCCCAGTTAAATTTCACCTTTCCTGGATCTCACTCAAATTACAAGCTCTTCATGTATATAAAAAAGATTCAAACTTCCCTGACTTTTATAGAAAGACTTGCATTTATATGCCTCCATTTATGACCTCAGGTCATCCCTAAGTGCTTTGTACCAGTGAAGTACTTTTGAAGTGTAGTCACTGCTGTGATGTAGGAAACACGGCAGCCAATTTGTGCACGGCAAGGTCCCACAAACAGCAATGTGATAATGACCAGATAATCTGTTTTTAGGTGTTGCTTGAGGGCTAAATGTTGGTCAGTACACCGGGGAAAACTCACCTGCTCTTCGAAATAGTGCCATGGGATCTTTTACATCCACCTGAAATGTCTGTTTAACATCTCTTCCGAAAGGTGGCACCTTCAACAGTGCAGCACTCCCTCAGCTCTGTGCTGGAGTGTCAGCCCTGATTTTGTGTCGCTGCAGTGGAACTTGAACCCACAACTTTCTGACTCATAGTACTACCACTGAGCCATGGGTGACACCGTGGCATTTGTTGCTGTGCTGACACAGAATGAGACGTGTGCTTTTACTTTTCCTCCTCTTTCTGTCCCCTTCCTCCGTCTCTATTGACTCTCTTACTGGAACACAGTTCAATGGACAATCTTCATTTGAAACCAAACCTGAGCCCAACCCTGTCCTCATGGAGCGGTTGCTGAATAGTATGTTGGAGGAATGCTGGCTGATTTCTCTACACATGCCCCCCCCCCTCCCCCCCAAAAAAAATGGAGGGGCACTGCATCACGTTTTATCATCCCAGCTGCGGTCTTGGCTGGGATTGAACCTCTTTTTTTTTGTATGGTTCAAAGATTCGAGCTTGAAATTTCAGATGCCTGTTGTGACCTAGTGATTTCAGGATCAATTTACCTATCCTGGGATCACGATTTTCCAACTTGGATAAGGACCCGTTGAAAAACGGAGGCATAATAAATAAACGTTTAAGAGGAATCAAAATATATTTATAATTTTTTATAAAACATAAAAGTGGTATCATGATTCCTCTCTGGTCAGCTGCATCAGATAATCCATATTCAGCACTTTTCTGAAATGTTTAGTCTCAGACTGAGTGACAAAAGTCATATGTCTGCCCATCCTTCCAGTCCATGCCCCACAGTACAGTAAACAAAACATCACCTCTAGTTCCTTTGACAGATCTTTTTATCAACACACTGTTAATCAACCATAAAGATATCATGCACAGTCAGAAACGAACCCAATACGCACCCCAAGCCCCTGCCTTTCAAACTTTGACAGCCTATCTAAGAACTATGAAGGTCAACCAACAAACATAATAGGGTATTTGCTGATCATTTTGACGCAGTGTAAAAGCTTCTCAATAAGCAGAGTTTTATCACCAAGACTAGAATGGAACTTGTATTAATGCTTCCAGCCATTGAAAACCTATGCACGTGTCCACAGAGGTGGCTTGTTAGCCATGATATCCTGATTGTCTTTGTACTCATTGTCATCACAGCCAGTAGTGGCACATTCAGCTTGCTGCTCTTCATTTTTGGAGTTGGACTCGTTGGGCAACTCAGAAATGGGATGGGGAACAGGGCCAAGTTGTGGTTGCTGCTGTTGTAAAGTATGCCCAGCAATGCAAGTTGGATTGTGGGAATATAGTAGAGTTCATATTAGGCTTTCACCATCATACAGCCACAGTCAGTTGATACACAGCATCATTCAATAATGACACATGATTTGAACTTCACTTCTGTATTTTTTTTAGTTGACACAAAACTGAATTTGAATCAATCCTAGACTGCACCTTTTTTCTCGGATATTTATGTTCACATATTCTGTGTTTTGTGCTGAAGCTGTTCTGTCTAAAGTTAGGTTGAACTATCCCTCTTCATGTGAGTCAGCACCTAGCTCATTACAGAAGGACTTGTCCATCATCCATTACTATTCTATTTATACTATTTACTGACTTGGTTAAAATGAATCCTTTTTCCTGGCACGCTTTTGGAAGGCAAGGTGAGGAACAGAACACACGATTGGCGAACCATCTCTCCCAGTCATGTGTACAGTCATTACCTGAAGACTCTTTTCATCAATGCTAAAGAAATGAACCAGAGTTTCATCTTCATGGTCTAGTAGCAGGTGGAACCTGCCATCAGGATTAGTGCAACTGGGCTTGTTCTTTACCTTGGGTCAGTGTTGTTGTGCTTCACCTTAAGATATGTGTGTAAATATTTGATAGACTTACTGGTGGTCTTCAGTATTTCATGGCACATGTTCTCTTTGCACAAATTGCAAAACACCAGCTGCTTGTTCTTAAGAATTGTTTTATTTTTTTCTTACTTCTATTCACATTTAGTAGGTGGATCCCAAGTGTGTTTTTACTATCTCTGGCTCTGGCTCTGCCTCTTCAGTTTTACACTAGAAGCAGTCTCCTTCTGTTGCAACTGTCCATAATATTTGTGCACTCTATACTTTTTCCAACTCCATCTGCAATTTTCCACTTGCAATCTGTGCTAGTTGTCCAGCAAGAAAATCTCACACCAGTGAGGGTATATCACTAAGTTCCACTAAATCTCAAGTGCTGTTCCAATTGATTTTATGCACTTTACATCAGTGTTGTTATTTCTGCAATCCTAAGAACTGTGAACCTGGGAATTCGAGATCTTGGAGATAGCCGAGGATGCTGCGATTGCAAATGTTATGAGATAGCAAGTTTAATTCTGAGCCAAGGTGGGGTGGGTGCTTGCTTGCTAGCTAGCAATTCCCATACAACTGAGAAGGGCCTTTGTGTGGTCCTGGTGCCATTGTGTATTTTGTCATCTTGGATTAAAAATACAAATTACCAACTGCATGACCAAAGGATTTGGCAAAATTGCCATGTGGAATTTTTGGGTCACCTTGGTTAACTGATAGTGGATTTTTAAAGAACTGTATATTGTTTACAGCAAGATATTGTACAAATGTGTTTTATTGCTGTAAATGAATAGACAGCCTACTAAAGTGAATAATGACTACATTTTCAGTCAGATGCAAATTAGAACATTTCAATTAAAGAAACATTATTTAATTGAAGTGAAAAATCACTGTTACACAGATAAGTATCCAAAGTTGGTGTAAAGTTAAACACATTTGAAAGTCCTACCGGGTACGGTAGCATAGTGGTTATGTTACTGGGCTAGTAATCCAGAGGCCTGGACTAAAATCCAGAGTCATGAGTTCAAATCCCGCCACGGCAGCTGGCGAATTTAAATTCAATTAATTAAATAAAAAAATCTGGAATTAAAATACTAGTATCAGTAATGATGGCCATGAAACTACCGGATTGTCGTAAAAACCCATCTGGTTCACTAATGTCCTTTAGGGAAGGAAGCCTGCCGCCCTTACCCGGTCTGGCCTATATGTGACTCCAGACCCCCACAGCAATGTGGTTGATTCTTAATTGCCCTCTGAAATGGCCTAGCAAGCCACTCAGTTGTAAAATCTCGCTACGAAAAGTCATAATAAGAATAAAACCGGACGGACCACCCGGCATCGGACCACCCGGCATCGGACCACTAGGCACCGGACACGACAACGGCAAAACACCAAGCCCAGTCGACCCTGCAAGGTCCTCCTTACTAACATCTGGGGACTTGTGCCAAAATTGGGAGAGCTGTCCCACAGACTAGTCAAGCAACAGCCTGACATAGCCATACTCACAGAATCATATCTTTCAGCCAACGTCCCAGACTCTTCCATCACCATCCCTGGGTATGTCCTGTCCCACCGGCAGGACAGACCCACCAGAGGTGGCGGTACAGTGATATACAGTCAGGAGGGAGTGGCCCTGGGAGTCCTCAACATTGACTCTGGACCCCATGAAATCTCATGGCATCAGGTCAAACATGGGCAAGGAAACCTCCTGCTGATAACCACCTACCGTCCTCCCTCAGCTGATGAATCAGTCCTCCTCCATGTTGAACACCACTTGGAGGAAGCACTGAGGGTAGCAAGGGCACAAAATGTACTCTGGGTGGGGGACTTCAATGTCCATTACCAAGAGTGGCTCGGTAGCACCACTACTGACCGAGCTGGCCGAGTCCTGAAGGACATAGCTGCTAGACTGGGCCTGCGGCAGGTGGTGAGCGAACCAACACGAGGGAAAAACTTACTTGACCTCGTCCTCACCAATCTACCTGTCGCAAATGCATCTGTCCATGACAGTATTGGTAGGAGTGACCACCGCACAGTCCTCGTGGAGATGAAATCCCGTCTTCGCACTGAGGACACCATCCAACGTGTTGTGTGGCACTACCACCGTGCTAAATGGGATAGATTCAGAACAGATCTAGCAGCTCAAAACTGGGCATCCATGAGGCGCTGTGGGCCATCAGCAGCAGCAGAATTGTATTCCAGCACAATCTGTAACCTCATGGCCCGGCATATTCCTCACTCTACCATTACCAACAAGCCAGGGGATCAACCCTGGTTCAATGAGGAGTGTAGAAGAGCATGCCAGGAGCAGCACCAGGCGTACCTAAAAATGAGGTGCCAACCTGGTGAAGCTACAACTCAGGACTACATGCATGCTAAACAGCGGAAGCAACATGCTATAGACAGAGCTAAGCGATTCCACAACCAACGGATCAGATCAAAGCTCTGCAGTCCTGCCACATCCAGTCGTGAATGGTGGTGGACAATTAAATAACTAACGGGAGGAGGAGGCTCTGCAAACATCCCCATTCTCAATGATGGCGGAGTCCAGCACGTGAGTGCAAAAGACAAGGCTGAAGCGTTTGCAACCATCTTCAGCCAGAAGTGCCGAGTGGATAATCCATCTCAGCCTCCTCCCGATATCCCCACCATCACGGAAGCCAGTCTTCGGCACGTGATATCAAGAAACGGCTGAGTGCACTGGATACAGCAAAGGCTATGGGCCCTGACAACATCCCAGCTGTAGTGCTGAAGACTTGTGCTCCAGAACTAGCTGCGCCTCTTGCCAAGCTGTTCCAGTACAGCTACAACACTGGCATCTACCTGACAATGTGGAAAATTGCCCAGGTATGTCCTGTCCACAAAAAGCAGGACAAATCCAATCCGGCCAATTACCGCCCCATCAGTCTACTCTCAATCATCAGCAAAGTGATGGAAGGTGTCGTCGACAGTGCTATCAAGCGGCACTTACTCACCAATAACCTGCTCACCGATTCTCAGTTTGGGTTCCGCCAGGACCACTCGGCTCCAGACCTCATTACAGCCTTGGTCCAAACATGGACAAAAGAGCTGAATTCCAGAGGTGAGGTGAGAGTGACTGCCCTTGACATCAAGGCAGCATTTGACCGAGTGTGGCACCAAGGAGCCCTAGTAAAATTGAAGTCAATGGGAATCAGGGGGAAAACTCTCCAGTGGCTGGAGTCATACCTAGCACAAAGGAAGATGGTAGTGGTTGTTGGAGGCCAATCATCTCAGCCCCAAGGCATTGCTGCAGGAGTTCCTCAGGGCAGTGTCCTAAGCCCAACCATCTTCAGCTGCTTCATCAATGACCTTCCCTCCATCATAAGGTCAGAAATGGGGATGTTCGCTGATGACTGCACAGTGTTCAGTTCCATTCGCAACCCCTCAGATAATGAAGCAGTCCGAGCCTGCATGCAGCAAGACCTGGACAACATCCAGGCTTGGGCTGATAAGTGGCAAGTAACATTCGCGCCAGATAAGTGCCAGGCAATGACCATCTCCAACAAGAGAGAGTCTAACCACCTCCCCTTGACATTCAACGGCATTACCATCGCCGAATCCCCCACCATCAACATCCTGGGGGTCACCATTGACCAGAAACTTAACTGGACCAGCCATATAAATACTGTGGCCACAAGAGCAGGTCAGAGGCTGGGTATTCTGCGGCGAGTGACTCACCACCTGACTCCCCAAAGCCTTTCCACCATCTACAAGGCACAAGTCAGGAGTGTGATGGAATACTCTCCATTTGCCTGGATGAGTGCAGCTCCAACAACACTCAAGAAGCTCGACACCATCCAAGATAAAGCAGCCCGCTTGATTGGCACCCCATCCACCACCCTAAACATTCACTCCCTTCACCACCGGCGCACTGTGGCTGCAGTGTGCACCATCCACAGGATGCACTGCAGCAACTCGCCAAGGCTTCTTCGACAGCACCTCCCAAACCCGCGACCTCTACCACCTAGAAGGACAAGGGCAGCAGGCGCATGGGAACAACACCACCTGCACATTCCCCTCCAAGTCACACACCATCCCGACTTGAAAATATATCGCCGTTCCTTCATTGTCGCTGGGTCAAAATCCTGGAACTCCCTTCCTAACAGCACTGTGGGAGAACCGTCACCACACGGACTGCAGCGGTTCAAGAAGGTGGCTCACCACCACCTTCTCGAGGGCAATTAGGGATGGGCAATAAATGCCGGCCTTGCCAGCGACGCCCACATCCCGTGAACGAATAATAAAAAAAAATTGCAGTTTTTAAAAAAAAATCTGTTTCAAAGGTGTTAAAAATCAAAGCAAAGGCTGAGAAGTACAAAATACAAAAACTTTTTGTTATTATAAAGGTCAGTTATGTATGGAATTCATACTTTCCTGGTACAAGCCTACGTTTGCAGCAGGATTGAACAAGTACACTTCTTTACATAAGATGCACTTCACACAGCATTGACATAGATTTTTGTTATCTTCATTATTCTTCAAACAACTTTCATAATGTTGTAAATTTTTTTTTGTAAAATGTGGATGCTGCAGTAACAGGCAAAACAAAAAGCAAAAGATAACTTCACTTCAACCTGAGCTCAGTATTTATCTAGGAGTGCTTGTGTTCCAGAACTATTTTTGTGCAGCAAGAGTTGAACGTTGTACTTGATACGATTGCAAATCCAGTTAAACGCCTCATAAGATCATAAAATTGTGAAATGAAGTATTACATTTTATTCGTAAAATCTTCTTGAATTAATTTAGTTTTCAATTTTTTAAAATCTATCACTGCAGTGATTTGTTGGGTTGTAATGTTTGTATCTTAACAGTCTGAGCTGCATGTGCAATAAATGTACACTTGCTTCAGAGGCTCTAACTTTTGTTCGAAGATCACCCAGACTAACGCACACTTTCATTTTGTTGCTCACTCCAGCCTTCTAGCTTTGCTTCTTTTCTGAACAATTTCTGAAGAATTTAAGATTACCTTAAAATAAAAATGATAATTTGTAACCAGCAATAAGCAGCCATACTTCATTCGCTAGATTGCACTTTCAGTTCAAAACCACTTACTTTTATTGATTCAATTCAGTTTCCCTTTTATTGTATGGCTAATATTTTATTCTGCAATTGAATATCTCGGTCTGTATGTGTAACGGACTGTCCCTGCAACTGTGTTTTTCACAACTCCAGAACCCATTTTAAAAAAACTGAAAAAGAAACACAGATTGTTTCAATGTTTTTTCCACCAAAACAGAAATAACGGCCAATATATATATCAAGCAAAATTCATAAGAGCTAAGTGGAAAAGCCTGTGAATTAAAACAAAACTAAGACATTAGCAGCATTTAATTGCAAAAGGTATTCAGAAGAAAAAGAACGCTACCGAAAATAGATCTATGTGCCACTTCAATTAAGGATATAGAGTCTGTCTAGAATTCCGTTTAATTGCCAGACATTGATTTGAGAGAAGGAGAAGGCAGCAAAAGGAGGCGCCAAGCCTGTTTATTTTATCAGATTGGTCACCGGTCACGGAAGGCGAACCTAGAAGTGACGAGCGTTCACTGCTGTGTAAGCGCCGCCGACCAGGTGAGGTCTCCAGTTGATGCAGCAGGATCATCAAAACAGCGTGCTGTGCAGGAAACACTAGGGTGGCCAATCGAGGCTCGCAAGGACTGCATTGTGGACTGTATAATACATATATGACTGCTGTTTTTGAAACTGGGCCACCCAGCACTGCATGCTTCAATTCAACTACAGTATTCATGCTTTCTTAACTACTTGGGCACCTGTTTCATGGGACAACATAATGTGGTCAAAAGTGAAACTGTAAATTGCTGTAATCAACAGGGAGTGCATTTTTACCTCTCTAATATGGTGCTGTTTGTCTCCATACAGTTAATCAACTGAGGTGCTGGGAAGATTTAGTCCTGTCTGATTATTCCTGTTTCCCTCCACTCAACCACCATGTCAATGCACTTTGGAATGTTCTTCCTAAACCTCCATGTCCTACTACCTCTATCTTCCCCTTCAAAAGCCTCCCAAAAACATGTCTTTGACTGCTTTCAGTCAACTCCATTGATTTCTCCTCTACTTCCTGCTTAATGTTTGCCACTCCCCCTGTAAAGCTCCTCGATATCTTCCATTACGGGAAAGTTGCTTTATAAATGGAAGTTTTTGTAATGATCCACTGGTACAATGGTCCATGTTTGTGTGTGCATATTTGCAATTGGTACTGACTCAATCTTACTTGGATGAAAGGATTTGTTGTAAGCAAATAGAAGAGAATTTTAAATGTAAATGAGTAATTTTTTAATGGAATACTCCAGGATAAGGCCCTACAGCAAACAGCCTTATGCTTGAGTATTCAAGGTGGAAGTAAACCTTTATTAATTTGCAATAAAAATCTCACCCGATGGAGAGCTATTGATATCAGGTTATGAAATATTTTTATGTAGGCCATTGTTGCAGACTAGCAATAGTCCAGCTTGCTTTGCTGAACCCATATAATCCATTAAGCAGGATAATCATGACATGTTAATTGTGACAGATCAGCACAAAGTGGGTTAAGGCCAGAAAATCTTTCCACTGGAACGTAAATGATAAGGGGTTAAAAAATAACCAGGTTAATTGCATTTTGTACTATGATAATTAAAATTGCTGAGAACTCTTTGAAAGTCAAACAGGAGAAGCCAGCAGAGTAAGAAATCTAAACATGGAGACAGGAGAGGCAGTAGGGTTTAGGGAGGGAATTGCAGAGTGGTACTGAGGCGGCAAAATTTGTCAACGATTAGTGAGCTGAAAGGAGGGGAAGATGCACAGAAGGCTGGAGTTAGGTTTTGGAGCATTTAGGAGGGGTTGTAGGGCTGAAGCAGATTGCAGAGAAAACGGGATAAAGACATAAAGGAACAGGGTAGGTAAATGTGGTTAAGACAGTTGGCTTGCGTGGAGGATAACTGCTGACATTGATTGGGCCAAATGGCCTGTTTCTGTGTTGTACCTCCTGTTCTTTTCCCTGTATGAGGAATGGCTGCTTGAATGCTATTATCTGCGCTCTAGCTTAGTTTGCCATCTTCAGGTGAGGGAGTGAGCACACATTTCATATACAGGATCTAAAGAGAGCAATCGGATCTTTCCAGCTGCAATTTGGAGTAGCCGATTTAAAAATTGTTGGAATATTAGTTTAAAGAATAACTTTGCTCCAGTTTGCAATTATATGATTTGTGATAGATGGCTAATTTATTTTTATAATTCAGCTGGATTTCTGATTGTCCACATTTTATGGCCTGTTGTATTTTTTTTTGTTTTACAGGTTAGAGCGTGTAGCTCGTTTGGCACATCGGAAACTCAACAAACACCATCGTAAATATGGCAGGTAAAGATAGATGTCGTGAGTTATACGCAATATATAGATTGCACTGCTGAATCTGTGTTCAGCATTTCCTGGAAGCTGACATGCTGAAACACAAGTGACCCATGACTCCAAAACATCAGTGGCCATTTTTTATTTATATCTCAATAAATCAAATACGTCTCACATTTCAGGTATCTCGTATCGCATGCAATTTCTGTAAGTGTAGCAATTTCTGTAAATGTAACACTTTCCGTGACGCTTAAACTTACTATTTTTAAACCCATTTTCTTCTACTTACCTCTGAGTAGCTCATTCTTATAACACGATTCACTTGTTTTCAAGTGGCGCAGTTTCTCAACAGCTTCAGCCACCTGATAACCTTTGAACGTCATGAGCCCACTTACTCTCCCTTCTGCACTGCGTGCTTCCCCCCCACCCCAGAAACTGGAATAATGCTGTTTCCCCAGATGGGAGCTGATTTTTAAGTTTGTGAAAGCGCTTATTGTACTCATTACTTTTCTCAATTCACAAAAGATAGTAAAAGCAGTCTAAGCACTTTAGAGGACCCAAAGCCGATTCCCGGAAGCTCAGCGTTTCTTGAGTGGAGGTGAAGCACCAGAAACTGTCTCTTAGATGATTAAAGCGCTCCGTGCAATTCAGCTATATTTGCCGACATAAAAGCACACCAGAAACTTTGATCAACTAATAGCATTTAAGATCCAGTTGGATGCTGCAGTGAGGGGACTTGGTTTTGGAAGGATAGGCTGAGTGGCTACTCTCAGAATCATCAAAAATTTACGGCACAGAAGGAGGCCATTCGGCCCATCGTGTCCTCGCCAGCTGAAAATGAGCCACCCAGCCTAATCCCACTTTCCAGCACTTGGTCCGTAGCCTTGTAGGTTATGGCACTTCAGGTGCACATTCAGGTACTTTTTAAAAAGAGTTGAGGGTTTCTGCCTCTACCACCCTTCCAGGCAGTGAGTTCCAGACCCCCACCACCCTCTGGGTGAAAAAAGTTTTCCTCAGCTCCCCTCTAATCCTTCAACCAATCACTTTAAATCTATGCCCCCTGGTTATTGACCTCTGCTAAGGGAAATAGGTCCTTCCTATCCACTCAATCTAGACCCCCTCATAATTTTGTACACCTCAATTAAATCACCCCTCAGCCTCCTCTGTTCCATAGAGAACAACCCCAGCCTATCCAATCTTTCCTCATAGCTAAAATTCTCCAGACCTGGCAACATCCTCGTAAATCTCCTCTGTACCCTCTCCAGTGCAATTACACCCTTCCTGTAATGTGACCAGAACTGTACACAGTACTCAAGCTGTGGCCTAACCAGTGTTTTATACAGTTCCAGCATAACCTCCCTGCTCTTATATTCTATGCCTTGGCTAATAAAGGAAAGTATTCCATATGCCTTTTTAACCACCTTATCTGCCTGTCCTGCTAACTCAAGGATCAGTGGACATGCACTCCAAGGTCCCTTGCTTCCTCTACACTTTTCAGTATCCTCCCATTTATTGTGTACTTCCTTGCCTTGTTAGCCCTCCCCAAATGCATTACCTCACATTTTTCCAGATTGAATTCCATTTGCCACTTTTCTGCCCATCTGACCAGTCTATTGATATCTTCCTGCAGTCTACAGCTTTCCTCCTCACTATCAACCACACGGCCAATTTTTGTGTTATCTGCAAACTTCTTAATCATGCCCCCTACATTTAAGTAATCGGTAATTATCTTGTGATCTCCTGCATGAAATATTTCTTTAGATAATTTGTAAAATATATTCAGTGCACTGCATGCTGTTTATTTTTTGATAAATTTAAAATGCTACATCCCTTAAATGGAATGTGTTTATATTGCGTGAAGGGTAACCAAGTGCTAATTACAGCTAAAATCAATATTCTACATTCTTACTCCATGTTCTAAATTATATTTTTGTCAATGATCAACGCGACATTATCTGCTGTGTTACAGTAATACCTTGTTAATTAAATGGTATTGTGCCCTTGTCATGGAACAGCTTCTCCAACTCAACAAAAGCAACATTACAGAAAAACCACCGTCTATCAACGTAGGCACAGGAGGAAGCCATTCAGACCCTTGAGCCTGTTCCGCCATTCAATTAGATCACTGCTGAACTCCATCTTCGCGCCTTGGTTCCGTAACCCTTCATACCCTTGCCTATTCTGTGTGGTGTGTGTGTGTTTATGTTTGTATTATAATATGGCGATGCTGTGGCCATTGCGACTATCGTCGGTTGCGCCAAAGCCCAAGGGTACGCATTCACTCTCGTTCGGAGAGATTGCTGTTCACCAGTCATACGTCTCGAAACTTGGTTTACCAATTTGTTTTGACCCTTTTCATACTGCCGTCATGATTGTTCTTCACTGTCCCTACTGTATACCCCTAAAAATAACGTAACAAACTGTCTCCAACAACTCTGCATCTCCCACTACCTCTTTGGCACACATTGCGGACCTCTGAACATCCTTTGACTTCCAAGTACACCCATTCTCGTGCTTAACAGAAGTGCAAATGAAAGAGGACCGTGAGAGAAAAATGGAAGTGAAAGAAGAGAGACTTTTTCTTGCAGATTTAACTGGTATCAGTGTCCTTAAATGGATGAGTGTGAGAGGCTGTAAGAATTTTGTGGTGCGAGCCAGCAGCAGCCCTGATAGGCACGCGTGCAGAAGCACGCCTCCAATGAATGGGCTTCCGATTTTATTTTAGCAGGAGACCTGAGCAGTTGTCTAAAAATGTGTGCATTTGGTGGATGAAAAATAAATAACTGGGAATTAGAGATACCAGGGCTGGTGGGACAGCGCCTGAGACGTGGAGGGAGAAAAGCACAAAATTAGTGCGGAAAGGAATTGAGCAAACATAGTGATGGGGAATAAGAAAAACTGAAAGAAAGCATTTGGAATAGGAAAAATGGGGGAGAGAAAGTAGCACACAAACTGTAGAAGGGGAGAAGTGGAGAAATAAGGTTAGAAAGGGACACTCGGTGAAACATAAGAAACTGGAGCAGGAGTAGGTCATACAGCCCCTCGAGCCTGCTCCGCCAGTCATTAAGGTCATGGCTGATCCTTGACCTCACTCCACTTTTCCGCCTGATCCCTATATCCCTTGATTCCCTTAGAGTCCAAAAATCTATTGATCTCAGTCTTGAATATATTCAACGACTGAGCATCCACAGCCCTCTAGGGTAGAGAATTCCAGATATTCATGACTCTGAGTGAAAAAATTCCTCCTCATCTCAGTCCTAAATGTCCAACTCCTTATCCTGAGACTATGCCCCCTAGTTCTAGACTCTCCAGCCAGGGGAAACATCCTCTCAGCATCTACCCCGTTAAGCCCTCTTGAATTTTATACGTTTCAATTAGATCACCTCATTCTTCTAAACTCCAGAGATTATCGGCCCATTCTACTCAATCTTTCCTCATGGGATAACCCTCTCATCCCAGGAATCAATCTAGTGAACCTTCGCTGCACCGCCTCTAAGGCAAGTATATCCTTCCTTAGCTAAGGAGACCAAAACTGTACACAGTCCTCCGGGTGTGGTCTCATCAAAGCCCTGTACAGTTGCAGTAAGACTTCCTTACATTTGTACTCCAGCCCCATTGCAATAAAGAGGGAGATAATACAATTTCTGTATTTTCTATCTTGTTTTTTTTCCAATAATTTCTCTTGCATTTCTGTTCTCTGTGATTTTATTACAGATACAGATAAGGGAAAATATTATAGAAACTGTAGAAATAAGGAAAGAACAGGGAGAGAAAATAGAGAAGTCACAGAGAACAGAAATGCAAGAGAAAATATTGTTTTTTTTCCCAAGATAGAAAATACAGAAATTGTTTGTTGCTGTTTTTACCCAGTATTGGACAAAACTGCTTGCATTTATAGCATATGTTGTGCCTTGATTTAAAAAAAAAGAATATTTTTGGGCTGGTTTTTAATTGGCCAAAATATCCTGAAAATCCAACACTTATTTTCAGCAGCCCTGGGTGCCAGGGTAAATGAAGGGATGGAAGTGACCGAGACAGCTGGCAATGGAAGGGAAATTGAGAAGGAGAGACACCTTTTGAGGATGGAGATAGTGTCTGCCCGCTCTTCTAAGTAGTAAGGAAGAGGAGCCCTGTGGCAAAGCAGTTGAGATGGGCAGGGGAGACAGAACCTTGACTTATTAGGAAATGGTGTGGAAGAGACAGTGATTAAATGGGGTTGGGGGGGAGGGGGTGGAGAATGAGGGAGACCCTGTTGAGCGAGGGGGGCAGAAGGGAGAAAGAAATGCAACTCTATTGACTGGGAGTGTGGTTGGAGAACCTGTTGAGGGAGTTGAGAGAGACCGCCCTTGAGGCATGGTGGGACAAAAGAAACCTTGTTGAAAGGGGGGAGGGACTTTTAAGAGTAGGAGTGTCAGTTGCCGTCTCAACTTAGGCCCATGTTATAAAGCAGCATATCCTCTGACTCGCCATCAGTAATGCCACATAAGATCTGCCAGTATTAATAAATATCAAACATTTAAATTACTTCAAAGCTAACTTCAAGTTTTACAATTATCTACTGGACCTTTTACATATTTTGTTTTCTAGAAAACAATTTTCCACCACTCCCAAAGTTCATTCCATTGAAGCCGTGTTTTTACCAGGATTTTAATGAGATTCCAGAACAGCATCAGCAACTGGCAAAACGCATTTACTACCTTTGGACACGTGAGTACAACAGCTAGATCACAAGTGAATGTGACTACACTCTAGATGTGCCGTGGACCCTTGTAACATACCTCTAACCTTCCAAACATTGTTACAACCCCTTTAGTTTCACAAAGATACATACAGTGTAATTGTTATTGATTCTGTCTATATTTCAAAATTATTAAATATCCATGCAATACCTGTGTTCATAGAATTAGTGCAAGTTGGTTTAACTCGTTAAATGCTATAATTTTCACTCCTTCTTTATTGATGTCTTCTACTTTGATTAAGAATAGATATAATTAACCATGTCTTCCAATAAGGTGGCTGGAAGGCACATTGGATTGTAGCACAGTACACTGTCATTTCACCTCTGGAATCCAGGTTCACATCCAGCCCATAACAGATGGAATCCAAATCTCTATTTGGGTTTAATGGCCTCCTGAAGTCAGTGTGAGCAGTTTTAGCTTGGCTCAGAGAAAGCATGAGCCCACAGCTGAAAACTCCACATAGTTTAGCTCTACATTCATATTCTTATTCACAGAAACCACAATAATAGCTGTTGTTGCAAGCGGAATAATTACAGTGGTGCCACTGTGAGATTCAGATTTGTTTTTGGAGCATTCCTTTGCATCTGACCTGGAAGAGTTGATGCTAACAGTAGCTGGGAAGTTGGAAGCATTGTCCCAGCAGGGCATTCTTCACTTTGATCAGCACAATGTTTATCATAAAAGCGTACTGAGCTTGAATAAAGGAGACTGATGGTATGAGAGCGGAGTTGATTGGAGTGGACTGGGAAAATAGATTAAAGGGTAGGACGGTACATGAGCAGTGGTGTTCATTTAAGGAGTTATTTTGCAACTTTCAAAAAATATATATATTCCACTGAGGAAAAAAGGGTGTAAAGGAAATGACAGCCATCCGTGGCTAAGTAAAGAAATTAAGGATAGTATCCGACTAAAAACAAGGACATATAAGGTAGCCAAACTTAGTGGGAGGATAGAAGATTGGGAAGCCTTCAAAAGACAGCAAAAAGTAACTAAAGTTTTGATTAAGAAAGGGAAGATAGATTATGAAAATAAATTAGCAAAAAATATAAAAACAGATAGCAAGAGTTTCTATAGTTATATAAAAAGAAAAAGGGTGGCAAAGGCAAACGTAGGTCCCTTAGAGGATGAGACCGGGAAATTAATGGTGGGAAACATGGAGATGGCAAAAATGCTGAACAAATATTTTGTTTCAGTCTTTACGGTAGAGGACACTAAGAATATCCCAACACTGGACAAACAGGGGGCTCTAGGGGGGGGAGGAGCTTAATACGATTAAAATCACTAAGGAATTGGTACTCTGTAAATTAATGGGACTCAAGGCGGATAAATCCCCTGGACCTGATGGCTTACATCCCAGGGTCTTGAGGGAAGTGGCAGTAGGGATTGTGGATGCTTTGGTAATAATTGTCCAAAATTCTCTGGACTCGGCAAAGGTCCCGGCAGATTGGAAAACTGCTAATGTAACACCCTTATTTAAAAAGGGTAGTAGGCAGAAGGCTGGAAATTATAGACCAGTTAGCCTAACATCTGTGGTGGGTAAAATTTTGGAGTCTATTATTAAGGAGACAGTAGCGGAACATTTGGATAAACATAATTTAATTGGTCAAAGTCAGCATGGCTTTACGAAGGGGAAGTCATATCTGACCAATTTGCTTGAGTTCTTTGAGGACATAACGTACAGGGTGGATAAAGGGGAACCAGTGGACGTGGTGTATTTAGACTTCCAGAAGGCATTCGACAAGGTGCCACATAAAAGATTATTGCTCAAGATAAAGAATCACTGGATTGGAGGTAATATTCTGGCATGGGTGGAGGATTGGTTATCGAACAGGAAGCAGAGAGTTGGGATAAATGGTTCATTCTCGGACTGGCAACCAGTGGTGTTCCGCAGGGGTCGGTGCTGGGTCCCCAACTCTTTACAATCTATATTAACGATTTGGAGGAGGGGACCGAGTGTAACATATCAAAGTTTGCAGATGATACAAAGATGGGAGGGAAAGTAGAGAGTGAGGAGGACATAAAAAACCTACAAGGGGATATAGACAGGCTGGGTGAGTGGGCGGAGATTTGGCAGATGCAATACAATATTAGAAAATGAGAGGTTATGCACTTTGGCAGGAAAAATCAGAGAGCAAGTTATTATCTTAATGGCGAGAAACTGGAAAGTACTGCAGTACAAAGGGATCTGGGGGTCCTAGTGCAAGAAAATCAAAAAGTTAGTATGCAGGTGATCAAGAAGGCCAACGGAATGTTGGCTTTTATTGCTAGGGGGATAGAATATAAAAACAGGGAGGTATTGCTGCAGTTATATAAGGTATTGGTGAGACCGCATCTGGAATACTGCATACAGTTTTGGTGTCCATATTTAAGAAAAGACATACTTGCTCTTGAGGCAGTACAAAGAAGGTTCACTCGGTTAATCCCGGGGATGAGGGGGCGGACGTATGAGGAGAGGTTGAGTAGATTGGGACTCTACTCATTGGAGTTCAGAAGAATGAGAGGCGATCTTATTGAAACATATAAGATTGTGAAGGGGCTTGATCGGGTGGATGCGGTAAGGATGTTCCCAAGGATGGGTGAAACTAGAACGAGGGGGCATAATCTTAGAATAAGGGGCTGCTCTTTCAAAACTGAGATGAGGAGAAACTTCTTCACTCAGAGGGTAGTTGGTCTGTGGAATTTGCTGCCCCAGGAAGCTGTGGAAGCTACATCATTAAATAAATTTAAAACAGAAATAGACAGTTTCCTAGAAGTAAAGGGAATTAGGGGTTATGGGGAGCGGGCAGGAAATTGGACATGAATTTGGATTTGAGGTTAGGATCAGATCAGCCATGATCTTATTGAATGGTGGAGCAGGCTCGAAGGGCTGATTGGCCTACTCCTGCTCCTATTCCTTATGTTCTTATAAAATACTTCTTCGAAAAATGTATCAATAAAGCTATTTTGGAGCTTGATTTCAAATCATTTGAAGTTTCAAATGCCAGATTTCATGAAGCTTAGGACCTTTACTGATTCCCAAAAGTTGAGAGCCCAATGTCAATACACTGACTATTGTCTCGCCTTACAATGGCTATATTTAGGATGATTTGGAAATTAGAGGATGGATAGCTAGCCTGTTTGACCAATCTGATGGGGCAAGATGAGTTACGATGGAATTACACAGTTGTGAGGGTCTATGACTTTGTTGCAACACTAACTGCCTTCTCCTCCCACCCTCTCAAAAATAAATTGTTACTCCAGTTTCTGTCCAATTATATCATTGCAGCCAGAATCCTTTGTGGACTGTGCACTTGAGGCTTTTTCCTCTCTTTTCCTCCTCTTCTCCCCCCACCGCCCCCCAAAATGGTAATTTGCGAACCATCTCTTAGTATGTTACTTAATTAATATTAATCTGGTATAGACCAGCTGCCTGTAGTGGTTTAGAAAAATGATTGAGAACAGAGGAGGTAGGAGCAAACAGGAATTTTCCTTTCACTTTTATATATGTAATGCTTTTTCAGTTACAAACTATTTAATAGATACATTTGTTAGACAAGTTAATAAACAGAAGATCTCTCAATAGCACTGATTTCAGTGACGTCGTTTTCTTTATCCGATGGTCTCTCCCCAAACTATATTAACCCTGTAAACAGCGCACATTCACCAGAGTGATACTGGGGCTTAGCGGATTAAATTATGAGGACAGGTTGCATAAATGTGGCTCGTATCCCTTGAGTTTAGAAGGTTGAGGGGTGATCTACTCGGTGTTTAAAATGACAAAAGGATTCTGTAGGGTGAATACAGAGAAGCTATTTCCTCTGGTGGGGGAATCCAGAACAAGGGGCCACAATCTTAAAATTAGAGCTGGGCCATTCAGCAGTAAAATGAGGAGGCACTGTTTCACACAAAGGGTGGTCAAAATTTGGAACTCTCCCCCCAAAAGGCTGTGGATGCTAGGTCAATTGAAACTTCCAAGAGATTAATTTTTTGATTAGGTAAGGGTAGGAAGGGATTATAGATCAAAGGCAGGCAAATGGAGTTGAGGTACGGATCAACTATGTCTAATTGAATGGCAGTACATGTTCGAGGGGCTGAATGGCCTACTCCTGTCCCTATGTTGCTATATGCATCCAGCAGTTGGCTCCTAACCAGGTAATCTTTGAAGTTAGGGGAGGGCTGGGGAAGCCTCAGCTTTCTCCTAACACCCGCATGATTCAGAAATTGATCTAACTGGAAACATTTTAAACTTGGCTTTGCATCTGGAACTATACTTCATTCAACATGAAGTTAATGCAGCTAGAGACTGTAGGTCTTGCACATCTTGGCTGCAGTGTAATTGATTAGATTGCTGACATGCATCTCCTGTTACACTGTCACTTTAGCATCACTGAGCAATTAAAACCCACTTGATATCAACATGAAAGCGGAGGTGTAATTGGCAAAAAGTACAGTGGAAGACTGGAATGCAGTAACATGTCCTATTGTAGTATGTAATTTCTGCCACTGGATGTTGCTGTTTGCTTCTTAGTTCACTTGGCCCTTTAATGGCAAATCCCAGATCGAGTACACGACTGCAGATTTGTGCTGCCATTGCTGGCTCCTGGGCAGTGTGTCCTCTCTGAGGTCAGACTGTTACTCTGACCCTGTAGCCATAGAGATGTTTGCTGTTTGTTTGTTCAGATTTTTAAAACATTTTAGTGAAATTACATAGAATGTACAACACAGAAACAGGCCATTTGGCCCAACAGGTCCATGCCGGTCTTAATGCTGCACACAAGACTCCTCCCTTCCTACTTCATCTAACCCTATCAGTTATATCAGTAATATTGTGGGTTTGATACTTGAAAGATTTTGAATTCTTAGCCAGTGGTATAAAGCTATTATATATAATAACAGCAATACATGCAAAATGCTGCATTTTCACTGCTGATTCAAAGCAAACCTGGTCAATGTTGGATCGATCTACGGATTTAAATTATTCTTTATCTCACAGGTTGTTGAAGAAAGAATGAACTTGCATTTATAGAACACTTTTCACGACCGCAGGGTGGCCCGGTGCACTTTACAGCCAATTAAATACTGTTGTAATGTAGGAAACGTGGCAGCCGGTTTGTGCATAGCAAGGTCCCACAAACAGCAATGCAATAAATGACCAGATAATCTGTTAGTGATGTTGGTTGAGGGATAAATATTGGCCAGGAAAATAGGGGAGAACTCCCTGCCCTTCTTTGAACAGTGCCATTGGGATCTTTTATGTCCACCTGAGAGGGCAGACAGCCTAGATTTAAAGTCTCATCTGAAAGACGGCATCTCTGACCGTGCAGCATTCCCTCAGCATTCCCTGCACTGACGTGTCAGCCTAAATAATGTGCTCAAGCCTCTGAAGTGGGGCTTGAACCCACAACCTTCTGACTCAGAGACGAGAGTGCTACCACTGAGCCAAGACATGCTACGCTGAATTAAGACTCACATTCTGTTTGACTGTCAAGCGTTTCCTAGCTTAGATTGTTAGGAGCTGCACTCTGCGTGACTGCTGCGTTCTGCTTGACTGAAGCGAGCTACAGCAACTGCACTGGCTTCAACGTTAGCAGTCAGGCGTGCTCTGCTCATTTATCGTTGCATCCAAAGGCCAAAGGGTGAGCTGAAGAACAGAATTAATCACGTGCATGTGCTCTTAGTTTTATAGCAGAGTTCCATGTTACTGTGGTTAGTTGCTGCATATGAAATTTATTTTCATAGGGTCGGGGGAGAGGGGAAGGACACAAAATGCAGCTATTTAAATCTTATCAGTCAAATGCTACATTCCTTCACATTGGCCTCTGCCCTAAAGTTTTGTGTTCCTTTTAATTTTATAGATGTCACTTCAGTTGCTTAGACTCAAAGCAACTTTTCATGGTACCCAGCAGACAAGACTAACGTAAACCACAGTGCATTTTCAATATATAAATTGTCTTTGAAAATAAAATACAGACAATAGTGAACTTGAATGCCCTATATTTAAATAAAAACTCCCCTCAAAGATGGCAGGATTTATGGTAAAGTGCAGTGAAATAGGAGCAGGAGTAGGCCATAACGGCCCCTCGAGCCTGCTCCACCATTCAATAAGATCATGGCTGATCTTCTACCTCAGCTCCACTTTCTCGCCCGATCCCCATATCCCTTGATTCCCCGAGAGTCCAAAAATCTATCTATCTCAGCCTTGAATATACTCAGCGACTCAACATCCACAGCCCTCTGGGGTAGAGAATTCCAAAGATTCACACCCCTCTGAGTGAAGAAATTCCTCATCTCAGTCCTAAATGGCTGACCCCTTATCCTGAGACTATCTCCCTAGTTCTAGACTCTCCAGCCAGGGGAAACCATCCTCTCAGCATCTACCCTGTTGAGCCCCCTCAGAATCTTATATGTTTCAATGAGATCACCTCTCATTCTTCTAAACTCCAGAGAGTATATGCCCATTCTACTCAATCTCTCCAGGAATCAATCCAGTGAACCTTAGTTGCACGGCCTCCAAGGCAAGTATATCCTTAGATAAGGAGACTAAAACTGTATAGACTACTCCAGGTGAGGTCTCACTAAATCCCTGTACAATTGTAGTAAGGCTTCCTTACTCTTGTACTCCAACCTCCTTGCAGTACAGGCCAACATGCCATTTGTCTTTCTAATTGCCTGCTGGACCTGCATGCTAACTTTCTGTGTTTCTTGTACAAGGACACCCAAATCTCTCTGAACACCAACATTTGGTAGTTTCTCACTATTTAAAAAAAAAATCTGTTTTTCTATTCTTCCTACCAAAGTGAATAACCTCACATTTCCCCACATTATACTCCATCTGCCACCTTCTTGCCCACTCACTTAACCTGTCTATATCCCTTTGCAGACTCTGTGTCCTCCTCACTGCTTACTTTCCCACCTAGCTTTGTATCATCAGCAAACTTGAATACATTACACTCGGCCCCTTCATCTAAATCATTAACATAGATTGTAAATAACTGAGGCCCAAACACCGATTCTCATGGCACCCCACTAGTTGCAGCCTGCCAACCTGAAAATGACCCGTTTATCCCTACTCTGTTTTCTGTCTGTTAACCAGCACTTTATCCATGCTAATATGTTACCCCCAACCCCATGAGGCCTTATCTTGTGCAACAGCCTTTTATGTGGCACCTTATCGAATGCCTTTTGAAAATCCAAATATACCATGTTCACTAAATCCTCAAAAAACTCTTAATAAATTTATCAAACACGATTTCCCTTTCATAAAACCATGTTGACTCTGCCTAATCATATTATGATTTTCAAAGTGCCCTGTTACCACTTCCCTAATAATGGATTCCAGCATTTTCCCAATGACTGATGTCAGGCTAACTGGTCCGTAGTTCCCTGTTTTCTCTCTCCCTTCTTTCTTGAATAACGGGGTTTTGAGGTCCTCTTCTAGAGGTTCCTGAGATTGGTCCTCTGTCTCACTTGATTTCTGAATTTTTCTTTTTTGATTTAACTTGCTTTACGCTGATGAAATACATTTTCTGCATTTGAGTTTTCCTTTGGGTCTCTGACACTGTTGGGAAAAGCGGCCTACAGGATCATAGCAATACTGGTGTGAGATCCCCGGGGTGTGTTAATGTTTGCAGGAGGTCCCCCGTACAGAAAAGTTTGAAAACTGCTGATATGTGAGTTGTCGTCATGCAGGAGTTTACCTCAAAACTGGTAAGGAGCTGACAGTTTTGGCTGTGTAATCAATAGTTTAAGCTTGTGCTGGAGGTAAATTTAAGGAGAGGTGAACAATTACTACAAATTACACAAATGGAAAATATCTGTAAATAAATCCCAGGAAATTATCATTTCAATACCAACTGGGGAAAAATTGGATCATTTAATGAGATTTGCAACACGAGCTGTCATTTTGCTAGTGAGACATAGAAACACAGTAGTGCAGTTTAGAATTGGAAGGGTGAGCTAGCTAATCTTGTCAGCTTGCCGAAAATGTCATTAGAAAGCTGAATAGTCAAGTCATTTCAAGTAGAAAATGTTGAGACCCAGTGCGTTCTCAAGTGATTCACAGCAGTGATTCAGGATGTTTCTGGTAATGGTAATTTTACAGTAGCGTTTGATTAATGAGAGAGCTCAGTCCCAGTGTTCTACTTGTGTGTTGCTTCTTTCATTCATACATTAGTTGTCATTGTTGTTATTGAATGTTCAGAGTGTAAAATCCAACAGGCAGTAGCAAAATACTAAATTAGAATTTTATAATGTAATATGTGAATATGCTTTGAAAGAGATTCAAACAGATATTAACACTATCAGTTTAGAGCAGGATGTCAAAATACATGTCTCTTTTTAAAATTTTATTTAAAACTTATCTGACCTTGCTGAATTCAAATATTCTTATCCACCTCATGATTAAATTTGTTGTTTTAGACAAGTTGAATACAGTCATGTTCTCTAATAATACATCAAAAATTATGTTCTGCACATGGACTGCCACCTCCTCTCAGCTTCATTTTTATTAGAGTGGCAAGCTGTAAAGCTGTGGTTTTCCCTGTGATCTCTTGCCCTGGCACTTCATTATTGAGCCAAGCAAGCCTCACTGTAGCAAGGTTATTTCTGCATCATGAGGTCAGAACTCTGCCACCATGAAATATAATTCTGAAAGGACATCAAAGCCATAGATTGTGTACAGTTAAGATTCACCAGGCTGATGCCAGGGATGGGGAACTATTGTTATAGGGAGAGACTTGAGAAACTGAGACCATTTCTACTAGAGCAACTAGGGCTCAGGAGTTTTAATAGAGGCTTTTAAAATGATAGGATTTAATAGGTTTCATAGAGAAGAAACTATTTCTTCTGGTTGGGGAGTCAGTGACAAGAATTTAAAATTGTTGCTGAGAATGCAAAGAGAGAGGAGAAATTGTTTTACATTTTTTTGGAGCATTGAATGCTTTGTACAGGGAGTAGCTGAGATAGAGACTTTGGCCTCTTTTAAGGGAAAAATTGATAAATAAACAGAGGCAGGTGCAAGGAAATGGGAAGAAAGCAGGACAGTGGATTTAGTTTGAGAATGCTCCAGCAAAAAGCTGGCACGGACAAGATGGGCCAAATGGCAGCCCCTGTGCTGTAAACTACTGTAATTCGTCTAGGGAATCTGACATCTGTTACAGTTCAGGCTTCTCCCCAACACCTTTACTCATTTAATGAGCTTGATGGCAGTTTCCATAAGCAGAATGAGTCTCTTATGAACTGAAACCTGATTTTATTCTCTGTGGGACCTTACCATGTGCAAATTAGCTGCCAAGTTTCCCTACGTCACAATAGTGACTACACTTCCCAAAGCATTTCACTGTGAAATACTTTGGGATGTCCTGAGGTTGTGAAAGGCGCTTATATAAATGTAAGTTTATTTGCTCTTCTGTATTTAGGCAAGCATAACTCCAGTCTAACAGATTCAGATGTGACACTAAATGGTAATCCATGGTTCATTTATTAATAATCAAATCAAATATGTAAAAGTATCAAATATTTGACAACAAAGATCAAAACAATATTACCCCGTTTAATCTCTGGGCAGAGTTTGTAATTAAGTTGAAGATGTGGTCATTTCAAGTTTTCTGACAGTGAGGTAGTCTTCTGATAGGTGGTCTTCTGACAGCTGGAAGGTTTTCGCTGTTTCTTCAGCCAAGAGCTCAAAAGATGTTGGATTTTCATGTCCCCCCTGCAGAAACCTCGCACCATATATGGAACAATATTCTTAAGACCCTTATAGATTAACAGTTGTTTTTCAAAGAGTTGAAGATGGTGAGCTTGTTTTAACATTACTCATCTAACCACAAGACCCTTTGCAAGGTTGTTTTTCAAGGTGGCCAGTTTGTTTGACCGCACTGGTCTAGCTATCTCGTCATGGTCCTGGTCTTATCGCTATCTTTGGACTATTGTTCTGCTTTTTGGGTGGATGTTCCTCTTTTACCAAATAGCTGCCTTGGCCCACAGTGAGGTAACAAGGGTCAGTCACTAGTCAAAGGTTAACAGTTTACAATTCAGCAAAATAAGCCACACACTCAGCAAAATAGGCAGCACACCTTGCTGAGCATGATGGTAAGTAGCATTAAGAAAATTATGTCAATTTGTCCCTATTTCCAATATTTTTACACCAGTCTAAAAATTAACCCTGATTGTGGGAAGTTGCTTACTGGAAAATACACAAGATAAAGTATCACACCTTTAAACTCCTGTTCTGAATTATGTGTTTTTTTTTTAAATGATCCACAGAAGCAAAAATACTAAACAAGACAAGATACTAAACAGCACAAAACTTATATGAGGGAGTTGAATGTCGATAGGGGATTAATATGCTTTTTGATCAACATACTGTACTTTTTTCTCTAGAAAGATGCCCTTTTACAGTTTATTTTAACATAACCGTTCCTGTGAACATTAGTTGAGCCTTCATTTCCCTTGATACACAGTCCGTAGTCTTTATGGATGAGATCTTACACATACGATACATGAGTCACAAGCTCCCACAGATATCTTGAGCAGGAACAAGGTCTAGCAGCCGGAGCTAGCATATTTATCCCACAACCGTCTTTAATGTAAAGACATTTCTTTTGAAGTAGACAAGCATTAACAATTTTAACAGTCTTCACATCTTTGTAGACAAGGTGATAATGACTTCTAATTTCCGGCTTCCCCATCATCATAGCCTGTTTATTCTCACACCTGACAGTGATCAGAAATTAAATTTTTGGTGACAAAATTCTACAACCATTAACATTTTAAGCATTCTGCCCCCAGCCATATCTCAACCAAACCCTGATCCAGAGGTATTCTCCCATTTTTACAGCCCAGCCGTCTCTGGTCTTCCAACCTGTACCTAGAAGAGGGAGCAAACTCAATTTTAGAACCTAACTACACATTTTAAACACTGTCTCACTCATCAAAGTAGTTTTATCTTAATTAAATCCTGATCAGAAAGCAATCCTGCTTTCTACCAGCTCCTGTCTTCCATTTTGTCCTTAGCAAAGAGAGCAGCCACCATTTAAGAAACTATATACAATTAAAGGCGGGAATTCCTATTTCTGTAACATCTGCAGAAAATCATTGGGCTAGATACTGGTATTGCAGAATATTTGCTGTAATCTGGCCCTTAAGTATAAATCAAAAGTATTATTTGTTCTGCTGAAATGCAGCCTACATGTGATCATCTTTATCAATGAACGTTTATTGGTTCTAATGCTGGATGGCCAAAAACAGACTAGGGTGAGGAGTGAAGGGCACAATTATATCGACCTCCTGTATCGTCAGCATGGATTTGTTACGGGAAGGTCGTGTCTGACTTAACTTGATTGAATTTTTTGAGGCGGTAACAAGGAGGGTCGATGAGGGTAGCACATTTGATGTAGTCTGCATGGATTTTAGCAAGGCTTTGACAAGGTTCCACATGGCAGATTGGTCAGAAAAGTAAAAGCCCATGGGACCTGAGGGAAAGTAGCAAGTTGGATCCAAAATTGGCTCAGTGGCAGGAAGCAAAGGGTAATGGTCGACTGGTGTTTTTGTGACTGGAAGGCGGTTTCCAGTGGGGTCCCTTGCTTTTTGTGATACATATTAATGATTTGGACTTAAATGTAGGGGGCATGATGAAGAAGTTTGCAGATGACACAAAAATTGGCCGTGTGGTTGATAGTGAGGAGGAAAGCTGTAGACTGCAGGAAAATATCAATGTTCTGGTCAGGTGGGCAGAGAAGTGGCAAATGGAATTAAATCCAGAGAAGTGTGAGGTAATGCATTTGGGAAGGGCAAACAAGGCCACAGCTAGAGTACTGCATACAATTCTAGTCATGTTACAGGAAATATGTAATTGCACTAGAGAGGGTATAGAGGAGATTTACGAGGATGTTGCCAGGACTGAAGAATTTTAGCTATGAGGAAAGATTAGATAGGCTGGGGTTGTTATCTTTGGAACAGAGGAGACTGAGGGGAGATTTAATTGAGGTGTATAAAATTATGAGGAACCTAGAAAGAGTGGATAGGAAGGACCTATTTCCTTTAGCAGAGAGGTCCATAACCAGGGGGCATAGATGTAAAGTGATTGGTAGAAGGATTAGTGTATTCTGGCGAACCGAATAACTAGGGCGGTAGAGAAGGCTTTAATCTAAATAGAGGGGGGGAGGGTTCAGGTGGGGTGAAGTTTAGATTGATGAGAAAAGACAAGGAAGTAGTACAGGAAAGTGATGGGGATAATGATACAGAGTGTGTCAGGAAAGGACAGAGCGTACAAAGACGAGTGCACTAACAAATGGGGCAAGGGTAGGAAAGAATGATAAAAAGACAAAATTAAAGGTTCTTTATCTGAATGCGCACAGCATTCGTAATAAGATAGATGAATTGACGGCACAAATAAAAACAAATGGGTATGATGTTGTGGCCATTAGAGACATGGTTGCAAGATTACCAAGGTTGGGAGCTAAATATTCAGGGTTATTTAACATTTCGGAAGGATAAGAGTAAAGGTAAAGGTGGTGGGGTAGCTCTGTTAATAAAGGATGAAATTGGTATAATAGTGAGAAATGATCTCTCAGAAGATCAAGATGTCGAATCAATTTGGGTGGAGGTAAGATACAAAATATTTGTTCAATTCCTCTGCCATTTTCTTGTTTTCCATTATTATTTCCCCAGTCTCATCCTCTCAGGGACCAATGTTTACTTTAGCTACCCTCTTCCTTGTTAATTGTAAACAATTTTACAACACCAAGTTATAGTCCAGCAATTTTATTTTAAATTCACAAGCTTTCGGAGATTTTCTCCTTCCTCAGGCAAATGTTTCAAGATCTCCTTGAAGCCTACGCATTTATACATATTGAACAATAATACATGGTGTTTACAGACTGCCCCTGCAACTGCCCGTTGCCAAGGCAATCACCGTGTTCAGACAGAGAGGTGTTACCTGCAGAACTTCCGAATGCAGGTAACACCTCTCTGTCTGAACACGGTGATTGCCTTGGCAACGGGCAGTTGCAGGGGCAGTCTGTAAACACCATGTATTATTGTTCAATATGTATAAATGCGTAGGCTTCAAGGAGATCTTGAAACATTTGCCTGAGGAAGGAGAAAATCTCCGAAAGCTTGTGAATTTAAAATAAAATTGCTGGACTATAACTTGGTGTTGTAAAATTGTTTACAATTGTCAACCCCAGTCCATCACCGGCATCTCCACATCTTCCTTGTTATGCACTTGTAGAAGCTTTTGCTGTCAGTTTTTATATTTCTTGCTAGTTTACTCTCATAAGTATAAATCAGGAAATAAGGGGGGCTTGTAAAAAAAGATAATGCAATAATCATGGGCGATTTTAACTTTCACATAGATTGAACAAATCAAATTGGCAAAAGTAGCCCTGAGGAGGAGTTCATAGAGTGTATTCGGGACTGTTTCTTAGACCAATACGTCGGGGAACCAACCAGGGAACAGGCCATTTTGGATCTGGTAATGGGTAACGAAGCAGGATTAATTAATGATCTCAAAATAAAGGATCCCTTGGGAAGCAGTGATCATAACATGATAGAATTTCACATCCAGTTTGAGAGCGAGGATCTTGGGTCTGAAACTACTGTATTAAACTTAAATAAGGGCAATTACAAAGAAGAGGGTGGAATTGGCTAAAGTGGACTGGGTAAACAGATTAGATGGTGTGATGGTGGATAAGCAGTGGCAAACATTTAAAAAGATATTTTATGACTCGCATCAAAAATATATCCCTGTGAGGAGGAAAGACTGCACAAAAAGGGTGAACCAACCATGGCTAACCAAAGAAGTCAAGGATGGTATCAGGTTAAAAGAAAAAGCATACAACATGGCAAAGATTACTGGTAAGCCTGAAGATTGGGAAAGCTTTAAAAACCAGCAAAGGATGACTAAAAGAACAATAAAGAGGGAGAAAATAAATTATGAGAGTAAACTAGCAAGAAATATAAAAACTGACAGTAAAAGCTTCTACAAGCATATAAAAAGGAAGAGGGTAGCTAAAGTAAACATTGGTCCCTTAGAGGATGAGACTGGGGAAATAATAATGGAAAACAAGGAAATGGCAGAGGAATTGAACAGATATTTTGTATCTGTCTTCACAGTAGAAGACACTAATAACATACCAATAATAGTAGAAAATCAAGGGGCAAAGGGGAGGGAGGAACTAAAAACAATCACTATCACCAGAGAGTAATGATGTAGAGATGCCAGTGATGGACTGGGGTGGACAAATGTAAGGAATCTTACACCAGGTTATAGTCCAACAGTTTTATTTGAAAATCACAAGCTCAGGTGAGTGATGAAGGAGGTAAGCTCTGAAATAAAACTGTTGGACTATAACCTGGTGTTGTAAGATTCCTTACCAGAGAGTAAGTACTACGTAAACTAATGGGTCTAAAAGCTGACAAGTCCCCTGGACCTGATGGCTTGCATCCGAGGGTCTTAAAGGAAGTGGCCACAAAGATAGTGGGTGCATTGGTTGTAATCTTCCAGAGTTCACTGGATTCTGGAAAGGTCCCAGCGGATTGGAAAACTGCAAACGTAACACCCCTATTCAAGAAGGGAGTGAGACAGAAAGCAGGTAACTATAGACCAGTTAGCCTAACATCTGTCATTGGGAAAATGCTGGAATCCATTATTAAGGAAGTAATAGCAGGACATTTAGAGACTCATAATACAATCAAGAAGAGTCAACATGGTTTTATGAAGGGAAAATCGTGTCTGACAAATTTATTAGAGTTCTTTGAGGCAGTAATGGGCAGGGTGGATAAAGAAGAACCAATGGATGCAGTATATTTGGATTTCCAAAAGGCATTTGATAAGGTGCCACATAAAAGGTTACTGCACAAGATAAGAGCTCATGGCGTTGGGGGTAATATACTGGCATGGATAGAGGATTGGCTAACTAACAGAAAAAAAGAGTCGGGATAAAAGGGTCATTTTCAAAATGGCAATCTGTAACTAGTGGGGTGCCACAGTGCTGGGGCCTCAACTATTTACAATATATATCAATGACTTGGATGAAGGAACAGAGTGTCTTGTGGCCATATTTGCTGATGATACAAAGCTAGGTGGAAAAGCAAGTTGCGATGAGGACACAGTGTCTGCAAAGGGATATTGACAGGTTAAGTGAATGGGCAAAAATTTGGCAGATGGAATATAATGTGGGAAAATGTGAAGTCATCCACTTTGGGAAGAAAAATAAAAAAGCAAAATATTATTTGAATGGAGAAATATCACAAAATGCTGCAGTACAGAGGGATCTGGGTGTCCTCGTACGTAAAACACAAAAAGTCAACATACAGGTGCAGCAGATAATCCAGAAGGCAAACTGAATATTGGCCTTTATTTCTAGGGGGATGGAGTATAAAAGCAGGGAAGTCATGCTACAACTATACAGGGTGCTGGTGAGACCACACCTGGAGTACTGCGTACAGTTCTGGTGCCCTTATTTAAGGAAGGATATACTTGCATTGGAGGCAGTTCAGACAAGGTTCACTAGGTTGATTCTGGGGGTGGAAGGGTTGCCTTATGAGGAAAGATTGAACAGGTTGGGTCTATACTCATTGGAGTTTAGAAGAATGAGAGGAGATCTTATTGAAACATACAAGATTCTGAGGGGACTCGATAGGGTAGATGCTGAGAGGATGTTACCCCTCATGGGGGAATCTAAAACTAGGGGGCATAGTCTCAGAATAAGGGGTCGCCCGTTTAAGACGGAAATTAGGAGGAATTTCTTCTCCCAGAGGGTTGTGAATCTTTTGAATTCTTTACCCCAAAAAGCTGTGGAGGCCGAGTCATTGAATACATTCAAGGCTGAGTTAGACAAATTTTTGATCAGCAAGGGAGTCAAAGGATATGGGGAAAGGGCGGGAAAGTGGGATTAGGCTGGGTGGCTCTTTTTCGGCGGGCACAGACACGATGGGGCAAATGGCTTCCATCTGTACCGTAAATCTCTATGATTCTATGAATATGCTGCAATTTCTATTTTTTTATTTGCAGCATATTCTTTCAATTGGCATTTTGGTGCAGGAATCTACTGGAGTTCTGGAAGGATTAACGGATTGCTTTCAAGATGTGTCTGAATTTGCAATTGTCTAAATATAACACGGCATTGCAAATGCAGCACTCAGAAATCTCGCTGTTCAGGTTAACAGTGTACAAATTGCATTAGAATGGATTACCACTAGATGGCAGTACTTCACTGCTTTTACCGTTAAGCAGCAGTTAATTAAATATCTACTATCTGGGTGTCACAATAGTACTGAAATCAAGCAAAGTCCCAAAGCTCTCTTTTGTCCTTAAACAGTTAAAATTTGATTTCAGCCTGTCTTAATTATTATTGACTTTAGTTTCAATTTTGTCTGTCGGTAACATTAATTGGAGGAAAAACCCTCTCTATTTCCGAGACCTTCTCCAGCCATGTAATCCTCCGAGAACTCTGTTCCTCCAACACTGGCCTCGTGCAGCTCCCACTCCCTTTGCCCCACCATTGGCGGTCGTGCCTTCAGCCCTCTAGGTCCTACAGTCTGCAGCCTTCCTATGAAAATGCAAGTTGTTTTTCTACCCACTTCTCTTTCTCCCTCCCACCCTCCAAAAGATTCTGCTCAGAGCAAAGCATTTAGCAGGCTAACTGCTGGAATTAAGGGGGAAAACTAATTAAATTGCAAACTGATGTAACTGTCTACAGTAAAACTATTTACAACATAAGTTAGTGACCTGTGAGAGGCGCTGTTGGACAACCAAGTGACTGATCCCAGCTGTCAGGTGGTGGGGAAGCAGCAATTTTCACCTACGCATTGGGACTGAGATTAGGAAGCTGGTGAGTAGAGGATTATAGACACAGCATGTTGATGATGCAAACACCCTGGATTTTATGTCCTTTCATATCATGTCCTGAACAGTGAGCTCAGAGCACAATGTCCAGCAAAGAATACAAATCCCGACCTCCAGTCTATTGCAGTGCATAGATGAGCATATTATATCGATAGGCTCAATCTTGACATACAATCGCAGAAAATCCTCAACATTTGATATTAGCCATGATATGTTACTGATTGCACTTATTTTTCTGATATTTTAAATGTGTTGTGTTTGTAATTTGATTTCTGTAAGGTGAATAATGTTACATTCATGTACTTCTTCCAGGAGCGGTACGTAAATAAAAGTTATCCATGCTATTTCCACAGGACTTTTGTCCCACTATTTACAATTAATTCTTTAGAGCTCCCCCCTCCCCACTTCATCAAAATGATCTACAACCTACACAGAACTTGTGGTATTTCTGCACAAAATATATTTTTTTCTTTACTCCTGCAAGAACATTTCACACTTACTCGCTGTGGTATTTCAAACTGGGTATACTGTTAACTAAAGTGGTGCATGTGAAAGCAGGATTTCTAAACAGCATTTTCATGAGGTGTATTTCTGATAATGAGGATTGTTCTTTAAAGGATGTTGTAACAATGTTTATGGTGTTTTTGTGTGTGATTGTTCTGATGTGTTTAATTACTGACTCACTAACTAACTAATGGTGTAACTGCTTTGCATGGAGGTCAGCTGATGAATTATTTTTTTTCACAAGTTAGCTTTTTATATATAAAAAGAAATGTTTCTTCCTTTTGTAAGTCCCTATCAAAAATACAATTCTGGGCTGAGATGTTCACTGAGCTACATCCCAGCACTCTAGACCTTCATTAGAATAGGTGACGCATCATTCCTCCAAGTATTTTTGAATGTCCTCTGCCACGTTGACACTGCTATTTCTGGGATCTACCATATGACAAACTTCAGCAAATTCAGAATTGAATCTGGGTCTAACAGAGGGTCCCAAGGGTCATCAGAAAACGGGCTGTTTCGATTAGAACTAACAAGGTTCAGAGGACATCTGATGGAGATGTTCAGAATTATGAAGGGTTTTATTGAGGTAAAAAGGGAAAAACTATTTGGTGAGTTGGTAACTAGAGGGCATAAGTTTAAGATCAGCACCAACAGAATGAGGGGAGAGGTTAGGAGAACTTTTCACAAGAGCGCTGTTCGAATATGGAATGCTGTACTTCAAGCAGTGGTGGAAGCAGAATTCATAATAGTTTTTAAAGGGGAAGTGAATTAGTATTATGCAAAAGAAAAATTTAAAAGGGAAAGGACAGGAGAATGAAACTATGTGGAAAGCTCCTTGAGAGGTAGCAATAGGCACAGTGGGCTGAATGGCCTCCTTTGGTTCTCTGATCAGGCTTCTATTCATCTGGTTTGGGCACACTCCCTGTTATGAGCAAGAATTCAGAATTCCACACTTTTTCTTGGCTTACTAGCACATTATTTTTTGTTGGCATTCTGCAACATAACACTTTCTGCAACGATAGTCTTTGGATAGCCAACGCCAATGCTGTTGGCCTTTAGATAGCCAAAGCTGTTTTTCAGACAGGAGATTGCTGGAGTGTGTTGATATTTACAGGGAGTCATCAATGTTAAAAACCATTAGTTCAGAGAAATGTGTTGAATATATCCTTAGCTCATATTAGTATAGATTTCTGTAAATAACAGAGCTTGCTAGAGTACTGCATTATAAAATCTTAATTTCAGTTCCTGAAGTGTCAGTGTACAGAACCGCCTGTTATTGGCTATGCAGGTTTTACGCTAGAACTTGGAAGGCTGAGTTAATAGGAACCTATGCTGTTGGTTTTGTGGTTTAATTAGCTGCCCATCCTCATTTTACTTTAGATCTTTTGCATTTTTACAACCCTGGAATCTAGTCTTTTGTTCTGTTTCTCACTCTTTTTGTGCCTGTGCTATGATTATTGTTTTACTGCCGTCAAGGACCAGCAGTTTGAATAATCCCAGCGATTCTTTTAAATAAAACGCAAAGGGATTGAGATTCTCATCTTGCTTGATAGAAACAATCAAGCCCTTTCTCCAAGAGCTCTAAATCCTATTTGGAAAAATTGGGCAGAGTATTGCAAACGTGCAATAAATAATTATTGAACATCCAGTGGGTCTGAATTAGTACGATGGACAAACAAAACCACAGCGCAGCGGTTTTAATAGCGGTCTTTTTGATGTACTCAAAAAATGCTAATATATGAACCACTTAAACCATGCTACATGGCGAGATTAGTTCGCTCGCGGGCAAGCTTTTGATGGTGTAGCCCTCTTGCATTTAATGGTGGGGAAGAAAGAGAGTTTGCACTTTTTTTTAAAAATGGCAGCTGCCTCTGCCTGTTGTTCAGGGTACCCTGTCGAGTAATCAAAAAGCAGCAAAGGAAGTTGTGGAGATGAATTAATGGAAGGCAGACTAGCATGAATCGGGTGTTCGTGTACAACCTGTAGCAGATAATCTGAGACCAAAACAAGCTTTTTTTTAAAAAAAGGCATTGGTTTTCTGTGACAATGGGTAAATTTTGATGAAAAACTAGCTGCTTCTTCATTATAATCCTCCACACACTGTTGTAGAAGTATAACCTAGCTTGATAGGTTTAAGGGAAGCCACATGCTGAACGCCCACACAGTTGTTGTCACGATGTTGACAAGGCAGAGGTGGTCTCCTACTCTTGTATCCAGGACATGCGCTATTGCACCAGTTCATTTTTCATCTCCGAAGGGGTCTTTGCTCCTTGCGCTGGACCTTATTGCCTGAAGTTTGATACAAAGTCTCCAGCCTTACCCCAAGCTTCCAGCCTCTCTGCAGGAGTAGGTGAGATTAATCAGGTATTAGAGTGTCTTACCATTCTGTTAATTTATCTGGGCAGCAAAATCCATAGCTTTTGATGTATTGCTCCTTAGACAAGCAGGGCTGTGTTTAGCATCGCACCCCTGGGATTTACAGCAACAGCTATTATAGCTATGCACTGATGCGAGATGTGATTTTTGAGACTGGCAGAGCAACTGCCAGAGTCTTTTAAGAAAAAAGCAGCCAAACTTGCATTCTACGAAAGGAATGGTTTTGAAAGAGCTCCCCCACCCCTCCCAACTCACTCACCCAACAGATTAGGAAAAGCCAGGCATGGCATAGCTTTTTTTTTCATGTGGCACTACCCAGAGTTCCTGGGCGAGTCATGCCCTCAAGCAACATCGTACACTCGAGCAATATTCAGGCTCCAGAGGCTTGGACTCGGGACCCTCCAGTGTATGCGAGCTATTTCAAGCCTTGCGTCAATGACTTGCTATTCCCCAACACCCTGCCCTTCCCCCAACCTGAGACCAGGTAGAGTGCTGCTTGTGGCTATATGAAGCATCACTGCTGTGGACACATTGCTCCTAAGGCTATCAAAGAAAGTTGCTTTTTGGATTGCACCAGCCCCCCGCCAGGAACTTGAGATGATCTAATCGGACTACCTGCAGGTTCCTATTCTGGTGGCTGAGTTGCGAACTGAGATAGACGGGCTCCTAAGATCACTGTTACTTTTCTTGCAGCAAAGAGGCTCAGAGCAGGGTAAGGGTCCATTCCATCCATGTGCTTCGTGGGCAACTCTCAGTCAGATTCTAATTGATTACATGTGCAAAGCTTCCACATGGAGAAATCCTCAAAGGTACTAAATGTTGCTATCTAGATGTAACTACCTCACGATAATAGCTGTCATTTCCTGAATGACTGGTGTTTTGGCTGTTAATTTGTACACTCCTTTGATAAGTTCCTATGGTTTATGGCCATCTTCATTCTTCAAATGATAGGAATAGAAGTAGACCATTCAGCCACTCGAGCCTGTTCCGCCATTCAATGAGATCGTGGCTGATCTGTGGCCTAACTGTATATACCCGCCGTAGCCCCATGTCCCATAATATCTTTGGATAACAAAAATCTATCAATCTCTGATTTAAAATTAACCATTAACAATGAGCTAGCATCAACTGCTGTTTGTGGAAGAAAATTCCAAACTTCTACCACCTTTTGCATGTTTCCTAACTTCACCCTTGAAAGTCCTGGCTCTAATTTTAGGCTATGTCCTCTAGCCCGAGACTCCCCAACCGGTAGAAATAATTTCTCTCTGTCTACCCTATCAGTTCCCCTTAATATCTCAAACTTTGATGAAACCACCCCTTAAAATCTTCTAAATTCCAGGGAATACAACCCTAGGCATCTTCCACACACCACTGACCCATCTCCATAGACCCTGAATGATGTGCATTTGGCCTGGTTTGGGGGGGGGGGGGGGGGTGGGGGGGGAAGAGGAGAGAGAGAGAGGATAAGAAGAGTTAGTGATTTGCTAGTTTTAATTTAGCTTCAGGTTAAAATTAACTGGTCCAGTGGTACAGCTCATAAGACTTTATATAAAGTCTAATTACCACTGAGGCAGTTATGGTGACACTTTCATGTACGTGCTCAGAACATGGCTTCTTTATACCCGGTGAAGCTAGGGCTATACCCCTAAGGTGTGTGGGGGACGCGCATCATTTGAAGCATGTAAACCCTACAGGGTAGATTATCTATCTTCATTGTTGACTGACTTGACGTCGGAACAATTCCTACCTTGCCTACTTTTATTAATGGGTTCTTGGGCATAATATCTTGGGTTTTGCTCACGGTTTTGTGAATTGATTCACCCCCATACCTGTTGAAATGCTGACCTCCATGTAAGTGTTGCCTGTGGAATGTGAATGATCATTGGCTGTTGTGTGCTACCTGATACTTTGTTGCAGTGAACAGCATCACACTTGCAGTGAATCTGATTGGCTGCCTAGCTTGGTTGATTGGAGGAGGTGGAGCTGTCAACTTTGGACTGGCCTTTCTCTGGCTGATTCTTTTCACGCCATGCTCTTATGTTTGCTGGTTTAGACCAATCTACAAGGCCTTCAAGTAAGTACTCTGAAATATCACTCGTTTCCTCAGCCCCATTCACATGGAAAGTTAGGGCATTTGACTTTAAAACCTTAAATTCTAGAGTTGGGTGGATCGTATGGACTAAATAGTCATATTTTACACATGGGAAGAGGAGGTGAATGGTACATTACACCAGAAACTCAGCACTAATGAATGCTTTTGGTTGAGAGGTCTGATGTTGCAATATTTCACTTTTCGACCCCCAATTAAGCTGGAGTGAAGTTTTCATTTTTGTCCTTTTAAAATGGAGCTTGCTTTTTCTGTTTCTATTTCAAAGTAATTGCCATATGTTTCTGTTTTATGTCCAAATTATGACCAAAATATAAACCTGATTGCTAACCACTTTGGTATAATGAACTCTGAAAAATAGTGGCCTTGGATTAAAACAGCGTTGCAGTCATTTTCTACGAAGATGATTGCTGGATTTCCTAGATGAGGGTTTTTGATGAGGTAAATCGGGAAAAGCTCTTTCCACTGGTAAGTTGGTAAATAAAGGGCAGAAATTTAAGATGGTCACCAAGAAACAAAGGGTTTGGAGAATTTTCTTTTACGGAGGGTTGTAAGGGCATGGGGTGCGTTATCAGAAATAATGATGAAAACAGAATCTCTATTAGCTTATAGAAGGGTAATAGATCAATATTTGAACAAGAAAACGTTAAAAGGGTATAGGGAAAGGGCAGGGGAATGGGACTAAGTGGCTAGCTCGTTCAGCAAGCTGGCACAGGTTCGATGGACAAATGACCACCCCCTGTGCTGTAAAATCCTATCATTCTATAGTTTGGTGGTGTTAAGGGGTGGTCCCACCGAGGATGGAAGCACTGATGTTACAGGGGGAGCATCATGGAACAAAGCGAACATTGCTTGTGGAGGCCTGTGGATGAAGCTGTGTTCAGCGCTCTGTGAAGTTACTGAACCGCGGATGAAACGGTCCATTACACTAGTAACTTCTCTAATCCGTGCATTGCACATTGATCTATATTGAGCAGGGCAGACTTCAACTGAAGTGGAGTTAACCTGTTTCATTTAGGGGAAAAAAATACTTTGAAGATTTCTAATGGTATTTTGAAAGTTACTTGTATACAGCGAGTGGAAAATTACCACAGTACTCGGCTGATTAAATTACTTTTCACTGTTATTTTCTGTACTGGTTAGTAGAACCTCCATGTCAGTGGGGCTTCAGATGCATGTCTAACTCTATTCCTGTGTGCTTTCTATTTCCATTTTTATTTGGCTGAGGACACACAATGCCATATTAATTGAGTCACATTTTTCTTATCTTGGGTCATGCAGTGGGATTATTTCTTCGCCTGAAATTATGTTCTAGAGATGCAGTTCACACTGCCAGAATTGTTGTTGATGGCACACTAATTTTAATGCCAAAAAGTGCCAGATGTCCTCATCTGTATGCAGGCTTTTATTACAGGAAACAAATGGAATCGATATGAAAAAGCATAAAAGCCCCAAACCAATTTAATCTTGTTTAGGAGGAGGACTGTCTAGGCAATATTTTCAAAACTATAATCTTTGCTTATTTTCCGCTAATGCTGCTACACTCCCTCTCTCAGCTGTGGTGCTGAGTCGATCAGTTCCACTCCATAATTGTCAACATTTCTGCTGGGTGGGACTGACCCTCACAGTTTTTTCTGTTCTCCTCCCCACCCTCCTCCCTTCACTGTCAAGCTGGTACACTCTGCTCCACAAGATGCTCCAATGTAGCTGAGTTGCTGTTGGCTGCTCTGATTTGAGTATGCTCATTTTAATTTAACACATGCACATACCAGATCACTCTTAATTTCAAAGCTAGCTACAAATGTTACTCCCTTTTTGAAAAGGAGGTGGGAGACCATCTCCACTAAATCGACGGTAACTTACTTTCACTCTTCCCAGGTGTTTTTTTTAAATGCAGAAACGGAGTATTTTGTTATCCAGTACCATAATAAATGAAAATAAAACTGAGATGTGAAACTAGGTTTCTATAGAGTGCGAGTTTTGTATGTACAATCTCTATGTATAGGCTGGCAAAATCAACCTTTATTTACTATCCACGTCAGGGTTCATCGGCATTTTAATTGATTAAGCAATCTTAAAACATAATTGGTTAAATAAAGAACAGTAATATTTAGGTGAGCAAGACAGCCTACGTTTAATAGTCTGGCTTTGCTTTGATTTGAATTTAAAGCTAATCATGTTCTTGCTCAGCTTCCTGGCCCTTCTCAATGACTGCTGCTGCAGTATTTTGATTACGTTTTCCACTTCTTAAATAGTATTTCAAATAAACATTTTAAAATTGTGTTTTAATTCAGCGCTGACCCTTTTTGATCCAGCTGTTGAATATCGTTGGAGATCAATGTATAGTTAGGCATAAACAGGATATTTTATTGTAAAGCTGCCAGAGCTAGTCAATGTTTGACTGAAAATGCCTTCTATCCTCACCTTTAGGTCAGATAGTTCATTCAATTTTATGGCATTCTTCTTCACGTTTATGGCCCAGCTGGTGATCAGCATTATTCAAGCAGTGGGAATTCCTGGCTGGGGAGTCTGGTAAGAATCAATTCCTTCTTGTACAAATTGTAGTATATATGGTACTGAAGACCTAAATAGTGCTGGCATTTTCTGCCACTCAGGTTAAGAGTATGGCAATCAAGGGGCTCTATTCAGAGCTAAGTACCCAGAGGCTACCCAATTATTAGATGGGCTACAAAGTTTTAGATGTTGGAATCTTAGTTGGCTATCACTGAAAAAGTCATGGAGGACTCTAGTTTACTAACTCTAAATTACTGTGCACTTCTGCCATTTTGTTCCCACACTCTAGAATTCTCCTCCAAACCTTTACTTCCTTGCTGCACCTTCCCTCAACTTCAAAAGCCTCCTTAAAACCCACTTCTTCCACCACACCTATGCTCACCTCTCCTGACTTGTCCCTTACTTTTGCTTGCACCTGACCCCGTTTGTGAAACATCTTGGGATATTTCACTACATAGAATTACGTAGAATGTACAGCGCAGAAACGGCATTTGGCCCAACTGTTTGTGCTCCACATGAGCCTCCTCCCACCCCTCTTCATCTAATCCTATCAGCATAACCTTCTAGGTTATGGTTATTAATAGTGCTATATAAATTCAAGTTGTTGTGAAGGCAAACAGTTGATTACTGCCGTAGAGTTGGATCATATGTTAATACTTTCAATATCAACAAGGGTAAGTTTTATATTTCTCAATTACCCAGAGGATAGGAATTTATTTCAGCTAGAAATATTTCTTTCATGCTAAAGACAGTTTCAGACAGAGGTGGTGTCCTCCCTGTCATTTTATCATGAACAGCAGCTGCTCTATAAAGAGATACAAAATTGCCAATAATCCAAAGACCCCTAGGTGTATCTTGGCGACTGCACTTTGCAGCAGTCCAGCTTCCCTAATAATATCCAGAACTGTCCACGGTGTAGGTCGCTGACCTAATAAGTTAACCCTGTTCCCAAATTTGGAACCTTTAATATTTCGAGTCAATGGGACAAAGCTGTTACCCACAAATTTTAAATTATTCCTAGCAATTTGACTGTTGTGCTAAGATATTGCTTCCATCGTAAACCAGGGAACTTGACACTGCTTAAGCTATTCAGTTCATACAAAGTAGTGAAGGCACTGGTGCCAAGATGACAATTACAACTTACTGGATGTGATGACCCAGCGATTTTTGTCTGTCCTGCCATTGCTGCCAAGTTAAGGACTCTCCTCGAAACCATTTGAGAAATTGTGTCTGCCGCCACTGCTTCCCATCCATCATTGTGGGCGGGAGGGAGGGAGGTAGGAAGAAAGAATGACATTTGAGGAAACTATAGCGGTGTCCAAACTTTATGATCTGCAAAGTCGCGGCTGTTCAGTTGACTCCTTTTTGAAATTTGAAGCATGTGTAAATAGGTGGTTATTGTGAATTTGCTGTGTTATACCGCTGTTCGGGTTAAGAGAGGTTGCAAAAAAGTTTGATCAGCTTAACATTTCAGTTTCCTTAACTGTTAAGCACCTTGTGGAAACACTGGACTCCAAATTTCATATCTTCGATCTAATAATGACTGTAATTTAACCCACTGAAATTCACATGTCTGAACAGTATTTTAAAAACTAAAGAAATTGAAATAATATTCATTGCAATTTAACTTGCCTTGTTTGATATGTACTTTCTTCTGAAGGAATTAAATAATGCGTAGATTGCAGTAAGTTTCATTTATATTAAAAGAAACTCATACAAGGCATCAGAACTCATAAGTTGAATCTGACTCAGTGTTTTTATTTAAATAAAAAAGGATTTAGGTGGCACATATTAATGTGACAGGAGTTTGTATTGCTGAGTATTATGCTGCATAGTTGTGGGCTTCAGTTTAAAAATGCTGGAACCAAACATTCCAGTGTAAATATCAGAATGATTTTTTTTCCAGCTCCCTCTAAGTACCCACTCCTGGGTAAGTACTGCTAGGACCTGTTATTGGGAAAATAACCACAGAGCAGCAGAACAGCTTTAATGAGTAAAATGACACAAGCTAATCATGTTCTGATCTATGAAACCCTGGTAGATTTGTTCAAATGGGAGATGATGAATTGACAGATTTAATTTACATTACTGTCACAGTAACCACGTCCTTCTGAAATATTCATTTTATCTGCACTATTTTGTATGCTGTTTTCTCAAACTTTTCATGTTCAGATATTGATTCTTCGTTTTAGAAGACTTGTTAAGAGGGATACAGGATGTTTCAGAGAACATTCTCAACATTAGCTATTGATTAGGGGTTTGCCCAGCTTTACATAAATGAATATGGGTTTCATTGAGTGGCTTACCTCCTGACTCCCCAAAGCCTTTCCACCATCTACAAGGCACAAGTCAGGAGTGTGATGGAATACTCCAACAAGAGAAAGTCCAACCACCTCCCCTCGACATTCAATGGCATTACCATCACCAAATCCCCCACCATCAACATTCTGAGGGTCACCATTGACCAGAAACTTAACTGGAACAGCCACATAAATACTGTTGCTACAAGAGCAGGTCAGAGGCTGGGTATTCTGTGGTGAGTGACTCACCTCCTGACTCCCCAAAGCCTTTCCACCATCTACAAGGCACAAGTCAGGAGTGTGATGGAATACTCTCCACTTGCCTGGATGAGTGCAGCTCCAAACACATTCGAGAAGCTTGACTCCATCCAGGTTAAGGCAGCCCGCTTGATTAGCACTTCATCCACCACCTTAAACATTCACTCCCTTCACCACCGGCGCACTGTGGCTGCAGTGTGTACCATCCACAGGATGCACTGCAGCAACTCGCCAAGGCTTCTTCGACAGCACCTCCCAAACCCGTGACCTCTACCACCTAGAAGGACAAGAGCAGCAGGCACATGGGAACAACAACACCGGCACGTTCCCCTCCAAGTCACACACCATCCCGACTTGGAAATATATCGCCGTTCCTTTGTCGTCGCTGGGTCAAAATCCTGGAACTCCCATCTTAACAGCACTGTGGGAGAACCTTCACCACACGGACTGCAGCGGTTCAAGGCGGCGGCTCACCACCACCTTCTCAAGGGCAATTAGGGATGGGCAATAAATGCTGGCCTCGCCAGCGACGCCCACATCCCATGAACGAATAATTTTAAAAAAATAGTACCACATCATTTTACTGTTGCACCAGTGTTTCTACTTGCATAACAATTAAGAATGTACTGTCCATTCACCATCTGTGCCTCATTGAAAGTTGAGTCTCACTGTAATGGAATGTACCATCATGAATTTAAATGCATTGTACTCTGTTTAGAACTGCCGTATGCAATTTTCAAAACATATGAGATGGCAACCAGTGAAAGAACCTTAAGCTCTGACATTGGTCAGTTTTAATTGGCTTCATACTAACTGATCTGATGTTTGTCCATTGCTATAAGTTGTGAGGTCAAAAAAATTTAAATAGTGTATGAGGCCCGCTTCCCCTCACCCCCCCAATACCAGTGTGACGTTTCTCCATCACTGAGAGAAATTGTGGGGGGGGTGGCGGGGTGGCAGAAGAAAATTAAAAACATGCACACATAATGGGTTCTGAATGCATCATGTAATCCTTTTTTGCCCCAACCAATATTGAACTAAAGGTAGCAGAAGGCCTCAGTTGTTCAGGCTGATAAGAACCATTTTTTTGACCTCTTTTGTTCTTCTGTTGAACATCCTATCACTGGCGTAGCTTTAAGACCTGGAGGTTAAAGTATAGAGCTGGTTTTGTAAGTCTCTGTGAAGTGTAAATAGGGTATGTTTGATCCCATCTGTATCTGACCGAGCAAAATATTTTATTTCAACTCAACGGAAAATACATTTTCAGCCTTACTTTTTTCTAAGAGCTCAAAAACTCAAAGTATGTGATCTGTTAATTGTGCATTAATAGTGATCATCAGGCGTTGTGCTTTCCATATCCCTTCAGTCCTCTAAATAGTTCTCTGCACACTATTCTTAAACCAGCAGCATACACATGCATTAAGGTCTCCGATGTACTCTATTATCCTGCCAACAAACATCTAACAGATTTTTAATGGCCTAATAACGGGAGACCCTGTCATCGTGCACTAAACATCTGCTTTCAAAGCCATTCCTTTCTAGCATCCCAGCTCTACAAAAATAATATTTTAGATATGGATGCTTGTGTTGCTAGGACTCGTCTTATAAATTGGCAGTTTCTTTTTTTTTAAATTAAAGAACAACTTTGAGGAGATGGAGGATTCAATGGGGGTTTCACTTATTAAAACACAGACCCGTTAGATGTGCTTTATTCCCAAGGAAAGGTAGTGGTAAATAAACTACTCACCACATTACAGGGGGTGGGGGGGTAGTGAGTCGATTTTGAGTAAAGAGTAGGACAAAGTACAACTTACCGGAGAATATTTATCATGTTTGTAGGAAGAATGCTTAAAAAAACCTTGTTTGTTAGTACAATTAATTCCGACCTGTTCAGTTTTGCTGTGAATTAAGCCAAATTGATGCTAATCCTTATTGTAAATTTACTATAACCTAAGGTACCGTGCGCACCTGTTAATTATTAACATGTTCTTGAGTATCAATTTATTCTCCATACACAGTATACTACTTCCCGAATGGGAACGATTTCATAAAGGGAATGTTTTGGATGACAAGGGATGTTCCTTTTATCAGGCATCTATTGTATTTGACATTGCGGGCTGGATTTGCTTGGTGTTAGTGTGCTCCCAGTGATATCAGCGCCGCTGCTGCCTCACACGCCTCGGCTGGGAGGAAGGGAAATGGCTGTCACACCTACTGTGGCTTGGTGTGGCCGGCGGCCCTAACTGGAGAGCAAACAAATTCTTCTACCGTTGAAGGCACTAAGCAAGAGGGCCCTTGCGTTTTTGAACCTGCCCCTTTCACCACCTTGGTGGATGCCAAGGACGCACTGTCATTCTGATAGCGAAGACGCACTGGTATTCCTGATGTTGGACTTTGCGAAGCTGTCACTGATGGGAAATACATTGGAAGACCTAGTCCCCTTATTAACGCCTAATTTAATACATCGGCTGAAGTATGGACTGATACTTGCAGCATCCGCCATCACTTCTGACGTGAAATCCCAGAAGCGGTGGCAGGTTTCTGAGAGCCGGTGGAATGGATCAGGGAGATGAGCTGGGGAGCCAGTCACCCCTCTACTGCCTGAAATCATGCAATAGTGTTGCGGGAAATGCACTCTTAAAGCTTGAAAACTAATTCATTACAGAAGATGTTGGGAAGTCAACAGAATCTTCAAAATGATAACTGGTCAAAGCATAGTTGCAAATGCTCGAGATATAATGAAGTTACATTTATGTAGCACCTTATCATGTAATTGGGATGTGCCAAAGTACTTCACAACAAATGAATTACATTTAAGATACAGTTAGGGTATAGGAGGTATATAAAGTCTGTATCAATTTCATGCAACGGGCATCGTTCTGGTTACTGTGACTTCTTTAAAAAATAATTATTGGCACTCTCTCACTGAGGCTAATGTGTGTGTCATTTTCTCCCGACAGTGGCTGGATAGCTACAATTGGCTTCTTTGGGACAAACGTTGGCTCAGCTGTCGTGATGCTGATCCCGACTGTGATGTTTACAGCAGTGGCTGTGCTGTCCTTCATCGCTCTGACCAAGGTAAAGCTCATTTGATTAGGCTGGAGCCTCGGCACCTGCTGCTGCTCAAAGCTAAGTGTTCACGGACAAAGGACAATGGGGAAGAGTTTCCACTTTGGGTGCAATCGGGAAATTGCGCCCCTGAATGTACTTGAAATTCTGCCAGTTAGGTTATGCTTCAAGTTTCCACTAAAATTAATTTCCATAATCACAAACTTAAAATGTTCCATGAACCAGTGCACTCGGGCAATGTAATAGAAAGTAATCGTTTCTTTAACATTTATTAGTTTCATTGGTGTACATTAGTCAGTTCCTTAGTAATTTAAATATTTTTTAACATGAAAAAACTTTTAAAACATGCCTACTGGTGCCTTATTTTTAAAACGTGCCTACTGGTGCAATTTGAAGAGCCTTCCCGAACTAGGCAATCGGCGGAATCAAGCGATGTCGACCTGGCAGCGTGGCCAATTTTGTGGACGGGGCCTGATCCGGGCAAATTGAATCTTGAACCAGTGTAAAAGATCATGGAAAACACACACGTAAGTGGTTTTGGGCGTAACTCACCTATGTTTAAAATTCCTCAATCTTTTGCGCTGGTTCAGCTGATTTTGCCCGGATTGCTTTCGAATCCGGCCCCAAAACTAGTGGAAGCATTCCCCCCTAAGATTTTAATGAATTCTAAGTTTTTTTTTGAAAGCAAGTTATTTGAGCAGCCCAGAAACGGTTATGAATCACTTTTGTTATCCCTGATTTGGGAGTACTTCTCCACAGTACCGTATTCCAATTTAATTTGTAATACAACTGTTCACAATTTGCCTCCACACTGCTATGTAATAGTTGTGCTTTTTCACAGGGAGCATCATTTTTAATAATATAAACTTCAGAAGAAGAAAAATTGGTCACATACTTAAGTTTGTTTTTGTACCATTGGACTTTGTATTGCTGAAAGTTGCACAAAAGCTGCACCAGAGGTTGATTCAGACAGTCGGAACTTCAGGTTTGGAAGCTGAACCAACCAAGAATCCCAAAGATAAAAAGGGAAAACCACAAATGCAGGAAAAGGCAGCACCTAAAAGAGGGAGATGAGGAAGCATTAGAGGACCTCCCTATATCAAGAAATTAATTTGAATGCTTAACTTCTCCTTTTTGTGCACTGTTTTTCTCTATTTTGTTTGGACCAACAAAATGACATCAGGTTTCCCCCAATGCCACAAAACAGCCCATCAATTGCTGACAACTACCCCCCTCTATGAGGCAGGTACCACTAAAACAATTGAATCAAGACAAACTAAAAGTATGTGCGCAATTATAATATGATTGTTTCGGTTATTAACCAAGCACAGTATGTCCTGCGATGCCCACCGCTTGCGAATTGCTTGAAGCGAATCAGTGGACACACCGGGTGATCCCGCTCCAGGGCCACCCGGGCACGCACGAGTCCAGTTGGAAAAGACCATGTTAAGATGCTAGCTGATAGTATGGTGTAATTAGCACAGGAAAGGGAAATGTTATTTTTGAGAACGCTGGCGTTTCATTTATCTGATCATTTTATTGCCTTTAAAGCTGTTCAGTTTTGTTATCCACTTTCTCGGGCATTAGTAGTATCATCGTAGGTACATCACAGGAGGAGGCCAGTCGGCCCATTGTGGCTGTGCTGGTTCTTTGAAAGAGCTATCCAATTAGTCCCATTCCCCTGCTCTCCCCATAGCTCTGTAAATTTTTTCTCCCAGGTATTTATCCAATTCCCTAGCACTGGATTCCCTTATCTGGCCATTATCTCATTGCTGTTTGTGGAACCTTGCTTCATGCAAATTGGCTGCCATGTTTCCCTACATTACAACATTGACTACACTTCAAAAGTACTTTATTGGCTGTAAAGCGCTTTGGGACATCCTGAGGTCATGAAAGGTACGATATAAATGCAAGTCTTTCTTTAGCACTGCATTGGAGTGTTAACCTAGATTAGAGCTCAAACCTTGGTATGAGATTTCATCTCTCAACCTTCTGACCCAGAGGCCAGAGTACTGAGCCAAGTCGAAACATCCTAAATTGACAGAGGGCTTGAAGCAACAACTTGCAATTATATAGTGCTTTTAACTTTCTCAAGGGCAATTAGGGATGGGCAATAAATGCTGGCCTTGCCAGTGACGCCCACATCCCATGAACAATTTTTTTTTAAAGTTTCCCAAGCCATTTCACAGAGGCTTAAATCAAAAATAATGGTTGCTGAGCCAAAGAAGGAGATATTAGGAGGAGTGATCAAAAGCTTGGTGAAAGAGTTGGTTTTAAGGAGGAGTGGGAGGTAGAGAGTTGGAGGGGTTTAGGGAGGAAATTCCAGAGCATGGCGCCCAGGTGGCTGAAGGCACAGCACTAATAGTGGGGTGAGGGAGGAGTGATGCACGAGAGGCCAGAGTTGGAGGAACAGATAACAGTGGAGGGGGTTGTAGGCTGGAGGATGTTACAGAGGTGGGGAGGGGAGAGGCCATGAAGGGATTTAAACATGAGGATGACATTTTTAAATTTGAAGTATTAGTGGACCAGGAGCCACTATAGGTCAGTGAGGATAGTGGTGATGGGTGAACGGGATTTGGTGTAGGATAGGATATGGGCAGCAGATTTTTGAATGAGCTGAAAAATAGGGCGATACATGGGAGGCCAGTCGGGAGAGCTTTGGAGTATTCACGTCTGGAGGTGACAACGGCATGGATGGGGATTTCATTGGCAGATTGGGTACAGTAAAGTAAGAAGTTTGAATATCTGCATGCTTGGTGGTGGTTGATGGCTGGGTAGATAAGATAATGGGAGAAAATCCAAAACACTCTCCGGTTAACATTTTTGTTTAAATAGCACGTACTGATAATTTTGAAAGGGAACTGGCTTGGAAAAGTGAGTGAGTGTGACAGTATGAGGAAGGTGGATTAATGTACAAAGATAAAATGATCATTGAAGCATGTAGAATTATTGACCATATCTAGGAATGTTAATTCAGCTCCCTTGCACTGTCTGCCTTAGTAACTTTTCCAGACCAAATTCTCCTGATCAGCAATCATTGTTGGAAACAAAAGTATTCATACAAAGGCAGCGGCAAAAGATATTAAAGCTAACTGTTATGTTAATTTGAAAGGTTTTTGTTTCATCTTTCTCAATGGCCTAACAGCTACTCTCATAAGCAGACCTTTATCCCCTGAACAGGAAATGCATCCTTTTCTATATTCTGCCCTTGCAGATACCAAAACTCTCAGCCATATAACAGGCTTGGGGCGGGGGGAGCTGTTTGATTGAGTTTGGTCTGCATCATTTTGTTATGCTGATCAGATATCTGCTTCTTGAGACATCTGAAGAACACACTTATTTTCAAAATATTGCTGGTAATCTCTTGGTCGATTATTTATCATTGGAGACAGCCATACACATGAACTGCTTAATCACATTCAGCTGGGTTCTGTTAATGGTGACTTTTGGCTAGTATATTGTTTGGACAGGTTCAGTAGGTTAGTACATAACCTCAGTTTTCTCAAACACTTTCAAAAGAATTGCTCCCTCCGTTCCATAGGTTTCAAAATGTACACTTCTGGGAAGCTCGCTGTTTTCTTTCCTATTTCAAATCAAACAACATCTCAAGCATTTTACCGATTAATTTAGGAGACTGTGATGATAAATCAAATGTATATCGAATTTCCCATTAATCTAGAAGTCTGATCTGCACACCCGCAAAGGGGAAATATCCAGTCTATTGAAATTCTAAAAAGCCTTGCATGTGCACAGGAACTGGATTTGTTAGTTAATTGAATCAGTGTTATTTATAATGGAATAAACCAGAACTCTTTGATCAAAGAAAACATCTGCTAATTAAATCCATGAGTCAACCTGATCTTAGATTAAGCGGCCCATTTGAACATTAAAGCCGAGAATTGAAGAAGTGCTGTTGACTGCACAGTCTGATGTAAAGCAGGAGCCCCCCATAATCTCAACAGCATCGGAGATCCACATTTTTGTTGGTCCTGTGGGCTGCTTTTGCATCTCCACTTGCCTCGACACAGAGCTGGATTCCATAACCTTGTTGTCATCAGGCATTGGGTCTCCAGTTTCCAGTGGGCTTTGATTAGGGATAGCAGCAGGAAGGCAGGTAAATAGGAGAGTGCGGCACGTGGCAGTCCATTTAAGCTGTGTCTTCCAGAACCCAAATTTAAATGTACAAGTGTCTGGGGAAATAACCAGACTTTTGTCACATGCTGTTTTTAAACTGATAAGTGAGTGTTAATCTTTTGTACTTCATGAAAAGAAAAAAAAGTTAACAGAAGCTTCATTTTGCCAGGGACTTTTTGCATTCTGAAACTGTTCAGTGTGTGTTTGATTAATGACAGTATTAGAATAATTGTACATTGTTGAACTAGTGAGTGCAGCTGTCACTTTTTCTGGATTTGATTAAGACACCATTAGTGTACATTACCAATGTAAACAAATGTCATGTCCTGTAATTAATTTTCGGTGTAAAGTCCACAAACTGTAAAGCTGCATGTTCTGGGTATGAGGCTTTTTGACACCAAAATTATGATGCTATTTTCCAGCAGTTAATGAGCCATGGTGTGTTTGTTACAAATGATTCCTTGTTTACTGTGCTAAATCCCTTCAGATGCTGATGTATCGAATTCAGTTTAAGTTTACAGTTTACAATGTCGACGTAAAAGTCTTCGTAGTTGTCGAGGATACTCGTGTTATCCTGCAGTAGTGCAGTAGCCTGCTTTAGTTTAGATCTGCTCATTTTACTAATTTCTCTCTTATCCAGAGTGTTGACCTCCATGGAGCTTTATTCAGCTTAGAGGCCTATTAGATTGACAGTGTGGCGAATGGGAAGATATGAGTGTAATGCGGAGGTCAAAAGTGACTGCCTTTGAACTCAGCTGGTTCTGTCGAGGCTTGTTTTGGATTTGTTGAAAGATTATAGGATGATATGTTTGATAAATCTGGACCTGAAGTAATCACCTTCTCTCTCCCACACCCCCTATCCCATGAGCACAAGAAATAACAAGTCAAACATAACATTTTGGCAGGGGTCCAAACCCACACTTCACTGTTGACTGACTGCAGTTGAGATGCATTTTACATTTCTGCAAAGTGCAGACAATAGGATTGTCTCTTAAAGAACTTTCTGTTTAATAAATTGCAACCAATCTAAAGAACCAGGTGAGGCTGGTTTGCTCATCTGTCGTTACAACATGTAGCTATGGTATTACATCACTGTGTTCAGCTGCCAACTGCACAAATAGAACAGGCTAAGATGGCCAGTATCAGTCTCCCTATTCCTTTCATCTTGGGTTGCTTGGCTTGAATTTTTTTAACTTTCCTAAATACTGTGTGAAGAGTTGAGACTAATTTATTTGAATTTTGCTGCAATGGGTTATCAGCGGTAAAAGTAACCACAAGCTGAGCTTTGGTTAAAATAAATGTAGCAGCAGTTTGGACAGTAAATTGGGTTTTGGTCAAATCTACATAATGCACAGTGCAAATATTAGTCATACTTTTGCAAGCTATTGTGTTATCTCTTAGACTATCAGCAAGTCCAGAGAAATGTTTGCACCCTGTGCAGCTGAAATAAATATGCATTAAAATTACCCAAATGTTGGTAGTATCTTTATTACTACAAACACATTTTTAAACTAATGGAACTTTGCAGTATGTAGCTCTACCCACTATATCAATCTTCCTTTTCCTTTATTTTGTCTTCCTGTTTTTCCTCTTTCCTGTTTTTATTGCTTTAACTTTAGTCTTACTCATTTTTTTCAAATCTAACGTAATTTGTGATCGTAGACTGTTCCTGTTTTTTTTTAAAAAAGAAGACTAATTCTAAATTCCCTTTCTTGTTTTTTTCCTCCAGGCTCCTGATCTCCATTTTGGAGGTGATGGCACCTTTTTTAAAAGAACTGTCAATGACTGAAAATCAAACGCTTTTTTTTCAGCCTTTGATGAAAGCCCTTTTAAAAACAACTGAAGATTAGCACCACTGTGCCGTAGCTATACTTCAGTCCGTCTTTGAGTATCAGTATCAGAAGCTCTGTTGCCAGATGAGTATACTCTCAGCTGCAGTAAACTGATCAGTGATGCAGTACGATCTTATCAATTTTAGTAGCAAATTTCTGCCCCATTCCCCAGCGTTATTTCTGCCGTTCACTTTATTTTTGTCGGGGAATCCAAAACTAGGGGCCATAAGTATAAGATAGTCACTAATAAATCCAATAAGGAATTCAGTAGAAACTTCCTTACCCAGAGAGTGGTTACAATGTGGAATTTGCTACCACAAGGAGTAGTTGAGGAGATTAGCATAAATGCTTTTAAGGGGAAGTTAGGTAAGTACATGAGGGAGAAAGAAATGGAACAACATGCTGATAGGGTTAAAAGAAGAGGGGTGAGAGGAGGCTCGTGTGGAGCATAAACATTGGCATAGACCTGTTGGGCCGAATGGCCTGTTTCTGTGCTGTAAATTCCATGTAATTTTGCATCTGTTTTTCTGAAGTACTAGCTGCAATCGTCATAATTTTTTCTTATAGTTTATAATTTATAACCCCAGGTTCACAGGTATTACCGCGGCAGTGGAGGAAGCATGAGCAAGGCTCAAGAAGAATGGACCACAGGAGCGTGGAAGAACCCACATGTGCAGCAAGCAGCCCAGCAAGCCGCTGTCGGTGCAGTGCAGGGGACCGTGCAAAGCCCGCAGTACACAGAGTATTCGGACACGCCCAACTACGCGTACAACAACCAGATGTAAGCCCCTGCGTTAACGCACCTCGCCAGTTTACAGAGTCTCTCCTGGGTTCAGGATCAGTTGGGAAATGCAAAATGTGTTTTATTTCATATGTATCATTCAGAGATTAGAGCTCTGTTCTCTGAAAATGGCTAATATTTGTGGTGTAGAAACAGAAACCGTGGTTGCTGTAGAACAATGTGCAAATACCTTTTAAAGATGTGATGTTAATTGATATTGAAAGTGTTTTGTGATTATATAGGTCACTTCCAATTTAAGCAAAAAGAAAAATCACGCACGCACACATACTTAAAAAGTCATATCTGATAGCCTAATAACAGGAATGCGAGACCACAATGCTAGGTAATCAGGTTTTTTTCTTGATGGTTGCAGAAGAATTCTCTGCCCATGTGATGTTCCCAGCATTGATTATGTTAGTTGTGATGTATTTTAGAGCAACATTTTGATTATCCCTAAGGCTCTTCTGTAAAATGCTTATTGTATTATCTAGATTGTGGAGATAATGTAATAGCACTAAATAACAAATGGCCCCAGAATAGTTTGACAAAATCCATTTATCATAACTTGTAGCTGTACAACGATCTAACTTGTATCTGTAAGGTCCACAACCTCCAAAGGGTGGAGTCTGTCAGTCTTGAACTCACCATGGATCATAAACTAGGTTCTGATCATTTCACATACGTGCATTTTTTAAAAAAATGTTCCTTCCACTCCAACCTAATTAGACCCTTCAGTAGGCAAGCTTCTGAACTTTCAAAGCCAATTGCTGGTACTGATTATTGTAAACTAAAGTTTATACAGAACACTTCAATTTCAGATATTTGTGGAATAAGCTGAACAAAATCTGTAACCGTTCTATATTGGTGATTCAAATACTCCGAAAGTACTTATTGAGCTAACATTCCAGACAACACATAGGAAAATTAAGGTTGATTTGCTTATGTTCCCGATTGACTTCCCCCATTCTGTACACATGCTAGAGCGAGATTTATTTCGAAGAATTTTTATATAAGGAACCAGTCTGCTTGTTTAATGGATTTCAATTATTTATGTGCTGTTTATATGTGAAAGACTTCTGGATTCTTAATTTGTGTTCTTGCATTATGCTTCAATTGCAAACATGATCATGTAATTTTTTTTTAAAAAGAGATCACTGTCCTTGTTAAACTCTCAGGAATTTGGTTTGAGTCTGGATGAACTACATCTTTGCAATTTAGGCAGGCTATGCCTTGCATGTGGGCTGGAACAGTAATAGCTACAGAGATTTTGAATCACAGTGCACAGGAGATTAATTTTCAACCTAGCTGCTGCATTGCTAGTTGTCATTTAATTTGTAACTGTTCTTGTTGTTTTCTTGGTTTGTTTCACTTTGAGTTTTTATATTCTCTAGCTTATAGCACTCTGAAGTATCTACATATTGCATGTCTGTAGAAAGCATACAAGCTTTTGATTCCGAAAGGAACAGTGGGAGTAGCAACACAACTCATTACAGAACTGTCAGTAAATATATAATTGATGTTGCTGCTTCCTTTCCCTATTGTTTTTATTGGCCATTCTTTCCTCTCTTCCACCCCACCCCATGTAGCTCCTTCAGATAGGTCTGAAAGAGCAAGCCCTGGAGAACTACTGATACTCTGGGGCAAAAGATGGCTTTGGGGCTAATACACATTAAACATAGGACTTGGGACTTGAGTATACAACTGCAAGCAATAAACATAACTTTTCTTGCATCTACATTCTACATATTTTGGAGGGGAAAATCAATTTAGTTTCCAATTGAGGCTTCAATTTAATTTCCAAATCTGTCGTCAACTGTGGAAATTTATTTTCGTATCCATGATTCAGCCCTAATAATTCATGATCTGCATTAAAGTCTGTTAACCCATTAAGAAATGCAACAGCACTCACCAGTATTTGAGGCAGAAACATGTTAGGTTCAGGGGCATAAAACTACATGTGAGGAGCAAGCGAACATACACCATTTGTGATACTTGTACATGGAATCGAACACTGAGATGTGGCCACTCAATACAGTTAAGATCCACCATCAAACCAAATAAGAGGAAAACCTCTAAGTTCTTTATTATCTGCCACAGAGAAGTTATTGAAAATTGTAGGGTCTCTGGTTAAGCCTATAAAGTTGACCTGTCTGTTGTAGCATTTGTACTACGCAATAGAAAAACTGGCTTGGAATTGATTCAAGAATGTGCACCCATTCCAGCTTATTTACAGACTTTTACAAATTTCCAGATTAATCTTGATCAGTATTCTTATTTGCAAAGCTACTGTGATGTTCAAATCTAAAACGGTTCATTTTGGGAGGAGGCATAAGATGAATTAGTTTTATATAATGTTAAATATAATCTAAGATTAGAAGAAACCAAGTTAAAATTATTGTGTGAATTAGAATCGAGCATAGGAGGTGTACAAAAGAGTATTTAAGCTGTTTATTTGAACTGTGGCTGTGGTGATTGTGCGAGTTTAGTACAAGTCGTGTAAATCGTCTGTAGGTGCATGTGTTCTAGTTGGTTTGTCGCTGCTATTTTGGGTTACACACACATTTTGTCTGAGGTTGTTGTGATTTCCTGCTTTTATCTGGGGGCTATAGGAATAGTGCTCTATGTGGTTCAAACACTCAGAGCAGTATCTTGATTGTACATAACTTGTCAACATGCAGCTTTTAAGAAGTGGATTTACTTGAAAACAATATCCTCTGCTCTGGCTACTTTATCTTACTTTCTAAATCTGAAATTTATCTCAAAACCACTTTTAAAGAAAAAAAAACATTAAACAGAATTTGGCATGCTGGAATAATGTTCAAATTATATTTTTCAGATATTAGCACTTAGAAAATGTTTTGTCTGTAAAGATGGGGCTCATGATCCAGGATAGTATTTTGTGAGGACCTGCCACTCAATTCTGACCTGAAAATTTGCAGCACTTCGATCATAACTACATTTAAGTAAAAGATAGACGCTCTCCATTACATAATAGGAATGAGTAATGGTTAAATAAATGCTGAACACTTTTGGCTTACAAAGCAGAAATTCCTGCACATAAACTTTACAAATTATGCAGCTCACGGTACGTTTCACAGTAAGGTTTTTAGAGCCATTTCATCAATTTTGAGGATTTGGTGTAAATAGTCGAAGTGATTGTGAGATATTCTTTATTGTGAAAATAACAATAGACTTCAATGGTGGTCACTATTTGTTCGAACACTAACTGCTACTTGATTATATGCAGAAATTCTTGCCTAAAAATTCCTAATATTGACTGCCCTCTTTAATGTACTTCAGAATTAGTTCAAGTACTTTGTTTCACCCTTGGCACAGAACATTATGCTGTGTAGTAATTAAAAATTAATGCATTTCTCTCATTGTTATCCCTTAACTACAGGGGGATTACATTGGTTCTGTTTTGTTACAGAATCTTAAGATGTGCATATATGACTGCTTAGAATGTACTTACTTGGATGAAACGTTTTATGTCTGTATGAAGCCATTTATTTATCACTAGGACCAAGTGACTGTTGCCTTCTGGCACCTCAATATCCTGCAAAAAAGACAGGAGCTATTGGCTAACTCAGTAGACTGTAGAGAAAAGCTATTATTTTTTGTGTGTGTGTTTTATCTTCAAATAATTGGATTTGCCACATGAATTTAGAATCTGCTGTAAACCACACATTAACTTGAGTTGTTTTTCTGCATTTAAAATAACTTAACCAAAGTGATGATGGAGAGGATTTGGCATAGCTGCTGTCGGTAACTATTTGCCGCCATAGCTGAAGGGTGCCTGGAGGCAAGAATCTTTTCATTCCGCACCTAAAAGAAAACACTTCAAAGGTGCCTAATTGTAGACACAATGGGGTAAAGTTTCTCGAGTCTGTGCTGGCGATGAGATACCTTACCTGTTGCCGGTGGGTATCAGAAAATCACCAGCACATTAGTTGTACACTTTCCCCCCACAGAATTCAGTGGATGGATAAGCAGGGTGTTGCAATTTTCCGATAAACACTTGTGGCGGGCAAGGTACCCCACTGCCGGCCCAAACTCAGAGAATTTAACCAAACGGGTTGCCCCTGTGCTGATTACCTTATTTATTTTCTTTCTTTATGCACCAAGTATGTCAGAATATATCCTTTCAAATACCCGCTGAGCTTTGAGGTGTAAATATTACCATTTTTATGTTTTCTGAAGAAGCCGTGACAGTGTAACAGGCCTGTGTTGGAATTGTATGACCCATCCCTATGCAATAAAAATAAGTTAATTTGAACTAAAATCTGATGCACCTTGCAGTTTGATGCAGTATAATTTTACTGACCTATTCTGTATATATAGCATTAATTACAGTTCTTTTTATATTAAGCTTTCTTTAAGAAAAAAAATCACATGAATGTTCTCTCTTTATTTTTTAATGCTTTTAATTTGCTCAGTAGCTGTGCCAATCGGTTCTGTTTATTTTCGGTGATAATGCATGTGTCTTTTTGCGCTGCGTACTCCCTATTCCCGAGTGCTGCCCAGATGTGAACCTTCAGTAACTCAGTGATGGCTTTACCTTTTTTCCTTGGTTATAATCAGTTCAACTTTTTTTTTAAATTGTTTAAACCTAATTATAAATTTGAGTCCAGGAAAGGCAATATTTTGCATCAGGGATCTCAACACACTGTAAAACAATGACATTGTGATTGGTGAAGCTGCTTACAGTTAAGGTTTTTTTTGGTGAACCAGTTTAAATTGAGCAACTAACTTGCTTAGCTCTAGTCCCAAGGGGCATTTTTTATGACTCTCTTGCTTTTAAGTGCCATTGCAGTCAGTTTCTTTTAAGATGGACTTCACATTGCCAACTTTGTTCAACAGCGTAAAGCTATCATTGTAAAGGCTATTTTAAAGGTACCAATTCCAATTGATTTTGAAAGGCAGGATCTAGGAATGTTTTTTTTTCCTCACTACCAGTTACCTACAGATCATGGCATGTTGGTAACTAGTTATTAAATGTTGCAAATTGTGAAAAGCTCAGTTTGAGTAATTGAAATCTAAATATGGGTTAACCCCAAGCAGAGGGTTGTGTTAGAGTAAATAAACTTAATGTAGAAAATCATGACACAAAATGAAAAATGTAGCCATTATGTAAAAAATACTTTGCAGTTTGAGAAATGTGAGCTGCCATATCTACAGAGTTACAGTGAGTAATGTTGGCCGTTCATCTGTACCATTTTTCACCATCCAGAAGCACTTGCAAATTTGTAAATATATTTAACAAAGTAACGAGATATTAATCTTCATTAGGATGCTGCTGTGTATTGAGGTATATGGAAAGTTATATCTCTAATGACTTTTGGAGTTTAATTTGGTGATGTAGTCAAGGCATTAGAATTAATTCAGTATTGATATCCAGTATCTTACGAATAATAATTTGAGCTAGGTTGGTATAACATGGCTATAGGAGCCTGTATTCTGTTTCTTTTAAGTCCTAAGCGTGTGCAAACACTTTGGAATGTGTCCCCCTATTGACCCTGATACTTCTCTTTTGGTCAGTTGGAGGTTCACTTACAGTAGTCCTGGTAGTAGTTTGGCACAGTTCAACTCCAAAGGGACCGCACAGTGCAGTCTGTTAACCAATCCCTCTACAACTTAGAAAAGGACATTTCTGCAAAAACAGCTAAAGAATTGTCACTGTTTCTGTGTTATTTAATAGCTGCTCTGCTGATACCTTACGCTATGTAGAAAGTTTTGTCTGTATTGTTTTATCACTTTTTACAGTACAGTAATTCTTCAAAATGGAGTATCTACCTTTTTTCCTATTGAGAAATTATATCACTGTCATTCCAGTACGTCAATGTGTCAATGTCATTCTGGAGAAATAAATGGTAAAACTCAGCTTGGCTATCTTGTTCTGTCTTTGAACTTGAGTGTTGCAAATTCTTACTCGCATCTCACCAGAACAATATGACTCCATCAATACAAATATACGTACACCTGTCTTCAATATAATCATTTAATGGTCCCAGTAGCTGACCTAATTAGGAATTGCCTGTCACTACTATTTGCAAGTTGGGGTACAGTACTGGAGTTCCTTTATCAGATGTTAGTGTCTTGAAATTCATTTTTTTTCAATATTATAAAGAAGGAAATGTCTGTGCCTTTTCTCTTTTTTTAATCTTGTGTAGAGGTAAGCAAGTCTTTACCCAAACCAATGCTTAGTGGAGTGTTTTATACATTGTTTAAACGAGTGTCTAAAAATTCCTGTGGTGTCTTCTGTTTAAAGACATCATTTGAAGCTGACCAGATTGATGTTAATGTGCTTCATGTTTGACTGCATTTGAACTCTTAGTAAACAAAGCCACTATTGATTTGGCACAAAAAAGTGGTTATGGTACTGGACTAGCAATACAAAGCTTGTGAGTTTGATTCCAAACATGGCAAGTTGTAAAATTGAATTCAATATTTAAAAAAAATTATCATGAAAGTTGCCAGATTGTCATCATAACCCACTGGTTCACATTTCCTTCAGGGAAAGGAACCTGGCACCTCTATCCAGTCTGGCCTACGTGGGACTCCAGTGCCACACTACGTGGTTGACTAATATAGGAAGAAAAGAACAAACTTGTATTTATATAGCACCTTTCACAACTTCAGGACGGCCCAAAACATTTTACACTAATGAAGTACTTTTGAAGTGTAGTCACTGTTGAAATGTAGGGAACACGGCAGCCAATTTGCACACTGCACGGTCCCACAAACAGCTACTTTAGATAAACTTTTTCTTGGAATGATCACTGACTTTAAGCTGCGCAAATTGCCATTCCTTCTGGACCTATATGATCTGTGATGCTAAATACAAGCAGAAGACTTAGCCAGCCAACCCATAGAGCAATTCAGTTACATATTTTGAAAGTCTAGATAGTGCTTCAAACCCATTGTCAATATTTTTGGACCTTCCATGTTAAACATTTTGAAAAAAATCCCTCCAAAATGAAATATTTAGTTGACATCAGTATTTGCTGTAGTACAGAGAGGGAACAAGCTTTTGACGCACTCAACTGCTATACAACCAATTAACCTGTATGCGTGAAATGCTGCTATTGAATAGAAATATTTAACACATTTTTATAATGGCTCCTGAACGTGACAATAATTCATGCAAGAAATACTTAAGTATTTTCATGACTGTTAAAATGTAGAGGTTCTTAATTTTCAGTCCCTCAACATCAGTTCATAGAAAAATGTCATTGTGACCAAGCTGCCTTCTAGTTTGAGTGGTTATTTTACGGTGAACTTTGGCAGGCTCAACCTAGTTCCTCATCAGACTGAGTCCACAGCTTTAACTGCCTAATAATTCAGCATCTATTGATACTTAAATTGACAATATGACTCGGAGACCATGGAAATAGCTGATGGCGATTTGGAAATGGCACACTGTTCCAATTACAGATGGACTTGAGGCTACAGTTAAAAACCATGTTGGGTCAGATTAGAATTTGTGTCTGGCCATGCTACCTGATCTGACCATTACGGTGATCAAATGCAAAAGCATTCAATTCCCCTGCCTTGATATCCTTAATAAAATAATATACTATCAAAAATTAGTCTCCCAGATTGAGTTTATCTACCCAACATCACCAAAAGGTGCATTTAATCTCAATAACAGCAACTTGCATTTATAAAGCGCTTTGAATATGATAAAATGTCCCAAGGTACTTCAGAGGAGCGATTATCAAACAAAGTTTGACCCCGAGCCACATATCAGGACAGATGCCTAAAAACTTGGTCAAAGAGGGAGATTTAAAGTAGGGGAGAGAGGGGTAGAGGGGTTTAGGGAGGGAATTCCAGAGCTTGGGGCCAAGGCAGCTGAAGGCACGGCCGCCAAAGGTGGAGTGCATCCCCAATTTTAATCGGAAAAGGCCAGAATTGGAGGAGCGCAGGGATCTCGGAGGATTGTAGAGCTGGAGGAAGTTACAGAGATAAGGGCGAGGCCACGGTGGGATTTGAAAACATGGATGAGAATTTTAAAATCGAGGCGTTGCTGGACTGGGAGCCAATGCAGGTCAGCGAGCACAGGGGTGATGGTTGAACGGGACTTAGTGCGAGTTAGGATGCAGACAGCAGAGTTTTGGATGAATGGTGGACAATTGAACAACTAATGGGAGGAGGAGGCTCCACTAACATCCCCATCCTCAATGATGGCGGAGCCTAGCATGTGAGTACAAAAGACAAGGCTGAAATATTTGCAACCATCTTCAGCCAGAAGTGCCAAGTGGATGATCCATCTCTGCCTCCTCCCGATATCCCCACCATCGCAGAAGCCAGTCTTCAGCCAATTCGATTCACTCCACGTGATATCAAGAAACGGCTGAGTGCAGTGGATACTGCAAAGGCTAAGGGCCCCGACAACATCCTGGCTGTAGTCCTGAAGACTTCTGCTCCAGAACTAGCTGCACCTCTCACCAAGCTGTTCCAGTACAGCTACAACACTGGCATCTACCCGGCAAAGTGGAAAATTGCCCAGGTACATCCTGTACACACAAAGCAGGATGAATGCAATCCGGCCAATTACCGTCCCACCAGTCTACTCTCAATCATCATCAAAGTGATGGAAGGTGTCGACGGTGCTATCAAATGGCACTTACCAATAACCGGCTCACCCATGCGCAGTTTGGGTTTTGCCAGGACCCACAGCTCCAGACCTCATTACAGCCTTGGTCCAAACATGGATAAAAGAGCTGAATTGCAGATGTGAGGTGGGAGTGACTGCCCTTGTGAAGGCAGCATTTGACCAAATGTGGCATTAAGGACCCCTAGTAAAATTGAAGTCAATGGGAATTGGGGAAAACTCTCCAGTGGCTGAAGTCATATGTAGCACAAAGGAAGATGGTAGTGGTTATTGGAGGCCAATCATCTCAGTCCCAGGACATTGGTGCAGGAGTTCCTCAGGGCAGTGTCCTAGGCCCAAACATCTTCAGCTGCTTCATCAATGACCTTACTTCCATCATAAGGTCAGAAGTGGGGATGTTCGCTGATGATTGACAGTGTACAGTTCCATTCACAACCCCTCAGATAATGAAGCAGTCCGTACCCGCATGCAGCAAGACCTGGACAACATCCAGGATTGGGCTGATAAGTGGCAAGTAACATCTGTGCCAGATAAGTGCCAGGCAATGACCATCTCTAACAAGAGAGTCAAACCACCTCCCCTTGACATTCAACGGCATTACCATTGCCGAATCCCCCATCAACGTCCTGGGGGTCACCATTGACCAGAAACTTAACTGGACCAGCCATATAAATACTGAGGCTACAAGAGCAGGTCAGAGGCTGGGTATTCTGCGGCAAGTGACTCACCTCCTGACTCCCCAAAGCCTTACCACCATCTACAAGGCACAAGTCAGGAGTGTGATGGAATACTCTCCACTTGCCTGGATGAGTGCAGCTCCAACAACACTCAAGAAGCTCGACTGCATCCAAGACAAAGCAGCCCGCTTGATTGGCACCCATCCATCACATTAAACATTCACTCCCTCCACCACCGGTGCACAGCGGCTGCAGTGTGTACCATCCACAGGATGCACTCCAGCAACTCGCCAAGGCTTCTTCGACAGCATCTCCCAAACCCGCGACCTCTACCTCCTAGAAGGACAAGGGCAGCAGGTGCATGGGAACAACACCACCTGCACGTTCCCCTCCAAGTCACACACCATCCCGACGTGGAAATATATCGCCGTTCCTTCATCGTCGCTGGGTCAAAATCCTGGAACTCCCTACCTAGCAGCACTGTGGGAGAACCTTCACCACACGGACTACAGCGGTTCAAGAAGGGGCTCACCACCACCTTCTCGAGGGCAATTAGGGATGGGCAATAAATGCCGGCCTCGCCAGCGACACTCATCCCATGAATGAATTTTAAAAAACTCAAGCTTACGGAGGGTACAAGGTGGGAGGCCAGCCAGGAGAGCGTTGGAATAGTCAAGTCTGGAGTCATTGGAGTAACTCACGGGAAGGATGCCTGAACATAAGTTTAGTTAGTATTTTCAATTTCTAGACTTTGTAAACAGATTTCCAAAGAGTAGAATGGACCCTTTCTCACTAAATGCTGCCACTGTGTTCTTGAAATGGAATGTCTCGATGCTGTAAATTTGCAGTTTCGTCAATTAAAGGTAATATGCTATGAATTACAACTCAACTGACGTCCAGGATAAAGTGGCTAAGTGACCATTGCTTTAGAAAATATGTTTGCTCATTGACAAGTAGATTGCTTTCACTGCTTGGTGTAGGGAATAGTGAATACATCTTCAGTTCTGAACATATGGCTAACTGGGAAAAAATGAAGGTAATTTCAACTCTGCTTAACACTATACTGTTTGTAGAGATGAGAAGAGTGAGAGTTTATCCTAGCCTTCCTGTGAAATGCACTAAAACCCTAAGGCACATTTCTTCTGAGTACTGATACCCGAGCCATAACTTCAGGCCTGACATTCAATTCAACCACAGTATATACGGTAAGACTAAAAAAAAATACATTAGCGTTCACTTTGAGAACTATCTAGATTAGGAATTTTTCCATGTGTGACGTGTTTTTACACATGGCTGTTGGATCAGCTGCTGTGAATAAGCTGGGTAAAAGCTATTGATTCGAACTGCACCACATCCTTCTGATTCTACAAATGTTGAAATCCTGTTCGAGCACTTTTGTTTCCATTAGCAAGAAGGCTGGCTGAGCAAACTGTATCTTCCAGATCAATGCTGCTCTGTGGCCAATAGACAAAGAAGTGCGATTGCTGGTACTCAAAAAGGAATTAAAAAATGGCTCAGTCCAATGCTGGCCAATTAGCCGTTGCTTATTTTGAGCAGCACCCTTCCAATTGCCAGCAATACTTTCTTGCCAAGGTTCAGCCGCCCATGTCTTGGTCACCCTCAATTCTATTTTGATCATCCTTTTGTTGATCCCAGTCTTTGCGTTGACAAGACCCTTATAGCTGGCAGAGAGAGGAGATGTTCATCCATCAATCTGAGTTAGACTCGGAGCTCAGATCATAAAGGTGAAAGGACAATGTGTTGAACCATTAGATCTCAGTCCACTGAAATGAATGAGAGGCTGCCCTAAAGATTTTGAACTTGGGACAGTCTCCATCACACTGGGACATGTGGTCACCTTGCATTAACTTGGTCAGTCTCCATCACACTGGGACATGTGGTCACCTTGCATTAACTTGGACAATCTCCATCACACTGGGACATGTGGTCACCTTGCATTAACTTGGACAATCTCCATCACACTGGGACATGTGGTCACCTTGCATTAACTTGGGACAGTCTCCATCACACTGGGACATGTGGTCACCTTGCACTAACTTGGACAATCTCCATCACACTGGGACATGTGGCCACCTTGCATTAACTTGGACAATCTCCATCACACTGGGACATGTGGTCACCTTGCATTAACTTGGGACAGTCTCCATCACACTGGGACATGTGGTCACCTTGCACTAACTTGGACAATCTCCATCACACTGGGACATGTGGCCACCTTGCATTAACTTGGACAATCTCCATCACACTGGGACATGTGGTCACCTTGCACTAACTTGGGACAGTCTCCATCACACTGGGACATGTGGTCACCTTGCACTAACTTGGGACAGTCTCCATCACACTGGGACATGTGGTCACCTTGCATTAACTTGGGACAGTCTCCATCACACTGGGACATGTGGTCACCTTGCACTAACTTGGACAATCTCCATCACACTGGGACATGTGGTCACCTTGCACTAACTTGGGACAGTCTCCATCACACTGGGACATGTGGTCACCTTGCACTAACTTGGGACAGTCTCCATCACACTGGGACATGTGGTCACCTTGCATTAACTTGGGACAGTCTCCATCACACTGGGACATGTGGTCACCTTGCACTAACTTGGACAATCTCCATCACACTGGGACATGTGGCCACCTTGCATTAACTTGGGACAGTCTCCATCACACTGGGACATGTGGTCACCTTGCATTAACTTGGACAGTCTCCATCACACTGGGACATGTGGCCACCTTGCATTAACTTGGGACAGTCTCCATCACACTGGGACATGTGGTCACCTTGCACTAACTTGGACAATCTCCATCACACTGGGACATGTGGTCACCTTGCACTAACTTGGACAATCTCCATCACACTGGGACATGTGGTCACCTTGCATTAACTTGGTCAGTCTCCATCTCACTCCATCCATGAGTCTCCACCTTGCATTACTTGGCAACTTTACTTAATTTTCAGTTAAAAGAAGAAAAGATATTTAATCTGGGGACACTAGTAATACCTTTCCTAACTTAAAAAAATGATTAGCTGTTTTCTTATTAACTGACCTACTCTGACTGTCTTGGTGCAAAATTAAGGACTTCCTCAGCATAGTTATATTGAGTGACCACTAAACTGGATGTGATAGCGGTCCTCTGTCATTTTGTAACTGGAAAACAATTGTCTGGTCTTCTCAATGCTCTTTGAATTCAATTAGCATCTTCTGTGAATAGCACTCTTAACTTAAACACATTGTTTTATTTGTTTCAGCAATTGGTCCCATGTGATATGGCAACATTTGGTTGACTAACAAACAGAAATATTTTTTCTACTAATTTATATAGAATAACATGCAAGGCTGCAGCACACTTTGGCATTAAATTGATATAAAACACAACAGTATAAGTAGTTTATTGATGTTACTTCCAACACCAAAATGTACTGCTATTTGTAAAGAATGTTATAGAAAAATAGGGGAAGAGTCCCACTATTCGAAATTGATAAAGATCGCATTTATGATTTCACTATAAATAGAAAACAGCTGAGTCCTCTTTCTTCCCCATAGTTGTTTTATATTTTCCATTTTCAATTTTCCTTTTATACCACAGGAAATGTCATCATGCAGTCGGACGGTTGGTTCTTGGTTGATACTTTTTTAAAGATTTTACACAGATACCATGGTCTGTACCAAAGACCACACCCAGCCTTCACACTGCAAATCAGAGCGTACCTTTATAAGCCCAATATTGGAGTAATGGTGTGAGCCCAATATTGAGCAATGTAGTGAGCCCAATATTGAGCAATGTAGTGAGCCCAGGGGTCGAACCGAAACAGCTGACTGGCCCCCTTGTGATTTCCTAGATTTCAGAAAATGGTTGAATAAGTGCTCTACTATGCTATTATTTGGACTATAAACTACAAAACCTTTTTTCATAATAGATACGCAGTAGCAAAGACAATACAGTAGATCCAAATGAGTAAACAGAACATATCCCTCATTTAATATAGAAATAAACAATAATGATCTTGTGCTAATAATCTTAGAAAAAGTTGAGCCTGAGATAAGGTTCCTTATCAATAACTTCACATGGATTCATTGCCTGATTCCCACACAGCTTCCTGCCTCTCTCTCGACTTCAAGAACTAGGAACATGCTCCCTGAGATAGACCCCATGTAACCTTTGACCAGGCACAAAGGAAATCAAATTGCATCAGGCTGTCAAACATCTGCAGTGTTTGAAACGCAGGAAATTCTTGCTGGCCTGGGGCCCAGAACTCCTGGTGAGGCAAGAAATTCAAACCGAATAGCCTGGTTCCCTCCTGAGATCAAATTAAAACTGTTGCTAGCACTTTGGATGGATTGTTAACCATCTTACCAGCTTACACTTAGAACAAATCCAGTAACTATCAAGCAGTGTTTTGAGAGCGAACAACCCCAATGCCTTCACCGTTAAAATAACAACACGTTAAAAGCCCCCTTGTCTCACTGCAGTAATATGTAGACACGTCTTTGGTGGAATGCAATTTTTAAAGTGACTGCCAGCTTCCAATGAGTAGATATTACAATATAAAGACTTACATCACAACAATGATTACACTTCAAAAGTACTTAATTGGCTATAAAGCGCTTTTGGACATCCTGAGGTCATGAAAGGTGCTAAAGAAATACAAGTCCCTTGTACAAGTGATTAGGAATGTGACTGAAACTCACTATTCATAATAGATATGTACCATGTGATTTGGCTAGAAGCATTCGCATGATGTTTTATTGGCTGATCCAAGAGAATAAAATACACAGTGTAATCAATTTAATTGTAGAATTATGTTTGAAAATTGTAATGTGGCTATGTCATCATGCATTTCTCTGTATTTATCTTTCCAGCTATTAGATGCCTATGGATCTGTTTCAATGAAATCCCTTTTCGCAGAACATTCAACTTTCCAATTCAGTTTAATTTGGCAAACTTGAACATGTTTCTATACTATTGTTCAGTTCATTTAAAAATATTAAGAACAGCAAGGATCAGATGACTGGTTCCCAAGGGGCTCGACTGGTCACTGCAGCCCAATTAGAGCCATTACCATTGACAGCTACTCCCTGTTTCCCATTTATTTAGCCAATTAATAATCCAATTTACAACTTCATTGTGGATCCCATGAGTTTTCAATTTAGACATAAGTCTGAAAGCCAAGAGACACAACATGCAGCACCTTCTGTTCATCAACAGTCTTTAAACATCTCCTCAGAGAATACTAGTAAATTTGTTAGAGCCTGCCTTTCATAAACATGTGGCAGTTTGAATTTATAGGCCCTTATTCCTGCTACATGTTCTTGAATTTCTGCTTTTAATGCACTTATGGATAGAGTCATAGAGTTATACAGCACGGATAGAGGCCCTTCGGCCCATCGTGTCCGCGCCGGCCATCAAGCCCTGTCTACTCTAATCCCATATTCCAGCATTTGGTCCGTAGCCTTGTATGCTATGGCATTTCAAGTGCTCATCCAAATGCTTCTTGAATGTTGTGAGGGTTCCCGCCTCCACAACCCTTTCAGGCAGTGAGTTCCAGACTCCAACCACCCTCTGGGTGAAAAAGTTCTTTCTCAAATCCCCTCTAAACCTCCCGCCTTTTACCTTGAATCTATGCCCCCTTGTTATAGAACCCTCAACGAAGGGATATGAAGCTAATGAGCCTATTCCGGGAGTGCTCCCAGCCTTCAGCCGATGGTGTACAAGGGTGAGCTGCTGCTGATGTTCCTAATGATAGTTTCCTTGTTTGGCACTTCCATAGTGGCACATGGAGATGAGGAATTCAGCAAGCTGGGGAATCCTTCCATAGCACAGCATGTTGATGTTCCAATGCTTGTGCTACTTTGCCATCCTTGGTTCTAAAATTTTTATATAAACTTTTCTGTTTTTCTATGGCGGTGTCTTTAAGTTGAGTCATTTTTAAAATGTATTTGCTTTCACTGAAGCAGAGATGCACCCATATCATAACTCGACTGTTCCATGCTTTCACTGGCCACTTCCAGAATGTGAAGTCTTAACTGCTCCAAGCAGGCAAATGAGAAACTAAAGTGCTGAATCATCTATGGACAGAGTAGTCATGTTCGCTGCACAAACTTCCGCACAATAGGAGTGAGGTTCTGAAGTGGGATATGCAGGCTAAAAGAGAAGAACTTGTTGAGCAGGTAAGGAGACCATCATTGTAGATCTAAAGACAAACTGAATTGGCAGGCTTGGTGCTGTCTTTTGACCATGTGAGCCTGATATTGTTACCAGACTCAGCTCTTGCCCAAGGCCTTGGCAACACCAGATTTCAAGGCAATTATAATAGTGTGTGCCTCTGGAACAAAGTTAATCCTTCCTAATGTTGTTTAAGCCTTCCTCATAGGTTGTTTTGACTAGGGCGTTTGTCAGAAAGATGTCTGCTGACGTATGTATCTCCAAACCTAACATAGGAATTTTATCCACCCTCAGAATTGATGCTTATGGACAAGTCAATGCGTAGAGCTTTGGTTGATGCTTCTGTTTGTTGCCTGCATTGAAGTGATTTGAACAGATGCTCCTTTTGGGGGTCACCAAACTGGGATATTAGACAAGCTTTGGACTCAAAAAATTGAGAAGGTGAGCTTCAAACCATTATCTGCACTATTTTCTATTCAGATTGGGCAACTGTTAGATCTCATCCAAAAGGTATCTAAAAATGTGTTGGAATTTAATCTTTTCTAAGAGATAATGTGCTGCAAGCCTGTCTGGCATCAGCCCTCAAAAGTCTAAAGCAGTTTTCGCTGTGTCGACATCAATGGAGCCTTTTAATATTAAACCACAGAATCAAGGATGCACATAATTAATTATTCATTTATTATGATAGTACAACATTAAAGACCCATTTCCAGGCAATGACTTAGCAAATGAGCCATGGAATATATTTTGCTGTGCTATTAGCCAGCAGATTAAGAATGAAGAAAAGTCAAAATCTCAAGTTTTTTTTTTAGAATTATTCTGTAAGGAAACCACTTGGAATAATGTCCAGAGCTTCACTAACCATTTTGTTTAAACTTATCTTTTGTAGCATATGTCTTTAAGGCTGGTCTTAAGATAAAATCATGACCCTCCTATCTCTGATATAGGAACAGGAGTAGGCCATTCAGCCCCTCGAGCCTGCTCTGCCGATCAATTAACCATGGCTGATCTGTACCTCAACCCTATTTTACCTGCCATTGCTCCATATCCCTTGATATCCTTGCCGAACAAGAATCTTATCGATCTCAGTTTTGCAAATTTCAATTGATTTTTGGAGGATTGAGTTCCATATTTCCACTGCCCTTTGTGTGAAAAAGTGCTTCTTGCTAAATGACCCAGCTCTGATATTAAGATTATGGCCTTTTGTTCTGTATTTCCCCACCAGAAGAAATAGTTGATCTGTATTCACCCTATCAAATCCCTTTATCATTTTAAACACGTCAATTAGATCACCACTCACAATCTTCTAAACTCAAAGGCATACAAGCCAAGTTCATGCAACATGTCCTCATAATTTAACCCTTTGAGCCCTGGTATCATTCAGTGAATCTGCACTGTGCTCCTTCCAAGGCCAATATATCTTTCCTGACCAAAACTAAATGCAGTACCCCAGGTGTGGTCTGATCCAGGAGCTGTACAACTGACACATCCCTTCCTCGCTTTTGAATTCCAACTCCCTTTAAATAAAGGCCAACATTTTATTCGCCTTTTAGAGATTTGTGTACATGGACACTCAAATCCCTTTGCTCCTCCACTGTTGCTAATCTCTCACTATTAGGAAAATATTCCTTGGATCCAAAGTGGATGACCTCACATTTCCCCACATTGATCTCCATCTGCCATAACTTTGCCCTCTCAGTTAGTCAATGTCCCTTTGAATGGGAAGACCCTAGGCAAGACAGAGGGTCAGAGGGATCTTGGTGTGCAAGTTCACAGATCCCTGAAGGCGGCGGAACAGGTAGATAAGGTGGTAAAGAAGGCATATGGGATACTTGCCTTTATTAGCCGAGGCATAGAATATAAGAGCAAGGAGGTTATGATGGAGCTGTATAAAACACTGGTTAGGCCACAGCTGGAGTACTGTGTGCAGTTCTGGTCGCCGCACTACAGGAAGGATGTGATCGCTTTGGAGAGGGTGCAGAGGAGATTCACCAGGATGTTACCAGGGCTGGAGCGCTTCAGCTATGAAGAGAGACTGGGAAGATTGGGTTTGTTTTCCTTGGAGCAGAGGAGGCTGAGGGGGGACATGATTGAGGTGTACAAAATATGAGGGGCATAGATAGGATGGATACTAAGGAGCTTTTTCCCTTCGTTGAGGGTTCTATAACAAGGGGGCATAGATTCAAGGTAAAAGGCGGGAGGTTTAGAGGGGATTTGAGAAAGAACTTTTTCACCCAGAGGGTGGTTGGAGTCTGGAACTCACTGCCTGAGAGGGTTGTGGAGGCAGGAACCCTCACAACATTCAAGAAGCATTTGGATGAGCACTTGAAATGCCATAGCATACAAGGCTACGGACCAAATGCTGGAATATGGGATTAGATTAGACTGGGCTTGATGGCCGGCACGGACACGATGGGCCGAAGGGCCTCTATCCGTGCTGTATAACTCTATGACTCTATGACTAACTTCCTGCTCCCATCCACACAACTTACTATGCCTCCTAACTTAGTGTTATCTGCAAACTTGGATATACAACTCTCTATTCCTTCATCCAAGTCGCTAATATATACGGTGAAAAGCTGAGGTCCTGGCACAGACACCTGGGGAACCATTTGTCACATCCCACCAATCAGAGAACAGAGGCTGACACTTCAGTGCAATACTAAGGGAGCGCTGAATTGTTGGAGTTTCTGTGCTTCAGAAGAGATTTTAAACTGAGCCCTGCTTGCCTGTTGAGATGAATGTAAAACATCCCATGGTACTATTGGAAGAAGGGGGAGTTCGAGTGTCCTTGCGAATATTTATCCATTGACTCAACACCACCAAAACAGATCAGCTGGTCATTCCATCTTGCTTGCTGTGTGTGGGATCTTGCTGTGTACAAATTGCATTGTGTTTGTCCACTTAGCAACAGTGACTACATTGGCTGTGAAGCGACTTGGAATATTCTGAGGATGTAAATGGTGTTATGCCGAACAGATTTCTTGTAAGTAGCTATAAGAAACCTATAAAAGAGACTATCAAGTCTCTGGGTATAAGATTTCCAAGCTTTAAACCCAAATTGTTCTCTGAAACATATATGAACTGATGATGATATTTAGAATTTGTTTGAAAAAGACACACAAATTAGTTGCAGCTTAGATATGGTGTCAACTGTTGCAACATACAACCCCTGTGGAAAACTTTGGAATGTATCACATTTAATGTATTACATATTGCGTGTTGTGTGGCACTACCACCGTGCTAAATGGGATAGATTCAGAACAGATCTAGCAGCTCAAAACTGGGCATCAATGAGATGCTGTGGGCCATCAGCAGCAGCATAATTGAATTCCAGCACAATCTGTAACCTCATGGCCCGGCATATTCCTCACTCTACCATTACCAACAATCCAAGGGATCAACCCTGGTTCAATGAGGAGAGTAGAAGAGCATGCCAGGAGCAGCACCAGGCATACCTAAAAATGAGGTGCCAACCTGGTGAAGCTACAACACAGGACTACATTCATGCTAAACAGCGGAAGCAGCATGCTATAGAAAGAGCTAAGCGATCCCACAACCAACGGATCAGATCAAAGCTCTGCAGTCCTGCCGCATCCAGTCGTGAATGGTAGTGGACAATTAAACAAGTAACGAGCGGGATGAGGAGGCTCCATGAACATCCCCATCCTCAATGATGGCGGAGCCCAGCACATGAGTACAAAAGACAAGGCTGAAGCATTTGCAACCATCTTCAGCCAGAAATGCCGAGTGGATGATCCATCTCGGCCTCCTCCCGATATCCCCACCATCACAGAAGCCAGTCTTCATCCAATTCGATTCACTCCACGTGATATCAAGGAACGGCTGAGTGCACTAGATACAGCAAAGGCTATGGGCCCCAACAACATCCCGGCTGTAGTGCTGAAGACTTGTGCTCCAGAACTAGCCGCGCCTCTAGCCAAGCTGTTCCAGTACAGCTACAACACTGGCATCTACCTGACAATGTGGAAAATTGCCCAGGTATGTCCTGTCCACAAAAATCAGGACAAATCCAATCCAGCCAATCACCGCCCCATCAGTCTACTCTCAATCGTCAGCAAAGTGATGGAAGGTGCCGTCGACAGTGCTATCAAGCGACACTTACTCACCAATAACCTGCTCAGTTTGGGTTCCGCCAGGACCACTCGGCTCCAGACCTCATTACAGCCTTGGTCCAAACATGGACAAAAGAGCTGAATTCCAGAGGTGAGGTGAGAGAGACTGCCCTTGATATCAAGGCAGCATTTGACCGAGTGTGGCACCAAGGAGCCCTAGTAAAATTGAAGTCAGTGAAAATCGGGGAAAACTCTCCAGTTGCTGGAGTCATACCTAGCACAAAGGAAGATGGTAGTGGTTGCTGGAGGCCAATCATCTCTGCCCCAGGACATCGCTGCAGGAGTTCCTCAAGGCAGTGTCCTAGGCCCAACCATCTTCAGCTGCTTCATCAATGACCTTCCCTCCATCATAAGGTCAGAAGTGGGGATGTTCGCTGATGATTGCACAGTGTTCAGTTCCATTCACAACCCCTCAGATAATGAAGCAGTCCATGCCCGCGTGCAGCAAGACCTGGACAACATCCAGGCTTGGGCTGATAAGTGGCAAATAACATCCGCGCCAGACAAGTGCCAGGCAATGGCCATCGCCAACAAGAGAGAGTCTAACCACCTCCCCTTGACATTCAACGGCATTACCAACGCCGAATCCCCACCATCAACATCCTGAGGGTCAACATTGACCAGAAACTTAACTGGACCAGCCACATAAATACTGTGGCTACAAGAGGAGGTCAGAGGCTGGGTGTTCTGCAACGAGTGACTTACCTCCAGTCTTCAAAGCCTTTCCACCATCTACAAGGCACAAGTCAGGAGTGTGATGGAATACTCTCCACTTGTCTGGATGAGTGCAGCTCCAATAACACTCAAGAAGCTCGACACCATCCAGGACAAAGCAGCCTGCTTGATTGGCACCCCATCCACCACCCTAAACATTTACTCCCTCCACCACCGGCGCACTGTGGCTGCAGTGTGTACCATCCACAGGATGCACTGCAGCAACTCGCCAAGGCTTCTTCGACAGCATCTCCCAAACCTGAGACCTCTACCACCTAGAAGGACAAGGGCAGCAGGCACACGGGAACAACACCACCTGCACATTCCCCTCCAAGTCACACACCATCCCGACTTGGAAATATATCGCCGTTCCTTCATCGTCGCTGGGTCAAAATCCTGGAACTCCCTACCTAACAGCACTGTGGGAGAACCTTCACCACACGGACTGCAGCGGTTCAAGAAGGCGGCTCACCACCACCTTCTGAAGGGCAATTAGGAATGGGCAATAAATGCCGGCCTCGCCATCGACGCCCACATCCCATGAATGAATAAAAAGAAAAAATATTCCCTGCCCCTGTTTGCCCTATTTTTATTTGCCAGTCCTAGGCCTAGAAATTCGATTGTACCTGAAAATGGGGTGTGCATACCACACGCACCAGTTCACGTAGGGGCAGGGACCATGTGAAATTCATGCTAGGACCTCATTGTCACAAGTCAGGCCTGCAGCCATCACTACTCATGGCGCTTATTGGCTGCATTCTTTTCGAGGGGGAGGCAGGAAATCGGGCATCTCTGACGCCACTTAAAGGCGACCTGCGTCTCTTAAAGGGGAGGCACACTGTTGCTGCAGACAGGAGCGAATGCTTGTGAAAACAGAAATGCCTGCAAGATATGTAGGACTGGCCCCCAGGTTCTCCCACACCGCTATGGAGGGGCGCTGGTCCAGGCGGTGGGTGGAGGAGGGAGATTCTGTTCCTCCCGGTCTCTCTGAGTTATCCAACAAGGTTTGCTTTGTTGTTATCACTGGACTCCACTGTGTTTTATCACTGGGACTCCACTCCGCAACAATAAAACACAACGCAGAGTAATAAAACATAGTGGAGTTCAGTCAGAAGTAAATCTTTGGAGAGGGAGCCAATCCAGTGATTCCCAACCCTGGAAACCCACTAATGGTGGGGTCTCTATATATGTAGGTACTGGTGCAAAACATATATAATAGGAAGACCGTACTGTGCAATAGAGGGTCTCTTTTCGGATGGTTTCAAATTTGGAACCAGTTCAAAGTTCCTCTCATTTCCAGTTAATCGGATAATAGGATTTTCTATTCAGAAATCATATGCAGTTACTATAGATTTTGGAAGAAATTATCACCACAAAAAATCAATCATGTCTTGAGATCGAGCTGTTCCTTCAAATGGTCCAACCTTGTACTGAGGGCCTTGGACCTTCGCTAAGGTTTCTCCAGATACATTTTTCTTAAAGGTTTATGGTTCCTCTTTTTTCCTCATACATCCCCCCACTCTTCGTCTACACATTCTTTATCCGAAAGGCACGCTGTTGACATTGGGTCAATCCTAGTTATGAATCAGCCGCACACATGTGGCGTCTGTTCAGCCGCCGTAGTTTGAAAGTGAAATTGACTAGTGGTAATTTTGGAACACATTTTAACCATCGGAAAACCTCCAAACAAAGCCAATAGTGTGAAAATGCCTGATAAATGCTAATAAGGGTGCTAAAGATACTAATAAACATGGTGTTTGATTGGTTATTATTCCTTTATAAAGCCAGCACAGATTTTCATTTCCTTTTACCTCTTGGGATGTTTTTACTACGTTAAAGGCGCAATATAAATGCAAGTTGTTGCTGTCCCTCCACTACAGTAAGATGCATTTAAGGGAAAGCTGGATAAACATATGAGGGAGAAAGGAATAGAAGGTTATGCTGACAGGGTTAGGTGAAGGGGGGTGGGAGGAGGCTCGTGTGGAGCACAAACACCAGCACAGACCAATTGGGCCGAATGGCCTGTTTCTGTGCTGTAAATTCTCTGTAATATGGGCTTCTCTGGTGTGGTAATGGTCCAAAGTCTTCCCATCTTAAACTTGCTGGTGCTAAATCGTGCCCAATACACACTTATAAGTTTGTCTGTGCACATGTGTTCATCATTAATAGCCTTAGCAAACAAATATTGTCTTTGCTAATGGCCATTTATCCATTTTTCATGCTTGGAGCAGCGCTAAACACCGCTTACCAGTCCGTTAGTACGTGGTACCAACATTGCACCATTTCTTAATCACAGCTACTTGTTGTTACAATTATACTGAACGGATGAAAATCTGGCCTTAAATGTGTATTTACCACAGGGAAATTTGGCCGGACAAACTGGGGATTATTTCCAAACTGATTTATTTGATATATCTTAAGATTCCTACATGATTTATTTCAGATGAGGAATGAATGAATCGCCATACATACATTTTGTGGGGAAAGAAACTGTCCGCCTGGGTGTTCCCAGGTGCAAACGAGTGCACAAGAATTTTGGGGTGAAAATGTCCTCTCCGCCAGGTCGATTATATACATGTTGTTTACTGGCTGCTTGTACTTCTGATCCTGAGCACTTTCTGTTCCATTTACTTGGCAAACACGAGAGTCCGGGGGGCACTCTTCCCTCACCTGGACCTTAGTGTTTCCTGCAGTTTCAGTCTCGCACACATCTGATAAATGATTCATTCCCCCACAGTGTCATTCGACCAAACTGCTTCTGTCTCGCAGCTGCTGGTTGTATCGAGTATCAGCACACGAAGCAACAAATGTTGGGAAATGGACAGACTACCTCAAGTAACCTCTTAACCATCTCTCTGCTGACACTGTTAAAATGCAGTTCAATTTGTTAAGTTTTCTGCACTCATTGTACAATTGTTGAAAATGTTCTCTCTGCTTATAACCAAAGCCTGTAGAATAGCAATTCAACAGGTAGCCAGGATGTAACTATGTCAGAGCAATCTAAATGCATTATTTTAACAGCCACTTAACCTTTTTAAATGGGTTGACAACTGCATTAAAATAATGCACAAAGGAATTTTATATACACTACCAGAAAAAAATTACATTGATTTTAAAGCACAGAAACAGGCCATTCGGCCCATCTGGTCTATGCCGGTGTTTATGCTTCACACGAGCCTCCTCCCACCCCTCTTCATCTAACCCTATCAGCATATCCTTCTATGCCATTCTCCCTCATGTGTTTATCTAGCTTCCCCTTCTATGCATCTACACTATTCACCTCAACTACCCCTTGTGGGAGTGAGTTCCACATTCTAACCACTCTCTGGGTAAAGAAGTTTCTCCTGAATTACTTATTGGATTTATCAGTGACTATCTTATATTTATGATCCCTATTTTTGGACTCCCCCACAAAAATAGAGAACGGCAGAAAAAATGCTGGATTAAATCCCCTAATTGGAATTGAGAGTAGACAGGATGAGGGATAGTCCAGAGGAGGAATTGTTCCACTCCAGTAAGTGTAGCTCCTGTCAGCTGACGGCCTCAGGGGTAGTTGCTGTGGAGAGGGGCAGTCACTGGAAGACTGCAACCTCCAGGTTGAAAGAGAACAGTGAAAGGACATCAAAGGTGATACAATGCAAATAAAGATGTTTTCTGCTTTAGAAAGCAATGAAACAATTATTCCTGTGTGTTCAGGCTTGAATGGGCCTGGCCTATACATTCTGCTCCATTTAAGATGGCAATTCCATTTAAATGTATGGATTTTTAATCTGTAAAATGTAACAAAATAAGATACAGATGAGGCAATTTCTCACAGGGGGTGATAGGAGGGAATAAAAAGTATATATTAACTGTCCAGACGCACACCATTTATTTTATCTGATATTCACACAAATGAATTCTTGTTTATTTTCTAAAATATTGTTTCCTTTTAAAAGTATGTCTCACTGTACAGACTCTTCAATCTAATGCAATCACTGTAACATAGAGGACATCCAGACAACCCGCTCCCTGGCTTCTCGCATTGCTGCTTTATAACTGGGAGGTGTGCAAGATCAGCTCAGGGTATTTCTTCTTTTGAATTTTCCTTTATTCTTCCCAATGTGCCTCTGCTCAGTATTTCCACCATGGCTTAGATTGGGAACTCACCTGGTAGGTAATGGGAGCTGTAAACTTGAATCCCATCACTCGATGGCCCAGTACACAGAAGAAAAAAAAAGAATTGCGTTTATATAGTGTCTTTCACAACCCCAAAGTGCTTTACAGCCAATGAAATATTTTTTGAAGTGTAGTCAGTGTTGTAATGAGGGAAACATGACAGCCAATTTGCGCACAGCAAGATCCCACAAACAGCAATGTGATAATGACCAGATCATCTGTCTTAGTGATGTTGGATGAGGGATAAATATTGGATGGGGTACAGGGAAGAACTCCCCTGCTCTTCTTCGAAATTGTGCCATGGGATCTTTTACATCCACCTGAGAGGGCCTCGGTTTAACGTCTCATCCGAAAGACGGCAACTCTGACAGTGCAGCGCTCCCTCAGTATTTAGTTCTGCGCTGAAGATTGGGAACTCACCTGGGAAGGTTATCGGAGCTGTGGACATAAATCCTCCCACTCGATGGCCCAGTACAGTGAAGCTCTCACACACTGTGCTGCCAGACTGCTCTCCATGTGTAATTCAGTATTGGTGGCTACTTAAGTTGGATAAGTGTTGCAGATTCAGTGCCATTATTGAAATACATGAAAAAGCATCCTGTTGACTGTACAACAGTAAGACTTATTTATTTTATTTTTCAATCTGTCTGCACTGTGCATACATAAGTAGAAGTGAATGATCCCATTAACTGTATAAATCCATCAGTGAAACACCTTACTGTTCACTGATACAAAAGTCTGCCCAATGCAAAAATCATCTGTCCTTTAAAGGTTTTTAAAATGGTTATAAATGGTTCTGTTATCGCAAACAAATATCAGTTTTTAATGCCCCTCTTTCAGGTCCCTTCTAGCATTTCCATGCACCATTCTTCAGCCAATTGAACAGCCTGGAAGGGAAGCAGCCTGTTCAGAGGCTTCTGTCAACGGTGCTCTGTAACAAACTGCCAGAGATGGTCTTGGATGGCTCGCTCTCCAATTTTCTCTGCTCGTGGGCAAGGGTAAAATGTCAGAGCTTTTTAAATGAAATATGTGCCTTGAGTTTCCAGCTTTCTTTTGTTAACTGCAGTTGCTGGTGGGTAATGAAACTCGATCAATAAGTCAGACTAAACGGTCAATAATAATGTTCTTTGTGGATAATATTTGTAATAATAACGCCACATTTTCCTCTGTGCCCTCTGATTATGGTGCACGAGGGGGTGGAGCAGGACTGCAAAATGAATGATCTAATTCAATGCTCGTTAATTAAGGCCATGTAACAGGAGCTCTGGTGCAGTATTACAGCTCATAGATAACTCTAAGTGTAGAGCCCGGATAAGTGCATTGAAAAATGTAGAAATCTGATATCCACTTTAGTGAAGTGCAGTCCATTAACGAGAGCAGCAATGTCAAGTATCTCATGGAAAATAAATCATGCTCAACTGCTATTTTTTTTTTTTAGGGAATTCATACTTAAATAAGTTTTGGAAACCTGAATATCACCCTCCTCCTCCCCCCGAGTGGTCCAAACATCGGAGGTGTTTGAGCATCCCAAGTAAATGTCCTAGTTCATGCGTATGTTTCCTTGTAGTTGTGGGGGATGGGAGGGTTAAGCACAGATCAGCCAGGGTTGTAATAAATAAGCAGGATCTTTCCAACCTTCTTTCCCCTTCAAACAAGTGGCGCGTGCCAGATTGACCAAGTGTCGGCATCCTGCCAGGGAATTGTGCATTGAGCGCGTTATTTTCACGTGGCAGTTGCGTGCCAGCTGCACATCTACAGAGCAAAACCCTTCCTGTTCAGCATCGCACACAGGTGAATGGGTGGCTGCCTGCATGCAGTTTATGATACCCTGTATCCCAAAGAAGCCACCATTCCAATATTAACAGAGTCTGTCTCTCCTGCTGCTGTCGATGACGATGATGGTCATTGTTGAAGAGGATGTAGATTTTTGAATTTTCAATATGGACTATAAAGGCATAAAATAAATGGGAGCTTGAAAGCAGGACAATTGCATGAGCTGGGATTTAACAAGCCATCCATAGAATCTTCTTCACTTCTACCAGGGAGGAATTTTGTAGGGTAAGCAGTGAACTGGAGTACACAGCAATGGATGTTGATCAACTTGCTGTGGAGTTCTATCATCTTCTATTTTTCTTTCAAGGTTCTTTGTTTATCTATTTTTCTTTGATGGATGGTTTAGATTTGTGTAAGTGTACTAAAGCAGAGTACCACTCCAGAGACTCGAGCACAAAATCTAGGCTGGCATTCCCAGTGCAGCACTGAGGGAGTGCTGCACTGTCGGAGGTGCCGTCTTTTGAATGAGACGTTAAACCGAGGCCTCGTCTGCCCTCTCAGGTAGACGGAAAAGATCCCATGGCACTATTCGAAGAAGAGCAGGGGAGTTCTCCCCGGTGTCCTGGGCCAATGTTTATCCTGCAACCAACATCATTAAAACTGGTTATCTGGTCATTACCACATTGCTGTTTGTGGGATCTTGCTGTGCGCAAATTGGCTGCCGCGTTCCCTATATTACAACAGTGACTACAATTCAAAAGTTCTTCATTGGCTGTAAAGCTCTTTGGAACCTCCTAAGGTCGTAAAAAGCCCCACGTAAATGCAAATTCTTTCTCTCTTTAAAGGTCAGTGGTATTAGAAATAGAAAGGTTACAGCACGGAAGGAGGCCATTCGGCCCATCGAGTCCGCGTCGGCTCTGTGCAAGAGTAATCCAGCTAGTCCCACTCCCCCGCCCCTTCCCCGTAGCCCTGCATTGCCAGTGGTAAACCTAATACAACGTGAAAGAAATTTTTGCATTTATATAGCACCTTAAATAGTCTCTCAGAAATGTCTCAAAACTCTTCCCATATAATGAGCTAGTTTATGGAGTGCAGCGACTGTTATGTAGGCAAATGCAACAAACCGTTTTGGGTACGGCAAGATCCCACAAACTGCAGTGAGATGAATGACCAGTTAACCTGTTTCTTTGGTTGAGGGAGGAATGTTGGCCAAGGCAGTGAGGAAACTCCCTGCTTTTCTTTGAATAGTGCCATGTGATCCCTCAGTCTCCCTGGAGAGCCTGGTGCAGCACCCTGGAATATTTGTTTATTTACCAGGGGAAGGATTAATAATGACGGGCAGATGGAGTTCAGATACATATCAGCCATGACCTAATTGAATGGCGGAACAGGCTCGTTGGGCTGAATGGCCTCCCCCTGTTGCTATGTTCCTAATGACAATTTGTTGGATTGTTAATACAGAATCGGATGACTTCAAATAAATAAATTTTAATTAAAGCAGGTAAGAGAATCTTTTATTTAAGAGGAGGCAGCCAAAGGGAATTTGCCATGACTTTTAATGGTTGCATCTTGTGGGTAGTTTGGCATAACTAATATAATAAGCAGAGCTCCCATACTGTGAAGAATGTTTACTTATTGAAATCAAATGATGCATTAAGTCCTGAATGCTGGCAATATAGTGGAACCGTGTTAATTTAATTAAAGCCACTCTTGTTCTTTGCATTGAGATAATAGGTTTTAGCAAAAGTACAGCATATGTCTCCTGAGAGACTATTAATGTACTCCTGTCATCTTTGATTGAACATAGGTGATTGCATTCATAAAATAGTGAAACAATGTACGGGCCCGAGTGCTATCTTTATACAGCAGCTGGAGTCATTTATTTTCTGACTCTCTCCCCTGAAGGTACAATTCAGGTTAGGATGCAGCTTCAAAGGTGCAGTCAATCTTATTGTACCTTGCCCAAGTGGTCACTATATGTCAAACTAGACACATGGGGCATCATTTTAGCACCCGCTATCGGGTGCGTTCCTGGCGGGGGGGCTCTGAAAATCGGAGAATCCCGGAGCGGGTCCGGAGCCCGGCTCCAACCCGCCCACTTCCGGGTTCCCCACAGACGCGCCGGCGTGCGCGCGCAGCCCCCACTGGTGGGAATCCCGCAGGCAATTAAAGCCAGCGGGATGCCACTTGAAGGTATTTATTTTGCTTCTTCAGGTCATTAACTGACCTGATTAAGGGATTATGTGAGGAGGGGTGGGACTTTATAGAAAACTGGGACTGTTTCCCATACTGGGGGAAACACTCCCAGGTCGAATGGACGTGTTGCAGCTGTCAGCCTGTGGCAGCTGCAAAGGTCCATTTCACAGGTGGGGAGTGGGGGAGACCCTCACTCATTGCAGGAGGCCACTCTGTCACTTGGGACAAAGTTTGGCCTCCACCACCCTCCTCCTGACAAGAAAATTCACCAACTTGCACACTTAACCCGGGGTCCAGAGACATGTACCGACCTTGCGGACCCCCTCAGATGTACATCTTCCGGATGGGGGCCGCCGTAGCTGCAGTCATGACCTCCTCGGAGGGCGAACAGCATCACCAGCCTCGCTGGCCACGCCGTCCACCTCTGACACGTGGAGCTCCACAACAGAGTGCTGTGACACATCCACCTGCACAGCAGGAGGGAGGGCAACCGCAGAGAGAGATGCGTCGCAGAGGGTACTACCCTCGCCACAGGGTCCACAGACCGAGGCTCAGCCTCCTGGACCTCTCTGAGCAGCAGTGCACACGGAGGCTCAGAGTCACTCGACATGTAGTCGTGGACATCTGCAGCCTCCTTCATGCCAAGCTGCTCCCGGTTGGCCCGAGCACCATCTTCTTACCTGTCGCTGTCAAAGTCACCACTGCCCTCAACAACTTCTCCTCCGCATCCTTCCAGGGTGCCACCGGGGACATCGCCGACGTCTCTCAGTCGTCTGCGCAAAAGAGCCCTGCAAATACACCTACACCTACTCTGCAGTGACACAATGGGTGGCATCAGTTGTGGGTCTTCATAGTGATCCTCAGGAAAGGGCATTATTGCACAAACCAGACAAGATTCGCGAAGACGTGGCAGTAGTGGTGCCAATATAATATGTAATGTGAGTTGGTCAGAAATTCAATATAAGTAACAACCATGACAAACCCTCAAACACCCTTGTGCATCCCCTTCATGCTCACGACACGTTTGCCTTACGCTGCCTACTGCACATATGTGATGCATGCCATGTGGCTGCAGCACAGGTAGTGGCAGGTTGAGTGAAGCTGACCGTGAGAGAGATGCACGAGAGGGTGAGTATGAGATAGAGCCATGAGATTGTATGAGGATTGGGTTGAGTGGTAGTGGCAGGATGAGTACTGGCGAGGTGAGTAGGTGCAGGTAAGATGAGGATGAGGTTTGAGTGGGTATGAGGGGTGATGTGACAGAGTAGTGTTGGCTGTGCAGAAGGAGATGTGGGGTGGGGGCGGTGATGTGGCAGACGGAGTGTAGGGAAAAGAGTAAGTGTACTCACTTTGGCTGACCTATTGAGGTCATTGGAGCGCCTGCTGCACTGTGTGCAGGTGGGCGATATGTTGGTTGCGCAGGTGACCTCCTCTGCCACCTCGAGCCAGGCCTTCCTGGTGCCAGAGGCAGGCCGCTTCCTCCCGCCCGCCGGGGGGAAGATCTCTGTCCTCCCCCTCCTCCTCACCCCATCTATTGATACGTGGAGTGAGGCAACATTAAACTGGGAGCAGCCTTCCCCCTGGGCTGCTCCATGCTGTCATTTTTTCTATTTGTTGCAGCATCAATCATTGGAGGACTGCCCCTTTAAATAGAGCTCCTCCAGCTGACAGATCTTACTGCGCATGCGCAGCCCGCCCGACGCGCAGATCAGCAGCGGGGAACCCGGAGGAGCAAGTAAGTGGGTCCAATCGGGCTGCAATTGCGCAGGTGGCTGACTAATTTCACCGGGTGCGTTACCCACGCGCCCAATCGCCCCCCCGCCGCGAACCCGCAGCCCTGGTAACATCGAGCCCATGGGGCACGATTTTAAAAGGGAAAAATGGGCGGGTTGGGGCCGGGGGAGCATTCAAAATCTCAACCATTTCAGACTCACCTCCAACCCTGCCCACTGGCGGGATGAGGGGCGGGCGACCGACCCGCTCCCAGGAGGCAGGTTGGTGATTAAAACCTCTCAAGGAGGCTTCGGGCCTCCGTTTTTCCAGAGTTTCCAATTTCAACCCCGGGGGGCCAGGATTTCTGGGCCTTCTCCTTCACGCCACGTGAAAGGAGGTGAGAAGGCCCAAAACTGACAGGTAAGTGCCTTTCTAGCACAGGTTGTGGGCCTGGAGGAGCCTAACAAACCTACCTGCAATAACCCCCCAATGATCGCGGACCCTCCCCGATCTCCGACCTCCCCCCACAAATGATCGCGGATCCCCGCAATGACCCCCGATCCCGACACCCCCCCCCCCCCCCCCCCCCACCGTGACTGACCCCCGATCCCTCCCCCCATGACTGATGACCCCCATACCCACCGGTGCCCCCGTGCCAATCCATGCCCACCCCCCATTCATACAAACAAAGACTTACCTGACCACGCCCTCTCCCTGGCCGCTCTCCCGTCCGACTGAGACCAGCCTGTCAATCAGGCCGGCCTGTCGGACGGCGAACCGACAAAAAAAAAATAAAAGATGTCCTTACATCAAAATCGTAAGGATGTCCGGGAAACCCGTCCTTCTGGGTTTCCCGTCTGCGACTCGATCTCCCGCCCCCTTCCCGGCTCGGGGTGAAAATCGTGACCATGTATGTTATCACAGCCTAGTCCAATCCTCTCCCTACTTGATGTCAACACGCACTTGTTTTCCAGCTGGGGGTCAGTCATAGCAAGCCAGAACAGGGCAGTGAACTCATGCGCTGTCATTCCATTGCACAGCCCAGTAGTGATGCAAAGCACTGTGCCAGTGTGCTGTCCTGAGAACTAAATTTAAAATCACAGTGAAAGGAAGAACTTGCATTAGAATAGCATCCTTCATGACCTCATGGCGTCCCAAAGCACTTTACAGCCAATTGAGTACTTTTGAAATGTAGTCACTGTTGTAATGTAGGAAACGCAGCAGCCAATTTGCGCACAGCAAGATCCCACAAACAGCAATGTGATAAATGACCAGATCATCTGTTTTAATGATGTTGGTCAAGGGATAAATATTGTCCAGGACACCAGGGAGAACTCCCCTGATCTTCTTCGAAACAGTGCCTTGGGATCTTTTACATCAGATGGGGCCTCGGCTTAGTGCTACCATCGAGCCACAGCTAACGTTTTGGGAGTTGCTGTGTTGGGACAGAGCAGAGGGAGCTTTTCTCTGCATCCAATGCGTGCTACACCTAACCCTGGTGCCCACAATGGGAAAGTGTTCAATCTGCCAATGTTACCATCCCTTACTTTGCTGAGCACAAAAGTTCATCATTTTTTTTAAAACAGATTGTTTTTGTGAGTTTAACAAAAGCAGCATTTTGGTGAAGGAATAAGATAGAACTCTACTCTGAATGCATTTTAGAATATGCGCATCTAACAGAAAGGTTAGAACGCTCTTTGAAGTGTTCTGGGAGCCGAGGACAATTTAAGACTGATTTCATAACTGACATTTAAAAAGATGATAATCATAATGTGGGAGATACTGTGCTGGGAGACATTTTTTAATTCTTTTTTTGGGTTCTCTGAGAGATATAATTATACTTAATGACCAAATGGTAAGGTTGATTTTGCTGAAAAATTACAGACAATTATTTCTTGTAGAACAGAAAAGCAGATTTAATAAAAAATGAAATTGGGAATTCCAAAGTGTGCAGATTATATGCTTAATAGCCTGAACTAAACACTCACTTGGTGTAATTAAACTGGAGAGGTTTTTTTTTAGTAAGGGTATTTGGGAACAAATAGTAAATTATACCTCTCAATGTGGATGAATTTGTATGGAAATTATAGTGGTTAACACTCCAAAAATTATTAAATAGGTTCCCACCAACTCCCACACTTCGTCTCTACTCAAATGAAAACCAGCTGTCAGTCTTTCAATAGAACTAACAAGGGACTCTAATGAACAGTTTCAGGAGGAGGGAGTTCATTGAGGCCGGTATACCAGATAAAGGATTTAAAATGATAGCTGTTTAGTTGTCACTGCTGAACAAGGAAATATTTTGTTTTATGCCAGACTCAGCCTTGCCAGAAAGGCAAATGCTCAAAAGTTCCCAAATATGCGTCGTTAACCCTTCCAGCGCTGCTCTTGCACCTTTCACTGTAAAATGTGTCTGCAGTTTATACCATCGTTTACGTGCTGGTGTGAAGCAGTTTCAAACTCGCTTCAATTCAAACGTGGCACCATGAGGCAGGAGTGAGGTCAGTGACCCGTTGCCCTCATTGCACCATAACATGAGATGAGAGATCATCCACTTCTCAGACTGTGCATCGACTGCAGTAAGATTAGACTGGGATCAAGCCACACTTTGAAAGTGCCCAGACAATCCACTAGCAACTTCCTAAACCTACTTTTGACTCTTTAGCATCGTGTGTGAATGCTCACTCCTGGAGAAACTGGGATTGTTCTCCTTAGAGCAGAGAAGGTTAAGGGGTGATTTGATGGAGGTGTTCAAAATTATGAGCGGTTTTGATAGAATAAATAGGGAGAATCTATTTCCAGTGGCAGGAGAGTCGGTAACCAGAGGACGCAGATTTAAGATCATTGGCAAAAGAACCAGAGGGGAGATAAAGAGAATATTTTTTGTGCGATATGGGCATTTATATAACACCTTTCACATCCTAAAATTAGAGTTAGGCCATTCAGAGGTGATGTCAGGAAACACTTCTTCACACAAAGGGCAGTGGAAATCTGGAACCCGCCCCCAAAAAGCTGTTGAGGCTGGGGGCCAATAGAAAGTTTCAAAACTCAGATTGATAGATTTTTGTTAGGCAAGTGTATTAACGGTTACGGAACCAAGGTGAGTAAATGGAGTTAAGATACAGATCAGTCATGATCTAATTTAATGGCGGAACAGGCTTGAGGGGCTGAATGGCCTCCTCCTGTTCCTATGAATGACCAGTTAATCTGTTTTGGTGGTGTTGGTTGAAAGATGACTGTTGGCTAGTGTTCCTTGCTTTTCTTCAAAAAAAAAGATCCATGGGATCTGTAACACTGAGGCCCTGGCTGCCTGTTCAAGTGGACGTAATGTATCATCCAAAGCACCTCCAACAATGTAGCACTCCCTCAGTACTGCATTGACGTGTCCGCCTAGATTATGTACTCAAGTCTTGAAGTGGGACTTGAATTCTACAACTGTGAGAGAGCTCTGAGGTGAGCTGACATTGGCAAACACATGATCAACGGCAATAAAACACAGGAGACCAGCAGGAACTACTACAGGGCAGGATAAAAAGAGGTTGGACAACCTCCTAGTCCAGATAAAATGGTTACATGATGATATGTTGTGAGAAAACAGTTATTCACTTAGGAGTAATGGACAACTTCAATAAAGTCCAATCTTTCCTGAGGTCAAGAAAAAGTTGTTAAGGCAACGACCTCATGTATCTTGAAGAAATTAACCAATACCTTCTGCTGCAGTGGCTGCTCCATTAGTTTCCGTGTGACATAGAAGGCAGCAAAGCTTGAAGATTCAATTTTGTACAAAGGAATCTGATTATATTTTTACAAAAGAGCTCTCGGGGAAACATTATGTGATGGAGCTGAGGGTAACACCATCAACAAGAAATGTTACAAATTAAAAACCTGAAAGGGATTCAGCCTTTAAATGATTTGCTAAGTCAGAGAGCCATTAGTTTTAGTAATTAAACACACTATTTACTCACATTATCTGAATGTACCATTAACTGTTGCTCTTCTCGTACATCTAATGTCGGTCTCTGGTTTAGTATAGCTGGAAAATTAGTATTTTCACTAGGTGATGACAATAAATAACAAGTTTCCTCGAGATAAAAATATTGGTGGGCAAGAACTAAATATCCAAACCATACTCAACATGACCATATTAGACGAAGCCAGATCCTTACGTTGGTCATTTTATAATACGACAAGTTAGAGGGAGCAGTGAGCTACATCCAATAAACTCATAGCTGAAGCGTATAATTATTACCTCCTGAAAATCGAGTTGAATGTGCGTTTTTCTGTGTATGCAAGTTAATTGGTGGGTGATTTTCCTTGGTCATTCTGCCGTAACTCTGGCAGGAGTCCAGTCAAATGGCTCAGGAAAATACCAATACTTGGATACACGGTATCCTGGCTCGTTTGGAAAATCCCATTTTGACCTTGTAAACGGCAGACCCTCCAACTTCCCCTTGCAAGCCCAGCCATGTAAGAAGTAGAGGGCACTCTTTCCACTTTCCAGACTCAAAGGGGGCCTGGCTTAAGACTGGAGGCCAGTGCGATGAGTTACATGAGGCATACTGGCCTCCAGAAGGGTACAGATGGGCTTCATTAAGGGATCCAGGTCAGGGAAGCAGCCCGAACCCTGAAGATGGGCAAATTTGTTTTAAAACAATTTTAGTATTGGTTCTCTTACACAGAGGCAAAGGAATCACAATGCCATCACAGGAGAGGGGGGCCTGGGCACCCTCCCCCAGGCAGATGGCGGGCATACTGGTTTCCAACTGTAGGCGGGTGTCGGAGATGCACCTGTGGTGACGTGGGTGCCCGCCAGCCCCATGCAAGTGAGGAGCCCTCCCAACGACCCCACAAACGTTGGTCAGGGCTCAAGGGCACCGGTGGGCGCAATCCAGCGTCCCTGCCGCAGCTTGGGTGAGGTGCCACACATCGGTTTACTACAATACAACAAAAAGCCTGTATGTACATGGGAATTCAGGAGCCGGGGAGAGTCCACCTCATGTGACATTAGCAACAACAGCACATTGACATGAAGGGGCAAATGTTACCAATGTAACATTCCTGGCACAGAGCATGCTCGACAGGACACAGGGAATTTGGATGCAGGGATCAATGTGCCCAATTGGCGACCCACATGATTTTCCAACCATTAAGGCTGGAAATCGGATGGATGGGAATCAGTTTTGTCGACCTCTGTGCTGAATTGGTTTTTTTTATTCGTTCATGGGATGTGGGCATCGCTGGCAAGGCCAGCATTTTATTGCCCGTCCCTAATTGCCCTTGAGAAGGTGGTGGTGAGCCGCCTTCTTGAACCGCTGCAGTCCGTGTGGTGAAGGTTCTCCCACAGAGCTGTTAGGTAGGGAGTTCCAGGATTTTGACCCAGCGACAATGAAGGAACGGCCGATATATTTCCAAGTCGGGACGGTGTGTGACTTGGAGGGGAACGTGCAGGTGGTGTTGCTCCCATGTGTCTGCTGCCCTTGTCATAATACGACCTGTCACAAGACAGGAACACAGAAGTATAAAAAACTTACCCTGAAATTCCTTTGTCCACTATTTTAACATGGGCTGTTAACCCATTTATTTAAATGGGTTAAAGTTTGTTCAAACTCATTGTAATCCTTCTATTAGCCTGTTCCCATGATTAGCAAGTCATTGTACCTGGCCTGATTGCACAGTGAACATCAGTACTACACATTTGCTATAATAAGAATAATCATGAATTTGATGGAAAGGTATTACATTATCTTAGAATAGTTTCTGAGCCATTTTGGCACTCGACACATGCATCTGATCCAAGAAAATTAAATTATTATTGATTATCACTCACAGGGATTTTAATGTACACTGAGAATTTTTATTTTTTTGCAATTTGTTACAATGAATTGTAAATTCTGTGTACTGACGAAGGGCAGTTTTCTTTTACACCTTTTTAAAGGATGATTTTCATTAAAAGATTCAGAGATGGCACTGAGATCATTGGACAATACGCCAGGGCAGGGGTGTCCAAGCTTTCCGTCTTTGTGGACCATGGAGTGTGCATCATGGAGCCTTGGGGACTCCCATATAAAGTTTAAACCCAAGTTCCTGTTAATTTGTATATAAATCAAGTGATTGATAACAGTCCTTGGTGTCCCAATTTAAGACTTATCCACAAATGAGGCGACAACCCATTCCAAACTTCAAGACCACAAACTTTAAACGAGACCACCAGTGAGTAAGAAATGTAAGTAGAAATCGGACTGGCTGCAATGCCAGGATTAGAGGGCACAGGTGGTCTACCAGCTTCAGTTTGGGCACCCAGTATGTACTTGTTCTACAGATTTTCCCTATTGACAAGTTGCAAGGTAGTTAGTTTATATCTGTGAATGAACACAAATTGAACCAGATCATTTATGAAACGAAGAATGGATCAGGAAGTGAGTGCTGTCAGACCTCAGTCAATCCCCTCCAGATCTCAGCAAACATTCAACAACCTCGCAAACTGTTTTCAGAAGCTAATAAGCTTGAAACCACTTCATAACGGAGCCCCTCACTCCAGGGGGACATTGCGAAAAATTGGCCTGTATGTTATCACAAGATTTATTTTCCTGGCACTGAAACCTTGTAGGAAAGAAATTAGTTCAGTGTCAACTTGGCTCAGCTGGCAGTACTCTTGTTTTTGAGTCATGAAGGTTTTGGGTTCAAACCTCACCCCAGGAATTAAGCACATAATCGGGGGCTGACATTTAAATGCAGTATTGAGCGAGTGCTTCAGTGTTGAAGGTACTGTCCTTTGGATGAGATGTTAAACCTGTTGGTTCCATGGTATTATTTGAAGAGTAGCCACCACCATTGACAAGATTATCTGGTCATTCATCTCATTGCTGTTTGTGGGACCCTGCTGTCAGCGTTTGCCTGCATAACAACAGTGACTCCAGGTCAATATAAATACATTGCCTGTGACATGTTTTGGGACTTGCTGGGGTTGTGAAAAGCACCATATAAATGCAAGTTCTTTCTTGTGTTATACTCTAATTGAGGTGTTTAAGGTGATTAAAGGAGTTGAAAGGATAGATAGAGAGAAACTTCTCTCTTTTATATGTTATACTTGGCAGCACTTAAACCACATTTTAACAGACGACACCTACAGCTTATAAAAATCTAGTCTAACAACTGGGAGTGAGTGTGTTACAAAGGCTATAACTCAAGTCGAGTGTTAAAATAATGTGAAACGTTGACTCGAGCTCCAATGTATCTTACAGCCCATCACTTGCCTCCACAAAACTCTTATTTTATATTGTTGCTGTTGTTTAGGTCACACCGGTGCTGGTAATCCACCATATTGCACAACTATCCACCAGCCATGATTGTCTTCTGAAAGTGCAACAAGATGAAGGGCCTAATAGCAATCATGATGGAAGGGCTGAGGAATATCTCACATCACATGACTGTACTTTTAATAGTAGGACACTTGAAAATAACCAACGGCTTGGTGTACATAGTCTGTTCCCTGAATAACCTATTGGTCGCATCAGAGGTGTTTATTTATCAGGCACACAGATTAAAAAATCAGTTTTTAAAAAATCTTTAATTTGTACGTTAAAATAATTTCTCAGCACATCAAAAAAATTCACTAAAAGGAAAGACACCTACATGAAAAAATGTTTTGATCAGTTTTTGTGGTTACAAACATATGATGCAGAGACATAGATTGTGTCAAAAAATACCATAGCATAGCTCCTTTTTGACAAAGACAACTTTTGGCCCTCCTTGGACCCCAAACAGGAAAGAGTTGATAAATAGCAATATTTACATTTATATAAGATCTTATCGCACAGTCAAAATGTCTCTAAGTGCTTTACAGGTTGAATTGCTTTTTTGGGGGGCAGTGTGAGCACGCATGGCGGCCATTTCACAGAAAGCAACATCCCATGAACAGCAATGAGATAAATGGCCTGTTAATTCTTTTCTGGTGGTATTGATTGAGGGACTGGCTGAGGCTTTGGGAGAACTCCCCTGCTTTTCTTCACCCAAACAGGACATTGGTTTAAGGGCTCATACAAAGCACAACTCTTCTGACAATGCAGCACTCCCCCAGTACTGAAGTGTATGTACAGATTACGTGCTCAAGTCTTGGTGTGAGGCTCAAACCCACAAACTTCTGACCCAGAGGCAAAAGTAATAGCAACTGAGCCAATTTGTTAAATGCTTTTTTTTTTACCCAGATAAGACATTTTACCAGGGCCCTAAAATGACATCATGATTTATCAACATACAAATGCTCAACACGATCGTCTGAAATTCTTCTCTCCACTCTTTTAGTTGTGGCATTAACTCATTGACTTTAAATAAGCTAATGCTAATGCTAAGATAGCCACATAGAGGAATTTCAGAGAATGAGTTAATCGTTCATACATTAGTATCCTAAAGCATCATTTCAGCACCTAGGTTTCCAACACAGACCTTATAATCTGTGTAAATGGGAGGACTTAATAAATGTCAGCTGTGGCTCAGTGGGCAGCACTCTTGCCTCAGAAGGTTGTGGATTCTAAGTCCCATTTCAGAGACCTAAGCACATAATCTATGCTGACACTTCAGTGCAGCGCTGAGAGAGGTGCCATCTTTCATATGAGGCCCCAACTGCCCTCTCAGGTGGACGTAATAGATCCCATATCACTATTTTGAAGAAGAGCAGGGGAGTTCTCCCCAGCGTCCTGACCAACATTTATCCCTCAACCAACATCGCTAGAAACAAATTATCAAGTCATTATCTCGTTGCTGTTTGTGGGATCTTGCTGTGCGTAAATTGGCTGCCGTGCTTGCTACATTACAAGGGTGACTACACTATAGAAGTACTTCATTGGGTGTAAAGCACTCTGGGACATCCTGAGATCATGAGAGACGTTATGTAAATGCAAGTCTTTCTTTTTCATTTTTGTAAAATCTTAATTAAAATAATATGACAGAGTTAACTACAGTTAATCAGGATGAATAGTAGAGATTACCTGGTTAATATAAAGGGTGTGGATGGCCTCAGTTTAATGTATCATCCTTGAGATTTTCAGTTTCTATTCACTCAACAGATTTTCACGTAGGTGCAGTCAATACAGCCAACTGGAATATAAACCATTCATTTGTTCAAGTCTTTGCTTCTACAAAGCTTTGCAATTAAGCCGCCTGCTATAAAAGTGGCCAATTTTTTAAAAAAAGATAATTGTTTCCATCTTTATGCATCTTAATAAAGTTGACATTTCAAAAGGTAAGACTCAGCAAACAATTTAAACCTAATATTTAATTTACACACTCCATCAGGAACTGGTTTGCTATGTCCCATTTACCTTTGCGAACTCGACCACATTAAAGGGACACTCACTTCACACTGACCTTGCACACTTGTTACCCCAATGCATGAGTTGATGGTGTGCAGTAAGTTGCATCATTGCAATTCAGGAAAGTGTATTACACCTTGAACATCGTGCCCTTGTATATAACTCCTCATAAGAACATAAGAAACAGGAGCAGGAGTAGGCCATTCGGCCCCTCGAGCCTGCTCTGCTATTCAATAAGATCGTGGCTGATCTTTGACCTCAACTCCACTTTCTCGCCCGATCCCCATATCTTGATTCCTCCTGAGTCCAAGAATCTATCTATTTGTGCTGTGTACCTATTTTAACTTCCCCTCCCTTCGCTAACAACAATAACCCTCTAACATTGCATTCCCAGTAAACAAAGATAGACGCAACTTGGTAGAAAATTGCAGACTTTGAGCAGAGGCAGAGAATTTGTTACCTGAAATATTTTCTACCATTACTAGCAGATTCCCCGTGGCATTGCTCATAGGTTGATGCACTCCTTTGTAATGTCAGGAGCATCATACCTCGTTACACACAATGTATTATTTTGCTGCTACACTTCAGTTCCGTTTAAGGTGACTTGTCCCTTTCAGGCCACAAAGTGTAATTGCGGTCAGAGGTCAATTGCTGTTGGTGCGGGAAGTTTTCAGATTGTAAGCTTCTGGAATCAGGCCGCAAGAACCCAGTATGAAATTACTGTCTTCCTTTTGTTCAAAAAAACATTTGACACTTTAAGGTGTGATGGTGGAAGTATAATGGAATCACAATACCAGTAGATTTCCCATGGCATTGCTCATGGTGAGTTAGAGGGTAAATTGTTGGAGGAGGGGAAATGCTGAGTTGTGGAGGCGGTTCATGTCTCCAGTGAAAGAATTTGGTCACCCCTGCTAATATCTCCTTCTTTGGCTCAGCGTCCGTTGTTTTGCATTATTATACCTCTATGAAGCTGTTAGGGAGGGAGTTCCAGGATTTTGACCCAGCGACGATGAAGGAACGGCGGTATATTTCCAAGTCAGGATCATCTGTGACTTGGAGGGGAACGTGCAGGTGGCATTGTTCCCATGTGCTTGCTGCTCTTGTCCGTCTAGGTGGTAGAGGTCGCGGGTTTGGGACGTGCTGTTGAAGAAACCTTGGCGAGTTGCTGCAGTGCATCCTGTGGATGGTACACACTGCAGCCATGGTGCGTCGGTGGTGAAGGGAGTGAATGTTTAGGGTGGTGGATGGGGTGCCAATCAAGTGGGCTGCTTTATCCTGGATGGTGTCGAGCTTCTTGAGTGTTGTTGGAGCCGCACTCATCCAGGCAAGTGGAGAGTATTCCATCACATTCCTTGTAGATGGTGGAAAGGCTTTGGGGAGTCAGGAGGTGAGTCACTCGCCGCAAAATACCCAGCCTCTGACCTGCTCTTGTAGCCACAGTATTTATACGGCTGGTCCAGTTTAGTTTCTGGTCAATGGTGACCCCCAGGATGTTGATGGTGGGGGATTCGGCGATGGTAATGCCGTTGAATATCAAGGGGAGGTGGTTAGATTCTATCTTGTTGGAGATGGTCATTGCCTGGCACTTAGAATCATAGAATCATAGAAAATTTACGGCACAGATGGAGGCCATTGGGCCCAGCGTGTCCGTGCCAGCCGAAAATAAGTCACCCAGCCTAATCCCACTTTCTAGCACTTGGTCCTTAGCCTTGTAGGTTACGGCACTTCAGGTGCACATTCAGGTGCACTTTTTAAATGAGTTGAGGGTTTCTGCCTCGACCACCCTCTCAGGCAGTGAGTTCCAGACCCCCACCACCCTCTGGGTGAAAAAAGTTTTCCTCAGCTCCCCTCAAATCCTTCTATCAATCACTTTAAATCTATGCCCCCTGGTTATTGACCTCTCTGCTAATCCTATCCACTCAATCTAGGCCCTTCATAATTTTGTACACCTCAATTAAATCACCCCTCAGCCTCCTCTGTTCCAAAGAGAACAACCCCAGCCTATCCAATCTTTCCTCATAGCTAAAATTCTCCAGTCCTCGTAAATCTCCTCTGCACCCTCTGTAGTGCAATTACATCCTTCCTGTAATGTGGTGACCAGAACTGTACACAATACTCAAGCTGTGTCCTAACTAGTGTTTTACACAGATCCAGCATAACCTTCCTGCTCTTATATTCTACGCCTCGGCTAATAAAGGAAAGTATTCCACATGCCTTTTTAACCACCTTATCTACATGTCCTGCTACATTCAGGCCTTGTCTGGTACGAATGTAACTTGCCATTTATCAGCCCAAACCTTGGATGTTGTCCAGGTCTTGCTGCATGCGGGCACTGACTGCTTCATTATCTGAGGGGTTGAAAATGGAACTGAACACTGTGCAATCATCAGCGAACATCCCCATTTCTGACCTTATGATGGAGGAAAGGTCATTGATGAAGCAGCTGAAGATGGTTGGGCCTAGGACACTGCCCTGAAGGTCTGGTCACCCTATTATAGAAAGGATATTATTAAACTAGAAAGAGTGCAGAAAAGATTTACTAGGATGCTACCGGGACTTGATGGTTTGACTTATAGGGAGAGGTTGGATAGACTGAGACTTTTTTCCCTGGAGAGTAGGAGGTTTAGGGGTGATCTTATAGAAGTCTATAAAATAATGAGGGGCATAGATAAGGTAGATAGTCAAAATCTTTTCCCAAAGGTAGGGGAGTCTATAACGAGGGGGCATAGATTTAAGGTGAGAGGGGAGAGATACAAAAGGGTCCAGAGGGGCAATTTTTTCACTCAAAGGGTGGTGGGTGTCTGGAACGAGCTGCCAGAGGCAGTAGTAGAGGCGGGTACAATTTTGTCTTTTAAAAAGCATTTGGATAGTTACATGGGTAAGATGGGTATAGAGGGATATGGGCCAAGTGCAGGCAATTGGGACTAGCTTAGTGGTATAAACTGGGTGACATGGACATGTTGGGCCGAAGGGCCTGTTTCCATGTTGTAAACTTCTATGATTCTATGATTCTAAATGTTAAATATAACAAATACAAGAAAAAATAGCAGCCAGTGATTTGATTGGTTCAATTTCTTTATTTTTTTATTGCTCCTAGTTACGAATTTCCAACTTGTTATTCATTTAGGAATTTTAAATTTGAGCAATCAAAAAGTGTGATGCCTAAGCATTACAGTTAAAGTGTGAAGTTGATAAGCAGGAAATGTTGACAGTCATATTATTTTTATATCATAGATAGATAGTTTGACAGAGATAGATAATAAATTTGCAGAATTTATTGGCGATGGGAATCTGGCTGGATATAACGCAGCCTAATGCCCAAATAATTTGAGCTGCTTTAAGTCTCATTCCAAACATCATTTATTATTTGCTAGATGGATATCTAATGTTTGATGTGCAGACACGTGTACAGCCCACAGAGGTCCTACATTATTTGCATGTTAATGAGCTGCTTAATTACAATTTCAATATTCAAAGTAGCTGCTTGTTTGCTTAACTTCTTTGGTGCAGATTGTTCAATAATTTGCATAACAAAATCTGCTTTAGATTCATGTCCATTTGTTAGTGTTTACTGCTCTTAGGGCAGCCAGAAAATGAATAAATTGTCAAATAATAAAAATCCTGCTATAATGCAATTCGAGGGATCCTTTTCGGATGAATTGGGTTTCTTCCGTTTGATTACAAGGACACTTTTGATGAAAAGAAAGGGGCAGGTAAGTAATGGACTTGGAATATATTTAGCTTAAAATGTCAGTGAAATTTTTCCACTGATGGGTTGATAATTAAGCTGTTTGTCGGATGTGGATTCAATTAACATTAATTGTACTGCTTAGTGATGTGGTCACACCCAGCAGAATTTATTTTTTTCCTCCAAAAGGCTGTACATTTTTCCCTTTGTAAATAGTCAGTGGGGCTGATTTTCCTGGCTTCTCTGGTGCTGAACAGGTGCAGCGCAGCTAAAGTGTGCTGTGCCTATCCTGGCCCAGGTAGGTCTGAATTTCTCGTACTAGCCCCATTAACGAAGCCCAGGTGCACCCCCAGGCCCTGGGCAGGGCACTGAGCTGGCAAAAAAGGGGGAAGAAAAGTCAAGGTCTGAGATGCCTGCCATTCCAGGCCGCCAGCCTTCGGATCTTCTGGCTGTTACTCTCCAGCAGTAGAGTGAGGGCCCCAAGGCCCATTAGGTAAATTTTAGGGATCTTTTTGGCTAGATGCCATCTGGCCAGGGGTGGGCGGGGAAGGATCACTGGCTCAGACTCTCCGCTAGTTCCTTGGGGTGTCCCTGCTTGTGGGGACCCATGGATGCAACTACAGGAGAAGGAGACGGGAGCCTGGGGATGTCCCTTGCTGCCTCTTTAGCATAACTATGTCTATGGCAGGTGCAGGCCCAGCTCTGAAACCCCAGGGGAAGCCCTGGAAATGCCAAGACAATGTAAAGGGGATGAGACCTGGAAAAATAGGTCTCCTCCCCCATTCTTCTGACCTTTGTGCCCAAGGACAAAGCATTCCCAAGACCAAAGCTCAGGAGAATTGGCCCAAAATGTTCTTTTTAGTGAAAGGATAGAAATAAAATTACAATGTTTTTATTATTTTTGTTTAAAAACAATGATATCAGCAAACTTTCTGCGTATGTGATGCGTAAGTGCCCGTGGGCCATAAATGCAAGTGTGTTAAGTGCTCAAAGGGTTTTTCTAGCGCACTTACTGCCAATTGGGAATCATGTACTTCTGTCCGAGACTATAATCCAGATGTTCTTCCAGTGATGGGGCCAAAAATTGGGGTACACTTTTGTTCTGCGGATTCAATGTGCCCTCTGGCTGGGAGTTCCCATTAACCCTTTCATAGGAGTTCATAGGTACCAGAACTGTCCTGCGATTGAGTCAGTTGGGCGTTCCCATTTTTGGAGTGCCCCTAGAGGCTGCTGGTACCAGGGCCTGGTGGTGCCATGGAGCTGACCTCTCTATCCCTCAGCTGCTCTGTGCTTCTTCTGGTCTGCCGCTGCTGGACAGCATCTCCTCAGGTCACAACACTTGACACTGCTGGAGGAGGTGAATTTGTGAGGTTTGAGATCCCTCCTGATTGCTGTATCTAACCCTTCTTTGATGGACTGTAAGCAAATTACGGCAGTGGGCAGCGCAGTTGTGATTGACCCTGGTCCTTCACCAATAACAGATTGTGTAGCAGATAATCGGCCATCTGATCTTTTAAGTGTCACAAGGATGGAGTCAAGAGATTTCTCCACCCTATCCAATGTGTTGAATAAGCATCTGTTGAAATCCAGTAAGACCGACGAGCCCAATAAGGGGAAGCAACACAATGGGTTTCCACCCTTCAACTGGACCACCATCAGCTCCCACCTCTTCTGTCACTGTGTTAGTTCTTCCTCATCTCCCTCGCTTAATGTAAATCCTGAAATACTAGATTGTAGGTTGGCAATTAGTGTAATATGAGTGATGATCCTGGATACGCTGATGGGTGGAATTGCTTTGCTTTCTGCGTCAACTATGAAGAGAGCAGAGGGTGGGTTTATGAGTGTAGGAGGAAATTTCTCCAGTTCGCTATCACCTTTGATGTTATATGTTATGAAAATCAACAGAAGATAGCTTGAATCTTGTACGTACCAGCTGGTCTGTGCCTCCTTCCCGTCTCCTCAGGAAGAGTGCCATCGATCATCTCCACGTCAATGTCCTTTGCTCAAAAGCTTTTGCCAAGTAGTTCAGTTGGTCAAAGTGACATTCAGCTGCCTTGTTATCTCCGAGCAGATCTGATTTTGTGTTTGGGTTTGGATGGGAGGCAATGGTGCTGCTTTTCCGTGCTGATGGTTCAACCAGGCTTTCTTTACAACAGGAGCTATCTCTGCCTTGGTAAATTCTGCTTTCCTTGTTTTTGATGGCACACGGCTGTCATGTACTGACCAGTGCGCCTGAATTACTATCTGCCTTGAGTCATCTGGGAGCCAAGAGGCTTATTTCCTCCTTGTTTTTTGTTTTTTACGTTGAGGATCCGAGGTAAAAGGCTGAGGTTCGGAGCACAATACACCACCGGTGTTGAAAAGAATAGGAGAGATGAGGTAACTCAAGAAGTAACAGTTAAGTGACGCTAAGCTTCAGTTTTAAAAGGCTGTCGGACGAAGGGAAGACTAAAGGAGGCAAAATATTTTACAATTTCGTGTTAAGAGGTTAAATTGTGATTATTCCAATTGTTAATTTGGTGGAAAAATTTCTTGCAGACAATAAGAGAAACCTCTTAATGGAAAATTGATGAAATTAACATGTGTAAATTCAGTGCCTTTCACTGTCATGTTCAGTAGCACATCCAAAGTTGGGACCTCATTACGCTTCTGTGAAGCATTTTGGGACATTTATCTACGCTAAAGGCACTATAGAAATATAAATTGTCATCAGCAATTCCTGTTTAGAGCGAATGTGCAACGAAAACGGCCGAGTCAGAGCAAAACAACATGACGACAGAGCTGATAGGGATTCTCTGTGAGCAACTTTTAAGCACAACATCTAAATTAGTAAACTGCAGGTTAATGGATAATCAGCAGTAAAATGCACACTAAGAGTGAATTCACACTAGAACTGTAGTGAAGCAGTTATACTTTGCACCAACACTGCTGTTAAAGTGTAAATACAACCTGAATCTGGAATCTGGACTTGACCGGACGCCTGAACTAAGTGGCTGAGACTCCCTGCAGGAGGCTGTCTCCATATCACTTCACTGACGGCTGATTCACACTTCACGTTTGGCATCGGTTGAAGCCGTGTCGACTTTACACACCAACGCTAAACTTGTGGAGTGTGAATCCAACCGTTGGATCAATAGTTATTGGATTAGCTTTTCCAGACATGGGAATGTTTGGGATGCGGTTTGAAAATCCATGCAGACCTTTGAATTCACTCCATGAAATATACTGTTATGATCCGGAATGCGCTGTCTGAAAGGGTGCTGGAAGCAGATTCAATAGTGACTTTCAAAAGGGAATTGGATAAATACTTGAAAAGGAAAAAAATCGTGGGGCTTTGGGGAAAGAGCGGGGTTCGGGAGGGGGGGAAGGGGAGGAGAGTGGGATTAATTGGATAGCTCTTTCAAGGAGCCAGCACAGGTACGATGGACCGAATGCCCTCCTTCTGTGCCGTATGATTCTATAACACTGGAGCAGTGTAATGATCTCTCTAACTCATAGCTCACCCAGTAGTTTCCTCACTACTTGTTGCTTCCTTATTTCTGACAAGTACACACAAGCTCAATACTGAAACAGTGGGGTCTTTAAGAATGAGATCAAACTGGTTTTAGGTACTTAGCAAAACATGTGTCTGACCTATACAGAGCCTAACAATCTCAGAACATCATAATCTTGATTCTTACCAACAGTTTGAGGGCTTAGCATCAACCTCAGAAGAGGGAGAGTGAAAAGACAGTTTCGATTTAACTACACAGGGGGTGGCAAATGTATGGAATGGGAGGTTGTAGGGGTTTGATTGAAAACAGCAATTCAAGAATGAGTTTATATTGGGGTCTGAGCAGTATAGTGGGACATGATATTTCCTGCACACCGGGACCAGCCAGATACATCGCAACAGTCTTTTTCAGTCCGATATACTCCTGTGTTCCTAAGATACAAAATACAGATTCTGTGCATTTGGAAATCATCCTGCATTTACCATCAATCTGTCACGTTTTATTGTTTTTAACATTTCTTCATATGAGAAGCAGCTTGAAGAAAAAAAAAGTAATCCAACTCGATTGACTAGAAATGAACACTGTAGACAGTATAAAAAAACAGCCTTAAGTCTGAGGGCAAAACAGCTCTAAAATGTGACAACAACTGTTTTACAGTTACTCTTCTACGGAATTTGTTCTATTTGCTGCTCATTTTTCGTCATTACAATTTCACTGCCGCAAAACTTACAGAAAGGGTTGGTTAAAATGGTCCAGTAAATTTACTTTAAATTTAATGGAAGTGCTAGGAACAAGATTAATGTAAATATTATTCTTTCTGAACGCATTAAAGTCAATAGGAAATGTTAAGGAGCTGCTGATGCTAAATGGCCCACAGTTTAGTCACTGCTATAAAAATGCTGATTGGCATCATCTCGGCTGCAGTTTCTAGACTCAGGAAGATAACAAATGGCAACATTGAGCGTTATCGCGGAGATTAGATGTGGGCCAAAAGTAAATGACCTCCTGAAGCCGATGTAGAGCCATGAGACCTGAATTTTGTTTCTGAAGATGTGATGCAAATGATGTTTACGTCTTCGGGCAGCAGATGGGGCTACAGGTTTATTTGTGTGGCCAGTCCGTGCGTTCGCAGTGAAAACAGCTATCTACACTGAATAGACCAGGAGAACAAAAATATCTTGAATGCGGAAGGTTAAAACTCTCATGTTAGAGTATATAGAATGGTTAAAAAGTAAGCAACAAAGGGACTTGCATTTATACAGCACCTTTAACGTAGTAAAACGTCCCAAGGCGCTTCACAGGAGCGATCATCAAACAAAATTTGACAGCGAGCCACATAAGGAGATATTAGGACAGGTGACCAAAAGCTTGGTCAAAGAGGTAGGTTTTAAGGAGTGTCTTAAAGGAGGAGAGCGAGGCGGAGAGGTTTAGGGAGGGAATTCTAGAGCTTAGGGCCTAGGCAGCTGAAGGCCCGGCCGCCAATGGTGGAGCGATTAATACCGGGGATGCAGAAGAGGCCAGAATATCGGGCCCTATCACATCCTTGGGATGTCCCGAAGTGCTTTACAACCAATAGATTTCTTTTTAATTGCAGTTACTGTTATTATGTAGGGAAATCCAACAGCCAATGTGCGCACAGCAAGACCCCACAAACACCACATGAATGAATAACCCAGTTGATTTGTTTTTGGTGGTTGTGTTTCTCGGAGGAATGTTGACCAGGACAATGGGAGAACATTCCCCATGGTCGTCTTGGAATAGTGCTGTACGATCTTTTACATCCACCTGAGAAAGCAGACAGGGCCTTAGTTTAATGCCTCATCTGAAAGATGACACCTCCAACAAAGCAGCACTCCCTCTTAACTGCACTGAGTGTCAGCCTAGATGATGTGCTCAGGTCCATAGTGGGAAATGAACTACAACCTTCTGGTTCAGAGGCCAGAGCACTACATACTGAGGCAAGCTGACAGTAAGTGCAGGTAATTAATATTAATCAAATCTTTTGTGATGTAAGCCAAAATATCACACTGCGATATTACCGTACAAACATTTAACGACGTCAAATAAAATGACTTTGTTCATGAGTGGGTTAACACCTGCATTGAAATAGCAAATAAAGTAATTCATATAAATATGTTAAGCCTCTGTACAGTAATGTCGCACAGTGTTATTTCAGACTATGAAGACCTGACTCAGCTTCTTTCCGATGAAGCTAAACTTTGAGATTCTGCAAGCCTTTTAAAATATTTTTCTACTCGAGTCTTCAGTTATGTGGAGAGACTGGAGAATCTGGGGCTGTTCTCCTTAGAGCAGAGAAGGTTAAGGGGTGAATTAATAGAGGTGTTTAATACTACGAGGGGTTTTGATTGAGTAAATAAGGAGACACTGTTTCCATTGGCCAGTGGGTCGATAACCTGCATTACACAGTGATTACACTTCAAAAGAACTTCAAAGGGCTTTGGGACGTCCTGAGGTGGTGAAAGGTGCTATATAACTGCAAGTTCTTTCTTTTCTTTCACATTTACAGGGATTCAGGTTAATTCAAAATTGCCAACTTGGCTAATTTAAGTCATAATGATAAAAATTGTAGCAGCTTCTCAGGGTCAAGAAATCCCTATCGGAACCAATTCGGCCGTTTTACACTCAGTTTATCATTTTACTTTTCTCAGGGTGAATTTTCGTTCTTTTCAGGGTGAGAAATATCATTAGTGAGGAGTGAAACATTTCCCTACTTTTATCCAATGGTATCAGCACAAGTATTCCCAGGTCAGGAGTGTCAGAACCAGATGAAGAGTGAAGCTTCCCTCGATTCTGCTCAAATCCAACATCAGAAGACCAGCAGTATAACTCTCTTCTACTTCCCACATCAGCCTTCCTTATGGCCTCTGTGACTGAACTTGTCCAGTTAGTGCCAAATTATGAGCACTTTTGTGCTCTGGGCCCATGTTCCATGAGAAGTGGGTTAAAACCTCCCAAGCTCATTTCATACGAGACTTTTACAGTCAGCGGATAAACCAGTCTTTTATCTCAGCAATCTGGACTGAAATGCACCTGGATCCCAAAGATGACAGTACAGTGTGCGAATCCAATCCCCATTGTGAGACTCTTAACATTTCTTTATTTTTAACACCCTTCATTTACCAGTCTAAACTCCAGTGATGTTATTACCAGAACCAATATGCTATTTATGACTTAAGTCAAAATACTACCTGTTTATCTAATAATGGATGGGAAATATGTGAACGTACATTTAAATGACAACAATTAGTCAAACTGATTGACTTTTTGTTTCTAGATTCTTAGTTTAGTTCAAGCCATAACAGGCGATATTTTAGCTTTAAAAATAAATAAGTAGTAAGTTGAATGCTTGAGTTCCAAATAAGAAAGCTGCAAGTTTAAGTCCCATTTGCTTCCTGTTACTGAAAGCCCATCTAGTTTGGTCAAGTGTGTTTCCTCATTTCTGAGACAGATTGTTAGATGGACTATCAAGGGATGGAACAGACGATCTGTCTCAGAGGGTGAAGGAGAACAACTTGACATCATTTGGTTCACAGTGCTTGAGTCATGCTTCCGTTGGCTATTCCTGGAAATCCACCGAGGGTGTGTTTCTAGTACAGTGTAGAACACAACCTGTCTCCCTGTCCTTGCTGCTTAAGGGATGATCTAATTGAAGTGCTTAAGATGATTAAAGGATTTGATGGGGTTGATAGAGAGAAACTATTTCCTCTGGTGGGTGGAATCCAGACCACGGTGGGGGGACATAATCTTAAATTTAAAGCTAGGCCATTCAGGGGTCAAGTAAGAAAGCACTTCTTCGCACAAAGGGTAGTGGAAATCTGGAACACTCTTCTCCCAAAAAAGCTGTTGAGCTGGAGGGTGAATTCAAATTTCAAAGCTGAGATTGATTTTTTTTGTTAGGCAAGGGTATGAAAGGTCACGGAACCAAGGTGGGTAGATGGAGTTAAGATACAGATCAGCCATGATCTGATTGAATGGTGGAACAGGCTCGAGGGACTGAATGGCCTATTCCTGTTCCTCCAGCACGCACACTTACAAACTAATAAAATATTAACCTCGAGTCTATGAGTGCCAAATTCCACTACCAGCCTGAGAAGTTCAACCAAGGGTGACTGAGTGGAGTTTGTTCAGCATTACTTCCGCTGTCAGTGATGGAAATGTTAATTATGTCACAGATGGCAGTTTTTTTTTCCTCTCGATTACATTTAAAGTTCTACATGAGCAGAATTGAATAATTTTCAAAGTAAAGTTGCCATTCATCCATGTAATTTCAAAATATCATCTGGTGTTATTTCAGCATATGCTCAGCTAATGACATATTTGGAAAAGCTCGTTTTGTTATCCTCAGCAATCTCATGATGAACTCTTATTGCAGGTCTTAGAGGATTAATCTTCAATTTATACACTTAAAAGTGCTACTAGTCTCAATCTTTTTACCTGGCATCATTAGAGTCACATTTCAGTGCAGTCGTGTTCTTCAGATAATATTGTTGGGAGAACGGAACATAGCAAACTGTAGATTAAGAGTGAGATTTGTACGTAACAGCTTCGGTTCAGAACATATGGAGTATTCTTACGGGTAAAGCTCTATAAACCTATAGTCATGTCCATTTCTCAGTAATAGGACTGGAGCAGGACTAGCGTAATGCATTCCTAGTATGTGTATGGATGGCTCCCCAGAACTACTTTTGTATTCTTCTCAGGGTATACATCTAAGGAGATATTGTTAGCTCGATAAAGTGTCTTTTGGAGCAAGTCCACTGACTTAGCGATTAAATACATCACCTGATAGAGTACTGAACCACACAGACCAAAAAGGTTCCAGGTTCAATGGGCATTAAATTGGGCCATGGAGCGCCCATTGTTCAGGCGCTACGTAGCCTCCCAAATATCCAAAATGGCATCTCGGATGTGCACGCATGCTTCTAGCGTGACGTGCGCCAGGCGCCATCTTGGTAAAGGGTTTAGCGCATATGCAGAGACCGAATGCCGGCATCATGTAAAGTAAGGAGAATATGCATTCAGTCAGTGTGCAATGTTGATTTAAAGTGATCGACACCATTTTGGCACTTAACACTCCACTCAACGCACTGTCTTAACCACGACCATCCAAACATGTCTTAGAGTGCCTGGAGGACCCCACCAGCGTTATTTAAAGGGACCATGCAGGATTTACAGGTTAGTTGCTGGAAAATTGCTTCTGGCTGCTGATATATTTGTACCTGTGTTTGGAGGTCTCCTATACTTGAATACTGGGACGTGGGGACATAGCCTAACATTTAGAGCCAGGATGTGCAGGAGTGAAGTTAGGAAACGCTTCTACACGCAAAGGGTGGGAGACGTTTGGAACGCTCTTCTGCAAATGGCAGTTGATGCTAGCTCAATTGTGAATTTTAAATCTGAGATTGACAGATTTCTGTGAACTAAGGGTATTAAGGGATATGGGGCTAAGGCAGGTATATGGAGTTAGGTCACAGGTCCGCCATGATCTCATTGAATGGCAGAACAGGCTCGAGGGGCTAAATGCCACTGCCACTTGCTGCCTCCTGTTATGTGTCACTTTCTCCTGCAAGCAAGCGGGACACAGTGTCTGGGTGATGAGCCTGTCATGGTTGAATAGCTGCCGGTGTGTGTGGCCTGTAAGTTGTGGGTGTGCGGCTTGCAACAGTGGTAATGTGTGAGGGTGAGAGGAAGCATCTGATTGGAAGAGTTGAGTACTGATTCAAAGAGTTTGTAGGTATGGGGGTGTAGTGCATGGAGCAGTGGATGCGGCTAGTGGTGCAGTTGGTAGGAGATGCCACTTGACAGTTGACCTCACTCACCTTGACCACTCGTGTCAACACATTTAACTTCTTCCTGCACTGCATCCATGTCCGTGTTGCTATGCGCCTGGCATTGGGTTCGTCCCTTACTGCCTCCCACTGCCTCGGGAGCATATGCCTGGAGGGCCTCTCGCTCTCCTGCAGATATAGGATGCCCTTCCTTCTGTCCACCTCTTGCACCAAGGCCTTTAGTGCATCATCAGAGAACCTGGGTGCATGCACTCTCACAGGCCTGGTACAAACTCAGATCGGCAGATTGGTGAGATCTGGCATGCAGATTGGACGATGTGGGATTTAGTAGTGTGCAACCTTTATTCAATGTTTTAACATAACTCAACAGTTTGTAAACATGGGGACGGGATCTGCATCTGTGTTTTACGTGTGTGTTGTTTCATCTACGTTCAGACTCCATACAGACCCAAATCTTATTTTTAGCAAATAACATGTGGAACCCTCATGTCAAGGCCTGGATTTTTTGCATGCACGAGTTACATTGTCCGGTAGCACGAATGCCTTGTCCTATCTGCGACAGGTCGATCAGGCACAGGTTAATTGCGCAATGCGATGCCCGCGCCCGTTTCCAGGCGGGGGGGGTCAACCAATTTAACCCCCAATCTCTGAGCCAGCTGATTTCAGTTGAGAGTGTGGTTGGGAACATGACAATTTACCTCAAGTGTTTCTGCAATAGGGAGTGGGGCGGAGGGGGTAAATCACCCAGATATGTCTCTTCTATTAACCAGTGACCCCTTGCTGGAATGTGTGGGGGGATAAGATTGGGTTCCTATCGTCGTGGTTAACGCTCACTGACTGGGTTTATACATGAAAACGGCCACCGATGAGCTCCCAATCTCTGTAAAACCATAACCGTGTGAGTCATATCCCTCAGGGGAGGGAAAAACCTGGGTCATTCTCAGGCTTTCATCAGGTTTGTAAATGCATTGTGTAATGATGTCATTCCTGACTCTTTACCGGAGCTGTGTGATACGTCATTTGTTTTATAAACATCTCTAAAATTGCCTTGATTTTTAAAATATATTCACCATCCCCCTCTGTGTCTCCTCACGTCGCACTCCATCCTCAGACAAGAGAGCGGGCAGGTAACACGTCTCCGATTCAAGGGCGATGAGGACTTCTGATATCTTGCCAATAACAGTAATTTGCAAATATTTATGCCTCTGTACAACCATGAATGTGTGTGTATTACATTCAGTTTATCTTAATCTGCTTTATCACTTGAGCCAGACCTACACTGGCTTCAACCTGACGTCAGTGATCGATGCTGGGCTCTCTGGGAATGCTGCCTGCCCATCTGGCATCTGCCATTTATTATTAAAATGCATGAAGTTTTCCCTTCTATGATAATTCGAAGCAACAACAGGTAGCTGGTTTTATTAAACATCTTGAAACGCCTCTGAGATCTTGAGGCGATGATTGTGTTGTGTGCAAATTTTTTTGGGGGTGGCTTCCAAAGATTATTTCTTTGTTACTGGATTCGAGAAATATCATATTCAGATGCCATTTTCTTTGGGGTTGCTTTCTACCCTGCAGTCAAGGACAATTTGGTGTTCTGGATGTACATACACCAACTTTCTGCAGATGGCTTGAAGAATTCGGGCTTAATTGTTGTCCAGAAAGGTTATTAGAAAAGCTACAGCTGATCTCTCTCTAGGTTCTTTCACCACTTAAGAAGTTGGTGACGACTGCGATTATACTCGAAATGTTCTGAGATCCCATGCGACCACAGGGGCCTCACACACAGTGAGCGACTTATCAGGTGACCAAGGGTTCACTGTCTGCCATTTTCCATCCATCGATTGCGTGCGAGGCCCATCAGTGGCGTGGGATCTTGAAAAGTTTTGACGGAGCATCTGCAGAGCTGAATTACATGGAATTTACAGCAAAGAAACAGGCCATTCGGCCCAACTGGTCAATACCAGTGTTTATGCTGCACGTGAGCCTCCTCCCACCCTACTTCATTTAAACCTACCTTCATGTCCTTCTATTCCTTTCTCCCTCATGTGATTATCCAGCTTCCCCTTAAATGCACCCATGCTATTCACCTCAACTACTCCCTGTGATAGCGAGTTCCACATTCTCACCACTCTCTGGGTCAAGGAGTTTCACCTGAATTCCTTATTGGATTTATTAGTGACTATCTTATATTTATGGCTCCTAGTTTCAAACTCCCCCACAAGTGGAAACATCTCTACATCTACACTATCGAACCCCTTCATAATTTTGAAAACCTCTATCAGGTCACCTCTCAGCCTTCTCTTTTCTAGAGGAAAGAGCCCCAGTCTATTCAGTCTTTCCTGATAGGTATAACCTCTCAGTTCCAGTATCATCCATGTAAATCTTTTTTGCACCTTCTCCAGTATCCTTTTTGTAATATGGAGACCAGAATTGTGCACAGTACTCTAAGTGTGGTCTAACCCAGTTTCTATACGAGTTTAACATAACTGGATTACACCAGCTCCCTGCGCCTGAAAACTCCGTCATGTTAGGGTCAGTTTTACCCCCCTTGCCCAGCGTGAATGGTGCGTGGGAGAGGGGTTAAGATCAGACCCGAGTCCACTTACCAGCCTGAACCATGGCAGGAAACGGCCGACTGGCTAAAAGAGGCCAAGGTAAGTTTTAAAAAATTTACTTTTCTGTGACGTGCTAGTGAGCAGGAGGAGCAGGAGTGCTTTCTCCATAGATCCCACAAGGAGTACTTGGGCTCCCCTAGTCCCGGCCTTGCCTTTTCCTCTGCCCACTGGCATTGGCTACCAAAGCCCTTGCCCAGCGCTAACTTTATGCCAAGGGCCGTTCTCTCGTGTCCCCGGTGTCCAGAGGCTCCTGATCCCCTATCTCACTCCCGCCCTCCGGCCCTGACGTCAGTCCTGCCGCTTTCGGGAGGGAGAATGTCCTGGACTATTTTAACGCCCGGACCTCTCGCTGAGATTTCCGTGGGGTGGGGGGGTTTCCCTCCCGCTCACACCCCCCCAGTTAAAATTAACTCCATTGTCTCCCTCACCTGCCTCGTGTTCTGCTACAATCAGCTTTTCCAGACATTAAACCCCGCCCCTGACAACATTCCTTCTACAACAAATAACGTGCCTGCAGTAGGTCATTTCTCCTCATCATTTTCAGCCTCATCATTTCAAGCACCCACTCATGAATTATTCATCTTTGTCCAACTAATTTTCAGCAGATGTTTGCAGCACCCATAACTCCAGATAGTCCAATCATGACTGTTTTTCCACTGAGAGAAAAGGCCCTGTCAACAGAACGCTCAGGAAATGTTTCAAAACATTTTTGTCTTAGCCAAGTGTCAGCTCTCCTGCTTCTGAGACAGGAGGTTATGTAGTCAAAGCCCCACTACAGGACCTGAGCGCATACTCCAAGCTGACACTTCAGTTCTATCTTCATATACCCTTCTATTCCTTTCTCCCTCATGTGTTTATCGAGCTTCCCCTTAAATGCATCAATGCTATTCGCCTCAACTACTCCATGTGGTAGTGAGTTCCACATTCGAACCACTCTCTGCCGCACTGTTAGACGTGCCATCTTTCAGATGCAATGTTAAATCGTAGCCAGTGCCTGCTCGGATGAACGTATAAGATGCCATGATATTATTTGAATGAGAGTAGGGATCCTGGCTGATATTGCTCCCTCAACCAGCACTATAAAAAGATGAAGTGGTCATTCATCTTTTTCTATTGTTTGGGAGTCTTTGTTGTGTGGAAATCGGCTGCTGTGTTTACCTCCATAACAATAGTGACTGCACTTGGGAAAAAAAGTGTAATTCATTCTTTAGCAGATACTGAGGATGGGAAAGAGTGCTATAGAAATGCAAATTCCTTCTTTGTTTTGAGGCATAATAAGAAAAGCAATTGCTAATGCTAAGTACGCCCTAGGCTCGCTAGAGTGCACATAAGCAGCTAACCAATCTATTTGATGCTCTGGACAAGTGTTAAGCTGCAATGCACCTGATGTAGCAACTCGGTAAGGATCTCCACTCTGTGGGTGAGCGGTAAAGGATGGATACTTACTTGTGACTGGAACATTATGGCAGCAGAAGAGGGCGGAAAGCCTTCCAAGATTTTAGGCACAGTACTGCTCAAAGATGATCATCCATAAATTTAAAAAAGGCCCCTAGATAGGAAGGGGTGGCCTAAATATGTTCGAGTTGGCTTCTAATACTTGAAATATTTCAAATCTACAGATAGGAACAAGTATAGTTTTTATCTCAAGTGCTTTGACTCACGATAGCAATGAAGCACAATAATGATAGCACCACTGACTCTCCACACTTACATAGAATTACATAGAATTACAGCACAGAAACAGGCCATTCGGCCCAACTGGTCCATGCCAGTGTTTATGCTCCACACGAACCTCCTCCCACCCCTCTTCATCTCACCCTATCAGCATTTCCTTCTATTCCTTTCTCCCTCATGTGTTTATCCAGCTTCCCCTAAATGCATCTATGCTGTTCACCTCGACTATTCCTATAGCAGTAGGACCAAGCCCCATATACAGCCAATCCGTTCTCAACACTGAACTTTAAATAAAGAAGTTTCTCCAGAATTCCATATTGGATTTATCAGTGGCTATCTTATATTTATGGTCCCTGGTTTTGGACTGCCGCACGAGTGGAAATATTTTCTCTATGTCTACCCTATCAAACCCCTTCATAATTTTGAAGACCTCTATCAGGTCACCTCTCAGACACCTCTTTTCTAAAGAAAACAGCCCCAGCCTATTCAGGTTTGCCTGATAGGTATAACCACTCAGTTCTGGTATCATCCGTGTAAATCTTTTTTGCACCTTCTCCAGAGCCTCTATATCCTTTTTGTAATATGGAGATCAGAACTGTGCACAGTGCTCCAAGTGTGATCTAACTACGGCTCTATATAAGTTTAAAATAACTTCTCTGCTTTTCAATTCTATCCCTCTACAAATGAACCCCATCATGTAAATCGTACTCGAACGCAAGAGAGAGCAAAGATAAATCAGTTAATCGTAGTTCAACATTTCATCCAACAGACAGAAACATGCACAAAGTCTTCAGGTGGTCCATATCATCTTGAATATGGGACAAGAATGCTACATGGCCCAAACCAAATGATTGACGTAAACAGGCTACTGAATAAAATTGCACATCCCGCACTTGGCTTCTAGTAATTGATTTGTAATACTTGGATTGCCTACTGAGTGCATTTCAAATACAATTGAAAGACGGTTGCCTTAGATTATAAACTGCTATACTCCCGTGTGTCTGTTATTGCTTAATTGCCTTAAATGCATTCTATTGAATTCACAGTGGGAAATGCAATTAATAAGATTTTGGCGATGGATCACACTGATTGTATTAAAATTTAGCTTGCAACTCTTTGTAAGTAAGCCTTAGGCCTCAGCAGGCTCCTTTCTAAAAAAAATTCAATATATATAAATATCAAAGGCTTGTTATAGAGCCAATATCAAAGCTAATTATTGATTGGACCCAACCGTTTGCCAGTGAAATTCAGTGATGTGATAACAGGAGGCAGAAGTACAATAAGTTCGAGGAAAAGAAAGTGTATTTTTAGAAGTTGTTGAACATTGGTAGATGCGCTGATTGTGCTCACATTAAAAGCTTTGCTAAATGTGAGATTTTATTTCAGTCCTTGGGCTAGAGACCCTAACCTAACTATGAAGGATTTAGAATGACAGAGTTACAGTCCTGCTGTCACCAAAGATACTCTAAGTTACGCCACTGGTAGATCACATCAGTGGAAATTGTCAATGGGTCAGGCTTGGCCAAAATATTGATCCTAAATGGCCAAATAGAAATGAAAATCGGACAGATTCTACAACAGGCAGATGACCCATTCTACCCCTTTAACGCCCAGGCGATGAAGATGAAAATGACTCCCAATGAGTTTGCAATCTCAGCCAAGCTGTAAGACAGTGTTAAGGGGACACTAGACACTTGTCCATGTTGAGTAAACCGAAGGAAAATCACTTGAAGGCCCTCTTGAGTTCCCGAGTGTCAGTGTGCTTGAGACCTGGTAACTCATTCATTTACTGGGGATATTGTGTCATTCGAGAGATTGAGAAAGGGAAGAGGAGAAAATATCTATTCAAAAAAAAGCAGGGGTGTCACTGTAATTACCTAGAATTTACAGCACAGAAACAGGCCATTCGGCCCAACTGGTCTGTGCCGGTGTTTATGCTCCACATGAACCTCCTCCCACCCCTCTTCATCTAACCCTATCAGCATAACCTTGTATTGCTTTCTCCCTCATGTGTTTAGCTATCTTCCCCTTAAATGTATCTACGCTATTCGCCTTAACTACTCTATACGGTAGCGAGTTCCACATTCCAACCACTCTCTGAATAAAGAAGTTTCTCCTGAATTACCTATTGGATTTATTAGTGACTATCTCTAGTTCTGGTCTCCCCCACAAGTGGAAACATCTTCTCTACGTCTACCCTATCAAACCCTTTCATTATCTTAAGGACCTCTATCAGGTCACCCCTCAGCCTTCTTTTTTCTAGAGATCCCCGGTCTGTTCGATCTTTCCTGGTTCACTATTGCCCGTTTTGACACACCCCCTCACTGTACTTTACAAGTGGACGCCTAAGTGAGCTTGGAGATTGCTGTTCATTTATATTCGTGCAACATCCAATTTGGGCAATAATCAACAGCACAGTTTAGAGAATTCGCTGAAGACCGGAGTGCGGTTTTTAAGCAGAAAAGTCATTTAGACTTTGAAGCCTTGTATCCTGGGATACAGTAAAACCTCGTTTCCCACAGAACATGCCTTTTAATACTGTCTAAAGAGCGGTTTTGTTTTAAAATACTCTTATTTACTCCTGATTTGGTCTCGGTTAGTTGATTTTAGCTGGGGCAGTAGTAGGAGTCCTACAAATGGACTCTGGGCCTGGACTAGGGAGGGGGAAATCAGCCAGAGTTCCTCCTCCTAATCGTTATCCAGTCATTACGACTGGACAGTGCCATTATGTGGCCGTTTCGTAAGAACAAGATCGCCTGTATTGTTTCAAATGGCACTCAAATAACTGGCTGGCAATCAGGGATGGTAGTGCAACAGTTATGTTACTGGGGTAGTAATCCAGAGGCCTGGACTAATAATCCAGAGAACATGAGTTCAAATCCCACCATGGCATTTTGAGAATTTGAATTCAGCTTAAAAAAACTAGGGAAATAAAAAAGCTGTAAAAAGGTGATGCAAAATTCACCTGTAGGGAGGGCAGCCTGCTACCCTTATTGGTCTGGCTTATATGTGACTCCAGTCCTACACCAAAAATGGTTGACTCTCAACAGTTGTCAGGGTAACGAGGGATGGGCGATCAATGCCGGCCTTGCCAGCGATGCCCACATTCAGACATTGAATATTAAAAAAATAGGCCCAGTTGTAACCTGCTGGAACTGTGGCAGAGTGAAATTTGGGCCCAATTGTGGCTCCTAGCACTGACCCTGTTGCCAGCCACTTGAAATATTATTGGGTGGGCTTCCGACGGTACCGGGGAACCTGGCTCCGATGGGCGTGAGGAATGTCACCTTTGTAGCCCTACGGTCAATTGCACTTGACTTACGGGCCATTTAAAAGTTAAAACCATGCTTCTCAGGTTCATGGGAACACCATCATCTCCAAGATCCCCTCCAAGTCCCCACACACCAGCCTGACTTCGAAATATATCGGCATTCCTCCATCATCGCTGGGACAAAATCCTGGAACTCCCAATCTAACAGCGCTGTGGGAGAACCTTCACCGCACTGACGGCAGTGGTTCAAGAAGAAGGCCCATCACCACCTTCTCAAGGGGGACTAGGGATGGACAATAAATGCCGGCCTTGCAAGCGATGCCCATGTCTCCAGAATGAAACTTAAAAGATGTACTAGAGTAAGAGGGGTGTCAGTGTGAGCTGTGGGGAGGGAGGTTGAGCGACAAGTGCCTCTGTAAACAGGGGCAATGGGGAAAAAGACTGCCTCCATTGTCAGCATGATAATTATGAACAATTTTAGAAGAATTTATCAGATTTAGCGGCAAGGAGTACCAAAACTCTATCCGTGGGAATCTGCAATTTCTCCCAAAAATCTCCTAAATCTTTGGATCAGTCTTCCGCTGATAGAATGTTGGATATACCTGCAACTGAAATTAGGACAAGTTTCAGGGCACATTTAGTGCAACTGCATATCATAGATCTATAGTCTGGGCTCTTTTTACATTCCAGCTTGTCTGGAGGCTCTGTCCACTTTTTTAGGTTGTCATGTACATGTCTTCGGGAGACCTAGAGAGAAAAAGAGAGATTTTTCATAAATAATTGAAAAAGAGGGCCAAAATAAAGTGAGAAAACCAAAGATAAACACCAGCAACGATTACATTTATTTTATTCAGATCACTTGAGATTCCTTTTATTTAATTACGCTAGGCAGAACAGGTCAAAATCTCTCGCTGCTTTTCCCACAAGAACCTGACATTTGATAAGTTTACTTTGACTGGGTTAAATTAGTTTTCCACTTCCTAAAGCCTACAGCAAAGTTTTACATATGAACATGTGTGTTTGGCCAAAGCAAATTCCAAGTGCAGTGTAAACACCTTGAAACATGCCCACCTTCAGGCAAATCTTATTCATGTGCTGTCTCATTCAGAGCATTTTTCCCATCTGGAGGTTCTAACACCTCTCCTTTCAACAAACTTTCAACAATCGTGTGAAAAGTCTCTTGTGTATTCAATAGCTGAATTCACCGAAAGCTTTAAAACCCCGAGGTCTTCCTTCAAAAACTCTTTCATTCGTTTTTGTGCCAAATTGCAAGCTAATGGAGCGTGCCCCTTGCTAAACAAGTTTTGTACGCAGCTATTGTTTACTGTACAGCTGGTTGGAACGTATGGGTGTTCATTACTCTTTGTTTGGTCCATGGCATGAAACGCTTAACATCTCCCCGCTAGTCGACCTACGACTCCATAAAATCTGCAAAGGAATGTGGATTTCTGACGTTTCCCTTCAACCTCGAATTGGCACGGCTTTGGGCTCAGATGTCAAGTGTTCTCAGTCTTGAGAAACAGTATCTAATGTTAAAAATGTACCTGTTTCAGACACTGCAGCAAGGTGGGCAACGCTGTAACTGTGCAGCACCACATTAACTGGGACCAATGCTGCACATTTCATTTATAAAGCCCCTGATATAAAGAACCAGGGAGGTAAAAGAACAGGTACGTTCATATATTATTTGCCTTGCCAGCCTGAGGCTGGCACAAGGATTGATGCCAACATGGCCAACTCAAGCATGGGCTGTGTCTACTTTAATTTATGGTAAGGATAAATACTTGAAGGGAAAAAATTTGCAGGGCTACAGGGAAAGAGTGGGGGAATGGGACTAACTGGATTGCTCTTACAAAGAGCCGGCACAGGCTCGACGGTCCGAATGGCCACCTTCTCTGCTGTAACCATTCTATGATCCTATATAGGATAGGTAGGATAACATGGAATGGTGTCTTGGAAGATGCTTCACCTTAGAGAAACCATCTTTTTATATAACTGAAAGGGTTAATAAGGCTAATAGCATTTATTTAGCAAAAGGCTGACTCACTCTCTGTTCACCTGACAGGTAAGACCTCCCCATCAGTGTACCCTCAAACTGAGCTTCCCACCAGCTCAGTGAGTTTATCTCATGAATGGCGAAGCTGCACAGATCAGGAAGGTCTCAGATTTGATCCCGGGTCTAGCCAATGATTCCTCCTGGAAGTGATTATGTATGGATGTCAGATGGGGATGGGATCAGGCTTGGCACTGATACCCCTCGTCCTGACGCTTACTGTCTTGACTCACAAGCTAATAATAGTCACTTGGGCAACATATCGGGGCGTGCTTGTGCCCATGAAGGCATCAAGTGGTCAATGCCTTCAAGTAGGAGGGGGGAGAAAATAGGAGAACTGGGAAAGATTATGGGGGCGATTTTAGTCTATCGACCATTTTCCAGCGGGATTGGGGTGGTCGCAAAACTAAAATTGCTTTAAAAATATTGACGGCTGTCTTCACGCCCACTGCCATTTTGGACCAGATTGCACAGTAGAAGGACAGCACTGCCACCGGAAACAGGCGGGAGCCTCGTTATTATATCCTAATTGGGGTCCAGTGACATAGATATAGGACCCCAATGCCATTTTTATTTCTCAAAGTGCTGTGCCAGCCCTGTACAGTCCCTGCTCACTGAAACGTACGGGATGCAGCCAAACCTTAAAGGGATCTCTCAGAAACAGACAAATTTAAGATTGGTGGGGGATTATTTGGAATACAGGAAGAGGAGGAGGCCATTCAGCCCCTCAAGCCTGTTCCACCATTCAATTAGATCATGGCTGATCTGTACCTCAACTCCATTTACCCGCCTTTGCTCCATATCCCTCGATACCCTTACCCAACAAAAATCTATCGATCTCAGCCTTGAAAGTTTCAATTGACCCCCAGCATCCACAGCCTATCGGGAGAGAGAGTTTTGGGGCCAAGATGAGCATGATTTCTCTTCCTGCGCCTCCTGACCTTTTATTGACCCCTCCACCCCCCCTCGGCCTGCCCTTCACCCTTTAAGGGTCTCCTGCTGCATCGGCTCCGTGGATAGGCTGGCAGCTTTCCTGCAACCCCTTCCCCGGTCAGCGAGCTGCCTTTCAGTGTTGGAAACACTCAGGCAGCTCACCTGTCGAATTTAAATGAGACCCGGCCATCAAAATGACACGGGCCTCTGTCTGGTGACACCTGGGGGGTCATCCCAATCGCTGCACCCACTGCTCGCCCAATATACGCTACACATCAAAATCGCCCCCCTGTGTGTTCTGTATTTATTTGTAATATTGTTGCTTCAACACCTCGATTTTACAATTCTCATCCTTGCGTTGAAGTCCCTCCCTCGCCCCTCCCTATCTCTGTAACCTCCTCCAGCCCTACAACCCTCCGAGATCTCTGCGCTCCTCCAATTCTGGCCTCTTGTGCATCCCCGATTTCCTTCGCCCCACCATTGGCGGCCGTGCCTTCAGCAGCCTAGGCCCTAAGCTCTGGAATTCCCTCCCTAAACCTCTCCATCTCTCTACCTCTCTCTCCTCTTTGAAAACCCTCCTTAAAACTTATCTCTTTGACTGAGCTTTTGATCACCTGTCCTAATATCTCCTTATGTGGCTCGGTGTCAAATTTTGTTTGATAATCGCTCCTGTGAAGCGCCTTGGGATGTTTTACTACGTTAAAGGCGCTATAAAAATGTAAGTTTTTGTTGTTATTGATTCCTCCCAGACAGTTCAATGAAATAATCAGTGAATCCAATAGCATGAGGTGCAGGAATTAACACTGCTGCATTGACAAGTTCATTGAAATATTCAGTTTTGATAGCGATCTCTACTGTTGTTAACTCAACTCCCAATACTGTCTGGGCCAATAATCCCTCCAACCAGTTCACTGGATGAGGACATCATTTATTCATCATTCACATAAAAATAGTTCTTAAAAATCAACATAATAAACAGGAGGAAAGTATTATTCAGAATTTTCTCATTGGATTTTTAAAAAATGTAAATAATAGTGAGACTCTTTCTTTAATCACAATAAAAGAGCATCTCAGTTTCTAATATCTGGTTATATCTTATTTTGTGTTCACATCACGGTCTCAAGCAAATGAACATCACAAAATAAATCTAATACAACCTAGAATGCTTGTGTTTGCCCTGCTGAATTTTTCCAAGATATTCAAAGAACTCCTATTCCCATTCTCACTTTTCTCCAGAAGCTAAACCCATTGCAGCCAAAGCAATTTAGACTTGTTTTTGTATCTGATTGTTTGTTTGCAACTATAAATGGCCTGAATTGTGAGTTCTGAATTGGGAGCAGCCTAACCTCTGAAGCATGTTTGACATCAATGCCAAATGCATACATGCTGGCACCTGCCAGTACAAATTGGAAGCAGAGTCTCATCTCAGATCACCACCTCTTTCTACCACCCCATTGCTTGTCCCATCCTGAACTGTCTGGTACTGGCCCCGCCCCCGCCAATGCTGAGTGCTGCCAGATGAAAATAAGTAAAATTAAATAAAAGTGAGATTTTGAAAGGTCTGTGCATGTGCATGTTGCGTGTGTGTGTGTGTGTGTGTGTGTCATACATGTCTGCACACGTGCATATCATTTCAATGAAAGGAGTTCGCCAATTATTGTTTCTTTGAACAATATAAAAGAGACAGTAAATTTTAGCCAAGTAGATTTGATTGCTGAAACCATATTGCGACACCAGGTTTCAGCATAAACAAGATGCACAGGAATTGCTAGACCTAAAAAGACGAAGGTCCAACTCCTTCACCTCCTACCACCCTGCTCGTCGCATGATACAATAATAATGGAGTTGTTGGCTAATCAGAGGAATCAATCTCCATTGTTTACAACAGACCCAGAAATGACCCGAGGAAACCCCCCCCCAACCTGTGGTGGAGCGTTTGGGAACCACATGTCCAAAATCATCTCTTTCCTCCTAAGCACTTACCACATGTCAGGTCTCAAACGACTTATATACGCAGATAGAAGGTCACAATACAGAGGAATCCTGAGCCCTTGAGGGAGACACCTTGGTCATGGGACCTTTACAAAAGACAAATAAGTGTAAATGTTCAGAAAATATGTATTAAAAATAAATTGTAATACACTGTTCAACCTCAACTCTCACTAATGTGCTATGCCCAGAGTGCATGTATACGTCATTAAGAGTTAATGTTCCCTGATTTACTGTAATCAGATAATATGTAAAATAGCATCATAACCTGTAGATTTCTCTGTAAATCTGTACCATATGGTAACTGTGATTAAGAACATAGCTTCTGGCAAAATCAGTGACTGCAATCAATTATTATTTTAAATATCATTAAACTAATGGCCCCCATTTCCTGATCTCATTTTAGCTAGTTTATAACATGTGTAATGTATCCTCAGAGGATTGTGACATAATGACTTAATTGACTAATTACTGTATTTGAGTACAAACCATTGAGTTCTATATACATAATCAATCATTAGCTGGTCAATCCAGTTAAAATCTACTTTCAAAAATCCAAACTGGGTTTTCCTCAGCAGAATACAAAGTAATCAGGACAACGGGAAAATGAGTGGCCAAGGATAAACATTCCAGCCCCGGTGTCTCTTGACGTGCTCCAGCTCAGTCTTTGTAATGACGTTTCCCTGCTTTGAAAAAACATTATTTTTACAGAGGCTGCTCGAATGCTGTAGGATCAGTCGTTGCTGGAGTAAAACAGAGCAAAGGAAGAGAAATGGTACATGCTGGTCATATATTGACAGCAACAGAATAGGAACACTAAGACCTTACAATGCTTTCGCTGTTAAGTCCGACCAATAGTTCCGTCACTGCATCAGTGAATACCTTTCACTCATAAATCACTTGTATGGGATTTCATAAGATCCTTGTTGCATATAAGCCTTCAGGTTACTGTATAGAACAAACTTTTGTACTCGCCCCTTATCAGAGGATTGTGCAACAATACGGCTGGCAATGAAGCCATGGCAACACAGATAAGACACTTTACTAAGGAGGCCAAATGAAAATGAATGTAGTTCTATGACATTGAAACTTGAGCATAAAATCGAGGCTTACACTCCAGGGCAGTACTGAGGGAGTGCTGCACTGTTGGAGGTGCCGTCTCGGGTAGACGTAAAAGATCCCACGGCACAATTTGAAGAAGAGCAGGGGAGTTTTCCCTGGTGTCCTGGCCAATATTTATCCCTCAACAAACATCACTAAGAAAAACTGATCATCTGGTCATTTATCACATTGCTGTTTGTGGGATCTTGCTGTGCGTAAATTGGCTGCCGTGTTTCCTACATTACAAGAGTGACTGCACTTCAAAAGTACTTTGTTGGTTGCAAAGTACTTTGGAACGTCCTGAGGGGGTCGTGAAAGGTGCAAGCCGTTTGTTCTTTTTACAACGGGTCCTGCTGTCCCTCCTCTTGTAGTCATTTTTCTCGGGAATTGTGCACAGCCTTCTCCTGCACGACTGCTTGTTACAGTCAGCCACAGACTGTTGAATTTGACGACTGTTTGAGAATTCCCATCGTTTCTCTTATGGAATTCCCATTAAAGCTTCAATCAGCATGTTTACAGTGCAGGGTACTATATCCGTTTAATCAAAGTCCTGTGCAGGAGTCATTCATTATACATCATTTCTTGTACAGGTGCTACTTTAGATTTGTGCAAGCATCCTGGGATGTTTTTCTTTGTTAAAGGCGCTATATAAATGCAAGTTGCTGCTGTTAATGAATGTACTTTTAGGATAAATATAGATCTGCTCTCTGAAATGTGCAAAATGTTGCTTTTGCTGACTTTGGGAGGTGATTAAATGTCATCCTGCATTGGACAGGGGTTCTGGAGTTACCATTCACTACCTGTCCCACTTCCATCCACATGGCCCTGGCTGCTGCATTGGCAGGTCTCTTGTCACCCACTCCCACTGTTCCATTACCCTCGCGCCCCCCCACCCCCGGCATCCTGTGCCTAATTTCAGTCAGAATCATATTTACGTCGCTCCCTGTAAAGTTTCAGGCTTTCTTCTTCCTGGCTCCTTTTTGATCCACGGTTTGGAGTTGCTGCACGCTGGTACTGCTTTAAGAGCAGTTCAGTTTTAAAGGCAGCCCTTCCGTCTTTAGCAGGGATTCCTCTGCCTCCCGGTGAATATTCTGGATCTCCCGGCGTAACTCAGTAGCTGCTGACGAGACATGCCCTTTTGTCCCTTCCGGAAAAATGTAAATTTGCTGACCGTTGGAATTTAGGATGGCATCTGCATCGGGCAGGTTCAGTAGGCAGAAGTTCCACTTCAACACACTTACAGCAGTGGATCATGAAACTTGGAATCTCGGGGCCTTTGTCACTTTAAACAGTATTTCCTTTTGATCTGAGCGTTAACAAGTTTAATGAAATCAGATGGCGGTACAAATGCTCATTGAGATACAGAACAAAGGCATAACTGATCTGATTTTGTTCTACCTGAAGGATTGCCACATAGCAGTTAGCATCTTAAACATGTAGCATAAATCATGAAATACCTTCTCGTCTGCAGAAAAACTATGAAGCCATTCAGCGAGCTCGGCTGCCGACACCTGGACACATCAATCAGCATTTCAAAGCTAAAGCCCGGAGTCCCAGAGGATTGAAATTGGCTGACATCTTGGGTTTAAAGAGGCAGGATTAGTTTGACTTTGGTAATAATTACATTAAAAAAAAATTCAAACTCATAACAGGAAATGGTTTCAAAATTTCTCAAATGCAAATGGAGAGCGTGCAATCGGGCCTCCATAATCACTTATCCTCAATGACCTTTCAACCTTGTTCTCCGTGTTGGTGTAAATACTGTACTTGGATGGTTTCTTTGAGCTTAATCACAATCAGATTTTTGTCACGTTGACTTGGATTTCTTGTAGGGTATCATTATTTTACTGTTTTATTCCAAGGACTACAAATGCTTCCTGATTTAAAAATAAACTCGATGTAGAACAGTTTTCAGTTATCACTGAAGTATAGAAGGAGACCCTTCAATCCGCTGTGCCTGTGCCAGGTATTTCCCAGAGCAATTGAAAACTAATCTCACTGCCCCGCTCTCTCCTTATAATTTTATATCTTCATATTCTTCCACTTGCATGACAGGTTTTGGCCGTACAGTTTCAGACAGTTGGATTTGGCTTTGAAATTGATTTTTTTCTTAAGAATTGAGGAACTGAGGTGAAAAGCCATGACTCATAGCCCAGGACACTACTGAAGTTCAAAAGGTAGGAGTGAAACCAAATAAAATTAAGAAGGGATGTTCTGGTGATATTAAGACTGGCTTAGTCTCGCCTAAGTCAGAAGGTTGTGGGTTCAAGTCCCACTCCAGGGTCTTGAGCACAAAATCCAGATGACACGCCATAGAATCACAGCACAGAAGGAGGCCATTCAGACCATCGTGTCTGTGCTGACTCTTTGAAAGAGCTATCCAATTAGTCCCACTCCCCTACTATTTTCCTACAGCACTGCAAATTTCTACCTTTCAAGTATTTATCCAATTCCCTTTTGAAAGTTACTATTCAATCTGCTTCCACCGCCCTTTCAGGCAGTGCATTCCAGATCATAACAACTCACAGTGCAGTATCTTTCTGTAAAAGAAAGAACTTGCATTTATACGGCATCATGTCATGTCCTCAGGAACTCTGAAAATGCTTACAACCAGTGGATTACTTTTGAAGTGTGGTTAATATCTTTTGTAGCCAATCTGCACACATCAAGGCACCATAAACAGCAAATGAATGAATGACCCGTTACGTTTTTGGTGACTGTTGTCAGTGGTGTTCTGACTATTACGAGGGTCTTGATCGAGTAAGAAAGTATGATCTGTCCCATACCTGCCTCAATTAAAGTAGAGGCGCAAATAACTTTTGACTTTTGTCAGCACAAGTACTTTTAGATTTCGTGAATGTGAAGCATTCAATAGTCAACTTCCAGATCATTGAAATTCTAGTGATAAATATTTTATGGGAAGATAGTTAAACATTAAATGTCTTCACCAGTGATAAACCAGTATAGTATACGAACCTGGATCAGAGCCAACATTTCATGTATTAGATTTGCATAATTTTTGCCAGTTTAGGCTTGTTTTTCGGACTCGATGCTGTTTTGAAAAACATTTACTAAAAAAGAAAGCAGTGGCATCAATTGATAAAAGGACAAAAATAGCCAATAGCTCAACGGTTTAAATAAGATCAGTTCTTTTGCTCACCAGCTCAATACCACGGCACAATTTTCAGGATAGTGTGCTAAATTGCCAGATTTTTGGAGTATTAGATCGGACAGTGTTTGGAGTAATAAATTGTGTATTATTTTTGGATCAGCGCAAATTCATTTTGGAAGAGTTGGAAGATGATGTGAAAATGTACCTTTCTCCGAAGCCTGGGAGACTGGGGTCGATGAACAATCGTCCACGTGGCTTCATGAAAAGTTTATCAACCTCATTTTATGTATGTAAACACCTCAATAAGATTCCCCTTCTCCCCACAAACACCTCCTCTCCAAACTCCAGAGCTTGACTCTCTCTTTCTTTAGTCATTGCTCATCCCCTTTAGAGTTGGGTTTAGTTTTGCTGCTCTTTTCTGCACCCTTGCCAAAACAAAGAATAGCTTTTTTTGTGGTGTGGTGACCAGAATCGCACACTGTACTCCAAATGGAGTCTGACCAGCACATTATACCACTGGACACATGTATGATATAGTCCTATGTATCCCAGAATTCTATTTGATTTTTTAATTGCTCTGCCATGTTGTCTAGACATTGAAAGAGATTAATTTATTATCACTCCCAGGTCTCTCTCTTTTTGTCCTCTTCTGCCAATTCAATTCCATTCAAATGGTGCGTCATAAGGATTGAAATTTATCAAGACTGAGTTTGACAAGGTTTTTATTAGGTAAGGGTATCAAGGGATATGGATCAAAGACGGGCAAATGGAGTTGAGGTACAGATCAGCCATGATCTAATTGAATGGTGGCACAGGCTCGAGAGACTGAATGGCCTCCTCCTGTTCACATATAAAATGTGCAAAACTTTGCATTAATCAGTGTTAAATTTAATTTGTCTGCAGCACTGATCTAAATCCTTATGCTCCAACTTGTTATTTCCATTTACAATAAATTCAAAATCACAAGTCACTTCAATCTGTCCTACAGAACAATATAGCATTTAGTACACTCTAACCTCCCGTTCCACACCACCCCCACCACCAAAAAAAACTAAGAGAACCTGTTTTTTTATTTCCTTTTTAAGGAAGCTTTAGACGTTTTATTGAATACTTGAAAACGTGAGTCTAGTGCACCTTCATAGAAGCATAGAAAGTTACGGCACAGAAGGAGGCCATTCGGCCCATCGTGTCTGTGCCGGCCGAAAAAGAGCCACCCAGCCGAATCCCACTTTCCAGCACTTGGTCCGTAGCCCTGTAGGTTACGGCACTTCAGGTACACATCCAGGTACTTTTTAAATGAGTTGAGAGTTTCTGCCTCTACCACCCTCTCAGGCAGTGAGTTCCAGACCCCCACCACCCTCTGGGTGAAAAAAATTCTCCTCAACTCCCCTCTAATCCTTCCACCAATTACTTTAAATCTATGCCCCTTGGTTATTGACCTCTCTGCTAAGGGAAATAAGTCCTTCCTATCCATTCTATCTAGACCCCTCATAATTTTATACACCTCAATTAAATCACCCCTCAGCCTCCTCTGTTCCTAAGAAAACTGCCACAGCCTATCCAATCTTTCCTCATAGCTAAAATTCTCCAGTCCTGGCGACATCCTCGTAAATCTCCTCTGTACTCTCTCCAGTGCAATCGCATGCTTCCTGTAATGTGGTGACCAGAACTGTACGCAGTACTCAAGCTGTGGCCTAACCAGTGTTTTATGCAGTTCCAACATAACCTCCCTGCTCTTATATTCTGTGCCTCAGCTAATAAAGGAAAGTATCCCGTATGCCTTTTTAACCACCTTATCTACCTGCCCTGATACCTACAGGGATGTGTGGACATGCACTCCAAGGTCCCCTTGTTCAGTACAACTCAAGAATAATTTTACTTTCAGATAATATTGCTTCAGTTGAGGAGTCATTCCTATTCATGTGATCTTCCAGCCAATGTAGGGTTTAGCTGGAGTGACGGACAGGTTAATATCTGTTATAATACAGTGTGCTGCCTGAGAAACAGATTCACGCTCTCAGGCAGGCGGGAGAATTCAGCTGCAGATTGTTCAACAAATCCACTGCAAAATGGTATCACTGAGCTGGGAATTAAGTAACAGGTTTGTTGGCTGAGGTCAGACTTTCTGATGTGCTCAATTATGACATCTTATACTTTATAAAATGCAAGATTAATAAACTGATAAATTTTAAAATGCTTTCGAATAATTGACAGCTTTAAAAGGGAGTTGTGATATCTATTGAGAAGGAAGTTGAGGTATAGAGAGATGTTAATAGTACTGATCGATTGCTTCCTCTAGAGAGGCAGGGAAAGGAAGTATTTCTTAAAAGGTGGGAGGAATTCCATGATCGTATAATCAGACATGGATTTAGGGTGGAGTTTGATTAATGGGTCAAGAAGAGTTTCTCGTTCCAGACTTCAGATTCTGTTCTTTAAAATGCAAAAATATTGTAGTTAAAGGGTTAATCCAGCTTCCACTTTGAGGAAGAGGTGGCTTCACACATTCAGTCTGGATTTTGCCTGCGATAACTGCAGACAGATGGGAGCAACTAAAATTACTAGTTGTAATAAAAAATCAATGGCTTAAGCAAACAGTTGGTTCAGATCCACATTTCTGGCAAAAACAACATTTTAAAAAAATATCGTTGTCTTTTACTTTCTCCTGTCCTGAAGGTGTTGACTTCTTGAAGGAATACAATTCTGAATGTACCAGAGACCCTCTGGTATTCCACCCAAGTGTCTCTTAGTCATGTCTGAGACTCGACAGGATGTGATGTCAAGAAGCAATTCTTCACACAAAGGGCAGTGGGAATCTGGAATTCTCTCCCCCAAAAAACTGCTGAGGCTGGGGGTCAATTGAAAATTTCAAGACGGAGATTGATCGATTTTTGTTAGGCAAGGGTTACAGAATCAAGGCGGGTAGACGGAGTTAAGATACAGATGTGATGTCAGCCGTGATCTAGCTGAATGGCAGAACAGGCTCGAGGGGCTGAATGGCGGAACAGGCTCGAGGGGCTGAATGGCGGAACAGGCTCGAGGGGCTGAATGGCGGAACAGGCTCGAGGGGCTGAATGGCGGAACAGGCTCGAGGGGCTGAATGGCGGAACAGGCTCGAGGGGCTGAATGGCGGAACAGGCTCGAGGGGCTGAATGGCGGAACAGGCTCGAGGGGCTGAATGGCGGAACAGGCTCGAGGGGCTGAATGGCCTCCTCCTGTTCCTATGATAGTGAATGATGCCAGGTATTCAATCCTATCCTTACCCAATGTCCATAGATACCCACTTCTAACAGGACTCACTGGTTACTGAATAGTAATGGGAACCTTGGTTGATTTTTCCCTTTCTGACCCAGGGATATTGAAACCAATTATTATACCAACTATCATTGCCCAGGCTGAGGTTGATTAACTCGGCACAGACGAGCAATTGAACCTGGGACTTCCCCTGTTCTCTGTGGCTCAGTAACTCCCTGGATAGATTTGCTGGGTCATCGCGGAGCCAATTCTTTTAAAAAGTATTACAAGTTTATTTTAACCAAGAGCAGGCCAGTTAAAGGTCAGCCAGATCAAACCAAACAATGTCTGTTTGAATTAGCCTTGAGATTTGGCTCTTGATGTTATGCTTCTTTCTGTTCATGTCTATAAGTTGCATAGAATGCATAGAAATTACAACATGATAACATGCTGCTTGGCCCAAGCAGTCTGTGTTGGTGTTTAACCTCCACCCTAACAGTAGTCCGAATCCCATGTGCCCACCCTGTTCCCAAATCCCTTCATCCAGTGATCTAACTTATTCTTAAAAGTTGACATGGTCTCTGCTTCAATTAACTTCACAATCCTTTGTTTTTAAAAAAAGTCTCCTGCTCCCTGTCTTAAATCTCTTATATTTAATCTTGTATCTAATCCTTTCATTCTAGACCCCTCAACCACTGGAAACAGTTTGTTCCTATCTGTCTGTAAAATCCCTTCATTGTTTCAAAGACTTGTATTAAATCATCCCATAATCCCCAATGAAAATAGTCCCAATTTTTCCAAGTCTTTCTTTGTATTTCCTCATACCAGACAGAATCCTGGTGAATCTGCTCTGTACCCGTTCTATTGCCTCAACATGCTTCATATGTTGTGGAGCCCAAAGCTCTACACAGGATTTAAACTGTAGTCTTACTAAAGGTTTTATATTTTCACTATCAGCTGCCTATCTCTCAGCAGGGTGACTACTTCTTGCTCCAAAAACCTCTCTCCCTCTCTGATTGGATTGTCTTCAACTTCCCCTCAAGTTCTGAGATCTTGTGAGCTATGTTACTGTGTTCAGTTCTGGGCTTGGAGGGGATGCAGTGCAGATTAGAGGGGCTGAATGGCAAACAGTTCCTATGTCCATTCAGTTGGAGGCACGTCTCACAGATCTGTTTGTCTGAATTAATATCTGCTACTCAAAACTTCCACATCCTGAAGAAACTGTATCTCTTTCCATGCTACCATTCTTATTATAAATGCAAGTTAAGTTTTAAGTTGAAATTCTTCATCTACTTATAACTTCAATTAAACTACTCTGCTACTAATTCCTGTTTTCGCTCAATTACCAGCTCACTCCATGGTGTATTTTTGCTCCTGTTTCTCTTTTTTATACTCACGCCAAATCAGGTCATTAACCAGTTTCAGCTGTTCAGTCAGCCCAACTATAGAGTAAATCAATTAACACTCAGCCAGTGACCAATGATCGCCTGCTACCTGTTAACTTTTTCTAATATTCATTCATGGGATGTGGGCGTCGCTGGCGAGGCCGGCATTTATTGTCCATCCCTAATTGCCCTTGAGAAGGTGGTGGTGAGCCGCCTTCTTGAACCGCTGCAGTCCGTGTGGTGACGGTTCTCCCACAGTGCTGTTAGGAAGGGAGTTCTAGGATTTTGACCCAGCGACGATGTAGGAACGGCGATATATTTCCAAGTCGGGATGGTGTGTGACTTGGAGGGGAATGTGCAGGTGGTGTTGTTCCCATGTGCCTGCTGTCCTTGTCCTTCTAGGTAGTAGAGGTTGTGGGTTTGGGAGGTGCTGTCGAAGAAGCCTTGGCGAGTTGCTGCAGTGCATCCTGTGGATAGTACACACTGCAGCCACTGTGCGCCGGTGGTGAAGGGAGTGAATGTTTAGGGTGGTGGATGGGGCGCCAATCCTTGATGGAGTCGAGCTTCTTGGGTGTGTTTGGGGCTGCACTCATCCAGACAAGTGGAGAGTATTCTATCACACTCCTGACTTGTGCCTTGTAGATGGTGGAAAGGCTTTGGGGAGTCAGGAGGTGAGTCACTCACCACAGAATACCCAGCCTTTGACCTGCTCTTGTAGCCACAGTATTTATATGGCTGGTCCAGTTAAGTTTCTGGTCAATGGTGACCCTCAGGATGTTGATGGTGGGGGATGCAGCGATGGTAATGCCGTTGAATGTCAAGGGGAGGTGGTTAGTCTCTCTCTTGTTGGAGATGGTCATTGCCTGGCACTTGTCTTGCACGAATGTTACTTGCCACTTATCAGCCCAAGCCTGGATGTTGTCCAGGTCTTGCTGCATGCGGGCACTCATTATCTGAGATAAGAACTGCCAATTCACCATCAGTTGCACAAATTTAAAGTTCAGTAAAAGAGGGAATGAGTCGCCAGGAGTTGTGAAATACCTACTCTTTACTTATTCCTGTTCACTTCACTCCGTTGTGTGCTTTCCGCCCGAGAGATATGTCACTGGGATTTTATTGTTCTCATATGTATCACCAGGTTTGAAGAGCTAACTTACCATTAATAAAATCTTTCTTGTTCGTTTGAAGGGATCATCTGTGTTTTGTGGAGCAAAAGACCCCAGAACCACCCATGTGTTTTTCACTATGGCGACGTCACAAACAATGCAAATGACACCCTCACCAAACATGTTTAGATACAGCAGAAAAATGGGTCTCCCAACTACTTTTCTGGGTTGACAATACTCTTTTTAAAAGTTGCTGGGACTGGTTTAAAATGATTGCTGTACAGTTTCTATGTACTGCCAAACCACAGTGACCGTGCTCACAGAGCTTGGCTTCTCACAGATTTCAATGGGTGGTGGGGACTCTTTCCCTGTGGTAGGTTGGTAGCACACTGATGCCATCATCAGTTTTGTAGGAGGTGTCCAGGCACAGTCTATCTCACGGTTTAATGATGCTTCCACTTAGATTGATGATCTGGTGATGAGCATTGTGAATAAGGGCACCATGCTATAAGTATTGAAAGAAAAATATTGTGCCTGTCCAAATGAGAAATTAAATGATAAATCATTCATGATAAAAATATTTAGGTTCTTGAGCTGAATTTCCAACCCTACATGGGGTACGGGGGTGGGGCCAGAGGACTGGAGAATTGCAAATGTTACACCCTTGTTTAAAAAAAGGTGTAAGGATAAACCCAGCAGCAATAGGTCGGTCAGTGGTGGGGAAACTTTTGGAAACAATAATCTGGGACAATATTAACAGTCACTTGGACAAGTGGGGATTAATTAAGGAAAGCCGGCATGGATTTGTTAAAGGCAAATCGTGTTTAACAAACTGACTGGGCTTTTTGATGAGGTAACAGAGAGGGTCGATAAGGGCAATGCATGTGGTGTATATGGACTTTCAAAAGGCATTTGATAAGTGCCACATAATAGGTTTGTCATCAAAGTTGAAGCCCATGGAATGAAAGGGGCAGTGGCAGCATGGATACAGAATCGGCTAAGTGACAGGAAACAGAGTAGTGGTGAATGGTTGTTTTTCAGACTGGAGGGAGGTGTACAGTGGTGTTCCCCAGGGGTCAGTACTAGGACTACTGCTTTTTTTGATATATATTAATGACTTGGACTTTTGTGTACAGGGCACAATTTCCAAATTTGCAGATGACAAAAAACTTGGAAGTGTAGTGAACAGTGAGGATAGTGATAGACTTCAAGAGGATATAGACAGGCTGGTGGCATGGGCGGACATGTGGCAGATGAAATTTAACATAGAAAAGTGCAAAGTGATCCATTTTGGTAGAAAGATTGAAGAGAGGCAATATAAACTAAAGGGTACAATTCTAAAAGGGGGTTCAGTGACAGAGAGATCTGGGGGTATATGTGCACAAATCGTTGAAGGTGGCAGGGCAGATTGAGAAAGCGGTTAAAAAAGCATACGGGATCCTGGGCATAGGGTACAAAAGCAAGGAAGTCATGATGAACCTTTATAAAACACTGGTTCGGCCACAACTGGAGTATTGTGTCCACTTCTGGGCACTGCACTTTAGGAAAGATGTGAAGGCCTTAGAGAGGGTCCAGAAGAGATTTACTAGAATGATTCTAGGGATGAAGGATTTTAGTTATGTGGATAGACTGGAGAAGCTGGGGTTGTTCTCCTTAGAGCAGAGAAGGTTGAGAGCAGATTTGATAGAGGTGTTCAAAATCATGAGGGGTCTAGACAGAGTGGATAGAGAGAAACAGTTCCCATCGGCGGAAGGGTCAAGAACCAGAGGACACAGATTTAAGGTGATTGGCAAAAGAACCAAAGGCAACATGAGGGTAAAACTTTTTCAAAAGGCTTTCAAAAGGAAATTGGATAAGTACTTGAAGGGAAAAAAAAATTTGCAGAGCTACAGGGAAAGGTTGGAGGAGTGGAACTAGCTGGATTGCTCTTGCAAACAGCCGGCATGGATTCGACGGGCTGAATGGCCTCCTTCGGTGCTGTAACCATTCTATGATTCTATGGCCTCCCCATTGCAAAGACTGCCCACTTCTACTTCTGTAACTTTGCCACCTTGCCCTGGTCCATCTGCTGCTGAAACCCTGATTGATGACTTTGTCCCCTCCAGACTTGACTATTCCAATGCTCTCCTGAGCGGCCACCTATCAGCCACCCTCTGTAAACTTAAACTCATCCAAAATCCTACTTCCCATATTCTGTCCTGCACCAAGTCCCGCTCACCAATCATCCCTGTCCTCACTGACCTACATTGACTCCCTGTCCCCCAATGCCTCCACCATTGGCAACCATGTAAACCGCACAGTCTAAAGTTACCTCCCTAAACCCCTCCATCGCACTGCCTCTCCACTTCCTTCTCTTCCTTTAAGACCATCCCTAAAACCCACCTCTTTCACCAAGCTTTTGACTAACCCTCCTAATATCTTCTTCTTTGGCCCAGCATCTGTTTTTTCTTTACGCTTCTGTGTAGTGCCATGGGATGTTTTTACTACATTAAAGCTGCTGTATAAATGCAAGATGTTGTTGTTAATTTTGCATCTTTGTTATGTATTAGGACTGATTTGCTAAATGTGATTTGCTAATCTCCCCTAATATCTTAGTGTCTAATGGGACTACCCGGTGTAGTGCTGAGTTATACAGAACAGGAGCTCCCAGTTTTGATCCCTGGACTGTGCTAAGTGAGCTGATGTTCACTACTTGAGGTTCTACAAGTAGTCGGCAGGAGGGTCGGTAACCAGAGGACACAGATTTAAGAACCAAAGGGGAGATAGGGAGAATGTTTTTTACGCAGCGAGTTGTTATGATCTGGAATGCGCTGCCTGAAAGGGTGGTGGAAGCAGATTCAATAGTAACTTTCAAAAAGGGAATTGGATAAATACTGAATGGGAAAAATTGCGGGGCTGTGGGGAAAGAGCAGGGAGTGGGACTAATTGGAGAGCTCTTTCAAAGAGCTAGCACAGACATGATGGGCTGAATGATCTCCTTTTGTGCTGTATGATTCTATGATTCTACTCTCAGTGCCCAGGTCTACTCCTGACTGTTATCCAGTGACCCTGGCTGAAAAGTGTCTGCATGTGTATGCTGAGTGAGAATAAGGTCAGGCTCTGCCATGGTCAAAACAGGCTGGCCATGCTCACTGTCTCAGCTCACACGTGAAAAATAGCTACTTAGATGAGATACTGGAGGACACCTAATATCCATGGCACAGTCCCCCAGCAAGAAGAGGAGAGGAGAAAATTGAAGAAAAACACGATTGACTGAAGAGCTGTCATGTGTGAGAAACAGGTTGCACACTGGGCTGCAACGTGACATCAGGGAATAATAATCTGTTTATGGTCCCCAGAAGGCAACAAAACAGAGACTGCTGTTCAGCAACTGCACCAAACACAAGGAAATTCCTGCACAAAAAAATGAGATTTTCCTGTCTTTAATCCTTTAAGAACGGAGGCATTGTTCAGCCTCTCGAGAAACATCATATTGACGAGATTGATTTTCCGTCGTATAACACTGTCCAGTAAGAAGCACTACACGGTAGACATGCAGTATAACTCTGTTCATAGGGCTGCCACCTGTCCAGTTTCTGATCAGACTGTGAACATTTTTTAAAAATGTAAACAGGACCATCGTTCCCTCTAATTTTTGTTGGCCATGTGCGGAATGAATTTGGGTTTGTGCACCGATAAAAAGGCTGTGTGCGCCATCGTAAAATATCACAACTTTGAATAGAATATCTTTTTAGAAAACATTATTCAGGGTACATAACAAACAGAACAAATATACAAAATAATGGATAATTGTAACAATTTAATGTTATATTGGCTGATAAATTTATATAATTTATGAAATGGGTTTCTTAAGTTGCTCTAGGATTGAGTAGACCTGTCTCGTTATATTTTATTAAAAATTATCTGATGGGAACAATTCCAATCAGTTTTTTGTTGAATCAGCTTAATGACTGATTCAAACAGAAATAAATTGTGTGCAATCAGATTTTTAAAATTGAGTCAAAAATACAAAACAGCTGTCAAATCAGTCAGTGTGAATTCGGGGATAGGGAACAGATTAATTAAAGCTCCCCCCCATTGAATCCTCAGCAGGGTTTAAAAAATTATTGCATTACAATTGTACATCTTGCAGGTCTCATTAGTTTTGGCTGCCTCTGTGTAAGGCAGGGAGCAGTTTGGTCACGGAGAAATTGAACTGAGGGAGGCAACGGACAAAGATAAAAAGAGACAATCCTTGGGGCAACTGAGGGCTTTTGGATAGCAGTTGTATATTGGTCCAATGTTTATGCTCCACACGAGCCTCCTCCCTCCCTACTTCATCTCACCCTATCAGCATATCCTTCTATTCCTTTCTCCCTCATATGTTTATTTAGCTTCCCCTTAAATGCATCTATGCTATTCGCCTCAACTATTCCATGTGGTAGCAAGTTCCACATTCTCACCACTCTCTGGATAAAGAAGTTTCTCCTGAATTCCCTATTGGATTTATTAGTGATTATCTTTTATTTATGATCCCCTAGTTTTGGACTCCCCCACAAGTGGAAACATCTTCTCTATCTCTACCCCACAAACCCCTTTCTAATTTTGAAGACCTCTACCAGGTCACCTCTCAGTCTTCAAGAGCCCCAGTCTGTTTACTAAACCTTTTGAAAGTAATTTTCGGTGTTTATTTTGCATATTTAAACTATAACAGATGTAAAATGCTTGAAATATTTTACCAGCAACATGAATTACTGGGTTATTTTCATGCTTTTGCCACCCCTCCTGGTCCTTCACCCCACCCTCCCAAACCCCAACCCTGATGTCCATTTGCTAACCACTGCCCTTTAAAACACTGTGAGATATCTCTTTGTACATAATGAGTGCTATAGAAATGTAAGCTGTAGTGAAATATCACATACAGTAACTCCTTTTATGGTGCTTGTGGATTTTTGAGGGTCTCATACTTTTAGCATGAGGCCAGTGATGCTCTGCTCCTGGTACAATCTCATAGTCCTATCGATATTTTCAGGTCGCTGTGTAAAATGCTGCAGCAGTTCACAAATGTCCGTCGTATAGCGTAATAAACCAAATACTGTTCAATTGCAGAAGTGACCTAAAGGTTGCTTTAACACCCTTCCTAGCCTTCAACTTTTATAATCTCGTCAGTCGTTGACTGCAGTCAATATTCATGTAATAAACAAATCTTCATATTCGTGTTGATCCTGAAATAATAGACATCAACACAAAAAAAAAATCCAAATCCTGGAAATCAACTACAACAACTTGCATTTTTATAGCGCCTTTTATCATAGTAAAACGTCCCAAGGTGCTTCACAGGAGCGATATCAGACAAAATTTGACACCGAGCCACGTAAGGAGATATTAGGACAGGTGACCAAAAGCTTGGTCAAAGAGGTAGGTTTCAAGCAGCGTCTTAAAGGAGGAGAGAGAGGTAGAGAGGGGGAGAGGTTTAGGGAGGGAATTCCAGAGCTTAGGGCCCAGGCAGCTGAAGGCACGGCCGCCAATGGTGGAGCGATTAAAATCGGGGACGCGCAAGAGGCCAGAATTGGAGGAGCGCAGAGATCGCGGAGGGGACAAATACTGCAAATACGCAGCAGGTCCCGTCAGCTTCTGTAAAGAGAAAGGACGAATTGACTTTGCCCCTCTGTTTTCTCTTCACAGATGGTCGTGGGTCAGCTGTGTAATTCCAGAATTTTCTATTTCTGTGACAGACTCAGGAACATGTCTGCTCAGCTTTCTGCTGTTGAAGGAAGGTCAGCTGCTGAACTGGGCATGTGGCTGCCGGGAATGAAGGGAGCTGTTGGGAAGGTTACCCACTCACTTTTTGAACAGGACCTCAAACAGGTGTAAGAGCCTCATAAATGTTTCATTCCTCAGGCAGCTGTCAAATTACACTTAATTGGATCCAGCTGCAGAATGAATAGGGCTGTGAGCTGAACGGGAAAATCAACTTTGGCAGCTTGAGGTGGACTGGAAGATTGTATGTTTGGAAGCACCCTGCAGACACATGGAATTCACTGACAGTTAATAGGCAGATTTATATGTTTTTTTTTTAAAAAGTCAGGCTAATCCTCAGGTACCTCAGCTGATATCAGATTGTGTGAGGTTTACGGTCATGATCTGTATCGCTGAGGACTCCTGTCAATAAACAAAACGCCAAAACAAGATGTGTGGTTGCTGTGGGAACTGGCTGCACATCGCTCACTCATCCTCCGTGCGTTGTCTTTTATCTGTTCAGCGTCCTTTTACTCTTCACAGAGACCCCCCCCCCCCGCCGCCAATGGGATCTTCTACTATTTTCTCTCGACACAGGGGGAGAGAACGCAAGAGGCCGCTGAGGAACAGGCCCAACCAGCGTCATAGGAGCGGCGAGAGCTCGATATCAAAGCTGGGTGGGGGTTCGCGACAGAAAAGCAGAAGAGCTACCAGGAATGTGGCACATTGCACAGAGGCAGAAAAGGAAAACAAAGAAAGACTTTGTAACAACAACAACAACTTGCATTTACGCAGCACCTTTAATGTAGTGAAACGTCCCGAGGCGATCCACGGGAGCGGTTATCGAACAAAAGGCCTTTCACCACCTAATGTAGGAAGTGCCACATCGTTCACCTGACGAAGGGGGAAGCCTCCGAAAGCTTGTGAATTTAAAATAAAATTGCTGGACTATAACTTGGTGTTGTAAAATTGTTTACTAATGTAGGAAGCGCAGCAGCCAATTTGCGCACAGCAAGATCCCACAGTCAGCAATGTGATAATGACCGGATAATCTGTTTTTTAATGATGTTGGTTGAGGGACAAATATTGGCCAAGACACCGGGGCGAACTCCCCTGCTCTTCTTCGAAATAATGCCGTGGGGTCTTTTGATTGTAATCCTCAGGTGGGACTATGTAATAATGTGATTGCCAACGTGATGCAGCCCACCAAATGTGGGAGAGTTGGTTGGTGAATGCACAGATGCCTTTATTACCCAAGGGAATCGTCATCAATTTTGCAAAGAGCAAACTCAACATGTAAAACGAACTTCGACTGTGAATCGTACTCCGAGAACATATAATAGGTTGATACATTTCCGGAAACAAAACTTGTCGAGGGCTGGCGGTGAAAGGCAGGAAAGGAATCAAAGCATGGGAATACTCAAACACAGGAGTTTTTCACACATCACAGTTGTATATGAACAGGCTCGGCTGGGTCAGTTAATTAAGTTTAGAATTGGTACATCGATTAATATTAAAAGCCTTGTGTCAATGTGATGCAGTTCGGTAGAGTCCCTTCAACCAATCAGCTGATCACAGTGTGCTGAGTACATCCCCTCCACCCCCGGTGATCAATCATTTCTGCCAATGGGTTTTCATAGATGAGCTCTGAGCATCACTGAAACTTCCTGCTCATATTTCATAGAATGATACAGTGATACAGCACAGAAGGAGGCCATTCAGCCCATCATGCCTGTGCCGGCTCTTTGAAAGAGCTATCCAACTCGTCCCACTCCCCTGCTCTTTCCCCATCGCCCTGCAATAGCCTTTTCAAGTATTTATCCAATTTCCTTTTGAAAGTTACTATTGAAACTGCTTCCACCGCCCTTTCAGGCAGTGCATTCAAGTTTTTTTTTTCACCCCCAATAAATTCTCTCTTAAAAAGGACTCAAGTTACATCTTTTGACAGAGGAGTAAATTATTTCTAACTCAGAATGTCTAGGTGTAAAATTCAGTCTTAAATTTTCAACTGTCTCCAGAAACTTTGCTTCCTTGTACATTTATATAGTTTCATCTACATTTGCTGTTCATCGAGGAAGCATGCCCTTAGAGGGGAAGGATACGTACTGTGAATGATACCAGAACTGAGAGGTTATTATATCAGGAAAGACTAAACAGGCTGGGGCTCTTTTCTCTAGAAAAGAGAAGACTGAGGCATGATCTGATAGAGGTCTTTAAGATTATGAAAGGGTTTGATCGGATAGACACAGAAAAGATGTTTCTACTTGTGGGGGAGACCAGAACTAGGTGTCATAAATATAAGATAGTCACTAATAAATCCAATAGGGAATTCAGGAGAAACTTCTTCACTCAGAGAGTGGTTAGAATGTGGAACTTGCTACCACAAGGAATGGTTGAGGCGAATAACATAGATGCATTTAAGGGGAAGCTAGATAAACACATGAGGGAGAAAGGAATAGAAGGATATGCTGATAGGATGAGATGAAGTAGGGTGGGAGGAGGCTCGTGTGGAGCATAAACACCAGCACAGACCAGTTGGCCCGAATGGCCTGTGACGGTGCTGTACATTCTATGTATATCTATTAACCCTTTCATGTGCCCCAGACACGTTTGTTATTTTCTTAACAAATCAGCCGTACCACATCCTCCTCAGTCTGAGATTGCGCTGTCCAAGCCGGTCCTATGGATATTATCAAATATCCGTGGATACCATCAATGATGGTCCTTGGTTGATCCACCAGGAAGCACTCTTGATCAAAGCATTCAAACATCCCCTTCCAATGGTAAGTTTCTCCTTTGTTTTCCTGGATGGAATGGCCTGGAATTTCCTGCGTACTTGCGCCCAGGGACACACGCAATCTGAACGCAATCAAATACGCAGCCTAAAAGAACGCATCTCCGCCCATAATAATTGCCCCATCCCCAAGTTACAGAGCCTCATATACGTGAGTTTCCTGCAATTGCGCTCGCTCAGTGGCTCTCTTCAAATTATGGCCAGGTTCTCAGGCACAGCAGGAAACAATCATTCGCCTGGTGTTTTATTGAAAATTTTTATGCTTTTTTTTTTTTCATTTTCACTTATCCTCACTGAGACCTGCTCTGTATTTTCTGTTTCGTTGAATGGATTTTTATGGTATAAGTATACGTCACATTAAAATTGAAAATCTTCTCTGATTGCAGGTTCCTAAACATGTTGTGTCTGATGAGCATGAATGATGGTTAATTGAGTTGAAACTTTAATTTTCATACTTAAAGAAGAAATGTATGGTGTGAGTTCGGCACTTTCCTGGGGCCCTGATTGCTTACACTTATTTCTGCCGATTTAGGCCCATTTTACGTTTGGGTGTATTCTAATGAGATTCGTAGGAAATTTGAGTGTAACGTGACATTGGCAGAATGGGCGCACTTCCGGGTTGTGGCCATGGAGGAAATTCCAGGCCAATGTCTGTGAAAGGCAAAAAACTTTAAGAGAATCAGCTTGGGTTAGTGCGTCGCACTCTCACCTCTGAGTTAGGAGATTGTGAGTTCAATGCACCACCACAGGACTTCAGCATGTTATGTAGGCTGGCAGGTTAGTGCAGAGATGCATTGTTGCTGATGCCATCTTTTGAAAGAGACATTAAACCAAGCCCCCATTTGCCAGTTCAGATGGTCATAAAAGATCTGTTGGCACCATTTGAAGAGCAGAGAGATCATCCAGTGTTCTGGTCAATATTCTATCTGTAACCAATACCACCAAATACAGATTAAATGGTTGCTCAGCTCATTTGCTGTTTGTGGGATTTTCCTGTGTGCAAACTGGCTTCTGTATTTTCTTACAAAACAACATTGACTACAGTTCAAAAAAAAATGTAATTCTTTGGCTGTGATATGCTTTGGGATGTCCTGAAATTGCCCTGGCTTCTTCGGCAGCTCCTCCCAATCACATGACCTCTACCACCTAGAAGGACAAGGGCAGCAGGCACATGGGAACGCCATCATCACCAAGTTCCCCTCTAAGTCACACATCATCCCGACTAGGAAATATATCGCCGTTCCTTCATTGTCGCTGGGTCAAAATCCTGGAACTCCCTTCCTAACAGCACTGTGGGAGAACCTTCACCACACGGACTGCAGCGGTTCAAGAAGGCGGCTCACTACCACCTTCTCAAGGGCAACTAGGGATGGGCAATAAATACCGGCCTTGCATCCCGAGAATAGAAAAAAATGACATGATAAGGCCATACATAAATGTAACTTCTTTCTCTTACTCTTGAACCCGTCATCAAATCCTACACATTACTGACGCTGAAATCATGCATTTTAAGATGTTAATGTAGAATAGCAGAGGACCTTTAGTCTGCATTACAGAATCATAAAATTGGGCCAGTAAAAATAGGAGGGGCAATTTTGCAACATTGGGGCTCCCGGTAAGAGTCTCACACACAGGGAGTACGTATTTGAATTTCAAGTATTCACTGTACGCAATTTTAAGACTATGAATGGTCTGAACATCGTGCGCAGTGAGCACTCCAATTTCCAGTGTGTGCTCCCACAGGCATGGCTCCTCACGGGGAGCTCAACGTCAGAAAAATTACCCCTACTGTGTAGACTATTGTGCAATAACAACTGCCACTAAACAACTCAAAGATTTCTGTTTTGCAGACAGCTGTGACTGCAATCTCTCCTCCAACAGTAAATATCCATTTTAACATAGCCACCTAGGCTGTTATTAATCAAGACTGCAATCTCCCCAACTTAATTATATTTTTCCATGATGCATGCAAACATTCAGCTTCAACCTAGGAGTGTACATTTAAGAAGCTTCTCAGACTTGACTGCCTACTTCTAATCTTCTGTCATCCTCTTCAAAATTGACTCTATCTGTTTAACAGGTGTCCAAATGTCTGACTTAGAAGATTGTGTATGACACTTATTTACTTGCGTAGGCCTTTGTCACGTGGTTATCTTTACATTTTACATTTTGGACTTAGTTTATTTTTTGCCTCTGTCCTCGGCCTTGCAGTAGGCACAGCAAGACTCCATGCTGAGCCTTCTGATCCTAGAATGAGGAATTCTAAGGAATGAGTATTGCTAAGGAATGTCAGGGTAAAGACCCCATCCTGTGCTCCCAGTGGGGAGCAGCACTCAAAAGGAGTGTGGGTCTGAGAATCAACACCACCAATGTCGTAGCTCTGTCTTTGTCTCATACTCCTTTGGACTGCGGGTTGGGTGAATATATCTTTATAACTTCACGTTCAAATGGGATGCTGTTCCCATTACCTTTGGAATACAGTCTACCTTGATTTTTACAGAGAAGGAATTTTATGTGTTAAGTGTTCCTGAAGTAAATAGAAATCAAATACTCTCCATTTATCTTTGAAATAGAGGTTTGCTTTGTCTATGAATTAACATTGGATGTAGACTTGCCAGTCTCCAACAATTCAGCTGACCTTTCACCCCTGTGCTTGCTGACCTACATTGGCTCCCAGTCCAGCAACGCCTCAGATTTAAAATTCTCATCCTCATGCTGAAATCCCTCCGTGGCCTCGCCCCTCCCTATCTCTGTAACCTCCTTCAGCCCTATAACCCTCCGAGATCTCTGGGCTCCTCCAATTCTGGCCTCTTGCGCACCCGCGATTTCCTTCGCCCCACCATTGGCGGCCGTGCCTTCAGCTGTCTCGGCCTTAAGCTCGCCTGCCTCTCCAGCTCTCTCTCATGCTTTAAGATGCATCTTAAAACCTACCTCTTTGACCAAACTTATCTCCTTATGTTACTCGGTGTAAAATTTTGTCTGATAATGCTTCTGTGAAGCGATTTTGGACATTTTACTACGTTAAAGGTGCTACATAAGTGCAAGTTGTTGTTGGAGTTCATCTGAAACTAATTTGAGGGATTCTTGTGTGCTTGAATAACCATTCAGAACTGAATAACAAGATCTAATGACTATCTGTGATATTATTCTCAGCTGTTCTGTGAAAAATATCTACGGTCACGCATAACCCTGCACTTTGAAATATTGAGCCCAAAACTGGCCTCCAAACTGGTTGAAGATTCTGGTACAGTTGAGGCCTCTGACGGGGTCCCAGTGAGAGGCCGATTTGAGTGACTGCATTCAAAATGGCCGTTGGCTGGTTTTGCCTCGTAATATTGTGAAACATTAAAATAAAAAAGCTAATAGTGTTGTCTTCATTTTAAAATGAAGCCTATTTATGCCAACAAAACAGACATGTTGCTACCAGTAAGGTATCCATGATGGTTGTCTTTGCAATATTTTGACAATAAGATCAGAAAACCCTATTTTTTTCTCTCCAAAGCCACTGAAAGGTGTTGTAGCCACCCACATATTACCTGGGGAATCTTGGGTTAAGCTCCTTGCCACAGAATTGATTGTGGTGCTTAAAACGTCTGCCCGCAAAATTAGTATAGCTTGTGCCTAGATATATACTTAAACAGAAGCAGCCTTTACTAACGGTTGAGGTTGGATTTGAATAGGATGCTAACAGAATAATCTGAATGACTCTTTCATGGAACTTGAAAGATATGCAACTAAGCCAGGTAAATCCTAAGTTTAGTATCTTCCTGAACAAGTCCTCGCCTATATTCCATGCAACACTCTTGGATCCAAACATTATGGGGTAGATTTTCTGCCATGTTTGTAGAATTTTGCTTCATGGACTTTGCACATGTCCAAGAGATGCATGTCGACCTGGATGAACCCTCTGGGGTAGGATCAAATTGTGATTAAAAGGCTGTATTTTTGTCTAATTCTGGATTGGTGGCTCTCCCTTTAAATCCAGTAACAACACATAAGGAGTTTAAAAACCAGCGGAAGTTGAATTCCATGTCCCAGTCTAGGTCAATATTAAATTTGCCAGGTTGGTGTAACCCAGATTTTGAACAGTAGGTTTAAGGGGAAGAGCCCTTCAAACAGCCAAGAACTGTGTGATTTTGTTCAGCTTTGTGCATGACAGCAGGTTACTTTTGAATCCTGTTTTCAGTTATTCAAATCCACATCTGTTGAGGGAATATATTCGTGCCTGAGGTGAGCCAGGTGGAATTGAGTTCAGACGGTCTGCTTGGATCTTTAAAGATTAACTCCAAATCAGCAACAGCTTCCTGTATCGACTACAGCAATTCCTACTTACTATCTGGTTTGTCAAACAGAACATATTATATTCAGAGTTTTTTGAGACTGGGTTGTCCTCTGGTAGTATTTTAGATGGACAGTGCCATCTTCCAAAAAATATGTTGCAAGATAGAAACTCCAAGGGCCCATTTTAAGGGTATCCAACATCTCACCAGTCTAGAGGTCGACCATAATCTTCCCGATATAGATAGATTTGAATATGATTTTTCACCACACCATCAAAAAATACCTCAATCTCTCAACCAGCAAACAAATGAGGGCTACCTGTTCTTTTACAGCTTGAGGCTTCACTCCAATCTGAAAAATTATCTAACAGTGTCTTCACCCAATCAACCAAGCACAATTCAAGACACTGAATATTATTCAATCTAAGAGTAAGGGACAATTGGTTGTGTTTCACAGGAGGGAAGGCAATTGAAAACCAAAGAATCGGAATGTGCAGCATACAAAATAAGACAGTGCTAGAGACCCTGGATCTGTGACAATGTGGGACAATTGACAGGTACACAAAGTAACTACTTGATCTGTGCGATAGAAGTAAGTCATCAGAGAGGTCAACAGTGTACTTATAAGACATATTCCTGCACACCTTATGCTGAAATAGATTTACATAGACAAAGAACACCTGACAGTTAAAACAAATCTCGGACAAATTCTTCACTTGGCCAAGTTAAATAATTCATGATCTGCTCTTAAATAATTAAATGGTGATCTCAGACTAAGATGGAGGCACCATAACACAAATAAATAATTAACACTCTCAGAATAATTTCATGTTGCCATCTTTTTGTTTATTGATTCTGATTCTGGAGGAGGTCCACCCTGCATGAGAGAGTTGTCTGGTAGAGCAGGTCACTCACTGCCTCTATGTAAGAGATCAATGCTCCCCGTGGCCAGTCAGTCATTTCAACTGCCCTGTCTCATAGGTCCTACTTGTTAGTTTGCCCAGAACAAACTGTTTAACTTTATTTACTGATTACTTAACCTATTCTGTTGGAGAATTTAGTACTTCAAGTTATTACAAGAGTGGGCGCTTGCTACTACCTTAAACCACCACATCAAAGGTCCAATTCTCCCCGATAGCTCTTCGGGGATGCTACTTAGAGGCAATACTGCATAGGGAGGGTTTAGTTCCTCGGACCACATTTTAAAGTGGGTAGGTGAGTTATGTATATTTTAGTGTTCGTTTGATGAGTAGGTGGTGGCAATCTCGCCTCTGAGTGAGAAGGTTGTGGGTTCAAGTCCCACTCCAGAGACTTGTGCACATAATCTAAGCTGACACTCCAGTGCAGTACTGAGGGAGTGCTGCACTGTCAGAGGTGGCATCTTTTGGATGAGAAATTAAACCAAGGCCCCCGTCTGCCCTCTTAGGTTGACGTAAAAGATCCCATGGCACTATTTCAAAGAATAGTAGGGGAGTTTTCCCTGTTGTCCTGGCCAATATTTATCCCTCAACCAACATTACAAACTGATTATCTGGTAATTACCACATTGCTGTTTGTGGGATCTTGCTGTGCGCAAATGTGCTGCAGCATTTCCTACATTGCAACAGTGATTACACTTCAAAAGTACTTCATTGGCTGTAAAGCACTTTGGGACGTCCTGAGGTCATGAAAGGCGCTATATAAATGCAAGTTCTTTCTTTACTCTTGATCCTAATGTTCCGATGCTCCTATGACAGACAGAAGTGTTAAACCTCACTACACACGTGGCAGGTTTTCCAAAAATAACACACTTCAACATCAGTTGCTCGGTTATACTGAGCGCTCGGTAAACACGGGGAAAAAAATAATGTCAAACAATTTTCATCAAGGAGAATTTTGCGAGTTGCTTTGCGCATTGTTTTAATGATAAGACACAGGCCAGCGAGTGTTTCAGTACTATTACCCAAGCAAAGATTCAGTAAGGAATTACTCGTGAAGTCGACTTGCCTGAAAGCTTGTTACTTCATTTTTGCTCCACGATGAAAGAAATCCTAATGTCCTGGTGCAGTTATACACTACGAGATGGTCTTGTCAAAGAGCTAACAGATACTTGAACTTTTCTGGATAACACAAGAATTTGTTCAAAACCAAAGTAGGTGACATTGAAAGTAAATTTTGCAGTAGGGCCTTTCAAATTGTACCAGGGCAAGGTTTATACATAGAATTACATAGTATGCAGTTACATAGAGCAGGAGCAGGCTTAAGGGGCCGTATGGCCTACTCCAGCTCCTATTTCTTATGTTCTTAATGTACAGCACAGAAACAGGCCATTTGGCCCAACAGGTCTATGCCGGTGTTTTTGCTCCACACGAGCCTCCTCCCACCCTACATCAAGTAATCCTATCAGCATAACCTTCTATTCCTTTCTCCATCTCGTGTTTATCCAGCTTCCCCTTAAATGCATCTATGCTATTCACCTCAACTACTCCTTGTGGTAGCGAGTTCCACATTCAAACAACTCTCTGGGTAAAGAAGTTTCTCCTGAACTCCCTATTGAATTTATTAGTGACTATCTTATATTTATGGCCCCTAGTTTTGGTCTCCCCCCACAAGTGGAAACATCTTCTCTATGTTTAGCATATCAAACCCTTTCATAACTTTAAAGACCTCTATCAGGTCACCCCTCTTTTCTAAAGAAAAGAGCTCCAGCCTGTTCAATCTTTCCTGATAGGTATAACCCCTCAGTTCTGGTATCATCCCTGACAATCTTCTTTGCACCTTCTTCACTGCCTGTGTTCTAACCATTGCTTTTGATTTCTTTAAAGAGAAAGTGACCTAGTATGCAATGTGTTAGAATCCAAATGCACAGCACAGAAGGGTAGGGGTCAGATTTGCATCTGCAATTCTCCACTCACTGAAGACCAGACATAGCCATGTCACTAAGGGAGAGTGCCAAGTTAAACTGCAGACTCACCCAAGGCTCCTGGAGGTTTGTTTCAGGGTCCCATTGCGAGGAGTCTAGATGAGCTTACCTACCTGCCCCCTGAGTGAGGATGATGCAGTGAGGCCCAACTAAAAGGTTGGGGATAAAATACTTTTTTCAAAAAAAAGCTTTAAATTGAAGGAGTCTTATCCACAATAACAAAGTCAAAAAAGAGACAGTGGACAAGATTTCATTGAATTGGCTGTGTGACTAAGCAGTAGTGTTAAGTGGACTATGTGCCACCTGCATTTGCATGGACTTCCGATAAATTTCCACACCACTGGAAAATATGTTAGAGTCAACATGAAATGCGAGATTAAGTTTTTTCTGTATAAGTCAGTAATAATTATTCTAAAATATCAAAGATATTCTGAATTTACTAAAAGACCTTAGCAAACTCGAGGAGCACAGATAAGCCCTGAAATTGCAAGGCTCCGCTCCCATGTAAAACACTTTTTTCAGTAACTGTTTCTCTGTTTCTTTCCTACGAAGCAATTCTTTTACATGTCCCCCTCTCTGTCTCCCTTCTTCTGTATGATTCTTGGAGACTATTCTCATTGCAGTCTTTGTAACTCTGTTGGTGTCTGACTTTTCCTCACTCTTTATCTACCACTTTTTTTGTGTGTATTTTCTTCCCAATGTCTCCTTTCTCTTCTGTGTATCTCGCAAAGTCGGAAGCCCAACTTTATTTCTTTTGGCGGCAGAGATTTTAGAAATAAATGAATCAATTCAGGCTGGTTGAACTCCCGGCTTTATTGCTTCAAGCCTTTCAGTGTCAGGCATAAGATGGCAGCCTCCTAATTGCCACAGGCAGCAAACTGACAGTAAGCATGTTCTGAGCCAGTGACCGATTTGATAAGGAAACCCAGCCAAACTATGCAAGGTGTGGAAATGAAGTAGATCTCAAGTACAGATTACAGGGGAAGGGACAGGCAGATGTGCAGGAAAGTTGTTTCAGGTATTCCTAACACAAAATATGTATGTTTATTGCAAAGTTTGGAGATTTATGTGAGAATGATATGTTTTTTAGAGATATAATAGTCTATATAATAATATAAGATATAATGCTGTGCATATATTATGTACTAATATGTTCTATTTTACAGAGATATAACTTTCGAGGATACCTGTTTATTCTTATAAAAGTTCTGAGAGCATGTTATGCTCCAGGTGTCACAGTCCTAGTGTCACACTTTGTATAAATTACCAACAAATCACAACTGAACAATTTTGATAAAAGTATGAAAATGAGAAAGAAACCCAGTTGTTCTGTGCTGCTTTTTTTTCTGACCTTGAGATCACCCAGCCTCTCCCTAAATGGAGGGCCCAGGCAAATGTAATATGGAGCAATTTGCATCAATAACAGTAATTAACCTCTAAAGCTGCCCATCAAAAGAAACTTCCACCAACAATAATTCGGACCTATTTAGACCATTTCCAGATAGCAAAGTGGCCTTAAAGGGACATACTAGTTTAGTAACTAAACCATACAACTATGGCCCAGGCCCCAGACGATCAATGGACAACATCAAGAGACATCAGCTATTATTATGTCGTAACACAGTCATTGAGCACGGATGTGTCTTTTCTGGAATGGTATGAACTAAACAATAACACAATGTAGGGCTGGGGAGAATTCTTTAATTGTAAAAGATTTTGCTGAGAATGTGCTTAAAGCAGCCAGCTTTAATTTTTGTAATTACATTTCTGATTCATGGCAAATGGTGGATGCTTAAATGCTGAAGATTAGATTTTGTAGCAATAATACTTTCTTATAAATGCTTTTCTTTTGGGAATGGCATGTGGTAGAGCCCAAACAAAAATGTCCACCCATGGCCCCCAGCAACAGACACAGATAATACATAGGCACACACACACACATACACATGTACACACACACATGACATAGACACACACGAACAAGCACACGCGCATGCACACACGCACATGTACATGCACGCATGCCACACAGGTTTATACATTTTCCATTGCGTAGTTAACCTGTCATTCTTCCAGCTCCAGGAGGTATTAAACCCTGCTTGACTGGTCACTGGAATGTCAGATTGGCTATCGAGAGACTTGCAGACTGATGGAGTCGTGGAAGGAATGCTTACTTAGGCACGCCACATTGGCAGCATGTGCGTAATCAGAAGTACACAAAGATCCTTCAGCACTAACTTAAAGTAACAAGCATTTTTCTTAGAAAAGAGAATGCATACTGAAATTTTGTAAAATCACTATATAGTTGTATCACATGGCACATATAATATTAATAACTTGTATTTAAATAGTGCCTTTCACGACCTCAGCACCTGCCAAATAAGTACCTTTTCTTTTGAAGTGTAATCACTGTTGTAATGTAAGAAATTCGGCAGCCAATTTGCGCACAGCAAGCTCCCACAAACAGTAATGTGATAATGAGCAGATAATCTGTTTTAATGATGTTTGGTTGAGGGATAAATATTGACCAAGACACCAGGGAGAACTCCTCTTCTCTTTGAAATTTGTGTCCTGGGTTCTTTTATGTCCACCTGAGAGGGCAGACGTAAAAGCTTTAATGTCTCACCCAAAAGACAGTGCGGCACTCCCTCATAGACTGAGACATTTGTGCTGATTAGTACGATCACCTTCACGCTGTGTATTGTTTGGGCAACAAGCATTTCAAAGACATTGATTAACAGAATGAGCTGTGATATCTGAAGTTAAAATATATAAGGGTTTTTTTGTTGCAGTTTTCATAATTTGATTCATAATTTAGTGACGTAACTACACTGGTGCATAAGATCTTCATGTGTATGAAGTAAATTCCTTCCTTCTATAAAATTAGTTTAAACCATATTGATCTGGGACATGACCATGTTTCAAGATTGAATGTGATTTGTAAAATAAAACAACAAAGGACAATAATTGACTTTAATCTTTGTTCTCTGTAAAAAAAAATTAAAGTACAGTACATACAATATTTGGTTTCAAACAATCAGAGCAGGGCAACTGGCTTTAAGAAGTCAATCCATGCGGAGGTGCACTCCTGCCGCAGATTGGTATGAAACAAAGTTTGCAGCGGCAATCATAGAATCATACAGCAGAGATGGAGTCCATTCGGCCCATCATGCCTGTGCCGGCTCTTTGAAAGAACTATCCAATTAGACGCACCTCCCTGCTCTTTCCCCATAACCCTGCAGTTTTCGCCCCTTCAAGTATTTATCCAATTTTCGTTTTGAAAGGTACTTTTGAAACTGCTTCCACCACCTTTTCAGGCAGCGCATCACAACAAGTTCCATTTATATAGCATTCCTCACCGGGCAGAGCACCTCAGACAAGTTTTACAAAGAGAAAGGTTGACATGAAGGAATTCTGGGGCGGGGAGACCAAAGGCACAGTCAAAGAGGGAGTTTTTTTTTTAAGAGGCCTTCGAAAATAGGGAGAGAAGTAAAGTGGTTTTAGGAGATAATTCTGGAGGGCAGGGAAACAGGGGCTGAAAAATGTGACTCCAGTGGCAAAGCAGAAGGAATGAGGAACAAGCAGTGATGAAGGATAAAGGGTGCAGCATCTGACGTATGGCTACGGTCGCCAACTCTGGTTTGACATATTCCTGGATGTGTCATCACATGACCTCGTGCCTCCAACCGCCCCGCCCCCACACTCCCGCCATTGGTCGCCTGACATGTCCATCCTTGCGGAGCACCACCTTTCCAGGCCAATTGGAAAGCGAATAGGCTCTTCACTCCCCGATTGGATGATTCTTGACCGTCAGTCAAACAGCCTTTTTTCCCCCATCTCCAATAATTTTATAACTAATGAACGAAAGTGTTCAAAGATAATTTAATAATGAAATTCAATTTTTCTAATGCCCTTATGATTTTTCTCCCGTAGCAGTGTCCTGGAGATTAGTCTTTAATTTCTGGAGACTCCAGGGCAGCCCTGGAGGGTTGGCAACCCAACAAATTAGCTGGAGAAGTTTAAGAAGTTTCCAGAGTAGGCCCATTGGACTGCCTTTGATTAAACAAAAATATTCTTTTTAAAATTGAAATGGAAATAAACAAAAGACATTAATATTAATGATGTCTCCTAGCTCTTTTTTTTTTGGAAAAGGGGCCAAGGTTGTCATGATCTAGTTATGTATCCTTTGGATCAGATGTTAAACCAAGGCCCTGTCTGCCTCTTCAATTGGACGGTAAAGATCCCATGGCATCATCCTGGACAATAATCCAACAACCAGCACCACCAAAAAGCACATAACCCGGTTATTCATCTCATTGCTGTTTATGAGGCGTTGCTATGCACAAAATGGCTGCATAGCAACAATGACTGCACTTAAATGTAATTCACCGGATGTGAAGTTATTTGGGGTGACTTGAGAGGTGCGATAAGTACAAGTGCAAGTTCGTTCTACGCAAAGGGCAGCATTAGACAATGTTCCTACTTACACTGCTTTCTTGTTTAAATGATGTAAAATGCCACAACTATAAAGCATTTTGTGACTGAGAACAGATGAAATTCAATAAGAGCACTTCCAAAATTATATAAAGAAAGCCAAGTGAATTGCGCCTTCACATTGATAAATATAAATGTTCCCATAAGCAAGTTAGCACTTCTTCACACAAAGCGGAGTGGAAATCTGGAACATTCTCCCCTAAAAAGCTGTTGAGACTGGGGGTCAATTGAAAATTTCAAAACTGAGATTGGTAGATTTTTGTTAGGCAAGGGTATTAAGGGTTACGGAACCGAGGCGGGGAGATGGAGTTAAGATACAGATCAGCCATGATTTAATTGAATGGCAGGACGGGCTCGAGGGGCTGAATGGCCTCCTCCTCTTCCTGTGTTCCTGTGACTTGGGAGAGAATGGGTCTGTGATGTCCAACCTAGGAGCTTGCATTTTAACTCAGAGCTCACAATGCCTTTGCTACTCCACCATCCATGACTTGTTCAGCAGGGAGAGACAAGGAGATGGCTGTATCCTGGGACATTTCAGCGGAGAAAGGGACATGCAGACACTAAAGAATACTTTTCACAGCCTTTTAAAAAGTTTTTTCAAAAAATGTTATCAATGTTTTAAAGTTGATCTGAGGTGATTTCAGAAGTTGCAGCTCACTTACCTCCCAGAGCCAAGCCTCACTCTGAGTTATGGCGTCTGTTGTCAGCTTTTTATAGCGACTTGTGGTTGCCCTGCGGGGTCAGCCATTGGCTGTGCCGTGAACGAGGTCCCTGATTCATCATTGACCTCACTAAGTTATAGATGGAGTGGCGTTCCAGCAAATTGCTGCGTAAATATAATGCGATACGCACAGAGAGTGCAAATGTGGAATTACCACCCATGCCGCCAAACATGACCTTCCAACAAATTCAGGTCCCTGCTCCCCTAATCGATAAGGAAAGCAAAGGAAAAGGTTTTGTCCCCTGGGAGCTAAATATCCATTTCTTGTTAGGATAAATGAGCTGCTAATGTAATGTTGAAGCAGTAGTGACAAGAAGATGTTGTTGCCAGGGCTGGAGAATTTTAGCTATGGGGAAAGATTGGATAGGCTGGGGTTGTTTTCTTTAGAACAGAGGAGGCTGAGGGGAGATTTGATTGAGGTGTATAAAATTATGATGGGACTAGATAGAGTGGATAGGGAGGACCTGTTTCCCTTGGCAGAGAGGTCAATAACCAAGAGGCATAGATTTAATGTAATTGGTAGAAGGATTAGAGGGGAGCTGAGGAAATATTTTTTCATCCAGAGGGTGGTGGGGGTCTGGAACTCACTGCCTGAGAGGGTGGTAGAGGCAGAAACCCTCAACTCATTTAAAAAGTACCTGAATGTGCACCTGAAGTGCCGTAACCTACAGGGCTACGGACCAAGGGCTGGAAAGTGGGATTAGGCTGGGTAGCTATTTTTCGACCGACATGGACACGATAGGGCCGAATGGCCTCCTTCTGTGCCATAAATTTTCTATGTTTTTATGTAAGAGGTAATCACCATGCAGTAATGATCCTTTAATGATTCTCAGCTACTGAATCACTTGACTAGTATAAATGTTGAAAGATTTGTTAATCCAGGCGTGGAGCATGCAATTGTAGGAGAAAAATAGGGCTGAACAGAGCAGAAAAAGATCTTGATTTGGTGTCAGCTGTGGCTCAGTGGTATCACTCACGCCTCTGAGTTAGAAATCTAGGCTGACCCTCCACTGAGGGAGTGCTGCACTGTCGGATGAGACATTAATGTCTTTCGGATGAGACATTAAACCGAGTTCTCCCTGGTGTCCTGGCCAATCCCTCAACCAACATCACTAAAACAGATTACCTGGTCATTATCACATTGCTGTTTGTGGGATCTTGCTGTGTGCAAATTGGCTGCCACATTCCCTACATTACAACAGTGACTATACTTCAAAAGTACTTCATTAGCTGTAAAGCGCTTTGGGACATCCTGAGGCCATGAAAGTTCTTTCTTTCTATTTTTTTACGCACAAGGCACTACGTGAGCTCAGTAGCAGTCCTGAATTTTGTTCCTTGAGAATGGTTCGAGGTACAACACCAATTCAATTATAAGTAACGCTTGTCTCCATAAGGAAAGGAATATAAAGAAAGACTTGCATTTATATAGTGTCATCATGCCTCTACGAATTATCTCAAAGTGTTTCAAATTCAATGAATGATTTTGGAGTGCAATGCTGTTTGCCATGTAGGCAACAGCCACATCCCACAAACTGCAATGAGGTGAATAAAAAGTTAATCATGTTTTGGTGGTGCTTGTTGATGAAGAAATATTGGCTCGGATATCTTTTTCAAATATTGCCCTAAAATCTGCAGTGTCCACCTGAGCCACTGGACTTAATGTCTGAGCTTGAGGTCAGCGCTGTCAGCAATGCAGCACTCCCCAAGTACTGCACTGGAGCACCAGCTTAAACGATGTGTTTGAGTCCTGCGGGGAGACCTGAATCTAACTCAGAGGCCAGAGTTCCACTAGCTGAGCCAAGCCGACCAGGAATAGGTGTGTGACCTGAAACACAGGATATTGTAACTTAGTCCAAAATTTAGCATAGGAAGATGCAACTGGATCAGAAAATGCCGCATTTACTGATATTATCTAAACAATTGCATTAATTACTACGTTTTATTTCACGAGTACAGCCTTTTGCCAGTTGGAAAAGGAGGCAGGTGCAGGCACTTCTATTTGACTGCATTTCTACTGTTAGGATGCCCACAGGAATAGATCTCGTTCAATGCCTCTGGGTGAGGCGTGTTGTGAAGCAGCCACTGTGCATAAAGTGTGTGTTAGATTTTATATTTCTAACAATAGAGTATTTGAATACATTAGGAATACAGAGTGTGCTGTTACATTAGTCGCCAATGTGGAATCTTTAGTGCAACAGTCCATATTCTCAGTATAAGGGTCGATTTTATGAATTTGCATTGCCCTTACGGAACTTTGTGCACTGGGAACGGTTCTTGGGAATTTGGTGCTGAGATCAGTGAGTCCTGCAAGATTTTCCATCCACAATGGATGGGAAGTCTCACAAGACTCAGTGGGGGGAAAATTGGATAGGGGCCTGTTTTTGGGCGGGAGTAGCACGATCCGCTATTACCCCACTCCCAGTGGTCCCTGCGCAGGCAGGACGAGATTTTCGTCAGGCCTGAGAACTTACCTGCAATCTGCGTTGGAAATCAGTGTTGAACGAGGATTCCATGCAATTCGCACTTTCCACCAGCAGGGGGAAGGTCCACTCTCTTAAAGGCAGGCTGTCTGTTAGAAATCTCTTAAAGGTAGCTGGTACCTGTTATTTGGTGAATATAACAGCCTGCTGTCTGCACGGAGCCTGAACGGAGATCAGACATCACACACATAAAGCACAGATGCAGATCCCATCCCTATTTTTACATACTGATGAGTTATGTTAAAACATTGAATAAAGGTTGCGCACCACTAAATCCCACATCCTCCAATCTGCATGCCAGACCTCACTAATCTGCCGATCTGAGACTCTGTGCATCAAGGTTCTCTGCTGATGTACCAGAGGCCTTGGTCCAAGAGGTGGACAGAAGGAGGGTCATCCTATATCCGCAGAGGGGGGGTGGGGGGGGAGCAAGAGGCCCTCCAGACATACACCTAAAAGGCAGTGGGAGGCAGTGGGGGATGAAGTCAATGCCAAGCGCACAGCATCATGAACATGGATGCAGAACAGGAAGAAGCACAATGCTTTGACATGAGTGATCAAGATGAGTGAGGTCAACTGTCAAGTGGCATCTCCTACCAACTACACCACCAGCCACATCCATTGCTCCATGCACTACACCCCCCATCACCCCAAACCAACAAACTCTTTCCATCAGTACTCAACCCTCTCACCCTTACACATTACCACCATTGCAAGCCGCCCACCCACAACTCACAGGCCACACACACTGGCAGCTATTCAACCATGATAGGCGCATCACCCAGATACACGTCCCGCTTTCTTGCAGGAGAAGCTGGAGGCAGCAAGTCGCGGTGGCATTTTGCCTCTCCAGCCTGTTCCACCGTTCGATCAGATCAGGGTGGACCTGTGACCTAACTCCATATACCCGCCTTAGCCCCATAACCCTTAATACCCTTGGTTCACAGAAAGCTATCAATTTCAGATTTAGAATTCTCAATTGAGCTAGCATTAACTACCGTTTGCAGAAGAACGTTCCAAACTTCTCCCACCCTTTGCGTGTAGAAGCATTTCCTAACTTCACTCCTGCGCGTCCTCGCTCTAAATATTAGGCTATGTCCCCGCGTCCTAGTATTCAAGTGTAGCAGACCTCCAAAAACAGTTACAAATGTCTCAGTAGCCAGAAGCAATAATCCAGCCACTAACCTGTAAATCCTGCATGGTCCCTTTAAATAGCACCGGTGGGGGGTCCTCCAGGCACTCTAAGGCATGTTCAGATGGTCGGGGTTAAGACTGTGCGTAGAGTTGAGCGTTAAGTCCCAAAATGGTGTCTATCACTTTAAATCGGCGTTGCCCACTGATTGAAGCCATTTTCTCCCTACTTTACACAATTCCAGCATTCGTTATCTGCGCCTGCGCTAACTCCTATACCAAGATGGCGTCTGGCGCACGTCACGCTGGATACGTGCGTACGCATCCAAGACACCATCTTGGATGTCGAAGAGGCCGCGTAGCGCCGAAACAACGGGCGCTACACGGCCCAACTTAACGCTCACTGATTCCCAATTATACGCTCCTAGCATGCAGAGCTCTGTGCACAATCACAACCTTCTAAAATCTACTTTATAGTCCGAGTATTTAGCTGGACTCATTTGATGGGGGTCCGACTTTCAGGTCACGAAGTGGCGGATTTGAGCCCCATGCCAGGACTGGAGCATTTTATCCAGGTTGTCACACCTAAACTGATGTTTTGCTCATTCAGGAGGATCCCCAACGTTCTTTCCTTCAGTAAAAACAGATTAACTGGTCATTCATCTTATTGCTGGGAATCTGAGAATACACCCAAATCCCTAATAAAGCAACAGTTCCTCTTTAAGGGAGAAGACTGGTGAAAAATCTGAACATAAAGTTTTGAATTTAGAGCATCCGTCACACTCGAAAGCGTCACAAAGTGTATGTCACACTTACAGCTCATTGGTTCAAATACCATATTCGTAGAAAACAACAGATTACAATGGAGCCTTCTTTTACAAAGAATAAAAAAAACGTAAGCTAGTCGAATCCTATTGACTTCTTCAGAACTTAATAACCCATTCTGTCCCCAAGGCAAAGAGAGTCACAAACAGCTGCAGATGTAGAGAGAAACTTCCATTAGCCACAGCAATTGACCTCTAATTGACCTCAACTCAATGTGTAACACAATTGCCTTCATAACAGTAACTGCAGTTCAAAAGTAATTCATTGTGTGAAGCACTTTAAGTGGTTTTGATGAGATAAGGTGAGGTATAAATACATTATTTATTATCTGACTTCCTTGATGGAAAATCCTTTCTAATTTTTGGAATTTATGGATGGATCTAAAACTTCTTCAGTTCTTTCATTGAGGAAGTCATACATGTACACAGCTTGGGAATATTGTTTGCAGTACAAGGCCGTGCACAAGCATGACATCACAAAATCCGTGTGCACAAGGCACGGAGAACTGGCATTATGGGTTTCCGTCCCTTAACTTCAGATGAACTGGTGTACAATGGGGCCTTTATGAGATGAGAAAATCCGCCCTGTTCTGCTTTATCCCAAATTTACTCAGTCCAGATCAGTCAGGCTTTTTGTAATTATTTGTTTCGGGACGTGGGTGTCGCTAGCAATGCTGCCGTTTATTGCCCATCACCTAGTTGCCCTGCGTTTGATACAACTGAGTGGCTGGCGAGGCCACTTCAGAAGGCAGTTGGTGTGGGACTACAGTCACATATAGGCCCAGACCGGGTAAGGACGGCAGGTTTCCTTCCCTAAAGGACATCAGTGAACCAGTTGGGTTTTTACAACAATCCGACAGCTTCATGGTCACTTTTACTGATAACAGCTTTTTACTTGCAGATTTTTTTAAGACTGAATACAAAAACTCAAACTCGCCACGGTGGGATTTAAATTCACATTCTCTGGATTATTAGTGCAGGCCTCTGGGGTACTAGCCCAGTAACATAACCACTACACTACCGTACCTGATGTGGTGCACTACAGTTTGTTCCAGGCAAGAAAACACCCAAAGCTCCCTATTCAAGTGATTAAAAGATCTGGAGCTCGGAGATTGGATAGTACAGTGGGCAAGAACAATCTCCATTTGTAATGGAGAGGGGCATCTCTGAGGCTCATCTGCTTCCCTCTCTTGGGCAGAGCCAATCCCCTTTTTATATCTTCAAATTTGGATGGAGCGTTGGGCAAAATAAGATATAATAAAAACAGTTTATCGAGGCAGAGAAAATAGGTTATCAATTAGAAGAGCAGGTTGCATACCATGGTGGGATTATCCTTGATAATAAATATAATTAGGCCTGTCTCAGCAGGCTCTACTCTGCAAACTTGGACCAAATCAACACTTGCATTGCATCCACCAGTAATTGGCAGGCAAACTATTAGTTATAAAGCTGCGAGACATATATTACTCAGCCTTGAATCAAGACACACCTGAAAGAAAGAGAAAGATTTCCAACTCGACTCCAATTGTATGGAGCATTGCCAAGTCTGAAACTGGACAGAGAGCAGCATAGACAAGGGAGAGATGGTAGGTGTCTGGCTTGAGTTGGCCTCTTGCATCAGACTGGAGAGTGCTACCACTGAACCAATAATACTGTTTCCATAAGTTGCTACCTGTTTATTTGAAAACATTGTTTTTAAGTTTTCAGTATAAACAAATAAAAGAAAAGCAACTACTCTTTGCATCTAGAATTCATTACAAAATATAATGATTCCACTTTGAAATGTGGCGTTGTTTAAAGTTTCAATTGTCGCACATGTTGTAACTCTCCAACTTGATTATAGGAACCTAAATTGATTATAGTCAGGAAGATTGCCTCAGAAAAAAGGTTGAAGAGTTCATGCTTTGCCTTATCTTTGATGTTTTACACACCAAAAAAATGCATTTAATGGGAAGCTAGATACACAAGGGATAAAGGGATAGAAGGATAGGCTGACAGTTAGATGTAATAGGGTGGGAGGAGGCTCGTGTGGAGCATAAACACCGGCATGGACCAATGGGGCCGAATGGCCTGTTTCTGTAATTCTATGTAAAGTTACTTTCACTGCCGTAAAATAGATCTCCTTGAGGGGTTTTTTTTTGGTAATTTTCCGTTGGAGGAGGTAACGTTTACAAACATCAGGTCCTGGTATGTTCTGTAATTTGTCATCTTGCTGTCAATCATACAAGTTGTCTGTATCGGTGCATCCCAGTACCTGCAGCCCATTAGCTCAAGTCCGGGCTTCTCGGAGAACCATGGGTCTCTGATGGAAAGCATCATATTTCAAATCCAGAAAATTCAATTGTATGGGTAAGTTTAATCATTTTTGTAAAGTCTGTTTTTTTTATGTTTTTATTATGTCACAAATTATTTCCAGTTGTAAGTGCTCTTATCACAGACACCGAAGTGGTGGCTGGACCGAGTTTCAAATAATATTTGAAGCATTGTTATTGGTTCAACTTCTCTCTTTAATTGGGGTATTTTTCTAACTTCTCATTCTTCTTTCATTGTTTTTTTATGTCCTTTGTAGTTCTTCGTTGAAAGTTTATGTACTCACTTCTACCATGTTGATTTGTACGTTCTGTACCTGTTCAGTTCTGACTTGTTGCTGTTTTATGAATATGAAATTTGGTATATGAGTTTCGCTTTAGAATCATTGAATCATCGAATGGTTACAGCACAGAAGGAGGCCACTTGGCCCGTCGAGTCCGTGCCGGCTCAATGCAAGAGCAATCCAGCTAGTCCCACTCCCCCGCCCTTTCCCCGTAGCCCTGCAAATTTTTTTCCCTTCAAATACTTATCCAATTCCCTTTTGAAAGCCATGATTGAATCTGCCTCCACCACCCCCTCAGGCAGTGCATTCCAGATCATAACCACTCGCTGTGTAAAAAAGTTTTTCCTCATGTTGCCTTTGGTTCTTTTGCCAATCACCTTAAATCTGTGTCCTCTGGTTCTTGACCCTTCCGCCAGTGGGTTCTCCAACCCACCGATCCTTTCTTTGACAGCGGACAGTATGTACAACCAATTGGCATGCTTCACGTGGGCAATCAGCGTTTTGGGAGGAGTGTTTGCCTATCCATGTTGGTGGGGGTAAATCAGCACCACTACCCTCTCTGCCCTTCACCGCTGCTCGCAATAATTCTGCAAAGTAAAGAACGCGCACACACACCATGCCGCACAGCTCCATCCGCAGGGCAGTGGCAGCTTCAGCAGCAAGTAGGAGCCAGGACTGGTAGTAAGACAGTAGGGGAGAAGGGTGTCATTGTGAACAATAAAAGGAAAGGAGCACCAAATCCCATTCACCCTTCACCCCTGTGTTGGATGACACACATTGGCTCCCAGTCCTCCAATGCCTCAAATTCTAAAAGCTCGAGGAACAGCACCTCATCTTTCGATTAGGCACTTTCCAACCTTCTGGACTCAACATTGATTTCAAAAACTTCAGATCATAACCACTGCTCCCCTTTTTTTTGGACAGCAGGTGCTGCTAATGGTTCTGATGTTGCCATTTACAGCTCCTCCAGACCCATCTTTTACCTCTTTACTTGTCCCATTACCACCCTCCTTGCCTTGCACCATCATCCCTTTTATTATTTAATCACTCCTGCCCTCCACTCTATCACAGACCTTCCCTTTTGTTCTTTCCTCCCCTCCCCTCTCCCCCCGGCCCCCCCACCCACCCTTTCCCTGGCTCTGTACTTGCTTAAAAACGGTTCAATCTTCAACTTAACGAAGGGTCATCGACCTGAAAGGTTAACTCTGTTTCTTTCTCGACAGATACTGCCTGACTGGCTGAGTATTTCCAGCATTTTCTGTTTTTATTTAAAATTCTCATCCTTGTGTTCAAATCCCTCCATGGCATCGCCCCTCCCTATCTCTGTAACCTCCTCCACTCCTACAATCCTCCGAGATCTCTGCGTTCCTCCAACTCTGGCCTCTTCTGCATCCCCGATTTCCTTCGCCCCACCATTGGTGGCCGTGCCTTCAATTGTTTAGGCCCTAAGCTCTAGAATTCCCTCCTTAAACCTCTCCACCTCTCGACCTCTCTCTCCTCCTTTAAGACGCTACTTAAAACCTACCTCTTTGACCAAGCTTTTGGTCACCTGTTGTAATGTCTCCTTCTTCAGCTCGGTGTTAATTTTTGTCTGATTACGCACCTGTGAAGCATCTGGGAATGTTTCACCGTGTTCAAGGCTCTGTATAAATGCAAGTTGTTGTTATTGTTCAGATTTCCAGTCATAAACTGGGGAAGGTGAGTGTGCCAGGATGAATTAGAAGTGGCAAAGCAAAGTACTGGGGTATTCTGAAGGGGATGGAGGAAGAAGGGGGCCATTTTGGATTGAGAGAGGAGATGAAGGTGGGAGCTGAGTACCAGCATGAACTGAGGGGCAAGAGGACGAGGAGTCCTAACATGCTCCAGGAGTCGGCAGGAGACGAGTACCAGCGTGACACTGAGAGGGGGGGCGGGAGATGGTGAACTGAAGGGGAGGGAGAGAAAAGTGCCAGTGGGAACAGACAGGAGGAGAAGCGAGAACAGTGTGTCAGTGGTAAACGTATGAACAGAGAGGACCAGTGCATAAGTATAAAAACCAACAATTTCTTCGCAAGAAATGGGAGAAAATTTCTGAATTTTTGCCACAATCTTTCACTATATGTGATGGAATGTTGTGTATATCTGCAGCTTAAGTTATGATAAGCTTGTCCACTACTGCATTTTGAATGTCACTACATGCCACGGGCCTTACATTTAGGGCTGTGTTTTTAAGCGGTCAGCTTTATTGAAGCTGTTGGTCAACTTTCATTTTTTCCCCCAGTTGTCACGCACGCATAACTCTGAGCAACTGAAGGTGAAGTGGCACCGACAGAGGCCCAGGAGCAGGCTGCTCGCCTGTACTGTTCACCGGGGAGTATATACACTGAGCGGGGGGAGACTGAAATTGGGAGGCGAGAAATAATATATATCTTACCGAGAAAAAACATAGTAAAAATTATGGCTGCTAGGATGCCACACAAATGTCATTTTGTTTATTCTTTCTTGGGTTGCGGGCATCGCTGGCAAGGCTGGCATTTATTGCCCATCCCTGGTTGCCCTGAGAGAGTGGTAGAGGCCCACCTCCTTGAACCACTGGTAGCGGTTTGGTGCAACTGAGCGGCTTGCTAGGCCACTTCAGAGCGCAGTTAAGAGTTAGTGTGGGGCTGGAGTCACGTATAGGCCAGACCGGGTAGTTAGTGAACCAGTTGGGTTTTTAAAGACAATCCGACAGCTTCATGGTCATTTTTACTGATACCAAACCTCTTTTTTGATCTTTTATTTCCAGATTTTTAAAACTGATTCTGATAAATTTATAGACTTTTTATGCAGACATGTCTCAACTATTTCTAATTTTGACAGCCTCTGTCTAACGCATTAATGTTCATTCTTCTGGCACATTGTGGTGCCTGCAGCTGTTTTGGATTTGCTCACTAAACACAGCTAGTTAGGGCTGGTCAGGGCAAAAGAAGTTCTTTCTCGGTAATTTGAATCGGGGAAAGCCACCAGTGATTGCTGAAATATTATCCACAGTATCAGGAAAAACCTGGCAAAGGCAGAACTGCATCAACTGGTCAATGACGGAGTCCCACAAGGATTCTCACAGGTCCTAGTGCCTCCCTACACATCCAGTCCCTGCTAAATATCAGACAAATGACACTTGCATCAGTGGAGAGATTTTATTTTTATCCACCTCATCTTCTGAAGGCATTCACTCATGCTGGCTGCAGTTACCGCAAGTGTTGGTTACTCCCCAGTACCTTGCCCGTCTACTCTTCTTCATGTGTGAGCCCATAGAGTGAGGGCCGAGAGAGGCATCACTGTTGACCCTGATCCTATTGAGACGGTCATTACAGGCAAACAAATACAAACTAGGTAACTGGGCCACCAGTGTCTTCTTTCTCCCTTTGGGGAAACAATTGACTATTTCTCAAGATGGCCAAGATCACAGACCTGTCAAGTGAAGAATTGTAGTGTGAAACCCTTTGCTGCCGCTCAATTGGAGGCATCTCCTTGAGGGGGTACGTCCTTAAAAATTACAAGTACAGTTGTCACTGAGCTAGTGAACTCCCCGTTTCTTCATGGAAACACACTTGGAAAAAGCTGCACTGCTTGTCACGGGGTGGATTATTTTGAGTGGAAGGGGATGGGGAGGCCCGTCTCTTTTATCCTTGATGGACCTCGAGAAGGACATCCATCCTGCGCCATCCCATCGCGCCTTAATGCAAGACTTGTGTTGGGTACTAACCCAGTGAAGGTTGGCAAAGGGGGATCCCATTTTTGATAGAATTACTCACTGAAGCATAACCTGTCTGCTCATTTTGGCAATAAACTACATGACTGGTTTCACAGGACAATATTTGCCTGGTTTCCTTAAAGGGAAAATATAAATTTGCACCAGTTAAAACATGAGCTTTCCAGGAACCCACAGTGAGCGAGCAGAGTTAATTGGGTTTGGATCTGGCAAGGTTTAGTTACTGCCAGTGCAATACTATTTTTCTGCATTAACGTTACCCGATGGAATCTTCATGAGTCTGCCAACTGTAAAACACAATTGCTAAACATCTTCTAGAAAATGGAAAATAGATGGATGCTGAAGAAAGCTGAGCTATGGATTACATTCTGGCTCTGTTTGCTTTTCAGATGTACTGACACAGAGATGTGCTCTGTTCATTTGCCAGTTTCTAATGTTGGCTTTATGTGGTGAAATATAATGTAGAGTGCGTGTGTTATTTTTTCTTTTTCTATTTTTGGAAGAGTTGCTTTAAGTGCTGAAATTGAAGATTTGAAAATGGGATCATTATAGATCGAATAGATGGAAAATGATAGTTAGACAAGTGAAAATGTTTCTCCCTATGCTGCTACAAATTTGCAAAGTTTTTGATCTAAAAATAATCTATGTTGCACTATTGTACTTAGTGTCTTGGTTCAACTTAAGAAGGATCTCCGTCACAGAGCGTCCAGCCACTGCTGCCCTCCAAACCGCATAAACAGACAGAGGTGAACTTATATAGATTTATCTGGAGAATTGTGCCTGTACAGGTTAAGATTCACCAGAGAGGCTGGCGGGGTCGTGCCACCTGCTGTAATCTGATCTGCAGCCAAACTCCATCACAGGTATGGCACTGCCAATAGTCTCAAGATCACTTCAGCCCAGAAGTTTTGTATCTCAGGGGTGTTTCTTGCCACAGGGACATCAGACAATCTGCGGTGCACAGATGAATCAAGTAGGTGACTGATGCCTTGTTTGCCAGAGCAAGCGATGTCATCACTCAGCCTGCGTGAAATGGAACCCAAGATGTGGCCCAGTTGCAGGCCCCACCACTTTCAGCACTTGCGAGGGCAGCTTAGCCCGGTGCATGTTCTGGTACATGTTCAGTCAGTGAAGGCTGGAGGAGCTGATCTGTTGTGGCAGCACCATAATCGGGCCTCTTCCATCCATTCTCCTGTTGGGAACTATATCACCTTAAAGAACTGATGGTACCAATGAGATTGGTGAATCTCTGATCAGCCGCGCTCTCTCCATCTGATTTCCATGCCTGTCCAAGCCAGAGGAAAGATTCTGTTGTAAAGATTCTGGAGCCAAAGACCTTTATGGCAGGAGTGTGAGCATTTATCAATACTGCTACAACTGGCCTTGGTGCCTTTTCCACATGGGCTCTACTGCAGATGTCCCCTGAGTTGTCACATGCTGCAGCATTATGAATCTGTCCATCAACACTGTCCATCTCTTGGAGATTGTTTGGCTCAATCTCTAATGACTGCAGTAATCTTGAAGTACTTTTGAAGTGTAGTCACTGTTGTAATGTAGGAAATGAGGCAGCCAATTTGCGCACAGCAAGCTCCCACAAACAGTAATGTGATCGTGACCGGATAATCTGTTTTAGTGATGTTGGTTGAGGGAGAAATATTGGCCCCAGGACACTCCCCAGCTCTTCCTCGAAATAGTGGCCACGGGAACTTTTACGTCCACCTGAGAGGGCAGACGGGGCCTCGGTTTAACGTCTCAGGTCCCCTGAGATCATGATCTGTGTCCTCGTCAACCGAGAATAGACTTGAGCCGACGATCCAGAATGAAAGGCGATCTTATTGAAACATATAAGATTGTGAAGGGGCTTGATCGGGTGGATGCGGTAAGGATGTTCCCAAGGATGGGTGAAACTAGAACTACGGGGCATAATCTTAGAATAAGGGGCTGCTCTTTCAAAACTGAGATGAGGAGAAACTTCTTCACTCAGAGGGTAGTAGGTCTGTGGAATTTGCTGCTCCAGGAAGCTGTGGAAGCTACATCATTAAATAAATTTAAAACAGAAATAGACAGTTTCCTAGAAGAAAAGTGAATTAGAGGTTACGGGGAGCGGGCAGGAAATTGGACATGAAGCTGAGTTCGGATCGGTCAATGCCCTATGGGTGGCGGAGAGGGCCCAGGGGCTGAGTGGCCGGGTCCTGCTCCTACTTCTTGTGTTCTTTAGATTTGTGGTTGGGATCAGATCAGCCATGATCTTATTGAATGGCGGAGCAGGCTCGAGGGGCCGATTGGCCTACTCCTGCTCCTATTTCTTATGTTCTTATGTTCTTATTAAATTCCTGATCCTCCTCACTTGTCCCCTGTGCATTTATCAGGCACCTTCCACAGTATTGAAATTTCACGGGTTGGGTGTACCTGGGCTGGTGGTTTGCAGGATAGAGTGAGTGACGCTACATGCTGTGAGGTGCTGCCTTTGCTCATTGGCACTGACTCCTGTCTCAAGCTCCTGTAACACAGACAATGTGAAGAGGAACCCAGATTGTAATGATGTTCTTGTAAGATTCCTTCAGATGTAGCTTTCAATGAGTCACATGGTATTGTGGGTGAATGGGTAGAGGGGGAGAGAGAGAGCAGGAGAAGAATCATTCTAACTCCGAGTTGGGGATAGGCCTTTTAATTCCCTCTCCCCTGCTCCCTAACTGGCCTCCCAGCCTAAATATCCAGGGGGCAGCCTCTCCCCATGTCATGGTTATGAGGGGCTCCGACGACATCATAAACTTTGAGTCCCCCATTGCCTTGTAATGTATTTCCAGCAATCATTTATTTTTCATGTAACATTCTTTGGAAAATTTAGAAACCAAGTGACGGAATTCCCAAGAATTCCTCTGAAACCTCACAGATCTGTTGAGTGAGGTGGGTGGGGTGTGTTTGTGTGTGGGGTGTGTGGGTGTGTGGGGTGGGTGTGTTTGTGTGTGGGTGTGTGGGTGTGTGGGGTGGGTGTGTTTGTGTGTGGGTGGGTGGGGTGTGTGTGTTTGTGTGTGGGTGGGTGGGGTGTGTGGGGTGTGTGTGGGGTGGGTGTGGGTGTGTGTGGGTGGGTGGGGTGTGTGTGTTTGTGTGTGGGTGTGTGTGGGTGGGTGGGGTGTGTGTGGGGTGTGTGGGTGTGTGGGGTGTGTGTGTTTGTGTGTGGGTGTGTGGGGTGTGTGTGGGTGTGTGGGGTGTGTGTGTTTGTGTGTGGGTGGGTGTGGGTGTGTGTGGGTGTGTGTGGGGTGTGTGTGGGTGTGTGTGGGTGTGTGGGGTGTGTGTGGGTGTGTGGGGTGTGTGTGTTTGTGTGTGGGGTGTGTGTGGGTGTGTGTGGGTGTGTGGGGTGTGTGTGTTTGTGTGTGGGTGTGTGGGGCGTGTGTGGGTGTGTGGGGTGTGTGTGTTTGTGTGTGGGTGTGTGGGGTGGGTGTGTTTGTGTGTGGGTGGGGTGTGTGTGTGGGTGTGTGGGGTGTGTGTGTTTGTGTGTGGGTGTGTGGGGTGGGTGTTTGTGTGTGGGTGGGTGGGGTGTGTGTGGGTGTGTGTGGGTGTGTGGGGTGTGTGTGTTTGTGTGTGGGTGTGTGGGGTGTGTGTGTGTGTGGGTGGGGTGTGTGTGTGGGTGTGTGGGGTGTGTGTGTTTGTGTGTGGGTGTGTGGGGTGTGTGTGTGTGTGGGTGGGGTGTGTGTGTGGGTGTGTGGGGTGTGTGTGTTTGTGTGTGGGTGTGTGGGGTGTGTGTGTTTGTGTGTGGGTGGGTGGGGTGTGTGTGTGTGTGGGTGTGTGTGGGTGTGTTTGTGTGTGGGTGTGTGGGGTGTGTGTGGGTGTGTGTGGTGGGTGTGTTTGTGTGTGGGTGTGTGTGGGTGGGTGGGGTGTGTGTGTGTCTAACACACTTCCGTTTGGCAAATAAATGTCACATTGGGCAGGTTCTGGGTGCATTCTGATCTTTCTGCCCCTGCTCACTTGCACAGGGATGGTTTAGGAGCTGATTGGTGGTTTTTGACTTTTCTGCTATTTGCTGTTTTCCCCCCTCGGGAACCTGGGAAGTGCATTTTCCTCCCGGGTTGTCAAAACACACGAATAGAACCAAAAACCCTAAAACAAACCGGGGGGCGGTGCACTCACACCCCATGCGTTTAGCATCGGATGCAAAAGTGGAAACCGATTTGTACTGAGGCCAATCGCGGGATGGAGATCGGCCGCTGGGAATCCAGGTGAGCGGCAGGGAGTCACATTCAGTGGGATGACAATGTTGGGTCAAACTCAGATGGACCATCCCCACAAACCAAGGAAGTGGCAGCATTACTGTCAGAGAATTAGACGGTTTTTGGGAAATGGAAATTATTGTGATCTAATGGAGAAAATTGCACCCCACCCCCCCTCAAAAAAAAGTTATTGCAAACTATATGAGGACGGGAGCGAACTTTTATGGACAATTTCAATTCGAGAAGTTAACTTTAAGAGTGGCAGGAGCAATAAACTTGAGTTCCAGTTTGGGCTGATTGTTCGTGCGTGTGTTTTCAAATAAAACACGTCGGGCGCAGGGATCCGACGGAATCCCCCTCTCCAAGAAAAGTCCAGGCACACAACGAGTTGGTTCAGAGTTGGGAGTTGCTGGAGTCCCAGAAGAGCAAAGGGGTGACCAGCGGTGGCGATGTGAACAGAGAGAGAGAGGGAGAGGGAGAGGGGAGAAGGGCGGCACACACTGTTAGTTGGTGCATTCAGTCTGAGTGTGGAGGATTTGGGAATACATGAGGCTGAGAGTTGACTGGGATCTCCTCCTCTCGCGTCCCGACATGTCCATTCTGGAGCAGTGCGGGGATCAGCACCGCCAGGAAATCTGAGCGAGTCGGGAGGAAGAGTGAAGTTCTCAAAGTTTTTTCTTTTCCCCAGGCAGTTGGAGAAGTTGGCTGCCTCGGCGGGATGGAAGGAGCCAGGAAGCTCTTGGTGCCGGCACTGTTGGGCTGGTCGGTTTCCTGGTTAGTTTCTCTGCGATTTCAGCTGGTGCAAACCCAGAGACCAGGGGAGGGCGGCAATGGGCGCTGGAGGCAGATGATTCAATGGGAGAACAACGGCCGAGTCTACAGCCTCCTCAACACCGGGTCCGAGTACATCCCCGCCGGGCAGGTCACCCCCCAGAGTAACCCGAGAGTTTGGCTCGGGGGTTCGAGCAGGACTGCCCAGAGGCAACAACGCCCCGCGGGGACCGGCCGCCGCCAAGCCCCTTCCCAACCGGTCAGAGGAGGGTCAGAGACGGTGAGGGGTCAGACTAGGCATCCTTTTGGTTTTGGGCAAGTGCCGGACAACTGGAGACAAGGGACATTTGGAGATCCCAGCAACACTCACAGATACCTGCCGTCCACTCCAAGACAAGCCACCAGGCAAAGGCAACGCCAACCCAGCTCATTCTCTGAACCATCTTTTCCTCAACCATCTTATCCACGTTTTCCAGTTGCTCAACCGTCTTATCCCAATTCTTATGACCCCAGCTATGAATATGGTTCACCAAGAGGGTTTGACGCGGTGGATGAAAGCATTCCCTATCGCAGAGTGCCTGAGAGCTTTCCTTTGGAAGGTGCGGGCTACCCCTACCAGCCCAGGACCAGATATGACGAGTATGGGGAAAATGTATATCCCTACAGACCCCAGAGTCGAATTCCTGTTCAGGAGAGATATAATGTCCCCCAGCAACCTTCGGCTTTTGATGGACTTGACAGGAGATACATGCACAGTTTGTATGATGAGAGCAGGGGGCAAGTAGTTCCAGCGAGTGAGGACCCATCTTCCTTTTCGCCATCTGGCGCTGACAGAAATCCTGCAATTCAAGCCCCAGGCCTGTCCTCCGAGGCTGGCCATTTAGGTCCAAGAGTGAACTCTGAAGGTAGAGGCACTGGGTTCTACCCCTTAAACAATTTCCCAGTTGAACCATACCCCTCGTCCCGCAACATTGAGCCAAATGCTCCTGCCACAAATTTGGAACAATACGCATTTCCAAGAGTGGATCCCAATAGTGGGACTGAACAACAGAGGCGTCAGGTTCCTCTACCACGTATGGCCCTGGGGAGTGTATACAGACCAGACCAAGCTGGCAGAGGTAGGGTTTTTAAAATATCGTGTAACAAGTTGTCAAACAGTATTTTGTTTTGCTGCTAGAACAAAATCTAAAGTGAACATAGTGTTTTCTTCAAGCATGGTTGAAATGTTTGCATGTCACATCTGTATTATTGCCCAGTGCGTTCCCCTAGAGCAGACATTAGTGCGAAAGGCACAAGTTTATAAAACACTAAGAAGTTAATTTTTTGTAGCATGTTTATTGGATAAACAGACCCCAGCGGGTGAGGATTAAAACTGCTTTATAAGTTCTTTAGGCCTGGTGTATTCCTTACAAATGTGATATCAAAATTTGAACATGCTTTCTCTTCATTACTGATCATATTTGGACAGTGTTGGAAGATGTAATATTCTGGTCCTACTGCAATTTGCTTTCTTTTTCCACTCATAAAAAGTTACATCGAGTCTACAGCACAGAAACAGGCCATTCGGCCCAACAGGTCTATCCTGGTGTTTATGCTCCTCATGAGCCTCCTCCCTCCCTACTTCATCTCACCCTATCAGCGTATCCTTCTATTCCTTTCTCTCTCATGTGTTTATCCAGCTTCCCCTTAAATACATGTATCTATGCTATTTGCCTCAATTACTCCTTGTGGTAGTGAGTTCCACATTCTAATCACTCTCTAGGTAAAGAAGTTTCTCCTGAATTCCCTATTGGATTTATTAGTGACTATCTTATATTTATGACCTCTATTTCTGGTCTCCCCCACAAGTAGAAACATTTTCTCTAGGTCTACCCTATCAAACCCTTTAATTATCTCAAAGACCTCTATCAGGTCACCCCTCAGCCTTCTCTTTTCTGGAGAAAAGAGCCCCAGCCTGTTCAGCTTTTCCTGATAAGTATATCCTCTCAGTTCTGATATCATCCTTGTGAATCTTTTTTGCACCTTCTCCAATGCCTCTAAATCATTTTTATTATGTTCACAATACTCCAAGTGTGTTCAATACAAGTTTAACATAACTTCTCTGCATTTCAATTCTTTCCCTCTAGAAATGAACCCCAGTGCTTGGTTTGCCTTTTTTGTGGTCTTATTAACCTGTTTCGCTACTTTTAGTGATTTGTGTATCTGTACCCCCAGATCCCTCTGCTCCTCTACCCCATTTAGACTCTTATTACCCAAGGAGTATGTGGCCTCCTTATTCTTCCTACCAAAATGCACCACCTCACACTTATCTATATTGAAATTCATCTGCTAATTACCCGCCCATTCTGCAAGTTTATTAATATCTTCTTGCATTTTGGCGCATTCTTCCTTTGTAATAACTACACCCCCCAATTTGATGACCTCTGCAAATTTTGAAATTGTACGTCTACCCAAGAGGGCAGTTGGGGCCTTAGTTTAACGTCTCATCCGAAAGGCGGCACCTCCGACAGTGCAGCACTCCTTCAGTACTGTATTGGAGTGTCAGCCTAGATTTTGTACTCAAGTCTCTGGAGTGGGACTTGAACCCACGACCTTCTGACCCAGAGGTGAGAGTGCGAGCCTTTAGTCCAGCTGCAATAGATCATTCAGATAGAGGTCCTCAGTGACAAGGGAAACATGATAGTATACATGCAGTTTCATTTCTCTGATGGATTTGTTTTATATTTTACTAATTGTTCATTAAATATCAGTTTCTTTATGAAGTCGCAACATCTGTTTTAATATTGCAGGAATTCCCTCAAAGTATTATAAAGCAACTGAACCACCTTCTGTGCCTTAATTGTTCCCATCATGAAACTTTTTGGAAGTTAGTTTTAAGCAGTTGAGTGGGACATCCGCAGGAAGGCAGTCGTTAAGATCGGCAGGGCCTCCACTTCCCCGGACTCCCTGGGAGCGCAGCGCCCGATTTGGGGATAGCACTCATCGTACCTGCCTCCCACCCCCTCCCCTTTAAAAACAGGGTCAATGTGTTATACCACAGAATGCACCATGAAAGGTGCAGTTTTGTTTAACCTGACCTATACCTTTAGAATCTGCTTTCTGTGAGTAGGTGGACTCTGAGGGATGTTAACAGATTGGCAGCTGCTTCTAAATTTCTAGCTCCAAGTTAAAAGGACCCAGCGTGAATGTTCCAAATATACTTTTGGCATTTTGAACTGTGATATCTGAAGTGGCACACTGTGTGTGTGTGTGTGTGTGTGTGTGTGTGTGTATATTTTTTTTATATATATATATATATATATATATATATAGAAACCTTACTTCCCATGTCAAGTTTTTTGGTCATACTTTTATGTCAACTTTTCCCATTGTAAATTCCCATGTCCACATTTCCAATCTAATTTTCCTATGTCAAATTCCACTGTCAGTTTGTTGATGAACTAATTAAATCACTCAGTGATTTTTTTTCCCCAAAAAATTGCCATTTTTTTCTCAGCAATCTGTAATATCCAAAATAAGATTTTAAATAAAAAAAATTTCAAAAAACAGATATTCAACAATAACATGGTTAAATTTAGCAATTTACTTACTTTCATGTCTTTTAATAACGTCATTTAAGTCTTTGCTTGAAGGCCGAAGCCTCTCCTAGGAGCCTGGACTTGGACTTGATATTTCTAACCAGAGTGGTGACTCTTGTCAGTTAAAAGTAGACTCTGTAAGTTACAGCATGTGCAGTGAGCATCATTTCTCAGGATCCATCAATAGCGTTTCAGCTAGCCAAATGGCGATATGTAATTCTCTCTCTGTCTCTCACAAAGATTGTTTCATTGTTTTCCAAAATTATTTAAAGAAAAGTGAGAGGCTGAATTTCAGGTGCTTTATTCAGGTAAAATTGACTTTTTTTTAAACAGAGAGGCTGTGTGAGTGCATGTTTGTGTGTAACAACGAGAGAGAGAGAAAAACAAATATGACAAACTACTAATCACAAACCTGTTGTGGCTTTAGTTGCTATTCGGATTATACTCTTAGTTAACATGCTTTCTGAAGTTTATGAGAGAGAAAAACAGTGGCTTCTGCATCCTAATTGGAATTCTTTTTTAAAATAAAACAAGTCATTTTGAATTTTGAAAGCAAACGGAAAGTCTCTAATTATCACTTCATTATCGAATGTATGTTTTGATAATTAGAAAATGTGCTATAAGCCCCGTTTAAATGGTATATCCAGCCAAACGAGATCCCAGACTGAATTTCACAATGTTGGATGAGACTTTACACCCAACGCATGCCTTGCCCCCATAAAATGGGATGTGTGACAAGTAAATGGGCCTGGCTTTATTTGGAGCACAGTTTGCATTTTTTTCATGGGATGTTGGATTCTAGTCTTTTGGTTTTCAGTGTCTCTACTTGTGCATTAATCATCTTGAATACTTTTACTTCCCTCTAAACTTCTGCCATTTTGTTGAAGCCTTCAGTTTGTTACAACGTATTTTTCTGGCATCTTGACAATTACTGGTGAAGTTAACAAAGTTAGGAGGGTGAAAATAACTATATGATCAAACGTTGGGCCCTCATGAAAATGCGCATAATCCCTTTGTTTTGGTTTGTCTTTGGGTACTGTTCATTTTTTAGTCACGAGGCGCTAACCGTTACAAGATCTGTTGTATTTTAAAATGAATTGTTGTGGTTTAATGGGCCCTGTACTGATTTTTAGCATCTCATATTCGGTCAAAAAAGAATGTGGATTCTGTCTCTTTTTTAAAAAAAAATGTCTGGACGGTGTGAAACAGGAACAAACAAAGTAAGAGTACTGGCCGCTTTTCTGTTAGATTCTCTCACTGTTTACCAAGCTATGTAGGTACAAAGAGCTGCAGTGTGTGGTCGGATTCCATACATCTGATTGGGAAATAACGAATAATGAAGCGTGTGTCTGACAGCAGTTTTAACCATGCTTTTTGGTTGAAATATAAGATAGCCACTAATAAATCCAATAGGGAATTCAGGAGAAACTTCTTTACCCAGAGAGTGGTGAGAATGTGGAACTCACTACCACAAGGAGTAGTTGAGGTGAATAGCATGGTTGCATTTAAGGGGAAGTTAGATAAGTACAAGAGGGAGAAAGGAATAGAAGGTTATGCTGATAGGGTTAGTTGAAATGGGATGGGAGGAGGCTCGTGTGGAGCATAAATACCGACACAGACCAGTTGAGCCAAATGGCCTGTTTCTGTGCTGTGCATTCTATGTAATCATACCACAGTTTTTGAGAATGGTTTTATTGGGCTTTCAGGGAAGTTCTTTCTCATCTGCCCAGATGTGGGTGTCCCAGCAGCTGACCGACACACCAGTTGCAATGATTGTTTCGGCATAAGGTGAAGCTGAGTTTGAAAATGATCTCTGACATGGTGAAACCCTCCATATACTTGTACCTTTTTGAGTTCTGTATTGTCATTAGATGCTGTATCCCAGTCACCGATCTGTAGATGTAGGGAAAGAAAACAATTATGTTACTTTTTGAGCCCCCAATTTGCTCATCTTTTCCCCCTGAAGCTGCTGGAGGACAGATCCATGGCTGACAGCAGATGCTGGGAATACATTGCTCTTGTGGAATTGCATCATACTGAAGTCCAATTCCATCCTTATCTGACATCCATATTTTCGAGTGCAGGTTGCTGGTCAGGAGCGGGAACCCTGGGTGACAATTTCCCCCCCCGCCCGGCCTCCTCTTCCTAATCCCTTGGGGTGGAGATGCCGGTGAACTGAGGAAGGAGGAAGCCTCCGAAAGCTTGTGAATTTAAAATAAAATTGCTGGACTATAACTTGGTGTTGTAAAATTGTTTACAATTGTCAATCCCTTGGGAACTGAGGCCAATTGTCGTGCTTCTCTTTCCATCCTGGCTGAAATCACTTAAATCAGAACACACCGCGGATCGAATCCAGGGAGCTTCCCGTACTGTAGGTTCAGTACCACTCGGGCCAGTGCATTTACCCACTGAGCCAGGGGGAGAGCATAAATTACTCTTTGAAGTTTGATAAAACTATCTCAACTCGATCTAAAAACCTTAAGATAATGCTGCCCTCCTCCTCTGCTATTCTTCTGAAACTATTTACATCTCCTCTGGCCCCGTCTTTTGTTTATCACCTCATTTTGCCTTGCACCACCTTCTTTTTTGTCATTTAATCACTCCTGCCCTCCACCCCATCACTGAACTCTCCCTTTTGTTCTTTCCCTGCCCCCCTTTTCCCTGGTTCGGCACTTGCTTAAAAGCTGTTCATCGCTAATATCTTCCAGCTCTGATGAAGGGTCCTCGACCTGAAACGTAAACTCTGTTTCTCTCTCCAAAGATGGTGTCTGACCTGCTGAGTGATTCCAGCATTTTCTGTTTATATTTAAAGTTTTCTTAAATTTTTAATGACTATTAGTCATACATCAGTGAAAGGAGAGGAGTGTGAAGGACATGATTTATGGTCGTAGTTTAATCTGTGTACTGGTTTACACCATTATAATAGCTGATTATGCCATAATTGATATTTCAAGATTGTAACAACCCTTTCCTACAATTTGTCGATTTCAGGTCAGTTTCATCAATGTGTGCATGGATAATATTTGGAATTGAGCAAAGAGTGGCTTCTGTGTTCTTGGGTTTAGTTACAAAGGAACCATTGCTAAATAACATTTATATCTATCAAGCCTCGAGTCTAACGAGGATCTGCAATAAGGATCTATCCCAATCTATCTATCCCATGCCAGATGTCCCACTTTGTTGCAGGTACAAAGCTATCTTTTTGGAAAAAAAAAAGCCAGGCATTTCATTCTGGGTTCTTCTGACCTGAAGCCTGAAATTAACTGTACAGCAGTGTACTGCAAAGGGATATAGACATGTTAAGTGAGTGGGCGAGAAGGTGGAAGATGGAGTTTAATGTGGGGAAATGTGAAATTATCCACTTTAGTAGGAAGAATAGAAAAGCAGAATATTTTTTAAAAGGTGAGAGATTAAGGAATATTAGTATTCAGAGGGATTTAGGTGACCTTTTACATGAATCACAGAAAGTTAACATGCAAGTACAGCAAGCAATTAGGAAGACAAATGGTATGTTAGCCTTAATTGCATGGGGGTTGGAGTATAAGAGTAAGGAGGTCTTGCTGCAATTGTACAGGGCTTTGGTGAGACCACACCTGAAGTACTGCGTATAGTTTTAGTCTCCTTACCTGAGGAAGGATATACTTGCCTTAGAGGCGGTGCAACGAAGGTTCACTAGATTGATTCCTGGGATGAGAGGGTTGTCCTATGAGGAGAGGTTGAGTAAAATGGGCCGATACTCTCTGTAGTTTAGAAGAATGAGAAGTGATCTCATTGAAACATATAAAATTCTTAGAGGGCTCGACGGGGTAGATTCTGAGAGGCTGTTTCCCCTGGCTGGAGAGTCTCGAACTAGGGGTCATAGTCTCAGGATAAGAGGATGGCCATTGAGGGCCGAGATGAGGAAAACATTTTTCACTCTGAGAACATAAGAACACAAGAAATAGGAGCAGGAGTCGGCCATTCGGCCCCTCGGGCCTGCTCCGCCATTCAATAAGATCATGGCTGATCTTCGACCTCAACTCTACTTTCCCGCCCGATCCCCATATACCTTGATTCCCCGAGAGTCCAAAAATCTATCAATCTCAGCCTTGAACATACTCAATGCCTCAGCATCCACAGCCCTCTGGGTTTGAGAATTCCAAAGATTCACAACCCTCTGAATGAAGAAATTCCTCCTCATCTCAGTCTTAAATGGCTGACCCCTTATCCTGAGACTGTGCTCCCTAGTTCTAGACTCTCCAGCCAGGGGAAACAACCTCTCAGCATCTACCCTGTCAAACCCTCTCAGAATCTTATATATTTCAATGAGATCACCTCTCATTCTTCTAAATTCCAGAGAGTATAGGCCCATTCTACTCAATCTCTCCTCATAGGACAACCCTTCCATCTTAGGAATCAATCTAGTACTTTGGCCACATAAAATGGTATTGTTACAACCTACAAGTTTTTTTAAAATCCTACTCACCTTTCATGATTAACACATAGATGGAACAATTGCCATGAGAGGCTACGCATCAACATTGTACAGATGCATAATGCAACACCCCTACCTTTTTATATAAATAGAGGGCAACGTTTATACTGACTGAAACCAGCAATTATTCCAATTTAAAAACAAGCCATATAAAACCATTCACAATTATAACTTTCTCATCTTTAGCAATCTAGCACTCACTGGTTCTCTCTTCAGAGCTATGGTAAAGTTTACAAACCTTCGATACCCCAACTGCACTCCACAAGACTTCATCATTTTATCATTTTGTTCAGACCCATTAAAACCCACAAAGTACTGCGAAGGGATAAAAGTTAAGCCTGAAGAAAAAGAAACATTGTACAGTTCTAAGTGCTCATTATCACCACCAAATCAGAGATAGGAGGATTTTCCAGCAATGCCCTTTAAAAAAAACAGTTTATTCTTTGATTTGATTATCTGTTTCTGTCGATCTTATATGTGAGTTGTGAATCTTTGGAATTCTCTACCCCAGGGGACTGTGGATGCTCAGTCGTTGAGTATATTCAAGATTGAGATCGATAGATTTTTGGACACTAATGGAATCAAGGGATATGGGGATAGGGCGGGAAAGTGGAGTTGAGGTAGAAGATCAGCCATGATCTTATTGAATGGCGGAGCGGGCTCGAGGGGCCGCATGGCCTACTCCTGTTTCTTATGTACTGGCCCCCATTGCACCTCAGAAGAACTTACAAGGAGCTACAGTTATCCGGGATCCCCACAGTAAGTATGTGAGGAGTCGCACACAGCTGGGGATTATAGAATCGTGGTGGGGCTGCAACTATAACCTGCTCGTTGTCCTCACGTCCAAAATGATAGCGTAGCGGGGACACTACTTAGTTTCAACATTATTTTGTTTTTAAAAAAAGAAATGACTGGTTTTAATTGGTAGAATAGTGACTGTTGAATTACATCATTTATGATGTTTCTGTGAACGATCTCAGCCCCAAAAAATGTAAATTCTAAACTGCGTAACTTTTTGTTTTTAAATCAAGAAAAAGTAGGTGAATGTTGGTGGTCCATAATGCAGGTCAGCATCAAGGTTGAAAGAACTGTAAAATGTTTGGAGGCCACACTATATTATCTCAACTTCCACTTTCCCTGCCACTGGCTGATGACCCAGCACTTTTGTCATAAAAGCCCACTTTATGAGTCCTGCGTACTGCTGTCAGTTCTACTAAAAGGAAAAGCTGAATTCTCATCCCCAGTTTAATGGCACCTGTCAAAAGACTGGTAATGATTCTCTTTCCTTTGCATCAAAGAAAAGCCCAAAGGTAGAAGGTCAGGCTTGTAGTCAAAACATTTGTGCGGTGAAATAAGTAAAAGGATTGAGCTAAGTCCAGTCAGTCTCCTGATTAAACCTATCCTCACAGTCATGGTATCCATTCCTGACGTCTTCACCGTCAGTTCCCATTCCATTGCAGTTTGATCCTGGTATTAAATCAATGCAGGAGGATCGGGTGCCTGGGAAATGTCTCTTGCTTTTGAAATTGCTTACAGTCAGACCTCCTGCAGCACCAGATAGAGTTTGGTGCTAGTTCAGAGGTCAGAAGTGATTAAACAGTTTGAACTAATGTTTGATAACTGGGTGATACATGACGGGGTGAGGCGTGCATTACCTGTGGTCTTCATGTTGAGGGATTTCAAGACTTAAAAAAGAAAGTCAACCTCTTTCTCATTTAAGACACTCCTTAAATTTTTGTTTGATAATGTTCCTGTGAAGCGCCTTGAGACGTTTTACTACGTAAAAGGTGATATATACATACAAGTTGTTGTTGTTAGGGTTCCCCCCATGTTAATTGCCATTTGTACCCGTGTTTCTACTAGAGCATGAATTGGGGAAGAATCTGGAACATTATCTGTGGAAAGGAGATAAAACAAACTGGAAAGGGGGAGTGGTCTCCCTGCATTGCTAACAGACCAGCCAGAAGTGGCATTGCTCAAAGGGTAGTCTCTCTCCCTTTCAACTGAGGGAGATCAGATGAAAAATGTAGGCGATGAGCAGAAACAGGTCAGAAAACTACGGCCAGGGGTTTTCCACCTCTGCAATTTCCAGGCCCTGATTTCCATCTATTCAATTTAGATGCAGAAAATCACGGACTGCCTTGCTGAGAAGCAGAAACCCGCAGCCAGTATTTTTAAGCTTTGCTTTCAAAGTGTTGGAGGCTTATAAACCATTTTCATGTTTTAAAAAAAATACCTGTCCTCAATCTTTTTCTAATGTAGAAAAAGAAACTTATAAGTTAAATTTGATCAAATATTAATGATGCTTTTCTCCTCGTGACTCTCGGCCTTCTCCTACGCTGCACAGCTGACAGGTGCAATCACTATGGAGGGGCAGAGCTGGCAGGCACCTGTCTTTCCCAAACTTGTTTGTTTTGAATCATCAAAGACATTTTACTGCCTCTTGCAACCTCTAATCAACACCTACCACATCTTGTGGCCTAATAGGCTACCTCCTTCTCATCTGTGACCTACGCCTACCCCATCTCCATTCCAAGTCTCTCTCTTTTATTGATACTAAGGTCAATTCTCCTTAAAACTTTCCACTTTTGTTCCTTCTAAACTCCAAACTCACTGTTGTACACATACTTACCCTGCTCTACATCCTTATTGTGGTGAAATTAAGACTTATTGCAAAGTCTCCTGCTCTGACTTATTGAGTTCTCATCTCCTTCACTTTTTCCCCCTTCTCCTCGCTCCAAAGCCCCATCTCTTACAGTTGTGCCAGGTGTGCAACTATAATACAGATGGCACATGCTACCTTCCTGGGGCACCCATGTGGCATCTTTAACTCATTCTGTATGAACAGCGGCAATCTTTAGTCTTCTAAGTGCTAATAGTCAAAGTCCTCACTGATATTAATTGTTCCTTCCAGCAAAACAAAAACCCCTTTCTATATTCCAGTAAATAACTGGTGCATATTGAGGTTCTGGCTCATGACTTTTAGATTCTTATCTGTATTTAGATGAATAAAAAACCCCACAGATTTGCCACATGTGGTTTACAGTTGAACGATCCAATATATAATCTAAGTGACTGCACAACAATGCTCGGAAATTTCCATTGTGCACACTGCTTTGTTTTGTTTATCCCAGCAGATTGTCAGAAAACGGAAAGCCTTGCCAGGAATAGATTGCTGAATGTCTTGACTTTTAATTGTTGTTTCAAAAAGAAAGTAAAGTGGTCTGAATTAAGATAAATGATTGTAACCCATCGCTTCGACCGAGCTTTCAGTCAACCCCTTCTTAACTTCTCCCTCCCTGGCTCAACATCCATCTTCCTTACTCCAATCTGTGAAGAGCCTTGGGACATTCTTTACAATTAAAGGCCTTATTGAAACATGAGTTGTTACTGCCTTAACAGTGCGAGAAACACCTACGGTTCTGTGATTTAAAAAAAAAAGTTAAACATGTTTATATAACTCGACTCCCAAATGCAAACCAGCCAAATGCAAGTAATGCAAAGGGAACAGTTTTTAGCTTTGATTTATGAACAAGGCCAATTTAACACATCAGAACAAACTTACAGAGCGGCATTAACATTACAACATGACAGCACCAGGTCAGGCCCTGATGGTTGGCACAAGCATGTGAAGATATTCATAAAATCATGCTTTGATTATATCCGTTCATCATCTACCCTTTTCCACGCTTGTTGATGATTTCACTCTTCAACCTCTTTCACATTCCATGCCATCAATGCACACAACCTCCTGTCAGTGCTGGATCACTTTATTGTGACCTTCTCCATGCCTTTCGCTGCAGCAATGAAAACCTTGATTGTTTCAAATCTTCAAAGACCTTTTTCATGCATCTTGCAACTCTAATCAACAGCAAACACATCTTAATCTTATAGGCGACCTGCACCCTCTCTCTCTCCATTCCAATCTTTCTTATCTCTATTTTATTGATACTAGGGTCAGCTCTCCTTAGAATGTTCCTCCTAAATGCCAAACTCACTGTTCCACATGTACTTCCCCTGCTCTATATCCTCACTGGTGAAATTAAAACTTATTGCAAAGTCTCCTACGCTGACTCATTATTTCCCAGGATCTCAGAACTGTGGGTGTTCTCATCTCCATCTCTTCTTCCTTCCCTGTGAGCTCTTCAGACATTTAAAACCGAAACTTGGCATCACCTGCTTATTGCTTCCTGATTGATCTTACTTTGTTCTTTTCAGCCTTCCCAGGGCCTGCACTATGGCCCTTCGCCCTACATATTGCTTTCTCAGTTTTTTCTTATGATTGCAACCATCAATGCTTAAGCAAATGCAATCAGCACATCTTATTATTGCATCAGCAATCAGGGCCTCCTATCTTGCACTGCAGTAGAGCACTTAGACAACACAGCTGTAGTAAAATGAGCTCTGTTCTCCTTTAGAGCAGAGAATATTAAGGGGAGATTTAATAGAAGTGTTCAAAATCATGACTGGTTTTGACAGAGTAAATAAGGAGAATCTGTTTCCAGTGGCAGAAGGGTCAGTAACCAGAGGACACAGATTTAAGGTAATTGGCAGAGGGGAGATGAGGAGAATTATTTTTTTACACAGCAAGTTGTTACGATTTTTTTTATTCATTCATGGGATGTGGGCATCACTGACAAGGCCGGCATTTATTGCCCATCCCCAATTGCCCTTGAGAAGGTGGTGGTGAGCCGTCTTCTTGAACCGCTGCAGTCCGTGTGGTGAAGGTTCTCCCACAGTGCTGTTAGGAAGGGAGTTCCAGGATTTTGACCCAGCGACGATGAAGGAACGGCGATGTATTTCCAAGTTGGGATGGTGTGTGATTTAGAGGGGAATGTGCAGGTGATGTTCCCATGTGTCTGCTGCCCTTGTCCTTCTGAGTGGTAGAGGTCGCGGGTTTGCGAGTTGCTGCAGTGCATCCTGTGGATGGTACACACTGCAGCCACGGTGCGCTGGTGGTGGAGGGAGTGAATGTTTAGGGTGGTGGATGGGGTGCCAATCAAGCGGGCTGCTTTGTCCTGGATGGTGTCGAGCTTCTTGAGTGTGGTTGGAGCTGCACTCATCCAGGCAAGTGGAGAGTATTCCATCACACTCCTGACCTGTGCCTTGTAGATGGTGGAAAAGCTTTGGGGAGTCAGGAGGTGAGTCATTCGCCACAGAATATCCAGCCTCTGACCTGCTCTTGTAGCCACAGTATTTATGTGGCTGGTCCAGTTAAGTTTCTGGTCAATGGTGACCCCCAGGATGTTGATGGTGGGGGATTCGGCGATGGTATTGCCATTGAATGTCAAGGGGAGGTGGTTAGACTCTCTCTTGTTGGAGATAGTCATTGCCTGGCACTTGTCTGGTGCGAATGTTACTTGCCACTTGGCCGGCGCGGACACGATGGGCCGAAGGGCCTCTATCCGTGCTGTATGACTCTATGACTCTATGAGTCCAAGCCTGGATGTTATCCAGGTCTTGCTGCATGCGGGCTCGGACTACTTCGTTATCTGAGGGGTTGCAAATGGAACTGAACACTGTGCAATCATCAGCGAACATCCCCATTTCTGACCTTATGATGGAGGGAAGGTCATTGATGAAGCAGCTGAAGATGGTTGGGCCTAGGACACTGCCTTGAGGAACTCCTGCAGCAATGTCCTGGGGCTGAGATGATTGGCCTCCAACAACCACTACCATCTTCCTTTGTGCTAGGTATGACTCCAGCCACTGGAGAGTTTTCCCCCTGATTCCCATTGAATTATAAATAGATTGTGCCTATGCTATTTCGCCCCTCCCCAAATTAATACCTTATTATTTTACTTCAGGCAGCATGACCGGTGATGGGGCAATTACCCATTTACTTTCAGCAGTCTGTCTGCCATACTTGGGACTCAGGCACCAACTGTGTTCAACAAATTATTACTGGACGGTACTTTTTATGCTGATGGGATATAGGTTAGTTTATCTTGTTAAGGATGTTATTATTTCAATATTAAATAAGAAAGGAATATTAACGAGTTATATGGTTGGAACCGACTTTACATCAAAACAACATTCAGCAACTCTCCCTCTGCTTCCAACTTCCATCTTGCAGATTGCTTCAGCCCGTTTCTAAACAGTGTTGTTAACTGAAACATTGAAGAAGAAAACAGAAAAGAAAGACAGAACTTGCATTTATGTAGCACCTTTCACGACCTCAGGATGTCCCAAAGCACTTTACAACTCAGGAAGTTTTTGAACTGTGGTCACTGTTGTAATTCAGGGAAACACGGCAGCCAATTTGCACACAGCACGATCCCACAAACATCAATGTGATGATGACCAGATAATCTGTTTTAGCGATATTGGTTGAGGGATAAATATTGGCCAGGACACGGGGGAGAACTCCCCTACTCTTCTTTGTATAGTGCCATGGGATCTTTTACATCCACCTGAGAGGGCAGACGGGGCCTCGGTTTAATGTCTCATCCGAAAGACGGCACCTCTGACAGTGTAGCACTCCCTCAGGACAGCGCTGGAGTGTCAGCCTAGATTATGTGCTCAAGTCTCTGGAGTGGGACTTGAACCCACAACCTTCTGAATCAGAGGTTGAGAGTGCTGCCATTGAAACAACATCGATATATTCTCCTGCTCAAATTGAAATATTGACACTTACTGATGTTAAGGCGACATCAATATTCAAACTGATGGTTGTTTGCAGTCAAAGAACTATGGCTGCATTGAACTCCTCTCCCTGAAATGATGAGTCAGGCATTGAGCTGGGCATAAAATACAGTAGTTATTCCTCTCCAGGGTCATTAGAAAGAATTGGAGGATAAAACAAGACAGAGTGGGGGGAATAAAGTACCGTTCAGCGATAGTGTTACCCTGTGCACTGTTGAAACTAGCGTTAAAATAAATTTAATACCAGGGCCGAATTCAGGCCCAGGAATTGCTCTACGTGATATTGAAGTTCCCAGCAACATTTACTGTAGATCGCATGATCTGACTCGGTTCTTTATAGAGTGCTTAAGCCTGCTCAGTGCCCTGTGCAAGTAGCATGCTATAACGTGTCCCTCTAGCACTTGTTGTCCGCAGATCCTGTGCATCAGTCATATGCCAGGCTCATTATGATGTTCAAAAGGATTTGAATGTGGGCTAATCCCTATAATGCTGTCTGAGCACTGGGATGGTGCTCAGACACTCGGCACCTATATTAAAAGCTCGAAAGTCCCCTTCACTTTGCTCTTAAAGGTGGCCTGCATATTTCAGGAGTTTCTCCAAAGCTCTTTCTTAACAATTCTGTACTTATTTGTTGTTTTGGGGGAAGGAGGGTCTCGCAAGCTTCTTCAAGCTCTATTATTTGTGTCTGTTTACCCATGAAAAACACAGGTTAAGACCAGAGAACCCTGCGCATTTTGCATCTGACTGGATTTCCCCAAAACGTAGGACATTGTTAATGATGCACATGTGGCTGTTTGGGCCCCTTCTCCCAATGTGGCCCTCTCCCCAATGTGTAGCTGGTCTATTGGCCATCGGTGCAGATCACGAGTGCGAATGCCTGCTAACTTGGCAGTTGGCACTCTTGATTTACTTGATGCCAAATCCACAATTCCGACATTATTTCGAGAGCCAGGAATTCTGCCTACCTTCCTCTCAACCTATGGCCCTCAATACTCAATGCTGACCGATGTGTCTCTGGACCTCCATTCACAGGCTACCTGCCCGAAATGAGAAAAAGAAAGTGGCCCTCGATGGGAAACGGACGAGTGAATCACCCTTGTTTAATGATATCAAACGCATTGTGTTTAGCAGTTTTGAGTGGTATCCTGGACTGTTTCTCAGCAGGGGGATGTTTGTGCAAAACATTCTCTACTACTTATTGCCTGAAGGTGTCTGGAAAGTCTTCTGTCATTACATCACTGTGGATGATGTTACTGCTTGAGAGAAGAATTATTTCTGTGTACAGATGTCACAGATCTACACTTTCAGTGACCTATGTGGTAACCATCACAAACGAGTAGACTCAACCAACCCCTGTTTCCTCACATTAATCTTTGTGTACATGCTTTTTAGCTGCATTAGGAACCTTTATGCAGGAAACTAGAAAAGGCCTTTCATCCCTTAAACCTCCTTTAACACACCACGCACAATTTGCCCTGGGGTGAACCCTCCCTGACTTATCTAATCTTACGAGGGAAAGTTCTGCAAAAGTTTCTCCCTGACCGCTGAAGGTAATTGGGCAGAACTCCAGGATATCTATTTAACCTTCCAACCTCTATTATTCAACACTGGCTGGTTGCTTTCCACAGATGACATTTACATAGTTGCAGAAGTACGGGGATTGTTGTGTTCCCTGGAGTATTTAATCATCTGTCTGTACTTAACCACGTAACCTTCAATTACATTTCCAATCAGATATTTATCCAGCTGTTTTTAAAAGTTGAGTTAATCAACACAGCATTAACCTTGGCTGAGAGTCTGCTCCACTATTTTAATCCCTAGTCTCGTATTTTGCAATCAAAAAAGATTATGGGGTAAATTTTACGATCACAAGCTCCCAACGCAGAGCTTCCAAAGATGGGAGTGCATTTTGGGAATTCAGACTCCGAGGTCCACACGCTCGATTTGCTGGTTGTACAATTGTCTGTCCATTCAAAGTAAGTAATCTCCAAAAGTGCCTTGGGACATTTTACTGTGTTGAAGGCGCTACATAAATGCTTGCTGTTGTGGAGTTCAGTACCTCAGTCTGATTAAAGATTCCCATCATCAAAGTTTAATGCTCAGAAAGCAAGATCCACCAGATCCAAATTCTCTTGCTAATCAGCCAAGGTGAGACTCGAGCTGGTCCTCTCGACAGTAGATTCCTCCTTTTGCTAGGCTCTGTCTGCCCATGGGTGGATGTAAAAGATCCCTTGGTGGTATTTGAAGAAGAGCAAGGGAGTTCTCCCAGTGTCCTGGCCAACATTTACTGCTCAACCAACATTGCTACAAAACAGATTATCTGGTCATTTATCTCATTGCTCTTTGTGGGTCCTTGCTGAGCAGAATTTAGCTGTCATGTTTCCTTACATTACAGCAATGACTACAATTCAAAAGTAAGAGTACTATTATTTGCATTGTAAGAAAACCAAGCATCTGAGTATTTCTGTGCCTACATTACCTCTATCCCTTTTGCTTCAAAGTTCTTTCCCTGCCCTCCAGAGGCACCTCTGTTAGCTCACAGGTCCAAGTCTCACCTCCAAGGTCCACACACCAGGAAGGTACCAAATCCCATCTCCAGCCTGTGCTGTGTTAGCTCTCTCAGACAGGGTAGTGTTAGGGCCACTGGAGTTAGTCACGGCACCCTAGCTTAGGGAAAGAAAGTGAGCCAGGGTCTGAGCCCCAGATCACTACACACCAGACCCAAAGGGAGGTGCAGATCTCTGGATGCCAGACGAGGACAGGGTCAGTCGCCACTATGATGTCTTCCACAGATGGGCAGCCTGCCAACATTCGCAGTCAAGGTTCACAAATTAATAATACTTACTCGAGCATGGCACGGGAGGGCGACCGGCATCAGTGGAATTGTAGGTGAGCTTTCAAGAGAGGAGAGGAGGAGAGAAAATTGGGGGGGGAAAACGATTCCTCTTCCCGCAAGACCGTTCTCTCGCCTTCTCCCTCTTCGAGAGAGAAGCAGAGAGGAAAGCTGACCCAGGACTCTGATAAATGTACAACCAATCACGAGGGTCTTCCCTTAACACTGCGCCTCCTGCAGGTGGCCAACTGAGATCGGGACCTGGGCTCATGGTAAAAATCACAGTTGTCCGACACTATGCTGCATTTTTCCATCCGTCCACTAGCCCTGGTGCCAGTTTTTACCATATTGTTCTATACTGTAAGCTTGGCCAAAACATTTTATCGCTGTAGGTTAATAACATTTTTGTTTTAAGTGTTTAAACTTTTTAAAGGTTGGAAAATATTTCTTGGTTGAACTGATTATCTAAGAAGAAAATATTTACTGCTGGCATCCTGCAAGATTTTCAAATGGCAGAGGTTACATCCTCTTAGCGTAAATACTTTGAAGGAAATATAAATACTTAGGTCATTAATATATTTAAACATTAGCAGTGCTCACTTCTTGTTTTTATGACGTGCATTTCAGAGTATTAACAAAAAAGGTGTGTGATGTGAGCTCATTAGACGAGAGCACAGGTGAGGGGTTGGAGCAATATTGTTGTAGCCCCTTAGACCATCTCAAATTCCCGTCTAGAGAGGCTCTACTCTGAGAGCTCGGGCTTGCTGAATTTGCCATCAAGTCCCACCTTGATCCCCAAGCTGATACTCCAATGCATTGCTCAGGAAGTACTGCATTGTGGGAGGTGCTGCCCTTTGAACGAAGTGTGGAACTGTGGCCTCGTCTGCCAGTCCCGACGGCTCAGATGAATGCTAGAGATCTCGGGGCTTTATTTGAAGCAGAGCAGCGACTTTTCCTGGCGTCCTGGTCAACTTTCCTCCCTCAATCAACAGCAGACTGCTGTACGTGGGATCTTGCTGTGCGCTCACTGGTCCCCAAGGTTGCCCACATAACCAGTCAATGCACTTGAAGGTAATCGATTTGTATGGGAAGTACTTTGGGATGTTTGAGAGATGATAAGGTTAGTGTAAATGCAGTCTTTTCCCTTTTCAGTTGAGCTAATTCATTGTTTGTAAAATTACCCGATAAATTCTCACAAAGCCACCAACCTACTTTGACAGCTGCTCCCACTGCCAACAGCCTAAGACCATGGAGCTGACGTTTGTTTTTTTAACAGCTGCATTTGGGCACCATTGGTTACCAATATTATGTGATTGTATTTAAAGGGGCAGGCTCACCTGGTCCAAAGCTGATCAATAAATTGAGTCCATCTCCCCTTTTATGTTCAGTTCTTGCTCCGCGGTCAACGAGGATCGTTTACATCAGATTGACTGTAATTCAGGGGATGATGTAAGATGTTAAGAGTGACACCATTGATCCCCATGGAACCATATCTCAACAAAAGGCAGGAGAGAAGAGAGGGAAAGAGAAGATAGGTTTTAAAAATTAATACAAGTGGCAACCTGATGGTGATTAAAGCGTATGGGCGATAGAATGGTAATAAATGATTGTGTTGAAGCTTTACAGCACCATGTGCTAGAACCAGTATTGTTGTCGTACAGTTTTTCTTCTTGAAGAATACATAAATAGGCAATTTTAAAAAATATTTGCAGTATTAGACCACTGTCAAAGTCAGCGGTTTTCAAACTTTTCAGTTGTAGTGGGGGGGATCCCGAGCGCAAATTTTGGCACATTCCTGGGGACCCCCTGCACATACTGGAATATTCCTGGGGACAATTTCAGCCTCTGGGTTCGGAGGAGAACAAAATTTGGAACGCTGCAGACCTGAAATTCAAAAGGAATCTGGTGTGTGAACAGGGAAGACCCTCCACCTGGTCGCCAGGGGATTCCAGCTGACTACGGACCGCCTGGAGAAATAACTCTCAACCACTGCTAATTTTGGCACATTCCTGGGGTCGCTCTGCATATACTGGCACATTCCTGGGGAACACCCTCTCCCTCCAATATATTGGCACTATCCTGGGGAACAAACTTCCCCCAATACATTGGCACATTCCTGGGGAACCCCCCCAATATATTGGCACTATCCTGGGGAACAAACTTCCCCCAATACATTGGCACATTCCTGGGGAACCCCCCCAATATATTGGCACTATCCTGGGGACTCATTGACACATTCTTCAGGCCCCCACCCCCCCCCCCCCCCCGTCCTGAATTCTGAAAGCCCATGCCAATTACCTAGAAGGACAACTGTACTATGATTTGGAGAAAACATTTATTATAATAGTATAGAGAAATAATAAATAACATATTGGTAAGTTAACAGACAGAAATCGGTCATTGTGGTCGTCCATTCGATCCCCTTGTGGACTCCCTTTGGCCTGGGAGACCCAGGTTGAAAAACCTGTGCAAAGCCTTATGTGATTCCTGAGGTTAACTGTGCTCTGTTCACGTATTCACGCCAGTTTTCTCTCTTTTTTCCGTTTAGGTTTGCCTGACTTAGTGCCAGACCCGTACTACGTCCAAGCCTCCACTTACGTGCAGAGATCCCACTTGTATTCATTACGGTGTGCAGCGGAAGAAAAGTGCCTGGCGAGGTATGAGGCCACGTTCTGGACGTGTTTCTCCCGAGCAGATTTGCAATTTGCTTTTTGAAGTGGTAATGAAGTGGAATTCTGAAGATCTTTCCTAGATACCCATAGGCAGTTAGTACAAAGAAAAAAGTCTCAATTGCTATCCTTTGTCCCAAATCTTGGCATTCGATCACACTGGTTCAGTTAAAGACAAGGCCAGCGCATGAAGCCAGCAATGGAGTGGAGTTCGTTAATTCCTGACAAACAAGTCCCTGCACTCTAACCCAAAGCAATTGGCAGTAGGACAAGAGATGGTTGTAAAGTGGAATTTCACTCAGTTTATAGATCCGCTTTGATTCAGGTAAGCCTGTCCCTTTAAATAATGCAACAAAACATTAAATGGCGGTGCCTGAATGCAGCAGGAAAGATATCTGAAAGTTCTCCTTGGTGGCTGCTACAAAAGTAAGGTGGCAGCTTAATGGATGTGCATCATTACCTCTGGTGGTCCGTTGCCATATTTGAGAGCTGGATGGTCTGCACTGGTGCAATTCAGTCTAAGCTTCCCTTCATAAGACGTTACAACTATCGCCTATCTCCTGGATTAACCTGCAGGCTACTTCAGGAGTAGATCGGCAACTAGGAATGACCGTGCGGACAAATTCAGCCTCTGGGTTCGGAAAGGAACATAATTTGGAAAGCTGCAGACCCGATCTAGTGTCTGAACTGGGAAGAGCATCCACCTGATCGCCAGGGGCGTCTGACTGACTGGACCATCTGGAAAAATGACACATACCCACTAAGCCACCAGTTTGCTTTAGTAGCGACACCCAGCCGTCAAGACCCTGAGGCAAACTTTCAGTGCAGCTGACAGATCTTTTTTGTCCCAGCTGCATTTGGGCGCCACTATTTAATAATATTTTGTTGCGTTATTTAAAGGGACAGGGTTGCCTGAAGCTAAGCTGATGTGTAAATTGAGTGAAATTTCGCTTTATAATCAGCTCTTGCCCTACTGCCAATTACATTGGATTAACTGGAGTGTGTCAGGAATTAAAGAAAGAATTTGCATTAAACAGGGCGTCCCACATCTTCAGGATATCCCAAAGCACTGCACAGCCAATCAGTTATTTTTGAAGTGTAGTCACTGTTATTATGTAGGAAAACATGGCAGCCAATTTGCACACAGCAAGATCCCACAAACAGCAATGGAATAAATGACCAGATAATCTGTTTTTCGTGATGTTTACTAAGAGGGGAATGTTGACGACAACACTTCTCTTCATAGAATTACATAGAATTTACAGCACAGGAACAGGCCATTCGGTCCAACTGGTCTGTGCTGGTGTTTATGCTCCACACAAGTCTCCTCCCATCCTTCTTCATCCAAACCTATCTGTATAACCTTCTATTCCCTAATGTGTTTATCTAGCTTCTCCTTAAATGCATCTTTGCTTTTCGCCTTAACTATTCCTTGTGGTAGCGAGTTCCACATTCTCACCACTTTCTGGGTCCTGAATTCTTTATTGGATTTATTAGTGACTATCTTATATTTATGGCCCCTAATTTTGGACTCCCCACAAGTGGAAACATCTTCTCCATGCCTATCCTATTAAACCCCTTCATAATCTTAAAGACCCCTATTAGGTCACCCCTCAACCTTCTCTTTTCTAGGGGACAGAGCCCCAGCCTGTTCAGTCTTTCCTGATAAGTATAACCCCTCAGTTCTGGTATTGTCCTTTGTAAATCTTTTTTTGCACCTTCTGCAGTGCCTCTTCAAATAGTTCCATAGAATCTTTTAACTGAACAGACAGACAGGGCTTGGATTCAATTTCTCATCCAGAAGCCGACAGCACTCCCTCGGTACCGTCCCGACGTGTCAGCCTAGATTACGTGCTGAAGCCCTGAAGGATATAACATATTGTAACTTAGGCCGGGAATTTTCTGTGTATTAAACTCTTTGTTTTGCGCTCAGTGGCATTAGCATTGAAGAAGGCCCATGAGGGAAGACCTGCATGAACTTAAAGGGCAAGGGATAGTTTTAAAATAAAATCAGGAAAGACACTTAAGTACTCATCGCTGGAGATAGATCGCTACTAACCGTAGAGATACATTCCACAGTGCATGGAAAGGGAGTCCAGAGATATCGATAGCATCTTATAGCCCCCAGTTCCTCGTCAGCAGGATATGGTGGATATGGGATTGATGTGTCGGTATTTTGTGTGGGGGGGCGGATGAGTTGCCGCTTGGAGTTGGGGAACTCTGTTAGAACAGTGTGCTGGTGGGGCAGACTGCATCCTTCGTGCCAGCCTGTCTTTTCCTTCTTCCAGGCTACAGGCCCATCGCAGAATGCTTTGCCTTGCCGATGTTTTGTGCTTCCATTTTTACCTGCCTTATCTCCCCCACCCCTCGCACCCCTCCCCCCCAAAAAAAAAAACCACCACTGTCTTAGGTATTTACATTCTATCTGTGTCTAGTAAATGTCTTTCATTTTTCCCATTGTGCCTCCGATGACCTCATGTTAATATCACTACAACCATTTAACCGTTTCCTGTTTTCTATTTAATCAGTTTACAGGTTACTTCTACTTCTCCTCTCGTTTTTTTGCTCTCCCGCTACAGTTGTTGTTTTTACAATTCTGTTCATCTGACGAAGGGTCCATTCTCGAAACATTAACTTTACCGTTCTCTCCAGAGAGCCGGCCTGACCTTCTTTGCCGAGTGTTTTGAGACTTTTCTGTTTTGGCATCTTACGTTGAGTTTACATTTGACAAAACTGCTTGAAGTAACATCATTTGTTCATGGCGGTTCCCCGGGTTGTAAAATCTTCCCCATTTACATCGAGGGGCAGCAACAGATAAACAACCGCACTCTCGCGCATGCATACAGGTTGGCGAAACGTTGAGAATCGCAACATTTGTTTTCTGGCCATGGACCTTCCCAGACAGCTGGAGAAATTCTGTACATCACGGCGATGCTGCGGGTCATTTATATTCCCACTCCAGCACGACTGCCGGCAGTGGCATGGGAAATAATGCACAAGATGGTTCACTCTGTTGCCTCGTTGGTGGGGCCACCTCGTTCACCATGCAGTGTGCCCACTGACAGCATTATACTGGGACTTAATATACTATATAAAAGAAAAAAAGAGAAGGACCTGCAGTTTTATAACACCTTTCACGACCTCAGGACGTCCCGAAGCGTTTTACAGCCAATGAAGTACTTTTGAAGCGTAGACACTGCTGTAATGTAGGAAATGCGACAGCCAATTTGTGCACAGCAAGATCCCACAAACAGCAATGAGATAATGACCAGATAATCTGTTTTAGTGACGTTGGTTTAGGGATAAATGTCGGCCAGGACACCCTGCTGTTCTTCCAAATAGTGGCGTGGGATCTTTTTCGGGCGGACGGGGCCTTGGTTTAACGTCTCATTCAAAAGACGGCACCTCCGACAGTGCAGCACTCCCCCAGCACTGCACTGGAAGGTTGGCCTAGATTTTGTGCTCCAGTCTCTGGAGTGGAACTTGAACCCATGACCTTCTGACTCCGAAGCGAAAGTGCTGATCTGAGCCACGGCTGACACCAATACTAGGATGAGACTTTCATAAGACCCGTGCAGCTCACAGGAAACCTTAATGAACCAAACACCTCATTGTGTGGAATACCCCTGGGATCAAATTAATTTAGTGGTAATGGGAACTTTGGTGATTAATTAAATTCTCAACAGCTCAGAACGTTTCTGCAGAAAGCTCCCACTCCAGCATGACATATTACGGAGATCGTGTTTCAGTTGTCTGTTTGTTTCCTGATTGATGCCACTTTTACTGAACTCTGTTCAACCAGCTCTTCATTCATTAAACTACACTGATAGGAAATTTCATTAAAAAGGCACCAACTTTTATGAGAAACTGTTCAGCAAATCTTCTCATTCGTTTGCTACAATGGAATGTCATAACTTGCACCAAAATGCATCATCATATCACTTTTGCAAGGCTTCATGTGATCTGAGTGATATCTGTCTCTTGTTCTGCAGACTAATCAGGCTTGGTGAGCATTTTTCATGAAGAAATCACGAGAGTGGAACAAGAATACGAGTGGGTGGAAATTATGCCGCAGTTATATAAAGCTCTGGTTACACTGCAACAGGAGATCCTGCGTTCAGTTCTGGGCACCGCACCTCGGGAAGGATATATTGGCCTTGGAGGGGTGCAGTGTAGATTGATCAGAACGATACCGGGGCTAAAAGGGTTAAATTACGAGGACAGGTTGCATAGACTAGGCTTGTATTATTAAAGATTGGGGAGGTGATCTAAATAATTAAAGGATTTGACAGGGTAGATAGTAAAGCTATTTCCTCTGGTGGGGGGAGTCCAGATCAAGGGGGCGTAACCTTATAATTAGAGCTAGGCCGTTCAGGAGTGATGGCAGGAAGCACTTCTTCACACAAAGGGGAGTGGAAATCTGGAACTCTCTCCCCCAAAAAGCTGTTGAGGCTGGGGGTCAATTGAAAATTTCAAAACTGAGATTGATAGATTTTTGTTAGGCAAGGGTATTAAGGGTTATGGAACCAAGACGGGTAAATGGAGTTAAGATGGCATGATCTAATTGAATAACGGAACAGGCTCGAGGGGCTGAATGGCCTACTCCTGTTCCTATGTTCCTAAGAAAGAACAGGGGACTCAGTGTAACATGTTTACTGGTGTGTTTGTGGTGTGGGAGATATTGTCAGATTGCTTCAATGGTAGCAGTCTCCCCCTTGAGACAGAAAGTTGTGGGTTTGAGGCTCACTCCAGGACTTGAATACATAATCTAGAAGGACAGTTCAGTGCAGCACTGAGGGAGTGCTTCATTGTCGGAGGACCTGTCTTTCAGCTGAGATTGAAACCCATTTGACTGTTTGAGTGGACATGAAAGATCTAACAACGCTATTCAAAGATGAGCAGGACATTCTCCTTGTGTCCTGGCCACGTTCATGTCTCAACCAATACCATCAAAACAGATTCAGTGGTCATTTATCTAATGTGCTGTTGTGTGAGATCTCGCTTTGTGCAAACTAGCTGCTACGTTTGCCTAAAAAACAACAGTGACTGCACCTCAACTGTAATTCCTCAGCTGTGAAGGGCTGTGGGAAACCCTGAAAGGCACCATGTAAATGATAGCTCTTTGTCAGAGTATTAATCTGTCAATTGAGGAGCACATGAGCTTAAACTGTAGTCACAATTAAAATGAGCTTGCTCTTATTGATTTGAATTTTTCCAACTTTTGACTGGGTGTGCTGGACACGGCAGCAGAATCCCCCATACTTTCCATCTTGTAGGGTGTGGGGAAAGGACATGCTGTAAAAAGTGCCCCAGTGAAAGACCTCCATTATGAAAGTAATGCTGCCATTTATTTTTCATTTAAATAATATCGGAATGGATAAATGGGAGTTATCTCCAGGTTCACTGTCGTGAAAAACATCTGGCTGTGTGGCCTCCCAGATGTGTTAAAAAGAAACTGTCCTATTTATTTTCTCAGAGTAACGTTCCAACCTAGGCACCTGAGTGTTGAAATTTCTCCATTAACAAAATAGTAAACCGTAGAGAGGCCAGATAACCCTAATTCAGATATTAATTTTAAAATTGTATTGATTTAGAGATTTCCCAACAATGTAAAATGCATACTGTCTGTATAAAATGGATTTTTTTTTAGAAGCCTTGGGTTAGGATGTCCAGTTGTTGTGTAGTTCTTGCCAACATTCTTACTGAATTACATCCCTGCAGTTCATTCATAGGCGTTGCGGTGAATTCTATCTGCTCAGGCTCAGACAAGGTCTCTTTTGTCTCCTCCAGCTCTGCTTATGCGTCTGAAACCACGGACTACGACATCAGGGTTCTGCTGAGGTTTCCCCAGAGGGTAAAGAACCAAGGGATCGCCGACTTCCTCCCAAACAGACCACGACACACTTGGGAGTGGCACAGCTGTCACCAGTAAGTCAGCCGGAACGCCAGTCACCGGACGTTGTGCGCGGGTGTTGGGAGAGGGAATCACCCTTTGGAAAAGGGGCGAATTAGAATATTCATTCGTACAAAATCTGTGGAAGCACTATTGGCCTAGGGATTCAATTAAGATCAAATTACGCCTACACTACAGTAATTATTTCCGTATAATGGAACTGACTTGAAAACTTTGTTGGAAAGATTACAGCTCATTTAAAATGTCAAGTGAGAAGGTTAAGATAGTGATTGTAAGATCGAATAAATAATGGCAATTAACGTGTCTTTCATAATTAAATAGCAGTCATTAATATTTATTGAGGATTTTTTTCTAATCATGTTTATTTCGCATGTATCTTTTGGTTTCTATTTCTTATTCCATTTAAATTTAACCGGCTCGCCGGTCTAGGGGTATGATTCTCGCTTTGGGTTGGCTGATTAAAATAATGCGAGAGATCCCAGACGAGCCTTCATTTTAGATTCAGGAACTGTCCCTCGAGATTGGAAAATTCCACATGTCACTTTGCTTTTTAAGAAAGGAGAGAGAGGGAAACCAGGGAATTATAGACCAGTTAGCCTAACATCTGTTGTGGGGAAAATGCTGGAGTCTATAATTAAAGATAGGGTGACTGAACACCTAGAGAATTTTCAGTTAATCAGAGAGAGCCAGCATGGATTTGTGAAAGGTAGGTCGTGCCTGACAAACCTGATAGAATTTTTTGAAGAGGTGACTAAAGTAGTGGTCAGGGGAATGTCAATGGATGTTATTTATATGGACTTCCAGAAGGCATTTGATAAAGTCCCACATAAGAGACTGTTAGCTAAGATAGAAGCCCAAGGAATCGAGGGAAAAGTACGGACTTGGTTAGGAAGTTGGCTGAGCGAAAGGCGACAGAGAGTAGGGATAATGGGAAGGTACTCACATTGGCAGGATGTGACTAGTGGGATCCCGCAGGGATCTGTCTTGGGGCCTCAGTTATTCACAATATTTATTAACGACTTAGATGAAGGCATAGAAAGTCTCATATCTAAGTTTGCCAATGACACAAAGATTGGTGGCATTGTAAGCAGTGTAGATGAAAACATAAAATTACAAAGGGATATTGATAGATTAGGTGAATGGGCAAAACTGTGGCAAATGGAATTCAGTGTAGACAAATGTGAGGTCATCCACTTTGGATCAAAAAAGGATAGAACAGGGTACTTTCTAAATGGTAAAAAGTTAAAAACAGTGGATGCCCAAAGGGACTTAGGGGTTCAGGTACATAGATCATTGAAGTGTCATGAACAGGTACAGAAAATAATCAGTAAGGCTAATGGAATGCTGGCATTTATATCCAGAGGACTGGAGTACAAGGGGGCAGAAGTTATGCTGCAGCTATACAAAACCCTGGTTAGACCGCATCTGGAGTACTGTGAGCAGTTCTGGGCACCGCACCTTCGGAAGGACATATTGGCCTTGGAGGGAGTGCAGCGTAGGTTTACTAGAATGATACCCGGACTTCAAGGGTCAAGTTACGAGGAGAGATTACACAAATTGGGGTTGTATTCTCTAGAGTTTCGAAGGTTAAGGGGTGATCTGATCGAAGTTTATAAGATATTAAGGGGAACAGATAGGGTGGATAGAGAGAAACTATTTCCGCTGGTTGGGGATTCTAGGAGTAGGGGGCACAGTCTAAAAATTAGAGCCAGACCTTTCAGGCGTGAGATTAGAAAACATTTCTACACACAAAGGGTATTAGAAGTTTGGAACTCTCTTCTGCAAACGGCAATTGATACTAGCTCAATTGTTAAATTTAAATGTGAGATAGATAGCTTTTTGGCAACCAAAGGTATTAAGGGATATGGGCCAAAGGCAGGTATATGGAGTTAGATCACAGATCAGCCATGATCTTATCAAATGGCAGAGCAGGCTCGAGGGGCTGAATGGCCTACTCCTGTTCCTAAATACGGTGGTTAGATATTGCACCCCAGCTGTCTGTACTCACCACAATGTGCTAGAAATTGCATCCCATGGGTTAGTGTCCAGTAATGAATTGATGTCATTTAAAACGCTCATGTTTTGGGGTCGACCTTGACTCTGTGCGATCGTGTAAAAGGGGTGATAGCGAATCAGCAGCCTGGTTTACATCTGTCCCCATTTTTATTTCCGTTGAAGTCAATGCCTCGTCAGTATTAAGGCCCACATTTTTCCTCTTGTGTACAAACAATCTGTAATGTTTTTCTCTTGATCTATGTGCAGACAATATAATTTCTTGAATGGTTTTAGAAGGACCACAGAAACTGTTAGTAGGAGCTTGTACTTGGCAGTAGAGGCAACAGAGGGTCAGCTTGAACAGAACCACCCAAATCTCATTGTTAATAAGATGAATTAAACCTTCACTATGCTGCTTCATAACCTTGTATTAAGGAAGAAGAGACAAACTTTACAATAAAATTGAGCCAATTCTACTGAAATAGCGGAATTACGAACATTTTGGAATATTGATTGTGCTTTTAGCTTTAAGCTGAATGTGTCAAAAAACGAAAGGGTGTATCTGTCCAGTCAGATAAGGTGCTGCCTCCTCACACCTATAGAAATGTCATCTTCAGTAAAAATATATTCATTTTGAAATGCTGCATATTTTTAGGGCAAAACTAAATGACATACTGTAGAGTTTACAGGATCCTGTACAGTTCAGATACAGAATTTCATGTTTAGATAATTTGATGCTTTATCACCTGATGACTGAATCAAACATCAAACCTTGGTTTTCCTTTTCGTAAATATTTGAATTGCAGAGCACCATCTTATTGAACAAGCACACGACTAAAGCCAGTGAAACCTTATCGTCAGGTCACAAGATTGATGATATCATACAGATACTTATTATTCGGCATTAATTCTTTAATCCTTCAATCTGGTGCTGGTTAATCAAATATTTACAAAACAAAATCACCCAGCGATAACACCCAGTTTGCTTAAATATACTATAGTGTAGAGCTAATTTGCATTTACCCTGTACTTCCTATTGTACAATCTTGGCTACACCAAAGAAACTGGTAAATCTTCCTTTTCTCTTTCTATGAATTGGGCTGTTGAATGAGCCACCAGTAGACCCAAGATATGGTGGAGATAGGAATCCGCCTCGGGAGGCAACGCTAAGCGGGCGGTATTGCATCAGCCGCCTGTCACACCCCGCCCGATATCCAGTTCTATTGAAGTCAATGTTACCGAATGTTGGGTGGTGAGCATGATGGGAGACCCATGTAATACCACCCAGGATGGATATTCACCCCATGGTCTCTTTTCGAACCTCATAAAAATGCTCCATGAATGAATTCCTTTTGGTAGTTGAATACGGGAATGCTAAGTGAAGCTTGTGTTAATGTTTTGTGGTGTGTGTGTGTGTGTGTGTACTAGTTGATCTGTGACATTGCACTCGGGGGAGTCAAAACCAACTGTAGTCATTCAGTGCAGCGTTGGTTGTTGGAAGGTGGGCATAATTGGTACCTGGGTGCTGGTAATACAGCTGTAATTCAAACTCCATTTTAATGTCATACCATCCATGCTTATTTTTATGAAATAGAATACTTTCATATTATTTAATACTATTACTTATAAGTAGCAAAACATTCAGGAATTTTGGAAGCAGAGAGGTGCAGTTCGTTGGAGCGTATGGGTTTCTATGTAGTAGAGGCTGGGGAGCGGGTGACACAAAACTGAGGTGCTACACTGCCTCCACTGGTGGGAGGGTGTAATTAGAAACATAGGAACAGGAGTAGGCCATTCAGCCCCTCGTGCCTGCTCCGCCATTTGATAAGATCATGGCTGATCTGTGATCTAACTCCATATACCTTAATACCTTTGGTTGCCAAAAAGCTATCTATCTCAGATTTAAATTTAGCAATTGAGCTAGTATCAATTGCCGTTTGCGGAAGAGAGTTCCAAACTTCTACCACCCTTTGTGTGTAGAAATGTTTTCTAATCTCGCTCCTGAAAGGTCGGGCTCTAATCTTTAGACTGTGCCCCCTACTCCTAGAATCTCCAACCAGCGGAAATAGTTTTTCTCTATCCACCCTATCTGTTCCCCTTAATATCTTATAAACTTCGATCAGATCACCCCTTAACCTTCGAAACTCTAGAGAATACAACCCCAATTTGTGTAATCTCGCCTCGTAACTAAACCCTTGAAGTCCGGGTATCATTCTAGTAAACCTACGCTGCACTCCCTCCAAGGCCATTATGTCCTTCCGAAGGTGCGGTGCCCAGAACTGCTCACAGTACTCCAGGTGCGGTCTAACCAGGGTTTTGGATAGCTGCAGCATAACCTCTGCCCCCTTGTACTCTAGTCCTCTAGATATAAAGGCCAGCATTCCATTAGCCTTCTTGATTATTTTCTGCACCTGTTCATGACACTTCAATGATCTATGTACCTGAACCCCTAAGTCCCGTTGGACAGCCACTGTTTGACAATTACCGTGTGACAAGTTGACATAGGCAATTTCCATTATAAATGTGGACGTAGGAATTTGTAATGGAGAAGTTGGCGTGAAAGTGTGACAAAATGTGGTGACAGGAAGTGCAGGCAGACATAAGAGTTTTAATGCTATAGATATATCTGTAACAAATTTACTGTGCACTTCGTGCACTTCTTATTTGGGCGTCACCACTCTGTGACACACAGTCACGCCTGCAGCTGCATTCTTTGACCACTAGATGGAATTTCATAAACCCAGGAAGCTGCAGATCCCCATACTGCAGAAATCATGGCTGCCATTGGCAGGACCACTGTGAGGTAAATGTGGTGTTAAATGGTGAAGCTACAACTCAGGACTGCATGCATGCTAACAGCGGAAGCAACATGCTCTGCAGTCCTGCCACATCCAGTCGTGAATGGTGGTGGACAATTAAACAACTAACGGGAGGAGGAGGCTCTGCAAGCATCCCCATCCTCAATGATGGCGGAGTCCAGCACGTGAGTGCAAAAGACAAGGCTGAAGCCTTTGCAACCATCTTCAGCCAGAAGTGCCGAGTGGATGATCCATCTCGGCCTCCTCCCGATATCCCCACCATCACAGAAGCCAATTCGATTCACTCCACGTGATATGAAGAAATGGCTGAGTGCACTGGACCCAAAGGCTATGGACCCTGACAACATCCCGGCTGTAGTGCTGAAGTCTTGTGCTCCAGAACTAGCTGCACCTCTAGCCAAGCTGTTCCAGTACAGCTACAACACTGGCATCTAACCGACAATGTGGGAAATTGCCCAGGTATGTCCTGTCCACAAAAAGCAGGACAAATCCAATCCGGCCAATTACCGCCCCATCAGTCCACTCTCAATCATCAGCAAAGTGATGGAAGGTGTCGTCGACAGTGCTATCAAGCGGCAATTACTCACCAATAACCTGCTCACCGATGCTCAGTTTGGGTTCCGCCAGGGCCACTCGGCTCCAGACCTCATTACAGCCTTGGTCCAAACATGGACAAAAGATCTGAATTTCAGAGGTGAGGTGAGAGTGACTGCCCTTGACATCAAGGCAGCATTTGACCGAGTGTGGCACCAAGGAGCCCTAGTAAAATTGAAGTCAATGGGAATCAGGGGGAAAACTCTCCAGTGGCTGGAGTCATACCTAGCACAAAGGAAGATGGTAGTGGTTGTTGGAGGCCAATCATCTCAGCCCCAGGACATTGCTGCAGGAGTTCCTCAGGGCAGTGTCCTAGGCCCAACCATCTTCAGCTGCTTCATCATTGACCTTCCCTCCATTATAAGGTCAGAAATGGGGATGTTCGCTGATGATTGCACAGTGTTCAGTTCCATTCGCAACCCCTCAAATAATGTAGCAGTCTGAGCCCGCATGCAGCAAGACCTGGACAACATCCAGGCTTCGGCTGATAAGTGGCAAGTAACATTCGCGCCAGATAAGTGCCAGGCAATGACCATCTCCAACAAGAGAGAGTCTAACCACCTCCCCTTGACATTCAACGGCATTACCATTGCCAAATCCCCCACCATCAACATCCTGGGGGTCACCATTGACCATAAACTTAACCGGACCAGCCATATAAATACTGTGGCTACAAGAGCAGGTCAGAGGCTGGATATTCTGTGACGAGTGACTCACCTCCTGACTCCCCAAAGCCTTTCCACCATCTACAAGGCACAAGTCAGGAGTGTGATGGAATACTCTCCACTTGCCTGGATGAGTGCAGCTCCAACCACACTCAAGAAGCTCAACACCATCCAGGACAAAGCAGCCCACTTGATTGGCACCCCATCTACCACCCTAAACATTCACTCCCTTCACCACCGGCGCACTGTGGCTGCAGTGTGTACCATCCACAGGATGCACTGCAGCAACTTGCCAAGGCTTTTTCAACAGCACCTCCCAAACCCACGACCTCTACCACCTAGAAGGACAAGAGCAGCAGGCACATGGGAACACCACCACCTGCACGTTCCCCTCCAAGTCACACACCATCCTGACTTGGAAATATATCGCCGTTCCTTCATCGTCGCTGGGTCAAAATCCTGGAACTCCCTTCCTAACAGCACTGTGGGAGAACCTTCACCACACGGACTGCAGCGGTTCAAGAAGGCGGCTCACCACCACCTTCTCAAGGGCAATTAGGGATGGGCAATAAATGCTGGCCTCGCCAATGATCCCCACATCCCATGAACGAATATTAAAAAAAAATCCATGGACCTAAGTAATCTGAAGTAAAAATTTTCGGTTGCAGGGAGATAATTGCTAAATATAAGCAAAGGCCAAATACCGAGAGTTAAGCTTTAAACTGCCAGCTGCTCCGAGGAAATTCTGATCACTCTGGGCTCAAGGTTTCAGCTGTCACACTGTGATGCTAATATATTACAGTAAGAATGCTCAGATATTTGGAGTATTTACCATATTATGGTATGAAATGAGACTCCCTCCTTGCCCTTCTCCCCATTATTTCTCTCCTGTTTTTTAATATTTTACCATCACCTAATTTTTAGCAACTATATCCTATTCTAACTATTCTATTCCTTCCTGCTACTTTTATAAACTTAAACATTTTTACTTAATCGTTCCCTCTGCCTTTTGAATCCCATTATCCATCCTGGAAATGTGGCCCACATGGAAAATTGGCTCCTGGCTCCCAAGACCAATTATTCAACCAACCAAGTGCCAGAATACTCAAATTTGACATGATTACATCATAGGTACATCCAGGCCAACCTTGGATGTGCCTATTAATTGTCAACCCTGGACAGGCCATCTTGTCCATTATGCCAGCAACTCGATTGCATCCAGATGTAGTAACAGATCTGTGATGGCGTGAGCTTTTCGTGGGATTTGATCTGACCTGTTTTATCTCAACCTTGCTAAGTTAACCTCCATGTTGTTGAGATGAAAGACCCTGTGGCTTTTAAGAGTGGGTGCAACCCTTAAACAGTTTCCCGCCTCACCCTTTCCCTTAAATCATCGGATCATAATTGGGTTAGAACAAGACACTTTCACTCCGGGGATCAAGATTCAAAAGTAGCCCACACTAATAAACCTCTTCTCTCTTGGGTATTGTAAGAGACTGATGGGCAATGAGTTTCGGCAGTTTTAATTCTGTTTCTGATTGGCAGTGATTCATAGCACAAACTTCCTCCATATTTATCACTAAGTGTGGCTATTTCTAGGAAAAGCTGTGTTCTCTTATTTTTCAAGTAGATCTCCACCATTATTTCACTGAACCTGTCACATTTGTGACCGGTACTAATGCATTTTTTTTTATCATGTCCAGTGGGTTAGCCTATGTTTAATAATCCATTGTTGTAGCTCATTGCCATTAATTGCCAGCAAGTTCTCACTAACATTACATCCTATTTCTTTTTGTTCTTTAAGAAATATTGTCTATCAGCCCTTAAAAATCGCTTTAATGAGCTTTTTCCTCTTGGCTGGAGATTTGCAGACCATCCATTATTATACAACAGCAAACTTGCAAACTATGTGAAGTATTCCTAACAAACAAGTCGAAAGTTCACGACTACAAAGGCGCGACTGTGCTAGTGTGGATAAATGATCTCCAAGTTTGCACAAATCCACCGTAATACTTTGCCCTTCTGCTGAAATGTCACGACCAAAAAAAAACCCCCCAGAAATTCCTGTAACTAAATTGTTAGCCATCAAAAAGGAGAGAATGAAGTCATATAACAACATAATTATTCAAACATCAAAATGGGAAACCAGAGCCTGTATTTATTCACCGATGTACTGAATGCCAGAAATATCGAGCGTTTTCAGATCTCTATGGTATGTCGGTCTCTGTTGGCTGTTATTTTAACCAACAGTTGCATGGCACACTTAACTTACAAGCCCAGCAATCTTTACTTGCAGTGATCCTCGCAGTGTTCTGATATTTGCCATTGATGTCAGCTTTTCCACTTAATTCCCAAAGCACTAAGAAAGAAAGAACTTGCATTTATAGAGTGCCTTTCATGACCCCAGAATGTCCCAAAGCACTTTACAGCCAATGAAGTACTTTTGAAGTGTAGCCACTGTTGTAATGCAACAAACACGGCAGCCAATTTGCACGCAGCAAGCTCCCACAAACAGCAATGTGGTAATGACCAGAGAATCTGTTTTTAGGTGTGGTTGATAACCATAGCATTTGTGCTAGCTAACCTTGTGAAGCTGCTAGTTATTCAGCAGGCTTGAGGTTTAAGAGAACATCAGTGTTTGCACAAAACAAGGTGAGGTGAGGGAAGACCTCAGAAAAGCTGGGTATTATTTTGTCACATGGAAGCAACACAAGTAAGGTTCCCAATGTGAAGTGCATTACGGTCTACTCTTAATTTAAAGTTTCTTAATTTAAAGTTTCTTAATTTAAAGTTTCTTAATTTAAAGTTGCTTAATTCAAGATGATCTGATTCCTGTGAAATTCCCACTTTATTGTGTTATTTACATTGCTTAATTCGAATGATTGAATAATTCACCTTTTTTATTAACTATGGGGGAAAAAAAGAACAACTTTGAATTACCATTGTGAGTTGAATATCACTGAAAACGTGCATCAGTGATTTTCCAGCCGTGACACTGCTCCTTTAACTGTGTGCCCGGTGACAGATTCTGTTGCAATAATTGATTTGAATATCCACAATTTTCCTTTTGGTGAATGTGACGCCTTTTATTTAGTTGGCTAATAGATGGCGAGAGCTTTTCACAGCTGAAGGATACAGAGAAACATTGGGCAATTTTAACCTAACCTGCCCGTTGGTTAACTGAAGGGATCGGGTGGAATGCTGGTTTTATATCCTGCCCGATTTTACTCTCCATTGACGTCAACAGAGATTATTATTGGGCGGGGAGTAAAACCAGCATTCCACCCGATCCCCTGGGATTCCCGCCCGGCGAATTAGGTTAAAATTGTCCCCCGTTGTTACAGTTTGAATAAATGTGGTTTCAAAACATACTGTAGCCTCTAAAACAATTTCAAATCCTTGGGTAGTTGCATGTATATTTTTTGAGAGTGGTTCCTGATTGTTGCAGGGAAAAAATGTAATTGTGTATCTAAAGTATTTCACTCAGTTTACCCTGACTGACATCCATGGTACTGTTGATTCAGGACAAAAGGGTTATCTGAGCTATTGAACTCTGCAGACCTGGCTCACGTGACTATCATTTGGGACTAAGCTGTGGAACCTCCAGAGAACGCTCGCACTACAAATGCCATGTACTTCCAATTTAAGAATGAATTGTTCAACTCTCTGGAGATCTGCAGGTCACATAGATTTGTCTTGTACACTGTCAGCTTAAGAGATGGACTTAAGTGGCTCCTGGAAGTTACACCATTGACGTGGGGCAGGAAATCGTTTACAAGAAATCAGGAAATATCTGCAAACAAAGAGGGAAGATAAGGAATCAGCAGCAGTAACAAAGAGCCAATACAGAGGAGACAGGCAGGATTGGGCATAGTGTTTGAGAAGGTAGACTTTTTGTATTTGGGATGTGGATATAAATCCTGTCGGCTGAGTAGAGACAATATGCTTCTGTGCTCCTGAGAGGGTGGTACAATATGTTGTTACTTTATCTCTGGAATCTTGGGTTGAATTTAGCTCTTGAAACCAAACATTTTTGCTATTTTCCTTCACTGGGGTGAGTACTTTTCTAATTGAAATTACTCCCTTACAGTAAGCTTCCGTTTAAGATGCAGGGCGAATCTTCAGGACATGAAACTAGAACCATGTGATTTTAATACATAATATCAGACACAAATGACCAATTAAGGATGTCCACTTAAAATTCAAACATTTGAGTGCATCGTCAGGAATCAGAATTGGATGCACATCCATCTCATTAAGCTCCGTAAACTGGTTTATTGGAACAGAAGATTCTATAAATCTACTCAAGCAATCATGCCAGCTGTACACTCCATCAAAAGGAAAATACTGTGGATGCTGGAAATCTGAAATAAAAACTCAAAATGCTGGAAATACTCAGCAAGTCAGGCAGCATCTGCGGAGAAAGAAACAGAGTCAACGTTTCAGGTCGATGACCTTTCATCAGAACTCAAGGGTTCTGACGAAGGGTTTCTTTCTCCACAGATGCTACCTTCCTTACCCTGTTCGCCTTCCAAAAGATGATGGATTTAAAAGCAGAGCAACGCTTGTTTTGTAAGCTAACTGTGATGAGCTCTCACACCCTCCAAAAATGAGCTAAAACCAGCTTAGTCCTTGATTCGAACCAGTTTATTGTCGTGAAGAGAAAATGGGCGCACGACCAAGGTCTAAATTCAATATGCTTCAAAAAAGAGTTATGTCTCCTTCAACCGCCTTTGTTTTCCAGTGAAGTAGTTTCCCCTCACATTAACTAGTTATTGCAGGAGAACCAGTGGCAGACTAAAAATAAATGGTGATTGGAGTAAAGTGAAAAGTGTTCACATGCGTACACAATGGGGTAGGAATTCACCTTGCATGAGAGTGTAAGATGGACGGTATTGCATTGGGTGCTCCTTATTCACCCCACCCGATGTTACGTTCCAAATGGAGCTGAATATTGGGCAGGGCATGTAACAGGCGATCAGTGTGATATTGCCCATTGGCAAGATGGATTTCTGTCCCAATGTGTACATATGAGGTCACATGGGGTCAGTGGAAATCTTTTTCTTTAACAACTTGTGCCAGATTTGCGTTCCTGTGGATTTTTTTTTTCATTGTTGAAGGAACTGTAGATATTAAAGCAGAATCCAGACAAAACATACCTTTACAGGGCCCTTACAGAACCTTTACTGGGGCTGCTCTTCTCAGCTCAATCTGCCAAGTGGGGATTTATCCCTTGATGAACCTGAGCTGTTCTTGAGGGCTTGACAGATCTTTTAAATTTAAAGATCTATCACTTTGATATCAAATATAATAGTCACTTTGATGTAAAATGTACTTGGGTGTTTTGTTTTAATGCTTTTCTTCAATCTTTGGGCAACGTCCCCTCTCTGGCTTCCTGGGATGAACTCTGTCTGACAGGCGAGTAGGATGACCTTTTCAGACATCACCTGTGTTGATCTCATGGCAGCCACTGGGGTATCCTGAAATGCTACGGAAGTTGTAGCCTCTGTCCCGTCTTTCCTTCTCCCCCAGTGACTGGACGCTTCACCTCTACTTAAAGAAAGACTTACATTTCTATAGCGCCTTTCACGAGCTCAGGACGTCCCGAAGTGCTTTGCAGCCACTGGGGTATTTTTGAAGTGTAGTCACCCAGCATCCGTCAACCCAGCCAAGCCTGGCAAGTTGGCATTCGGGCTCTGGGGCCAAGCCAAGTTCACTTTGGCAGGAGCTGGGATTCAAACCCATCACACACCCCCTCCCCTCCTTGAACTACACTTTATTAAAAACTTTAAAAGGATTATGTTAAAATAGCTCCAACTTAAAGCAGGTGGAGTGTGTGTGCATTTCACCTTGTTTAGTGCTAAAGTGCCAATTCCTGTCCTCTGCAACGAACAAACGGTGGGAAAATGTATAAACGTACTTTCAAAGTTCTGAAGCACAGAACTTACCGCTAGCATAATGAAAATTATTTTGAGCTGACTTTATTATTTATTTGCTCATTTTCTCATTTTACAGCTGTAAAATCCCCTCCAGTCTCCAGTCCTACACTGAAAGCTATATATATATATAACATATAATATATCTATATCAATTGCTCTTTTTCACTGTCTAGGGGTAGGGTTCAAGTGGAGGATATTGCGATTAACAGGACATCGTGGTCTGATGTAGAAACGGAGGTCAAACATAGTCTGTTAACGGGAATCAGCAGCTCTCTGAGGAGTTTCCAGCAGGTTCAGTACCTGCACGTCAGAATATTGGGCAGTTAGAACGATATGTGGTGCAGTACAAGCTATTATAAGGCCCAGAATGTGCGAAAAAGATTGTGTGAACGTACACGCCATTATTAATGCCCAAATCGGCCAGTAACTTGTGGCGGGGAAGAGATGCCCCATGAATTGCGAATCGCCACAAGTTGCTGGACAGTTTGCGCTGCTCCGTCTAAAGCTTCGCGAAAACGGCATCTCGTGCGTAACCTCCCCGTGAGTTTCATGAAGCTGCTGAATTTGCATATTAATTACCCATTAAACTCGCCACAGATAGTAATTAAAAGTGTAAGTACCCTTTTAATGAAGTGGCAGTCATTAACAATTAGCAATCAACCCCTGTGGTCCAGAAATGGAACATTTTAAACCGTGGAGTCTCATTCCTTCAGGTAGCGAATTGTTGGAGATTTTAAATTTATTTTTTTCTTCTCCATTTTCCTTTTAGTTTCTTTTTCTTTCTCTCAATCCAATCATTCTTTCCCTCTCTTTATTTCTCTTCCTCTACCTGATTTGATTCTAACTCATTCTCCTTCTCAGTCCTTCCTCTGTTTCTTTCTCTATCCTTAAATCTCATGCCGTTACCAGTTCGAACTTCCAGCAACTTACTGGGCAAAAAGATTTTGAGCGGAAAGGCGAGGGGAGAAGTCTAATAAACCGGGCACACCGCGAGATGCTCCACTCCAACAAATTCAGGCCCAATATTTTAACTTACATGTATATTTTTGGCTAAGGAATATCATTAATGCATTGATGGCAGATGCATCAATATGTTTACATCAGGTGGTATAATGGTTCTACCAGGATGCTAAGATCTTCTCGGTGACCTGTGGTGGAGGTTGTTCCTGGTTGTTTCAGGGACTGTGTTTACCAGCAAAACTTACTCCCTGCCCTTGATATCAGGCAGTAGCAAGCATACAAGTGAGTAAAAGAAAGAATTGTCATTTATGTAACACCTTTCACATCTGAGGAAGTCCCAAATCACTTCACAGTCATTGAGTTACTTTTTGAAGTACAGTCACCATTATTTTCCAGGAAAACATGCAGCTAATTTGAGCACAGTAAGGTCCCACAAACAGCACGCAGATAAAGGACCAGTTAATCAATTTTTGGTGGTCTATATTGAGGGATAAATGTTGGCTAGGACTCGAGAAGAGCTCCTCTGCTCTTCCTTGACTAATAGCATGTGATATATTATGTCCTACCAAACAAGCAGATGGGGCCTCTGTTTAACGTCTCATCTGAAAGACGGCACTGCCAACAATGCAGCACTCCCTCAGTACTGTATGGAAGTGTTAGTTCTGGAGCGTAGGAACAGAAGTAGGCTATTCAATCCTTTGAGCCTGTTCCACCATTCAATTAAATGATGGCTTATCTGTACCTCAACTTCATTTGATCCATATCCCCTGATACCCTTACCTAGTAAAAATCTGTCAATCTCAGTCTTGAAACTTCCAATTGACCCCCAGCATCCACAGCCTTTATGGGAGAGAATTCCATACCTCCACTACCCTTTGTGAGAAAAAGTGCATCCTGGTTTCACTCCTGAATGGCCTAGCTCTATTTTTTAAGATTGTGCCCCCTTATTTTGGATTCCCCCACCAGACGACCTCTGTGCACCTCCACTATTAAATCACCCCTCAACCTTCTAAACTCAAGGGAATACAAGCCAAGTTTATACAACTGTAACCCTTTAAATCCTGGCATTATTCTGGTGAATCTGAGCATTACTCCCTCCAAGGCTCATCCACCCTTCCGAAGATACTTAAGATAAAAAATCACGGGATTGGGGGTAATATTCTGGCATGGGTGGAGGATTGGTTATCGAACAGGAAGCAGAGAGTTGGGATAAATGGTTCATTTTCGGACTGGCAACCAGTAACCAGTGGTGTTCCACAGGGGTCGGTGCTGGGTCCCCAACTCTTTACAATCTATATTAACGATTTGGAGGAGGGGACCGAGTGCAACATATCAAAATTTGCAGATGATACAAAGATGGGAGGGAAAGTAGAGAGTGAGGAGGACATAAAAAACCTGCAAGGGGATATAGACAGGCTGGGTGAGTGGGCGGAGATTTGGCAGATGCAATATAATATTGGAAAATGTGAGGTTATGCACTTTGGCAGGAAAAATCAGAGAGCAAGTTATTTTCTTAATGGCGAGAGACTGGAAAGTACTGCAGTACAAAGGGATCTGGGGGTCCTAGTGCAAGAAAATCAAAAAGTTGGTATGCAGGTGCAGCAGGTGATCAAGAAAGCCAATGGAATGTTGGCTTTTATTGCTAGGGGGATAGAATATAAAAACAGGGAGGTATTGCTGCAGTTATATAAGGTATTGGTGAGACCGCACCTGGAATACTGCATACAGTTTTGGTCTCCATACTTAAGAAAAGACATACTTGCTCTCGAGGCAGTACAAAGAAGGTTCACTCGGTTAATCCCGGGGATGAGGGGGCGGACATATGAGGAGAGGTTGAGTAGATTGGGACTCTACTCATTGGAGTTCAGAAGAATGAGAGGCGATCTTATTGAAACATATAAGATTGTGAAGGGGCTTGATCGGGTGGATGCGGTAAGGATGTTCCCAAGGATGGGTGAAACTAGAACTAGGGGGCATAATCTTAGAATAAGGGGCTGCTCTTTCAAAACTGAGATGAGGAGAAACTTCTTCACTCAGAGGGTGGTAGGTCTGTGGAATTTGCTGCCCCAGGAAGCTGTGGAAGCTACATCATTAGATAAATTTAAAACAGAAATAGACAGTTTCCTAGAAGTAAAGGGAATTAGGGGTTATGGGGAGCGGGCAGGAAATTGGACATGAAGCTGAGTTCGGATCGGTCAATGCCCTGTGGGTGGCGGAGAGGGCCCAGGGGCTGTGTGGCCGGGTCCTGCTCTGACTTCTTGTGTTCTTTAGATTTGTGGTTGGGATCAGATCAGCCATGATCTTATTGAATGGCAGAGCAGGCTCGAGGGGCCGATTGGCCTACTCCTGCTCCAATTTCTTATGTTCTTATGTTCTTATGATACGGCGCCCAAAACTGAACGCAGTATCTCCTGATGGGGTCTGACCAAAGCCCTGTACAGCTGAAGAGCCACTTCCTTCCCTTTGTATTCCAGAACCTTTTGAGATAAAGGCCAACATTCCATTAGCCTTTTTGATTACGTTTTATACCCGTGCATTAGCTTTTAGTGATTTGTGGAGATGGACACCCAAATCCCTTTTGTCTTCCCCAGTACAGATCCCTGGGGAAACACCACTTATCACATCCTGCCCATCGTAGTACGTACCCTTAATCTCTATTCTCTGACTCTTACCTCCTAATCTATCACCAACCCATGTTACAACGTAACCTCCAATTCTGTGTGCTTGTATTTTTGCCAATAACCTCTTGTGTGGAGCATTGTCAAATGCCTTCTGGAAATCCATAAAGACAACATCAATATGCCTCCTTAGCTCTTTTTTTATCTATCTATTCTATCTATTTATCTATCTCTTTGTAGACATATACATTATACATTATTGTTACCTATATTTTTAAAATACTTATGTCTACTTGTAACATTTCAGATCGGAAGTCAAAGCAGGCATCAAAGCAATTATATTTGATTAATAAGGATTCATCAGTCAACAAACTCTCCATCAAACAAGTGTCCTATAAGCCACCCCATTAGCTCAGTCCGTTTATTCCGTGAATAGCTGAGTTATGGGGCATGATTTTAAAAGTGAAAAACGGGTGGGTTGGGGGCTGGGGGAGCATTCAAAATTGCAACCGTTTCTGACCTGCCTCCAACCCGCCCATTTCCAGTTTTCACCGGGGCGGGCGACCAACCCGCCCCCAGGAGGCGGGTCGGGCCTTAAAACCTTTCAAGGAGTCTTCGGGCCTCCATTTTCCCACAGTTTCTGATTTCAACCCCGAGGGGCCGGGATTCCCGGGCCTTCTGTTTCACGTCACGTGAAAGGAGGAAAGAAGGCCCGAGACAAAGAGGTAAGTGCCTTTCTGGCACAGGTTGTGGGCCCGGAGGAGCAGGAGTGCTTCCCCAGGCCCAACAAGCCTACCTGCGGGGGTCTGCGACCCCCAACGATCGCGGACCCCCGCCTCGATCCCTGATTCCCCCCCGCCCCCCCCCTCAGCATTGATCGTGGACCCCAGCGATGACCGCCAATCCCGACGCCCCATCCCCCGTAACTCCCGTGCCAACATATGCCCCTGTGCTTCCCATGCCCCATGGTGCCAACCCATGCCCCCCCCAAGTCCCCCCCCCCCCCTTCCATCCGTACAAACAAAGACTTACCTGACCACGTCCTCTCCCTGGCTGGTCTACCGTCCGACTGAGACCAGCCTGTCAATCAGGCCAGGCAGTCGGATGGCAAACCTTATGCCAAACTCGCAAGGACGTACGGGAATCCCGTACTTCCGGCTTTCCTGTCCGCAATTTGATCCCCCCTCCCCCACCCTCTTCCCAGCTCGGAGTCAAAACCATATGGACCATTAAGCTGGAAGATTTGATTCCCAGTTTGTGCTGAGTTAGCTGATCTCAATTAGTGCAGTGGGAGGGGCACTATAATTAGTCTCAGTGCCCCTCCTTTGAGGAGGGTGATATCAGTCAGATTTGTGCTCTTAGATTTACCATTGCTGTAAATGCCAGGTGAGAATCGGACTCATCTGTGATTCTCCCTGTAGTCGAATAGTCTGTTGAAAATCATCTTTTAAGGCTCACGCATTGATGATAGCCACTCGAGCAAGGTACCAAATTATCACTGGTAGTCCTGGAACTGTAGCCCAGCAAGGGGTCGACAACCTCAAGAGAGGAGGGAACTTTAACTGCACTCGAAGTAAAATCTGTTGAAAATATCATCAGCAATAAATCTACAGCAGCAAACAATAATGACAATTTGCAGGGCTATGGGGAAAGGGCGGGGGAGTGGGACTAGCTGGATTGCTCTTGTATCGAGCCGGCACGGACTCGATGGGCTGAATGATCTCCTTCCGTGCTGTAACCTTTCCATGATTCTATGACACACAGAAAATGCAATAACGTGCGAATGAAACAAATGTTCAACTCGTCTTTTTGAAGCTGGCTTTTAATGTACTTTCAGTCTTAAAAGAAAACTTGTATTTACAAAACTCTGACCTGTTTGACTGGATACTCAAGGGCCTTGCTGATAGAGAGGGTTTCTCGTATCTTCATAACTCATAGAATCATACAGCACAGAAGGAGGCCATTCCACCCATCATGCCTGTGCCGGCTCTTTGAAAGAGCTATCCAATTAGTCCCACTCCCCCTGCTCTTAACTCTTAACTTACCACAGTACAGCACGCGCAATGCAAAGAGCAGTGTCACATGATGCGCAGACGCTGGGCAGTGCACGGCTGTGTTACCTGAAATATTTTCTCCGTTTTCTGAATGGCACTCAGTGCTTTCCTCAAATCCATGTAACTTGCTGACTTTCCTCGGCAGATTATTATGAGATCATCGGAGGCGGAACATGTTGGCTTGAAGACGCTAGTTTTCTTGCCAGCTTCACATGGAACTGGTACTGTGTCAGCTTCTTCGAGGAAAATGTCTTTTGCATGATCTACTCCTTCATGAGTCATATTGTGTTACTGAAGTGGAAAAAAGTTTCTTTCAAGCTTTCATCACCCTATGTGCCAAGTGATACTGGTTTTCAAGGTAAACATTTCTATCAGCGTTCCCCATGTGTTTGTTATAATCAAACACACAACTGGCCTTGTTGATAGCCACTCCAGGCTTTTGATCGAGCTCAAAGGTATCTCCCCCAGGATGCGTTGCCTAGCTTGTCATGGCATACGATGAGCAAACAAAGTGCTTTTTGCAACAGTCCAAGTCTCCACCCTTCAGCTCTGTGTCTGCCAGAATATGAAGCATGGTTTTCCTCATTGCCCTTACCATTCGCCAACTATTCATCTCCAATCGTCAAAGGACATAATGAAGAATAAAAATGTGCTCTGTAAAGTACGCTCTGAGTATCTTGTTGGAATCTTTCCCCACCAAACTGAAGACCAGATGATGTACTACTTTGCGCTCACCCATGTAATTGCCCTCACACTTGTGTCAATCACACTTGTAATCACTTTGAGCTTCATGAAGAGAGTGCGATCTTTTTGATCCCAAACTTTTATTGTTTTTTGGGGATTGGGGTTATGCACACTTTCTTTTTTAAGCATATATACTTGTACTAAATTTTTTGTGTTTATCAAGGTGAGAGATGCCGGAGGATGGAATGCTTCCAATTTTCTGTTGCACCTGTGTCAGAAATGAGCACTGCTACAACTGACGTAGCCCAAATTAGGTGCAGGCTAAAGCTCCATAATATATCTCCACTCCAATTGCAGAAGGAATTTTGGGCTCCATTTTCCAAGTGCTATCTTGATGCCAATTGGAAAATGGCAGACATTGTGTTACTGTCTAAACAATCAGTAATAACATAAAGAGAGAAAGAACTTGCATTTATATAGCTCCTTTAACAACCTCAGGATGTCCCAAAATGCTTTACAGCCAATGAAGTACTTTTGAAGTGTAGCCAGTGTTGTAATATAGGAAACACGGCAGCCAATTTGCGCACAGCAAGGTCCCACAAACAGCAATGAGATAATTGACCAGGTAGTCTTTTTTGGTGATGTTGGTTGAGCGATAAATGTTGGCCAAAATTCTCCTACTCTTTTTCAAGTAGTGTCATGGCATTTTTTTACACCCCCTGAGATGGCAGATATGGTCTCGGTTTAACATCTCGTCAGAAAGATGGAGCCTCTGACAGTGAGGCACTCTCTCAATACTGCAGTGAAGTATCAGCCTAGATTGTGTGCTTAAGTCTTTGGAGTGGGACTTGAACCCACAACCTTCTGACTCAGAGACGAGAGCACTATCACTGAGCCATGGCTGAGACCTGAGACCAAAGCCATCAATCGTCTTTTGCTCCATATACTCTTGGCTCTGGTACTACTCCCCCTCCATGGTCACTGTCTCAAGCTGAACCAGATTGTTCACAACCTTGACACCCTAGTTGATGCTGAGCTGAGTTTCTGATCCTATATCCTCTCCATTACAAAGACCACCTACTTCCACATCTGTAAAATTCCACACTTACATAAGAACATAAAAAATAGGAGCGGGAGTAGGCCATACGGCCCCTCGAGCCTGCTCCGCCATTCAATAAGATCATGGCTGATCTTCTACTTCAACTCCATTTTCTCGCCCAATCCCCATATCCCTCGATTCCTCTAATGTCTAATATATTACGTCCTCCGTCTCATGCCGACTGGAAAAGAACAAGTCAAAAGACGGAATTTAGTTTCCTTTTAAGAATAAACCGAGTGGATCGTCATTGATAACTGAGTTATCGAAGAGGCAAATGTGAAACTAAATGGACACAGACTTATTGCTTTTTGCATGTTGAACGAGAAATACCATTTCAATACATATTGCTTTAGTTTATTAAATCAGATCTCTTATTAGTACCTCATAATTTGTTATATTTTATCTTATTGGGTATTATTTATCAATTATGTGGTAAATTTTTACCGGTTACATGATTGTTTTTATTTTCAGATACTATAGATTTTGACATGTTCTGGAACAATATATCAAGATATTTAAATAATTATTTTCTTGTTTTAACACTAAATCTTAATAATCTGAATTATTATTAATGTTGGATACAATAGGATCAATTTTGCACTAGAGTTACAGCTGCTGAGGCCTGCTTAGTAGGCTTTTTTAAAGCTTCTGCCTCTGCCTCAGTCCACCTACTGCTGGAACCCTCATCCATGCCTTTGTCACCTCCAGATTTGACTATTCTTATGCTCCTCTGGCTAGCCTCCCATTCTCTATTCTCCATAATCTTCAGCACATCCAAAACTTGCTGCACATATCCTATTTTGCATTCTCCCCACCCTTCACCCCACCATTGGCAGCCGTGTCTTCAGCCATCTAGGCCCCTTGCTCTGGAATTGCCTCTCTTAAATCCCTTCTCCTCTCCATCTCTCTCTCTCCTCCTTTAGGACGCTCCTTAAAACCCACCTCTTTGACCAAGCCCCTCCTATCATCTCCTCATCCATTTTTGTGTGATTAGGCCTCAGCGAAGCACCTAGGGGTGCTAAAGGCAAATTGATGTTGCAGTTGTAAGGTACTGCAAGTTTATTGATGTTATTCATGTTGTACAAAATGCTACAAGTTAATGTGTCATAAAGCAATCTGCACATTTTATTGATACACTTTATAACTCCTCATAGGGTTTATCACATTTATATCAATATAAAAATATAGCTGAGGTGTCGTTATCAATAATAGCAGTGATACCAGCAGTGTAAATGGTAATGATTTTAATAGTCTTAGAGTGGTTCCAGATGGATGATTAAACCTGTTTTAACTTGACTGTCATTTAGAACACAGGTACCATGAGAGTTATCTGAAAGTAGCATTACTTGTATTGGAATGAATTGGGACTGAATCGGTATCCAGCTTTGGTTATGAATTAAATCCTCCCTATCCTGGTTAATGGAGATAAATTAGAATAAGTTCAACATTTAGATGGGTTAACTTGTCGCAGGTGATAAGTGACAAGCTGGTATTTGATTAGTTGCTCGTAGAATAAGCCAGGAATTTTTTTCTTTTTGTCTTTTCTTTTAAGGTTAAAATGTTCTGCTCATTAAGATGTTGGATCATTTTCCATTCCAGGCACCCAATTGTAACATCAAGCACTCCCAGGCCAGGTGTAGCAGAGTTAGATGCTCCCTCCGCATTACCGTAGCAATCTGTTTAGCTCCAAGCTTGGGACAGCAGTACATACTGTCACTGCAGACGCTGTGTGGGTCTCTCTTGTTAAGCTAATTAGTGCCATGTTAAGGGCAGCTTTGTGCTGTCAGCCCATTCCCATTGAGAACCGGTTAAGCCTGTTCAAATTCACTTCACATACAGCGACCGGGGAGAGGTGACTTCCATCTCAATTATCTGGGATGGATTTGAACAAAGTGCCAAAGGTGACAGTCCAATGTGTGAACACACTGTGGCACCTCCCCCACCGATACCCCCACAATTCAGGCAATTCTAAATAATACTTCAGCTGAATAGAAATGATGTTTTTTTTATTAAGCCGTTTTATTTGTTAACTCGCTCGTATCTTGCTTTCCCAGACACTATCACAGTATGGATGAGTTCAGTCACTATGACCTGCTGGACGCTGCTACTGGAAGAAAGGTGGCTGAGGGGCACAAAGCCAGCTTCTGCCTGGAGGATACCACGTGTGACTTTGGTCACTTGAAGCGTTATGCGTGTACAGCACACACTCAGGTAGGAAGTGCAATTCAGGCAAAGTTAATTTACCGGCACTCTGGAGCCATTCAAATTAAACATTAGTATAACGCTCAGCACAAAACAGAAGGTCATTTTCCATGTCTGTTATAATTAAATGGTGCTTGCGTTGCATGAGTGTATGTCAGAAATAGTATTTGACTTATGTGAGATAGAAGGGAATAAGTTCATGTGGAGTGTTATTGGACTGTCTCTTTAAGGAAATGTATATTGAGGAAAGTGGGGGGGAGGGACATGATTTAAGAAAAAAATAATCATCAGTCAGTCATTTTTTAATTCCAAGGCATGCTGCCTCACTGTTCAGGTCAGTGTAAGAGAGCTACGATTCATATTTCTGATATTGATTAACTTATGCAGTCTGCAAGACAACCTATTAAATGTGTTGATGCTATTTAATGTAGGAATGATGAATGTGATGTCTCGGGTTAAGCTCTGACATTTTATTTAGTTGGTTTAAGTTGTTCTACATTCAATTAACCCAAATAAATGTAATTTAAAATTGGTTGGGAACCAGTTAACTCTTGAGGTACCAGAGCTATCAAGAAAAGCATATTGACCGAGTTGAATCTCTAACACACAGCACGTGAAGATAACCTGATTATCAAAGTGGAACGTTGGTTGTAAGACAAGAGTGACCTAGTTCATTGCAGCATTAGCAGTACAGCCTTAGCTGGGTTCAATTTAACGCCTCAGTTCTGCGTTTGGTTTTGAGAATTACATTATAGGTAGTCTTTTCAATTTATACATCAGTATAATAATAATGGTTGCTATAATCACATGTTTCTATTTAAATCAGTGGTACTAGTAGAAGGATTTACGACTTCTGCTCCAAAATATCCCTCTCGGCAGCAAGCTATTTCTGTCTCTCTGCGATGTGCTGGTTATGTCTCTAAGTCATGTGTTGCTTATGCAGTCTGTGAGTCCTTCACAATCATCCTTTCTTCCTGCTACAGTCCAAACATATCAAAGTTGGAGCCATCAACCAGTTGGTGTCTTCTTTTCTGTCTCTTTAGCTGTTACTCCTATAATTTTTGCCACTTGTGAGAGCCTTTTTAGCTACATTGCTACATCATAACTGCTAAACTTCTCTCTACACTGAGTTTAGTTCTTCTCATTTCTCAAAGCAAACCACAATCTGCCCCTCTAGCAGTGTTGGATGTAACTAAAACCGCAACGTAAAACTGCCCTTCTTGCATCCCAAGGAAAAACACCTCTGGGAAGTTGACCTCTCAATCACTTCTTTCTTAAAATTGGAATGCTTCCTTTCCAATTCTACTTATTGAAAACTTTGAACCCTTGTAACTATTGCAAAAGGTTGTATTAGTGCTTTTAGTCTGGGTAAGGGATTGATCTCTTCAATTCCTGCAGGACTTCGGTCTGTTGAGTCCCAAATTCCAAGGCTCATCCTTCTTCAGTTGCTTGTTAAGAGGTTGAGTGAACGCTGCCCAGTCCTTCATGAACTGTCAGGATTAGTTACACAATCCAAGGAAATTTCTCAAACCTACAGGTTGATTGGTAGCTCCAATCTCTGTATGGTTCCAGTTCAGTCATGCTGTGGCAGGACTTCACCTTGTCCAACAATACTTGCTCCTTCACATGCTGTTGATACCACTATCCCTTCACCACGGTCAACTTCACACCAGCTTTCTTTAGCTGGGTCATTATGTACCTCTGTTCTTTGTTGTTCTGGCCAAGTTTGGCTTGCCCTACGGATTTGGTCTGTTACCTCTTTCTTCGCCATCTAATATAGCTTAATGCAGAAATATATTAAACTCTGCTGAGGAATTGATATAACCAAAGGGTAACTACTCTATGTGTACTGTTCATTATTAAAAGAGAAAAGCCAATTTATGTAATTTGATGTTCGAAAATCCATTCATTGTGTGTTGGGATGTACTGTGGTTTAGTCAACTGGGCTGCTCTGATTTGAAATGGGCCATCGCTAATGTAACGGGGCAAATTGTTGATTCAGTTGTCTAGTCCACAGTTATTTGACATTTTCTTTTGTTATTTAACTTAGGCCAGATAGGAGAGTTATGTGTAGAATTAAAATTCTGTATAATGTGCCCAAGATATCTTAGATCGCATCAGGGGCTCTTTTTGGAATTTTATACTAACTCATGAACACAGGTGAGCCTCCAGGTTTGGTAGGTATTTGGACTTCAAGAATATCAATCTCTCCACAAGGTGTCTTGCAAAGATATCACATCATGGAAGTCACCCTTTTTACTCTAGCTTCACCTCCTCCTCTTTCTCAACAACATCCTGTAATTGGCAACCTTAAATCTGATCTTTCTTAGAGACAAGACCAACCTCTCTCTCTCTGGTTAGGGTAAGCCTCACTCCAGTCCTTGGAGAACTGTCTCTCTGCTGCTTCATGGTGATAAATCTCGTTTGTCGGCGACTTTATTCCGATTCCTCGATTTGGTTGTGAGATGAGTGTCCTCATGTAAATTATCAAATGTGCGAGGTAGTTAGTTCTTTCTGTCAGAGCCATGCTCCACTGCTCCTTCAAAGGGGATAGTCCTTTACAGTAGTCAAGTACAGTTGGGAATTTCACTCAGTAATAATGTATTTTGCTCCATTTTTCTCATTCTGACTACTGAGCCTCGTGTCTTTGGTTTTGGTCCATCTCCATGTGGAAAAGGCCCAGGTAAAGGATCCACGCCTCGAGTCCAAAATGGGACAGAACCTCATCAGCAAATCACTGCTGAATATGAGTTCCTTTTCCTAATAAGGTCACAGACACTGGGTGTATGTGAATGGAGCATTCGTTGCCATTAGATTTCTTTCTGATTAAGCCTTTGTGTCACACCTGCACAATCTGCCTGTTACTCCCTTTTTACTTTAAATCCACCCATCTCAGCTTTGTTCTAATTGTTGCTTAATGTTTTTGGGTTTTGTGGTTTCTCAATCGAGCCCTATGCTTCGATTTTTCAGTTCACAACTACAGCAACAAATCGACAGAGACCAACATGAGCGACCCTCGTTTTGCTTTCTTTTTCCTTTCTACAGCTTCTCGGCCACAACTCGTTTTACACCCAAAGTGTTTTGATGGTTGCAAGCCAAATTTCTCCATTTATTGACCCAGCCTCTAAGGTGTTGGGGTGTTTTTCTGACTCTGTAGAGTCATGCAGTAATGGGCACATGCTCGGACACAGATTCTTTGGTTTAAGTTGTTACTCGTCCATTACGAGCTTTTAAAATTCCCTTATTTTAAATACTGACGGTAAGCAATTATCTCAGCTTTGAATTAAATGTTTTTTTTATTAGATCAGTGGGCAGTTATTTTAGTTTCTTGGTTGGCAAACTTTGATTTCAAGAGCAGCTTTGTGCTGTTGAGAGCTCTGCCCTGACTCAGTCACTGTGCAACTTACAGTTCTTAATCCTTAGTAAATAATTCAGCCATGCTTATTGCAACTGGATGGTAGAAACACTGACTTTTTAGCTCTTAGACTTCAACCTACAGGAGCATATAAAACTCCTGGGCACTTAGTCATTTCACTAGAACATAATAATACTGGCAAGCTACAATTGTTTAGCAGAAGTACATTCTTGCTAGTTCCAAATACATAAACACGCAAATAAATTTTACATGAACTTTTGAAGTTTTCCTTGATTTCTCAGCAAGAGTTCAAATTCACATAGCAAAGTTTTGCTGTTAAGTGTATCTAGTTGGCTTACAGTTCATGTGATAATGGCATCACAACATTCATTACGTAGAAATCGCGACATGGAAACAGGCCGTTCGGCCCAACCAAACAACCAGTCCATGTTGGTGTTTATCTCCCCACGAGCAGTTGTCCTAATCCCTGTTTCTATCCTCTTTCCTACAACCACCTATCAAACCAATTCTTAAATGTTGACATGGCTCTGCTTCAATCACTAACTCATTGTGATTGCACTCAGTGCATTCCACAGCCTCTCATCCCCCTGTGCACAAAATGTTTCTCCTGCTGTCTGCCCTAAATCTCTTGCATTTAATCTGATATCTATGTCCCGTGTTCATGCTGCTATTAAGATCATACCCCGGTTTACCAATGCTCCTGAAATGTTGGGAAGTTCAAATTCAGGTATTACAAGCCCTGATAATGTAAGAATGATTTAAGTATGTCTAGGTTAATGGATGATGCTATATTTAGCTTGAATTGTTATAAGTTAAACCAACCTGAATATCACTTCTTTTTAAAAAAAAAAGACATCCTGAAACAGCCTGAGTAAAGTATAGCATGGATTACAAATCATTTAACTCTTGGCTTAAATAGAACTACATAGAATGTACAGCACACAAATTAGCCATTCGGCCCAACTGGTCTGTGCTGGTGTTTATGCTGCGGATGAGCCTCCTCACACCCCTCTTCATCTCACCCTATTAGCATAACCTTCTATTGCTTTCTCCCTCATAGGAACATAGGAACAGGAGTAGGCCATTCAGCCCCTCGTGCCTGCTCTGCCATTTGATAAGATCATGGCTGATCTGTGATCTAACTCCATATACCTGCCTTTGGCCCATATCCCTTAATACCTTTGGTTGCCAAAAAGCTATCTATCTCACATTTAAATTTAGCAATTGAGCTAGTATCAATTGCCGTGTGTTTATCTAGCTTCCCCTTAAATGCATCGATGCTATTCACCTCAACTACAACATCAACAACAACTTGCATTTATATAGCGCCTTTTAACACAGCAAAATGTCCCAAGGCGCTTCACAGGAGAGATTATCAGACAAAATTTGACACTGAGCCACATAAGGAGATATTAGGACAGGTGACCAAAAGCCTAGTCAAAGAGGTAGGTTTTAAGGAGCGCCATAAAGGAGGAGAGAGAGGTAGAGAGGTTTAAGGAGGGAAGTCCAGAGCTTAGGGCCTAGGCAGCTGAAGGCACGGCCGCCGATGGTGTGGCGATGAAAATCGAGGATGCGCAAGGGTCCAGAATTGGAGGAGCGCAGAGATCATGGAGGGTTGTAGGGCTGGAGGAGGTTACAGAGATAGGATGAAGGGATTTGAATACAAGGATGAGAATTTTCAAATCAAAGCCTTGCCAGACCTGGAGCCAGTGGAGGTCAGCGAGCACAGGAGTGATGGGTGAGCGGGACTTGGTGCGAGTTAGGATAATAGTATTGCAAACTCGCTTATTCAGTTAAAAATTCCAGTCAGACATTCTGGTTTACTCAGTAAAGGCGTGCAACACAGGCAGGCCTATTTAGTCCTCACAAAACTAAGGGTACTATAGGTATGTGCCGAGTCTAACATAGCCTTGCAGTCAGAGACTGATCGCTCGAAACTAGGCCAGCTGGGATGTCAACTCCTCCTAGGTTCTGCTAAGATTTATGGGTGAGTCATATCCTTCTAGACTCATAATTACTTTCTCATACTTTTTGTTTTGATTCAGCAGAGTTTTATTTTGAAAAATTAATCTTATACCATTCATTAAATACCAGTAAAATTTGTAGAAGTACCTGCCCAGAGAATAGGGCACTGCTATTTCTCGGTCTGGAGCTTAGCACGGGAAGTTACTGCACATTAACCAATGTGCCGCTTTGAAGAAAAGTAAACTTCAGTAGTGAAGTCATTCCTTTCATTACATTGCTCACTGTAATTTCCATATTGGTACAATAAAGGTTTTGCTTGTTCTTCTGATTAAAGCACTCTGTACTCACTCACTTAGGCCACCTGGATTGCAATGCTGCTTATTTCCTGCTAAGAATCATGAGTGATGTCCTTGTAGGCTCTCACCATTCCTCTTTCTAATATTTTTTCATGTGTTCCTCTCCTTTCTTTGTAAAGTGTCTCTCATCTTCAGTCTGCCGGTCTTGATGCCTCTGCGTCTAGGAGGGAAAGGAGATGGTATGTTTGCAGATTACTGACAATGGGCCCATTGTCGGCAATCAGATGGGACTGGAAATTCCTGAGATGTTATTCAACCCTCCGATTTTTCTCCTCCTGAAGGGAGACAACTCAGAATTAGACAGAATTTACAGCGCAGAAACAAGCCATAGGGCCCAACTGGTCTATGCCGGTGTTTATGCTCCGCACGAGCCTCCTCCCTCCTTACTTCATCTCAACCGATCAACATATCTTTCTATTCCTTTCTTTCTCAAGTACTTATCGAGCTTCCCCTAAAATATATCTATGTTATTCACCTCAACTACATCTTGTGGTAGCGAGTTCCACATTCTCACCATTTTCTGGGTAAAGAGAGGCAAGGGAAAACATGAATCCTCTCGATGTTGTCCCACTTAACAAGGCTTAGACCGGGAATGGAGTCGAGCAGGGAACAAGCCTCTGTTCATTCTCACCCTTGTCACGTGGTGTATTAATACTTGCTGCGCCATCACCTGCAGACACAAGTTCAAATGTAAAGTTTTCCTTCTGTTTTCTTATTTAAAGCAGTACTTCAGAGGGGGAAAAAAAAAATCACAATGACCCTATCTTTGTGTATCCATCTGAAATTTTTTTTTTGAAGGGAGCATTTGTAAATTACTTTTAATCGTGAGCTTCTACAGTCAGCCCTGGTTCCCAGCATCCCCCCACTGTTTCTCTGAAGGTGGCGAGGCAGTGGGGGATGCTGGGAGCTGAGGCGAGGTGAAGCATGGTGTAGGTAACAACCCCAATCAGGAAATTGGTCAGTTATAACGAGGGGTGGGGGGAGCATCCTTCAAATATTATCATTTAAAAAAAAATAAAGAGATAAGGGAATGTATTTTTCAGATAAATAACAATCAGCATCTAAGAGAGATAATAGTTTTGGATGTAGCCGTCCAACAGAACTAGCGTGGTCAGGCTGGGGAAGTCTCCGTTACAGGTAAGACATGGCCAAGAAAATAGAGATGGAGCAGGGAACGACAGGTTGAGGTAGATGGAGTACCTTGACTGACTACTTTAACAAAGAAGCAGCGTAAGGGATTGAAGGGTCTGTTAACATATTTGACAATACTGGAAAGTGGTGCAATGTGATAGAAGCTTTACAAACTCCATTTCAGGTGGGAGGCAGGTACGCGTCTAAGTAACAAAGCTGGTCTTTCGTAGAGTTACTTGGAATTTACAGCACAGAAACAGACATTCAGGCCAACTGGTCTATGCTGCCATTTATGCTCCATACGAGCCTCCTCTTCATATCACCCTATCAGCCTATCCTTCTATTCCTTTCTCCCTCATGTGTTTATCCAGCTTCCCCTTAAATGCATCTATGCTTTCGCCTCAACTACTCTATGTGGTAGCATGTTCTACGTTCTCACTGCTCTCTGGGTTGTAAGGGGTTAATTGTCAAGTGCTCCCCCCCAAAAAAAAAACATGGAGTTAAAAGAAGTAAATAGGTTAACAGTTTGTCATGGTTGTCATAGTTGTGACAAATTAATGTACTTAATATTAGTTTATAGCAATGACACACACAGGAATTTATTTTGGATTTATTCTCTGGACTGGTTGGTGGAGCTTGATTGCCAAATTGACAAAATATGTATTTGTTGGTTTTACTTTTGTATTCCTGTTCAATCTCCCTCTTCCCCATCCCTCCAACATTTTTTCTTAACATTTACACACTTTTGTGTGCAACAAGGTGAGGGATAGAATTTTCCCATTTTGGATGCCCATGTGTTAAGACGGAGCACTCCCAGGTCAGATATAGCACAACCGGCTGAAGAATAAGGCTCCCTCTGCTCTCTGCCAACAACGTATCACGGTATCAGCTGTAGCAATCTCGCCTCTGAGTCAGAAGGTTGAGGGTTCACAGTCCCACACCAGAGACTTGAGCACATAATCTAGTCTGACACTTCCGTGCAATACTGAGGGAGCACTGCACTGTCAGAGGTGCCGTCTCTCAGACGAGACGTTAAACTGAGGCCCCGTCTGCCCTCTCAGGCGGATGTAAAAGATCCCATGGCATTATTCAAAGAAGAACAGGGGAGTTCTCCCCAGTTTCCTGGCCAATTTTTGTCCCTCAACCAACATCGCTAAAACAGATTATCTGGTCATTATCACATTGCTGTTTGTGGAATCTTGCTGTGCGCAAATTGGCTGCTGCGTTTCCTACATTACAACAGTGACTACGCTTTAAAAGTATTTTGTTGGATGTAAAGTGCTTGGAGAGGTCCTGAGGTCGTGAAATGTGCAATATAAATGCAAATCTTTCTTTCTTCAGCTTCCGAGGTTGTTTCTGCACCAGAATTACATTTGCATTTCCCACACCAGCTGTCCTTATGGCTTCTCTGAGTCAGGTTGCCAATTAATATCAGATTAAAGCCATTTTTGTATTAGGGGTCCATGTCCATTATGAATCATAGTCACTCTGCCCAAACTCATGTCACATAGGACCAGTCAACAGAAAGAGAGAAGAAACATGCGTACAGTCCCTCTGTGAAGATTTGAACCCAGGCCCGTCTGAGGCAACGATACTGTGTGTCACACACTTCTCCCTTAGCTTGTTTATCTTACTTGTTTAGTCTCAATCCCAGAATCGTATATAATTTCCCACATGGAGGTGGGGAGAACAGATGAACTGCTCCCACATCCCTATTGCTCTGTAACTGAATGCCAAGGGTTGCTCGAGAGGCCCGAGTCTCTGGTTCAGTAACTTTCCTTTCATTCCCTTTCCCCTCTGGCGAAAACATCTGTTCAGCACCTTACTGTGATAACCGGGGCCAAAACTCTCAACTTTCTCTGCAGCGAATCATTGGGAATGAATCTGCAACCTTCAGCCCCATAGAATACCAACTTGGTCCTGTGCTGATCTCCCTCATTATACAGGTGTTCAAAATTATGCAGACTTTGGATAAGAGTAAAGAAGGAGAAACTATTTCCACTGGCAGTAGGGTCGGTAATGAGAGGACACAGCCTTAAGATAATTGACAAAAGGGGAGATGAGGAGAATTGTTTTTGCGCAGCGAGTTGTTATGATCTGGAATGCGCTGCCTGAAAGGGCGGTGGAAGCAGATTCAACAATAACTTTCAAAAGGGAATTGGATAAATACTTGAAAAGGAAAACAATTGCAGGGCTATGGGGAAAGAGCAGGGGAGTGGGACTAATGGATAGCTCTTTCAAAGAGCCGGCACAGGCACAGTGGGCCGAATGGCCTCGGTCTGTGCTTTGCGATTCTATACACCGACACATTTTGATACTTCAACAATTAGACCGGTAAAGTATATTACAGAATGATAATTACAAACATGACATTCTTTCTCATTCTTTCAGGGTCTGAGTCCTGGCTGCTATGACACCTACAATGCAGATATTGATTGTCAGTGGATTGACATCACAGATGTCCAACCTGGGAAATATATACTGAAGGTATCGGACTGCCAGAGTTGTTGCTGCAGTATTGACTTGTTACAAAATACATATTTTTATAACTCACTTGTATTTTTATGTTATAGCTTCAAGTGAACCCCAACTATCTTATACAAGAATCCGATTTCACAAACAACGTAATCAGATGTAACATTCACTACACAGGCCGATATGCTGCCACTACAAATTGTAAAATAACACAGTAAGTATTTAAAGTCTTTCGGTTTACACAGAAGTACATAGAATGTACAGCACAGAATCTTAACGACCTCTATCAGGTCACCTCTCAGTCTTCTCTTTTCCAGAAAAAAAGAGCCCCAGCCTGTTCAATCTTTCCTGATAGGTATAATCTCTCAGTTCTGGTATCATCCTAGTAAATCTTTTTTGCACCTTCTCCAGTGCCTCAATATCCTCTTTATAATATGGAGACCAAACCTGTTCACAGCACTCTAAAAGTGGTTTAACCAAGGTTCTATCCAAGTTTAATGTACAAGTTTGATTTATGATTTACCTTAGACCTGCTGAGCTCCACCCTATACAAACGTCAACTCATCCCAAAGCTCTGACAGTCCTTCCTATCCCACATTCAGTGCTGCTCACCCATCACCTCCATCCCCTCTAATCTCCAATGGCTCCCTGTCCCCCAACACAGAGAATTTAAAGTCCTCATCCATATTTATAAGTGTGGCCACTGCCTTGCCCTCCCTGTCACTATTACCTCCTTCAGGCCAATGTCCCAGTCCATGGCCTATGGCCCTCCAACTCTGGCCTCCTGTCTATTCATCCCTTTCCTCTATTCCACCATTGGAGGCAGAGCCTTCAGCTGCCTTGACCTTGGGCTTTTGACCTCCCTTCATAAACCCTTCCACTTTGTTACTTCTCTCCTCACCTTTGAAAGCCTTCCTGAACCTTATTTTCTCTGTCACATCTGCAGTTATCTCCCTCAACTCTTGCACCACTGCTGAGCATCTGTTCCTTCTCTGCGAAGTGCTTTGGGATCTTTTCTACGTTAAATGTGCTATATAAATGTTTGTTGTTGCCAATGGGAGTCTATAGTATGTCGAGCAACGGTGTATTAAAGAAACATATCAACAGTTCCTAGTGAAATCCCTGCAGTTTTTGCATATAACGCCTATGTGGTTTAAGTACTAGGTTTCAAATGTCCTTATTACTGGTATCATTGAAATTCCTGTTTGAAAGGCTCAAACATTAGTTGCTGTGCCAATGATGTGGTAATTTGGAGTTGCACCCATGATTTCCCACACAGCAAGTTTACAACCTCTGCTGTGCCATTGGTAACTAGTGTTGGCAAAGAGGGAAAATCATCAGGCGCGTCGCCATGGGTTACCCTGGTACACCACCAAGTGGCTGATTATTGAATGGTATCACCAGAGGCCTGGGAGGATGTTCCTTGCCATTCTCAGCTAGGAAGTGGTATGTGACTCTGACAGACCTAAAGGGAAGAAGTAGATGAAAATTGTCTCCCCTCCTCTTATCACCCACTCACTATAAAGAGAATATATTATGGCCAGAGGTGATGTCTGATAAATAGCTCCACTTGTAAAGTTGACCATAACTCACTGATAAGTTTATTATTTAGGAATTATTAGTAGAGGATCTATGGTATCGTTGTCTTTAGATAGGCCGTAAGGATTGCTGGTGTGGAAAGTGGATAAATTCGCAGTGATATTATTGAGGTAGAGTAAAGGAAGCTTTATACTTCAACTTGCTGTGCTGAATCAGATTTGGGAGTGCTTAATACAGACACTGGGTGACCAAAGTGGAAGACTCCATTACGTTTCGGCATTGACTTCTTCCACTTTGATGAGCAGAGAATTATCCTCCAAACAAAAAGTAAAGTTCTAAACCAATAACGTCTCAAATGAGTGCAACTGTTTGCTTGTTAGACTTGAGGATATAAAATTAGAGTTTGGTCTGATGGTGTAGCAGGTTTGTGTCTATAGGTGGCATATTCAGACCAGACTATGTCTTTGACAAAGTTTGGTCTATAAGGATATGCAGATGTTTAAACTAAAGTTTAAGACCTGATTTGATTATGGTTGATGGTCCTAGAGACCCTGTAGTTACTTTAGAATTTGTATATTTTCAGTTGCAGACTCCGACACTGGATTCTGAGCATCAGCAGCTGTCACAGCAGGATTCAGTTTGCTGGTCAATTAAGCAATTAAGTCTGGTTTCCCACATACTGGGTGAATGCCTGGGAGGAACAGTGCAAGTAATATGAATACAGAGCACTGACTAAAGTATGGGGGAAGAAACTCAAAAATTGGAGCATGTTACTGTGTGTGTGAAATGCTTTATGCAAAGTGCTCAGGACATTAGAACGCTGAAGATGCCTCCTCCCTCAGGTGGACGTAAAAGATCCCATGGCACTATTTCGAAGAAGAGGAGGGGAGTTCTCCCCGGTGTCCTGGTCAATATTTATCCCTCATCCAACATCACTAAAACAGATTATCTGGTCATTATCACATTGCTGTTCGTGGGACCTTGCTGTGCACAAATTGACTGCCGTGATTCCTACACTTCAAAAGTACTTCATTGACTGTAAAGCGCTTTGGGGAGGTCCTGAGGTCGTGAAAGGTGCTATATAAATGCAAGTTTTTTTTTTGAAAAAGCTGTGAATGCTGGACGTCTGAAATAAAAACAGAAAATGGTGGAAATAAGTAGAGGACAGTCAACATCTGAAAGAGAAAACGGTTTTGAGTGGAGATGCTCCAAGACCATGTTGCAATGGAGAGACTGTTTTATTTTTTTCTCTCTTTTGGATGCTGATGGGGCCCAAAGTGTGTTCTGGTATTTTCTGGTGTAAACACCACACAACAACAACAACTTGCATTTATATAGCGCCTTAAATAATGTAGTAAAACGTCCCAAGGTGCTGCACAGGAGCGATTATCAAACAAAATTTGACAACGAGCCCCATATGGAGATGTTAGGACAGGTGGCCAAAAGCTTGGTCAAAGAGAGGTAGGTTTTAAAGGAGGGAGAGGTAGAGAGGTTTAGGGAGTGAATTCCAGAGCTTTAGGGCCTAAGTAGCTGAAGGCACTAATAATTTATAAGTAATTTAATTATTCTTCTGATGTTTTAAAATTACTTATTTCTCTTCTATTAATATAAACATGCAATTTCTAATTTTCCTTCGTTCAAGGTTGGAGTTAAGACACATTACTTTGAAAGGCAGTTTTCCTCTGTAATGCACTATAAGAACATAAGAAATAGGAGCAGGAGTAGGCCATACGGCCCCTCGAACCTGCTTCACCATTCAATAAGATCATGGCTGATCTTCTACCTCAACTCCACTTTCCTGCCCGATCCCCATATCCCTTGATTCCCCGAGAGTCCAAAAATCTATCTATCTCAGCCTTAAATATATTCAATGACTCAGCATCCACAGTCCTGTGGGGTGGAGAATTCCAAAGATTCACAACCCTCTGAGTGAAGAAATTCCTCCTCATCTCAGTCTTAAATGGCCGACCCCTTATCGTGAGACTGTGCCCCCTAGCTCTAGACTCTCCAGCCAGGGGAAACAACCTCTCAGCATCCACCCTGTCAAACCCCCTCAGAATCTTATATGTTTCAATGAGATCACCTCTCATTCTTCTAAACTCCAGAGAGTATCGGCCCATTCTACTCAACCTCTCCTCATAGGACAACCCTCACATCCCAGGAATCAATCTAGTGAACCTTCGTTGCACCGCCTCTAAGGCAAGTATATCCTTCCTTCGATAAGGAGACCAAAACTGCATGCAGTACTCCAGGTGTGGTCTCACCAAAGCCCTGTACTATGTTCTTTTCATTCTAATCTAAGACTAGCACTGATATCTTTGAACGTTTGCAAAGATGGAGCGGCAGACTTTTGTCAGAGTCATGGGTGCTACCTGATGCTCGAGCTGAGGGTGATCAATGAGATCAAAAGTCATTGCTTTTGTTTTACAGGTCATGATCTGCAAGTTTTGAATTTCAAAACAGTGCGTATCCTGAACGAACGTCTGGTGCGCGGGGAACTTAATCGTACAGCAGCTGTGGTTTTGGTAGCCGCCATCAGGAGTTAACGGGAGTTCATTCATGACCAAAGTATCCACCTGTGATGCAAGGAGAGCTCTGGGACATGAGCCAACAACTACAAATAAATCTTTACGTGGACTAGTCACCAGATAATTGCCATTGAGGTAGTGCGGGCATCTGAAAACATGCTGTTAATTAGAAACTCTGTTACACACTAGGTGTGCCTTATTACTAAAAGAATCACCTCAGTTTCACTTTGGATTACTGGTACTCAATAGGGGACCAGTCCATTGTAGGATCCTTCATTAATGTCCTTGATGTGATACTATGGTAGATAAACCACATTTCTGTGATGCACAATAAAAATTAAGCATGTTTAGTTCATTAATGTGATTCTTCTCTCACTTCTAGCCTTGAACATCTTTCTGCCCACAGGGGTTACACATTCTGAACATTAACTTGTCTCTTCTCTTCACTGGTGCTGGCTCACCTCTTTATTTCCAGCATTTTCTGTTTTTTTTGCAGATTTCCATTATTTTTTTATGCTTTTTATTTGTACTTTTTTTTTCTTTCATAAAGTAAAAAGAGGAAAAAGCATTGGAAATGTGAAATAAAGAACACCAAAATTACTGGAAATGCACAGCGGGTCAGTCACCATCTGTAAAGAGAAAAGATTGGATAAAAATTGTGAGAGAGAGAGAGAGAGAGAGGGCGAGGAGGAGGAATCAACTGATATGCCAATCTCAGCTCTCTCCTATCTCTCCTTTGATTCTGTTGTAGTCATTGTTCTTCTAAACGTTCTCTTTGCTGTGCCTACTAAGTTGCTTATGCGCCATTGTTTATATTCTTCCTCCTTCCTGCAGTGTCTTGGTGATGAAACCAAGATTCATTTCATTGTTCCTTACTGTAACTCATTCATTCGCTGGACCCAGAAACTCTGCAACTCACTTCACTGGATCTTCCTTTCCTCCTACAAAATTCACGTCTGCTGTGACCTAACCACTACTTCTTGATTTGATCTCATCTTATACAACAACAACTTGCATTTATATAGTGCCTTTAATGCAGTAAAACGTCCCAAGGTGCTTCACAGGAGCGTTATTAAACAAAACTTGACACCGAGCCACAGGATGAGCTTTTAGGACAAGTGACAAAAAAACTTGGTCAAAGGGGTGGGTTTTGAAGGAATGTCTTAAAGGAGAGGTGGAGAGATGGAGAGGTTTAGGGAGGGAATTCCAGAATTTAGGGCCTAGGCAGCTGAAGGCATGTTTTTAAAGAATGATAATCTATGTATTACTGATGATTTGAAGTTTTTTTTGCATTAAAAAAACTGAATGATCTAATACTTCAAGCAACTTTGAATTATCTCCTACTTTTATCCCAATCTTGGATTATGGATCTTGGCCATTTACCTAAATTTCTCAAAGTTTAAAAAAAAACTTTCCATCATTCTGGGCACAGGATAAAAGTAAGTGAAGTACTTTCCAAATGAACACTTTCAAGTTCAATATTGTCGTATAACTAATTAGGGCTGTTGAACATTGATTTTATGCAGAGTTGAATCAATGATGTAATATATTTTTGAATAAGTCTCCGTAGAGAGTTTTCTCAATATATCCACACAGTGTTTCCTGTTCCAATTTTGCAACAACTTTAACCTGATCATTTCCTTTTTAAAAGTTAAGCCAATTTTACAGCAATCTGTCGAGGAGAGGTTCTTTGTGAATCATTGCAGGAACACGGAGATGGCTGATTTCTGAAACTGACCTGGTCATTTGGGTGGAAATACATGAGTTTACATTTCTTCAATGTGATTTGAAGTGAAGTTCAATGAAACATATCCTCTCAACCTCTAGTGTTTTAGATAAATGCATGGTCTGGGTTAAAATCTGCTTTACCATTTAAGGACAATTATGTTTTCCACTGATCATAAAAAAGGGTTAGAACCACTTTAATTTCGGAAAGTTGTGTTCACGTTTTAAAAGACTGGTAATCTACAGTGTATTTCTGATGATTTGAAGTTATTTTTGCATTAAAAAACAGAATGATCTAATACTTCAAGCAACTTTGAATTAAGTGGAGTAGACTGCATATTGGACTGAGAGAGAGACTGTCCCCAAATCTGTTTCTGCACTGCAAAAAATAGTGGGAGAGGAGATAGTCTCACCTACTGATTTTGGGCCTCAGAATGAACCAGTTTCAGATTAATAAGTAACAGTAATGGGAACACAATAAAACTTTCGCAAATGTCTGAATTTCAATTTAATTCAAAGCCTCAAATGGAGCATAGGAACATGGGTAGGCCATTCAGTCCCTCGAGCCTGTTCCGCTATTCAGTTAGATAATGGCAGATCTGTATCGTAACTCCATCGACCCACCTTGGTTCCATATCCTTTAATACCCTTGCCTAACCAAAATCTATCAATCTTAGTTTTGAAATTTTCAATTGTCCCCCAGCCTCAACAGCTTTTTGATGGAGAGAGTTCCAGATTTCCACTTCCCTTTGCGTGAAGAAGTGCCTCCTGAAATCACCTGTGAACAGCCTAGCTCTAATTTTAAGGTTAAGCCCCCTTGTTCTGGACTCCCCCCACCAGAAAAAATAGGGTAGGAACATAGGAACAGGAGTAGGCCATTCAGCCCCTCGAGCCTGCTCCGCCATTTGATAAGATCATGGCTGATCTGTGATCTAACTCCATATACCTGCCTTTGGCCCATATCCCTTAATACCTTTGGTTGCCAAAAAGCTATCTATCTCAGATTTAAATTTAGCAATTGAGCTAGTATCAATTGCCGTTTGCGGAAGAGAGTTCCAAACTTCGACAACCCTTTGTGTGTAGAAATGTTTTCTAATCTCACTCCTGAAAGGTCTGGCTCTAATTTTTAGACTGTGCCCCCTACTCCTAAAATCCCCAACCAGCGGAAATAGTTTCTCTCTATCCACCCTATCTGTTCCCCTTAATATCTTATAAACTTCGATCAGATCACCCCTTAACCTTCGAAACTCTAGAGAATACAACCCCAATTTGTGTAATCTCTCCTCGTAACTTAACCCTTGAAGTCCGGGTATCGTTCTAGTAAACCTACGCTGCACTCCCTCCAAGGTCAATATGTCCTTGAGGTAGAGAGAAATAACCAATTCCTTTGATCATCTCAAACCCCTCAATTAGATCACCCCTTAATCTTTTACACTCAAGGGAATACAAGACTAGTCTATGCAGCCTGTCCTCATAACTTAACTCTTTTAGCCCTATAAGGGCAATGTGAATGAGGCTTTGGTAATCCTGTTGCTGTTTTAACCCTTCTCTCCTAGAAAGTCCAAGCATTTCTGGTATTTTTCAATGGGGTGGATGGCAGGATGGTTGTGGTTTAGGGTGTTGAGCAGCTGTGTGGAACTTCCTGAACTTCTGATTATATTTTAACCACAGGAAGTGAGTGATGGAGGACACACTTTGCAAAGTTCCCTCATGTCCTCGCCTGCTCTTTTTGCATCAAAATCTACACAATGAATTCTTCGATTTTGTTTTCAATGGAACATTTTAATCGTTGTGTACGTTTCTGTAAATAACTCTCACCTGTAGTAAAAATAAAAATCTTTACTACTGACAAAGAAAATAATGATTTACTGTATACCAAAAGTAACTGAATGAAATAATGCTTGTGCGGAACAGTTGTACTGTTTTATTTTCCAGAATAATAGCACAAAACAATCAGCTGGACATCATTGTACACGGAATTGCTTTGTGCTTTTATTCCAAATACTCAGGAACCGAATACTGGAAAACCTGACAACAGACTTAACCCTACTGTATGATTTGCCATTAACTGAACCAAAATGCTCACATGAGATATATAACATTGCACTCAAAGGCTCTGCCTGGTAACCATGTGTATGCACCAAATAAATATCAGAAATATTTCATAAGAAATGATTAATTTTGCTGAACTTTTGTAGGCTGGATGTATAATTACAATATTAAAAAAAAATAAAAGAAAATTCAATGCAAGTTTTGATTTGAAACCAGCTACTATCTGAAACAGCCTCTTTTTTTATTGCTGTTTGTGTATCTTCTTCTGTCTGACTGTCTCCGTATGTGTGCTCACTTTTGTGTTTCAGCATGACAAGCTGGAAGATGGAACGCTCTTGCATATTACACCCTGTAACAGAATATCAAATAGCGTAGCATAAGTTGGAGCTTGTTTCAATGATGTACCAGTTTGGACAATACTGTTTATTGTCATTTAAACCCTGAGATGTTTTCTGCCTTGTAACCAATTCTGTGCTCTGTGTTACCCTGTATTAAGGAGGTATTATCAATGGAATGAAAACAATGGCTAAGGGTTGGGTATGGAGCAGAATTTCCATTTGATGCCCTAATAATGCTAATTATCCCCAATATCCCAGGGTGATTGTAACCTCCTGTTCCTTCTGAATCATTTCACTTGACTCAAAACAGCTGTAGAGAGTTGAGAAATCCATTTTGAAGAGGAATCAAAGTATTTCAGATAGCTTGTTATGAATTCAGTTTGAGGGGCTCTTAGCATTGACTTGTCTTTTCTCTGTTGGCTAAGGTTCGTCCTTCTGATATTGTCATTTAACAGGCAGTGCAGGCAAATGAGTTTTATAAGCAAAGTTTTATGTAAAAGCATCTTTCAACAAGAAGGAGTATTTGGGGAAAGTCATTTAAAATTTTTTTAGGTTTGGGATATTCTTTGAATTTATTAGCAACTCTTAAAGAGCAGATATTTTTGTCAAATTGTGATAGCAGTATTTGAACATGAGATACACTCGCCCTCTATTGACAAATTATTACTTATAGTAGAAGATGTCTCAATGTGGCTGAACTAGCCATAGCTGATTTTTCTATTTGGTTCTAGGCTGAAATCAATCACATTTCCCCAAATGATGGTCATTTAAACGTCATTCCTGAAAGAGTATCATTGGGCTTGAGAGGTTTGGAAATAATAAAGAAGGAACCTGGATTTGCTATTTGGTCTAAGGCTCTCACAGTTCCTTTTTGATTTCATATGGTTAAACAGAGCAGAGATAGGTTTAAAAAAAACAATTTATTTTAAACTAACTTTTCCAGTTAACACATGTTGACAAACTGAGGTTATGTTCAGAAGTGTGGCTACACTGTTCTCCTGCTTAACTTTAAGATGAAGCAGAAAATTGAAGAGGCCTTGGAAATAGGATGCTGTTTCCAAGTGGATTTGACTATAACACAAACAAAAGATTGGCAATTGTGTTAGATGTGGTTTGGTCCAGAGTTTAAAAAAAACCTATTATCCATATATCTGTTTCTCTGTAATTGAATTACAGCTCAATTCAGAAATGCTGTGTGCAACTAGTGATTCTAAAATAATGTCCATCAAATAACACTGTATAGTATAATTGAGCTCAATACCTCCAGGCACCCAGATGAAGGGAACTACTCTAAAGTTTTGAAAGCATACAAGGCATCCATTACAAACACTATGTGTATGCCTATAGTATGTTTATAAAATATTAATTCTTAAACAGGTTAATGCTTCAAGGCTTCTGTATTTTTAGTAACATCTGGGCTAAAATTTGTTTGGAATTTCCAGCAGTAGTACTACATGACTTGTTAACCTCCAGGAAGACAAGCACAAGAGACTTTCAGCTCTGTACAGCTCAACCCTGCAAACCAGACAACACCAGAGCAAAAGTGAAAGCAGCAAACTGGTGTGAGAAGTCTCGTGGGCTGTCGAAGAAGTTAACCAACGCCAATTCCGTTTCCGAACAAGAAGGCATCAAGGTATTTAGCAGGTAGATGTGATTTTCAGATGGAGGGTTGGAGATTTGTCAAGTGGCGTCAGCATCAGAGTGAGTCAAGACTGAAATATGATCCAAAAACGGGCCCTTTTTACCTGCAGCATGCGTTAGGACTGGGTTTTAGAACCTTGAAGTTGACAAAAACCGTTCTCTCAAGTGCGCCTCCAACTATTCCAGCATTTTGGCGGTAAGCAAAACACCTCTCCCTGATGGTTTGTGAGGTTGTGAAAAATTGAAACATTTTCAATTGCCCCCTTTGCTCGTTACTCGCCTGAAAAATGAGCAGCCATGCTGTGGAAAATCGGGAGAGAGGGGACACCTCTTCCACCCTATTGACACCCTAGGCCTGCCCGGTACAATTTTCAGATGGGCCTGTAAATAGGTCCACAGCAAGCCAACCGGGAACAGGCAGAAGGCTGCTTACATATGCAAATCGGGGTCCTATGCCGGTAGTAGGTCCCCATTTGCAATTTCCAGATACAAACAGGTGGAGCGTGCACCATGCACGAGCTGCCCACTTGTACCAGGCGATCAATGGCCTAATGAACGGTCCTTAAAGGGCCGCTTCAGAAAAGGCCTCGAAATAATTTTTTGGGTGGGGGGAGTTTCTATAGGGTAGAGAGGAGCAGGGGAATCGGGAGATGGGGAGAATTTTTTCTCTGAGGGTCGTGAGTCTGTGGAACTCCCCTCCCCAGAGAGAACGGTGGAGGCAGTCGTTGAATATTTTTAAGGCTGAGTTAGATAGATTCCTGATTAACAAGGGAGTCCAAGGTTATAGTAGGTAGACGGGAAAGTAGGGTTGTGGTCACAATCAGATCCTATCAAATGGCGGAGCAGGCTCGAGGGGCCGAATGGCCTACTCCTGCTGTTAATTTGTATGTTTCTCTGCTGCCAGCCGCTGATTGGGCCCCTCTTTCCTGGTGCACCGCCCCTTTAGGTAATCATTTCCGGCTCAGCTCTTCCCCAGATTTACTGCCCCTTGGTGTAGCGAGCTGCCTGGTTTGAACATGTGGGGCAAACTCCGAACTTCGCGCTGTGCGTGGGGAGCCTCGTCAGCCAAGAGCGCATATCAGAAATTCCAGCGGTGCTGTGTATGATTTTCCAATCGTTATTGTAAATGGTTGGAGAAGTGTGCACAATGTAGGGCAAGATTTCCAATATATCCTCTTGGCCGGTGATGGTCTGGGTCAGGAGTGGACTGTCCTGCAGATTGCCCCCCATAATGTAATTGCGCAGGGGCCCTTTCACCGTCTGTGCTGGCAAACACTGGACTTCAACCCTTTCCCCTTGATTAATATTGGGCTCATTGACTTATTCTTCCTGAAGTGCAGTTGATAGTCGCACAGCGGAGCCCAAGTGAAAGGAGCTCTTTACCTAAAGATTGTTGTACTTCAGCCTGCCAACAGTGAGCATTGCGTCGTAATTTTACCTTAGTGAATCACAACCCTCACAAAAACATTGCTCAAGCAATATTTTTTTCAGAGAAAGCAATTGAATTGACTCCTTCACTTCTCGAGTATCTAGATTTTATCACCTTAGGTTAGAACAAAATGTTACTTGCAAATTAATTAGAGCAGAAGTATACAATTTAATAGGTTCTTCATCACTGAATGGGAAAAAAAACAATTTAAAAAATAATTACAAATTATTTTCAATTATTATTAAAGTGCTGTCCCATCTTAACGTCCGTCCGTAATGGCAAAAATAATTGCAAGAACTTCCAAATGAATATTTTCCTGTTATGAAAACTTGTACACTTAAACATGGGAATGGTATCTATTATATTAAAAATCTTACATCTGTGTGCTCTTCTTGTCACTTTTTCCCATTAGAAATACCTATGTCCACATTTATAATGGGAACTGCCTATCACACTGTAATTACATTATCCTCCAGTAAAGATCTTACAGCTTCAGCCCTGGTGGGAGGGTGTAATTCAAGTGTGACAGGTTTATGGAGCCAAGTTCCATTATAATTGTGGACTTAGGAATTTAAAAGAGAAATATAAAAATAAGGACACAATATATGACTTAAAAATGGAGATTGAATTATGTTTACCTGCCCTGGTCCAATTATCCCTTCTCCTCTAACCACACTTCATCTGAAGATTACACTGTCTGTGTGCAACAGAAGATTGACTAGTAATATATTAAGTGTCTTGTGAATACATGCACTCCCTGTCAAGTAACACTTACTCCCTTTAACACTTTCTCATCACAATTAAACTTGCCTATTCATTTTATGTTCCTTGGATTGAGTGTTCATTGTTTGCCCTGCAACATAAATGGAGCTGTTGCTGACTGAGATCTTCCATCTGCATCGCCAAGGTAGATAATTTGTCAAGCCACGTATTGTTAGATGATCTGAACTGGTTTGCTGGGAGGGGTGCTTGAATTGGTCTGTGTTCCCAGGCTATGGAGGGACAAATTGGTCCAGCTGCTAATCACTTTCTGGCAATGCCTGTTGCCAGAGGACTGGAGAATTGCAAATGTTACACCTTTGTTCAAGAAAGGGTGGAAGGATACACCCAGCAACTACAAGCCAGTCAGTTTCAGTGGGGAAACTTAGAAACGATAATCCGGGACAAAATTAACAGTTGGGCAAGTGTGGATTAATTAAGGAGAGCCAGCACGGATTTGTTAAAGGCAGATTGTGTTTAACGAACTTGATTGAGTTTTTTGATGAGGTAACAGAGTGTGTTGATGAAGGCACTGCGGTTGATGTTGTGTATATAGACTTCCAAAAGGCATTTGATAAAGTGCCGCATAATAGCCTTGTCATCAAAGTTGAAGCCCGTGGAATAAAAGGGGCAGTGGCAGCATGGATTCGAAATTGGCTAAGTAACAGGAAACAGAGAGTAGTGGTGAACGGTTGTTTTTCGGACTGGAGGGAGGTGTACAGTGGTGTTCCCCAGGGGTTGGTACTAGGACCACTGCTTTCTTTTGACATATATTAGTGACTTGGACTTGGATTTACAGGGCACAATTTCAAAATTTGCAGATGACACAAAACTTAGAAGTGTAGTGAACAGTGAGGAGGATAGTGATAGACTTCAAGAGGACATAGACAGGCTGGTGGAATGGGCGGACACGTGGCAGATGAAATTTAATGCAGAGAAGTGCGAAGTGATACGTTTTGGTCGGAAGAACGAGGAGAGGCAATATAAACTAGAGGGCACAATTCTAAAAGGGGTACAGGAACAGAGAGACCTGGGGGTATATGTGCACAAATCGTTGAAGGTGACAGGGCAGGTTGAGAAAACTGTTAAAAAAGCATACGGGATCCTGGATTCATAAATAGAGGCATAGAGTACAAAAGAAAGGAAGTTATGATGAACCTTTATAAAACACTGGTTTGGCCACAACTGGAATATTGTCAAATTCTGGGCACCGCACATTAGGAAAGATGTGAAGACCTTAGAGAGGGTGCAGAAGAGATTTACTAGAATGGTTCCAGGGATGAGGGACTTCAGTTACATGGATAGACTGGAGAAGCTGGGATTGTTCTCCTTAGAGCAGAGAAGGTTGAGGAGATTTGATAGAGGTGTTCAAAATCATGAGAGGTCTAAACAGAGTAGATAGAGAGAAACTGTTCCCATTGGCAGAAGGGTCAAGAACCAGTTTAAGATGATTGGCAAAAGAATCAAAGGCGACATGAGGAAAAACTTTTTTACGCAGCGAGTGGTTATGATCTGGAATGCACTGCCCGGGGGAGTGGTGGAGGCAGACTCAATCATGGCCTCCAAAAGGCAATTGGATAAGTATTTGAATGGAAAAAATCTGCAGGGCTACGGGGAAACGACAGTGGAGTGGGACTAGCTGGATTGCCCTTGCAGAGAGCCAGCACGGGCTTGACAGGGTTGAATGGCCTCCTTCTGTGCCGTAACCATTCTATGATTCTATGAAGTGACCGTTTATGTTTGGCCCCCAGAGTCTTATAGTTTGCTGACACTTGTTGTCTAGGTTTACCCAGGAGGAATGGCCAATTGGCTGAGATAGTAATGGACAAGCAGTGACCATGGAATCATGCCCCAGCTAAATGTCAATGCCTTATTCTTCAAATCTGGCCTCGTGTGCATTCCTGATTTCCTTTGTCCCACCGTTGGTGGCCATGCCTTCAACTATGTAGGGCGCAAACTCTGGAATTCCCTCCCTATACCTCTCCGTCTCTCTCCTCTTTTAAGACACTTCTTAAAACCTACCTCTTTGACTAAGCTCACCTTATGTGGCTCGGTGTCAAATTTTGTCTGATAATCGCTCCTGTGAAGCGCCTTGCGATGTTTTACTACGTTAAAAGCGCTAAATAATTGCAAGTTTTTGTTGAGTGATGCCTGACGTGTAATGGACATGTCTCGAGACCTTTATATATATATATATATATATATATGGATGTGGACAGGAGATGTAAGGGGACTTGTCTTCTCTATGCTAATTTGCATAGATATGGGCAATAGTGGATGAGCTTTAATTATTTCACAGTGTTAAAACGTTTATCTTAATACGTGGCGAACTCCTGTGGTGTTACCCACAGGAAGTCTACAACTTGGTGCAGCTGAGTTAAAGAACAATGAATGATTGGACTAAGGTGTAAAGATGGAATTCTGTCCTTTTCAAGCCATACATTCTGTCCTTATTCTTATATAATAATAGATATAGGATTATTATTTCTGGTTAAAAAGCAAAATGTTCATCAATTTGGGAAGCAGGGAGGTGATGAGTTGGTTGAAGAATGGGAGTGTCTCTGCAATTTCTGGTCATTTAGTAGTTGGTATCGGAATTAAAGGGGTACTGTCTTCTATGTTTGGCAAACGCACAATACAATGCAGTAAGTTGTAGTGAAGCATGTCATTCCTTTTGCAAATTATGTTAAGATAAAAATAAGTCAGAGACCAAATGGCTCTTCCCTCACCTCAATTTTCAATTGATCCTGTAATTTGTCCTTTAAAATGGCCAGAGGTAGTCTGCGAACAAGCATTTGGATAGAATTCATCAGTGACGGGAAGTTCTAGTTCAGCAATGCTCTGAATGGAATTAAGATGGCTGAAGCAAGTCTCCCCATTCGTGATGTTACTGATGAGGAAGTTTTAACCCAAGAGAGACTGACAGACACCAGTAAGTGTGTAGATATCATCCTGAAGCATGTGAGATTTTTCTATATGCACATCTACAATTTCACTACAAGTAGTGAAGCAATATTTTTTTCTTTAAACAATGATTGCTGATGAACACCATTAGGGAAAGTAATGTGGAGACATCACTTGGGACCTTTGTGTGAGAGGACACAGCTGAAGTACATTGGGCTAAAGATCACAGCTGGACTGATGTCAGTTCAGCTCTCTCATAGTGTTGGCTCACTTCCTCTATTGAGGTTGTGATCACTCACTGCTTAAACTACTTCAAATAAAATCAACCGAGAGACTAGAGTTGGGAAGATGGGAATCACTTGCCGTGCGTTTAATGGGAAGCTAGATAAGTACATGAGGGAGAAAGGAGTCGAAGGATATGTTAGAGTTAGATGAAATAAGATGGGAGGAGGCACATGTGCAGCATAAACACCAGCATAGACCTGTTGGGCCAAATGGCCTGTTTCTGTGCTGTAAACTTCTATGTAATTCTATGGTTCAGCAGTCAATCCAGTTTATTGGGTAACTAAAATTAAGCCTTGTATTTTGATTGTTTCAGTAAAGCGATGAGGTGCAGTTTAGCAGATGCTGAGAAATGTCTCTGGTTCTGTCTTAGAATTTATTATAGTATCAGTTAATGATAGTTAATTAGGTGATGGGAAAATCCATAATATATAGATCTCTCCAGCTGCAACCCATGTTTGGAGGGAAAATTTTTTGGATGTTTTCAAAGTTCAAGTAGACAAGTACGAAAGTTTCACTCTTTACATTAAAGGCGAAGCAAAATGTGGGGGAAGACTTTTAGTTTAAAGTACTTTAAATCCTTGTCCGCTTCACCAATTTTCCTCGTTCCACCATTGGTGACCGTACCTTCAGCTGCCTAGGCCTTAAGCTCTGGAATTCCCTCCCTAAACCTCTCCACCTCTCTATCTCTCTCTTTCTTCCTTTTAAGATGCTCCTTAAAACCTATCTCTTTGACCAAGCTATTGGTGATCTGTCCTAATATCTCTGTGTGACTTGGTGTCAAATTTTGTTTGATAATCACTCCCATGAAGTGCCTTGGGACGTTTTACAACTTTAAAGGCGCTATATAAATGCGAGTTGTTGTTGTGACAACATTAGGTTAACTGATTCTGAAGAGGAGGGAAGAAATATTTTTTAAAAAATTTAAATGTGATTTAATGATTATACATGATCCTAAACCAGCTCTGATGTGGAAGCTCTTTTTTGTGACAATATATCAACAATATCACTAGATTACTGTATACACTTGGTGTAAAAGGATTTGATCATTTCTTTAAGGTGATATGAATGAGCCAGAACGTGTGCTGTGCAACCAAATGCTTTCACTAAATGTGACATTTTCACATATTTAATTTTCTAACTGTTTTATCAAGATATATTGAGTTTGCTAATAGGAAAGTGCATGATGATTTGTTCAGCCTTTGTCCTACCCTAAATAGACAGTTCCAACATGGAGCACAAATGATAAAAAATGACTGGTCTCTGTTAACACTCGAGCACAGTTTTCTTTCTGTGCTCTCCCCGGAACCACCAAGGCCAAATTAGCGAGACATCTGTCTTCATTTCAGTTTCAACCAGCTGCAACCTGCTGTTGTGTCCCCTATAGCCCACAAACAACATACACTAAGTGCATGAGGAATGTGGTTTGAGCACAAAATCTAGGCTGACACTATAGTGCAGTACTGGGAGAGTGCTGCACTGTCGGAGGTGCTGTCTTTTGGATGAGACATTAAACCGAGGCCCTGTCTGCCCTCTCGGGTGGATGTAGAAGACCCAATGGGACTATTTTGAGGAAGAGCAGGGGAGTTCTCCCCGGTATCCTGGCCAATATTTATCCCTCAACCAATGTCACTAAAACAGGTTATCTGGTCATGATCACATGGTTGTTTGTGGGATCTTGCTGTGCTCAAATTGGCTACCGCGTTTCCTACATTACAACAGTGACTGCACTTCAAAACAACAACATTGGCCGTAAAGTGCTTTGGGACGTCCTGAGGTTGTAACTTCATTCTAGCCAAGTTAAGCATATTATTTTTTTTAAAAAGGCTGTGTAGTATTTTCCACTTTACGTCATCAGAAAGTACAGATTAGTTGGTGGTGATTACACCTTTTATCTGCTTTTATTTACTTTATGTTGGAAGTAATGTAGTTTTGCACCAAATTTTCTAGAGGAAGCATATTGGAAAATCAATAGGAAGGAGAGAATTAATTGAACTGAGAGTATTTTTATATATGTTTGCGAATGGCTACTTTTTTTTGCTTCATATTCTTTCCCCCCACAGGTCGCACTCCTCATTCATCGGTAGAAACCCCAGCAATAAGTGGGGCAGTGGCCAGAGGGAAGGGAGCGAGACATTTAAAGAATCTGTTTCGTTTTCAAAACAAGGCACTTCAGTTTGAAACTACAATCCAGCCAACTGCAGAAGATAACATACCATTCATATAAAAAGAAACGGGTGGCACGAGCAATTAATCTTAACTGCCGTCGATGATTAACAACACAATAGTCCAAATTGCTTCGCAACTTAATAGTAAATGGATCCTTTGAGTCGAGTCCCTTCTTCAGCATTGTTGCTATTCAGTACATTTTGTATGGAACAAAATACTACTGATCAGGTGAGGTATTGCATCTTGCATTAGATAATGACAAACAGAGTGTCTTCATGTACCTTTGTAATCAACAATTTTAGCAAGTAAAGGTGACCCTCACTTTTACATAAAATTTACAGCATAGAAACAGACCATTTAGCCCAAACGGTCTTTGCCGGTGTTTATGTTCCACGTGAGCCTCTTCCCACTCTATTTACTTCATCTCACCCTATCAACTTATCCTTCTATTCCTTTCTCCCTCATGTGCTTTTCTAGCTTCCCCTTAAAAGAATCTATGGTTTTGCCTCAGCCACTCTATGTGGTAGTGAATTCCAGTGGCTGGAGTCATACTTAGCACAAAGGAAGATGGTAGTGGTTGTTGGAGGCCGATCATCTCAGCCCCAGGACATTGCTGCAGGAGTTCCTCAGGGCAGTGTCCTCGGCCCAACCATCTTCAGCTGCTTCATCAGTGACCTTCCCTCCATCATAAGGTCAGAAATGGGGATGTTCGCTGATGATTGCACAGTGTTCAGTTCCATTCACAACCCCTCAGATAATGAAGCAGTCCATGCCCGCATGCAGCAAGACCTGGACAACATCCAGGCTTGGACTGATAAGTGGCAAGTAACATTTGTGCCACACAAGTGCCAGGCAATGACCATCTCCAACAAGAGAGTGTCTAACCACCTCCCCTTGACATTCAACGGCATTAACATCGCCGAATCCCCCACCATCAACATCCTGGGGGTCACCATTGACCAAAAACTTAAGTGGACCAGCCACACAAATATTGTGGTTACAAGAGCAGGTCAGAGGCTGGGTATTTTGCAGCGAGTGACTCACCTCCTGACTCCCCAAAGCCTTTCCACCATCTACAAGGCACAAGTCAGGAGTGTGATGGAATACTCTCCACTTGCCTGGATGAGTGCAGCTCCAACAACACTCAAGAAGCTCAACCCCATTCAGGACAAAGCAGCCCACTTGATTGGCACCCCATCCACCACCCTAAACATTCACTCCCTTCACCACCGGCGCACTGTGGCTGCAGTGTGTACTATCCCAGGATGCACTGCAGCAACTTGCCAAGGCTTCTTCGACAGCACCTCCCAAACCCGCGATCTCTACCACCTAGAAGGACAAGGGCAGCAGGCACACGGGAACAACACCACCTGCACGTTCCCCTCCAAGTCACACACCATCCCGACTTGAAAATATATCGCCGTTCCTTCATCGTCGCTGGGTCAAAATCCTGGAACTCCCTTCCTAACAGCACTGTGGGAGAACCTTCACCACATGGACTGCAGCGATTCAAGAAGGCGGCTCACCACCACCTTCTCAAGGGCAATTAGGGACGGGCAATAAATGCCGGCCTCGCCAGCGACGCCCACATCCCATGAACGAATAAAAATTCCACAAATGTTTATTTTTTCTTGGACAACCCGCCTCACACTCGATATCATTTGTCTGTTAGTTTGGCAGAAGTTTGAAAGAAGGAGGGTCTTGCATTTCTATCGTGCCTTTCACCACCTCACGACGTCCCAATGCACTTTACAACCAATGAGGTCTTTTTTTTTTAAGTGTAGAGACTGTTGTAATGCAGGAAACGTGGCAGACAAACTGCACACAGGTCCCACAAACAGCAATGAGATACTGACCAGATAATCTGTCTTTTAGTGATGTTGGTTGAGGGATAAATATTGGCCCCTGGGAGGACTCCTCTGCTCTTCTCCAAATTAGTGACATGAGATCTTTTGTGTCCTCCTATTTGAATCCCTTTAAAATAAAAAGATAATCACCTGTGTAGAAATAATTCACGAAGGAACACTCTGAAAACGCATTAGAGCTTGTCTGTTATTAGCAGCAGCACTGAAATCTAGTATTAACCAGCAAATAGACATAGAAGTGAATGGAAATAGAGATTAGTGGAGACATTTAAATCCCATTTAAGAACTTGCTTTCTCACCAGTGACCAAACAAGATGTTAAACATGAAATAATCAGACCTTTGGAATACAACACAGCACCTTTTTAATGTGATAATTTTTGCCTCAACTGAGTTTTGTGGAAAGTGTGAGATAGACATTAATTTGCCGGCAAACAGAGGAGATTGAACCAATGTTTACAAAGCTAAGATAACCTGTTGCTCAAGGCTGCTCAAGAGAAATGTGAATCACAAGAAAAATCGCATGCTGCAGGAAGACAAGTGAATGTGTTCAGAAATGAGAGATATGGTCAAAAGGGGAATTGATTAAAAAAATATTGACAATTCACCAAGACACTTGAACATAGGAAGTTGCAAAGCTGAACCCAATAGATAATGAGATATTGTTGCAAACTCTTCCTGGAGATGAACATTGCAAAAACCTACAGTGAAGAGATTTAGGGGAAAGATTTCCTTTTCATGTTTTGTTTAGCAAAACTATAAATCTGTGCTTTAAAGACTGATTCACAATTTTATTACATATTGTGCACCGAGAAACCCCCTCTTTCTCCACCCCCCCGCCCCCAGAGATGGAATGCTTTCTGACTGGAGGTTGTGTTGAGGTACATTCTACAACTTCTTAAGGACTAAACCATGACGGACGAGCACTCTGATCTTCACCGTAAAGGGGTAGACAGTCATTGCCATAGTGAGGTAAGTGAGTTCAGCGCATGGGAACATTTTCACTGTTAGTGAGGTGACACTAGGGTGGATTTGCACCAGTGTGTAAAACTGGAGTTGTGGATCGTCCGTTCGTTACAGAGACCGCCCGAGTTTCATTTCCAATAACTGCAATGGAAATGAAAATTGGATTGTTTTTATAACGGGCATCTGATCCTCAATTTTATGCCTGGGTGGCAAATTGAAAATTTACCCCACGATGTGGACAATCTACTCCACTGTGTCTACATTCACTAAAAGTGGGCTCTGCAGTATCCAAAGGCTTTTCTCGTTTCAGCAAATAACAGAATTTTCATTGTGACCTCTCTCTCGCTCTCATGCTCTCTCTCTCTCGCTTTCTCTCTCTCACGCACACGACATATTTGATATTTAATGGAGGGTATGACGGATATTGTGGTTTGCAATACGATGGCTAATGTTTGGAATGCGATCTGTTTGAAGTGGGGCTTATAGTTGCCAGTTTAAAAGTATTAAAACAAGTCTGCTGTTCGAAACTGCTTTTTGTCGGCAGAAAGGGGCGAGGGGAAGCTGATGTTATAATAGTGAGCAGTCAAAGGCAGAGCTCAGAAGAAGCTGAGGAAATATGAAGATATTAATCTGTATCTTTTGAGGCGCTTGTTCAGTCGTTTGCCTCATTCATCAAAGCTTTTTTAGATGATAGTAATCTGATGCCTGGCTTGATCGCAAATCATCATTGAGGTTCTGAATACAGATGAGCTAATAGCTTTGATGAGTGCAGCTTTAAGATGCTTTCACTGTTGTCAGACTCTTTTTGATGATTTAAAACCATCGCAGCCATCTTGCGGCACTTGTTCTGATTAAAGGTGAAGTGACCATTATGTAAAGAGATGATAAATCTTAGGAAAATATCACCAGAAAAATAGCTGAGGAAAATGATCAACCAAAAAAAATTAAAAGAAAAGAAGGAACTGCTTATCCTAAGCTTCTAACTTATTCGCCATTCTAAACTAATATTGTGATTCATGATTCAGAGAGAAAACTCTGACGTTCAACCCATTTATATGACTGTCACATTTCGCTGTACGTTCTTGTTTAAGGATCTGTGAAAAATAAAATAAACTTTTAAGTCCTTGATGAAGGGGTGGATAATTCACAAATACTCTGCTAATATTTTGATGTTTGCTTTAACCCTGGAAGTTGTAGCCGTGCCTGTATAATGATGACAAATGTCAAAACATTGAGAGGGAAATGGTGGAGCCGCATTGGTTTAGGGCATTACCTTTTCACCTCAAAGCCTGGGATTCACAAGGTCACAAAACACTTACGGATCAGAAAGTCCATTCGGCCCATCTTTGTTCATCCATCCAGACCCCTACACTTCCCTCACTGCTGCATCTCACTGTTTCTTAAATGATTCCAGGGTTCTTGCTTCCATCATTCTGGCCATTCCAAATAGTGATCGTTCTCTGTATAAAGAACCATCTCCTGATATCAGCTCTAAAGTTAATTGTTCACTAGTTTGAACCCGTCCCCTTGTCCTACGTCTACAGTTTAAGGTAGTATTCCCGATTAAGCTTTTCCACACGGTCATAGGAAGAGGAGTAGGCCATTCAGCCCCTCGAGCCTTTTTCATTGTATACCTTTATAAAATCACCACTCAGATACCTCCTTTCCAGACTGAAAAGCCAAGTATCTTCAATCTTTCCTAATAATTCATAACCCCGACATAGGGGATCAGCTTTGTGGCTCTTCTCTGCACTGCCTCCAGACCGTCTCCCCTGTGTCTAGGCGATAGAACTGGGCACAGTACTCAAGGTGCAGTCTGACCAGAGCACTGTACAGTTTGATCACAACTTCCTCTGATGTGTATTCTACCATTTTGTCAATGTAGTTGGAAATTCTATTGGTGTTGTTGACTGCTGCTCTGCATTTGTTGGACGTGTTGAGTCTACTGATGCTCATAGGTTTCTTTTAAGCTTTATCCGTAGCTATTTCAACACTATTTATGAAGTATGCCCATCGACCATTAAAATTTCATCTGCCACTCTTTGGCCCATCTGCACATATTTTAGCTGATTCAGTACTTTCTGGGCTGCCTCCTTCAATTCCCCTCCGAGTTTTATATCATTTGCAAATGTAAGCAATTGACGTTGAGTTTCAGAATCCAAATCATTGTTGTAAATTAGAAATAGCCGTGGTCCCGACATTTTCAACTTGTCCAGGACTTTTTTCCCAGTTACATCGAAGTCATGAATTTAGCCCTGGTACTCTTTTGGGTGAGGGCGGGGGGAGAATACATTTTTCATGTCTTCTCCTGGGAATCCTTTGAGGAAGTAATCTTTCAGAATATTTACTGCCTTGTGCTCATCCTCAGTTTCAAGGCTATTTGCATCCAGAATGTTGTGGTCCACTTTCTCTTAACCTGCACGTCCATCGCTTCTGTCCTTGTCGAACTCCATTAGTTTCCCAAAAGGCTTTTTAAACTTTACCTGTAAAGTTTCAGAAGGTTTAGACACTGGTGAGCGGAGCCCTGTGCATCTGTTCATCAGTCGCTGTGGAGAGCACCACTTTGCCCGAGTAAAGAGGAATGAGGAGTGTGTAGTATAAGATGTTACTGATGTTAAGCCACTGCCTGCAGTATCAAGAGAGATGGTCATTTGTTTTTTAAACTATGAAACTAGCTGACAGGAGTCGTTGTTGAGAGTTTTTATCTAAAGCTAGGAAATTATAACAAGGGAACATGGATATAAATTGAGGAGACGAGAAGCAAAATGCACTTTAAGGAGTAACCTCTTCACACCTTGAGTTGTGCGTTGGTTTCACTCATTGGGGAGCACTCTTAGGGAGGGGAATTTTAATTCTTCCCCGATCGATGGGAAAGGAGTGGTGAAACGGTTAAAGTGGAGCAGCTCCAGTTCCCTCTCCGTTCCCACGGATTTTCCTATTTTAACACTGCTGGTTTTGGCAGCCACCGGCGGGACCATTATAATGGGTACAAATCAGGGCCCCGTGTTGTACATGGGACCCTGATGGCATATTAGCCCACTCTAGAGCAGGGCACCTGTTGCAGCTGCTCCGCCGGGTTAATCTGTTGGGAAGCCAGCAACGCTTTCGAATGTAAGTTTAAAAATGCTCCTTAGTGGAGACAGGCGGAGTAGGAGTGAGGAACAGGGGAACATTAGGACCTAGAGTAACCCATTCAGCCCCTCGAGCCTGATCCGCATTCAATTAGATCATAGATGATCTGCACCTCAACTCCATTTTCCCGCTCCATATCCCTTGATACCCTTATCTAACAAAAATCTATTTATCTCGGTCTTGAAAGCTCCAATTGTTCCCCAGCATCCACAGCCTTTTGGGGGAAGAGAGTTCTGGATTTCCACTATCCTTTGTGTGAAAAAATGCTTCCTGATTTCGCTCCTGAATGGCCTAGCTCCAATTTTAGAGATTATGCCCCCTTGTTCTTGATTCTCCCACCAGAAGAAATAGTTTCTCCATATCTACCCTATTGAATTCTTTTTCAAAGGACTACAAGCCAAGTTTATGCAATCAGTCCTCATAATTTAACCCTCTAAACAGTCCTTAGGGTGGAATGCCAGAGGGCCAGAAGTTCCTTGGGGCTTTGTATGGAACACTGGTTTGGTCCCAACTGGAGTTCAGTGTAGAATTACTGCCACTGCACTGCAGTGAGGTATCCTGGCCATAGTGCTCCTCTGGGTTTCACGAGGAAATTCCAGGCTGCCTCAGGCTCCCCCCTCCCCTCTTTCCAACCATGAGCCTCTCGTGGCAACCTCCTCCCCCCCCCCACCCCACCCCACTCCCGGACTTGCCTCGTTGCCAGAAACCATCTCTTGGTGTTGGTGAGTGGCTTATTAGCCCCCAAATTGTTATCCTCTCTTCCTCCCTAAATCCTGCCCGCCAGTTGCCCGAAACGGACGAGCAGCTGACCTGCGGCATTCAAACAAGGCCCTGGAGTTACAATCTGATGAAGACTTCACCTGGGATTGCCCTCTGCTCCTGACCGAGTCTTAAAGTCTGGCCTTTTGGCTTGAGGCAATGGGTTTGAGCCTCACATCAGGACTTGAGGACGTAGTCTAGGCTGACACACCAGCGTATTCGTGCCATTCTTATATATTTGTATTTTTGTGGTATTGATTAAGGGAAATATGTCGACCAAACTGGCAAGAGAATTCCCTGCTCTTTGTTGAATAGTGCCATCCAGCTGAACCATCAAACAGGCAGACAGAACCCTGGTTTTATGTCAGTATGAAGCAGGTTAATCGGAATGCGACTTTTAAAATCCCACTGCACTTTTTCTGAAGAGCAGAGAGCTCTCCCAGTGTCCGGAACAGCATTAATCCATCAGCCAACATCACCAAAACAGATTGGCTGGTCACTCACCTCATTGCTGTTTGTGGGTCCCAGCTCTGCACAAATTGACTGTAGTGGAGTAAAAGAGGAAGTTTATTAAAGTGAGGTTTATTATGACTGATTTTTGAGACCATCCACTGTGACAATCGAGCAATCAGAACCCCATGTATATTGTATTACATTGCGACTTTAATTGAGACAGAAATATGAACTGGAATAATGCTTAACACACCCCAATATCAATAACAGCCAGAAGTATCATTCATTTGGGAAAATCATTAATCCCTTGTACATTGGTCTCCTAAACAGATGCTTTATCATTTTCAAAAAAAACATCAGTCTTAGGATTTTTTGTTTGCTCTTCCCAAAGTGTATGAGGAGTTAACACTGGCGCCAACAATTTCCCAATCATTTATGATTTTGAAAGTAGCCTAAAGTCTGGACATTTTGTGGGAATGACTCCAGAAATAATGGGGAATCTTGGCAGAAAATGGATTTTATTTTGTGCAATTATAATGATTTTTGCACGAGCTGGAGTTTTAAAATGTTACAATCCATCAAATAATAAAAAAAACTTCTGGTGTTGAAATTACAATGTGCAATATTATTGTATAAACACTGCCTTTTATCTAATACTTTAGCCAATGTGTTAACCGTGGCCAATGCCTCGGGATAGCGGATGGAGAAATTGCGTGAGAACGTGTTAACCCTTTATAACCTCACCTTAGTACAGTGTTATTTCAAGGTCGCTGCAAAGGAAGTGATGATGCCGCAGGATGATGAAAGCTCTGAAAGGAGGCTGACAAGTCAGAGAAATGCAAGTTTTAATTGATATTGATTGTCCTTCAAATACTTTGCCATGCACTGCCGACTCGGTTGTGAATTTTGCATTAATCTTTCAGTCTGCTTCTCACCCCACACTGACACCTGTCCCTATTTGCATTTATGTATATTAGTGCTGCAAATCTATGAGTTTGACGATTATATTCCACACAACAGTTTATCTGTTATGACAGTGATACCATTCACCTCTAGTCCATTACTATACCCTATATATGTCTAATAACTAACCTATGTGGTAATTAATGTAGAAATCACAGAGTGTTGATTAGATTTTCCTGCTAACCTCAGAAAATGGAAAAACACCGCACTGCAAGACCACTGCATACAGGCTAAAATATGTATCCAGGTTTATTTGCAGATTACACAGAAGTAGAAAGATCAGTGAGATACTAACAGTGCAATAACCAAATATACTGTCTATACAAACTTGATTATTTAAAAAAAAGACAGTTCCACTCAGCAAATTCCTAAAAACAAACTCTGAGGTATTAAGTAAAATTAATTTCTTCTTCTTCACGTTTGCAGATTTGGCAAATAGAAAATTGAAGAACACAAAGTTGCTAAATTATAAGGATGGCTTATCTTTTGAGGGAGGAGAATTCCCTTTGAAGGCTGTATTTAACGAGCAGGATTTGAGCAGATTCACATAAACTGTATCATGGGGTGATAGTGTCTACACCTCTCACCCCACTTAACCTGCCTTTTAACAGGGGAAGTTATATTTTTACAGAGCTGTCAGCAAGATCAATTCATAGAAACTGTTTCAGTAGATCCCTCGCAGAGCCAGAGATCAGGCTGTGATTTGGGCAGCATTATGCAGATATGAAAGCATAACAAACATACATGTGAGGTGGACATTCACATTGAATGGATAGATCAGGGGCAATTATCTGCAGCCAGACTCTTGTATCACCATCCACAAGATAATTGGAAAAAAAATCCAAGAGGGGAGATGAGGAGAATTTTTTTTACGCAGTGAGTTTTTATGATCTGGAATGTGCTGCCTGAAAGGGCGGTGGAAACAGATTCAATAATAACTTTCAAAAGGGAATTGGATAAATACTTGAAAAGGAAAAGAATTTGCAAAGCTATGGGGAAAGGGCAGGAGCGTGGGACTAATTGGATAGCTCCCTCAAAGAGCCAGCACAGCCATGATGGGCCGAATGGCCCCCTTCTGTGCTGTACGATTCAATGAACTCTGCCACAGAAAATATAGACATTGGTGCCATTTATGGAAATAATGGAAAATCAATACTGAAATTCCTGTCTTTTTGTCACAGAAACGGAAATGCAGGAACATCTATAAATGTTCCTACTCTGGCCCGACAGTCACGGGAGGAAATGACCCCATGATCCCGCGATACCACGGAATTTGCTCACAGAGGGTGCCTTATTGGAATATCGTGGGTGGCCTGCCTGCGATTCCCCCAATAAGCCGCCCATTGCATGCGAGGCCTCACCGTTGGTGCAAGGACTCTGGAAAATTTTCTGCCCGTGAGATAACAGATGCGTCTCAAAATTTTGAACTCGTTCTCCATCCCCGTGGATTTCATCCTGGTTTTTGTTAAGTTAATATCGTCTTTCCGCCTGGTAGTAGACTTTCACATCCACGTAGCAGTGCTAAATCTCAACTTGTTTTATCACATTGTCAGGAAAATTCCAGTTAGTGAAATTAAATAATTAATGCAATTTTCATGATATGAATATTGATAATCAGCATGTTGGATCCTGGACAAACTTAATATTCCTCTAAGCTGCTTGATGTTCGTTTGAGTACAGAATGTCCTTGGTCACCATTAAAATAGTTTTCTACTATAAAATAGCTGCATAAATGAGTTCTATAAAGTTGTAATGATGTACATTATAAAGTAGAATTAGAGCATTGTGTTCAACCAGACGAAATATCTTGGATCAAAAGATCCTTTGAAAAGGGATTACATTTTCTAATCATTACCTTCTGTTCTGTGCCACACTTTTATTCTTAACGGCATTGTCTGGTTGGGGAACTGAATGGTGCCGTTCATTAGCACAATATCCTTTCACCGCTGGGTCTGAATCCAACTCTAACTGATGGAGTAAAAGTCTCTTCTCTCTCTGATGGCTTTAAGGGCCTTGAGGGAAACAAGATTAGGCAGTCTCAGCCCAGCGACTGAGATGACAGCATAAAACCAAGTCTAAATTGGCAATATCACTTGGAAAAGGCACAAGTTATGGGGAAATGGAAATATTGCATTAGGTGCAGCAGAGGATGAAATTAAGGTGGAAACATGTTTTATTTTGGGTAGAGTAGAGTGAATTTTACTTTGCATCTGACTACCCAACCTCAAAGTGCTCATCTTTGTTCCTATTTTGTATAGGCTGGAGACACAATTGTGTGTCCTCCCTTAAAGCATGTCCGGGGAGGACCAAACTGATATTTTTGAAAAAGCTGAAACAACAAACTAAATCAGTTGGTCAACTCATCGGAAATAACAGAAGTTCCTCGAAAGCATCCAGTGAACTGGCTGACGCCACATGCTCGTATTCAAGGGTCACTGCTGATGCTCAGTGCCCAAAACTGAGAAGAAAAGAAAGACTTGCATTTATACAGTGCCTTTCAGGATGTCCCAAAGTGCTTCACAACCAATTAAGTACTTTTGAAGTGTAGCCACTGTTGTAATGTATGGAAATGACGTTTGATCCAGTTCCAAGGGGTAACATCTCTCACCTTGATGAGCCCCCCAAAAAAATGCCAATTCTGTCTTTGAGAACTGTGCAACCTCCTTCAGGTCTGTACTGTTAAAATCGAATAGCCATGTGGTGAAAGATAGAATGCTAGAGCTTGGTCTTCAGTTGCTTCCAAGCCTTTATTCACAGAGATTTCTCTTACACACACACCACACCCTAGCTAAGCTCTCCTATTAAAGGGATATGAGAGTCCCCAATTGATATCGACCACCTGAATAGGATTAACACTAATTGATATATATCATACAATTAACATGCACGGTTCACTACTTTTCTATCTGCAGTGGGGTTCATTTATTTACAAATCTGATCAACGTTAAATCTTCTCGGAGGCATATTTTTAAAGTTCTGATTTTTTACCCTCTGTTGTGCACTGTCTCGGGGCTGCTGCCTGGTAGTGCTAGCTCACACCTGTGCCCAACCATCACCAGCTACTGAAGGGTCTCTTCTCCCAAAAGGAACAGAACAGCCAGCTACTGTTGGGGAGGGTGTTGTGCCCTTGTTTTTTAGATGGTAGGTTTGATATTGGTCCCAAACATACAGGATTTATTTCCAGAAATAACAGCCTAGCACAAAGATTTTCAAGGTACCTGGAGGGAAAAAAAAAGGTGCTTACATTTTTCCGGGTTCTTTCTTCCTGCTTGTCCGCCCCTTCTTCTAACTCAGCAGGCTTGAGAGCAGAACCCGAGTGCAGGGCCTAACATCTATTCCTTCTGGGCGCATCTTCTTAATAGGTGCCTGGCAATGGGGGGAGCAAAATTAGATGGGAGGCACTGTCTCTCCTGCCTCATCTCCCCCAAAAAACCCAAGGCAGCGTAAAGAGGGCAGAGGCCTAGAGCCATGCGACTCTGCCCTTTCTCCTCTGCTTTACACACATGAACTGAGAATTCCCTGAGCGCAAAGCCGAGGAAAATTGGCCCTTAATGGAGTTAACATAGTGCTGTGGTTAACTACTTTGTTGCAGTAAAAGTAGAATTGGTGCATCCAAATATGGTCATAGGATGCTGTATATGTCAGGTGTCAGCCATGGCTCAGTGGTGGCACTCTCACATTTGGATCAGAAATCAAGAGCTTCCTGGGATGAGAGGGTTGTCTTATGAGGAGCGATTGAGTAGAATGGGCCGATACTCTCTGGAGTTTAGAACAATGAGGGGTGATCTCAGAAACATACAAGATTCTGAGGGGGTTTGACTGGGTAGATGCTGAGAGGTTGGAGAACCAGGGGGCATAGTCTCAGGATACGGGGTCGGCCATTTAAGAATGAGATGAGGAGGAAATTCTGCACTCAGAGGGTTACAATTCTCTACCCCAGAGGGCTGTGGCTGCTGAGTCATTGAATATGTTCAAGGCTGAGATAGATAGATTTTTGTACACTAGGGGAATCAAGGGATGTGGGGATTGGGCAGGAAAGTGGAGTTGAGGTTGAAGATCAGCCATGATCTTACTGAATGGCGGAGCAGGCTCGATGGGCCGTATGGCCTACTCTTGCTCCTATTTCTTATGTTCTTATGAGTTCAAGCTTCAATCCAGAAACCTGAGCACAAAATCTCGGCTGACACTCCAGTGCAGTATTGAGGGAGTGCTGCATTGCCAGAAGTGCTCTACTTCAGATGATACGTTAAACTGAAGTCTGCCCTCTTGGATGGATGTAAAAAAAATCTCATGGCACTATTCAAAGAATAGCAGGGGAGTTCTTTCCTGTGTCCTGGCCAATGTATACCCCTCAAGCAACATCTCATAAACAGTTTATCTGGTCATTATCTCATTGCTGTTTGTGGGATCTTGCTGTGTGCAAATTGGCTTCTGCGTTTACTACGTTACAGCAGTGACTACACTTCAAAAGTACTTCATTGGCTGTAAAGTGCTTTGGGATATCCTTGGGTCATGAAAGGTATTATAGAAATGCAAGACTTTCTTTTTTGATGATTTTATTCCCCTTGCCTACGAAAGAATTCTGCTCTCACTGAAGCTTATGGTGAAAACCTGCATCAAAATATAGATACACATGGAGTTAACAGGAAGAAGTAGCTGTTAACCTCCTGGTAAAAATTTCCTCAAAAATTTGTCAGATAAAATTGCCACAACCGGAAATTCTCAGTCCTTAATAATTCTCATGAATTCCGATGGTAACCTGCAATTATAACAAAAACTTTGCACTCTTTTGAAAGTATACCCACATTTAAAAACTAATTTAAATCAGATTTCTAGCTGAGCAGTTGTTACACTCGATATTCAGCGTTACCAGTCACTCCTGTAAGTGGACCTTGAATTCCTTATGAACAAGAGTGTGCCCGATATCTGGGTAAATAGTAACGAAGTACAGGGTTTCGAACACGAAAGCTTTTTCACTGTACTCCAGCTTACTAGAATATATCCCATGCGGCCATGTGCTCTCCTTGACTTTGAAAGACAGAAGGAGAAGCATTCCATCAGACTATAAACTAACAGGAAAATTTGGACTAAACACTAAACAGGTAAATGAATGATATTAAGTATAAGCAGTATATTTACAGTAATTATAATCTTTACTATGTTCTTCAATCTCAAAACAAAGACACTTCTCTAACTCTCAACCTAAAATTGACTCTTGAAGTATTGTCATTTACAGCTTACATGGAAAAATCCTCATGGGGAGCTTATGATTATCCCTGTATCATTGCTGCTATCAGAATAACTCAGGTGTACCAATCAAACTCTTTTGAAGATATACTGAAATAAAGGATATTAAAATCTGTGGGGCCTAAATTTCTTGGCGCCCCGATTGGGGAATGATTCCCGTGATGCGCAGTGACTGCTTGCTGGAAGGGGGAGGCCCAAAAATTGAAGTTCGTTCATCCTCGGGCTTAGTGACGATAAATTGAGCAAGCTGCGAACTCCAGTCAGGCACTCCAAAGCAGCTCACCTGTTAGGACCTTACCAATTTCATCACGAGCTGAGGCCCAGAGGTAAGTCTGGGGGAGGGGAGGTAATCGGGAGGTGGGCCGGCAAAGGCCCAAAGTTGTTTTGTGGGGTCAGGGGGAGCAATCAATGCACGTTTTCATTACATAGTTTGTTTAGTTCAACCACTTTGAATGATCTCTGATTGCTGGGATTTGACAGCTTGTCCAGCTAGCTATCGGTGGCACCATAGGATAGAACAACACCAGTGAATCTGCTTTCAATGGACCTTGGCATATTAAACTCCTTTTTGTTCAACAGGGACATGCCACAGAGGCTTAATAATGTCCTTGGCAAACCTCTTTAATTTACAGAAACCGACTAGTAATAGGGTGACTTTAGCTCTAGAACCAACAAGAGAGAATCCAATAAATAATCCAGGATAAAAATACTTTGTTAGTGCCACAGATGAAACTATTCAATTGTTATCAATGATATGTTTATGGTGTGTTAGTTCCTATACTCATGATGCTCAGAGTTATAATTTTACAAAACTTTAACTGATCTAAAATTAATTTACTTAACAGTGCGGCAGAGATTGCAACACAAACTCAGTGAAGAATCGGAGACACTATGGCACTCCAATTAACTATATTTTACGTAGTCTCCACAGCATGAATTTCTTTTTACAAAGTACTAAATCTACTTGGAGCACTAGACGAGTGTAAAGATGCAAAGGTATTAAGCGTAGGGTGTGAGCAGTTTAAACAAAATGAGTAACTCAAGGTAACTGACATTTACGCAAAGTAAAAGCTCAGAGTCTTGAAATGGTCATTACGTACGAACAGAAGTGTCTCCGATTCTCCAGCAGGGTTTGTGCTGGAATGAGGGTTGGTAAACGGCAACTCAGACTCGCAAACCATTGTTAACTGAGCACAATATTTTGTAATGAAAAGATTCTCAAAGTTTTAAGGCTTCACCATCAACAGAAGGTAGCAGAGCATTTGTAATCTCAATGGCAGATGTTTTTTTGGGTATAGTTAGTGTTTATGATGGTTTAATGTCCCCTGGATGGAGCAATGCTATGCACATTGTGCATGGGGGTTCCATGTTTCTGAAGCAGGTTTTAGATGTCAGATATCAGTTTGCTGGAAACAGCAATGAAGTTTGCTGAGGGGAAGGGGGTGATGAGATTGATGGATTCATTGAATGAAGCAGGCTGTATAGCAGTTCTTGATCATTTGTAGGGACCGAGCACATAAATCTGGCTCACAGCAGGCGCGGATGAGAGGAACAATTCATCAAACACAAGGGATTGAACCTGAGACTTTCCTGATCTGTATAGTTCAATACCACATCATCAAGAGGGTGCAGTGAGCTAACAAATTAACACTAGTTTGGGAGCCATGAAGAATCATCCTGCTATGTACTTTTTGAAAAGCCTGCACCCCAAGTTCCAGATTCCACTTGGCCTGAATTGCAAAAGTAGTTGTTAGAGTTAATTTTTTTCGAAACCATATAGAGGTACAGTAGTTGTATATGTTTTAAAAACAGCATTTAATAGAATGAGACCCTCAGCATATTTGTGCATTTTGCTATGGTAGTTTTAGGTTGCACTACACACTGAGGCTGCAGTTATAGTGGAAGTGCAGTCTGAATCTGGTGTAAGATCCCAGAGAAGAGATTCCCGCTCCATTTCGCTTTGGAGTTAGTTCAGGCCTTGACACTCGATTTATATTGCAAAAGTTTATTGTTATGAAGCCAAAACCACTTTGCACCAACCCGAAACTTCTGGAACTATGTCCTTGCATATTTCAGGCTCAGGGTGGCCACGGGGCAGAGGGGATGATCTAACATGGGTGTACACGGGCTATCCTGGTCTTCTGGGGCTGTTGGTGGGTTGTGTCGATTTTCTTGTGGTACTGTTCGCAGGTGGTGATTTCCGTTGTTGCTACGGCCTGTGTAAGGTGTGTCTTAGGGTTACTGAAGGGGAAACTGCTCTGGTGCTTTGGGAAGGGGGCCTAAATTACTTGGCACTTTCTCAGTTCCAGGTTGAGACCATCTATCACATTCACTGACCAGCATACGCTCCATCGGTACAATAAATTACTTCTTTCCGCAAAAGCCCCTCCCTTTGTTTATATTTTTTCACATCAAAAAACAAGAAAGACATCATTTAGATAGTGCTTTTAAGACCTAAGGACATCATAAAGCACTCTACAGCCAATTAAGTATTTTTTGACGTGTTGTTGCTATTGTAATGTAGGAAATAAGGCAGTCAATTTGCGCACAGCAAGCTCCCACAAACAGCAATGTGATAATGACCAGATAATCTGTTTTTTAGTGGTGTTGGTTGAGGGATATTGGCCAGGACACTTGGGTGAACTCACCTGCTTTTCTTTGAAATAGTGCCTTGGGGTCTTTTACGTCCACCTGAGAGGGCAGACGGGGCTTCGGCTTAACGTCTCATCCGAAGGACACCACCTCCGACAGTGCAGCGCTCCCTCAGCACTGACCCTCCGACAGTGCAGCGCTCCCTCAGCACTGACCCTCCGACAGTGCAGCGCTCCCTCAGCACTGACCCTCCGACAGTGCAGCGCTCCCTCAGCACTGACCCTCCGACAGTGCAGCGCTCCCTCAGCACTGACCCTCCGACAGTGCAGCGCTCCCTCAGCACTGACCCTCCGACAGTGCAGCGCTCCCTCAGCACTGACCCTCCGACAGTGCAGCGCTCCCTCAGCACTGACCCTCCGACAGTGCAGCGCTCCCTCAGCACTGACCCTCCGACAGTGCAGCGCTCCCTCAGCACTGACCCTCCGACAGTGCAGCGCTCCCTCAGCACTGACCCTCCGACAGTGCAGCGCTCCCTCAGCACTGACCCTCCGACAGTGCAGCGCTCCCTCAGTACTGGAGTATCAGCCTGGATAAGCTACATCACACCTCAATCCCCCAAGAGAACAGGTAGCCAATCTTTTCCAAGTTCGTCAGCAATGATGTTATATAAGTTGCCAGTAGGAGATGTACAGAATAGTTGGGGTTGACCCTGCATCTGCTTAGCAGCTCCTCCAGTAGCCCATTTGAGGACAGGAATTCACAGTGTTGTAAAGCATAGAAGTTAATCCCTGTTCTAACCATGTTATGACACACCAGGCCAGCAACACACCATGTCATTGCTTGCCTAGCACACAACAATTTGAATTCTGATAAATTGATTAGCACAGTAAATATTGGGCTGCAAGCAGTACAGTTCAGGAAAGATAATAAATAAAGAAGCTTGAAGTAAGACCAGATTGGGTATTCCAGTTAAAGCATGCATGTATAATAGAGGGGGGAAAGATTAGCTCCTGACACGAAGGAGAACAATTAACAGCTAGTTCCCTGCACGATCTGAAGAACAATGTGGAAGAGATGAGCTAGAAATATTATTGGTTCCATTTGAGTACCTAAAAACCCATCCAAAAATTGGACTGCTGCTAAGGCAGCAATTGGCTGCATGAACGAATTTGGCTTTGAGGCAGCACAGGCTTGTGGCAATATCTTCTTTCTAAAAGATAAACTAAACCTTGAGGAAAATGACTTTTGCTGTGCTATTATTAAACACACGCCAAAGGGGAGTTTGGCTGCCACAGTTGCACTGAAGTAGACAAATGAATTATAGATTTGTTGTAAAGTTACGGCAATCAATACTAAAGCTCCCTTTCGTTTTGGATTTCATGCAAGTCTGTGGAAACCTGGCAGAATGAAGACTGCACTTTATGGGGGGGTTTGAAAACAAAGCCAGCTGCAATACACGGAGGTTAAACTAAACAAAATCTCTTCAGCTGTTAGATTTTACAATACACACAGCTCTTTTTAAAAATTCACTGGGATGAAACTGTGGGAACCATGAGGGCAGAGGCCCTCCCTAAATAAACTCAGAGAACCTGAATGAAAAAAGCAGCGCTGATGTGTGTGTGCGTGTGTGTGACCACGTGTGTTCGTCTTCATGTATAAGACTCTACCATCAACAGGTGTCAGAATGGGATTTGGAAAGGTGAGCCAGCTGAGATATCTCAATGCAAACCCAGTTCCATCAGATTGAATATATGTCAGAAGACCTCTTAAGGTGCTAATAATGCCACTGACTGAGTGGAATTGTTCAGCCTGAACCTATTTAAGCTATAATTAAAAGTCTGTTAATTAAGAAATTGCTGTAATAGGTGTTATACCAGTGCCAAAATTGGAATTTATAATTATGTATTATTATGACTGTTGACATAAAAAAATTAATAGGGAAAATCAGCTATTTTTCTCATTGAACGGATTCCTTCCACAGCCATTCATAGATCATTGTCCACTGGAGCATAGAATCATAAACATTGCAGTGCAGAAGGAGGCCATTTGGCCCATCACCCCATCAATGCTAGCTCTTCAAATGCAACTATCGACACTAATCGTATTTCCCTTCCCCTTCTCTGTATTCTTTTATATTTTTCCTTTTATAAATGCCTATCCATTTTAAATGATGTTATAGTGTTGAACAGATGGTAAAAGGTTTAGGAAGGAATGTCTGTATTGGTGATTGTGCCTCATAACCATGCTTTCAACATGTTTGAGTGGTAGTGCTGCAGTGGTTGGAACCACAATGACTGGTGACAACTGATAACCTGCATGGTGAGGAGAGCAGAAATGTTACAATACACTCTCACTTTCTCCAGCTTTTTATTAGACTGTTGGGTTTTCCCATTGAATAATTATCATATCCATGTGTTGTGAGTGTTTGTTCTGTCTAGCGGTTGCTAGTGATATCCTGAAACAAATTCTTCTGTTTATCACAGTTATTTATTCTGGAGCCTCCACTCTAAAATAAAAGTCTGTACCGGAACAGCCAGTACCTACACATGCTAAAATCAAATATAGGACATCATAGGTTTAGTGTTTTTTGGCGATTAAGGTATAATTTCTTCAGATGATCACATCCTCCACACACTGCTGGAGTGATCTGCCCCCAGATGACACTAGAAACTAGAACTAGGGGGCATAATCTTAGAATAAGGGGCTGCTCTTTCAAAACTGAGATGAGGAGAAACTTCTTCACTCAGAGGGTGGTAGGTCTGTGGAATTTGCTGCCCCAGGAAGCTGTGGAAGCTACATCATTAGATAAATTTAAAACAGAAATAGACAGTTTCCTAGAAGTAAAGGGAATTAGGGGTTATGGGGAGCGGGCAGGAAATTGGACATGAAGCTGAGTTCGGATCGGTCAATGCCCTGTGGGTGGCGGAGAGGGCCCAGGGGCTATGTGGCCGGGTCCTGCTCCGACTTCTTGTGTTCTTTAGATTTGTGGTTGGGATCAGATCAGCCATGATCTTATTGAATGGCGGAGCAGGCTCGAGGGGCCGATTGGCCTACTCCTGCTCCAATTTCTTATGTTCTTATGTTCTTATTCCTGTGATGAAAGAACACCTAAGGATGACCTCCTTAAAGACTTTGTGAAGCGATGATGTCCAAAGATCGGGATTGTGTGTCCCTCATTCCATTCCCATCCCACACACTACACACTTTACTGTCTTGTTTTTGAGTGCTATGCCAATGGGAGAAAAGATCTCCCCTCAAGACCAGTAGGGATGGTTGGAAGAAACAAGGTTTGGAAGAAACTTCTTAGAAGGCAGTCAAAGGCCCTGAATTTACACTGTGGGATTAGACGATGCAAAGATTCAGTGAATTTGCTGAATTTCCTCTTTCTGATATTTTAATGGAGGTCTTAACCTGTATAAAATAGAAAGAAAAGAAATAACTTGCATTTATATGGTGCCTTTCACATTCTCAGAATGTCCAAAAGCAGTTCACAGCCTTTGAATTGTGGTCATTGCTATAATGTAGGGAAACACTGCAGCCAGTTTGCATACAACAAGGTCCCACAAACAGCAATGAGATAAATATCCAGATAATCTAGTTTAGTGGTGTTGATTGAGGATAAATATTGTCAAGATTGGCAGAAATCTACTGTTCTTTGAATCATGCCGTGGGATCTTTTATGTTCACCTGAACATAAGGAATAGGAGCAGGAGTAGGCCATTCGGCCCCTCGAGCCTGCTCCGCCATTCAATAAGATCATGGCTGATCTTCAACCTCAACTCCACTTTCCCGCCCGATCCCCATATCCCTTGATTCCCCTGGAGTCCAAAAATCTATCCATCTCAGCCTTGAATATACTCAACGACTTAGCATCCACTGCCCTCTGGAGTAGGGAATTCCAAAGATTTACAACCCTCTGAGTGAAGAAATTCCTCCTCGTCTTAAATGGCTGACCCCTTATCCTGCGACTATGCCCTCCAGTTCTAGACTTTCCAGCCAGGGGAAACAACCTCTCAGCATCTACCCTGCCAAGCCCCCTCACAATCTTATATGTTTCAATGAGATCACCTCTCATTCTTCTAAACCCCAGAGAGTATAGGCCCATTCTACTCAATCTCTCCTCATAGGACAACCTTCTCATCCCAGGAATCAATCTGGTGAATCTTTGTTGCACCGCCTCCAAGGCAAGTATATCCTTCCTTAGATAAGGAGACTCCAGGTGAGGTCTCACCAAAGCCCTGTGAAAAGGAAGACAGGGCCTCTGTTTAACATCTCATCCAAAAGAAGTCACCTCCGACAGTGCAGTACTGAGGAAGTGTCAGCCTAGATTATGTGCTCAAGTCTCTGGAGTGAAGTTTAAACACACGACCTTCTGATTCAGGCACTCTGCGCCAAGGTTAAGATGTAAAATCATTAGTGAAAAGAGGAATTTTAGGTGAATGTGTTAAAAGGTACATCCACTCAATCCCATCATGTAAATTCAGGGTTGAAGCAGTTAAGATCTCTTTGGTGAGAATGAGTCTGGCTGATGATATACTCCACTGGGACGAACCTTTTCAAAATATCTATCTAATAAATAATAATGGTTGAATTTAATACTTCAGCGTTGTCCACAAAGGATCTTTTCATTAGATTATTTGTTGAGTAGAGCTTTAATGTACATCAATTACTTCATTGTCATTAATAAAGAGTCCTGAGACCAAACAAAATTAAACTTACAACTGCTGCATAAGTAATCTGATGTGGGAAGAGGGAAATTTATGCTCTGCAAGGAAAAGGTAACTGAGCTATTTGCAGTCCCCGTTAGCAAGGGGATGTGTGGGGCGTTGTGAAGATGCTTTGGGGGCGGGCAGGCACCTCTCAGAATGTACCAGCCATCACCACAGTTTGCGGCCTCTGAAAGAGGGCAGTCTCCCAAAGTGCGCGACCAAGTGGCTCAGTTGTTGCTCCGGATGATAATGATGTGGCACCCCTACCCACTCCCCCCCCTCTCTGGCCTTGCCAACTGTGCCACGATTAGTGCCTGAGGCCCAATGGACATGCATCGCTGTCATTGTGCGGGGATGGATGGTCGACAGGATTTCTGCCAACCCCGCCCCCCGCCCCCCGAGACTAAACGATACCAATAATGCAGCCTTCAGACACAAAATGTTGATGCCCCTGTTCTAGACTGGTTCTTATAATGCACTGTTGCTTTTGTGTTGAGTATTGCTGGTCTCTCTTTTATCATTTCAGCATGTCATTAAGATGTAGACGATAGTACACTGCAGTGACATTTTGCAACTTTAAGGAATAACTAGAAGGAGAGCTGTGTATATGAGTTAATAAACACCTCCTGCACACTGAATAAATGGAAAGGCACTTATTCAGCTCAAAGTGTTGCTGTTTTATATAACCCTACCATCTGCTCCCTTAGGCAATCCCTATTATATAAAAGGAATTTATTTGAAGTGACAAATCTCTTCAACACTCCCAGTGGTTCTCGGGCTGCTGTGTTGGCATCTCCTACATGAGGAGTCTTTTGATAACTCCAAATGACAGCCTGTTGATCTGGGGCCAATGTCCACTCGAGCAGAGCCCAGAGTCTAGATCAATTAGTCCTGAAGTAAGTAAAAGGGGGAGATTTGCACGCTGAACAGAAGGCTAAGAGATTTCTGTTGAGATTATGTTATTTTTTCTGTTCGGTTCAAGGTGATGTGTTTGGTGAGGAAAGCTTGGAATTATTCTGGTGATTGAACCAGGCAGGTCAGCATCCTCCAGATTAATGATTGACCAGCCAACCTGGCTCATTGATGGGAACTGGAGGGTAGACCTGTTACTGGGGGCTGGGACTCTGTCCATTTGGTTCCACATAAGGCTTTGAGCCAATACCCTAACAGATAAGATGGTCCTACCTGGACAAGCAGCAGAACCTTTACAAGGGCCCTGTTATTGGTAAATTACATGGGTTTAGCCAGTTAATTCCAGCAGTACCCATGTACACACTTGGAGATCTGTAAGCCTTGGCTCTGCCAGTCTGCACCTAAATTCCCTGGGCTTAGGTAGCTGGGATATGGAGAGCTGCGAGTTTCTGATACAGGTCTTCAAATCACACCAGGACCTTAAAAAGAAGTATTTTTTTTATTCGTTCATGGGATGTGGGCGTCGCTGGCGAGGCCAGCATTTATTGCCCATCCCTAATTGCCCTAGAGAAGGTGGGGGTGAGCTGCCTTCTTGAACCGCTGCAGTCCGCGTGGTGAAGGTTCTCCCACAGTGCCGTTAGGTAGGGTGTTCCAGGATTTTGACCCAGCGATGATGAAGGAACGGCGATATATTTCCAAGTTGGGATGGTGTGTAACTTGCAGAGGAACGTGCAGGTGGTGTTGTTCCCATGTGCCTGCTGCTCTTGTCCTTTTAGGTGGTAGATGTCTAGGGTTTGGGAGGTGCTGTTGAAGAAGCCTTGGCGAGTTGCTGCAGTGCATCCTGTGGATGGTACACACTGCAGCCACGGTGTGCCGGTGGTGAAGGGAGTGAATGTTTAGTGTGGTGGATGGGGTGCCAATCAAGCGGGCTGCTTTGTCCTGGATGGTATCGAGCTTGTTGAGTGCTGTTGGAGCTGCACTCATCCAGGCAAGTGGAGAGTATTCCATCACACTCCTGACTTGTGCCTTGTAGATGGTGGAAAGAATTAACACCAGTATACTGAGGGAATTAATACAGGAGGGCCTCTAGCTACTCGTACTTTTTCACTATCTTGCCTCTTTTCGAATTCTTTGGAATATAGGAACAAGGGGAGGCCATTCAGTCCCTCGAGCCCATTCTGCCATTCAATTAGGTCATGGCTGATCTGTACCTCAAACCCATTTACCCGCCTTTGACCCATAATCCCTTGATATCCTTAATTAACAAAAATCTATCGCTCTCAGTCTTGAAAGCTTCAAAGCTTGGCCTTGTTGTATTTTGTACTCTCTCTTTTCTGTCCTTCTCCTATCCTCCTGTACTGCGATAAAGCCATATTTCAAAAGAAAACCCTCTGAACACAATTGAGGTAACAGATCTTGAAAAGAGTCTAATCAAGTCTTCAATCATTCTGCCTTAAGCCTTTATCTTAATAAAGTCTAATCTATATTCCCAACAAAATCATGATGTATAACTGGCAGAGTGTTGTATTGATCTACTTTATAGGAAGTTATTTTCCCCTTAGAATAAATCAAAAGCCCAACAATTACATGTCTAAACATAATAGACTGTTTGAGTATTCTGGCGGTCCATTGTTCCAGTAATCATTGGTTTATATTATCATCCCACTGTTCTGAATCATCTTGCCAAATCAGAGTTCCATTCAATGTGAGTTTCGTATTTGAACTATTAATGTTCCATCAGAGGCTTTGAAACATCATACCAACACCTCTGGAATTAACAACTTGTCCATTTCAGGCAATCTATCTCCAGGGATACAATCAGCAACATTCCTTCTCGACAACAAGAATTTGAAGGTCGAAGCAACATTTTGCAATCTGAAAATATTCCATTCACCTTAACCAGATGACTGATAATTATTATTAATTGTCTTTGATGGATAAAAGTAAGCTTTCTGTTGTGATGCTTTCTGCTTCCCACTCATGCGTTACAGCTAAAGAAATAATCTGTTGTATTCTTTTGCATTCTGTCTGGTACTTAGCACACAGATCTGCTCCATAATAATTACCATTTGACATATAACATAATACTTTTCGGTAGATTTGCAAGTTTAAAAGAAGTGTAATGTTTTTGGAAATGTGGCAGTGAATTTTCCATTCTGGGTTTACTAATACAAAATATTGTGTGCACTAGTTATCCCCGGCCTTTGCTGATGGTATTATAGCTCACTCTCTGTCACTTTTATTATCTTTGTGGGAACAGTTTATCATTACGTCTATTATTGGTTTACTTTAGGGTGTTTCCTGTATTCATTTTCTATTATCCGTTCAAGATCGTGGAAACATCTTTACACCATTAAATGATCCTGTGGGATATTAACATACGGACATTTAATGTGTTTGCCTGAAAGGCCCATCTCCACCATTTTAGTAGAGGTGTAAACGCATCTATTTTAAATTGTTTCTCTCCCTAAACCTCTCCTCCTCTCCGCCTCTCCTCCTTTAAGACGCTCCTTAAAATCTACCTCTTTGACTAAGCTTTTGGTCACCTGTCCTAATATCTCCTTTTATGTGGCTCGGTGTCAAATCTTGTTTGATAATCGCTCCTGTGAAGCACCTTGGGATGTTGTACTACTTTAAAGGCGCTATATAAATGCAAGTTGTTGTTGCTTCTGCTAAAATGGTGAAGAGCAGAATTCAGAAGAAGGCATCGTGTTCACATATTAATATTCCACACAGTAAATTCAGGTCCTTTGTGCTTTGCAACTACTTGCATTTATATAACGTTCCTCACATTGGAAAGACATCGCAGAGCACGTCACAGAGTGGAGAGAAATTACATATACTAAGATAAAGGAATGTCCATTGCTCTGTATATTTGTCAAATCCATGTCACTATCTTCGAAATGTGTAGAACCTCGTCATCTGTAAGGTAGTGAAATAATAATCTCAGGGTAGTCCACACCATGATGCCTTTATTCTGACTGATTTAAAAAAAATAAATTTCAAAGAACGAACAGCTGCAGGTCCAATTCTACAGCTTTTATATTGTGATATTAATTGTTAGTCTCATTTTGCACAATGAACATAATCAGTCATTTAATTGTCTCAAAATCCGAAACATCTGTGGGATTGTAGTGAATATGGAATTAGCTATACCACCACCACGTTCTGAGAAAACAGTCAAGTACAGGGCTGTGTGTTTTTTCCACTTTAATTGCTGCCTGATCTTTTCTCCACCAGCTTGTTGTTTTGCTTCTGACACACTTTTGGTTTATTCATGTGTCTTTTAAGTCCTTTTTGTGGAAATTTGCCCTCTATCATTCTGCCTTACCCAGCCTGAAGCACAAAATGACAACTCTCTCCGCCCGTGCATTACCTAACAACAGTAGCTGCATGTCAAAAGAAATTCATTGGCTGTAAAGCGCTTTGAAATGTCCTAAGGATGGAAACGATGCTATATAAATCCAAGTTCTCTTTCGTAGTCATGAAGACAAGGTTTTTCTGGACCTAACAACACCAGCATTGGTCTAAAGCCAGCACAATCAGTGGTCCCTTAAAGCTAACCTTAGTGCATTCATAGATGGAGGACTTGCTTTGTTCTTGTTCCTGCTTCAAGTGGCCCCTGCAAATACCCAGCTTCTTGTACTTTAATTGTCTCTTGGCTTCTCCCAGCTTTTCTCAATCAGCTTTACTTGCAGCTTGCCCCTTCTCTCTCTATCTCACCCTTTCATCAAGATCACAGAGAAAGTTTTTAAAAAAAATCTTCTAAAGGAACAGAGAGAACGGAACAAAAAATAGTAGAATAATGATAAAATAAGAAATAGAACAAGATACAAGGGAATAATTTAATGGCTCCATTAAATATATACTTCTTCAATAATATGCTTGTGGATTGGTTCTAACCAGTAATTTTATTTCTGACAGTCTCTGTGTGCCTCCCTCCAATTTATTTGTACTTTTCTGATACCTCAAGGCATGTGTTAAGCTCCTCAAGTGTCTTGTCCTTTCTAAAAACGAGTCGGCCTCCCTTCAGGCACATTTATTGATATTTCTGGCTGTAAAAGATGGAAAGACAGAAGATGAGAGACCGAGAGATTGACATGAGTCAATCCCTCGGTCTCTCATCCCTTTCTAATCAATAGCAGAAAGTCAGGGCTGTGAATCTGACTGGCAACATCTGGATCTTTTGGTTTCCCTCAGGCTCTGTCCTTTGCCCATGTCTTTTTGTACTACACATAGACGGCCTCTCTAACGCTTGTTCTGAAACAAAATGTATGCAGATGCCACTCTTATTATTCAGTGTCCTATCTCTATTTGCTGTGTCTGAAGTCCTCTCTAGTGACTTTCTCAATAGTTATTTTACCAATATCTTATAGTTAACCTTGACAAATCAAGCAATGAAATTTCCTTCAGTTCACTTCATTCCCCTTTTGACAAATTACTTGCTGATCATAGCTCTGAATGCATATCCTTGAAAAAGACTTTGTTGTTCTTGATAGTTCACTAGATTATCAAACGCATGGTGAAACAATGACAAGTAAACGTGGTCTGTTTTCGAAGCACTAAGCGCTTCACTTACAGAAGCACAATGATGAGCTTTCAAATCATTTGTGTCATTTACTTTTGACTGCTGTGATATAGTAGAGTCCCCTGGTGCTAATCGGAGCATTGTTTATCATCATCCAGTTTTATTGAACTGCGCATCTCGATAAATAATTCAGTGCGGCTTCAGAGAGTGGTTTGGTGCCATGCGCTACAACAAATCCCGATCTCATGAGTAGGCATTGTCAGCTCCATTTTGGAAATTCAGTTTTCAAATGCTTTCATAATTTTGCACCCATTGATCTCATTAATCCTCAAATTACTGGCAGATCAAGGGAAATTGCTGGCTATACGGTCTGGTCATTTTTTTTTAGCTTGTAATGCTCAAATGACCAAACATATTACAATAATAAAGTTATTCAGATATCAGGTAGCCTTATTACTGCAATATCAACCCTAAACTACTTGGTACAATTCATTTAAAAAAAACTGCTTCTATATCTCTTTCCTCCCTGCTCTCTCTCTTCTCTCCTACTTTCTGTATTTTAGTTTTCTTTATTTTAATTTTGCATTCTACTTAATCTAGCCTAATCATAGCTTCTAATTCTCTAAACAAAAACACTTCAAAATACTTTCCTTAGCTGTGTTTTCCCCTTTGTGATCCCATGATTCATTTTGGAGAAAAAAAGTAACATCCAAAAAAAAAACCTGGTCTTTGGTTGACAATAGGTAAGAAATGTTTCAACTTCTATTTTCCCAAAGGTAGGGGAGTTTATAACGAGGGGGCATAGATTTAAGGTGAGAGGGGAGAGATACAAAAGGGTCCAGAGGGACAATTTTTTCACTCAAAGGGTGGTGAGTGTCTGGAACGAGCTGCCAGAGGCAGTAGTAGAGGCGGGTACAATTTTGTCTTTTAAAAAGCATTTGGACAGTTACATGGGTAAGATGGGTATAGAGGGATATGGGCCAAGTGCAGGCAATTGGGACTAGCTTAGTGGTATAAACTGGGCGACATGGACATGTTGGGCCGAAGGGCCTGTTTCCATGTTGTAACTTCTATGATTCTATGATTCTATGATTCTACGTGAATGCCACAAAGGTTAAAGGTGGACCATGCAATCAGGCCAATCTTTGACTTGTAAGAAACATTAAACCAGGAAGACCCACATTAATCACCCTTGGGGCCTGATTATTCCCAGGAACAATAACATCAGCTTACAGTAGCAGTTCATGATTTATTCAGTCTCCAAGAATAAAATCTAGCTCTGGTTTGTTTGCTTTCTTCCAAAGTGTATGATAATTATGGGAAATCAACCTGTAACTTTTTGTTGAAACAGAAAATACGTCTCTTGGAAGATCTACAAGTATCCCTGTGGACTCCCTCTATAACTCTGGGGGAATGGCTCGAAAAATAGTTGGGGCCTCGATAAGTCCTCGATATAGTTTACAATTCCTCCTTGGCTTTTCAAGGTCATTTATGTGGCAGAGGCGGGACCAGAGCCAGGGACACTCTACAGGAGGCTGGTCCACCCAGTGAGATGAGGCATACCTGCTTCCTGAAGGGTAGAAGTGAGCCTCACCAGTGGGATTGGGGGAAGGGGCAGAGGTCCATCCCCTGATGGCAGCCAAGTGCCAGAGTTTCTATCAGCAAGGGGTGAATGGGCATGCGGGATGCGTTTGCAGTGGTGCGGGCACCCATCAGCCCCGTGGAAATGAGATGCCCGTAGGGTCAATGTTGGAGGGCATGACTGTTGAGAATGCAGCCCGCACATTTTTGGGGCCATTAAACATTCAGATATTATGTATCATTTTAAATGGTTTCTAAATTTCCAAGTCCGTTTCTGTCGTAAAGTGAATGAAAACATTGGGCCGGATTTTGCTGTAAAAATAACGGTGAGGGTAACAGAGCTCACTGTTATTCACATGCAAGTCAGACTGTAACTTCTGGTGACCACACATGCTCAGTTAAACGGGGAAATCCGGAAGTTGCTGGGCCGAGATGCGCTGCCCCTCCAAAAGCTGCGGAAGATGGTACATAAGAACATAAGAACATAAGAAATTGGAGCAGGAGTAGGCCAATCGGCCCCTCGAGCCTGCTCCGCCATTCAATAAGATCATGGCTGATCTGATCCCAACCACAAATCTAAAGAACACAAGAAGTAGGAGCAGGACCTGACCACACAGCCCCTGGGCCCTCTGCGCCACCCACAGGGCATTGACCGATCCGAACTCAGCTTCATGTCCAATTTCCTGCCCGCTCCCCATAACCCCTAATTCCCTTTACTTCTAGGAAACTGTCTATTTCTGTTTTAAATTTATCTAATGATGTAGCTTCCACAGCTTCCTGGGGCAGCAAATTCCACAGACCTACCACCCTCTGAGTGAAGAAGTTTCTCCTCATCTCAGTTTTGAAAGAGCAGCCCCTTATTCTAAGATTATGCCCCCTAGTTCTAGTTTCACCCATCTTTGGGAACATCCTTACTGCATCCACCCGATCAAGACCCTTCACAATCTTATATGTTTCAATAAGATCGCCTCTCATTCTTCTGAACTCCAATGAGTTGAGTCCCAATCTACTCAACCTCTCCTCATATGTCCGCCCCCTCATCCCCGGGATTAACCGAGTGAACCTTCTTTGTACTGCCTCGAGAGCAAGTATGTCTTTTCTTAAGTATGGAGACCAAAACTGTATGCAGTATTCCAGGTGCGGTCTCACCAATACCTTATATAACTGCATCTGGCTCCAATGGCGTGAAGTTCCTATACTTACCTTATAGATACGAGCTAAACTCACCAGAAAAAGTTAAGTCATTTCAAGTCCCAGTAACCTTTTAACGGCGTGGTAAATCTTAATTAATGCCAAACAACCTCTCTGGCACTGAAAATTAACTTTTACAAGTGTGGAGTCTTATACCTTCAGACTTTAATTATAGTTGGGCATTAAAAAAAAAATTAAATACATTTAAAAAAATATTTTCTTTCTGTCTCTTTTATCTCTGTCTCTTAATTCAATCTTTGTAACTCTCTATTTCGCTTTCTGTACCTGATTTAACATTGAATTCACTATTCTAATTGACATTTCCTGGTTCAGAGCCTGCGCTACTCATTAACGATGCTTCAATCTGATGGGGATACACAGCTGCTTGGCCTGTTCACTCAGGTCCCAGATGCCCTGTAGAGAGCGCTGCACTGAATGGGATCTCTGATTTACAGGAACTTGCCCTGCGGAAGCTCGAAGAAAGTCTATGAGCAAGTGCAAATCTAACGAATGGCTGGTGCTGTTAGTTTGTTGCTCACAGCAAAATCCAGCCCTATATCTTTCCACACGGCTTCAGCTATTCTTCTATCATCACATCTACATCACTTCAGTGCAGATCCAGACTAGGCCTGACTAGCTCATAATACTCGTTGCACAGTTGTATTAAAATATGATCCTCTTTGCCTTGTTTCGACCCTTTTCTTGCAACTGTCCTGTTTATTTAATGTACGTGATTAATAACCCTGGTTATGATGAATGCTAGTTTGATTGTGCCAGCAGCATCATTACCTTGCTGTTTTCGACTAAATTGGCTGTTCTGGAGCAAAAAAAGGAGCAAAAATTAATAAATTGAAAACAAAGAGAATAAGGTGAAAGAAAAATATACAAAAGAGAAGGATAGGAAGCTATTAGCCCAGGTTTCAGAGTGTAAATGAATCATGTATCATGTGGTATATTTAGACCAAGAAGGATTCTTGGTACTCACTGAATTAACAGTGCTCAGCCAGGCCAGCAATCTGAGATGATACAATTGGTATCAGTTTCCCCAGTTTGAGGGGAAAATCAGCCACGGTTCCCTCAGCATGACAAAACCTAGTTGCATTGTGAAAACTGCACTGCATCATCTGCACATACCGTCACCATGACACAAATGACACGCTATTCTCTCTCTCTCTCCAGGTATAAAGGTAAACTGGCCAATCCCATGCCCCTTTACAGGAACCTCATGGGTCAGAGAATCGGTGCCACGTCGCTGCGGCCCAACTCGACCTGATCTATCTTCAGATGAGTCCCCTTGCTGGAAGTATGAATTTACCCTATAGAGGTAGCCTTTCTCTTTAAATCAATGTCTCCCTAACCCCACTATTAATACCACTATATAATATCCCTTTAACTGGTTGTTTTCTAAGTAGCAGCATCACCGATAATTTTCAATGGGGCTTTTATTTTCCAAGCCAGCCCAGAGTGGGATAGAAAACGACCTGATTACCACAGCGGGTATTTGATGCCAGGGCACTGCCGCTTCTTGAAGGACCAGCTAGACTGTCGTGGGGAGGCAGCTTGGTTGGTGATCTGGAAGGTAAATTGAAAATTTCAAAAACTGAGATTGATAGATTATTGTTAGGCGAGGCTGTTGAGGGATATGGAGCCGAGGCGAGTAAATGGAGTTAGGATACAGATCAGCCATGATCTAATTGGTGGAACAGGCTCGAGGGGCTGAACGACCTATATCTGTTCTTGTGTTCCTTGTTCCTATAGAAGAATGAGAGGAGAAATATGGGCTTAAGGGCCGCCTTCATCTGACTGTACCTTGCAATCTCTTATCCCCATCTTTTTCATGTTCAACAAACCATTTGGCTGCCAAAAACACAGCGAGTGATGTACTTCCGAGACCCTGACCATTGCCATTCCACAACCAAGTACCATTTGTCAATGGAATACTCAGCTCCTTGGTTCCCTGCAGCATCAGCACAACCTCGAGCTACCAGTGGAGCAACACCACACATGGCATCATTCAGTTCCATTTTTAAAATAACTTGTTTTCTTCTTTTCCCTCATTTTTCTCTTGTGGGCACTGATTCTTGTGGGTAATTGGAAAAAGAACCAGAGGGGAGATGAGGAGAATTTTGTTATGCAGCGAGTTGTTATGATCTGGAATGCGCTGCCTGAAAGGGCGGTGGAAGCAGATTCAATAATAACTTTCAAAAGGGAATTAGATAAATACTTGCAGGGGAAAAATTTGCAAGGCTATAGGGAAAGGGCAGGAGAGTGGGGCTAATTGGATAGCTCTTTCAAAGAGCCAGCACAGGCACAATGGGCCGAATGGCCTCCTTCTGCGCTGTATCATTCTATGGTTTTCCAAATAGCCATTCTTCATCTGTGAGTCTGGACAGTGAGTGTTGCCAAGCTATTTAACCCGGAGTGTATTTAAAAATATAAACAGAAAACGCTGGAAAACACTCAGCAGGTCAGACAGCATCTGTGGAGAGAGAAACAGAGTTAAAGTTTCAGGTCGATGACCTTTCATTATAGCTGGAAGAAGTTAGAGATTTAACAGTTTTTAAACGAGTGAAGAGTCTGGTATTTATTGCACTTGAGACAGCAAAAGTTGTACACCATTGTATAAAATTCTGCTTGGCAGATAATAAACTGCATTAAGTTTTTTTTTCTAATTTCACCTAAGATACAAATAGAGCTCAGACTTGTTCTAATAATCGCACCTTCGGATGTTTTACGAGATTAAAGGTTCTACATAAATGTAAGTTGTTGATGTAAACATTCCTTTGTATAACCAGATCATCTGGCCTTCAAATGATGATCAAACTTTTTTGTTCCAACATATTCTAAGAATTATGCACTCGAGCAAGTTTTGAAAAATATCATTGCATGCAAATTCCCGCACTGAATGCTCATGATCTGAGAGTTGCCATGGATACCGAATCCTTTATCCCTGAGAATATATTTTCTAGGCATCTCTGAACACTTATGTCACTGTAAAGCAGTACTCATGTTTGATCAAAGCACTAAAATGATGCAGATTTTGTTTGTACGTATTAGCATGGTTTAATGTGTAAAAATCAACTGGTCAAAAATCACACAACAAACATAAAACTGCGATGCAGCAGAAAGCTGTACCGTCTACTCTGAATTTAAAGTTGCTTAATTTAAATGATCTGATAATTCAATGTTTTATCAGCTGTAAATTCCCACTGAGCTGTGTTATTTACATTGCTTCATTCAAATTATTGGATAATTTAATTTTTTTTAAGTGCAAAAACAACTTCCATTCCAGAAGTAGAAGCAAAATAAAACAGAGAACAGGCAATGTAAAGTTTCAAGTTTGTTGGGCAACAGGCCAAGTAATGTGTCAACTATTTTGTACCAATTTGTATGAGCATGGATGACTTAAGTACACAAATGTGAGACACATTCTTTGTAACTATGGGCTGCGCTGTGGCCATTTTTGCTTGCCAAATGTTATCATCATCTTCCAGAGACAGAGCCTTGGCCAAAAGTCAGCAAGGCTACTCATGCAAGAGAAGCATATCGCAGACATAGGCCAGCCCAGGATGGCTTGAAGTATCTCACAAATTAACAATTGGCATGGGATACTTGAGCTCATCTAAAACTCTGCTGCCCGTATTCTAACTCGCACCAAGTCCCGTTCACCCATCACCCCTGTGCTCGCTGACCTGTGTTACAAACTGGATAGCCAGGTGGTGAAGGATAGAAAACTAGAGCCTGGTCTTCAGTTGCTTCCAAGCCTTTATTCACAGAGCTCAACATTACTCTCTCCACACCCTAGATCAGCTCTCATATAAATGAATACAAGAGAGTCCCCAATTGATACGATTGAATTGAATTAACACTAATTGATATAAATCATATGGATACAATTAACAACCTACATTGACTTCCAGTCCGGCAATGCCTCGATTTTAAAATTCTCACCCTCATTTTCAAATCCCTCCATGGCCTCACCTCTCCCTATCTCTGTAACCCCCTCCAGCCCTACAAACCTTCGAGATCTCTGCACTCCTCCAATTCTGACCTCTTGTGCATCCCTGGTATTCTTCACTCCACCATTGGCAGCCGTGCCTTCAGCTGCCTCGGCAGTAAGTTCTGGAATTCCATCCCTAAACCGCTCCGCCTCTCCATCTCTCTCTCCTCCTTTAAGGTGCTCCTTAAAACCTACCTCTTCCTGTCTTAATACCTCTTTATGAATAAGCTGAGAAAACATTTCCAGATATGCAAAAGCTTAACCCTTGAAATGGCACCATGGGCTACCAGCATACACACACACAAAATGTCGTATGAAATTCTTTCCTCCATTATCAATTTAATATTCAATAATTAATGTTTCATTTAAAATCTACAGAGGACATTTATTTCTTCAAGGGTTAAGGTTATCTGAGTACATTTACAGTACACAGCTGCCATTTTATTCTTCATTGTGTCTGTTGTTAATCTGCATCTTTTCATTGGTCATTAATCATCATTAGTTTAGGAAGGAAAGTTCTGCCCCAGTGAGGAAGGAATGACTGTGAAGAGTATGTGTGACCAATGTTGCACAACAAATCTGCTGCAGTGGGTGTTACACACAAAATACCTAACTAGTAACCAGCTGTGTAATTCACAAGCGATGAAGTTGCTGTGAATGTCATGTCAAAAACCACCTCCTACTTGGTTTAAACCAATAAAGTACCAGGCATTGTTCTTGTGTTTTGCACTCAGTAAGGTAAGGATTAGAATGCTGGGACTGGAATCTTTTCCAATTTTACTCACTCATTGTGAATTGCAACGGCTAAATGCAGGCTTCAGCTCCTTCGATCGTCCTCCCATAATCCATCAGCATGGCATTTCCAGTTCCAATGAATGAAATCTGTGCAGTTACAGCAGAACTTTGAGCAGCTTAGTACAGTCGGCTGGCCCAATGGGAACTGGCGAAGGTTGTCCAAACTTACGTTTGATCCCAACTAACCGTGTTGGATAGTCAACTGGAAAGACTTGCATTTATACAAGTGCTTTCAAAGTGCTTTACAGCCAATGAAGTATAGTCAATGTTGCAATGGCAGCTGCCAATTTGTGTACAGCAAGCTCCCACAAACAGAAATGTGATAATGACCAGATAATCTGTTTTAATGGTGTTGGTTAAGGGATAAATATTGGCCAGGACACCAGGGAGAACTCCCCTGCTCTCCTTCAAAATAGTGCCATGGGATCTTTTATATCCACCCAAGAGGGCAGACAGGGCCTCGGTTTATTGTCTCATCTTAAAGACAGCACCTCCGACAGTGCAGCACTCAGTCAGTACTGCATTGGAGTGTCAGTCTAGATTTTGTGTTCAAGTCGCTGGAATGGGACTTGAACCCACAACCTTCATGAATCAAAGGTGAGAGTGCTACCAACTGAGCCACAGCTGGCATGGTGAGGTCCCAGAAACGATGGACAATATAATAACCCACCTTACCAGCTGTTCCTCTAATTACTCCCATACACAAATGAATGTGTAATCTAATTATTCATTCTTTGTTTCAAAGCAGATAAGAACAAAATACACAGATTCAAACAGCTTTACTATAAGAAATTATTATAATACAAAACCATCTCATACTTTCATGTCATTGAGTTGCCCCAACCTCAGCCATGGATACTCCCAGCTCACGGATAGACAGAGACACTCATCAAAGACACTACTTTACTCAACTGCTGCTAATCCCTGTTCCACCAGTCTCCATTCTTCCTTAACTGTTTATATATTTGAACATCATCATAATGACATTGTTGATATAATCCTGCTCATTGCCGAGTTATAGGTGGGTTTGTCTGATAACCGGAACTTGACTAAGATTAATTAAATTTGTTAAATTTAGGGCCCTCACAACCATGAAAGAGAGGCGACCTTTTCCTTCCTAGGCTTTTGAAGCTTCCTTTCATGTAGATCAAGAGGCAGCACCACCGAATTAAAGTACATCTCAAATATACCGCATACTAACAAAGACAATTAATGTACCTAGCTTCAAAATAATAGGTAACATTAATTTTGTGAAACAACACTGGGTTAGTCAATAAAATGAGCGGTTAGATATTACATTCAAAGAATATTACAGGCTGAAATTCGTTCCAGATCCCATTATATTCAATTACTTGAAAGACCGACTTACATCTGAAAAGGAAATATCCTACATGTTTCAAGTAGGTTTTTTTTCTCATTTGAGTGCACGATAAGGATATCTAAAAGTTTTATTGCTAGTACGCAAACTAACACTGGAATACTAATAGCACGGGAGTGATTGCAAAACAGTGACACCATTGTAGGGTTCAGATGCTGGCACGGGGTCTTGCTACGGGCAAGTATGGGGCAAAAATTTGGGCATACAGGCTGGCTGCTTAATTCCTGCATCTTGTGCCACAGAAAATTGCTGGGATTTTGAAGGATGCTCCGATGACCAGTACAAGCCTTGTGACACCTACCAAACTTATCTAAATTTAGCTCCACGATGGATTTGGTGGCTCTTTGGTGCCTCCCCGCCAATGGCACTGCTCATCCATCTGAAGCGGGTAAGTGGATCTGCGTGACTGGGAAGGGGCTGGAGTGATGGGGGACTGAGACAGGGCAGGATACAGGGATGATGATATGATAAGGCAGTTGATAGGACTGAGTAGGAAGTCAGAAGGTGTATGGGGAGGAGACATCTCGGAGGGCTGAGGCAGCGGATATCAAGCAACGAGAGTGACCGATAGGATTAATGAAAAGAAGGGAAGATTTGCCGTTATATAGTGCTTTTCACAACCTCAGGACATCCCAAAGTGCTTTGCAGCCACATGAAGTACTTTTGAAGTGTAGTCATTGTTGTAATGTAGGGAAATGTGGCAGTCAATTTGCACACAGCAAGATCCCACAAACAGCAATGTGATAATGACCAGATAATCAGTTTGTTCAGTGACATTGGTTAAGGGATAAACAGGAGAACGCCACTGCTCTTCTTCAAAATAGAGCCATGGGATCTTTTCTGTCCAGCTGAGAGGGCAGACAGGGCCTCGGTTTAACATCTCATCCGAAAGACAGTACCTCTGATAGCGCAGCACTCCCTCAGTGCTGCACTAGAGTGTCAGTCTAGATTTTGTGCGGAAGTCTCTGGAGTGGGACTTGAACCTACAACCTTCTGACTCGGGCGAGAGTATTATCACTGGGCCATGGCTGATGCACATAGTGGTACAATCATGTCTTTAAAGAGCTACTAGTGCAATACACAATGAACTGTTTAATTATGGTTACGATTCCCAATGTGATAGTCTCGGGACAGTAATACCTTGCCAAAACATTTTGCGAAATGGAAATTTCATGAGGGTAATTCAGATACATGCAACAATTCAAAAATGTTATGAAATTACAGACAACCATTGTTTTACTTGTTCCCAAATCATCCCTGTGCATTTCTGGTCTAACAAAATCATTTCATTTTTTTTTACAAGACGATCTATCTCCTTTAATTATAATAGATGTAGTCTACCGTGAAAGCCATATATCAGAGTCAAAAACATGAAGCCAATTTAGGAAATCTTATTATATTCAACAGCAAGACATGTTGATTTTGAATAAGGTTGGCCGAATGACTCCATGTTGAGTGCATTTTAAAAATTGTATTCTGCAGAACGACACCAAAGCTTTTCCTTAAGGTGTACGGTTAACCCTTGAAATATTGAATGTCCATGAGGCTGTCAAAATGCATATTTAGTTTCTGCCACACAATGGCTGAAAAATATTCTTCACAAAGCTAACTGTTATAATTAGCAACAGCAACTTGCATTTATATAGCACCTTTAATGTAGTAAAACGTTCCGAGGTCCTACACAGGAGCGATTATCAAACAAAATTTGACACCGAGCCATAGAAGGAGATATTAGGACAGATGACCAAAAGCTTGGTCATAGAGGTAGGTTTTAAGGAGTGCCTTAAAGGAGGAGGGAGAGGTAGAGAGGCAGAGAGGTTTAGGGAGGGAATGCTAGAGCTTTGGGCCTAGGCAGCTGAAGGTACGGCCGCCAATGGTGGAGCCATGAAAATCGGGGATGCGCAAGAGGCTAGAATAGGAGGAGCTCAGAGATCTCGGAGAGTTGTAGGCTGGATGAGGTTACAGAGATAGGGAGGGGTGAGGCCATGGAGGGATTTGAAAACGAGAATATTAAAATCAAGGCGTTGCCAATATAGGTCAGTGAGCACAGGGGTGATGGGTGAACAGGACTTGCTGCGAGTTAGGATACGGGAAGCAGAGTTTTAGATAAGCTGAAGTTTACGGAGGGTGCGAGGCGGGAGGCCGGCCAGGAGAGCAGGAATTAAGTAGATTATATCGAATTTACAACACAGAAACAGTCCATTCAGCCCAACCCCAGACCGTGTCCTAATCCCAAGTGCCCCAACTGTTCCCTTCCTTAACCATTTATCCCCCTTTCCTTCATCTGCCTAACTAACTTAATCTTAAATGTTGATGTCGTCTCTGCTTTAGTCAGAAATTCTACTAATGCATTTCTGATCCTCATAACCCTCTTGGGACCCTTCACCCACCAACACTGACAGACCCTCGTATCACCTCCAGTGATTCTGGGGCCCGCACCCCAATGCTGTCAAATACCAGGATTCCTACCCCTTGTTCTGCTCGACCTTATTTCAGTACAGAACTCTCTGTACTGAAATAAACCCCAGGAGCAAACCCTTGTGTGCTGCAAAATTCCAGGTGCCTACCTCCTACCTGGTACAACCTGTCTACCATTTTGCAGTGTAGCCTGGGCTTTAAAAAGGTAAATATATAGGTAGATGAAGATATAATTAAGATCACTCATTTGCAGACTAGTGTGATGAAATTTGATCCTCAAAACAATAGTGAAAATCCCAAATACCATGGAATAAAAACATAATTGGATTTATTTATTCATTGTAAATCAGTGTCCCCGATAATACATTGTACATCACACAGAATAGCATACTGGGAACTGAATAAGATGGCTTTCCCACTGCTCAAATGGAAGATGTTGGGGCTCATCCATGACTTGATGCCAAATAGGCATGTAACTGGTAGAGATTTATTTATTCATATAAGTGTGGTATGTGGGGGAACAGATTGTCTACCTGCGCTAGGCAAAGAAAATGCTATTTATTTTCCTGAAGCTAATCTAAAAAACACCTAACTTCACTCTGCCTTGGACATCTCTTACAACGAGCTTTCCAAATTCCTCAGTGGACGAGCAGTATTCCCTCTCTGCCACACCCGAGCCATGCCTTTATAACACCATGACCAACACCCCAAAAGGTCTGCACAAAAATATTGCTTATATATTAAAAATCTTGCATAAGGTGCACACATCCTGTAAGTGTCACAGTTACTTCCTGTAACACTTCCCTGTCACAGATTGTCATAAAATAAAATATTCGTCAACTGCTATGGGAGCTCTTGTGATTACTACATATACATATTTCTATAATTTATATAATGTTTGTGTGTATATAATTATATAAGGTTTGTGTGTATATATTATATTTATATGGTTTGTATGTCTGTATATTATATGGATATGCATAAAATGTATATTTTTTAATAATCAAGAAACTGTAATGTATACATTTGCTGCCTTTTTTGAAAAGACTCTTTTTACTAGTTACCCATTGCTTTTATCAAGTGAAAACAAATCTTTTTGTCCCTACCAACTTTTATACAGCATTGCAAACGCCATCAGAAGTCAATCCTTGTATTTGTCTGTGTAGAAAGCTTTTAGTGTATTAAATTCAATGATCAGTAAAATTGCACAGTCTGTAGCAGCTGGTAAGGCACAATATGATTTTTTCCAAAACAATATTGTACTATAGCAGCTGCAACAAGCTGCAATTTTACTGATCATTGAGTTTTATTATTGCCAAGAGGAGGTGCTTTAGTTTGTCTTTAATGTCTAGCCCTGTTAGGCTTGATAGCGTAATGCTTGCTGGAATGGATCATGCTGGATTTCCTGTGATCCATCTCATTACATATTGAGTTCTTGGTGCTGCATGGACTTCAGTCTTGAAAATAGCGCAGAGCTGCTGCTCTTAAAGGCAGTTACCTCTACTTAAAGAGGACCACCTGGATTTTTACTGTGCGCACTGGAAGGTGTAGAGCAAGGAATAGGTCAGTTACATTTTCTGATGCTTCTTCTAGGTCCCTATAATAAAGGAGGTGTGAAGAATTGGGTCTGCCAGATACCCTCAAGTTGAGTGGCATCAGTCGCTCCCTTAACCGGCCTGAGTATTTTTTCCAGATGTTGACTCACATTGCCCCATATTTACTTGTACAACAGCATCACCCAAGGATGTAACCATAAGGAGCAGATACTGGTGTCTATCACACATGCAGTTCTACGATCTCTCTGTGGGCGGGCCGAGTTAACATTAGATGAGGTGATGCTTGATTCAAATCAAATAGCTGCTTTGTTCCACAGAAACATAAATATACAGAGCAATTCTTTCTTATTACTCTTCCTCCCCCTACTCACTCCCTCACTCAAAAGAAAGAAAGACTTGCATTTATATAGCGTCTTTCACGACCTCAGGACATCCCAAAGTGCTTTACAGCCAATGAAGTCACTTTTATGATGTAAGAAACATGGCAGCCAATTTGCACACAGCAAGATCCCACAAACAGCAATGTGATAATGACCAGATAATCTGCTTTTAGTGATGTTGGTTGAGGGATAAATATTGGCCAAGAACTCCCCTGCTCTTCTCCGAATTATTGCCATGGAATCTTTTATGCCTACCTGAGAGGGCAGTCAGGGCTTCCCTTTAATATCTCAGTTGAAGGCTAGCACATGCGACAGTGTAGCACTCCCTCAGTACTGCACTGGAGTGTGAGTCTAGATTATGTAATTGAATATCTGGAGTGGGTTGTGAACCCACAACCTTCTGAGTCAGAGGCAAGAGTGCTACCCACTGAGCAACTGCTGACATCACGCACACATACAACATATTATCATGCAGATAACAAAAGACATACTTGCTCTCGAGGCAGTACAAAGAAGGTTCACTCGGTTAATCCCGGGGATGAGGGTGTGGACATATGAGGAGAGGTTGAGTAGATTGGGACTCTACTCATTGGAGTTCAGAAGAATGAGAGGCGATCTTATCGAAACATATAAGATTGTGAAGGGGCTTGATCGGGTGGATGCGGTAAGGATGTTCCCAAGGATGGGTGAAACTAGAACTAGGGGGCATAATCTTAGAATAAGGGGCTGCTCTTTCAAAACTGAGATGAGGAGAAACTTCTTCACTCAGAGGGTAGTAGGTCTGTGGAATTTGCTGCTCCAGGAAGCTGTGGAAGCTACATCATTAAATAAATTTAAAACAGAAATAGACAGTTTCCTAGAAGAAAAGTGAATTAGAGGTTACGGGGAGCGGGCAGGAAATTGGACATGAATTTAGATTTGAGGTTAGGATCAGATCAGCCATGATCTTATTGAATGGCGGAGCAGGCTCGAGGGGCCGATTGGCCTACTCCTGCTCCTATTTCTTATGTTTTTATGTTCTTATAATGTGAGCTATGTTTCATGGGCTGCTTCTCAGCTGCATTTGCAACTCTTCTGCTTCGCTACTTGACTCTGAAGAAGTTGCTGAGGGCTTCAGTTCCAACCCCTGATGCCAGCACCGACATGGCAATCAGCTTCACCCACTGCTTTCTGTAGCAGGCACAAGCATAGTTATATCAACCCTGATGGATTTAGGTAGGCAGCATAAACAGGCTTCACTGGGTAAAGCATAGAGCATGAGTGATCAAGAGTAGGTGATGTCGATAGGAGAAGCAGGAACATGAATCTCACCAGCGGCGCACCGTGGCTGCAGTACAGGAATGCCCCGCAGCAAGTCGTCAAGGTTTCTTCGATAGCATCACCTAGAAGGATAAGGGCAGCAGGCGCACGAGAACACCATCACTTCCAAGTTCCCCTCCAAGGCACACACAATCTTGACCTGGACACATATCACCGTTGCTGGAACTCCCTACCTCACAGCACTGTGGGAGAATCTTCACCACACGGACTGCAGCGGTTCAAGAAGACGGCTCGCCACCACCTTCTCAAGGGGCAACTACGGATGGGCAATAAATGCCGGCCTTGCCAGCGACACCCACTTCACAGAAGTTCGAACATCCTCTGTTGGATGTTATTGAAGCACCACAAACAATAATTACCACCGCCCTAAAATATAATGAAATGACTTACCTTAAAAGAGCTATGAATTCAGGTGTAAAGAATGAATATATTAGGGTCCCTTTAAATATAATAATCCAATGATTGGATCTAATACCACAATGTGCTTGTACAGTCTTTCATCAGATCTACTTGTTGGTTCAAAGAAAATAAATCCAGCACTTGTATCTTTCTTCAAATTACGATTCCTTAGTGAAGCCTAATGCCTACAGGAAGTAGTCATTAGTCACAGGATGTAGTTATTAGCCAATGCTATGCTTGGATTTTTGAAAGTCTGAAGATAATGAGAGCAATGGAAGACTGAGGGAGGTAAGGATGGAAGATTGAGGGAGACTGAGGGAGGTAAGGATGGAAGACTGAGGGAGGTAAGGATGGAAGATTGAGGGAGGTAAGGATGGAAGACTGAGGGAGACTGAGGGAGGTAAGGATGGAAGACTGAGGGAGGTAAGGATGGAAGATTGAGGGAGGTAAGGATGGAAGATTGAGGGAGGTAAGGATGGAAGACTGAGGGAGACTGAGGGAGGTAAGGATGGAAGATTGAGGGAGGTAAGGATGGAAGACTGAGGGAGGTAAGGATGGAAGACTGAGGGAGACTGAGGGAGGTAAGGATGGAAGACTGAGGGAGGTAAGGATGGAAGATTGAGGGAGGTAAGGATGGAAGACTGAGGGAGGTAAGGATGGAAGACTGAGGGAGACTGAGGGAGGTAAGGATGGAAGACTGAGGGAGGTAAGGAGTTCTGCAATTTTGAGGCCCTGAGAAAGAATGAATTGGAAACAGAAGAGTCAAAGGAAAGGGGAGAGTTGCTGAGCAGGAGTCTATGTGATGAGTCTCATACTGGGCTCTATAGAGTAAGAAAAGTGTGCAAGGTGGCATATGTGGAGCTTAGAAGGAACAAGAGAGGATAGTGCAGAGGAACACTGACCACAGTGATATCAATAAAGATAGCGACAAGAGTTACCATCCCATATTAATTTCCTCATTAAAGATGACAAAACTATTTGAATCAATTGAGAGTCTAATAAGGGAAAGTAAGGTCAGTGAGTGACCTTAGTGTATACAAAATATGATAGCAGAATTCAAATGATATTGTTATGTGTGCTCCATGAAAAGCAATTACAAATCCATGAATAAGTTAGTCCTGAGTGAGCTTTCTGAATTTTATTTGGCATTTTAGGTGTTAAGTCTTTTGATGACAGGTCTTTGAAATACTGATATAACAAACTAATTTTATACCAACCCAACTTGGCACTCGACGCTTTCCTTTCTAGACTGTGGGTGTGTGACTAACACTGCAGACCTAAAAACAAAAAAAACTGCTTAAAACTTTTGCAATCGTTAAGTGCAATTTCAACCCCAATAGAAGTAGTGTACACTTTGTTTCATGAACACCTTGTAAAAAGACCTCCTCTACAAAATTTTAAATTGGGGTGAAGTTGCACTTGTGAGATATTAGCATACAAACACATTTCCATTTTCTGCTACGTTCTAAAGATGGGTGAACAATGTAGGTCTCCCATCACCCTGTGCTCGCTGACCTGCATTGGCTCCTGGTCTGGCAAAATCTTCATTTTAAAATTCTCATCCTTCTGTTCAAATCCCTCCATGGCCTCGCCCCTCCCTATCTCTGTAACCTCCTCCAGCCCCACAACCCTCCGAGATCTCTGCGTTCCTCCAATTCTGGCCTCTTGCGCATCCCTGATTTTCATCGCTCCACCATCGGCAGCCGTGCCTTCAGCTGCCTAGGCCCTAAGCTCTGGAATTCCCTCCCTAAACCTCTCCCCCTCTCTCTCCTCTAAGTTGGTCCTTAAAACCTATCTTTTTGACCAAGCTTTTGGTCACCTGACCTAATATTTCTTTATGTGGCTTGGTGTCAAATCTTGTCTGATAATCGCTCCTGTGAAGCGATTTTGGATGTTTTACTACGTTAAAGGCGCTATATAAATGCAAGTTGTTATTAAACCATTTAAAAATAAATGGGTCAATGTCTCGAACAAAAGAGCAGACAGGAATTTCATTCTAACATGTTAAAGCACAGCGTGGTTTTACGCTGCATAGAACTGACAGTCAATGTGCACCTGAGTATCTTGTAAATCTCACCGAATCCCTGTGAGTGTTAGCAACAACTTTAAAAGATTAGTTTTTCTCTTTTTCTTGTGGTAAGCCTTTAGATTCTGTGGAATTCCAGAGAGCTGCAGACTCTAAAGACACTCTCGGCTTGCAGGCGATTTGTGTATAATGCTGATGACTGAATAGGTAAATCTGACTGGCTCCCTCCAAATACAAGCTACTTTCATTAATACCTGTCGAGATGCCTTTAATTGCTGCCGAATTCACGCGTTCTCACAAACAAGCTCTCCCCCGCCGAGAGCAAATGTAGCAATCAGTTGCTTCTTGATGTGCCTAACACTTTGAATTCTGAAAGAAAAATCAATGCTACGTGGAACTGAGTGAGAGCTCCAAGCTCCCTCCCAAAGAGGTGAGGAATGCATTAGAGGTTGGGAGAAAGAAACCCGCCGTGAATGGAATACAGGAACGGGAGATGGTAGACATGGTCGCATAAAGCAGTACATTGCCTGCATATAGAGACATTTTACTCAAGTACGTGTATCAGCCCCCATGGCTCAGTGGGCAGCACTCTTGCCTCTGAGTCAGAAGGTTGTGGGCTCAAACTTGAGCACCATCTCCAGGCTGATACTTCAGTGCGATACTGAGGGAGTGCTGCACTGTCGGAGGTGCCGTCTTTCGGATGAGACATTAAACCGAGGCCCCATCTGCCCTCTCAGGTGGACGTAAAAGATCTCACGGTACTACTTCGAAGAAGAGCAGGGGAGTTCTCCCCAGTGTCCTGGCCAATATTTATCCCTCAACCAACGTCACTAAAACAGATTAGCTGGTCATTATCACATTGCTGTTTGTGGGATCTTGCTGTACGCAAATTTCCTACATTACAACAGTAACTGCTCTTCAAAAGTACTTTGTTGGCTGTAAAGTGCTTTGTGACATCCTGAGGTCGTGAAAGACGCTATATAAATGCAACTCTTTCTTTCTATGACTGTAATTCAGAAGGTGGGGAGGCTCGGAAGCCTTCCGTGCAAAACCTGCCCTCCGCTGATTTGAAAGACAGTGGTGAATATTGGGCGGGCCTATAACAGGCGGCCATTTTGCACCAACGCATGAGACGAATTTCTCCCCCTTAAGAGTCCACTTTACTCTCTCTGTCGAACTTTTCATGCAGGTCTGTGGCACCATAGAAACTTGCGGGATTTGCGACGGGCACCACGTCACGTCAAGCCGCTTGCCCCATCTGCAAACGATGATCGAGTCAATGGAAATGAGAGTGTCCAATTATCAGCCATGGATTTCCAATGTTAATGGACAGAAAAGCGTGGATTCACAGATTGGGCCTACACCCAACTTCCTGACACGTTCCCAGCGCACGGAGCTCTGGGCCAGGAAGGCTAAAGAGAAAAATTTATCTCCCTATTCTAAAACACCTTTTTGCTCTTGCCTATCTTTAACTTCAGAAGAGCCCTCCTCTGCTGCACCATTTCCCAATAGGGTTGCCAACCCTCCAGGATTGTCCAGGAATGAAAGATTAATCTTCATAACACTACTGGAAACAACTCAGGAAAAAAATCAGAGGGGCATTAAATGTATTTTCTTCATTTTCTTTGAACACTTTTGTTTGTTAGTTGTAAAAATATTGGAGATGGGGGAAAAAAGGCCAGTTTTCTAAGATATTTGTCATCTGCTCTGTGTAGGAATAAAATGACATGATCAATTGCCAGTCACATTTCAGCAATCATTATGAATTACACAGCTCTCCGCAGTATAAATGTAATTATTTATGCAACCAGCAGACTGTGCGGAATTCATCTCCCAAAAAGCTCCCTTAGTTTTACTTAACCATTTCCAGCACTGTGTCTGGGAAGGCCGATCTTTATGATAACCAGCCTGTCCTTTGATTTCCCAAAACATTGGGCTCGATTTTAACTCTCCGTCCGGGAGTGGCAACGGGCAGGCTCGACCGATTCTAACGGACGGGCCTCATTTGCATGCTGCTCGCTGACTCTCCATCCAAAAGGGTCAGGAAGCGTCTGCCCGGCCATTAAAACCAGAGGTCGTCGCCGTCAGAGACCCAGGGGTTGTGGTCCCCTGGCACGAGGCAAGTGCTGCAGGATGGGACTCTCAATCGGGGGAGGGAGGAGGAAACCCCGGGCTGGGTAGGCCTGAGGTTTCCTTTTGGGCCTGGAGGAGCACTCCTACTACTCAAGGAAACTATAATTTGAAAAAAAAATTGGACCTCGTCTGGCTCTGGCTGCTGGTCCCGGCATGTTTGCCCGATCTGCATATTTAAAGTGGACCCCGCCGGCTTTGGGCTGTTGTCCTTGCTGCCTGCAATTTAAAATTACAGTGAGCCACATGGAGGCAGGAAAGGAGTGGGTCTCCCGGCTCCATTTTAATTGATCCCTCGCCTGGTTTCCATAGAGTCAGTGTTTGCTCACCCAAACCGGGAGAGTCCGCCCGACCGGATCTTGTGGGATCTGCCCTTATTTGGTAAGCAAAGCAAACCCTTGGCCTGGATCGATCCTGCAGGCAGGAACTTTCTAAAGGTGGTTGTCATGGTGTCGTGGGAGGAGTAAATAGTGCAAGTCATTAGCATTTAAAGGGCTGTGCACCAAAAATAAAGGGACGTGGCCACTTTAAATGGGAACAATGTTATTTGTCACCTTCATCACGGGTTCTAAGGAGTTAGGAATGTTTTCAGCCTTTCTAAAAGCTGTCAAAAATCAATACTTCGATCTGAAAGAGGCAGGAAACTGAATCAATCTGCAAATGATGGACAACACCCAAGCTTTTATTTGATGGTTGGCAAAGTGGAGTTCTACTCTCTGAAGCGGGTGCAAGGAAGGTTGCCCTTTTTGGCACTTCAAGACGCCCTCTCCAGAGGGCAGCAGTCCAGCGTTTCAGGCAGGAAGTGGTTATCAGAATTATGAAAGAAAGAAAGAACTTCTATTTCTGTAGTGCCTTTCGTGACCTCAGGTCGTCCCAAAGCGCTTTACAGCCATTGAAGTACTTCTTGAAGTGTGGTCACTGTTGTAATGTAGGAAACGCGGCAGCCAATTTGCACACAGCAAGATCCCACAAACAGCAATGTGATAATCACCAGATAATTTGATTTTAGGTGTTGGTTGAGGGATAAATATTGACCTGTACACCGGGGGAGAACTTCACTGATCTTCTTCGAAATAGTGCCTTGGGATCTTTTACGTCCACCTGAGAAGGCAATTACTTAATAGTAATTTAATGCATGCAAAGTGATTTGAGATGTTGGTGGGAGGTGATATATAAATGCAAGTCTTTCATATGACTGGTGATACCTCAAAATCTTCCTGTTAGTCAGCTCAGCGATGCTAATTTGAGCAGAAGATAAATTCAATTAGGCTCTGCAGTTATCGAATATTCCAAAACTTCTTCACTACGAGCTTAACATGGTCTTAAATTCCTTTTTTTTTAAAACTAACTTTTCCCGAATGTTTATCCATCCGTTTTTGTGGAGCAGGGATCATTGGGGCACCGTGAGACATGGACAAATAATCTGTTGGTGCCAGCTTCTGAACCTGCAGCAACTTTTAACTCGCATCTACTTTTTTTTGCCACGTTGGCAAAAAGAGGGGTTTTGGCGCCACTGGGTGTAAACATGTCACCAGCCTAATAAACAAGGAGAAATGAAGTATCAGCCTGTCAGGCAATGCTGATGTTGCAGATGGGTTACTGCACTCAACAACATGAACCATCTGGCAGTTGTCAAATTGTGATCAAAAACTAGATGTTGCAATTCAGATGAAAGAAGTTTGTGAAAGTCTGACAGAAGTGCTTTTAGCTTCCGTTTGCACCCTGCTGTGGAATAACAACCTTCTGTTGATTGCACAGGGATAGCACCGTCCTATACGAAAAAACCCCCCTCCTTCACTTCCATCCACCTTCCCCTCTGCAGCACTCTCACTCATCCCTCCATGACCCTTCACTTTTGAGTGCTCTCGCTGAGACATTTTCTTATCCAAGTATAGCAAAAGAAAAAAACCTAACCATTTCAGTTCTTCTCACACCACTTTCCAGGGGCCTAAACTCTTTCTATGTGAGGCAGTGATGCACACACACTGTTTTCCAGTTTAGTGAGCTGGTACTCACTGCTCATGGTGTGATGTGTGTTACAGGGAAACCAAACACACGCAGGGTGACTGATTTGCTGAACACGGTCATTCCATTCTCAAGCATGATTCTTATCTTGCTCCTTCCCTCTCCTCCTTCCCCCCGATAGTTTGGCACTGCAATTCCCTATCCATTTACACTCTCACCTTGTCATCGTTAGCCTCTATATGTTCCAACCAAATTCAACATGAACTTCAGCAATTTTGGAGTGAATTTTCCAGTCCCAGTGGCCAAGCTGCAGGACCGGTGCATAGGGAGCTTGGAGCTTGCTCACATTAGAAATGGCTGATCTACTGATCTGGCTGGGGCTCTTTTCTCTAGAAAAGAGAAGACTGAGGGGTGACTCAATAGAGGTCTTTAAAATTATGAAGGGGTTTGATAGAGTAGACGTTGGGAAGATGTTTCCACTTGTGGGGGGAGTCCAAAACTATAGGCTGTAAATATATAATAAATCCAATAAGGAATTCAGGAGAAACTTCTTTATCCAAAGAGTGGTGAGAATGTGGAACTCGCTCCCACATGGAATGGTTGAGGCGAAAAACATAGATGCATTTAGGGGAAGCTAGATAAGTACATGAGGGAGAAAGGAACAGAAGGTTATGTTGATTGGATGAGGTGAAGTAGGGAGGGAGGAGGCTCGTGTGGAACATAAACACTGACACAGACCAATTGGGTCAAATGGGCTGTTTCTGTTCTGTAAATTCGATGTAATTCTATTGCGTTTTCTGGTGTTGTTCCTCATTTCATGTGCACGATGACCTCCCTCTGACCTAGACGAGTTTGTGCGATTGACAGTTGCATGTGGTTTGTTGAAGTGGCTGATCGGTGCACAGCCGACATTTTGAAGCACTGAAGTCTTTTCTAGTTTGTTAGCAGCTGACCTTAACAACAGTGCCATACACACATGGTCCTTATAACAGCTTGCCACTACCCATAGTCCAAAAGGAGCACTAAATTACATTCTAGAAAACCCATACCATGTCGCCAACAGGAAGCATCACATTCACAATCCCTCCAGCCTCAACAGCTTTTTGGCAGAGAGAGGTTCAGATTTCCATAAGGTAGCTTCTGCAAGTCAAATATTGCAGCTGTCAGCTTGACTGTTGTGAGGAATAAGGTATTGCAATGCAATAAAGTCAGGGTGAGATGAAAGCAGGCAGTAACAGAACAACTGCAATGTAACTAAATGAATCCAAAAAGCAAAAAAAAACCACATTTTCCAAAAGGCATAGGGAACAGTCAATACCCTTTAAGGGGGCACTCATTTGCCTTCTGCGCCCGTCGTGTTGGCAAGTTGTGCAGTGGGGCAGAAAATGCATCAAATATGGTGTGTAACCAATTTGTGTAAGAGTCAAAGTTAAATGAGGTTCATGCTATTTGGCAGCATGACCTCTAAAAATCATGGCCATTTTTACCACTGTGAAACATGCTGCACTCCAAATCGGGAGTACCGCCCCCTGTGACGTCCGTCCCTGGCCACCAAGGGTGCAGGCCACTAGTGGAGTCTGGCAAAATTGACCCTATAGTCTGGAACCACCAAAGAAGCAGTTCTTAATGCTGCCAGTACTTCTCTACTTTCAGTACTTCAGCCACGGCTCGGCGGGTCGCACTCTCGCCTCTGAGTCAGAAGGTTGTGGGTTCAAGCCCCACTCCAGAGCCTTGAGCTGCAAAATCTAGGCTGACACCTCAGTGCGGGGAGTGCTGCATGTCAGCGGTGCTGCCTTCCAGATGCCTTGTCTGCCCTCTCAGGTGGATATAAAAGATCCCATAGCAATATTTTGAAGAGGAGCAGGGGAGTTCTCCCCAGTGTCATGACCACTGTTCATTCTTCAACCAACATTATTAACAACAAAAAACAGATTATCTGGTCATTATCACGTTGCTGTTTGTGGGATCTTGCTGTGTGCAAATTGGCTACTATGTTTCCTACATTACAACAGTGACTACACTTCAAAAATACTTGATTGGCTGTAAAGCACTTTGGGACATTCTGAGATTGTGGAAGGCACTATATAAATGCAAGTCTGTCCTTCTTTCTTGTTGAATTCATGGCAGATACGGTATTTAATGTGATCTTGCTATTTTGCCTTGAGGAAAGATGGATGGCAAATTGTGAACAGAAGCTGCTGTAATAAAATTACACTCCATAGAACTTCCTTCTGGGATGACATTATCAAACTATTGAGGTAATTACTTTGCATTTTGTGGGAATGTTCATTATGTAGAATGTTCTGTACTTGTCAGCTGAAAAAAGTTGCATACTTGGCTAAATGTATTTTCACAGTGTAGGGCTGACAGTCTTGGTAACAATTTGCTCTATTTTATGTCGGGGCTGCATATGTGTTTTCAGTCTTTCTCTGTTTGTAAGTGCTGTTAGATGGTTTCAGAAGACAAGTGACTGCTTTGGTACAAAGTGAAGGTGGATGCTGGAAGAACCACAAGCACTGGGCCTCCCTCTCCCTGATATACGGACATCTACTTGGGTATTAAGGATCATAGGAACAGGAGCAGGCCATTCAGCTCCTCGAGCCTGTTCCGCCATTCAGTGAGATCATGGCTGATTGGTTAATTGATATTAAATCGCATGTGCCTTTCACGGTAACTAAAAACTGAATGAAAGTTGAAATGAGACTCATGCTTTTGATGGTAGTGCAGTGGTCACTGGATGACCAATCCACAGCTTGTGAGTTCAGATTGCACCATGGCAAATTGTGAAATTGAATGCAATAAACCTGGTAACTTGTGGGATAGCAGCAGGGGAATAAATGTCCACAAAGGCCGAGGGAAGGATATTGAGGGAAACGGAGCAAAGGAGGAAAAATGGAGTTGAGGTGGTGATCAACCACGATCTAATTGAATGCAGGCCCGAGGGGCTGACCGGCCTACTCCTGTTGATATGTTCCTAAAGCTGCTCGGTTGGTGTTAAAAAGAAACAACCGGTTCATTACTGCCCTCCAGGAAAGGGAAACTGGGTCCCTGCCCATTTTTAAATGGTCATCTTATTTCCTGCCGGGGGTGATGGGTGATGTGTGATACACCCGCCCATACATGGGAGGGCATATTTTAATATTCAAGTGATGGAAATATACCATCTGATGTATTTGCCATCATTTGCGCCATGGCAACACTGGATGCCGGGGAAACCCGTTCACTCCTGCTGTCCAGCGAGGCCATGAAGGAAGAGGGCAGTATTTAAAATTTAAAGACCTGTGCAACTGATTGATTGTGTGGGCTTAGGCCCAAAATTTAAAATTGTTATTGTTTTTTTTAAGAGTTTCAACTGGCGGCATAGAGGATGGCACCTGACACGACACTGCGGCAGGAGTCTGTTGTCTGCCACAACTAATCTCCACGCCCACCCCACTCTTCGCCCCCCCCGCCCTCCCAACCCATTTCCTGGTGAATTCCCAAGTGGAGCCAAAATTATTTACCCCAAGGCTGGCAAATCAGCTGGGGTCAGGGAACATGTCTTTGTGGTGATCACACCAAAAACGCATCCCAATTCCGCAACAATAAAACATCTGGCCCTCTAAAATCCATGAGCCCGGTGAATATAATAAAGGCTTTACATTGTTTGTCAATCGTGTTGATTTTCCGCTCTGTCTTTTAAAAAAAATAAGAAACATAAGCAAGCTACCAATGCCCACGCTGATGTTAGCGGTGAGATTGAGCACAGTATGAGTAATGGTAGGGAAGGTCAACAACCAAGGTCTTCGGTGAGGCCTAGCTTATGTTTTAAAGACCAGAAGTGAGGCAGATTGAGGAACATAAGAACGTAAGAAATAGGAGCAGGAGTTGGCCATACGGCCCCTCGAGCCTGCTCCACCATTCAATCAGATCATGGCTGATCTTCAACCTCAACTCCAATTTCATACCCTCTCCACATATCCCTTGATTCCCTTAGTGTCCAAAAATATATCGATCTCAGTTTTGAATATACTCAATGACTCAGCATCCACAGCCCTCTGGGGTAGGGAACTCCAAAGATTCACAACCCTCTGAGTGACAAAATTCCTCCTCATCTCAGCCCTAAATGGCCGACTCCTTATCCTGAGACTATGTTCCCTAGTTCTAGACTCTCCAGCCAGAGGAAACAGCCTCTCAACATTTACCCTGTCAAGCACTTCAACGAGATCACCTCTCATTCTTCTAAACTCCAGAGAGTATAGGCCCATTCTACTCAATCTCTCCTCATAGGACAACTCTCTCATCCCAGGAATCAATCTAATGAACCTTTGTTGCACCCCCTCTAAGGCAAGTATATTCTTCCTCAGGTAAGGAGACCAAAACTGTACACAGTACACCAAATGTAGTCTCATCAAAGTCCTGTATAATTGCAGCAAGACTTCCTTACTCTTGTACTCCAACCTCCTTGCAATAAAGGCCAACATACTATTTGCCTTCCTAATTGCTTGCTGTACCTGCATGTTAACTTTCTGTGCTTCGTGTACAAGGACACCCAAATTCCTCTGGGAACATAGGAACAGGAGTAGGCCATTCAGCCCCTCGTGCCTGCTCCGCCATTTGATAAGATCATGGCTGATCTGTGATCTAACTCCATATACCTGCCTTTGGCCCATATCCCTTAATACCTTTGGTTGCCAAAAAGCTATCTATCTCAGATTTAAATTTAGCAATTGAGCTAGTATCAATTGCCGTTTGTGGAAGAGAGTTCCAAACTTCTACCACCCTTTGTGTGTAGAAATGTTTTCTAATTTCGCTCCTGAAAGGTCTGGCTCTAATTTTTAGACTGTGCCCCCTACTCCTAAAATCCCCAACCAACAGAAATAGTTTCTCTCTATCCACCCTATCTGTTCCCCTTAATATCTTATAAACTTCGATCAGATCACCCCTTAACCTTCGAAACTCTAGAGAATACAACCCCAATTTGTGTAATCTCTCCTCGTGACTTAACCCTTGAAGTCCGGGTATCATTCTAGTAAACCTACGCTGCACTCCCTCCAAGGCCAATATGTCCTTCCGAAGGTGCGGTGCCCAGAACTGCTCACAGTACTCCAGGTGCGGTCTAACCAGGGCTCTGAACACCAACATTTACTAATCTCTCACCTTTTAAAAAATATCCTGCTTTTCCATTCTTCCTACCAAAGTGGATAATTTCACATTTCCCCACATTTTAGTCCATCTGCCACCTTCTTGCCCACTCACCTAACCTGTCTTATATACCTTTGCAGCCTCTCTGCGTCCTCCTCACAGCTTACTTTCCCACCTACCTTTGTATCGTCGGCAAACTTGGATACATTACACTCGGTCCCTTCATCTAAGGAAGGCAAGGAGTTCTGGGGAAAGAATGGATTACAGGAGGAAGACAGTGTGATGTGTCTTCATTTCAACACTTTGAGGGCATAGGGAGAATGAAGAAGAGTGCATTTGCAGCTTTGTATAGTTGTAAAAGAGATCAAGGTGAGAAAGGTTGCAGCAGGCAGAGAAAGAAATTAAAATTGAAAGCCACAATTGAGAGGAGTGTTGAGTATCAGCCTATTGTGATTTGTTTAATTTTCCCGTTCTTTGCAAATTCAACGTATTACTTTTACATTTTGTTGTGGCGAATTACAAATAGATTAATGTGTTCACGCTGGGAAAAGCCTGCAATCAGCTTCTACTCTTCCGAGCAGTGCAGTATTTGCTCAGCAATTGATTTGTTTCATGGTCATTTTTACTTTAGCTGCTTTTGTGGTTTATTTTAAAAAAACAACTCTGTCGCAAAGTGAATTCAGTCATGTATTCCTCATGAAAAATGTTTTGTCCCAAGTATCCTTTTACATTTACCTGTGATACCCTGTATTAATGTGAGACAATATTACTCGCGGTAAAACTTGCTCAGTGGTAATGATTTCTGTTTGACCTTTTTGTTCTATTAGGTCACCACAGGCTAGATGCTACTGATAGTTTTCCGTTTCAGTGACTACCTGTATTTGAGGCATGTGTGAACTTTCGCAGGAGACAGTTCTGCAGGAGTGCTAAGGACATACCCACTGACATACTTGCCAATATTTGCAGTGCTTCAAATCACCTGTCCAAGATAATTGGTTCCTTTCTGATTTTAGCTCAAAATGCATCACAGTAAAAAAGTAGAGGTCTCTCTACCAGTGCAAATTTGAAAGATTCTGGGTACCAGCCCAATGTGGGTAGGTGCACATCCTAAAGTATAACAGATCTGGTGGGTCCTTGGGTTGATAAAGTAATCAGCTGGAATATTGCATCCAATTCTGGGCACCATACTTTAGGAAGGATGTCAAGGCTTTGGAGAAGGTGCGGAGGAAATTTACTAGAATGGTACCAGGGATGAGGGACTTCATGTGGAGAGACTGGAGAAGCTGGGATTGTTCTCCTTTGAGCAGGTTAAGGGGAGAGTTAATGGAGGAGTTCAAAATTATGAGGGGTTTTGATGGAGTAAATAAGGAGAAACTGTTTCCACTGGCAGGAGGGTCGGTAACCAGAGGACACACGTTTAAGGTAATTGGCAAAAGAACCAGTGGAGAGATGAGGAGAAATTTTTTTGCTCAGCGAGTTGTAATGATCTGGAATGCACTGCCTGAAAGGGCGGTGGAAGCAGATTCAATCGTAACTTTCAAAAGGCAACCCTCTTTCAAAGAGCCAGCACAGGCATGATGGGCCGAATGGCCTCCTTCTGCGTTGTATGATTCTATGATTCTAATCCAGATCGGGTGGATCCCTGATTTAAGTTGAGTTCGGTAGACGTGGGGTTGCTGACAACTGGCTTTGGTTTCTCTGGGGCCGGCCAGAGAAGATCAGCAGGGTTTCCATTCGCTAACGCTGTCCGAGAAAACTGCAGGTGTGTGGAGGTCAGATGAGGGCAGGCTTAATACCCCAGGTGGTGAATAGTCTGCTGATGCTCACTGACTGTGCCCCATTTAGGAAGTACAGCCACTTTGCTGAGGAGCCAGAAGGTAATGGCTAGAGAAACATACCCAGCATTCTTCAAGAGAAGGGTGAAGGGAGAATGTTGGAGCTAAATAAATGGAGTGACTATTGACACCACTGTGTCAGCCAATGAGTTGGAGACGTGACAGGACTTGTGGTTTTAAAAACAGCCTCCGAATTCATGACCGAAACTACAGCAGAGTCTCCCGAGCACAGCAGGATTATTTCTCCAGCTAAATGCAGTGAGCAGAGGATAGTTACATTATACAAATTGATTAGAACATAAGAACATAAGAAATAGGAACAGGAGTAGGTCACACAGCCCCTCGAGCCTGCTCCGCCATTCAATAAGATCATGGTTGATCTTCGACCTCAACTCCGCTTTCCCGCCCTATCCCCATATCCCTTGATTCCCCTAGAGTCCAGAAATCTATCAATCTCAGATCATTTCTCCAGCAAAACGCAGTGAGTGGAGGATAGTTACAGAATGCAAATTATGTGCGTAAAATCAATCCCAGTCTCTTACAGCGTGTGGGCTCCAGGCGTGATTGGCGGGGGAGTTACCCAATCATCTCCATTCTGGCCGGGACTTCTGGTGTCACGATATGCAGCCCTAAATAGATTGCCCTGAGTCTTTCCTCACTTCTGACTGCATTTCTAAAAAGGATGTCATACTCAGAGTCCTATTTAAAAGACTCCCATTAGATGCTAACATCCTGTTCAATGAAATGTTAACGACTGATGCATATCGCTGGCATCTGTTTATAAAGTGGCTTACACGACCTCAGAAAGTCCAAAAGTGCTTCACAGACAATGAAGTACTTTTGAGGTGTAGTTACCATTGTAATATAAGGAAATGAGTAGTCAATTTGTGCACAGCAAGATCCCATATACAGCAATGAGATAGTGACCGAATAATCTTTTTAGGTGATGTTGTTTGTTGGCCAGAACAATTCCCCTGCTCCTCTTCGAAAAGTGCCTGAAAGGGCAGACAGGATGTTTGTTTAATGTCCCATCCGAAAGGCGGCACCTCCGACAGTGCAGCACTTCTTCAGTACTGCACTGGAGTGTCAGCCTGGACCTTGTGCTCAAATGTCTGGAGTGGGGCTTGAACCCAGATACTTCTGAGTGAGAGTGATACCAACTGAGCCAAGGCTGTAATCCTTTTTTTAAATAATTTTTGGCAATGACAATTGATGATGCCACAATGTCTATTAATGTAAACTGAGTAAAATGGGTCTTGAATTCTGCTTTTCAGTAAATACTTAATCCATAGTTCATGTGCAAGAACAACTGGAGCTCTAACATGTTAAGATCTATACATTGGAATGAATGCTGGACTAAGCCCAGAACATGAGGTGATTGGATGTTTGCTAGATGTTGGAATGGATGCAGAAAAAAAATGCATTGTCATGTTAAGAGAATTCACAAAGTCCTCGCAGACTAGGTTTTTTTTATTCATTCATGGGATGTGGGCATCGCTGGCAAGGCCAGCATTTATTGCCCATCCCTAATTGTCCTTGAGAAGGTGGTGGTGAGCCGCCTTCTTGAACCGCTATAGTCCGTGTGGTGAAGGTTCTCCCACAGTGCTGTTAGGAAGGGAGTTCCAGGATTTTGACTCAGCGACGATGAAGGAACGGCGATATATTTCCATGTCGGGATGGTGTTTGACTTGGAGGGGAACGTGCAGGTGGTGTTGTTCCCATGTACCTGCTGCTCTTATCCTTCTAGGTGGTCGAGGTCGCAGGTTTGGGAGGTGCTGTCAAAGAAGCCATGGTGCACCGGTGGTGAGGGGAGTGAATGTTTAGGGTGGTGGATGGGATGCCAATCAAGTGGGCTGCTTTGTCCTGGATGGTGTCAAGCTTCTTGAGTGTTGTTGGAGCTGCACTCATCCAGACAAATGGAGAGTATTCCATCACACTCCTGACTTGTGCCTTGTAGATGGTGGAAAGGCTTTGGGGGGGTCAGGAGGTGAGTCACTCGCCACAGAATACCCAGCCTCTGACCTGCTCTTGTAGCCACAGTATTTATATGGCTGGTCCAGTTAAGTTTCTGGTCAATGGTGACCCCCAGGATGTTGATGGTGGGGGATTCGGCGATGGTAATGCTGTTGAATGTCAAGGGGAGGTGGTCAGACTCTCTTTTGTTGGAGATGGTCATTGCCAGGCACTTATCTGGAGCAATTGTTACTTGCCACTTACCAGCCCAAGCCTGGATGTTGATTAAAATAATGTTCTAAGCAGAACATTGCAATTTGTGAGGTCTCTTTGTGTTATCTTGTTTTAGTGAACCAACTCATTCCTGTGCAAAGGCGATGCATTCCTTGCACGGCAATGGCGTAACTAAAATGCTGTGATGTTCCGGGTTCAATTGACCATCACCCAGGTCCGCACTCTGGAGCTTAAAGTAACAGTGCTAGCTCATGTAACTGGGCCTAGGCCGACAACATTAAGCTTTGTACAGTTGGGTGGGAAGCTTTCTAACATTTATTCACTTGCAAAATCATGTGTGCAACAAAATCATAGAATCAAAAATCATACAGCACAGCAGGAGGCCATTCGGCCCATTGTGCCTGGGCCGGCTCTTTGAAAGAGCTATCCAATTAATCCCACTCCCCCGCTCTTTCCCCACAGCCCTGCAAATTTTTCCTTTTCAATTATTTATCCAATTCCCTTTTTGAAGGTTATTATTGAATCTGCTTCCAAAACCCTTTCAGGCAGTGCATTCCAGGTGATAACAACTCTCTGCATGAAAAAGAATTCTCCTCATCTCCCCTCTGGTTCTTTTGCCAATTACCTTAAATCTGTGCCCTCTGGTTACTGAGCCCCCTGCCACTGGAAATAGTTTCTTCTTATTTATTCCATCAAAACCCTTCACAATTTTGAAACTACTACACTCAGATTTCTCATTTGAACACAATCTGCCATAAAGGTTTGCCTTCTGACTTTCGTTAAGGAACTTTTGAACCACTAAATGAAGCCCTGGGAAACTGAAGGCCATGGTAATAGTTTTGGTTAAAAACTGGCTAATTATTCCTCTCCAACTATAGTATTACAACAGTGACTAAACTTCAAAAGTACTTAATTGGCTGTATAGTGCCTCGGGACGTCATGAGGTTGAGAAAGGCGCTATATAAATGCAAGTTGTTTCTTTAATAATCTGTAATACATATTGTAACAATTTATGTTATTAGGATATGACTATGATGCACTGGATGAGAAGTGATTACCAACAAGGGATAAATAAGTTGCTTAACTTCATTCTTTTGTGTCAGGGTATAATTGTTTTTCTTCAGATCAATTAATCCTTTGCTTTTTAAGCATTTCTCAGGTTTTGGAATGTTATGTATGTTCAAGTTGCTAAATAAATGCAATTGTTATAGTTTTGCTAAAAGAGCATTGGTTCGCAGATTTTAAATTCTTCTCATGAGGCTGACTGGCTTTTAAATGAAGATGTTAAAACACAGGGCAACTCAATAACACACGTTTTGTTAGTAATATTACTGTACTTTTTCAAGAAAAATATGACAGCTCAGTGACATACGAACATACGAGATCGACAGGCAGGGAAAGACTAGCTGGTCCATCAAGCCTGCCCCACACCTCATGATGGCTGGAGCATCGTGACTAGACACTTCCCACCCCCCCCCCCCCTCACAATCCGCAGCCATGAAATATCCAGGGAGAGGCAAAAAATCAGAGAAAAAACGCAGGGCCCATAAGGGAAATACTCTGGAAAATTCCTCTCAGGTCCCCTGAGGCGATCGAAACCAGTCCAGGAGATCACATGGACCAAGTGTTATCTATAACGACACTTGCCTTCTATATGATGCGATCTCTGCCTCAGTCAGGAACCGGTCCAGGTCCCCCTTGAAGGCAAGTAAAGGACTTGCTCCATTCGAGTGATGATGAGGTTATGATGTCCTCGGCTCAAAGTCTTCTGTGGTATAACTGGATGATTATAAATGGAGGTTCATCTTCTCATTGCAACTCCTCTGTAGGAACACTTCAGGGAAAAGTCTCCTTGGTATCACTCCATCTCTCATCTTCATCAGTTAATCAGTTGATCTCATCAAAAGTTCTCTAATGATGATACTGCCTTCTACAGACTCCAGATCACGAACCCACTCAGGTCCACATACAACTCGGATTACGCTGAGAGACTCTGCCGTCGTACCTCTCGCACACTCCGCAACCATCTCGTACACCAACTCTACAGCAGACGCCGCAACCTCGAAACTAAGATAGAGTCCATACTCTCAACCTGTACTCAGGACACAGCAGACCAGCTACGAGATACCGCCAAACAGACGAGGCAACGGAACTACGCTGCCTACATGAAAACCAAGAGCAGGAAGCTTGAGAAACTCGGCATCACCACCAACATCGACCAAGCTTCCCCTGGTACCATGGTTGCAACCACAGGGAAGTCTATCGTCAATTTGTCCGACCACACCCTTCAACCAGACGAAATCGAAGTTCTCAGCCAAGGGCTCAATTTCTGCCCCACTACCAAAATGGACCCCATTAGTCTTGCGGCGGACACAGAGGAATTCATCAGGAGAATGAGGCTCCGGGAATTCTACCACAAACCCCAAGATTTCAACAGCGAACCCAATGAGACAATCAATGATCCGGAACAGCAGACAGAGGGATCCACGGTACAGCAACCGAAGAGGAAAGAGTCAAACTGGACTCCTCCAGAGGGTCGCTGCCCTCAGCTTGACATGTATGCCCAAGCTGTCAGGAAATGCGTCAATGCCAGATTCATCAGGCGCACTCAGAAGACAGTCCAGAATGTCACCCGAGCACAACGCAACGCCATCAACGCTCTCAAGACCAACCGAAACATCGTCATCAAACCAGCGGACAAAGGAGGAGCCATCGTCATACAGAACAGAACGGACTATTGCAAAGAAGCATACCGACAACTGGACAACCAGGAACACTACAGACGGTTACCCGCAGATCCGACCAAAGAACACACCCACCAGCTCAACAAACTGATCAAGACCTTCGATCCAGACCTTCAAAGCATCCTACGCACTCTCATCCCACGTACTCCCCGCATGGGAGACTTCTACTGCCTCCCAAAGATACACAAAGCCAACACACCCGGACGTCCTATCGTATCAGGCAACGGAACCCTGTGTGAGAACCTCTCTGGATACATCGAGGGCATCCTGAAACCCATCGTACAGGGAACCCCCAGCTTCTGTCGCGACACTACAGACTTCCTACAAAAACTCAGTACCCACGGACCAGTTGAACCAGGAACACTTCTCACCACGATGGATGTCTCGGCACTCTACACCAGTATCCCCCACGATGACGGCATCGCTGCGACAGCATCAATACTCAACACCAACAACAGCCAATCTCCAGACGCCATCCTACAACTCATCCGCTTCATCCTGGATCACAATGTCTTCACCTTCGATAACCAGTTCTTTACCCAAACACACGGAACAGCCATGGGGACCAAATTTGCACCCCAATACGCCAACATTTTCATGCACAAGTTCGAGCAGGACTTCTTCACTGCACAGGACCTCCAACCAACACTATACACCAGATACATCGACGACATTTTCTTTCTATGGACCCACGGCGAAGAATCACTAAAGAGACTACACGATAACATCAACAAGTTCCATCCCACCATCAAGCTCACCATGGACTACTCCTCAGAATCAGTTTCTTTCTTGGACACACGAATCTCCATCAAAGACGGGCACCTCAGCACCTCACTCTACCGCAAGCCCACGGACAACCTCACGATGCTCCACTTTTCCAGCTTCCACCCTAACCACGTCAAAGAGGCCGTCCCCTATGGACAGGCACTGCGAATACACAGGGTCTGCTCAGACGAGGAGGAACGGGATGGACACCTACAGACTCTGAAAGACGCCCTGGTAAGAACGGGATATGACGCTCGACTCATCGATCGACAGTTCCGACGGGCCACAACGAAAAATCGCCTAGACCTCCTCAGAAGACTAACACGGGACGCAACCAACAGAGTACCCTTCGTCGTCCAGTACTTCCCCGGAGTGGAGAAACTACGCCATGTTCTCCGCAGCCTTCAACATGTCATCGATGACGACGAACACCTCGCTATGGCCTTCCCCACACCTCCACTACTCGCCTTTAAACAGCCACCCAACCTCAAACAGACTATCGTTCGCAGCAAATTACCCAGCTTTCAGGAGAACAGCGTCCACGACACCACACAACCCTGCCACGGTAACCGCTGCAAGACATGCCAGATCATCGACACAGATACCACCATCACACGAGAGGACACCACCCACCAGGTGCATGGTTCATACTCCTGTGACTCGGCCAACGTTGTCTACCTCATACGTTGCAGGAAAGGATGCCCCGGAGCATGGTACATCGGCGAGGCCATGCAGACACTGCGACAACGGACGAACGGACACCGCGCAACAATCGCCAGACAGAAGGGTTCCCTCCCAGTCGGGGAACACTTCAGCAGTCAGGGACATTCAGTCACCGATCTTCGGGTAAGCGTTCTCCAAGGCGGCCTTCGAGACACACGACAACGCAAAATCGTCGAGCAGAAATTGATAGCCAAGTTCCGCACCCATGAGGACGGCCTCAAACGGGATCTTGGGTTCATGTCACGCTACACGTTACCCCACCAGCGAACAAAAGCTATCTGTTTTTAATATAATGGGTCATTTGCTGGCTTTCTCTGCCTTCCGGATGTTTCTGCTTCTCTCTGTTTTTTTTTCCCTGTTTGTTTTTTTGTTGAATGTGTATTCGGGGGTTCTGTAGGTGACACCTCTCTGAACATGGTGATTGCCTTGGCAACGGGCAGTTGCAGGGGCCGTCTGTAAACACCATGTATTGTTCTATATGTATAAATGCGTAGGCTTCAAGGAGCTCCTGAACATTTACCTGACGAAGGAGGAAGCCTCCGAAAGCTTGTAGATTTCAAATAAAAATTGTTGGACTATAACTTGGTGTTGTAAAATTGTTTACAATTCTACAGACTAGTTCGCTTCCCATCAGAATGGCAACTAGTGAGTGAAACACTGCAGGCACAGGTAGGAGTAGACTGTGAAACTAGTGGTAAATGCAAGGAAGCAGAACTTTATAAATCATGTACTGGAAAAAAGGTGGTAATAATGCCTAAAAGATTCAAAAGAATTGTGGGGAAAATAAAGCTTAAAAGAACTAAAATCTCAGGAGAGGTTTGTCAACACCAAGATTGACAGCAGTTAGAAAGGTTAAGATGTTTAGAGGAAGAACATAGTTCATTTGTAAGCTGAGAAGGTCAAACGGTTGTGTAACCTTTGAGAAGACTGCAGGGAAAACAGAGGAAGGAGATCATTTTGTTTGGAAGCAATGAAAGGATGAGCTCAGAAAGCAGCAAGGGAAGAGGCATGAAGTGTGCGGTGATATACTGGGTTTGAGTATGAGGCCTTATAGCTGTTCTTTTAACACCATTAAAGTATCAATGCTTCAGTTAATTGCAACCAGTTGAATCCAAGCTAATGTCTATCCCCCACATGAGCAGTAGATCTAATCCTTTCTGTGTGCCCTGTTCCCATCTCCCATTATCCTCCTTTCCTTCAGCCACCTATCTAACTTGTCCTTATAAGTTGACATGGTCTCTACTTCAATCACTAACTCCGCATTCCACAGCCTCACAAACCTCTGTCTAAAAAAAAAATTACCTTATTCTCTGTCCTAAATATCTCTTGTTTTTTCTTATAACTATGTCCCCTCATTCTAGAACCCTCAACTACTCAAAACAGTCTATTTCTATCTAGCCAGCCCCATTCTTTCATAAGTTTAAATTACAATCCAATCACCCCATAATCTCCTCTGTTCTAATGAGAAAAGCCTCAATTTTTGAAGAACAATACATCATAATGGAGATAGGAGGTCAGTACATAAAAGGCAAGTGGAATCATTCATTTTTTTTAAGATTAAGACAGAACACAAAGGCAGCGAGTAAATTGTTGAACGCAGTTCCACCGCAGTTGGAGTATTGTGTACAGTTTAGAGCATTAAAGGAAGGAGATCAAAGCAATGGGAAATATTGCTGTGTAGATGTACGAGGATGTTGCCAGGGATGAGGGGTTACACTTATAAAGAGCGACTTGGAAAGTTAGGACCTTTTTAACTGGAGCTGAAAAGGTTTGGGGTAATCTGATAGAGTGTTTCAAGATTATGAAACATCCCCATCCTCAATGATGGTGGAATGATTGTGGTCTACATTAACGACTTGGATATGAATGTAAAAGGTATGATCAGTAAGTTCGCTGATGATACAAAAATTGGTAGGGTGGTAAATAGCGAGGAGGATAGCCTCAGTCTGCAGGACGATATAGATGGGTTGGTCAGATGGGCGGAACAGTGGCAAATGGAATTTAACCCGGAAAAGTGCGAGGTGATGCACTTTGGAGGGACTAACAAGGCAAGGGAATACACAATGAATGGGAGGACCCTAGGCAAGACAGAGGGTCAGAGGGATCTTGGTGTGCAAGTTCACAGATCCCTGAAGGTGGTAAAGAAGGCATATGGGATACTTGCCTTTATTAGCCGAGGCATAGAATATAAGAGCAAGGAGGTTATGATGGAGCTGTATAAAACACTGGTTAGGCCACAGCTGGAGTACTGTGTGCAGTTCTGGTCGCCACACTACAGGAAGGATGTGATCGCTTTGGAGAGGGTGCAGAGGAGATTCACCAGGATGTTACCAGGGCTGGAGCGCTTCAGCTATGATGAGAGACTGGGAAGATTGGGTTTGTTTTCCTTAGAGCAGAGGAGGCTGAGGGGGGACATGATTGAGGTGTACAAAATTATGAGGGGCACAGATAGGATGGATACTAAGGAGCTTTTTCCCTTCGTTGAGGGTTCTATAACAAGGGGGCATAGATTCAAGGTAAAAGGCGGGAGGTTTAGAGGGGATTTGAGAAAGAACTTTTTCACCCAGAGGGTGGTTGGAGTCTGGAACTCGCTGCCTGAAAGGGTTGTGGAGGCAGGAACCCTCACAACATTCAAGAAGCATTTGGATGAGCACTTGAAATGCCATAGCATACAAGGCTACGGACCAAATGCTAGAATATGGGATTAGATTAGACAGGGCTTGATGGCCGGCGCGGACACGATGGGCCGAAGGGCCTCTATCCGTGCTGTATAACTCTATGACTCTATGACTCTCTAACTCTATGACTCTATGAGTCCAGCACGTGAGTGCAAAAGACAAGGCTGAAGCGTTTGCAACCATCTTCAGCCAGAAGTGCCGAGTGGATGATCCATCTCAGCCTCCTCCCGATATCCCCACCATCACAGAAGCCAGTCTTCGGCCAATTCGATTCACTCCACGTGATATCAAGAAACGGCTGAGTGCACTGGATACAGCAAAGGCTATGGGCCCTGACAACATCCCGGCTGTAGTGCTGAAGACTTGTGCTCCAGAATTAGCTGCGCCTCTAGCCAAGCTGTTCCAGTGCAGCTACAACACTGGCATCTACCCGACAATGTGGAAAATTGCCCAGGTATGTCCTGTCCACAAAAAGCAGGACAAATCCAATCCGGCCAATTACCGCCCCATCAGTCTACTCTCAATCATCAGCAAAGTGATGGAAGGTGTCATCGACAGTGCTATCAAGCGGCACTTACTCACCAATAAGCTGCTCACCGATGCTCAGTTTGGGTTCCACCAGGACCACTCGGCTCCAGACCTCATTACAGCCTTGGTCCAAACATGGACAAAAGAGCTGAATTCCAGAGGTGAGGTGAGAGTGACTGCCCTTGATATCAAGGCAGCATTTGACCGAGTGTGGCACCAAGGAGCCCTAGTAAAATTGAAGTCAATGGGAATCAGGGGGAAAACTCTCTAGTGGCTGGAGTCATACCTAGCACAAAGGAAGATGGTAGTGGTTGTTGGAGGACAATCATCTCAGCCCCAAGGCATTGCTGCAGGAGTTCCTCAGGGCAGTGTCCTAAGCCCAACCATCTTCAGCTGCTTCATCAATGACCTTTCCTCCATCATAAGGTCAGAAATGGGGATGTTCGCTGATGACTGCACAGTGTTCAGTTCCATTCGCAACCCCTCAAATAATGAAGCAGTCCGAGCCGGCATGCAGCAAGACCTGGACAACATCCAGGCTTGGGCTCATAAGTGGCAAGTAACATTCGCGCCAGATAAGTGCCAGGCAATGACCATCTCCAACAAGAGAGAGTCTAACCACCTCCCCCTGACATTCAACGGCATTACCATCACCGAATCCCCCACCGTCAACATCCTGGGGGTCACCATTGACCAGAAACTTAACTGGACCAGCCATATAAATACTGTGGCTACGAGAGCAGGTCAGAGGCTGGGTATTCTGCGGCGAGTGACTCACCTCCTGACTCCCCAAAGCCTTTCCACCATCTACAAGGCACAAGTCAGGAGTGTGATGGAATACTCTCCACTTGCCTGGATGAGTGCAGCTCCAACAACACTCAAGAAGCTCGACACCATCCAGGATAAAGCAGCCCGCTTGATTGGCACTCCATCCACCACCCTAAACATTCACTCCCTTTACCACCAGCGCACAGTGGCTGTAGTGTGTACCATCCACAGGATGCACTGCAGCAACTTGCCAAGGCTTCTTCGACAGCACCTCCCAAACCCGCGACCTCTACCACCTAGAAGGACAAGAGCAGCAGGCACATGAGAACAACACCACCTGCACGTTCCCCTCCAAGTCACACACCATCCTGACTTGGAAATATATCGCCGTTCCTTCATTGTCGCTGGGTCAAAATCCTGGAACTCCCTTCCTAACAGCACTGTGGGAGAACCTTCACCACACGGACTGCAGCGGTTCAAGAAGGCGGCTCACCACCACCTTCTCGAGGGCAATTAGGGATGGGCAATAAATGCCGGCCTTGCCAGCGACACCCACATCCCGTGAACCAATAAAACAAAAAAAAATTGCTTTCACTGATTGGTAAGATGTTAACCAGAGGATCCAAATATAAGATGCTCACAAAAAGAATTAAAAGGGAGCTTAGAAAAAATATTTCTCTGTTGTGAGGTTAGTTAGAATGTGGAATTCTCTGTCACAAACCATTGGTGAAGCAGAATCGAGAGCCCCAATTTTAACCTGGGGCGAGAATCGAGGGTGCGGGGTGCTGAAGTGGGCTGTAATTCACCCGGTCCACCTGCAGCGTGAGGTCCGGGCAATTTTTAACTCTTGAAAAAGCCTCCTCGCTGACATCTGGCCGAAGCCAGGGGGGACGATGTAGAGGCTGGTGGGCGGGAGTGGGAAATGGCATGACTGCAGGACCCCCTGTGGACCCATAGAAACGGTCCCCGTTGCAGGTAAGTCAGGAAAGAGGAGGTCTGGGCCTATCGTGATCGGAGAGGGGGTGGGGTGAAGCCCAGGGCAGAGGAGGCCTGAGCTTTCCTTTTGGGCCACAAGGATCACTGCTGCTCTTCCTGGGCCACAAGGAACCTTACCAAAACTTAAAAAAATCACTTCTTACCTGGGCCTCTTCTGGGCTGATGCTAATCACCACCAGCTTTCGCTGGTACCGTGGAGAATCGCACATTTAAGAGTTCAAATAATGTTGCAGTCCAAATTACATCATTGGACCCCGACATTTATGAAAGACAGAAAGAAATTATTTATATTGCGCCTTTTCAGTCCTCAGGACGACACAAAGCGCTTTACAGCCAATGAAGTGTAGTCACTGTTGCAATGTAGGAAATGCAGCACAGCAAGCTCCCACAAACAACAATGAGATAATGACCAGATAATCTGTTTTAGTGATAAATATTGGCCAGGACACCAGGGAGAACTCCCCTGCTCTTCTTTGAAATAGTGCTGTTGGATCTTTTACGTCCACCCGAGAGGGCAGACAGGGCCTCAGTTCTTAAACAGAAAGACGGCACCTCTGACAGTGTAGCACTCCCTCAGTACTGCACTGGAGTGTCAGCCTTGATTTTGAACTTAAGTCTCTGGAGTGGCGAATTGAACCCACAACCTTCTGACTCAGGCAAGAGTGCTCCCCACTAAGCCACACCTGATACCTCCTACCTGCGCTGGACAGCCTCAACACTCCCGAAACACTGGGTGTTAAAATCCTGATGGAGGTGGGGGGGGGCCTTGGGGAAGAACGCAGCGTCTTAGCCCCCCATCCCCCCAACCTGCACCTTTCACGTTGGACAGGTACAATTAAAATCGGGCCTCAGACATTCTTTTAAAGGAGAATTAGAATGTTACTTGAAAAAGAGGAATATTAAAGGTTTTGGGGAGTGAGCCGGAATGTGAGATTAGATTAAGCTGCTCGTGTGGAGAAAGATACAGGTGTAGACTTGGGCCAATTGCCCTGTTTCTGTGCTGTAACATTCTATGACTAAGTCACTAGGCGGACAAGTTATCGAATACAGTTCAGTGTGGTGGGGGGAGTGGTCAGTGGTGCATAGTTTTCTGCAAGAATTGCAAACATTCAGTCTTTGCCTAGTGTAGCCTTAGGACATTTTTCAACATTAAAGGCCCTGTATAAATGCAAGCTGTTGGAGCAAAGAATTGGTGAAAATAACTGAGAAAGAAGGTAGAAAAGTGGGAATCTTCAAAAAAGTCCAGCTCTCTTCGTCATCAAGTAATTTCAATGTTTTACACGATCCAATAGGGCAACAGTTATCCTTCTTTTAGAGGCTACAGCAAAATATCTCTTGCTTCTGGGTAAAATCTAAAACCACGCAGGGCAATGACTGGATGAGGAAACCCTATATCACAACCCACTCCTCTAAAGGATCAAAGAGATTTGGTTGGCCACCAATTCTCCGTGGCTCCCGTTTGAATCGAGTCTTCGGGTTTAGGTTTGATAAATGAGAACTGCCACGGCTGCAGCTCAACATGCAGCTCAATCTCCTCCCTCAGACCTACGCAGCCTCAACATCCTGTATCAATTCAAAATGCAGAATGTCTTCAGCAAAGATTCGCTCCCTGCTTTTCCTGCCTCTGGACCTCCTCCTCCCCCACACAGTTTTCTTGCTTGGAGCTACATTTCCTTGAACGCAGAAGTTCAAACATAGAGTTAACCCACCACTTGCTGAGCCAGGAGAGCTGGAAGATACACAGAATTATGGGAAATCTATAACTTGAGTGACTGTTCTCAATTATAATTATTTCAAGCGATTCTGTGCTTCCAGCAATCACCAAGGTCAAAATATGAAAGATATCTGCCCTCATTATGTTGTCTATTGCTGCATGCTGTTTTATTAATCAATATTTTTCATGATGCTGATCAATTCCATGGAGAAAAATATAACTGCAGTGCTAGGGTGTGCGTTTAGATCTAATTCTTATAGGTGATTAGGATAGCATTCAAAACATAGAGCCAGGGGAACCTCCTGGGACTAATGAGAGCAATATGTTATAAATTTAAGATTAATCATCACTTGGAAGGGCAAGGGCAGAAATATCAGATTATTATAAATGTAAACTTCAGGGAAATGTTGAACGCAAAGGAATGAAGCAGAAAAAAATCTTGAAAGATATCTCGGTTGAGAAAAGATGCAACACTTGTAAAGTTTGTAATACGATATCCGGCCAAGGTGAGCTACACCCCCCCAACATGGTCAATAATAATGGAATTAAGAGGAAGAACAAATTGCACAAGGCTCATGGGAGAAAGGGAGGAATCTATTAATTACAGGTTTACATTGAATTTACAACACAGAAATTGTCCTTTCGGTCCAACTGGTCTAAGCCTCCTCTCACCCCTCTTCATCTCACCCTATCAGCATATCCTTCTATTCCTTTCTCCCTCATGTGTTTATCTAGCTTCCCTTTATCTTTTAATCGGCCCACTTCACCCACTTAATGCGTTAATCCCTGTGTAGGGGTGATCCCGTGATCGGGAGTTCCCGGGGATTGCAGCTCAGGCCATGTTGCATGTGAGCTCCCATCCACTCATTTGAACGGACAGAAAGTCACGGGCTGCAGACATGTGTTTTCTGGACCTGCACTCCCTGTGAGCACTGCTCCTCAATGGAAGCACCGAATCATGGAATCACTCCTCCCGTGCCAACTGGAAAGACATTAGTAATGTAGAAAAATAGTAGAGCACAACCATGTATCATCAGAATCGTTTTGTGAAAACTTTCAAGTTCAGTGTGGCTGGTTTATTTTCTGATTCCAGTGTCCACAGGAAAATCCAGGCTGACACTTCAGTGCAGTGCAGTGCTGAGTGAGTGCTGCATTGTCAGAGGTGCCGTCTTTCAGGTGAGACATTAAACCAAGGCCACATCTGCCGACTCAAGTGGATGTAAAAGATCCCATGACACTGTTTGAAGAAGAGCAGGGGAGTTGTCTTGGTGTCCTGGCCAATATTTACCCCTCAACCAACATCACCAATTTGACAGGAAACTACTCAAATGGATGTGATACAGAATTCTGATATTCAGTTTAACTTGTGTTTGTAATTAGAAATGTGATGAGAGGGAGTTTTAAAACACTGCAATTGACTAATACGGATTCCAGAGTGGAGGCTGAGTAACATCACTCCAGACATTCTAAAGCTGGGTAAAAATCATTCGTACTCATGTGAAAGGATACTGATGCATGTAGTGTGGCAGGATAGATAGTACTGGTGTGACAGGACATGCTTACAAGCTTGTAGAATTTTCTCAGGATATTTGTACAAGCCGTGACAGATTTGTAGTTAGTTTCCTGTGAAACTAGCCTAAGCCTGAATGAACCTTGCTTGCAATTCCAGCTGCACAAGCCTGGAGTCTTGATGGGTCTAGTGCTAGTTTGGCCTATTTGCTACTGGAACATTGGGAGCCATTTTTTAATGAAAAGCCCATTGTGGTTCCCACTCAGGCGGTTGAGTTAATTCTCTGCCTCTGTTAAGAGCAAGACCAAGTGTGACACAAAGGGATTAGAATCTGTGCCTTTGCCCAGTGGAAAACATCTGCTGCTGTTGAAACCTCTCCGAGCTTAGAAAAACTTTTGTGTGCCCAAATTGGAATCCTTTTTTCAAATGAAAGCTTAACGCATTTTATTACTTTGCTCTCGTCATGCATTGATGGTAGAGCACTCGAGACGATTTATTGTTAATGGAGTGATGACTATATTACTGGCTAATAGCAGCTCTTGGCATTCAAGGATCTTATTTAATCACAGCGTTCTCCCACGGAGGTAGGTATAATTCAAACAGGGAGCAAATAGATATACAAAATTACCAGGGAGGGTAAAAAAAATGACAAGAGGCATTATTTGGGGCTTTGCCTTAGTCACTGCATCCTCCAAAATGAAATGAGCTTGGTGGGGACATGGAGGAAATGGTCAAATAGAATCATAGGAGTGAAAATAAGTCATTAGGAGGTTATTCAAGGATAGCTTTTTCAATCATGGCATTCTCCCATTCAAATGGGTATAATTAAAATTTGTAAGAATTGCCCATACACAATCAACAAGAGATGCCATTGTGATAAGAGCTTGCAGTTTAAACTGGAAGAATTGCTTAAATAAGAAGGATAAGTCTGTTGATAAAAGGTGAAGCTCTGTTTCCATTGCTTGAAAGGGGTCTTCCCAAGATTCATAGGCAACACTCAGGATGGCACCGAGCTACCGAAATCAGGAAGGATCCAGGTTTAATCCCTGGTCTGAATTTGCTAATTTCAACCGGGGGTGGCACTGGAAGCCATGCAATTCATCTCAGTATCCCTGGATTAGGGAGGGAAGGGACCAGCCAGGGCTGTCTCCCTCAATCACTATTGATTGACCACTGATAGAATGTGTCTGTATGTGTGTGTATAAGACTAAAGTTGGCTCTGATTCCTCTACCGCGCCCCCCCTCCCACCCCCGCCAGCCACGAAAAGAGACGAGAACCCCAGGACTGTAGATGATCATAAAATAGTTAATATGCTGCAGATTAATTCCTCCATTATTCACTATGCAATTTATTGCCAATAAATTCCCCCATAATCTGAGAATATTTAGGCTCGTTTAATAACTTTGACACCAATAAGATGGAGGTCCTAGACAGTTTGAGAGGGCTAAAACACAAATGGGGATGGTTATGGAAGAGTTAAGGGATGATATCTGCAAGATGCTGACTATTACCATGAATCAGTCTAACACTAGGGAGACCCTGCTAGGTTGGGAGCAAACTCATGTGGTGCCCATTTTTCAAAAGAGGGAGGCAAAACAAACTCAGGCAACTAAAGATTATTAGTCTTGCATCAATATTGGGTCAAATAATAAGATTTATCATTTGGATTAAACCTTGGGGATTACTTGTATGATAATCTGGCTAACAGTTGTCAATACAGTTTCAGCAGGAGAACATCCTGCTGGGCATCGTCCTTGGCTTTTTTTTGAAAGTGTTAATGTTTGCAGGATGACAATCATAGTTCAAGAAGATCACAAGATAGTTATGGGCGAGGAAGGCCATTCGCCCATCTCAGCTTACCCATCCAGATAACCCTAAAGTCCCCCCTCATTGAATTGGTTCTTAATTGATTCCAGGGTTTATGCTTCCACTACTCTTTGTGTGAAGAAGAAGCCGCTGATATCAGTCCTAAATTAATTCAACAGGTCGTTCTCCACAATATTTTGAGAATTATGTACTATTCCGATTTCAGATTTTTGCAAAGAAAGCAGGTTATTTTCAATATTTCTATTGTACATCAAATATTTGCATATTTAATTTGCATGACTGTTTAGAAGGTGAACAAAACCATATTTAACGTGATACTTATATCAAAACTGCTGATGAACGATGGTCTCCGCAGTTGTTTCTCATGATAGTTTCAGATGAACTTTTCAATGACACAGAATTCATGAAATGGGATTCTTGTTACAAAGATGGGCTAAATGGCCTTATCTCACCCATGACTTTTCTCATGAGGGAAGTGATGTAAGCCAAGAAGTGGTGATCAGATGGCACTAAACCTGAGTTTTAAAAGTTTATACATTGAAGAAGGATGGGACTGAGGGAAGTAAAGAGTGTCACAGATTTGAGGTTGAATGAAAGAATGAGTTAGAAATAGGTGAGATAAAGGAAACAGGATAGTCACTTTACTTGTTCAATAACTCTGGCCTAACACTGGGTTAATCGTACCTGACCAGTCCCATTGTAAGATGGACCCTTCATCCTAATCTAATAATGGAATGTTGAACTTTAGACTTGCTTGAACATGGGAATGCAGTTAGAAGTTAACCACCACCAAACCTGGATTCAAACTAGTCAAATCTTCATCGTTGGAAAGAAAAGTGCCAGCAAGACAAGAATGCAAACCAGAATTAAAGAGCATTGAGCACCAAAGTGTCATTCAATTTGATGCATTTGTAACTCAGATAAAGCAGTACCTAAGTTTTTAATATAAGAAAGAAAGGCTTTCATTTAAATAACGCCTTTCATGATGTCAAGACGTCCCAAAACGCTTTATAGCCAATTTTATTTTTATTCGTTCATGGGATGTGGGCGTCGCTGGCGAGGCCGGCATTTATTGCCCAACCCTAATTGCCCTTGAGAAGGTGGTGGTGAGCCGCCTTCTTGAACCGCTGCAGTCCGTGTGGTGAAGGTTCTCCCACAGTGCTGTTAGGAAGGGAGTTCCAGGATTTTGACCCAGCGACGATGAAGGAATGGCGATATATTTCCAAGTCGGGATGGTGTGTGACTTGGAGGGGAACGTAATTTTGAAGTGTAGTCAGTGTTGTTATGTAGGAAATGCGGCAGTCAATTTGCGCACAGCAAGATCCCACAAACAACAATGTGATAATGGCCAGATAATCTGTTTTAGTGATGATAGTTGAGGGGTAAATATTGGCCAGGACACCAGGGAGAACTCCCCTGCTCTTCTTCAAAATGGTGCCATGGGATCTTTTATGTGCACCTGAGAGCAGATGGGGCCTTGGTTTAATGTCTCATCCAAAAGATGGATTAACAGCATTGTATTGCAAAAGAAAATGTAGAAATGTATGCTAGAGTAAGCAACAAGCTAGTAATTTAACCCACTGGTCAAATCTACAACATAAATATCAAGTGCCTTCAAATATACATTATCTCATATAAATTACACTCTTTTATTAACTTACAATCATGTTAAATTTGTATTTATATTATATACTCCAATTGGCTCTCATTCCTGTTCATTTCCAGTATTTCCTATGCACTATGGACAGATGTGATGGAAATTTGTGGGCCGTTGCACTCGATTATTAAATAGGTGGCTGTGTTGTCCATGTCGACATTCCACTGATTAAATATTTTAACCAGCTATTGTGGCTTACTGATTTCAGAAATTAAATTAAAATTGTTCCTTGAGAAGCTTTAATATTTTGTTTGTGAGGTTTTTACCCTGCGACTGAGACATGATCTTCTTGGTTACAGTTGACCTTTTACCAGATGTTATATCCTCCGTACCGCAGTTCACATAAGCATGTTACTGATTTTAATGTTGATTAAATGAAACCATTTTTAATCTGTTGTCAATAATCAGTATTTAATCGACTTGATGTATTGGCTGTCTATATTATTGAGATATTAAAAGCAGTACATCAGTATGCAGAGGTGTCACAATCCAGATGTCAGACTTTGCTACTGAGGCAGAATAACCATAAATGCTTCTCACCTGTACTCCTGAGCTCTCAGACTGAAACTGGCATGCACACTGCAACCTGTAAGATACTTTTCCGATTTGTTCTTGGGATGTGGGCGACGCTGACAAGGCCAGAATTTGTTGCTCACCCCTAGTTGCTCTAAGAAGTTGGTGGTGGGCCTTCTCCTTGAACCATTGCAATCGTTGTGCTGATGGTGCTCCCACAATGGTGTTAGGGAGGGAATTCCAGGATATAGACCTTGCAATGATGAAGGCACAGTGGAAATTTATATCCAAGATGGGACAATGTGTGAGTTGGAGGGGAACTTGGGGATGATGGTGTTCCTGTCACAATGCTGCTTTTGTCCTTCTCAGTGATTGGCGGGGGGGGGTGTAGGGGGAACTGCTGTTGAAGTAATCTTGGTGAGTTGTTGCAGTACATCCTATAGATTATTCATACTCGAACCACGTTGTGCCAGTGATGGAGCGAGTGGATATTGAGCCTGATGACAGGTGTGCCAATCAAATTAACTGCCTAGCAACTTGACTTGTTCTGTCAGATGTGAGCTACTCTTGGTTGTGGACATTGAAGTCCCTCACCCAGAGTACATTCTGTGCCCTGGCTTCCATCAGAGTTTCCTTCAAGTGGTGTTCAACATGGCGGAGTAATGATTCATAAGTTGAGGAGATGGGTTGGAGGATCAACCATAGTTGACCTTGAGCTTGTTGACCTGAGGCGTGAAACTTCATGGGATCAATGTTTAGCACTCAAGCCTGACTTTATACCACTGCGGCCCCACATCTGGTGGGTCTATCCTGCCGGTGGAACAGGACATACCCGGGAATAGTGATGGAGGAATCTGGGATGTTGGCTGAAGGATACGATTCTTTAAGTAGGACTATGAGAGTTTATTGTTTGATTAGTCTGTGGGACAGCTCTTCCAACTTCGATACCAGCCTCCCCAATTCCACTTAGGCGTCCAATGATTGCAATCTCAGGAAAGTGAGATGGAAGGCTGAGTACCCCCTCCACATCTAGTCCAGTCCCAGGCCCTGTACCGCCTATCGGGGATACCCAGGGAATCTAGTCCAGCCCCAGGCCCAGTACCGCCTATCGGGGATACCCAGGGAATCTAGTCCAGCCCCAGGCCCTGTACCGCCTATCAGGGATACCCAGGGAATCTAGTCCAGCCCCAGGCCCTGTACCGCCTATCGGGGATACCCAGGGAATCTAGTCCAGCCCCAGGCCCAGTACCGCCTATTGGGGATACCCAGGGAATCTAGTCCAGCCCCAGGCCCTGTACCGCCTATCGGGGATACCCAGGGAATTCCAGGCTGGCGCAATGGGATGGAGAACTGATGTCACCGATCTCCACCCCTTGCTCTTCCTGGTTCCCTAGCTAAAGCCACTACTTTATTTTGTTTAGTTAATTAATTCATGATAGACACAGTGTTATTCAGAAAGCTCCACAGAACATTCAGTACTTAAAGGGGAATGTAAAATATAAAAGGAACATGTTGTATTTGGCAGATGAAGCACTAAGATTGGCTCGAAGCATTTCTTTTGGGGGAAGATGCCCAACATCTGAAGATGAAGTAAAAAATGCCCCTTCATCACCCTCATTTTCGGAGTCAGCGGGAAGGCGAAAAGAAAAGTCAGTTGTGACAGAAAAGATTCTTGGAGAAGAAAAGTGATATTTTATGCAGTAGCTGAGGAAGCAAATGGGATGTAATTAAGCAACTGGATTGTGCTGTTTAAATTCCAATTATTTGTTCAAATTATCAAAATAATTATCCATTGTAAAGTGCACTTCATTAAAGAGAACACAACTTCTTTTCAAAATGTTGTAAAATTGTAATGGGTAGTTTAAATTTAAATGAGGACTGATTAAATTGATATTTAAAAACACAAAGGTGAAAGTAGCAGTTGGTTCTGAAGCTCTAAGATGCATCTTAAAGTGTCAACAATCCATAAACCTTATTCTCGGATCCTAACAGTAACATTAATTCGGTAAGCGAAGCAGTAAATTTAAAATGATTTAAATTAAGCATTTAAATTTGAAGAATGGTGAATGGAGTATCGGCTTCTGTGTGTCGAGAGTGGCTGAGACCATAAAATGAGGCCTGCATAAAAGGGAAGTTTGCTGCTAAAATATTCTTGTCAAACTGCTGTGGCACTGCATCTTAGGAGCTGGAGATTCAAAGAAAGAAAGAAATAACTTGCATTTATACAGTGACTTTCATGACCTCAGGACATCCCAAAGCACTTTACAACCAATGAAGTACTTTTTGAAGTGTGGTCACTGTTGTAATTTAGGAAACGCTGCAGCCAATTTGTGCACAGGGAGGTCCCAGAAACAGCAATGTGATAATAACCAGATAATCTGTTTTTAGTGATGTTGGTTGAGGGATACATATTGGTCAGAACACTGGGGAGAACTCCCCTGCTCTTCTTCGAAATAGTGCCATGGGATCTTTTATGTCCACCTGAGAGGGCAGACAGAGCCTTGGTTTAACATCTCATCCGAAAGATGGCATCTACCGACAGTGCAGCACTCCCTCAGTACTGCACTGGGAGAGTCAGCCTAGATTTTGTGCTCAAGTCTCTGGAGTGGGACTTGAACCCACAGTTGTCTGACTCCGAGGTGGGAGAGCCTCACACTGAGCCACGGCTGACACCATAAACTTTATAATAAACTACCAAAATGTTGGGGTATGGTAGTGTACTCATTATAGTACTGGATTAGTACTAGTTCTACTACTAAATTCCAATCCATCAGCTCAGTAGCAACAATGGGGCCGAATGAATGCACTCCATTGTTGTCGCTTCTGAACTAACCCGGCCGCTTTAGTCACCTGTCTCCCTTTCTGTGGCAAGTCTCTCTCGACATTGTCTATCCAACACTTCCTTGGTCATCTTCGGTTTCTTGTTCCATGTGATTCTGTATGCAGGGCCATGAAATGTATTCTAGCTGTTTCCATTCTGTAATCTATGATTGTGATGAGAATTTGATTTTGGAATTCTGGTAGTGTTTGTCGAGATGCTTCACATTGAGGTCAGTTGGTGGTAATAATGATGCAATATAATTGTCAATGTACAGTGCTATCTTGCCTTTTGCAGACAGGCAGGGCACTGGTCCGTTGACCGTACCACACAGAGTAGAGTGAGACACAACACAAAGTGGTAAAAACAAAGGAACATGCAAGGAGCCGTTTTATAGAGGAAATTTTACACTAATTACCAGGCTAAGTAAATCGGCCCCCTGAAAACAGACTGCAATAGAGAGGCGAATACTCGGTGGAGGTGACAGTGAGTGCAGGTCGCACTGTACATTTATTTGGCACGGTCATTTCACAGGGAAAGCAGGAATGATAATACACACGACAGATCAATGTGCACAATATCTTCTGCATCCTGCACTGAGCAGAGCAATCATCAAAGGACCAGAATACCAAGCTCACATCCGAAATGTAGTGTGCTTCCATACACTGATATTACAGGAAGAAAGAACCACCAATAGCGGGATAGATTCTTCAGACCCTGTCACCACGGAAACCACGAATGATTTGCCAGTTTCTGTCTGTTTTTTTATGATAACACTGAAGCATATTCTCTAATCAATGTGTGGTATTTCATGACTCAGGGCCAGGTGATGGATATAACATCAATTGCATGTTTCACTGGGTTTCACATTAGTTTTGTTCCTTCAGTTTTCTTCCCGTCTCTCCCTCCAGTGCTGACTGATGTTGCATATGGATCTGAAGGAATCCAGTGGGCTCCAATATCTCAATCAATTGGCCGATCTTTACATGTCAACTTTGAGCGTGGGCAGGTCCTTTGATCTTGCAACACACCATGGGTCAATCGGAAAGAGCCTGTACCTGAAATATAAAGGTTTTTTTTTCTCCGATGAACCAGCTGTATATTTCCAGTATTCTCCGCTTTGTCAAGAGAGCCTCCTCTTGCTCTCATCTGATGTCTGGAAAGGCATTGAGAAAGGTTGATCAGAGTATTTTATAAATGGCGAGAAGCTAGGAACTGTGGAGGAGCAGTGAGATTTAGGGGTCCAAGTACAGAAATCACTAATAGCTAGTGGACAGGTACAAAAATTTATTAAAAAGGTTTATGGAATGTAAGTCTTCATCTCAAGAGGGCTGGAATACAAAGAGGTGGAAGTTATGTTACAGTTACATAAAGCTCTGGTTAGACCCCATCAGGAGTATTGGGTTCAGTTCTGGGCACCGTACCTCAGGAAGGATATATTGGCTCATCGCAGATTCACCAGATTGATACTGGAGTTTAGAGGGTTAAATTCTGAAGGTAGGTTACTTAGACTAGGCTGGCATTCCCTCGAGTGTAGAAGATTAAGGGGTGATCTGATTGAAGTGTTTAAGATGATTAAAGGATCTGATAGGGTGGATAGAGAGAAACTATTTCCTCTGGTGGGAGAGTCCAGAACAAGGGGGCAGAACCTTAAAATTAGAGCCAGGCCATTCAGGGGTGATGTCAGGAAGCACTTCTTCACACAAAGGGGAGTGGAAATCTGGAACTCTTTCCCCCAAAAAGCTGTTGAGACTGGGAGTCAATTGAAAATTTCAAACCTGACGTTCATAGATTTTTGTTAGGTAAGGGTATTATGGGATGTGGAACCAAGGCAAGTGAATGGAGTTAAGACACAGGTCTCCCATGATCTAATTGAATGGCGGAGCAGGCTCGAGGGGCTGAATGGCCTCCTCCTGCTCCTATGTCTACATGCACACTTTACAGCAGGGGTCACTGGACGGCAGTAAGGACTGGAAACCCTTCTGATTTTTTTACTCTCTGCAGCCAGGGGACACTGAGGCCAAATTGTGGCACCTCAACTGCCGCCTGACCAGAGATCAGCTACCTTAGAAAACACTGCCAATCAAGCCTGGGGCCTTCTTGGTCTCTATATGGCTCCTTATCACACTGAGCGCTGCAGTAACCTACTAACCCAGTGGCTTTCAAAGTTCGGGTTGTGTTGCAGAACATTAATCACTGGGGGTCGCGTCCCCGCGAGGCCGAGTCACCCGCCCGCCCTGATCGCGCTGTCTCTATCCCCCGTCAAGCTCATCATGAAGAGCTGCCTCGACCTGTCGAGCATCAAGCAGGACGCGCTGAGCCCCCGCACTCCCTTATTGCTGCTACACGCTGCACCCCCTGGCGGAGCGGAGCGGGGGGGGGGGGGGGGGACGAGATGAGCAGTTGCATTGTGGGTGCCGTAGGCCGCAGGCTGGAGGACAACCAACGTCAAGGATATCGTCCGCTTTTTTGAGGTAAAAAAGATAAAGGAGATAGAGGACGAGAAGAGGCAGAGGTAAGGGGGGGTTGGGGAGTTCGATTTTTAAAAAAAACTGAGGAGGACGGAGGGGGAGGAGGAAAAAAAATACAATAGGTTTTTTTTAAATATAGGTGATGTGGCTCATGTTCTCAGTAAATGTTAAACCGTTTTCAACCTGATCCTGGCGGCTGTGAAGCCTCCGGGTGAAAATGGGAGGCGGACCTAGAGTAACATGTTTGTAAAGAGAGATCGGGGTTTTCAACCCGGAGTTTAATTTCAGTCTGTTTTATTCACTCGCCCCCACCCCCCGCGCGCCTTTTGTTGGGCTCAGAAAACAGGCCTCATCCTGCTAGTCTTTAAAAAGAAAACACCCAGCACATCCTGGCCCGTGTCGTCGGAGCAGCGTGGCGGCCCCTCCTTCAACTGATCAACCCTGAGGACCGTGGAGTTTGCTTTTGGGGGTGGTGGAGGTCGACTCGGACTCCTCTTAAGAAGTTACTTCCCGAACCGCTGAGCTACTGGTCATCGTGTCAGCGTTGCAATTTTTCTCCTTTGAAAACAGGCCTGCACCAATGACTGAGGATGTAATCCTCCTAAAGGCAGTTTTATATTCTAGCTATCTGATTTCAGATATCAACTGGATTGAATTGGTTTCACCTTGTGCTGTAGTGTTGGCCTCTTTTTAGAAAGTGACCTTGTTTTCTCCCCCCCCGGGAAACAGTAGCAGTTTACAACCTAAAAGTTTGTTCTTCCTCATCGAGCTGGCAAACATGAACATACCTGACATTCACAAGTAGAAACCACTGTGACGGTTCCTCATCAAACCCTCACGCCCACCCCTCCAAAAAAAGTATTTAGAAAGTTACAGTTCAAGTCTTCAACATCAGTGTTGTCTCAGTTACTATAATTTATTTGTACTGTTATATTGCAGCTCCCCTGTGTTTGTTTTGTACTGGTGTAGATTTGAGACTGCAGCAAGTTGGCAGTGTCTAGTTATATTGCCCCACGCACACCTCCCAGATTGGGGGAGAGCAGAGCTCTGCCTGTGCCTATCCAGATGTGTGCACAGAGCTGTGTTTATCAGCTGAGAAATTTAGCTGCAGTCCAGCAGCGAGGAAAGCCTGGGTTATTTAAAAAAAGATATACTTTAATAATTTAATCCTGAATCAATAATGAAGCTAAACTTGATGCCTGAGCAATAAAACCAGCAGGTGCAGCTCACCTGTGAGAACACACTGAAAACACGCCACAAGTCATTAAGTTTGTCATCTTTTTGGATCAGTGCTTTCAAAGAGTATCCCCTGTTAAGTAAGATCAGTGTTCTGCCGTCACAACAACCTGCATGTGCGAACTGGGATTTTCGACTTTGACAAGGTTAAAAACAAGAGAAAGAAACAGACTCAACAACGAGCCTGATCTGCGTGTAGAGCTTTCAACTTGTGATCCAGATTGGAACCAGATCATGAACAACAAGCAGACCCACTGTCACATTAAGTAAGTGAAACTCAACCTGATCTTTTTTTTACTCTATTTATACTGTATATAAAATGTTTTTCAAGTAGCGTCGATGGCTAATTTTAATTATTAGTTAGCGAGAGCATATATTGCCCTTTATTGTGATTTTATGAAAACTCTAGTCAGAAGATATTATTGTTTTGGGTCCTGGGGGAAGTGATTTTCTTCCATAGGACACAAGAAAAAAAGTTTGTATTAACTGTACTAACCCACCAAAGAAGCTACAGAGCACTGAACGTAAGAATATAAGAAACTTTAAGCCCCTTCAGTGAAACCTCAGCAACAGTATCACCCTGGATCATGGCAAAGCAAAACTATTTTAATGCAATGAGATTATTGGGAGTAGAGTATGTGTTGTGACTCGTAAAAGTGTATGTTGTGCTATGATGACTCCCTCGGGATTTAAAGCAATCCATCAAGGTGTCTGGAACTCAACACATCGTAACCATATCAACATTTACTTTTTAATTCACTTCTATTTTTCTTAATGCACCTTTTTATTTTTCCTTCAAGATGTAGGGTGACACTTTTTATATAGAAAAATAGATGGCTGGTGAAGAGCAACCAGTTTAGTTTAATTGAGTTTTTAACATGACCGTTTATAGATGCCATTTGAACACGGTGATTAAATTACAGTCATAACTGCATGTTGTTATTTTATAAAGATACTTTATGGGAAGAGGGTAATATACTATTTGCTACATCAGTGATGCAGGCTCAATAAATTATAGGCAAACAATGAAATCTGCATGGGTTCTGTTGCCTGCCTCAGTCATTTAATGACGAGTGCTCCATTAGGCATGCTATTTGTACAATTAACTGCTTTCCCCACCTCTCCAATCTTCTCTCCTTTTTCCCGCACCTCTCCTGAAGGCACTGACTCTTTCTGGGGTATTATTCCTTGGACACCTCACCTTAGAGTCCACTCTTCATGTGTGCCCAGGCAGTGCATGTTGGCACTTTAATCTTCCGGGGAGGGCATGACAGCCAACCCCTGTTCTCAGATTTAGTGCATTTCAGAGAAAATCTTTGTGTGTTGCTAATTTAGCTCAGGCCTCTTTTCTTCAGAAAGACTGAGCTGGCGGCCAATCGTGTGAATATGGTGCACATGCCATGGTGCTGAGCAATACAGCTGGACAGATGTGAGAGTGCATACTGTTGTATATTGCATGGCCGCAGTAAGGATGACTGGTTTTTGTATTGGCTCATTGCTAATTGCTTGGATTACTTTAAATCAGACACACCAGGCTAGTCTTTTCTAATATCAGTATCTGCCCCTTGACATTACCGAGTCAAACTCGCTCTTCCTCCCCAGATTATAAACTGCTCTTTCTTTCATGCCACTAGATGGCAATAAGTTCCAGTCGGTTTTACATGATGCTTTCAGTAATCACAGAGCACCCTTGGAAATCCAGAATGATGGGGGATTTAGTGGGTGAGCATGTAGGGTTGGAGGAGGTTACAGAGATAGGGAGGGGCGAGGCCATGGAGTGATTTGAAAACAAGGATGAGAATTTTAAAATCGAGGCATTCCCAGAATGGCAGCTCCCATTAATTTTAAATTATTGGAAGTTTTTTGGGGGGAATTTCTTTCTTTCCAATGTTCTCCCCTCTGCTGTTGAACTGGGGTGAGTTCAATGGGTGTCAACTTCCTTCTCTTATTGAAGCCAAATGGCCATTGCTCATGTGTCTAGTTTTTGGCCACCTTTAGGAGAGACGCCAAGCCCATGGAGATGGTAGAGAAGAGATTCACTAATTTGATACCAGGGATGAGAAGCTTGAGTTATGAGGAGAAATTAGAGAGACTGGGCCTCTGCATTAGAACACAAAAGGTTAAGAGGAGATCTGATGGGGTTATTCATAATTATGAAGAGTTTTGATAAGGTAAATAGGGAAAAATTATTTCAGTAAATAGAGAGCATAAATGCAAGATCACCACTAAAAGAACATAGGGAGTAGTTAGGAGAATTGGTTTTCGTTGAGGGTTGTTCGGACATGGAACGCCTGATCAGACACAGTGGGGAAAACAGGATCCATAATAGCTTTTAATAAGAAAGTGGATAAATATTTGAAAAATAAGAACTATAAAAGAGCAGAGGAATGGGACTGATTAGATAACTTTCCGAGAGCCGGCACAGACCCAACGGGCCAAATGGCCTCCTTCTGTACTGTTAAATTCCCTGATTGATTGTGCGAGCCCAGACTATGACTAATACGACCAAGCCCGATCCCGTTCCCTCCTAGCTAAATAACAAGGTTCATTTTTAAGGGCGCAGGAGATTTTCAGACAAATTGTGTGGGTGTTGAAGCCCCCAATAGTACTGTGTGAATTTAGTACTGAATACGTTAGTTACTTCGTAAATTATGACAGTCTCTAAATCTCTGTTGAATGAGAGTTACTGCCCTGCTAACTATCCATAATTCGATATGTAATGCGTACAAAACTTTCATTCTCTTTGTAGTTTCTGAATCACAGCCTCAGGATCATTTCCTGATCATTTCATCCTGTAACTACCTGACCTTGTCAACTGTAAGCTACCCCAAGCCAGCTTCACTTGCAGCAATATTTATCTTATTTAACTTACTTCAGGGTCAAAATTGTGCTTTGTGAGATTGTTAACAAGTGCGTTAAAACAAACTTTGACGATTAACATGTTCATTATTGATATGGCGCAGAACGAACCCCTCTTACGTTCTGCTAATTCTACATTTGGAAAGAAAAAGTGTGAATGCAGGAAATTTGAGATAAAACACAAAATACTGGAGATAGACAGCAAGCCTGTCAGCATCTGAAAGTGAAAAGCCAGGATAACATTTTGGGTTAGGATCCTTCATCAAAAGTTATACAGCCTGGCAAGACGAGAGCCCCTTTAGAGCAGGGTGTCCACTCTTTATCTCTTTGTGGGCCACATGTTGCTTGCATGGAGCTTTGTGTACCACATGGTGTCAGCTGTGGTTCAGTGGGTAGCACTCCTGTCTCTGAGTTAGGAAGTTGTGAGGTTCAAGTCCCAATCCAGAGACTTGAGCACAAAGTCCAGGCCGGTGCTTCAGTGCTGCACTGTCGGAGGTGCCGTCTTTCGGATGAGACGTTAAAACCGAGGCCCATTCTGCCCTCTCAGGTAGATGTAAAAGATCCCATGGTGCTATTTTGAAGAAGAGCAGGGGGAGTTCTCCCTGGTGTCTTGGTCAATATTTATCCCTCAACCAACATCACTAAAACAGATTATCTGGTCATTATCTCATTGCTGTTTGTGGGATCTAGCTGTGCACAAATTGGCTGCTGCGTTTCCTACATTACAACAGTGACTACACTTCAAAAAGTACTTAATTGGCTGTAAAGCAGGTTGGGACATCCTGAGGCCGTGAAAGGTACTGTATATAAATGCGAGTCTTTCTTTCACATATGAAATTTAAATCCATGCTTCCATTAGCTTCCATAATGCTAACAAATTTTGGTGTTCTGATTTAGGATTTATCCATCAAGGAGAAAGAACAATTAGAAAAGCCCTTTCAAAACTTTTAGGCCCTCAAAATTCAAACAGATAAATCCAACGGCTAAGGAATATAAGCATAAATTGAGTTGGCGAGTTCAGTGAGGGCTGGATTTTTACTGTTTGGGGGCTGCATTTGGCCTATAAGCTGTAAACATAGAAACATAGAAAATAGGAGCAGGAGTAGGCCATTTGGCCCTTCGAGCCTGCTCCGCCATTCAATATGATCATGGCTGATCCTCTATCTCAATACCATATTCCCGCTCTCTCCCCATACCCCTTGATGCCTTTTGTGTCTAGAAATCTATCTAGCTCCTTCTTAAATATATTCAGTGACTTGGCCTCCACAGCCTTCTGTGGTAGATAATTCCACAGGTTCACCACCCTCTGAGTGAAGAAATTTCTCCTCATCTCAGTCCTAAATATCTTACCCCGTATCCTGAGACTGTGACCCCTCGTTCTGGACCCCCCAGCCAGGGGGAAACATCCTCCCTGCATCTAGTCTGTCTAGCCCTGTCAGAATTTTATATGTTTCAATAAGATCCCCTCTCATTCTTCTAAACTCGAGTGAATACAGGCCGAGTTGACTCAATCTCTCCTCATACGACAGTCCTGCCATCCCAGGTATCAAGGAGACCAAAACTGCACACAATACTCCAGTTGTGGTCTCACCAAGGTCCTGTAAAACTGCAGTAAGACATCCTTGCTCTTGTTCTCAAATCCTCTTGCAATGAAGGCCAACATATCATTTGCCTTCCTAACCGCTTGCTGCACCTGCATGTTTACTTTCAATGACTCGTGTACAAGGACACCCAGGTCCCTTTGTACATCAACATTCCCCAATCTATCACCATTTAAATAATACTCTTCCTTTCTGTTTTTCCTTCCGAAGTGGATAACTTCACATTTATCCACATTATACTGCATCTGCCATGTATTTGCCCACTCACTCAACTTGTCTAAATCGCCTTGAAGCCCCTTTGCATCCTCCTCACAACTCACGATCCCACCTACTTTTGTGTCATCAGCAAACTTGGAAATATTACATTTGGTTCCCTCATCTAAATCATTGATATATATTGTGAATAGCTGGGGCCCAAGCACTGATCCCTGCGGTACCCCACTAGTCACAGTCTGCCACCCCGAAAAAGACCTGTTTATTCCTACTCTCTGTTTCCTGTCTGTTAACCAATTTTCAATCCACGTTCGGACATAGAATCATAGAATCATACAGCACAGAAGGAGGCCATTCAGCCCATTGTACCTGTGCCGGCTTTTTAACGAGCTATTCAATTAATACCACTCTCCTGCATGACTACTTTATAGGACTGATCGAAGCAGAGGGGAGGGGAGAACAACAGGTAAATGTCACCAGTACAGATACGTTAACTGTTATTACAAAAAGGTGGTTAATGGGTTTAATAGATTGTTAAAAGTTTAATCTTTTCCTGACCCATTTTCGGATTATTTTCTTCAAACTGTTGGAAAGAGTTTAGTAGATTTTTCTTTGCACAGAGGGTTTTTAGAATTCTCTGCCAGACACAGTGGTGGATTATATAAAGGAAGAGTATAAAAATTTGGAAAAGGAGAGGATAATGGAGTATGGGGAAAAGGGTAGGGGATGGAACTAAGTGAAGTGTTCTTTAGTTCTTTCAGAGATCCAGCACAGGCTCGATGGGCCGAACGGCTCCTTCTGTGCTGTAAAATTGTATGATAGGAATGTGTACATTTTGCCTAAACTACCTTCTCTTGGCCTGACTCATTTAATACGTTTTAGTTACATAATAGTTTATTTTACAGCAAGTTTCAGTTAATATCTGCTGATTGTGGGCTAATTCATCAGGCGTTACCATATTGCGTTGTTCCACACTTTCTCACTAGAGTCATTTTTCATACTTTATGTGCCGTAGCGTTTATTGGGAATTTGGGCGTGTGTTCGATTAATGGACCCTACAATTTTCTGTCCATTAGTTTTAATTTGTTACGAGGGTTACTGATTTACAATGATTGAATAAGATAAATTGACTTTTTATTGCATGTTATTGTTCCTGGACTGCTAGTGTTATTTTCATGTTGATTTCCATGATTATGTGCTTATTTCTGTGAAAAATGCAAAATACTCTACTATCCTCTCCTTTTTCAAATGTTTCTACACTTCCCCTTTATAATCTATTATGGATTCTGTTTCCACCACTTTGTCTGGTAGAGAATTCTAAAAACCCTCTGTAAAAAAAAACACCATTTGTTCGGTTAAATCAATTTCTTACCTTTTTAAAGTTCAGGATACAGAGGAAGGAGGCAGGGTAAATGTTCGAGGATGCAGTTAGATAGAAGGGAGGCTGTAGGTGCTCAGGGAAGTGCGAAACTGCATGATTAGGCAGTGCCAAAAAATCCATGCGCCCGGCCATTGCTGGAATCCAGCTTCATGTCCTTTAAATTGTTTCATAATTCGAAATCATCCTAATTTAGTCTTCAGACATTAGAGATCAAACTTCTGGCTCTTGTTCGCAGTCCCTCCAGGACTTGAATGAAAAATGCTTTTGTGTCTCTGTACCAAAACGGGATTCAGTGCTGAAGGTGCAGCCTTTCTAAAGCACTGTACGTTTTCAGTACAACATCCCTGTGCTCTGCTGAATTAGGAAATGGATGGAAATTGAAGCCTTGTATGTATCATATACAGAATTATGGCTAGTTGAGCAGCGAGCAGTAAGACTGTCGTTGAACTGAAAGATTCGGATTTTGTCATATTTCACTAGAGTGGAGTTTGAGTGATCGATCAATAGCAAGAAAATCGGAAGGGTTAATCGTTTAGTCTCTGCCATTTCTCATTGTTTTTATGCATACACCGTGGCCTCATTAAAGTGAAAACAATACTAGTGACAGTTAGAAGTAGCTCTCAAAGACATTGATTGAAGACATATAGGGGTAGATTTTGATTTTGTGCAATTGTGTAAAACGGGTGATAATGAGCTGGCAGCTGGTTTTAAATCTCTTCCCGATATTTACTTCCTTTGAAGTCAATGGGGAGAGATGCAAACCAGGCTGCTGACTCACTATCACCCGTTTTACACAATCGCACAAAGTCAAGATCTACCCCATGGTGTCATCACTGCAGAATATTATCACTCACCTGCATTCAAAAAGTCATAATTTGATGTAAATTTGAAATATTAATTGTATCAGTATTAAAAATCAATATTTATGGCATTTCACAGATATATTTAAATGTCTCTACCTCTCACATATGTGTCTTGTATCCAAATAAATTCTATCCTCATAATGCACGCCTTAGGAGGCAAACATTTTGTGTGTAAAAATGAATTACGTGCTGTGATAAATGTCCCATTGCATGGCATAAACTGCGATATGAAAAAGATAAAGAGTGAGAGCAAATAGCCTTATAACAGAAATTGAAGAGGAAATGCATTTGGAGACAGAACATTATGAGAAATAAATCACTGACCAACACTGGCCCATAATTTAAAGAGCCACGGGCACAAGGGGCAACTTAGATTTCTACAGTGCTCCTAATACTTTATTCATTCATTGTTAGGAGATGGGCATTGCTGGCAAGGCTGGCATTTATTACCCATTACTAGTTGCCCTTGAGAAGGTGGTGGTGAGCCGCCCTCTTGAACCGCTGCAGTCCGTGTGGTGAAGGTTCTCCCACAGTGCTGCTAGGTAGGAAGTTGCAAGATTTTGACCCAGTGACAGATATTATGACCATGTGACGTTCCTAATGTACGAAAAGACATCTCGGAATAACTAACAGAAGCGAGGACAAAATGGATACCAAGCAAAGGCGAACAGCTGAAGACAAAAGATGGGTAGGGGCTGACCACATGGTCAAAGTAAAGGATTTTTAAGAGGATTTTGACAATGAGGAGGGAGGTGGTAATGCAGAGATAGTTAAGGAGGAGGTTCCAAAAGGTTGGGCTTTAGTGATTGAAGGGGCGATTACGGATGGTGCAGCAGAGTGAGTAAAGGATGAGCAGCAAACCAGTGTCGAGGGGATAAAAGGTGCGTGCAGTGATGTAGGACATAAGAACATGAGAAACAGGAGCAGGAGTAGGCCATTCGACCCCTCGACACTGCTCCGCCATTCAATTAGATCATGGCTGATCTTTTACCCCAACTCCATTTTTTCCCCTGATCCCCATATCCCTCGATTCCCTTAGTGTCCAAAAAGCTATCGATCTCAGTCTTGAATATACTCAACGACTGAGCACCCACAACCTTCTGGGATAGAGAATTCCAAAGATTCACTACCCTCTGAGTGAAGATATTTTTCCTCATCTCAGTCCTAAATGGCCAACCCCTTATCTTAAGACTATGACCCCTAGTTACCATCGAGGTAGGGTGGGACGATGCCATTGACGGATGTGAATGCAAGAGCAAGGACATTTAAAGTCTAATGACCAGGCACAAGGAGTCCAGCAAAGCTTATCACAGACGGGAAGACGAGAGAGCAGAGCAAGAGTTCTGGCGGCTGCATCATGTGCAACTCACCAGTGTTGTATGAATGTCATTTATATTGAGGGCAAGTGTTTTGGGGTCACGCAGCAATTCCCATATCACAAGTTTACATCAAGACGAATTGAAGCAGTGAAAATGCTGGTTTCTAAGTGATGACAAATGACTTGGTGCAGTAACTTACTTTCCCTAATAACAGCATGTGCCTTTTTAATGTCAGCTCCTGTGTTGCAGTGATGGGGGAGCATGGTTGGCAGTTTGACATTGCAGCACATTTTAGCCCCACTGTATGTCAGCCGTGGCTCAGAACGTTGTGGGTTCAAGTCCCACTCTAGGGACATGAGTGCAAGATCTAAGCTGATAATCCCAGTGCAGCACTGAGGGAGTGCTGCACTGTCGGAGGTGCCGTCTTTCAGATGAGACGTTAGGCAGAGGCCCTGTCTGCCGTCTCAGGTGGACGTAAAAGGTTCCACGGTACTATTTCGAAGAAGGGCCAATATTTATCCCTCAAACAACATCACTGAAACAGATGATCTGCTCATTATCACATTGCTGTTTGTGGGATCTTGCTGTACACAATTTGGCTGCTGCATTTTCTACATCACAACAGTGACTACACTTCAAAAGCACTTCATTGGCTGTAAAGCACTTTCGGATGTCTTGAGGTTGTGAAAGGCACTATATAAATGCAAGTCTTTTTCTTTCACTGTTGAAATCAGTGAGCTCCATACAAGAGGAAGTGATATCGCTCCCCTGGTGGTTTATTGTGTAAAAGCACCATGTGACCGACCGAGAAGGCCCCGAGGTCAATTTTGGGTAACTCGGCAGAGTTGGAGATGTTACTATTGACCTTGACGTTCCTCGGCTATGGAGGGTAAATGTCAGATTGGGTACCCAGCCTAGGTCATTGCCCAGTGATGTCTGTTGGAAAATGAGTCTGTATGTGTCGGGCCAGCCGGAGATGGAATTAGGCATTGGTCAAATAGCCTGCTACCATTCAATCTCCAGACACGCAGGTGAAGAACGCCCTCTTTTCCGGTGAAGCACCTAAGAGTTGCCGTGGCCGTGAACCGCACCTATCGTGGGTCCCCATCGCCGGATTGGGCGAGGGGAAAGTTGGAAAAGGAAAAAAAAACAACGTTCAGTTTTAAAAACGTCACTGACAGCGACGGGGAAGAGTAATTGTGAAGCTAGAGTGAGAGTAGGAAAGATAGAGACAGCGTGGTGGGGGGAGAGAGTGAGCGGGTATTGGCTGTGGGGAGAGGGTGGCAGATGGACCATCGTCACAATGTGTGACAGTCATCAAGCAACCAGGATCTGTACTGTGACATTTTCTGTTAGCACAAAACTAAATAACATCCCTAACATAAAACTAAAACTGTACATAATGTAAATTATAACAGGTACCATAATATAATTTCATGGTTGTAATCTAGTTTCAGGCACTGGCTATAAACTATTCCCTCCTGGTTTAATGTGTCATTTGAATTTTTTGTACTCGTGCTCAGATATCCATTATTCCCAGCGTAACTGAGAACTTAATAATTTCAGTAAGTGGACGTATTGCAAAATAAGTTCCCTGATTTCAGGCAGTTGGGAGTTGAATGGAAAATCGGCTCGTCAAAGATTAGCCGACTAAAGGAAACATGGGATAACGAAAGATATGGGGGACAAAAAATAAAAGCAAGAGGGTTCTGCTCATCTGGTTTTCATGTCGTCTGAAACTGCCTTTTGGGATCATTACGAATATTTTTTCCTTTCGAAACACGTAGAGCAGACCGCTGCGCTTTTCTGGTTGGGAATTGTCTCGGGGATGTTCGTGGACATTGAGGTCATGCACCAGCGGTGACGACTTGACAGAGCGAGTTATCCGTGCTGACCAGCATCTCCCCGGATTGGAAGTGAAATCCGCAGCAGAAGGGGGAGGGAGGAGAGAGGAGAGCAAGCACAAACTCTTAAGACCGTTAATGTGAATTTGGGCACTGGGGAAATAATTTACCTTTATACCTGCCAATGGGTCACAAAAGTAAAGCTTACATTAACTTTATACAACTGAAAAGGCTATTGGGATGAATTAAATTATTGTTTCCTGCTTGCTCTGGCAAATGTAAAATTTAAAATTAATTGAATTTCTTTTTTTACAGACAGCAGATGTAACTATTTGGAACCCATCAGCAAATAATGTAGAACAGTTGGGTTAACATTTCATTGTGCAATTTAGTATCAAGACTGCTGATGCATTTATTATATTTATAGACAAAAGCAAAATACTGCGGATACTGGAAATCTGAAATTAAAACAGAAAACGCTGGAAACACTCAGCAGGTCAGGCAGCAACTGTGGACAGAGAAACAAGAGCTAACAGGCCAAATTTTGCAGTGGCAGGGCATCTAACGGTGTCTGCCGTTGGTTAGTCTTGCCCTTGCACGTTTAGGTTTTAAAATGTTTTGCATGGCAAGCTGCTGAAAGTGTGAGCTGATAACATCGCAGTGAGGGAAACTAGGGCAGCTAGGACCTGAGTGAACAGGGCAAGCAACTGTATGTCTCCTTAACCGATCAAAATTGAAGGAAGTGTAAATTGGAATGAGTGAATTCAATGTCAAATCAGGTACAGAAAGAGAAATAAAGAGAGGGACAGAAAGATTGGATTAAGAGAGAGACGAACAAAAAGAGACAGGAAGGAAAAGTAAAAAAAAATTTAATTTAAAATTTTACATTTTTAAAATCTGCAACAACAATTAATACTGAAGGAATGGGACTCCACACTGTAATAGTTAATTTTCAGTGCCAGAGAGGTTGATTGGCAGTAACTTAACAATCACATTGTTAAAAGGGAACTTAGACTGGAATGGACAGGCCTAACTTTCTGTGGTGAGTTCAATTAGTATCTACCATGCAAATTTCACGCTGTTCAGTGCATTTCAATGGTGATGCAGACGGCGAGATGTCATTTTCGCGAAGCTAACGGGGGGAGCAGCGCATCACAGGCAGCAACTTTTGGATATTCGCGTTTAACCGCGCATCTGCCCCTCGCCTGAAATTACTGTACCATTTGCGCGTAAGTAACGGCGAATGCCATTAGCCGCACCGTTATTTTGACAGCGAAAGCTCAGGTTGATGACCTTTCATCATGAGAGTTTTTAATCAGCCCCACGTTTTTATAGATAATTTGGAAATCAAAATTGAGTATCAAAGCTGATAATCTTACCGTGAAAATATTCATCAAAGTGTGAGGTGACCCCAAAAAATTCCACTCAGGAGCCTCGCAATCTCTCTGGTTGGTGAACCTGTAGAATCAGAAGTAAAAGCTCAACATGTTTTCTGTTGACGTCTAGTAGAGGATAAGGGGGCAGAGTGTTGCTGAGCTGTCAGGTTGGGATTCCACTTAAGGTAAAAATAGAGTCTCAGGTCTCATCTAGTGGATATAACTTATGCCTTTTGATGCCTTTTGTGTCTATAAATCTATCTAGCTCCTTCTTACATATATTCAGTGATGTGGCCTCCACTGCCTTCTGTGGTAGAGAATTCCATAGGTTCACCACCCTCTGAGTGAAGAAATTTCTCCTCATCTCAGTCCTAAATGTCCTACCTCGTATCCTGAGACTGTGACCCCTCATTCTGGACCCCCCAGCCAGGGGAAACATCCTCCCTGTGCATCCAGCCTGTCTAGCCCTGTCAAAATTTTATATGTTTCAATGAGATCCCCTCTCATTCTTCTAAACTCGAGTGAATACAGGCCGAGTCGACCCAATCTCTCCTCATACGACGGTCCTGCCATCCCAGGAATCAGTCTGGTGAACCTTCGCTGCACTCCCTCTATGGAAAGTATATCCTTTGTCAGGTAAGGAGACCAAAACTGCACACAATACTCCAGGTGTGGTCTCACCAAAGCCCTGTATAACTGCAGTAAGACATCCTTGCTCCTATACTTAAATCCTCTTGCAATGAAGGCCAACATACCATTTGCCTTCCTAACTGCTTGCTGAACCTGCATGTTTGCTTTCAGTGACTGGTGTACAAGGACACCCATGTTCCTTTGTACATCAACATTTCCCAATCTATCACCATTTAAATAATACTCTGCCTTTCTGCTTTTCCTTCTGAAGTGGATAACTTCACATTTATCCACATTATACTGCATCTGCCATGTATTTGCACACTCACTCAATTTGTCTAAATCGCCTTGAAGCCTCTTTGCATTCTGCTCACAATTCACGATCCCACCTAGTTTTGTGTCGTCAGCAAACTTGGAAATATTACATTTGGCTCCCCCATCCAAATCATTGATATATATTGTGAATAGCTGGGGCCCAAGCACTGATCCCTGCGGAATACAAATCTCTCGTCCACTAGGTTTTTGATCCATTTTAGAATGCAGTCTTCAAGATCTATAATATTTATCATCTTGGATCTATTTTACAAAAAATACAGAAGTTTTCAGTACAGTTAGTTAATTTGCTATTTTGATCTTCAACTCAGGGAGTTTGTGAAGTGACTGTAGCCATGAGACTATCTTTCCCACCCAAGTGTTCTTGGATATCTGCCAGAGCTTTCATAGATGTACATTTGTGTGTGAATTCATCATTTTAACACAGGTATCTCCGATATTTGTTGTTTTGGAGGAGTGGATTTATATATGCTGAACAATGCACTCGAAAAGAGAATGCTGCTGACAGTAAAATATTAATGGACGAGGAGATTTTAAAATGCTTATTATATACAAACTATTTATAGATTCAACTGTTGTACATTAGTGTTCCTGATAAACAGAGCTGTGCATTACAAAGGAGTGAATGTTAAGTTTCATTATGTTATTAGGATTGTTTTGCTGGCTCCAATACATCATGTTTAAAATCCTCATCTTCATCTTTAAATCCCTATGTGGTCTCTCCCCACACTATCTCTGCAATCTTCTCCAGCATTATATCCCCCAAGAACACCAGGACTCCAGTCTTTTGTGCATCCCCCGCCCCCTCGCTTTTCCTCACCACTGATGGCAAAGCTTTCAGCCACCTGGGTCCTACTGTCAGGAATTCCCTCTCTGCCCAACAGGTCTATTCCGGTCTTTATGCTCCACCCAAGCCTCCTCCCACTCTACTTCATCTCACCCTATCAGCATGACCTTCTATTCCTTTCTCCCTCATGTGTTTATCTAGCTTCCCCTTAAATGCATCCATGATATTTGTCTCAACCACTCCTTGTGGTAGCGAGTTCCACATTCTCACCACTCCCTGGGTAAAGAAGTTCTTCACTCTGAACAGCTCAATATATAAAATGGATATGATGGACTGAACAGCCATGCAAATGGGTGAATTATTCACTGAAAAGTGTATTATTTTAGCAGATGTCTAAGAATCGAACACTACTGTACATACAGAAGCATTCTGGACTGAATAGAACGTTACACAGGGAGACTTAATGGGTTGAGTGCTGCACTGAGTTCGGAAGCTTGATGGACTTTAGACATTAGTGAGGCATTCTCTATAGACTGAGCAGCATATTACATTCAGGTACTTTATGAACTGAATAAAGCATTACATACTGGAGGTTTATGGACTAAGCAGTTTTATAGACTGCAGTGTATTTTATGAACTGAATTATCAATTACACGGTGGGGAGATGTTAGGATGGCATGGAGCATTATGCTGAAGAGTTCACAACCTTCGTGGAGATAGTGTAAAGCACCAAGCTTTTTGCAACTCAAGGAGAAACTCAGTTGGCAAAGAATATCAAGGATATTGATTCAATTCATAAGCTTAGCTCACTGCCTCAGAAAAGAAAAATTAAGAAAATATACAAGTTTCGCAAAGTTCGACCAAAATAATCACTGGCTTATAGACCTCATATCCTATTCTGAATCCTTGGGATCATCTGTGTTGACCTGTGCTTGAGTTAAATTAATATGTATCCTAATTTAAATATACATCTTTAGTGATAACATTTTTATTCATTTAAACAGGCATCCAATTCACTTAAATGATCTGAAAAGCACGAGCGTCGTGAGAGAGGGATTTTGTGTGCAGAATTAATTCACTTAAACAAACTATTCACTTATCAAATATTCAGTTATGAGGGCTCACTGGATAAGATGAATTATTGATTCCAAATAAAGGTTCCTTTGCTCATCTTCAAACTAAGATGTCAGTTTGTAATTCTGTGAATGATATATTCGATGCTTTTATTGTTACAAACCAGTTCCGTTGTTGGAAGAGAAAACTCATTGGTTAGGACTTTCCTCAGAGCTGGTCCTGCTTCACCTGACGTCCGGTGCAAACCCTGTTCACATCCGGTGAACTTAGAGCAGCTCCGAGGACATTCCCGGCCATTGATCTCATTGGTCTAAGTTTCAGGCTAAGCTGTCTTCAAATATACTCCAAAGTCACGACAAATATCTGGGTGAAACCAAATGGCTTAGTAACTTTGGGTACTAGTGCTTTTACTTGGAATCAGCATACGTGTGTATCGCATGGCATTGTGTACTTACTGTTCAAAGGTCAACCATCCAGATATATGACCACCTTGGGTATGAGAAATATTTGTTGAATAATTGCTTTAGTGGTGGCATACGAAGTTAAGCTACATGCAGTATTCAAAAACTGGTGCTTCCTGGTCAATCTGCCAGTGATGTTTCTTTATTTGTTTTCGGGATAAGGGTAACATTTGCAAGGCTCCATTCATTGCTCATCCCCAGTTGCTCTGAGAAGATGGCGAGCTTTTTTCATGAAACTCTGCAGTCCTTTTGGTGATGGTGCTCCAGTGACTGTGTTAGGTAAAGAATTCCATGATATTGGAATGATGATGAATGAATGGCAAAAGTTGCCTAAGTCAGGATAGTTTGTGACTTAGAAGGGAACGTAGAGGTGATGGCATTCCCATGACATTGCTGCTCTTGATTTGCTCAATGGTTGCAGGGGGAGGGAGGTCCTGTTGAATTATCTGAGGGAGTTTCTGTGCTGGTGATGGAGTGGGTGGACATTTGAATCCAGTGGCAAAGGCATCAATGAAGTGAGCTGCTCTGCCCTGGATGGTGTCGAGCTTCTTGAGTGCTGTTGCAGCTGCATCCATCCAGGTGAGTGTTGAGTATTCCATCACATTCATGACTTCAGCCTTGCAAGGCTTTGCTGGGTAAGGAGGTAAGGAGGTGAGCTACTTAATCACAAAGTACGCAGCCTCTGCCCTGCTGTTGTTGCCATGGTGTTAATATGGCTGGTCCAGTTAAGACTCTGGTCAATGGTGCCCTCGAATATGTTGTTGATCGGAGAGGGTGCCAATCCCGAGACCAGCTCCCGGTGGTTGAGACTCCCCGTCAGAAATACAAAGTTGGAAAATTACTCCTTTTGTCTGTTCACCGGTTTTGAACATTTTTTTTAACAGCCCAGGCTTGGTCCATTCTTTAGTCAGTTAGATGCCTAACATCATATACTTGTTGCCGTGACAATATTGGCAAGGCAAAAACAAACTATTAAGTGGGTTACAAATCAAATCGTCTTCAAAGCTGCCAAAATCCTCATTTTTATTTCTTTCCCTGTTAATATTTCAACGACTAAAACATTTCCATCACATACACTGGTGAGCCACCATATGACATTTCTCTAATAATTGTTGGAGAGTTAGCTATTGGGGATTTATACATAGTGTGCATTAGTACAGGGAATCTGATAATTGCTCAGGTGACTAAGATAGATAACAGGATTAATTTGTTTTGACTATTATTTTTGGGGGAGAGAAAATAAGTCTCTTTAAAAAAATAACTTTTCTCATGCGGTAATGCAAGATAAACTTATTACTGTAAAGTTCTTGCATTTGATCTGAGCATTCAATCATTCTTATCAGCATTTTCCACTGGAATTCTCATAACGAGTCAGGGATTGTTAGTTTAAAAGTATGCCTGTGCTATCTTAAAGACTTCCATGTACCTATTCACCACCCTTGAAAGGATTATTTCATAAGTGAGCTGTGGTATTAGTACTTGCAGCGGTTACCAGTGATGGGAAGAGGGCTAGGAACCTTCAGTTCCATTCTGAACGGTAAGTATTAATCATGATCATATTCCCTTGAGTATAGAAGATTGAGGGCTGATCTGATCGAGGTGTTTAAAAAGTTCAAAAAGGATTTCAAATGGTAGATATGGAGAAACTACTTCCACTGGTGGGGGTATCAAGAATGAGGGGACTTATCTTAAAATTTGAGCTAGGCCGTTCCATAGCAAAATCAGGAAGTATTTTTTCACACAAAGGGTAGTGGAAATTTGGAACTCTCTCCCTCAAAGAGGCTGTGAATCCTGAGACAATTGGAGCTTAAGGGGTATGGACCAAGGGTGCAGAACTGGCATTAATGGAAAAGGAGCTGTTTTGGGTAACAAAATGGCGGATCATACTCGATGAACAGAATGGCCTACTTTTGTTCCTGTCAGGCAACAGTTGAATCCCAGGCAAACATTGACTAATTGTTTGTTTTCTTCTAATTTCCTGCCCTTTCGAAGGCACCGATTCTTGCTAGGGTGGTTTTCATGGGCACCAGTTGGCTTTAATATTGTGAGTCTTTAAGGTGTTAAAATCCCTCCGCAGCCTTCTGTTGAGAACAGCTCTTTATTGATCTGACAGATATACTACTGTTGACAAATCATTTGTACAACCACTTGAAAATTGTAGCCAGGGGCTTATCTTTTTACTGGCGCATCAAAGCACTAAAGCTGAGTGTCTCCTGTAAGAGTTAGTCAACATAATCTTCAATGATTGTCCTCTGATTTAGTGACCTTCCAAACTGAACACACCATTCCTATTTTCTCTTTTTGAGAATGTTAAAGGAATAGTGGGAACATTTTCATATTGGACAAAACAAACTCTGTTGTTCCCATTAAGCAAACACGATTAATAATTTTAAGATGAGAGACCCTGCAACAGTGTGGTAAGTGAGTGTTTGAACACGCTGTGCACAAAGTGGTCGTTTTTGGTTCACACTTGTGATTGTACAACGAGTGATGTCCAGTGAGTGCCCAACCTCAACTGTTGGGAGAGCTGCATGGCAGAGGCCAGCTAATACCCAATAAAGTCCAAGGGGAGTTCTGCCCAGTGTCCTGGCCAATATTTATCCCTCACCCAACATCACTAAAACAAGATTATCTGGTCATTATCACATTGCTGTTTGTGAGAGCTTGCTGTGTGCAAAATTGGCTGCCACATTTCCTACATTACAACAGTGACTACACTTCAAAAGTACTTCATTGTCTGTAAAGTGTTTTGGGACGTCCTGAGGTCGTGAAGGGAGCTAAATAAATGCAAGTTCTTTCTTTCTTGTCAATGGCTGCTGAGTGGCCCAGTGGAGAGACTGGCACTTTATGGCTAGGCCTAGTAAAATAACAAAGTCAACTCAATTTATCTGGTCTGGTGCCAGTACATAGAAGCTGTCCAGTTCCACCATGGTTAGCTAAATAGACCCCGCTCCTCCTCCCCAAACAGCTTTAGCCAATTCCCTTTGGCTCTTGGAAAACTTGTAAGCAGGATTTCTGCCGATCTTCCACTAAAGTTATGGTGGCCGATCGGGAGAGCTCCCAAGGGAATTCCCAATTATCAGACAATAAACCAATAACAGGCGTAACATTCTGAAAATAGTGTTTATATTGATAACATCGTTAAGACACTCAAAATACACAAAAACATTTAAACTCTATTGCTGGGTAGATCTGTGTTTTACATGTCCTATTTAGGGTAACAATGCTTTCTCTAAAAGTTTTAGATGTCACTGCACATGATAGTATGATTTCTTCTGGTCACTGCGTGCTAGCAACATTATAAGCATAGCGGGAAGATTTCCTTTGATCTCCACCTCTGGCGAAATCATAAACGAACGCCTCGATTTAAAAAAAAAGCTCATCCTTGTTTTCAGCTCCCTCCATGGCCTCGCCCCTCCCTATCTCTGTAACCTCCTCCAGCCCTACAACCCTCCGAGATCTCTGTGCTCTTCCAATTCTTGCCTCTTGTACAGCCCAGATTTTGATCGCTCCACCATTGGTGGCCGTGCCTTCAGCTGCCTCGGTCCTAAGATCTGGAATTCTCTCCCTAAACCTCTCTGCCTCCCCACCTCTCTCTCTCCTCCTTTAAGACGCTCCCTGAAACCTACCTCTTTTGACCAAGCTTTTGGTCACCTGTCCTAATATCTCTTTATGTGGCTCTTTGTCAAATTTTGTCTGGTAATCGCTCCTGTGAAGCTCCTTGGGATGTTTTATTATGTTAAAGGCGCTATATAAATGCAAACTGTTGATGTTAGAGTATTTTTTATGATTTCACTAGGATAGCAGACACAGAAAATCTTCTGCTACGTTTATGATGACCCTAGGAGGGCTAGCCATTGTTTAAAATTATTGTCCCAGGAACAACTTTTTGGCCGTCAAAATTAATTTGCCCATTATCATGTTGCAACCCATTATTATTATTTTAAAAAATCATTATTTGTTGTAAAAGATCATGGAAGCAGATTAAATTGTAACTTTCAAAAGGGAATTGGATATATATTTGAGCAGGGAAGTGGGACTAATTGGATAGCTCTTTCAAAGAGCATGATGGGCCGAATGGCTGCCTCCTTTGCTTTACAATTCTATGATTCTATAATCCCCTTTCCTTCCCCCCATATCATGCTATTGAAATCTGCTGGATATAATCTCATTCAAAAATGCAAGGAAACCATAAAATGAAGGATGTCCATTGCAATTGCAGTTTGTTACCATGCAGCTAAATCAAATCACTTAAGAAGCAATGAGCCTGAATCTTTGAGATTGAAAAACACATCTAAGATTAATTTTTAAATCAAAACGCTAAAGTTGAGCCATTAGCAATCATGCTTTGACCTTGTTCTAGAGGAAAGAAAGTCTTTGAGGTTTTTTGGCCCTATTACATTGCTCCCTCTCCCTTAATGCGTTCATTATTGCTAATGAATAGCAATGAAGCTATCAGAAAACATGCCTAATGAGTTTGTGGTTTACAAATTGCGTAGTTAAAACGAAATAGTATTCAATGAATTATCACCTAATCCTGCAATAGGAGACGGGGGCGGGTAATATAATGGTGCTGCCTGCTCTGCACATCATTAGCCTTGGAGGGCTGAGGGCTGAGGCCTAAGATATGCCCAAGGTTCCCAACTTGCCATAGTAGTCAGCACAAAGGTTGCTGGGAACCCATGCGAGCTGTACGCTAACTCATTAGGCTCCGACTTTGATGCAAAATCAACGGGCGCTGAAGGGGAGCGCTGTTGTTAAAGGAAACTGGCCGGGTTGGATTTGTCCTGCTTTTTGTGTACAGGACATACCTGGGCAATTTTCCACATTGTCGGGTAGATGTCAGTATTGTAGATGTACCGGAACAGCTTAGCTAGAGGGTGCAACAAGTTCAGGAGCACGGGCCTTCAGCGCTACAGCCGGGATGTTGTCGGGGCCCATAGCTTTTGCTGTATCCAGTGCACTCAGCCGTTTCTTGATATCACGTGGAGTGAATCGAATTGGCTGAAGACTGGCTTCTGTGATGGTGGGGATGTCGGGAGGAGGCCAAAATGGATCAGCCACTCGGCACTTCTGGCTGAAGATGGTTGCAAACACTTCAGCCTTGTCTTTTGAACTCAAGTGCTGGGCTCTGCCATCATTGAGGATGGGGTTGTTCACGGAACCTCCTCTTCCCATTATTTATTTAACTGTCCACCACCATTCACAACTGGGTGTGGCAGGACTGCAGAGCTTTGATCTGATTCATTGGTTGTCTTAGCTCTGTCTATAGCATGCATGTAGTCCTGTGTTGTAGCTTCACCAGGTTGGCATCTCATTTTCAGCCAAGCCTGGTGCTGCTCCTGGCATGCTCTTCTACACTTCTCGTTGAACTAGGGTTGATCATCAGGCTTGATGGTGATGGAGGAGTGAGGGATATGCCGTGCCATGAGGTTACAGATTGTGATGGAATACAATTTTGCTGCTGCTGATGGCCCACAGCGCCTCATGGATGCCCAGTTTTGAGCTGTTCGATCGGTTTATCCCACTATGCATGTTGGTAGTGCCACACAATATGATGGAGGGTGCCAGCCATGTGAAGATGTGACTTGGTCTCCACGAATAGTCACTCCTACCAATGCTGTCATGGGCAGATGCATCTGCAACAGGTAGACTGATGTGGACAAGGTCAAGTAGGTTATTCCCTCCTGTTGGTTCTCCCACAACCTGCTGCAAGCCCAGTCTGGCAGTTATGTCCTTCAGGACTGGAGCAGTTCTATCAGTGGTGATCTACACCATCAAATGGTGTGTTCAGCAAACTTGTTTTCAGTTACAAATACTGCGTTCCTTTTTAAATATTGCTTAGAGACTGATCCTTACCAGATATCGCAGACCCAATACACTATATATAAAAACTGGTATGTTGTACACCCTGTGTATCATGGGAGCTATACGCTATTTGTACATTAGTTATGCGGCTGTTGCATATAGCTGAGGAGTTGGAACAGTGAATACCAGTGTTAGCACATCTTCTCTTGCTCTCATTTTTAGTAGTTAGCTGGCAGACAGTTTCCCTAGTTTACATTGGGCACACACACAGCCTGATGCTGAGGAACATGTTAGATTTTGTAATGAATATTGACACCACTGTGTCAGCCAATGATTTGGAGATGGGGTGGGACTTGACAGTCTCTGAACTCAGATGCCTCTCATGACCGAAACTATAGCAAAGAGGGTCTCCCGAGTAAGCAGGGTGATTTCTCCAGCGCAGTGCAGTGAGTGAAGGATAGTTCCATAATATAAATTATTTGCGTAAAATCAATCCCAGTCACTTACAGCAGTGCGGTCTCCAGGCGTGACTGACGGGGGAATTACCCAATCATCTCCATTCTGGCCGGGACTTGTGATGTCACTTTATTACATAGAATGAACAGCACAGAAACAGGCCATTCGGCCCAACAGGTCTATGCCGGCGTATATGCTCCACTCGAGCCTCCTCCCTCCCTACTTCATCTATCACTATCAGCATGTCCTTCTATTCCTTTCCCCCTCATGTGTTTATCTAGCTTCCCCTTAAATGCATCTATACTATTCGCCTCAACCACTCCTTGTGGTAGCGAGTTCCACATTCTCACCACTCATTGGGTAAAGAAATTGCTCCTGAATTCCTTATTGGATTCATTAGTGACTATCTTATATTTATGGCCGCTAGCTCTGGTCTCCCAGCAAGTACACTATCAAACCCTTTCATAATCTTAAAGACCTCTATCAGGTCACCCCTCAGTCATCTTTTTTTCTAGGGAAAAGAGCCCCAGCCTGTTCAATCTCTCCTGATGGGTAAAACCTCTCAGTTCTGGTGTCATCCTAGTAAAGCTTTTTTGCATGCCATTAGATTTGCTTTCCAATGTTCTCTCCTCCTCTCCTGAAGACATTGGCTTGAGCTGGGTTGTGGTTCCGTGCACGCTGGTTGCCCTCAAGTACCACCCCACCTTTATTCATAGGTTAGGTGGGAAAGCTCCACAGCCTGTTCCGCTACCGTGAGCATCACAACCAAGCCCAATTCAGTCCTCAACCGACTCTCAGTTACGAAATTCCACCCCCCTACCTAACTCAGCATTGTAGCCTTGACTGACTCAACAAAGAAAAGTGATCAAACCTGGGACCTTTTGAACTGTAAACCCTACTGGATATTATCCTTACTTCCTAGACCCTGGGAGAGCTGTGGACTGCCTCTATTTTCCTGGTTCTTGGTGCCATTTCTAGCCTCTATAAGGACTGAGGCTGATTCACCTACAGTGTGCGTAATTTCTGACATCAACCACGTAAGGACAGTCAAAAATAAACACTTGGGTTGATAACCTTTCAAAGTATCAACGGTATTAATTAGGATGGCGATGTCCTTTAATTAACGTTCAAGCTTTGTTGTTTCCTCTGAATACCGTGAACCCAATTTTTCATAAAATTACAAACATCTATCCTATTATGTATCGTATTCTGGTAAATACTTTCATTATTCTGCACTAATGATCCAGAAAACACTTTCTGCGCATTGAGCAGCTCTGCTAGATTTAATTACTGTGTTTCAAATTCAGATCTGCCTTGATCTTTGAAAACTTGTATCGTGTTGGTAATTTTACATTGTTATGCTTGATAATTACTTTCATTATCAAATTGTAATTGCTTAATTTTTCACCGGAACATCTGAAGCCTCCAGGGGAGAGACTTGTGGAGCTGGCAGTACTTCTGCTCATTGTACTAGATCATCTGTTTTTAGTACGAGCGGTCCCAGTTCTTTATGCCTCAGGTTTGTATTTACTTTCTCTGCCCCAGCATTCCAAAGTTGACAATACAGATTTGTTGTTGGTCATTTGACTAAGTTCCGTGCGGTATCTTAATATTATAATCGAGGTCTTTAAAATTATGAAGGGGTTGGATAGGGTAGACATAGAGAAGATGTTTCCCCTTATGGAGGAGGTCCAAAACTAGGGGTTCATAAATATAAGATAGTCATTAATAATTCCAATGGGGAATTCAGGAGAAACTTCTTTACCCAGAGAGTGGTTAGAATGTGGAACTCGCTACCACAAGGAGTAGTTGAGGCGAATAGCATGGATGCATTTAGGGGGAAGCTAGATAAGTAGATGAGGGAGAAAGGAATAGAAGGATCTACTAATAGAGTTGGATGACGTGGGATGGGAGGAGACATAAGTACAGCATAGACCAGTTGGGCCGAATGGCCTGTTTCTGTGCTGTAAATTCTATGTAATTTTATGTATCCCAAATTGCCTTTCCTGAATAATTATGTTATAACTAAGGGATGCTCTTGGGCTTTAAATATCTATTTTATCTAATGATGCACAGCAACATCTGGCAAACTAGAGTGATTACAGCTTAGACGGGGGAGTTTATTTTCCAAATGGGAATGTTCGGAAATGAACAAGAACAATGTTGAATTGTTTTTACTCTGATCATTTGGACATAAAAGTCTAAATCTCTGAGCCACACAGATACAGAAGATCCCACATTTGGCCCTTGGCCTATGATGGATTGGCTGATTTCAGCTGAGGCAGCAGCAGCCATGTTATCATTGGCTGCAGCACCACTGGGGTCAGGAAGGGAAACTCTCCCAGTGTTTTGGCTCCCGATTGCTGCACTGTTACCTTTGCTGGATGTCAGGCGAGGACTGGACTTGTCTCGAGTACAATGGTCTCTTCAGTTTAATAGTAAAGCTTACACCTGAGTAGTATTACCTTGGTCGAGGTGCCAGAGGGCATCTGGCACCTGGGAAACACGGGAGACAACAGCAGCAGAAGAGAAAGGGAACAGAGGAAACATCAGGAGAGAAAACTGGAAAAACAGGAATTTTTGGAGTGTCTATACGTCAGAAAAAATTATCAGCGTCTCTTTAAAAAAAATCCAAGGGGCATGGGTGGAATGGAGCAGTGAGACAGTCTCTCTCTTCTTCTGAGACTCAGGTTTAACGACAGTCCAGACTATTAGGGGGAAAGTCTCCCTCTGGCTGAATAGGTTCTTAGTAAATGCCTCTGTTCAAATAACAGATCCAGGAATTTCATACAAACGTGTTTGTTACGAATATTTCAAAGCACGATTTTGACCTCCAAGTGATTCAACTCCCTTTTCAACACCATAAGCACTGTGGATTGAGATCTTTCTCAATAAATGAAGTGTACCTCTCCGATGGCTTTCACTCATTGCAGACTCTGTAAACGTGGAGCTTGCAAGAGCACAGATGCTGCCAGGCTCCATGATGGAAAGTGTACCAGGCAAATGGAAATATCACTTTCCGCTCAGCTTGCCACTTCAGACATTCCATTGCTTTTTTTTAATAGGCATTTTCTTGTGTTCTCTTTTTCCCAGTGTCTCTGTGCCAGGCCGAGTGCGTAGATGGGTGAATGACTCCCATCCAGCTCTAATGATGCTCTGTGACAAGAGCGAGGGTGGTCTTTGGATGGTTTTCCTTTCCTGACTCTTCCCCTCGTGGCAAAGAACTCGGTCCACCCCTTACCCGTAGTGCATCGAAAGGCTACAATTCAAGCTGGCTCTTGGAGAAGGAACTCCTTTCTCTGTGTGACCAACAGTTTGCCCGGTTCCCTTGGACACTACTTGTCTCGGCTACGCTGTTTAATGCTGGAATGTCCCGATTGAAAATCCTCTTCTGCTGTTTTATTTAATTTGCTTAGTTGAATTGCTAGGAGTGATTTTCACTTGTCTGCCTGGGCATAAGCTGGCAGAGCGGATCACCCACCCATTATGGAACCCACCTGATACCATCCCACTGGAATAGACGGGATGAAAATCGGACGGGTTCTACAATGGCCGTTGATCCAGTACACCAGATTACTGCCCAGGTGATGAAGGTGAAAATCACTCTCACTGGATATTTCGAATTGTTTTAGCGCAATAAACTAACAGGAGTAGATTGAAGTTCAGAACAAAGGATTTAAAATTGGCTGATATAACAGTTAGAATTCAGAGTTACTGCAATAATCAAAATACTACATAGAATTACATAGAATTTACAGCACAGAAACAAACCATTTGGCCCAACTGGTCTGTGCTGGTGTTTATGCTCCGTACGAGCCTCCTCCCGCCATTACTTCATCTAACCCTATCAACAAATCCTTCTATTCCTTTTTCCCTCATATATTTACTTATCTTCCCCTTAAATGCATCTATGCTATTCGCCTCAACTACTCCATGTGGTAGCAAGATCTACATTCGAACCACTCTTTGGGTAAAGAAGTTTCTCCTGATTCCGTATTGGATTTATTAGTGGCTATCTTATATTTATAACTCCTAATTTTGAACTACCCTACAATTGGAAACATCTTCTCCACATCTACCCTTTCAAACCCCTTCATAATTTTAAAGACCTCTATCAGGTCACCTCTCAGCCTCTTCTTTTCTAGAGAAAAGAGCCCCAGCCTGTTCAGCCTTTCCTGATAGTTATAACCTCTCAATTCTGGTATCATCCTTGTAAATCTTTCTTGCACCTTTCTCCAGTGCCTCTATATCCTTTTAGTAATATGGAGACCAGAACTGTGAACAGTAATCTTAAGTGTATAGGGTAGAACTTTTAATCGGTGAACACTTACTGCACTCCTGTCTGCATTATTTGAGGGCGGGCATTAACCCATTTACAATATGATACACTTTCCCTTCAAATGGTCCTTCAGTCCCACCTTTGCTTTGCTAACACTGTTGTATGCTACAAGTTGCTGTCTGCCAGAGCTGGAAGCAGGCTATAATAATACCTCTTGCTTAAATAGGCTCTTCACAGCCAGAGGCTACAGTGCAGAATGCTGGAGCAAGCACAGGGATTTTATTGTCGTTACGAAACTTATTTTTTTAATTGATTGTTGGGATGTGGGCGTCGCTGGCAAGGCCGGCATTTATTGCCCATCCCTAATTGCCCTGAGGAGGTGGTGGTGGGCTGCCTTCTTAAACCGCTGCTGGGGTTGCCAACTCTGGTTGGACGTATTCCTGGAGGTTTCGTTACATGACCTTCCGCCTCCATCCCTCCCGTCCAATCAAACAGCCTTTTTCTCTACTGTAACATGTTATAACTAATAAATGAAAGTGTTCAAAGAAAATGATAAAGCACACTTTTTTTTAATGGCCCTATAATTTTACTCCTGGGTTTGCTCACAGCAAAGTCTAGGGGATTAATCCTTAATTCCTGGAGACTCCAGGACAATCCTATAGGGTTGGCAACATAGTGGTGCTGCTGTCCGTGTGGTATTTTTTGTAGCAGTTTTTGATACATCTAAGCAGCTTGTTAGGAGGGTAGTTAAGCATTCTCTGGGTTATTAGTCCAGGCCTTTGGATTACTAGTCCACCAACATAATCACTACACAACTGTACCTCTTTAAACCTCCCTCCCCCATGTGAGCTTTGTTAGATGTCAGGGTAAATTTTACAAGCTGAGCCTTGACCAGAGCACAGATTGGAGAATCGAGAATGGAAACCAGGCAGATTCACGGTGCTCCTGGGTTTCTGCTGATTCATTTTCATTAATTTCTTTTTAATCAGAAGAATTGAGTAAATTGTGTACACCGCACCTATCTCTACTACCTGGGCTCCCGTCAAACAAGGCTCTGCGCTGGGAGATGTCCCTTGCAAAGTCAGCCGGTTAAAGGATGTAAAGGCATTGGGGAAGGTGCAAAAAAGGTTCACAAGGATGATATCAGAACGGAGAGGATATACTTATCAGGAAAGGCTGAACAGGCTGGGGCTCTTTTCTCTAGAAAAGAGAAGGCTGAGGGGTGACCTGATAGAGGTCTTTAAGATTATGAAAGGGTTTGACTGGGTAGACGTAGAGAAAATGTTTCCACTTGTGGGAGTCCAAAACTAAAGGTCATCAATATAACAGTCACTAATGAATCCAATAGGGAATTCAGGAGAAACTTCTTTACCCAGAGAGTGGTTAGAATGTGGAACTCACTACCCCAAGGAGTAGTTGAGGCGAATAACATAGGTGCATTTAAGGGGAAGCTGGATAAACACATGAGGGAGAAAGGAATAGAAGGACGTGCTGATAGGGTGAGATGAAGGGGGGTGGGAGGAGGTTCTTGTGGAGCATAAATGCCGGCACAGACCAGTTGGGCCGAATGGCCTGTTTCTGTGCTGTAGACTCGATGTAACTCCATGTATTCATATGGCATGCCATTGAATTCATTGGCTCTTTTGTGGCTGGCACTAACATTGCAGCTCAGATTGCATAGTGTTTCTCAGAATGGAAAACACTCTGGGCCGGATCCAGCTGGAGTGGGACATCCCGCCCTGTGCCCCGATGGTTAGACCTTTTCCCGTGTCCTTCAGCTTGAATATAATTTGTGGCGTAACTTGCTGGAAGTGCGAGCTGATAACGGCAAAAAGCGAGGGCAATGGAGCATCTGGGACCTTAGTGAACGATGGGACCTACAGTCTGTCTCCTTAAACAATGAGATTTATGGATTGAGAAAGAAACGGAGGAATGACGGAGAAGGAAATCAGGTGAATGAGAGTCAAATCAGGTACAGAAATAAAGAGAGGGAAAGAAAGATTGGATTAAGAGAGAGAGAAAAAAGAGACAGAAAGGAAACGTAAGAATAAAATTTAAAATGTTTTAAATCTCTAAGAAGAATTTACTACATGCAGGAATGAGAATCAGCAGTTTAAATTGTTCCCTTTCTGGGCTGGAGAGATTGATTGGCACTGAATTAACAATGATCACATCATTACATGGGTAGTTAAGCTGTTAATTATGAGCCCTAACTTTCTGCAGCGAGTTTAATGGCCAATTAATGTGCAAATCCAGCAACTTCTTAAAAATAACGGGGAGACGAAGGGCGAGATGCCGTTTGTACAAAGCAAACGGAGGAGAGGCATAAATCGACCAGCAGGTTTTGGAAATTCGCAGCTCACGGCGTATCTGTAAATGCCCGGAACTTGGCTGGCCGATTTGCGCACTGATAACGGCGTGCGTCGTTAACACGCTGTTATTTTTCCGGGAAGATTTGGCCCTCTTTGCTTTAAAGAACTGACGGTTATGGGTTGCATTTATTTATTTTATCAAAGAACAGATGGTAACAGACCATCAAACAAGCTATTGGCAGTAAGACAAAAAATATGCCTCTGGCCTTCAAGGCTAGTTATTGACTTCTGCTTGAAACTGGACCAGCGCATCATCCACTCACTGCAGGGATTGAAATGACACCTGTTTTGTCAAAATGTTTGACATGTCGGGAAGAAACTGACTCCAGAGATGATTAGATTCTTTCTAGGCCAGTAGCTGCTGCCAGATTTTATTCTTTTCTGCTTCCTTCAAAATTATGTTTTAAGGTTAATCCAGCCCACTACTTAGTCAAAGCGAGGTCACCTTTAAGTTGTGGTAGGAGATAACTCCTCTCGTGTTTGACAACTCCCGTGATAACATCACCCACTTCTGACAATTCCACTGGCAGTATCAGTCACAGAGTCACTGCTTACCACACCATTATCCTCCGCATGCCTCGGGTACGATGCTCGAACTTTCCCGCCAGTTATTAACGCCTCTGAGAAAAATCTCAAACCACTCCACAAGAATCACTTTTGAGGTGCGGCCACTATTGTTTTGTAGACAAAAAGGCTCGACCACATTGCACGCAACAAGATTCCACAAACAGGAAATGGGACGAATGACCAATGCACTCCAAAAGGGGTTAAGGCCTCTGCTAAAATAGGTAGAGAGAAATTTCAGTTCAACACATTAAGTGTTCATTTCCCAGGATCCCACACCGGAATTCCATGGCCATTATGACCAACCAAGTATTATGCTAAATATTTCCACTCAGAATGTGAGGGTGACCACAATTCCCTTGTAATGTCACCATTGTGGAGTTTCATTTCCACTCGGCACTAATGAAATACAGTTGTCAAATACACTAAAATCCCATCTGTGGTATTTTAATGCAGCTGTTAAGCAGGGGCGGTTCGGGTGGCGCTGAAGTCCAGATTTGTCCGACTTGGTCCCCAAAGGCAGAAATTTAGTCAAGGAGTCCGGGGCCGGAGAGCTGATGTTTTATGTCTGCGCCCATTGCACAGTCACGACTGTGACCTCCAATGTTGTATTGCCATTCTGGTCAGACTCCTAATGCCAACACAATCACGATCGGTAATTTAAAAGTTAATTGAGTAAATTATTTGCAGTCAGTTTTAGTCGAGTCCTAACATAGAACGGGAAGGTCGTAGGTCACACCATGTGGATACACCAATCAATCGACTTGAAGAAGTAAAGGACAAGGACCTGGTGTTTGACTAATGTTGCTGAGTGGCTTTGATTGACTGCTACTCATTGACGTAGTAAGCATTTTGAGCTCGACAAATGTTAACATCTATGACGTATTTTTATATTTTATATTTAATGTAAGATCAAAGTGATTGGGGGGAGGGGGGTCATGACGCAACTCGATTTCCCTCCGCCCTCTCCCCATTCCCTCACCACCGGCTCCGCTACTGCTGGTTAAAGTAAATGGATTAATATGTTTGTAAAAATGTGGCAGGTAGGAATTAACACAAATCTATTAACTAAAAATATCACACAGAGCAAATGAAACCCCTTTACTACAGAAACATTCCATCGACAACATTATCAGCGTTACAGTCTAATTGTGGTAACAAATGGCAAAATAAATAACACCCATGTGTCAGCCCCTAGAACCTTTTTTTTAACTTTGCTTCCCTCTTAATCTACTGCTGCTACGAGGTGCTCCTCCAGTGGCTTCAGCATGGATGGTGCAAGGCTGCTGATGCTCAGATGTGGGTTTCTCAGGTGGTCATGGCCAATGACCTCCAGGCTCCTGCTTGGGCCCAGCTGCAGACTGTGGCATCTCAGCTGCCACCGGGGCAGTCTGGCCCAGCTGGCCTCCTGGCACCATGGTGGGCATTGGTTGAGGGAATGGCGGGGGAGCAGGCCTGCTGCCCATCATGAGAAAGGGCCACACGCGCTACTCCCATCATGGCGTTGCTGCTCCCATGGGGCTACGGCTCAGCGCTCCCGCTGGTCTGTGGGACAGCAGACCTGCGACTCGACTGAAGCTCTGTTCAATGCATTCCGCCAGCCTTTCAAAGACGCTGGAAATGTTGGAGCCCAGAGACTGGATGGCACCAGCATGAGCTTTGATCAAAGATATGAATGCTGGTGGACAGGAGGCCCAGGTGCAGCATCCATTGAAGTAACCACACGCTCCATGGTAGACTGCAGAGTGTTGGTGCCTTGCTCCAGGACACACCAGTTGGAAGTGGACTCCTCCATACTCTCTGACATAGTGTGGCAAGTCCAAGGCAAGCAGACCAATGCCTCGAGCAATTGTTGGTGCACATGGAAGATCTTTCTTTTAAATGGCTGGATGGCTGAAGTTAGCATCCCTGTCCTCTTGAGCAGAGCTAAGATCTAAGCTTACCCTCCGACCACCCCATCTCCTGGTCTTTTCTTTCCACTATCGCTAGCTCCTGCTGAGTGATTCACCCTGTGCAGACCCCCTCTAACTCACTGACTGTCCCACCCGCAGTGCCGATTTCTGTGCTGGTGCTTGGGACGGGTGGACTGAGTGTTGGTGCATCTTAGAGTGGGTGTTCCCCTCCATCTCTTCATTGGCAGGGCCTGAGTCATGGGATGGACCTGATAACAGAGGAGAGGGACAAGGGTCAGCAAGTAACGGGAAGGTTACGCAGCAGCTGATGAGTGGCAGCACCAGGTTGCTATGGTGTCTGTATGTTATTTCTTGAGGAAAGAGAAAAGGTAAAAGGAATAAGTGGACACCTGGCTGCATTTGGCCTCCAGCCTCACCATTCCCTGATGCTTCTCCTGTCACTTGCCTCAGTGATCTTCAAGGTTTCCTTTCCCACCTGAGGGAGAGCTTGCATGGAAAAGAAACTTGAGCAGGGTGTAAAAGGGGCCTGCCGATCTGTTAGTTCCAGTTTTGTGCTACTGTCCAAGACCCCCAATGTGTTGCTTCGTCTTCAATAACACTGCAGTGTTCATATCTTGAATGTAAAAATGCCTCACTCTGTGGCTTTGTGTTTGATTCATTGTCGTGGGCATGAAGAGGTTGGTATAAATTGCACAGGATACTGAAGAGTGCCCTGAAATAGGAATAGAGTTGACAAAATAACCAGCTGATTTTGTTTGCATGTGTGGATGGGCTCATTTTCTTTAAATTACCAAGTACGTAGAGGAGAGAGCCTTTGGCTCAGTGGTAGTATTCCTGCCCCTGAGTCAGAAGATGCAGGGTTTGACCCCGCTCCCGATTGTTACAGTGAGCGGAGACTGGAACTCCGGCTCTGAATTCTGGGTTGACATCTAGTGGGATTCTCGTGTTGATTGGGTGAGGCTGGATCTCCCTTATCATATGAGTTGTGGGATCCCCGTAAACCCCTCCCAGCGAATAGGACTAACCACCCTATCAGCTGATATAAAAGTGGTTATGGCCTTCGAAGGAATGTTAACAGACTGTTAATCAGTCTGCAAATCCTCCCACTACTTCAGCATTCACCAAAGGATGTGTGTGAAGATACAACAACCAAATACGTATCTTTTAACATCTTAGTGCAATACATTGACTTGTTATTTTTCCCCAATTGTGCAAGAGAATTTTGTTTGTGCAGGTTTAGAATCGTGTTTGCACATCTATGAAGGATAAGTTTGTCACAGTTACCTTAGGCTGTAATCATTGATTCTATTCTATTCAGCTCTGGGTTCTTCGATAGTTCGTGTAAGCATCAGCCATTTATGTCATTAACAATTCACCGAGGACAACTTGTGTGGAGTAATGATGCACTTTCTGGAATTTATGACTCTAATTAATATTTTTAGAGGCTCTCAAACAATTCTCTTTAGTCTCCAGATAACTTATCATGACCTCAGTACAATTAGGAGAGTCAAATAGCTGAGAAAAATGGTCTGAGGGGTTACATTAGCAGGAATTTTAATCAAAAGTTATCTGAAATAAATAGATTGGAATCCCATTCGCTAATAGAAATTAGGCACAAGTATACAATGCACTGCTGAAACATAGTTCAGTGCCAAACTTCATCAGTAAGCTTAGGCCAGTTAGAAGTGTTTGATATTTATATATTTATAATACCTTGCATCTATTGCATGTACATCACTTGTTAGGTGTTACACTTGCTAGTGTCAAAGTTTTATGAAAGAAAGAACTTGCATTTCTATAGCACCTTTCACAACCTCAGGATGTCCCAAAGCTCTTTACAGCCAATGAAGTACTTTTGAAGTAAAAACAGAAAATGCTGGATATACTCAGCGGGTCGAGCAGCATCTGCGGAGAGCCAGGCACCCGAGGGGAGAAGAAGAGGAGGGGAGGAAAAATAACTTTTGAAGTGTAGTCACTGTTGTAATGTAGGGAAAAAAAGAGAGAAGGAGAGCCGTTTGCTCCTGGCTTTTCTGACGTTGATACCGGCCACGATTTTCAAACAGAATCTATAGAAAATTCCCTGGGCAACTATCCTCCAATTAACTTCAGGACGCTCCTATTTAGACCACTTCCTCATAGCAATACCTCAGCAGTGGCCTAATAGGGCAAGTCCAGCTAAAAACACACCTCCACCTTGGCGGCTAAGAACCACGGCCATGCTCCAGACCTCAGACTAAAGTTAAACAATGCCGCGGGAGATGAGGTAATTGTTAATTATAGTCACGTCTTGAGCCAACCACTCAAAGGTACTTGGAAATACTGTGCTCGACATTAGTAAAAATAAAACCTAAAAAATATGGAGTCATGAAGGTCCCATTTACCGATCTTTGGGGTTGCAGCACTTGTGAAAGTAAAAGACATATTTTGATTTGTTCGAGCACTAATACTATTCTGTGCATTGTATCCATTCCCCTTCCCACCTCCCCCTTCTTCTCACCACCTCCCTCCCCCCACCCCTGGATGGACCAGAGGGTCTTTTCATGATCATCATTGTTTGTTCATTCGTATATAGAAGCAATTTCACAAAAGCAGTTAAAATTACTTCTATTACAAGCATTTCAATATTAATTTTTAAAAAATGGATGGCCTTCCCTTATTCTGCGGGGGGGGGGGTTCTGGGTTTTGACCATCTAAACATTCTGTGTCTTCCCTTTGGACAACAACAGCTTGCATTTGTATAGCGCTTTTAATATAGTAAAATGGCCCATGGCGCTTCATAAGAACATAAGGAATAGGAGCAGGAGTCGGCCATTCGGCCCCTCGAGCCTGCTCCGCCATTCAACAAGATCATGGCTGATCTTCTACCTCAATGCCATTTTCCTGCACTATCTCCATATCCCTTGATGCCTTTAATATCTAGAAATCTATCGATCTCTGTTTTGAATTGACTGAGCCTCCACATCCCTCTGGGGTAGAGAATTTCAAAGATTCAGCAAAACCTGGACAACATCCAGGCTTGGGCTGAAAAGTGGCAAGTAACATTCGCGCCAGATAAGTGCCAGGCAATGACCATCTCCAACAAGAGAGAGTCTAACCACCTCCCCTTGACATTCAACGGCATTACCATCGCCAAATCCCCCACCATCAACATCCTGGGGGTCACCATTGACCAGAAACTTAACTGGACCAGCCATATAAATACTGTGGCTACAAGAGCAGGTCAGAGGCTGGGTATTCTGCGGCGAGTGACTCACCTCCTGATTCCCCAAAGCCTTTCCACCATCTACATGGCACAAGTCAGGAGTGTGATGGAATACTCTCCACTTGCCTGGATGAGTACAGCTCCAACACTCGAGAAGCTCGACATCATCCAGGACAAAGCAGCCCGCTTGATTGGCACCCCATCCACCACCCTAAACATTCACTCCCTTCACCATCGGTGCACAGTGGCTGCAGTGTGTACCATCCACAGGATGCACTGCAGCAACTCGCCAAGGCTTCTTCGACAGCACCTCCCAAACCCGCGACCTCTACCACCTAGAAGGACAAGAGCAGCAGGCGCATGGGAACAACACCACCTGCACGTTCCCCTCCAAGTCACACACCATCCCGACTTGGAAATATATCGCCGTTCCTTCATCGTCGCTGGGTCAAAATCCTGGAACTCCCTTCCTAACAGCACTGTGGGAGAACCTTCACCACACGGACTGCAGCAGTTCAAGAAGGCGGCTCACCACCACCTTCTCAAGGGCAATTAAGGATGGGCAATAAATGCCGGCCTTGCCAGCGACGCCCACATCCCAAGAACGAATAAAAAAAAAGATTCACCACCCTCTGAGTGAAGAAATTTCTCCTTATCTCAGTCCTAAATGGCCTACCTCTTATTCTGAGACCCCTTATTCTGAGACCCCTTATTGTGAGATGAAAGGACAGGTGACCAAAAGCTTGGTCAAAGAGGTAGGTTTTAAGGAGCGTCTTAAAGGAGGAGAGAGAGGTCGAGAGGTGGAGAGGTTTAGGGAGGGAATTCCAGAGCTTGGGGCCTGGGCAGCTGAAGGCACGACCACCAATGGTGGAGCGATGGAAATGAACAGAAGCAGGTACTGATGGATGAACGAGCCTTATGAAATGGCCTTTATTTGTGTATGGAGAAACTCTGGCCTTGGAGTTTTCCAGAATGACACCCAGAGAGGCTTGGCAGGACACAATGCTCCCAGCATCATTGCACATTGTGTCTCACAGCACTCTTTGAATAATTGTTTCTTGGATGTTTCTTGAAACAAGATTGCTAGTTTTTCATCAGTATGCTTAATCATATTCCGAAAGTCGCAATGAATATTGAAAACCCCTTCCTGTGGATTACGATAACTTATGGGGCTTGAAAAATGAAGGAGATCTGGGAGCATTTCTGGAAGTTACTGAGATATTAGATATGACGTAAGGACAAACCAGCAACCATAAAGTACTTACTCGATGCGGGATGTGAGATTGTCAGTTTCAACACTAAGATCAATTGGAAGGCAGGATTGGGCACTGTGAGAATCAATCAGATGCATTGGAGGCAGGACTGAAGGCTGTTACATCCAATCAGATCAGTTAGAGGGTGAAACTTGATGCAGTTGGATTGGTTGGAGGATAATCCATCAAATGTTATTTCCATTGCTGGTTACATACAAAGTTGGGGCTCAAAAGTTTTAAGATGGGCTGATGGCTTCTGAGAGTTGCAGTTACAGTTGTGTTTATTAAAAACTTCCCCAAAGAAGTAATGTAAGAACGAGTAAAATGGTTTTAAAAATGCAGTCTTTAGAACCTTTTCATTTTCCTAAAAGTAACATTTGGAGGTTGCCTGGCTGCTGTTTTATTTGTACATTTATTTTCTTCAAGGTTGGTCCAGCAATGTTTTGAGAAAAAGGAGATATTCCTTGTCATGAATGAATGAACGGGTGTGAAAGGTAGAGAGGTAGAGGTGGCTGGGGGTGATGGTGTTGGGGTGGGGGGGTGGGAGAGGGACAAGGAAGTGGCAGCAATCTGGGGGGAGTATTGGCCGGCAGCGGCCTGCGTTCTTTGACTGTGGGGTCGGGAGGATCACTCATGCCCCTCCCGGCTCCACAATTGGGTTAGTATAATTTAAGAACTTACCCTAACAGTGTCGTCCCTTTAGTTGTTGGTTTTCCTGTGTGGGTTTTCCTCTATAACATAGCCGAGAAAGATGATCGGGTAAATGTTCTGAATACGTGCTCCCAGTGTGGAGCTTCGCCTGTCGGGGGCATGCACCACAAAGGGATTAAAGAGGTGCTGATCGTTGTGCAACCAGACACAGAGGCTATTGCAAAAGAATCTGTATTTTCTGACTGCAGCACACTCCCTCATCCAAACTCCACAACAACAAAAAAAAAGTTGCACGTTACAAGTTGCCTCATCCTCTGACTCCCTGTGAGCAACGCCATGGGGGACCTGCTTCAAAATGAAATGCAATGAAATCCCGCTTTGGTTCACACTGTTCTCTAGAGGAATCGGGGCACAAGGAGCAATCTTTTGCCTGTTTATTGTTGATAGTTCACATTTTCCACATATATGGGTGCACTCATAGCCGAATAACGGCCATGATCACTCGCTGTCCATATAACTGGAATGTTGCCCAGGCGCCAAACGTATAAAAAGGTAAAAAATCTAAAGTCCGCATGCACTTAAAAACAGTGTATTTTTTGATAGGGGGCAGCAGGTCCCTTGGGTTTGCCTCTCTTGACCCTCAACACGTGAGCTTATCTCATTATGTGAAAGGCTATGAACCCATAGTCAGCACAAAGAAAACAGCAACTGCAATTAGCAAACATTCAGCTCAGCTGACTGAAAGCTGAATGCAACGACATAAGTAAACTGAGTCTAAAATATTAGTGGTAGCCGCCTTCGGTCCTGCATTTTGTTGATGTATGTAAATTAAGAACATAGGAACAAGAATAGGCCATTCAACCCCTCAAGCCTGTTCTGCCATTCAATTAGATCATGGTTGATCTGTATCTTAACTCCATCTACCCACCTTGGTTCTGTGACCCTTAATACCCTTGCCTAACAAAAATCTATCAATCTCAGTTTTGAGTTTTTCAATTGACCCCCAGCCTCAACAGCCTTTTTGGGGAAAGAGTTCCAGATTTTCACTCCCCTTTGTGTGAGGAAGTGCTTCCTGACATCACCCCTGAACGGCCTAGCTCTAATTTTAAGGTTATGCCCCTTTTGTTCTGGACTCCCCCCACCAGAGGAAATAGTTTCTCTCTATCTCCCCTATCATATCCTTTAATCATTGATTTTCGACTCCTCGTCTAACCAATTCTATTCTATTTAAATTGGTGCAGTCAAACACTATGAGGCTTAATTTCCTTTGTGCGCTATTTTTATTGGTTTTCAATCTCTGCTATTTGAACACAACTGTCAACCTGCATAAAAAAAATAGGTTAGCAATTATATTCAAATAGTACAGTCAGGAAGTTAAAGATGTTAACCAGTGTGCTAAAAAAACAATGCACACAAAGGAGATAAGAGGCCACCTACTTGGAGAGTGCAGTGCCAACATCAGATCAAATGATCTCACCACTAACTGACGCTAACTTGATCAGCACAATAACATGTCACAACTCACATGGTGTCAACACTGCAGGTCGGGTGACAGTTAACACCAAACCCTTCCATTTGTGTCTGTAATGAAACCCTCACTTAGCCCTGTCACGAAACGCAATAAGATGAACAAAAATCCCTTCATATTTGCAAAGCTGAAGACTACAATATGCCAAATGTATCTAATAATTATGTAAATCTCAAATGCGACACCTGTAGGAGGCAAAGGTTATGAATGCGTCATGTAGAGCAGAACCGAATTCAGGACCCCCGTAACCCAAACGAGGCCATTTTGCGTCAGCGAGTGAATAATGTAATTTTTCTTCAAGCTTTAGTAATAAAAGCAGGAAATGCTGGAAACACTCAGCAGGTCAGGCAGCATCAGTGGAGAGAGAGACAGAGTTAACGTTTCAGGCCGATGACCTTTCATCAGAACTGGAAGATGTTAAGAGAGGAACAGCTTTTAAGCAATACTGGTGCAGGAAAAGAACAAAAGGGGTTTCTGCTCCTATGATAGGGTGGAGGGCAGGACTGATTAAATGACAAAAGGGATGATGGTGCAAGGCAAAAGGAGGTGATAATGAGACAGGTATAGAAACAAAAGATGGGTCTAGAGGAGGTGTAAACGGTTAGCAGAGAGGAAAAGAAGCTTGGAAAATCAGTCAAAGAGGAGTAGGTTCCCATGGCCAGGGAAATGTGGCAGAAGAAAGGCAGGTAAACCCCCAGGGCTGTGGACCTTGTACCAACAGGGGATCCCCACCCCAAGCTCCAGCCCATACTTTTAGTCTTGGGTTGCTTATCCCATCAAAAATGACGGCACATTCATACAGCTCGCTGAACTGACCCGCTCCTGTTCTACCATTGGGAGTCTGCTGTCATAATAAGGAAGCTGGGTGTTGTTTGTGATTGGAATCACAGCAAAAATGCTGTGAGTCGATGTGTTTTTTTTCAATCTGATGGTCTAGTGGGAAGGCCACGCCAAGTTCCTGCTGGTAGAATTTTCCTGAGGGTTGACTATTTGGGTATGGATCTTGTGCCAGCAGAAGTGGGGACTTCCACCTGCCCCACAGATGCCCTCCTGACCCCGTCCGCAGTAGGGTTTCCGACACTCCGGGCTTGTCCTGGAGTCTCCAGCCTAATCTCCAGGACACTGCTGCGAGCAAAACACAGGAGAAAAATCATATGGGCATTAAAGAAAATTGTGTTTTTAAGAAAAAAGTCTTTGACCACTTCGGCTCATTAGTTCTAAAAATATTGGACATGGGAAAAAAGGCTGTTTGGCTGACAGTCCTGAATCATCCAATCGGGTAATGAAGAGTCTATTCGCTTTCCAATTGGCCGTGGGAAGGCGGGGCACCACAAGGATGGACATGTTGGGTGACCAATGGCAGGATTGAGGGGGCGGAGCGGTTCGAGGCAGGAGGACAGGAATATGTCCAATCACAGTTGCTAATCCTAGGCCACAGGGCCATTACCACACTGGAGATGGGCTGTCTGGGGAGAGACGAGTGGCCAGGGGTAGACTTTAGGAATCAATGCTCCCGCTGTGGAGCTTTGCGCAGTGGGAGCACGTCGAGAATTCAGACGGGAAGGTCAGTGCGTCCCGCAAATTTTGCTGGATTAGCATTCCTGGTGCAGAGCTTTGCATAATGTGAGTACGTGTCAGGGATGCGGATGCTTTTCCAGAATTCCCGAAATGCACTCCCATCACACGAAGCTCTCCTCTGAGACTGCTAATTTGGATGATAAACTCCTGTGTGTTAGCAACACTGTAAATGAAACAGGAAGATTTCCTACAGTTGCTATGGAAACCTTGTTCGAAATGGTAAAAGAGCTCTCGCCCCTTTACGGTCAACTGGTGTTGATTTCCCCAGTGGTCCAATGAATACATAGGCGGACGGAGAGGGGAGAGGTACTTCAGTCTCCAGCATTATACTGGTGGATTTGGAACTCATTTTTCCCCAATCAATCTGCCGGTGGCTGGGGAGGTGGGGTGAGCAGGGAGATGGTTCTGTCTCAAATCTGATGGGCAAGTGAGTATGTTTTCTGTAGTGGGGGGTGGAGTGGTTCCATCTCTACTTCCTGGAGATCGGGGGGGTAAACTTTACCACTGCCAGCACAGAGTATTGTCAGATGGGACCATATGTTGGGAATCCGGGCACAAGAGGTCCACCTGCCTGATTCATAGCCTGCACAGTTTCAAGGAATGGATCCTGGGCTTCATCCAGACATCTTCAGCTTTACAGTTTTCCAAGTTTTAAAGGCTTTGTAGATGCCATGTATTCATTTCCGGTGTGGCATATGTCTGGACACTGACAGGTCATCATGTGAAAATTGAATTCTTTTAACCAGGACTTGGCACAACGATTAGTCAAGACCTAGACTTGTGTGGAATGCATCCCCGAAGTGTTTAAATAGGTACAAGTCCCCCCTCTTTTTGAATTAAGGGAATAGGAAGGGGAAGCATGTTTGGGTCTTTTTACAAGGGTCCACTCCCAGCTTAGAGCCTTGCTGGAAGGGTGTGGGAGTTACAGAACTGGTCCTGCAAGTGGTTTCCCTATCACTGTCCTGGCTCCGTTCTCGTGAAGCTTCACACTGGGAGCAGAGCCTTGGAAAAATAATTCCATGTACAACCTTAAATGCTAAAGGATAAACTGCGGAACTGAATCAGTCAGTGGCGACAGAAATGGAAGCCTAGAAATGGATGTTTGAGATATTAGCATTTGATGCTTTGACATTAAAATAACCTGATGCGTAAATTAAATTTGCACGCTATAGTTGTTTGATGTGATGGGCAAAGGAGATTATTTTATAGCCCATGTTGATAATTAAATGTCGGATTCACATGGCTGCTTGTTCTCAAAAAATACACCACATACAATATAGATCTATTCCATTAAACAGAGAGTAGATCTTAAATACTTTGGACACCTGTTCGTTTTCATCCATCTTTGGAATGGATATGGCAAAGATACATTCATTTGTGATTGAATCTGAGCTTAAGGGTTAATTTTGTTGCTGATTTGTGATTTTGCTTTGGAAGCACATAATGAGCATTTCGACATTGTAACTCCAGTTACATTCCCTCCAGTGACGATCCAATTAAATTTAGACAAGGTGAAGCTTTAGTACAAGATTTCATCAATAGCACTGTCACACACACACACACACACACACACACAGAGAAAACTGATAAATCCATCTGCAATATTTGGCATAGCATTCTTATTGTAAGGCAGCAATTCTACGATGAGCTACCACTACCCTGGGCTGGAATAAAATTTGATGTGATTAATAAAGTTTTAAAAAAAGAGTTTGGACCTGAATAGGGGCCCACTGGTATATATGGCTGAGATAATAATAATAATACTGGCTGGCCTCCCACCTTCCACCCTCTGTAATCTTCAGCTCATCCAAAACTCTACTGCCCATATCCTAATGCGCCAAGTCCCGTTCACCCATCACCCCTGTGCTCTCTGACCTACATTGGCTCCTGGTCTGGCAACGCTTCGAATTTAAAATTCCCATCCTTGTGTTCAAATTCTTCCATGGCCTCGCCCCTCCCTTTCTCAGTAACCTCCTCCAGTCCTACAACCCTCCGAGATCTCTGCGCTCCTCCAATTCTGGCCTCTTGCGCATTCCCAATTACCATCGCTCCACCATTGGCGGCCGTGCCTTCAGCTGCCTAGGCCCTAAGTTCTGGAATTCCCTCCCTAAACCTCTCCGCCTCTCTCTCCTCCTTTAAGATGCTCCTTAAAACCTACCTCTTTGACCAAGGTTTTGGTCACCTGTCCTAATACCTCATTGTGTGGCTTGGTGTCAAATTTTGTTTGATAATCACTCCTGTGAAGCGCTTTGGGACATTTTAGTACATTAAAGGCGCTATATAAATGCAAGTTGTTGTTATATTTATACAGCTTTCACGCTGCAGCATTTCAAAGTGCCCCACACAGTGAATTGTTGTTTGAGGTGCAGCGATCGTCGTCACTCAGACACACAAAGCAGCAAAAAGTAAACCGACTTGAGACGATTGATCACTTGATCTGTTATTTTTTAGATTAGTCGATTTCCTATGGTGTGCACAAGTCAAGACCAAGTTTAATTCTCAGGTGAAGCAGGATGGGGGATAATTGGATCACATCCCACAATACAACAGTGACCACACTGTAAAGTGCTTTGTGTCGTCCTGAGGTCATGAAAGGCACTATTTAAATACAAGTCTTTCTTTCTTTCTTGCACAGATGTTGATTCAGCCCCAATTTTAAAATCGTACAGTTAAACAGCAAAAGTGTACACCAATTTGGGAGCAAGAGTAGTTTTGGTTGGATTATTGGAGTTCCTCAGCAGTATTGGCTGAGGAGCTGGGGGAGGCAATACAGTGTCATCACTGGCAGGAGAATTACAACATGACATCATAAATATAGGCATAGAATTACATAGTCTACAGCTCAGAAACAGGCCATTCGGCCCAACTGGTATATGGCAGCATTTATGCTCCACAAGAGCCTCCTCCCACCCCTCTTTATCTAATCCTATCACCATATCCTTCTATTCCTTTCTCCATTGTGTGTTTATCCAGCTTCCCCTTAAATGCATCCATGCTATTCACCTCAACTACTCCTTGTGGTAGCGAGTTCCACATTCTAACCACTCTTTGGGTAAAGAAGTCTTTCCTGAATTCCTTATTGGATTTATTGGTGACTATCTTATATTTATGGCCCCTAGACTTGGTCTCCCCTACAAGTGGAAACATCTTCTCTACGTCTACCCTATCAATCCCTTTCATAATCTTAAAGACTTCTTTCAGGTCACCCCTCGGCCTTCTCTTCTCCAGAGAAAAGAGCCTCAGCTTGTTCAGCCTTCCCCAATAAGGATGTCCTCTCAGTTCTGGTATCATCCTTGTGAATCTTTTTTTGCATCTTCTCCAGTGCCTCTATATCCTTTTTATAATATGGAGACCAGAATTGTACACAGTGCCCCAAGTGTGGTCTAACCAAGGTTCTATACAAGTTTAACATAACTTCTCTGCTTTTCAATTCTATCCCTCTTGAAATGAACCCAGGGCTTGATTTGCCGTTTTTATGGTCTTATTAACCTGTTTCGCTACTTTTAGTGATTTGTGTATCTGTTCCCCCAGATCCCTCTGCTCCTCTACCCCATTTAGACTTATTATCCAAGCATTATGTGGCCTCCTTATTCTTCCTACCAAAATGTAACACCTCACACTTATCTATATTGAAATTAATTTGCCAATTACAGGCCCATTCTGCAAGTTTATTAATATCTTCTTGTATTTTGTTGCAGTCTTTCTCAGTATTTACTATATCTCCAATATGGTGTCGTCCACAAACTTTGAAATTGCACTTCTGATTCCCGAGTCCAAATCATTCATGTAAACTGTGAACAACAGTGGTCCCAGCACCGATCCCTTTGGAACACCACTTCCCACCTTTTGCCAGTCTGAGTAGCCACCCTTAACCCCTACTCTCTGTTTTCTGTTTTATAGCCAACCTGCTATCCATTCTGCTGTCACCTGACTCCACATGCTCTGACCTTAGCCATGAGTCCACAGTCGAAGGACTTTTGAAAATCCAAATATATTACATCTACTGCATTACCTTTGTCTACTCTCTCTGTTACTTCTTCATTCAATAATGTCAAGCATGACCTCCCCTTTTGAAATTTGTGCTGGCTATTCTTTATTGGGTCGAAACTTGCTCCGACCAGTGGGGCAAGACTCTCTGAACATCCTGCAGATAAAAAGTACGAAGATACTTATTACGTGGCCCACAACATCCACCTACTCCATTTTGAATTCTTCTCCGGTGGCTCACCCCGAGATCAGCGCAGGCCGTGTGTGTGTGCAGAGACTGTGGGAATGGAAACCCAGCCCACACACAGGCCAGGAAAACTCATTCATTTAAAGTGATATTCCCTATGTTAGTCTAAATAAAAAATTAACATATCTTATTATAAAAAGGCAAGTACATGATTTATAATGTTCTGAAACATACAGAAATTAAAAGGTTAAATTTTTTAAAATAAATATTTTAATGATCAAAAAATAGTAAAATAATAATAATTAAACTTTCCACATTTTGAAAATTAATTTCTTTTTGTTGTTTTGCAGTCATTAAGTCACTACGCTTCTAAAATTAGGGGAGTGCACCAGTAAATGGGGGAATTAGGGGAGTGCACCAGTAAATGGGGGAATTAGGGGAGTGCACCAGTAAATGGGGGAATTAGGGGAGTGCACCAGTAAATGGGGGAATTAGGGGAGTGCACCAGTAAATGGGGGAATTAGGGGAGTGCACCAGTAAATGGGGGAATTAGGGGAATGCACCAGTAAATGGGGGAATTAGGGGAGTGCACCAGTAAATGGGGGAATTAGGGGAGTGCACCAGTAAATGGGGGAATTAGGGGAATGCACCAGTAAATGGGGGAATTAGGGGAATGCACCAGTAAATGGGGGAATTAGGGGAGTGCACCAGTAAATGGGGGAATTAGGGGAGTGCACCAGTAAATGGGGGAATTAGGGGAATGCACCAGTAAATGGGGGAATTAGGGGAGTGCACCAGTAAATGACCTCTTTCCTTAATGTATGACTTTTTCTTTCATTTCGATTTTACCTTTTTGCCCTTATCTCGCAAAGGAATTTGCAATGAACACAGGAACAGGAGGAGGCCACTTAGCCCCTCGAGCCTGTTCCGCCATTCAGTGAGGTCATGACAGATCTGTGCTTAACTCCATGCACCCACCTTCGCCCCCTATCCCTTAATGTCTTTGCTTAACAAAAATCTATCAATCTCAGATTTAAAATGAACAATTGAGCTAGTGTCAACTAACGTTTGTGGAAGAGAGTTCCAAACTTCTCCCACTCTTTGTGTGTAGAATGTTTCCTAACTTTACTCCTGAAAGTCCTAGCTCTAATTTTTAGGCTATGTCCCTTCGACCTAGACTCCCCAACCAGTGGAAATAATTTCTCTCTATCTACCCTATCAGTTCCCATTAATATCTTGAAAATTTTGATCAAATCACCCCTTAATCTTCTCAATTCTAGGGAATACAACCCTAGTTTGTGTAATCTCTCCTCGTAATTTAACCTTTGGAGTCCAGGTATCATTCTAGTTAATCTACCCTGAAAAAACAGAAGTGTTAATAAACAGCAAGTGTTTGACTCCGTCTCCAAGAATTCAACTTTGGCATATAGGTAATTTAGTGTTACAAAATTTACATTCCTAACACTTTGGAAATCATACCTGGACCAGCAGTGAGGCACTCAACAAGGCAGGCTTTAGTCGATGACACATTTACTTAAGTGCCTGAAGCAACCTATTCACAACTGTCATCTCAACTTGTGCCCCAAACCCCGGCAAAATAAGTCATTGTGGCCATTCCCCCTCGCCTTAAATCAGGACCCATCCTTACAACGGCATTTCTACCCAATTAACTTCTCCCGCTCCCACTAAATGAAATCTCAGGTCATATTATAGTTTCAGTTGAGCTGAATTTTACTGCCCCAAAATGTTGCAGGTGTGTTCAGTGTGTTTTATCTCAACGTTTCCCCATTGTGACAATGTGGTAAATTTTCGCCTTTAACGCTTGGATGGAAAACTGGCAGAACAGGATCACCCGCCCGTCATAGAATCACCCGCCCGTCATAGAATCACCCGCCCGTCATAGAATCACCCGTCATAGAATCACCCGCCCGTCATAGAATCACCCGCCCATCATAGAATCACCCGCCCGTCATAGAATCACCCGTCATAGAATCACCCACCCGTCATAGAATCACCCGCCCGTCATAGAATCACCCGCCCATCATAGAATCACCCGCCCATCATAGAATCACCCGCCCGTCATAGAATCACCCGCCCATCATAGAATCACCCGTCATAGAATCACCCGTCATAGAATCACCCGCCCGTCATAGAATCACCCGTCATAGAATCACCCACCCGTCATAGAATCACCCGCCCGTCATAGAATCACCCGTCATAGAATCACCCGCCCGTCATAGAATCACCCGCCCGTCATAGAATCACCCGTCATAGAATCACCCGTCATAGAATCACCCGCCCGTCATAGAATCACCCGTCATAGAATCACCCGTCATAGAATCACCCGCCCGTCATAGAATCACCCGTCATAGAATCACCCGCCCGTCATAGAATCACCCGCCCGTCATAGAATCACCCGTCATAGAATCACCCGCCCGTCATAGAATCACCCACCCGTCATAGAATCACCCGCCCGTCATAGAATCACCCGTCATAGAATCACCCGCCCGTCATAGAATCACCCGCCCGTCATAGAATCACCCGTCATAGAATCACCCGCCCGTCATAGAATCACCCGTCATAGAATCACCCGCCCGTCATAGAATCACCCGTCATAGAATCACCCGCCCGTCATAGAATCACCCGCCCGTCGTAGAATCACCCGTCATAGAATCACCCGCCCCTCATAGAATCACCCGCCCGTCGTAGAATCACCCGTCATAGAATCACCCGCCCATCATAGAATCACCCGCCCCTCATAGAATCACCCGCCCGTCGTAGAATCACCCGCATTGAATCACCCGCCCCTCATAGAATCACCCACCCCTCATAGAATCACCCGCCCCTCATAGAATCACCCGCCCCTCATAGAATCACCCGCCCGTCGTAGAATCACCCGTCATAGAATCACCCACCCCTCATAGAATCACCCGCCCCTCATAGAATCACCCGTCATAGAATCACCCGCCCGTCATAGAATCACCCGCCCCTCATAGAATCACCCACCAGCCAATTTTTATTTCCATTGATTTCAATATATTATACTCTAGCATTTTTATTACTGAGTCTGTTGACATAATTGTGCATTTCTTCAATCCTTCAGGATCAGGGTGCTTCAAGGGGTGGAGGGGGAGGGATAGTTGGACACAGGGGTAAAGGGGCAATCCCATCTTTTCTGGGGTGCCATCGGACTTGGGCTATTATTCTCGTGGCAGCTGCAGTCTAGGATGCCACAGAGAAAAATGACCAGCAGTGAGATCCTGAAAGACCCACACTGTCTGCTGGGCTTGCTTCTGGAGACCTGAGTTGTGGCAGGCTAGTAGAACTCTTACTGCTAGCAGAACTATAGCTGTATTCTCTTGCTATGACTAATCTCTATCCCTCCACAAACACATGGATAAAGCACCCATGGGACATATCCTGTTGGAGTGCTTGACAATGCAACCTCTGTCTAGAATTTGGAAATTACTCAGCAACTTAGATTACACACAAATCCCCTCTCACCAAACCCACAACACATTGCTGCAGAAGGAAGTGAAGCTAATGCAAGAGAGAAGGTGGGAACACTCCAACTCCCTTTATGTTTTTAGATGACCGTCCCACTTGCAACATACCATCAGCATTTATAATATCTGTCAATGCTTCCTGGCTGGGCTGTCTGAAGACGTGAGATGCTATCCATCATGTAGAGGTCAGTTCGTGACAGCTGAATCTATGAACAAGTCAATGATGAAAATGCAAACTTGACAAAGACTAGGGCTGGTATCAAAACATATGACGATGGCCTTTGGCACTTCATACAGTGAGATTATTCTTTAAAATAAAGAAATCTGTATTTGATAGACTCAAGGGCATTTAAAGGTCAATGAAGTCACACAAAAAAGCAATATCAACTCCCAGGACCCTTGAAGGAGATGAAAATCTGATGAATACATCCTTGGTTCTATTCAACTATAAGGTCTTTTATATATTGCTCCTCAGACTAAACCAAATTCTTTGTAACTGGCATAAATCATTCCATATATATGAAGAAGATCCACCCTGTAATAATTGTCACTACTATCCCTGTCAGTTTATTTGAAGTAATGATTAATCTTGCCATTTTTTTTGGGTGCTGATGCTAATGTCACACAGTCCCTATAGCGACAATCATTATACACTTTGTACAAGCTGTTTAACTTCTAGAAAGTTATATAAAGGCTCCCAGGCCCCCCTCACCCTCTCAACAAAATGGTTTGAAATATTCTCATTTTAATTTATAAATTTCAGGTTGGAGATTATAGCCTCACAGCAGCTACAGCAGACTGCACGAGAGTTAGTTTGGAGCATTAAGGCAATGCATAAAACAGTGACTTTGGAAGTTAGAAATGAGGTTATTAACTTTTACCAATGATTTTACAGCTCCAACAAAGCTAATTTAATTTAAAGTCTGGGAACCTATTAAACCCCGTTTGCAGTTTTAGCGTACAGACCCTTAATATGCACCTTCAGCAGTTATCAGTTCTCTATTTAAACAGAGGCATTAACCCTTTATCATATCAAATTAGGGAGAATTGTACACTAAAACAGCATCCCTGGAAAATCAGTGGCAATGAATTAAACATTAAAACACTAGGGAGATTTGTAATTGTTTTATATGACTTTAGATAGACAGAGTCAACTTGAATTTAAAACTAGCTTCAGGTACTCTTTTGTCTCAGTGACTGGGGCTAGCCAATACATGAAGCTGAATCTATAGTTTAATGAGAGCCAGCGAGCTTCCTTTGTGTACAGACATTCATTTGGTCAAGTTGGTTTGACTGTTCATTTATTGAAATGTCAAAGTATAAAAGGTTGCCGACTGAAAGTATACAAATTCATATATGTAATGGCCAGGTTATCTAGAGAGAAAGATATTTAATATTTTTTATTAACACCTGTGACGTGAAAGGTTTGTTTTGGTTTACAGGGACTGTCATTCATCTTTAGCTGAGTGCTTAATATATTTAGTTGAATTAAAAATACGCAGGGGGTAGGGGTCAGGTGAGGGGAAATTTAGAAATCTAAAGAGAAAAGTCAAGGCAACAGAGCAGGGTAGTGATTTGGGTAAAGATAAGCAGAGTGTGGCAGGAAGGGACAGAGAGTTTAATGGTAATAACGCATCAGCGAATAAGAACAAAGTAGGGAAAAATGGTAAAAAGTTAAAATTAAAGGCTCTTTATCTGAATGCACGGAGCATTCGTAACAAGTTAGATGAATTAATGGCACAAATAGAGATAAATGGGTTTGATCTAGCAGCCATTACAGAGACATGGGGCGATATGTTGGTGGTGCTAGTGACCTCCTCTCTGCCACCTCGAGCCAGGCCTTCCTGGTGGCATAGGCAGGCTGCTTCCTCCCGCCCGCCGGGGTGAAGATCTCTGTCCTTCCCCTCCTCCTCACCCCATGTATTGATACCTGGAGTGAGGCATCATTAAACTGGGAGCAGCCTTCCCCCTGGGCTGCTCCATGCTGTAATTTTTTCTGTTTGTTGCAGCATCTGTCAGTGGACGACTGCCCCTTTAAATAGAGCTCCTCCAGCTGACAGATCTTACTGCGCATGCGCAGCCCGCCCGACGCGCAGATCAGCAGTGGGGAACCCGGAGGAGAAGGTAAGTGGATCCAATTGGGCCACGATCGCGCAGGTGGCTGACTGATTTCGCCGGGCGCCCGATAGCCCCCCCCGCCGAGAACCCGCACCCCTGGTAACATCGGGCCCATGGTTGCAAGGTGACCAATGTTGGGAACTAAATATTCCAGGGTACAAAAAGATAGGCAGAATGGAAAAGGAGGGGCTGCACCCCTAATAATAAAAGATGACATAAGGACAGTGGTGAGAAAGGATCTTGGCTTGGGGGATCAGGAAGTAGAATCAGTCTGGGTGGAAATAAGGAATAACAAGGGGCAGAAAACACTGGTGGGAGTAGTTTACAGGCCACCTAACAGTAGCTAAACTGTTGAACAGCGTATTAATGAAGAAATAATAGGAATTTGTAACAAAGGAAATGTAATAATCTTCATATAGACTGGACAAATCAAATTGGCAAAGGTAATCTGGAGGATGAGTTCATGGAATGCATGATAGTTCCTAGAACAATACGCCATAGAACCAGCCAGGGAACAGGCTATTTTAGATCTTGTATTGTGTAATGAGACAGAGTTAATTAGTAATCTCATAATAAAGGATCCTCTGAGGAAGAGTGATCATAATATGATAGAATTTGACATTGAGTTTGAGAGTGACATACTCAAGTCTGAAACTAGAGTCTTAAACTTAAATAAAGCCAATTACATAGGTATGAGGGGCGAGTTGGATAAGGTAGATTGGGAAATTAGGTTAAAAGCTATGATGGTAGATAAGCAGTAGCATCATTTAAAGAAATATTTCAAAATTCTCAATGAATATACATTCCATTGGGAAATAAAAACTCCACGGGAAAAATGATCCATCCGTGGCTAACTAAAGAAGTTAAGGATAGTATTAGATTAAAAGAAGAGGCCTATAATGTTGTGAAGAAGATTAATGACCCTGAAGAATGAGAGAGTTTTAGAAACCAGCAAAGGATGACCAAAAAATTGATAAAAAGAGAGAAAATAGAATGAGTAAACTAGCAAGAAATATAAAAACAGATTGTAAGAGTTTCTACATGGTATATAAAAAGGAAGAGAGTAGCAAAAGTAAACGTTGGTCCCTCAGAGGCTGAGACAGGAGAAATTATAATGGGGAATAAGGAAATGGCAGAGACGTTAAACATATATTTTGTATTTGTCTTCACAGTAAAAGACATAAAAAACATACCAGGAATAGTGGGGAACCAAGGGGCTAATGAGAGTGAGGAACTTAAAGTAATTAATATCGGTAGAGAAAAAGAACTGGAGAAAATAATGGGACTAAAAGCTGATAAATCCCCTGGACCTGATGGCCTTGCATCCTAGGGTTCCAAAAGAGGTGGCTGCAGAGATAGTGGATGCATTGGTTATGATCTTCCAAAATTCCCTAGATACTAGAATGGTCCCAGTGGATTGGAAGGTAGCAAATGTAACCCCTCTATTCAAGACAGGAGGGAAAGAGAAAACAGGGAACTACAGGCCAGTTAGCCTGACATTGGTCTTCGGGAAAATGCTGGAATCCATTACTAAGGAAGTGGTAACAGGGCACCTAGAAAATCATAATATGATTAGGCAGAGTCAACATGGTTTTATGAAAGGGAAATCACGTATGACAAATTTATTAGAGTTTTTTGAGGATGTAACTAGCAGGGTAGATAAAGGGGAACCAGTGGATATCGTATATTTGGATTTTCAAAAGGCGTTCGATAAGGTGCCACATAAAAGGTTGTTATGCAAGATAAGAGCTCATGGGGTTGGGGGTAACATATTAGCATAGATAGAGGATTGGTTAATGGTCAGAAAATAAAGAGTCGGGGTAAACGGGTCATTTTCAGGTTGGCAGGCTGTAACTAGTGGGGTGCCACAAGGATCAGTGCTTGGGCCTCAGCTATTTACAATCTATATTAATGACTTAGATGAAGGGACCGAGTGTAATGTATCCAAGTTTGCTGACGATACAAAGCCAGGTGGGAAAGTAAGCTCTGAGGAGGACACAAAGAGTCTGCAAAGGGATATAGACAGGTTAAGTGAGTGGGCAAGAAGGTGGTAGATGGAGTTTAATGTGGGGAAATGTGAGGTTATTCACTTTGGTAGGAAGAATAGAAAAACAGAATATTTTTTCAAACGAGAAGCTATTAAATGTTGGTGTTCAGAAAGATTTGAGTGTCCTCGTACAAGAAACACTGAAAGTTAGTATGCAGGTACAGCAAGCAATTCGAAAGGCAAATGGCATGTTGGCCTTTATTGCAAGAGGTTTAGAGTACAAAAGTAAGGAAGTCTTGTCCAATTGAACAGGGCTTTGGTGAGACCACACCTGGAGTATTGTGTACAGTTTTGGTCTCCTTATCGAAGGAAGGACATACTTGCCTTAGAGGGGGTTCAACAAAGGTTCACTAGTTTGATTTCTGGGATGAGAGGGTTGTCCAATGAGGAGAGATTGAGTAGAATGGGCCTATACTCTCTGGAGTTTAGAAGAATGAGAGGTGATCTCATTGAAGCATATAAGATTCTGAGGGGGATTGACATGGTAGGTGCTGAGAGGTTGTTTCCCCCTGGCTGTAGTGTTTAGAACGAGGGGGCAAAGTCTCAGGATAAGGGGTCGGCCATTTAAGACTGAGATGAGGAGGAATTTCTTCACTCAGAATCTTTGAAATTCTCTACCCCAGAGGGCTGTGGATACTGAGTCGCTGAGTATATTCAAGGCTGAGATAGGGGCATCAACGGATAAGGGGATCGGGCAGGAAAGTGAAGTTGAGTTTGAAAATCAGCCATGATCTTATGGAATGGCGGAGCAGGCTCGAGGGGCCGTATCGCCTACTCCTGCTCTATTTCTTATGTTCTTAAAGAGTAATTGTTAGTCCTATAGCATGCTATCATTTAGCATTCATAATATACAAAGTATAGTCCATAAGAAATTCAGTATGTTTGTGGAGACCTCTTCACTGCCCTAAAGTGAATGTGCTGGGATATAGCCTGAATCATAACAAACTTATTTAAAATAAATGAGTTAATGGCTCCATTAAAATGGAAAGCACTACCTGAAATGGTGGTGGAAGCAGATTCAATAGTAATTTTCAAAAGTGAATTGGATAAATACTTGAAGGGGAAAAATTTACAGGGCAATGGGGAAAGAGCAGGGGAATGGGACTAATTGGATAGCTCTTTCAAAGAGCCGGCACGGGCATGATGGGCCGAATGGCCTCCTCCTGCGCTGTATGATTCTATGAAAATAGTGAACAAAGGAACATTGTACAATAGTGTTAAAGATTCTTCCGCTAATTAGACAAACGGAGGGGTAAATTCAACTTACGACCCCCTGTTTTGCACCCGTAAAATGGGCATTAGGCCTACGAATTTCACATCGTGATCTGTGGCGCCCTACCTGGACCAGAAATGCACTAGATGCCGTGTTGACAGGTGACCTTTAGTCATCCAGATGCCCAACCTGAAACATGCATTAGGCCCCTTAAATATGCAAATCAGAGGCCTATGCCAGTGGTGGGTCCCTCAATGCGAAATTCAGGAACAAACGGCTATAGCTTGTGTTGTGCATGCACCGCCTACTTGTACCATATCTTGAACGACCAAACCAGTGGTCCTTAAAGGGACCTCAAAAAGAGACCCAAGAAATTTTCAGGTTTTACTTTTTGTGGGCCCAGGAGATGCAGAAGTCGGCCCAGAAAAGAAACTCCAGCCCACTGCCAGCACATTTGAGGGATCACCTCGCCCCCTGACAAGACCATCTGGCTGGTTCCATGTGATAGCGGCTCGATTTCCTGCCCTCCCCGACCAGCGAGCTGCAGCAGGGCACCAGATTGGCGCCCGCAACTTGCCAGTTGCATTTAAATGAAGCCTGAAGCCGAATTTGTCTCAGGCCTTAGGCCGGCATGGACAGGCGTGCAGAACAGTTTCTCCTCTGACCTTGCACTCGTTTTGGGTTTCGAACCTATGATGATCTACGCTGTGACATGGCATAGTCTGTACAGTTCCTAAGAGTCAAGTAACCTCTCAAAATCTTTTGGCTATCATAGGCCTCTACATTGTGTTTTCCAATGCATCCAGCTTTTTCCTTCAACTTACATCTGGGATCATGACAGCTGTGACTCCGGAGATGTCTTTTGTGTTGTGTCTGAAGGTCATCAGTTTGGGTTTTACTTATGGTTGCCCATTGAGTAGAGCATAACGCCCTTTTTAAATGAAGACTGGGAAAATATAATTGTGCGTGACAACCGGGAATTGCACTCTATCCCCCTTTGTCCTTTAAAAGGCTTGATTAGCTCTGAGTGAAATCATCATGTGTAACGCCCTAGCTCGGACTCTCTGGAATTGATCAGTAATATACATAGTTTTCAGGTGGAGCTGATAGACCATTTGTAGAACGATGATGGAATAATAGCTCCTCCTACTTAGGGTATGCCTTAGGAATGTTGATTGGTGCGGCAATGGCTCTCTGCGTATAGTCAGTAGTTCCATGCAGATGCCAGAAACTTTGAAAAGCATTAACTGCCTCTGCTGGTGGTTTTTGCTGATGTCTGTAGTTGGTGGGGACAGGAGGCGCGGTGAATCAAGGTTTTAGCGGTGACCTTCACTGCCACTGATATCGCCGCTGACTATCAATCCCCTCCCCTTGTGTACTTCTGCAACTGTTTCTCACAATTTGGCCTTTCAGCAAGCAAAAATCTGGTTTGTTTTTTTTTTGCTAATTTGCCCGAAGCCATTTTTGAATAGGAGCATTCCACATGGAGAAATAATCCATTAGCACTCTCTACATTGTCCACGCATGTCTAATTTATCATTAGAACTAGTGAACAGAGGGAAATACGGCTCCAGTTTTCCCAAATTCCCTTCTTCCCTTAATGGTATTTTACCTCTGGTGCTACATCTTCATCCTTTACATAGAATCACAGAAATTACAGCGTAGAAGGATGTTATTTGGCTCATCGCAGCTGTGCTTGCTTTTTAACTGGAGCTGTCTCCATCAATTTCATCTTTCTGTTCTCTCCTTGTATATTCTTTGAAATATACCATAAACCCTCACCAGTCAAACCTCCCTTGCCAATGTTGCTTCTCTCCAATGAACAGACTGACATTTTGTTAAGCTCACTCCTTGTCTAGCTTGTTATGTACATTTAAAACTTTCTAGTGGACTCTCCCACTCTTCCACATTCTGACAATGACAGATTGACACTGACAACTGACTGAAACAGCACTAATGCCAAATCTCAGCTGTCACTCTAGGCCAGTAAGAGTTTTTTTTAAAATTTGGACAGCAAAAGATTCATTTTTCACGAGCAACCAGGTTCCCTCATTTTGAAAATCTTCACTGTAACAGTAATCAATTAGGCATAGTTTATAAATGAATTCAGTGCATGTTTAGAATTGGGGCAAATTTAGGTTTGGGATTACAGTGGTGCAATTTTTGGAAACCATTGCTGTATGCAGCCCTCAAATTCCAACTACTCCATCCCATCAGCGATGATGTGCCCCCTTCCCCATCCAGAATGGATAGGGTAGTGATGATTAAGCAATGATGTGAATTGTAGGCTATAGAGGTCGGCAAAGGTTGAGGTGACCAAACACTGTATGGGACATAATGGTCCCTGTGCTTCTGGGGAAGAGGTGTTGTCAATGGGAGCAGCAGGCTAGAACTGAATAGTAAAGAGTTGGCAATGGATAAATATCCCAGAGTTTTCCTTAATTAGTTTTGGGGATCAAGAGGTATTTATGTATCACTTTCCCTCAGGAGATTAAATACATGGAGTAGGGACCATGATAGGGTAGATTGGGGTGGGCAGACGGGAATGTACCTGGAGGAGTTCCCTCCATTTGCTGAGAGGTTCGGCCAGGAATTGTGGGAAAGTGGTCATGCATCTAATTTTACAAGGTTCTGCACACATGCTAGAACCTTTCAAAATCAGCATTTATATGTTTAGGTCCTTTTGGCATCTTTATCCTCCTTATTAGGAAGCCGGCATCTACACTTGGGGTCAGAGGCAGGGCAACTGAGAGTAGGCACAGCACTGGAGGGTTGTAACTTCCTTCAAATTGTCACATACTAAATCCATCTTAGATTTATGTACAGATAAGTCTTACCTAATGCAGGTCTTAAAGCAACCGCTGAACGATAGCAATCAGAAACAAAGAACTGTCATTTATACAGCACCTTCCACATCCCCAGGATGTCCCAAATTGCTTCACAGCCAATAACGCAATGAATTACCCTTTCCATGTAGTCACTGTCGTTATACAGGCAAATACAGCAGTCGCAAGGTCCCACAAACAGCAAAAGAGATAAATGACCAATTAATCTGCTTTGGTGGTGTTGGTTGAGAGACAAACGTTGGCCATGGGATCTTTTATGTCCACTTGAACAGATAGGCAGGGCACATCATCACTGATGGGATGGAGTGGGTGGAATTTAAGGGCTGCGATAAGTTTATTATGATATAATGGTTTAAAGTCTCTTCTGAAACATTGACCCTCCGACAATGCAGCACTCCCTCAGAATTGCACTGAAATCTCGGGCAAGCATAGTCCAGCAGCAGACCTAACGGTGCAATTGTCCACTAAGCCAGCAAGCAAGCTATATATATGGGTAAAATATAACACTCACAAGGGGGTGCTTAAAGATTCTTATTATATGCAGCATTTGCAAAATCTTGATCAAAGAGCATTGCACGAACTATGCTTGCTGTCTCCCTGCAGCAAAATAACAAGGAGCTTCACTGAGATGAATTTCTTGTATTCCAAAACCCGAAGAAAATCTCAATCCTTGTAACAATTAAAACAATCTTTTACATCTCCCGTTGCCCTTTAAGGTGGGTGTTACATTGTCTGAACATGACTAAACCAACAGAAAGCTCCTCTGTGAACAACGTAGGGTGAAAGAAATTCATCAACGCAGAATATGTCCAATAACTTTCATCTGAATGAATAAATGAAATGTACTATTTTATCTGTCTGAATGTGACAGTTGTGACATTTAAAATGCAGACCAATCAGTCAGGAACTGTTGTGTATCGGCAATTACTCATTTGCCTTGTAGCCTCCAAATTAAAACGTCACCCCTTGAAGTCCGAGGGCTTTTCTGTAAAGGGGAATATGACAAAAGAACCTAATTTTTTTGATCATCTCATTCATGTATAAGCTTGTCAATTGAACATTTTAACCAGCTTAATAGATAACCAGTGCTGGATTTAGTGCTGTGATATTCTATTTAAAGAATACCTTATCGAGACTAAACTCAAAGGTTGTTTATTATCTGATTATTCTGTTGTTTTGTTTAGGCCAAATTTAGCAAAGCAAATCAAACGACGTATGCATTTCTGAAAGAAAGACATCAATGCTCCCAGCACAACAAATGCAGTGGTTATCATTCCCATGAGATCTACCCAACACAGTCAGCTCTGATGATGGCTTAATATCATGTTGGTAACCAAATAACATGAAGAAATTACAAAGATTAATATAACGTAGTTCAATGTAACCTGTGATAAACATCAGAGATCCTGTTTATACTTTCTTCCCAACAAGAATGAATCATGAAGTTTCATACGAAAGCAAAGGACAGGAAAAGACCAGCTGGTCTATCAAGTCTGTCCCATTCTGTCAGCGTATCTCTCCTGCAAGCCACCATCCCATTCTGGCCTCCCACACCCCCCTGCCCCTCCTGCTACACAGTCTCCTGGGAGAGGCAAAAACAAGAAAACACCCGAGGCCGTTAGGAAATTCCTTTCCAATCCCTGTAGGCGATCAAACAAGTACCAGGAGACTGAAGTGGAGGACCCCAATATCCACCTACCTTCTGTGTGAAGATGTGTTGGTCACACAAAGCGCTGGCCTTGTCTACAGGCAGGTTATAATGACCACATATGGTGGTAATGTGAGCAGCTGAGTTATAATGACCACATACAGTGGTAATGTGAACAGCTGAGTTATAATGACTGTGCACACAATGTGCTCTTATCTACATCTAAATATTTATTCGGTGCATCCCAAGAGTTGAAGACTCATACGAACAGGTTAGGTGACAACAATCTGTGATTCCTAATCTAAGTCAGTTGGCATTTGTCTGCCTCAGAAAGTAGCAGATAATTAGCCTGTGTATTTTTCATTTGCTCTGTTTGTTGAAGTTGAATGGATTGCACATAAGTGAAATGGTGAACTTGTTTACAACGTTAAAAGCAATTGAGTTAGCTTTGAAATAAGGCAGTTGATGAATCAAAACATACAGTGTTATATTTTGGGAAAACTATTTCAGGAATAATCTTATTTTTAAATGGTTAAATTTCTTACTGTCCTTTCATCCAATATGAAAGTTTAACTCTATATTGTAGTTTTGAACAGAAATTTACAATGACCAAGTCTGCTTCCTTTCTCATCCCCAAGGAGAACGATTACCGAGTTGCTATTAAAACTGCTTTACTGTACCAAATGACTGGATGAGAATTCATTACACATTTGCTTGGTTGCCTTATGTACGAGACTGCTAATGGAGTTTGAAACTACTGTCACAAACATGCAAGGTAATAATACTTTTAAAAGAGCAGAGATCCCCTGCATGTGCATATTTGATAAAGCTGTCAATACGGTTAAGGGAGTTCTCTACATGACAAGTGCAATACCAGTAATTTACTGCAAGGTTGGGAAATGACTTTCATATTGATTGCCCGACTCATTAATTTAGCTCCAGACAAGCATTTGTCCACATCTCACGATCCATTTCTTTTGCTTCTATGTCTGTCATTCAGCACATTTAAAATGGCAGTACTTCATTAGAGCACGCATTACATGTGTTCGATGCAGCGTAAATTCTCCCAACCTTGCTGTCTAAAAGTATTTATCCATCCCCGAAATCAGGTCTTCATTTAAAAGACAGAACATCACGACAGACCAGGTTCCTTAAGTAAAATCAACGCTGACATATCAAAGATTCACTGAGAAAAATGTGCAGCCGTCTTGACACTATGAATCCTGACACTAAGATCTCGGCTTGATTTGAAACAGCACAGCCGCATAATTTTCTCTTATTATAGGAATCAGAAAGTGCTGAGGTGCTGCTTTGTCACCATTACTTTAGACATGAAATGCATGGCCCTTTCATTATCTGTCTGAGGTTTGACCCCACACACACATCACTTCACTGGTTCAGACTGAGGGAAGTGCTTTGGAAATGGCTTTGCATCACAATGGGGTTTGTGGAAAACAGGGCCATTAGAAAGTGTGATCCCCATAACCCAAGCATCAAGTTAAATTTAGCTGGATCGGTACAGAAAATTAAATTCACTGTATATTTTTTTGTAAATACAAAATAAATCTGAAGTAGCTAGACTGCTATCTGCAAGTTGTTTGGAATGAACAGCAAGGTTATTGGATGCTTGTCGACTGGTCCACATATATAAATTAAATCAAACTTTCTGAACTGTCCTTTCTTTCAGCTGCCAAATTTGCTTCAAAAGTTTATTTGAAATTTTGAAAATAATTCCTGTCATAACCTATGTGTCAGCTATGACTCAGTGGGTAGCATTCTTGCCTCTCAGTCAGAAAGTTGTGGGTCCCAGTCCAGAGACTTGGTCACAAAATTGTGCAGTATTGAGGGAGTGCTGCACTGTTGGAGGTGCTGTCACTCAGACAAGACGTTAAACTGAGGCCCCGTCTGCTCTCTCAGGTGGATGTAAAAGATCCCATGGCACTATTCAAAGAAGAGCAGGGGAGTTCTCCCCAGTGTCCTGGACAATATTTATTCCTCAGCCAACATCACTAAAAAAAAATGATTATCTGGTCATTATCACATTGCTAATTGTGCGACCTTGCTGTGAGTAAATTGGCTGCCTTATTTCCTTTATTACAAGAGTGATTATATTTCAAAAATACTTTGGCTGTAAAGCTCCTTGGGACTTCCTGAAGTCGTGAAAGGTGATGTATAAATGCAAGTCTCTCTTCCTTTTCTTTCCAAAAGAACGTACTATAACTATTATAGGTAAAACACTTCTAAGGAACTTTGGCATGTATCAAGTTAAGGAATGGGAAGCTTTCGAAGTATCATCACAGCATGTTCGAGAATGGACACTTAAAAGTTAAATGAAAATGCAGAGTTTATATTGTGCTCAAGATTTCAGATTTATAATAGCTGCTTAGATCATGAACCAAGGTTGAATACATGTGGGAAATATTGGACCAGCCAAGCAGTGCATTGGTAGTAAAATTTGAAGCACAGTTTAAACAGTGCTCTCCAGTATCTGTCGTTAGTACATGAGCTATGCAGTTAGAAATCTAGAATTTGTAATAATCTGACTGTAAAATGTGCAATTCTATTAACAAGCCACAAGATCCTGTCAGACAGAAATAATGGCAGTAGTGTTTTTGCTTCTGTGATCTGCAACTTGTGTGTGAATTGTAATCGTTGTGGCCAGAACAACCATGTATCCAAAAGAACTAATGGAGGTGAAAACATTTGTGCTTTCACAAGTATTTTTTTGTCAGTTATTAAAAAAAGAACATGCATTTCTATAGCAACTTTCCAACCAATTAGTTTTACTTTAGGAGCAGTGACTGCTGTTTTGTAGACAAATGTCACAGCCAATTTGCACACTGCAAGGTCCCATGAACAGCAAATCAAATAAACAAAGAGTCGAACCAGAGGGGGAGATGAGGAGACATTTCTTTTAATGCAGCGAGTTGTTATGATCTGGAATGCGCTGCCTGAAAGGGCGGTGGAAGCAGATTCAATAATAACTTTCAAAAGGGAATTGGATAAATACTTGAAGGGGAAATATTTGCCCTGAGAAGGTGGTGGTAGGCCTTCTGATACAATAGAGAGGTTTGCCACCCCGCTTCAGAGGGCGTTTAAGAGTCAACCACGTTGGTGTGGGACTGAAGTCACATCTCAGGCAGACTGGGTAAGGACGGTAGGTTTTGATCCCTAAAGGACATTAATGAACCAGTTGGGTGTTTACGACAATTCGACAGCTTCATGGTCAATTTATTTTACTGATATCAGCTATTTTATTTCCAGATTTTATTTAAAACTGAATTCAAATTCTCAAGCTGCCACAGTGGGATTTGCACTCACATTCTCTGGATTACTAGTCCAGTAACTAATCTCTACACTACCATATTTCCTGTACTGGATCTAGAATTTTTTTTTCAATACTGAGCAATCATAAACTACATGTTTGGATTTCTTCGTAGCTTGGCTTAGATACTTAAACATGGTGATAGGTTTCTGCACGTATCACACACTCGAACAAAATTAAACTCTAAAAAATCAAATTAGGTGCACCCTCAGTTTAATATTTTATCTGAATGGTGGCACCTCTGACAATGCTGCACTCCCTTAGTGTTGCACTGAAGTATCACCTCAAATGATATGCATAATACCAAGGCTGAGGCACAAATTCACAAACAATATAGTCGTTAGGTACTACTGTCTTCAAAGAAGGTTCAGGGAAGATTTAATAGAGGCGTTCAAAATTATGAGGGATTGTGATAGAGTAAATGGGGAGAAACTGTTTCCTCTGGCAGGAGGTTCCGTAACCGGAGGGCACAGATTTAAGGTAATTGGCAAGTAAGCCAGGGGGGAGATGAGGAGAATTTGTTTTACTCGGTGAGTTGTTATGATCTGGAATGCACTGCCTGAAAGGGCGGTGGAACTAGATTCAATAGTAACTTTCAAAAGGGAATTGGATAAATAGAGAAAGGAAAAATTTGCAGGGCAATGGGGAAAGAGCAGGGGGGTGGGACTAATTGGATAGGTCTTTCACAGAGCCAGCACAGACACGATGGGCCAAATGGCCTCCTTCTGTGCTCTATGATTCTTAATATTAACATCCGCCCCCCCATCCCCCCTACAGAACGATGGACAGGAGAGGGTCAGAGGTCAGGGGAGGGGGTTTCGAGCCTTGCGAGTGTCCTGCCCTCAAGAGGCGGGGCACTTCATTAACATATTTAAATCAGGCGCCCACAGTGTGACTGTGGCCAGGTTTCCCAGGTGTCAGGAAACCCAGCAGTGAAATGGGAAGCAGGAGCTGCCGGATCCAGAAGGTACCTGCTTAATACAGCACTCCTTGTGGGCCAGGAGGAGCAGGAGTGCTCCCCTGGCCTCTCAAGAATGCCTTCCGCCTCCCTTCTGCAGGTCGCGGCCTCTCTCTCCCTCTCGCAAGCTCCGATCTGTAGCTCCCTTCCTCCCGATTGCCGGGGGCCGTCCCCGGGGGGTCCCCTGCTGTGGTCTCCTGCCGCTGCTTTTCCCGCCCGGTCAGCCAGTCAATCTGGCCGGCTGCCAGACAGAAAATGGAAGAAAAAAATTATAATGACATCCTGCCGTTAAATTCCGCCTCCCTGTCCTTACCGGGTTTCCCTGCGCTTCCCTGTACCCTCCACGCCTCCCCATAAATATATCGGGCCCTATGATTCTCTATGCCTGGTATGTTTCTTTGGTTTATGGACTGTGATCTGCACTTACTGTACACTCCATGTAGAACAGACTTGTTCCATTTAGTTTTTGGTACATTGCAATACATTGTAAAGATCAGAAACAAATATATTCATAAAATCCCCTCTGCTGTGGAAATTACAAAGCAAGCGCGGAGTCTATTAAATAAGCAGTACGCATCTGATGTCTCCTGCTGCTTGATGTTTGTTGCATCTGATATTATAGGAATGGATGTAAAAGGGAAGGTGATAATTGAATTTGCCTGGGTTGTTACTGAAATCATTATATCCCTCTCTGTTTCTCACAGTGTAAAATCTCTGTAAAAGCTATGTGAAAAGTATTTCTTGTAGTAGCCCATGTCTTAGTCCAGTGGCAGGTTCCTCCTGTCCTATACCACAGCTATCTAAGCCTGAAAAATTGACTTGTCGGAACAGGTAGATTTGAAACCATCTTAAGCTAGAAGTTGCTGTTGGCAAATTTAGCTGAAAAAGCTTATCATGTTGATAGGCCATTGGTCTGTTTGATCCGTGGCTCAGTGGGTGGCCCCCTTGCCTCCAAGTCATGAAGGTTGTGGGTTCAATTCCTGCTCCAGAGACTTGAGCACATCGTTCTGGCTGCTACTCCAGTGCAGTACTGAGGGAGTGCTGCAGTGTCTGGAGGTGTTTCAAATGAGATGTCAAACTGAGGCCTCTCAGGTGGATGTAAAAGATCCCATGGTTCTATTTTGATGAAGAGCAGGGGAGTTCTCCCAGGTGTCCTGGCCAATAGTCATCTCTTAATCAACATCACTAAACCAAATTAACCCACAACTGTTTGTGGGACCTTTGTGTCGTGTTTCCTACATATAACAGTGACTACACTTCAAAAGTACTTCATTGGTTGTAAAGCACCTTGGGACACCTTGAGGTTATGAAAGGCACTATATGAATGCAAGTCTTTCTTTATTTTAAATGGGTTAATGCCCGCATTGCAATAATGGAAAGAGGAATATCCTGCTCATGCACGAAGCCTTTGCTAATATTGGCAGCAGTAATTTCTGCCGTGTATCTGGAACAACAAAGACACATTTTCAGAAACAAATTGAATTCAATGTTGATATTTTGGGAAGATCTGTGATGTACATTGTCTGCCGTTAATTTAACAACATCACTGTCATCGCGTGACACAACGCAACTGATAATGAATCTGTGCTCCCGACAGGAATCGGATACAAAATTGTAGCCCTGATATTCTGACCCACGGACATTGCTGGGAGTGCAGGATTGTGGAATCAGAGTTACATCGAATTTACAGCATAGAAACAGGCCATTTGGCCCAAATAGTCCATGCTGGTGTTTATGCTCCACATGAGCCTCCTCCCATCCTACTTCATCTTACCCTATCAGCATATCCTTCTATTCCTTTCTCCCTCATGTACTTATCTCGCTTCCTCCTAAATGCATCTAAACTATTCGCCTCAACTACTCCATGTGGTTTTCTCTACGTCTACTCTATCAAACCCCTTCATAATTTTAAAGACCTCTATCAGGTCACTCCTCAGCCTTCTCTTTTCTAGAGAAAAGAGCTCCAGCCTTTCCTGACAGTTATGACCTCTTAATTCTGGTGTCATCCTTGTAAGTCTTTTTTGCACCTTCTCCAATGCCTCTATATCCTTTTTGTTAAATGGAGACCAGACTGGTGCATAGTATTCTAAGTGTGGTCCTACTGTACTACTAAAACTGTTAATGAAGAAATTCTCAATTAAATCTGTGTGAACGTAAGAACATAAGAAATAGGAGCAGGAGTAGGCCATACGGCCCCTTGAGCCTGCTCCGCCATTCAATCAGATCATGGCTGATCTTCAACCTCTACTCCACCTTCCTGCCTGATTCCCACATCCCTTGATTCCTCTAGAATCCAAAAATCTATCCATCTCAGTTTTGAATATACTCAATGACTCAGTATCCACAGCCCTCTGGGATAGAGAATTCCAAAGATTCACAACCCTCTGAGTGAAGAAATTCCTCCTCATCTCAGTCTTAAATGGCCGACCCCTTATCCTGTGACTATGCCCCCTAGTTCTGGACTCTCCAGCCAGGGGAAACAACCTCTCAACATCTACCCTGTCAAACCCCCTCAGAATCTTATATGTTTCAATAAGATCACCTCTCATTCTTCTAAATTCCAGAGAGTATAGATCCATTCTATTCAATCTCTCCTCATAGACAACTCTCTCATCCCAGGAATTAATCTAGTGAACCTTTGTTGCACCTTCTAAGGCAAGTATATCCTTCCTTAGGATATACAAAACTGTACAAAGTCCTCCAGGTGAGGTCTCAGCAAAGCCCTATAGAATTGTAATAAGACTTCCTTACTCTTGTACTCCAACCCCCTTGCAATAAAGGCCAACATGCCATTTGCTTTCCTAATTGTCTGCCGTACCTGCATGCTAACTTTCTGTGTTTCATGTATGAGGACACCCAAATCCCTCTGGACACCAATATTTAATAGTTTCTCACCATTTAAAAAATATTCTGTTTTTCTATTCTTCCTACCAAAGTGAATAACCTCACATTTCCCCACATTATGCTCCATCTGCCACCTTCTTGCCCACTCACTTAACCTGTCTATATCCCTTTGTAGACTCTTTGTGTCCTCCTCAGAGCTTACTTTCCCACCTAGCTTTGTATCATCAGCAAACTTGGATACATTACACTCGGTCCCTTCATCTAAGTCATTAATATAGATTGTAAATAGCTGAGGCCCAAGCACTGATCCTTGTGGTACCCCACTAGTTACAGCCTGCCAACCTGAAAATGACCCGTTTACCCCTACTCTCTGTTTTCTGTCCATTAACCAATCCTCTATCTATGCTGATGTGTTAACCCCAACCCCATGAGTCCTTATCTTGTGTAACAACCTTTTATGTAGCACCTTATCGAATGCCTTTTGAAAATCCAAATATGCTCCATCCAATGGTTCCCCTTTATCTACCCTGCTAGTTACATCTTCAAAAAACTCAAATAAATTTGTCAAATGTGATTTCCCTTTCATAAAACCATGTTGACTCTGCCTAATCATATTATGATTTTCTAAGTGCCCTGTTACCACTTCCCTAATAATGGAATTCAGGCATTTTCCCAATGACTGATGTCGGGCTAACTGGCCTGTAGTTCCCTGTTTTCTCTCTCCCTCCTTTCTTGAATAGAGGGGTTACATTTGCTCCCTTCCAATCCACTGGGACCGTTCTAGAATGTAGGGAATTTTGGAAGATCATAACCAATGCATCCACTATCTCTGCAGCCACCTCTTTGAGAACCCTAGGATGCAAGGCCATCAGGTCCAGGGGATTTATTGGCTTTTAGTCCCATTTGTTTCTCAAGTACCTTTTCTCTACTGATAATAATTACTTTAAGTTCCTCACTCTCATTAGCCCCTTGGTTCCCCACTATTTCTGGTATGCTTTTTGTGTCTTCTACTATGAAGACAGATACAAAATATTTGTTCAACATTTCTGCAGGTTCTAAAAGAGATGGCTGCAGAGATAATGGATGCATTGGTTATGATCTTCCAAAATTCCCTAAATTCCCTAGATTCTAGAATGGTCCCAGCGGATTGGAAGGTAGCAAATGTAACCCCGTTATTCAAGAAAGGAGGGAAGAGAGGAAACAGGGAACTACAGGCCAGTTAGCCTGACATCAGCCGTCGGGAAAATGCTGGAATCCATTATTAAAGAATTGGTAACAGGGCACTTAGAACACCATAATATGATTAGGCAGAGTCAACATGGTTTTATGAAAGGGAAATGGCATCTGCCAATGTAAGAGCTTCTACTTTTGCTACTCTCTTCCTTTTTACATACTTGTGGAAGCTCTTACAATCCATTTTTATACTTCTTCCTAGTTTACCTTTGTATTCTATTTTCTCCCTTTTTATCAGTGTGTACTGCCTTCCTGCTCAAAAAGCACCATACTAATGCTGAGTTAAAGTGGACCACACCATAACCACATGGCGGTGTAATACACCATGCAGACAAGGAAGCTCCCAAGGCTGATTCCCATTCTGAGTTAGTTACACTCAGCCAGGGTTGCAATTGAAGTGCTGCAACAGGCCTCCGCATTACTGGGCAAAAGGAAGGAAAAAGATCAGCCATGGTTCCTGCTCGTTTGCTATCGCATGACCTCTTCTGGATCGTAAGCGTGAATGAGCGTTAGACGGGAACAGAATTGGATCAAATATGAGGGTTGATTCCACACTCCCAGCACAAAAGTCACGCTCAAGTGGGTTGGAAACAGGACGACAACATTGTAACCAAGATTTCCCGACCCATGCTCGCTGTGAGCACAACTCCCCACTGGGAGCGTCAGATCACAGAATTAGCCCTGTGCTATCTTCCATGGTCGAATAGCTTGCCGCCATCCAATAACTGGGGTCGCAAATGAAGATTGACCACTTGGGCAAAGTATTGGGAGGCCACGGGGTCTCTATCCCCATAAGAGTTGGCATTTTCATGAAAGGAATGGAGTGAAGTGGAGAAATTTGGCAACAATAAAGTGGATCAACTCCATGAAGCAATGTTCAGATGTTAGGGACTAAAAGCTCTGTTTACCTGACTTTCTCAGGTGATTGCTGTTGAATAATCTGAATTTTATACTCTTCGCTTCCAACAGTACTATAAAAAATAGAGAGTGTGTTAGCACAAGACTGGATATTCAAACTCAGCATTGTAATCACTGGAAGGATTTTGGATATTATTGAAGAGAATATCTATCAATCTGTGGCACTGTGCCATTTTCTCTTTAACTTCCTTCTTTCACTTAGCTGCGACATGTTTTTCTTAGATGAAAAGCAAAATGCTGCGGATGCTGGAAATCTGAAATAAAATAGAAAATGCCGGAGAAGCTCAGCAAGTGAGGCAGCATCTGTGGAGAAAGAAACAGAGTTAACGTTTCAGGTCAAAGACCTTTCGTCAGGACTGAGCCTTGTTTTTCTTAGATTTGCTGTTCTACTATCCCCTTGCCACTATTGATTTATTTTGAATCATTGCAGCTTCCTGCTGAAAACAGAATGAAAAATTGTGACGATTTTAATGACCAGGCTGTGAATTAATTGTAGCAAGGGATCAATATTTGCAACATATCGCAATGTGTGTCAGCTTGGCTCAGTTGGTAGCACTCTTGTCTCTGGGTAAGAAGGCTGTGGGTTGGAGTCTCCAACCAGAAGTGCTGGTGTTCATTTAATCTAGACTGACATTCCGGCAATACTGAGTGCAGTGTTGTTGTTGTCAGAATGTCCTTTGGATGAGATGTTAAATTGAGGCCATGTCTACTTGTCCTGGTGGATATTATAAATCCTATGACACCATCCAAAAAAAATGGAATAGTCCCAGCCAACATTCCTCCCTTAAACTATCCCAGATTAACGGTTTCGCTGACTCCAACCTCTTGTGCTTCCCCCTTTCCCTTCGCCCAACCATTGGTGTTGGAGCCTTCAACCGTCTCTGGAATTTTCTCCTTCAAACCCTTGGCCCCTCCACCTCTCTCTCCTTTCAAAACCTTCTCAAAACCCATCTCTTCGAACAAGCTTTCAGTCACCCCTCCTAACTACCTCCCCCTCCACCACCTTTCTTGGCTCGGCATTTTATTTACCATTAGTCTTCCTGTGAAGAGCCTTGTGGCTAATTATTGAATGTTGCTGGTGAAGAATGGCTGCTGTATTTGCTGACACACGGTCACTGCGCTCCAAAAAGTGCAAAGACATTTTAATGATGTGATAAAGCACAATATGAAAGGTGAGCATTTTTATTTCTGCATTCTAGTGAGTACCTGATACTGTGCCGATGGCAGCTTTCAGTATGGGTTATGCATGAGAGTTCACAGCATTGAACATGCAAACTTACAACCTGCAGGATTTTTTTCTGCCATTTGTGTCTGCATTTGGCTGCACGTCTTAAGTTTTGTTTCCATGCCACCTGATTTAGAGAACTGTTAAGGTTCCGCAAAGTTAAATTATTGTTCATATCCATAGAATTATATATAAAAAAGATTGTTATGCGTATATGATGTGATTTTCATGGTCTGGGGATACAATAACTAACTGTGGAGAATATAAAAATGAGATCTAAATCAATAAGTTACAGGGATGGGACTCTGGGTTCCTTCAAGATTCATGACTGAGCTTTGTAACTCATAAAATGTAATCTTTTGTGATCAGATCACATATCTCCAGAAAGCTGAGGCTTTATATCTTTTTATCTTAAAAGGATAGGTCATAAAAGAAAGAACTTGCATTTAAACAGATCCTTTTATGGCCTCATGATATCCTAAAGTTCTTTACAACCAATACATTACTTTTGAAGTGCACACCGTTGTTTTGTAGGGAAACATGGTCCCACCACCAAGAAGTGAATGAATGGTCAGATATTTTGTTTTTGGTGCTTGTTAAAGGACACTGGGAGATCTCCCTGCTCATTTTCAAATAGTACTATGGGATCTTATCAACCTGAGTAGGCAGACAGGGCGTCAGATTAACGTCTCATCTGGAAGACGGCACAACTGACAACGTAGCACTGAAGTGTGAGCCTAGATTATGTGCTCAAGTCCTACAGTGGATCTTGAACCCATGACCCTCTGATTCAGAGACGAGAGTCTTGACATCTCAATCAATCTGGCACTTAAATTCAAATATGTTTCAGCTTTAAATTTAATTGGACGTTTATCCAGAACCATCTTTATTGGCCTTTTTTTGTTCAATGAATTTCGCATTTTGAATATTATTAAAATGAATTAACTGAGGAGCACAACAGACTGTCAATGAGAGGAATTACCTCAGCATTATGGGGAGGCAATGAGCAGAAGGAGGATACATACTTGCAGATTGAGAGTCAGTTTGTGATTCTACCAGCAGCCACATTGAAAGAAAAGAAAAAAGTTGCATTTATAGAGTGCTTTTCATGACCTTGAGATAGTCCAAAGCGTTCTGCAGCCAATGAAGTACTTTTTGAAGTATAGTCATTGTAACGTAGGAAATGTGACAGCCAAATTGCGCACAGCAAGGTCCCACAAACAGCAATGAGATAATGACCAAATAACCTGTTTTAGTGATGTCAGTTGAAGGATAAATATTGGCCAGGACACCGGGGAGAACTGCCCTGGGTATCTTGAAGAAGTGTGGGGATTATAGGGCCTTCAACCGAGCCATCTATGATTGCTGCTCCCTGCTTTAACTCATTGAATACTGAATAACAGTTTTGATGCTGAATGTAACTCATTTGCCTGAGTAGAGAAGGTGACTGCACAACACAGTGCACAATAATGTGGTGATGCTTAATGTGACTATGGATTAGGATGTGAGACAAATGGTGCAGTGAAATGTGATGTGTGAAAAATAGTTTACACTATTCAAATTGGACAGATGCAAATTGGAGTCATGTTTATGCATCCAGGATGAGACAAGGTCATCAGGCCCTTTCAAGCTTGGCTCATCCATCAACTGATTTTCTCCCTGTGCACCAAAGTGTCCCTTCTTCCTATCTCCTGGAAGAGGCAAAAAAGAGACCGAAAGCCAATTTTGATACAAAATTCATCTCTGATGGTCATGGGTGAGCAGGCAAAAACCCTAGGAGACCCCAGGCCCATGAATTATTTTCCAGAATAATTTGTTCCTGTGTTCCATTTGCCGCAATTGCCTCTTTTTCCAGAATTCCACCTTCTTGAAGCACTGCGAGGAGTTACCCTTGACTATCCCCTCTGGAATCCTGTTCCGTAGGTCGATCACTCTCTAGGAAAAGTAAAACTTCCAGAGATCTAACCTCACCCCTACTTCCTCAGTTTGTTTAGGCGGCTTCTAGTTCCGCTTAACCCCATCACCTCAAGCGCGCTAACTACTTGCATGATGCCATCTCCAACCCCATCACCTCAAACATACCATCGACTTGCATGATGTCCATGTATTTAGTCATTTGAAATGCCTGGATCAGATCCACTCTAAGTCTCCATCTCTCCAGCAAGTGCAAACCTAAAGAATCAAGTCTATTCTCACAGCTTAATGATCTCAGGCTGAAGATCTTCCTTCTTGCTTCTCTGTATCTTCTCCAGAGTCACAATGTCTTTTTGAAGTTCTGCAGGGAACCCATCCTTACTGCAAGCTTCAGTAATCTGTTTCAGAGACTGATGACTCTATGAAAAGAAATACTTTGTAACATCTAACCTGTTAGTTCCTGAGGATTTTATATGAATGGCCTCTCATCCTATCATCCTTAGCATCTGAAAGAATCTATCCAACTGGACAGAATCTAATCCCTTCACCATTTTAAAGACCTCAATCAAATTCCCTCTAAGCCTGCATTACTCTAAAGAAAAAAAGCCTCAGCTCCTGGAACTGATTCTGATAACAGTTGATGAAGCATTAAATAAGATTCTGGTTTGCACAATGTATTAAGGATTTCTATCTAACTCCTGGCAGTAATACATTGTTACACTTGAGAAATTAGTAGATTTGAGAATCTTGAAACTGGGAATTCAGTTCTGATGTAAGTGTCACATCTGGAATATTAATCTACCTTTCTCTTTCAGACACTGACTGACCTGTTGTACATTTCGGCTTTTTTCTGCTTCGATGTTTTTGGCCGTTGCCTAGTCAAGATGTATTTGTTAAATGTGCTGATGACATCTAGTGGCCTGGCATCCACACTGCTTGAAATGAAACCGTTCTCTTTGCAACCCTAGAAATTACAGCGAGCAGTGCTTTGACGTATCAAAGTCCTCTCTCCAAGACACTAAATGAAGCATTGACCTGTTTATTTTAAATGGGTTAACGCTTCAGTTAAAACAACAGGGAGGGGAGTTTGATCTACGAATGTAGTGTTTGTGTGATGGCATCACAGACAGTAACTTTCAGGCTATGCTGGTCTTTTGAAATGCCAATCATCCATTGAAGGACACTGCCTGGTGATCTGGTAATGGGGAGAAAACGCTGACGTTTCCTGAAGCCTGCATTTATTGCTGTGATTTTTCATGTGCTGCTCTGTGTAAGGCAGCACTGAGTGGGAGAGAAGTGTTTCTAAGTGAACGAGAGAGGTGGGGGAATCGAGAACCTTGCAGGAACTACCTTATCTTGACTGACCATTTTGTCAGCACATTAAATCACCAGGAACAATTCATTGCCTGCTCCCTCCCTAGACCACTGGGAAATGTAACTTTCGATTCACCCACGAGACAATCAGGCAAAGTGGGCACACACTCAACAACCAAGTTCTTAATGTTATTTTTGTGAATGGAAATGGTTTCATTCACGGAAAATATTTGACCTCGAGCAGGCTTTGATCCCAGCCCAGAGACGGATCAGCAGCAGTCAATCTGATATGACAAATGTATGTTCACAGGCAACCAGGACTGAACTTTGCTACAGCAACAAGTTCTGGTGAAGCAAGTTTTCTCTGTTTTTTAAATGACAAAAGGAAAATTTGGATCGGAGGCAAGATTTGCTTTTGTGGTTGAGTTGAAGGAGTGAACGGCATTTAAAGCAGCTTATATTAGCATTCGATTTGATGTCAGGTTGTTTGCTCATCCCTTATAAACATGTACAGGTACATTCTGCATATATTATGCAAATACTGACTGCAATAGGACTTAAATATTGCCTCAAAAATTTAGATATAACCAACCTGTGACGTAATCACAACTTCCTCAAATAACAATGGTGATGCACTTCAAAACAAAAAGCAATTAGTTGGTTGCAAAGTGCTTTGGTTAGCAACAGGAGTAGGCCATTCAGCCCTTCAAGCCTGTTCCGCCATTCAATCAGATCATGGCTGGTCTGTACCTCAACCCCACTTACCCGCCATCGATCCAGATTTCTTGATGCCCTTACCTAACAAAAATCTATCGATCTCGGTCCTGAAAATTTCCCAGCACCCACAGCCTTTTGGGGGAAGAGAGTTCCAGGTTTCCACTATCCCTTGTGTGAAAAAGTGCTTCTTGATTTCACTCCTGAACGGCCTAGCTCTTATTTTAAGATCATGCCCCCTTGATCTGGATTCCCCCCACCAGTTTCTCTGCATTGACCATATCGAATCCTTTTGTCATTTTAAACAGCTCGTTTAGATCACCCCTCAACCTTCTAAACTCAAGGGACTACAAGCCAAATTCATGCAATCTGTCCTCATAATTTAGCCCTTTAAGCCCCGGTATTCTGCTGGATCTGCACTATACCCCCTCCAAGGCCAATATATTCGTCATGAGGTGCAGTGCCCAAAGCTGAATGCAATACTCCAGATGGGATCTGACCAAGGATCTGTACAACTGAATCATAACTTCCTCCCCTTTGTATTCCAGTCCCCATGAGATTGAGCTGTAATGCAATTTGGGATGTCCTGCGAATATGAATGGTGTGATATAAATACAAGTTCTTACTTTATTTTTCTTTAATTGCCAAGCAAAAGGTGTTCTTGTAGAACCTTGCAGATTTTTTGTGGAACTTTAGGTTCAATCCAATCAATAGTTGCACAACCTCCACTGTGGCATCTCTTAGAAAACAATAAGAGCTGACTTTCCTGCCTGGGGCTATGGGACCACCTGAGTGCATCAACTACAGGAACATTAGGCAGGGAAGAGCCCAAATCCCGTAAGCACTAGACCTCTTGGGGGATTCTTACTTAATGAAAGATGGAATTGCTCTGTTATCCATCCTACCGCCAGGAAAGACAACGTTTCTCTGCTGCTTTACTCCATTTGCAGCTCACTAATTTTGGGTTTCTGATTTTTAAAAGGCTGATTTGTTTGAACTGTTCAAGATATTAAGGGGAACTGATAGGGTAGATAGAGAGAAACTATTTCCGCTGGTTGGGGAGTCTAGGACTAGGGGACATAGCCTAAAAATTAGAGCCAGGACTTTCAGAAGTGAAGTTAGGAAACACTTCTACACACAAAGGGTGGAAGAAGTTTGGAACTCTCTTCCGCAAACGGCAACTGATGCTAGCTCAATTGCTAATTTTAAATCTGAGATTGATAGATTTTTGTTAACCAAAGGCATTAACGGACATGGGGCTAAGGCAGGTATTTAGAGTTGGGTCACAGATCATAAGAACATAAGAAATAGGAGCCATACGGCCCCACGAGCCTGCTCCACCATTCAATCAGATCATGGCTGATCTTTAACCTCAACTCCACTTTCCTGCCTGATCCCATATCCCAAAAATCTATCGATCTCAGCCTTGAATATATTCAACGACTCAGCATCCACAGCCCTCTGGGGTATAAAATTCCAAAGATTCACAGCCCTCTGAATGAAGAAATTCCTCCTCACCTCAGTCTTAAATGGCCGGCCCCTTATCCTGAGACTGTGCTCCCTAGTTCTGGACTCTCCAGCCAGGGGAAACAACCTCTCAGCCTCTACCCTGTCAAGCCCCCTCAGAATCTTATATATTTCAATGAGATCACCTCTTATTCTTCTAAACTCCAGAGAGTATAGGCCCATTCTACTCAATCTCTCCTCATGGGACAACCCTCTCATCCCAGGAATTAATCTAGTGAACCTTCATTACACCGCCTCTAAGGCAAGTATATCCTTCCTTAGATAAGGAGACCAAAACTGTACACAGTACTCCAGGTGAGATCTCATCAAAGTCCTGTTCAATAGATCAGCCATGATTTCATTGAATGGCAGAACAGACTCAAGGGGGTAAATGACCTACTCCTGTTCCTGTGTTCCTAGTGAAACCACAAGTCCCAGCCAGAATGGAGATGATTGGGTAATTCCCCCGTCAATCAAGCCACACTGCTGTAAGTGACTGGGATTGATTTCATGCACATAGTTTGTATAATGTAACTATCCTCCACTCACTGCATTTTGCTGGAGAAATGATCCTGCTGTACTCGGGAGACTCTTGTTTGTTGCAGTTTCGGTCATGAGTTCGGAGACTCTGTAAATTAAAACCACGTGTCCCGCCCCTGCCTCCAACTGATTGGCTGACACAGTGGTGTCAATATTTACTCTGTTTTTAAAAAGGTTCCCTTCACAGTCTCGCAGAGAACAAAGAACTTTGTCAACACCAAGATGCTAGATGTCTCCTGAATGGCCAGACGTTGCTAATGAATGGGTCACTGTTTGGATCTGTACAAAAACATCTACCCATCCCACCTTTAAATCGCCTCCCATCTGCCTATTGATGAACAACCCAGCATGGGGCTGTTTGGGTAAACTATTCCCTTCCAGGCAATCTTCTGTCCAAAATACAGAGTGAAATCGCATATGCCCAAGTACGTCTTGTGGAAAAAACATGTCCACAGATATCCAAATCATGACATCATGATCACCGCACACCTCCGTCTCCCTCGTTAACTCTGTGGCGGCACCAGAGCATTAACTGAGGTTCTGATGAAGGTTCTCACCCAAAATGCAAACCCATCATTTTCTATCAGATGCTGCCTGGCCTTTTGTGCATTTCTAGCACTTTCTGTTTTTATTTCTGGATTGGCAGCATTGTCCATTTACCGATATTAAACTCCAATAGATACAGCTTTATGCACCCTTTCTACCTGCTTCATCACAGAAGTCACGCTGCTCAACAGAAGAAAAAAAACAAATCTTTGATTAATAGACATTCAGTAATAAATCAACAACTTGCATTTATATAGCTCCTTTAACGTCCCAAGGCGCTTTACAGGAATGTCATCAGACAAAATTCGACACCAAGTTACATAAAGGGATATTAGGTCGGGTGACGAAGAACTTGCTCAAAGAGGTAGGTTTTATGGAGCTTCTTAAAGGAGGAGAGAGAGGTGGAGAGGCGGAGAGGTTTAGGCAGGGAATTCCAGAGCTTAGGGCCTAGGCACGGCCGCCAGTGGTGGAGCGATGAAAATCGGTGATGCGCAAGAGGCCAGAATTGGAGGAGCGCAGAGATCTCGGAACCACAATAACAGGACAAGATTCAAAGCAATTCACTTTAATAATGTTTGTTTGCAATATTTCATCTATAGTTAACTGCAGATAAACACATACCTGATGCAAACGTTAACTTTCATTGTGTCAAACTCATCTCGTTTACTGCCATTATATAGAATTACTGTAGTCTTCTGTCAGTTCTAAACTCAATGGCAAATCTGCAGTGTGAACAAGGTGGCACTCAAGCCCCCCGGAGACAGTGAACGCCATCAAAGTGGTGGTTTGAGCCAGGACCTCGCACAGCTGTGCCACTGTTGACAGCCATAGAAACATGATGCAAGTTACTGTCAGAAGCAATCGTGTTTTTTTACGGCTGTGGCAAGTCCTTTGAAGCAGCTTTCCACTTGCTGGCCACCTGGGACCTTCCACAGCCACTGAGGGAGATGGCAGCCCATGGGAAATGAGGTGCTGTTTATGACCTTAAACCAACACCTGAGAGGGCAGACGGGGCCTGGGTTTAATATCTTTTCCGAAAGACGGCACCTCTGACAGTGCAGCACTCCCTCGGTACTACACTGGAAGTGTCAGTCTATATGTTGTGTTCAAGTCGCTGGAATGGGTCTTGAACCCACAACTTTCCTGCTCATAGGCGAGAGTGCTACCCAATGTGCCACAGTTGACACATGTGTAAAAAGTATTGCTGGTTATTATAAGGTGTATGTATATACGGGAGTCATGCATTCTCTGAAACACAGAGAAACAAACACTGTCTCCTTCACTGGCACACCGTTGGCTCTCTGTTGTAGCAGGCGTACAGTTAATTCACCAAGTATCTAATCTCTAAACACACACAGGTGTTGACCCATACAATAACTCTATGCTATCAAAGATGTACGACTGGCACCTTTTTATGATACGTGTGCTGTAGAATAAAAGAGATTTCATCTCAATTCATTTGCAACGGGAATAACTTAATGGATAGAGGTGCAAATATCTTCTTGATCCAATTGTCGGATCCCAAGGTAAACCAGTCACACATTAGACAGGACTTGTTTGTACCTGGAAAGGAGTTAAAGGCTGGAAATCAATCTCCGGGCTCAAATGACGTTATAAACTATTTATGCTTTGCTCTCATGCTTTCGATGCCGTCTTATCCTATAATTGGGCCACTGTTTTTGTATTTCTCTCCCAGCTATGCTATTCTATTTATAGTTCTTGCCCATCTATGCAGCATGCACTACATATCATTTTCTAATCCAAAGACAAATGAAGTTTTAGACAGGGAGATGGGTTTTTTTTAATAATGGCTGCACGTCAATAAAGAAAACAGATTTGTGCCTCCAGCCTTGATCTTTATTAAAGGCAGTGGCTGCGTGCCATTTTCCTGAGACCGCTCAGATTAACATAGTTAAAGAACAAAGAATGAGGCAAAATACCAATATCAGGGGGATTTGCAAAGAGCGTTCAGCAATCCCTGGTTTTAATATGCATACGAGCTATAAGTACAAACTGACAAGTGATTGGACTTAGTGCTGACAGCGAATTGCTTTTGTGTTCTTAAAACGCACTGCATGTCTGAACTGACAAGACGTATTTCAGAACAGTGGTTCCATAAGCAAGTTAATTATTACTAACTGGCAACAGCAGCATTTTGTCAAGCTGAATGGAACAGTTTTATGGCTCAAAGCAAAGCCCAACAGAGCTACAAGCTTGACATTTTTATGGCCCATTCCTATTGTCCAACAGTTCTTTTAGTTACGGTGCAGTCACAGACTCAGGAGGGAAAGGCTTTGAACCTCAGCTGTAAGACAACACTCTTTATGTTGTCACTGGGATTTCGGATGTTCGAACAATTTGCTTCAGGTTTGTCAAAACAAACTGATCTTTGAGTTAAAAACGGAAAGTGCTGGAAATACTCAGTAGGTCAGGCTGCATCTGTGGAAAGAGAAACAGAGTTAATGTTTCAGGTCGATGACCTTTTGAACAGCAGTTCTGTCAATAATAGTGTCAGTGTTTACCAAAGCCAGTAGTGTGTTTTAATTAATTTAACCAGTCATAATTAATATTAAGGAACATAGGAACAGGAGGAGGCCATTCAGCCCCTCGAGCCCGTTTTGCCATTCAATTAGATCAAGGCATTAAAGAAATGTATTTTACCTGCTGAGACAGAAGCACTCAATGTGTATCTCAAAGCTAAGAGATAAATGTATTTCACAACAATTAAAATCAATAAGCCTTGAAATTGCGCGGTGGGTTAATAGCGTCTGATAATAAGGAGTGATCACAGTGAGCAAATGCTTGATGTGTTTGCTTAAGATGCTGCCTGACCTGCTGAGTATTTCCAGCATTTTCTATTTTTATTTCAGATTTCAGCATCCGCAGTATTTTGCTTAGGATCTTTAAGTTAGCAGATTGGGGCCTCCCAGTTCGTGCACCCAACAAAATTAAATCTACAATTTCCTTGCCGTCCCCCTTCACAGCATCCAGCTGTTTCTTAAATAAGTCCAAGATTATTTTCTTCCCTTTCCGTTTGAAGTATTGATCATCTTTTGTGTAATAAATTTGTCTTTCATCACTTTAAACAGGTATTCCCTTGTCCTAATGGTGCTCTGAATTTACTTTTCTGCGCCTTCTATTTGCTTATATACCTCCACGAGGACTCCTTTCAGTCCCTGCTTTCAACGATGAAGAGCCAAGTTTCTCCACTTTTTCCTCATAACTCAGCCCTTGTGACTCTTTGCAGAGTTTCTCTGATCTTCAGCTGTTCTCACAATCTTGTAATAAGCCAGTTGAAATATGGCACTGATTCTTTCATACTGTGTCCAGGCCCATATTCAGTTACAGGAAGGAGATCTAGATGTTATATTTTTAATCTGTAACAACGAAAGAGATCAATTAGTGTTAATTTTATTTTATGGACCCAAATGTGCATAATTTAAGAGTTGTTTAAGTCAGTTTGTCAATTGTACGTAGTTTCAAAGGTTTATTATTGTGCTCAGTTTCCCCCCTGTTACAGAAATGGTGATGCAAGGAACATTTCAATATGAGCTTAACTGATATTCCTTAAACATTTCTTCAAAAGTTATAATTTTTAAGCATTAGATTTGCACTATCTGCTGCAAATTCATAGTTATAGCTCTCTTACCAGCTTCTACTCTGAATATCTAAGCAGCTTATGGGTTTGGTGTTTGAAAGCTAGATGTCCATCAAAAGTGTACAATTACCAGCGTGTGTGATTTGAGGGATGAAAATAGTTCAAAGCTTGATGATGGTTTGAAGCTGAGTGGCTGGACAATGAAAGTGTATTTTGTTATAAGGAAAAACTAAACCATTTGCTTGCAAACATTTCCAAATGTAAATTTTAATTGAATTCCAAAGGGAGCTGTCATTTGAATATAACTAGTCAATCTCCTGTGGATTTAAGACCAAGTGTAATCTTCGTGTGAAGAGGCTAGGAAATAATTGGACCACGGTTCACATATGTAATTCAGTCCCTATCCTGTCCTTATTTTTATATTTCCATTATAAATTCCTATAAAGGAAGAAAGACATTCATTTATGTAAAGACACACGACTCTATATAGTGTCATCCAAAAGCGCTTTACAGGCAATGAAACACTTTTGTAGTGTAGTCACTGCTGCAACGTAGGAAATACGGCAGCCAATTTGAGCACAGCAAGATCCCACAAACAGCAATGTGATAATGACCAGATGATCTGTTTTAGTGATGTTGGTTGAGGGATAAATATTGGCCTGGAGAACCGGGTAGAACTCCCCTGCTCTTCTTCAAAATAGCGCTATAGGATCTTTTATGCCCACCTGCCTCATCCAAAAGACGGCACCTCCGACAGTGCAGCATGCCCTCAGTGCTGTACTGGAGTTTGTGCTCAAGTCTCTGGAGTTGGACTTGAACTTGAACCCACAACCTTCTGACTCAGAGGTGAGAGCGCTACCACTGAGCCATATTTATAATGGCAACGCCCTATGTAAATGGGTCATGCCTTAATTATAAGCTCCCACCAATTCCAACACTGGAGTAATAGGGTAATAACATACAAACATGCAATAAGCTTGTCCAAAACTCCTTTGCTCGCTAAAATAGAATTCCAAGCAAACACATCAAGCATTCGCGCACTATCACTCGTTATTATCACACGCTATTAACCCACCGTGCAATTTCAAGGCTTATTGATTTTAATTGTTCTGTAATACATTTATCTCTTAGCTTTGAGAAACAAAGTAAGTGCCTCTGTCTCAGCAGGAAAATACATTTCTTTAATGCCATGATCTAATTGAATGGCAGAAAAGGTTGAGGGGCTGAATGGGCTTCTCCTGTTCCTATGTTTCTTAATATTAATTATGACTAGTTAAATTAATTAAAACACATTACTGGCTTTGGTAAACACTGACACTATTATTGGCGGAACTGCTGCTCATTGATTCTGATATTTTGGGTGGGGTCGTTTGATAAATTCACAGTTGCAGCTGACCTTCATTTTAAATTAATTTTTTTATTAATCTAACACTTTGCCAAGTTATGTCCATGACATAAGAGTCACGTTTTCATGAGCCTGTAAGTGAAAAAGGCACTTAACGATTAGGGACTATTTGGTGTATAATGTGTGAATTTTTTCCATTATAAAACTAAAAATAGCTGTCATGGCTGTGAAGAAGTCGCCAGTTTAGCAGCTGCTCGCAAGCACTAGAGTTCTAATTACAATCACAGTGGATCATTACTGTACATAATTACCATAATGCCCTTGCCTCTGTGTGTGTTTGTGTAGCAGGTTAATAACAATAATATCTCATAGTCATGGACATAACTTGGCAAAGTGTTGGATATTTTCCAATGGAACCAGTTGGTTTGTGTATTACAAGAGAGTATAGTTCAGCACTTAGAGATTGCACCTCCTATTCCAACAATAACTTGCACGTACGTAGCACCTTTAATGTAGAAAAACATCCCAAGGCGCTTCACAGAAACGTAATCAGACAACAATCTGCACCGAGCCTAAGAAGGAGGTCTTCGGAGGAGTGGCTAAAAGTTCGGTCAAAGAGGTGGGATTTAAGGAAGGTCTTAAATGAGGAGAGGGAAGTGGAGAGGTTTAGGGAGGGAATTCCAAAGTGTATGACCTGGACGGCTGAAAGCACGGCTGCCAATGATTGGGTGAAGGAAGTGAGGTTACACAAGACTCTAGTGCCTGAGGAATGGAGAGTTCTCAGTGGTCGGGCTGGAGGAGGTTATAGAGATAGGGAGGGGCGAGGTCGGGCTGGGGGAGGTTATAGAGATAGGGAGGGGCGAGGTCGGGCCGGGGGAGGTTATAGAGATAGGGAGGGGCGAGGTCGGGCCGGGGGAGGTTATAGAGATAGGGAGGGGCGAGGCCAGGCTGGGGGAGGTTATAGAGATAGGGAGGGGCGAGGCCAGGCTGGGGGAGGTTATAGAGATAGGGAGGGGCGAGGTCGGGCCGGGGGAGGTTATAGAGATAGGGAGGGGCAAGGCCAGGCTGGGGGAGGTTATAGAGATAGGGAGGGGCGAGGCCAGGCTGGGGGAGGTTATAGAGATAGGGAGGGGGAAGATCATGAAGGGATTTGAACACCAGGATGATAATTTGAAATTTGAGGTGTTGGGGAACTGGGAGCCAATGTAGGTTAGTGAGCAAAAGGGTAACGGGGGAGTGGGACTTGGAATGGGTTACAATACGGATAGAAGAGTTTTGGAAGAGCTGAAGTTTATTGAGAGTAAAGGATGGGAGGCTGGCCAGGAGAGCATTGGAATAGTCAAATTTGAAGGTAAGAAAAGCATGGATGAGGGTTTGGGCAGCAGATGGGCTGAGCCAGGCAATGGTACAGAAGTGGAAGTAGGTGGTCTTTGTTATGGAGACGACATGAGGTTGGAAACTCAGCTCAGAGTCAAAAAGATGCTGTGGTTGTGAACAGTTTAGTTCAAACTGAGACAGTGGCTGAGGAGGGGGATGGAATTGGTGGCGAGGGTACGGAGTTTGTGAGGGGTCAAAGACGATGGCTTCGGTCTTCCCAATGTTTAACTGGAGGAAATTACAGCTCATCCAGGACTGGAGAAGCAGGCTGTTCACAGAGGCCATGGAGGAGTTGCAAGAGGTGGTGGTGAGGTAGAGCTGGGTGTTGTCAGCGTGCATGTGGAACCTGACCCCATATCTGCGGATGCTGTTGCCGAGGGGCAGCATGTAGATGAGAAAGGAGAAGGGCCAGGATAGACGCTTAGGGGGTTCCAGCAGTAACTGTAGAGGGGCAGGAAGTGAAACCGTTGCTGGAGATGCTCCTGCTTTGATTGGATAGGCCAGAGTGGAACTGGCAGTCCCACTGAACTGGACAACAGAGGAGAGGTGTTGGAGGAGGATTGGAGTGGTCGACCGTGTCAAAGGCTGAAGAGAGGTCGAGAAGGTCGAGGAGCGATAACGCACCACAGTCATAGTCACAGAGGGCGTCTTTTGCGAGTTTAGCTGGATTGTTTCCGCTTCCCAGTGATTGTACCACGGAATTGCCTTGACAAGTTAATCTGAACTGAACAGTCCTCTTAAACAAATGGCTATTTCTTCTTAAATAACATTCCATTTTTTTGGAGTGGAATAGAGCTTTAAGTTTTGGTACTCCCGCATAAAAAACTTCAGAACATCACAGTTATAGCCTGTTGCTAAATTACCCATCGGAAACACAGTCACAATTGATAGAAGCAACATGAGTAGTAAAAGTTGGATGATAGAGTTCACTTTAGTGTAACAAGGCTGTTAAAAAATACAGCAAATTCAATTAAGCCTTACATTCAGTTCTATATCAACATTTGAAAGACTTGCCAATTCATCCCACTCCCCTGAATCTTGCTGAAGTAGTGGGAAAAAAGCAGCTAACACTTATATAAAATGAAAAAATATAGTTCTTTTAAATCCACACTCTCAGGGATGATAGTGGGTTAAATATATTATTAAGCCATTTTCAGCTTTCAAGTATCTCCCACAATATCAAAATTAGGAGTTAACGGGGATAATTTTGACTTTGGGTGATAGTGTCAAATGGACGATATCGGAAACAAAATATCCAGGAAACGAAAATCCAGAATATCACATAGAATTAAATAGAATTTACAGCACAGAAACAGGCCATTCTGCCCAACAGGTCTATGCTGGTGTTTATGCTCCACATGAGCCTAAATATATTGATGAAGAGGGAGATCAACAAAGGAATTTTGAGCCAAAATCATCCCAATATACCTCATTTTTCACCTTTGTAATCCATCTTAATTTAATCTCAGGTACCAGTAGGAAATTGCGTTCCTTTAAGGTATTTCTTCCAAGACATTCACTTTTAGGCTATTGGATGATTTTCAACTTGCTGTCCAGGTGTAAAACTAACGTTATAGAAACCGCCCAGTTCTCACTTCCATTGGTTTCTATAACACTGGTCGACCGGTAATACTGGTTTTACATCTGGTCGGCAAGTCGAAAATCTACCCCATTAAGTCATGTGACAACAGACAAATAATAAAGGAGAGTCGTGCGGTCAAGTATTTGCAATGATTTGTCTGGCTCAAAAGCTACTTTAAAATAAGCTCAGCTGTAGCTCAGATCGCCAAGTTTAGTAAAGTAAAGGTAAAACAGTACGTAGTCACAATATAACTTCTTGTATCGAGGCTTATAACACAATTGGGTAACAGAACAGAATCTCAACTATTAATCATAATTAAGATCAACATAGAACATATGAAACTGACGGGCAGGAAAAGACCACCTGGCCCATCAAGCCTGCCCCACACCATGATGGCCAGACCATCATGACTTTACACTTCTTCCCTCCCCCTACCTCTCTCTCACCCCCTCCCCTCTCTCCCCACGCCCCCTCCGCAGCCATTTGATCTCCTGGGAGAGGCAATAAAAAAAGAGAAAAAAAACCCATATTATAACAAGGACATTTTTAAATCTTAATGTCGCAGAAAACCACACTGATGATTTTCAACTGTCAACTTTCTTCATCTTGTGAACTCTTAAAGGGTTTGATCGCCCAAGAGGGTCGGAGAGGAATTTTGCAGTTTTGTTCCCACCCCTGCCCCCAAACAATTGGCCCAGGTTTTTATCTGGTTTTTCGCCTCTCCCAGGAGATTATATTCCCAACTGTGTGTGGGTCTTTTCCTGTTCATCATTTGCGTATGTTTGTAAACGGTTATTAAATTAACCCTAGGGACAAAAGGCATGCTTCTTGCAAAAAGTTTTCAAAGAATAATCCACAAGCCCTTTTTATGACTCAGTGAATGATGGCACTGCCTGGCGTCGCACTGAGCCATACGGGCGAAAAGACCCAGGACTTGACACCAGTTTGTATTGAATCACCTGTGGCTCAATTTTAAAAGGGGGGTGGGATGGCAGCGTTGGGGGGGTGATTAGCGGGCACCAGACCCAGAAGGGAAGTAGGCGGGTTGATGGCAACCCAAATGCAGCCAATTAAAGCCACTTCCGGGCTTCACGCCTGGCGGCCAGCCTGATTGACAGGCAGGCTGCCGACAGGAGCTGCACATCTGAGGGGGGGGGGGCGGAGAAAGAGAGAGAGAGAGAGAGATCTCATCGGCCATTGTGAGAGAGAACGGGGGGGGGGGGAGAGACAAAGATCGGGGGGAGGAGACGTCGGACATTGGTTTCACCAGGCGTGAATCGGAAGCGATGGGAAAGCCGCCCAGGTACAGTCAAAATCTTTTAAACTATTCAATATGCCAAAAATAAACTACCTTAAGTACCTTTAGGAGTCAGCCTTGGCTCAGTGGTAGCATATCTTTTATTTAAAGAAGTAATGTTTGAACTCTCTTTGTGAGATATATAGGTTCGAAGGTCTCAGGTGCGTGAGGTACATTTGCTTGTTTAAATATCGTGCCGCCGGCTTTAATTGCCGGCGGGACTTTTGGGTTCGGGAACGGTGTGCGCACCCAGGTGACTCTGGGTCGGCATGTTCTTCAACGGGTTGGATCTAGGAATCCTGCCCGCTCCGGATTTCTCCCATTTTCTTTGCCCCCCTGCCACCAACACACCTGGACTTTCATTTTAAACTTGAGCCTCCGATGTCAGCTAGGACAGTAGTTGGGTTACAACAACTGGCCTCTGAGTCAGAAGGTTCAAGTCCCACTCCAGGGACTTGAGCACATAATCTAGGCTGACACTCCAGGGCAGTACTGAGGGAGAGCTGCACTGTCGGAGGTGCCGTCATAGGTACCCAATGGGATCGTTAACATACAATGGTACTTGCATATTGTTAACGGAACACTAGGTGGCCCCCTGATGGGAGTAAGGACATTGTCGCAATTACACTCCAAGTCTTCTCTTGTATTACTTTGTTATTCTTTGATGGAATATTCTAGAGGGTCTGGAAATAAAAGCAGATGGTTGTTTTTTTCTTCTTCTTTCTTTTCTCCAGATGGTTGTTACCACACTAATTTGAGTGTTTATTTGGACATAACCTCTCTCAATAGTGCACTGGAAGATCAACTTGGATTATGTGCTTAAGTCTGGGAGTGGGACTCAAATCCACAATGTGCAGGTTCGGAGGTAAGTCCGTTACCAACTCAGTTAACGTTGATGGACCGGAAGGTACACACAGAGCTCCATTTACCTGACCAGAAACCAATGCGGAACTAGCGGTATAACTTAGTGATGCCAGCTGAGCACTGCTGTAAAGCAGGTACTGGTTTAAAGTAGTACCTACAGGACAACAAAGTTATCAGGTTCTGCAAATGCTTCTCTTATTAGAAACATTATTTTGTTTCATCAATACTTTCTAATGAAGTGACACCAGCTTAAAAATACATTTATCTTTAAGAGCTTTATCTGAAGCATTTCTCAGTGCAATTAAATAGTCCCCAACAAAACAAAGGGCACTTTGGAAATGAATGTAATGCACCTGGAGACCGTTGTCAAGGTGACACTTCAGATTGTGGAACTGGCATTTCCCATCCAATTGGAACAAACCGAACCTTTCAGTAAGTCGATGAATTTTATATAGAAGAATAATAATATAGACAAGTTCAGACTTGAAGGACATAATAGAGTGACAGGTAAAACATAAAATTATAATAGCTATAAAAATAACTGCAGCAGAAATGAAAAGGCTTTCTTAAATATAAAGAGTAAAGCACACAGGCCTATTTGGAATTGACTACAGAAGTAAAAGTGCCAAGAGTAATAATGTTATAATCTTGTGCTTATGAAATATAAAGCGGTGATACACAAGTATCACAAGGACAATGACATCATGCCTTCCCTAGAAGAAGATGTTGCCTTGAAAATGGTCTCCAAATTCATGAGTTTCATTCAGAAAAATGACCACTTCAGGAAAATATAGTCCAACGGTGAGAAACCTTGGGCTTGCTGCTACTTTAGTTTTCATTCACTGAGGTTGGTGTGTTAGGATTTTGCTAAAATGTGTCACTGTTTCAAAACATTTCAAGCTAAAATACAAAGGTGCAACAAATCCAGTATCTCCACTCTATATTTACTGTAGCCAGAGGGGGACAATCCGATCTATTCAATAACAACCCAATCAAAAGCTAAACACTTGTCGAATTAGTGAGCCGGAGCACCGTAAAAGAATTTACACATGGCAGTGAAGGCGAGTGAGTCAGTCAGTCGGTCATCAGTCATACGAACCAGATTGTTTATAGACCCCGTCAAGACCTTCCCATCGCATTCTCGCCGTTCATGTCTTCCCATTCACATTCCCGCTATCTCACTTTTAGCCTTTTCCTAAAGAGAGGGATAAGAGCAGAAACCCAATTTATCATACATAGATAGATATATTTTGGAAATGTTATGCTTTACAGTTAATGATACTGGTTATATTGTACAACAACAACTTGCATTTATATAGCGTCTTTAATGGAGTAAAACATCCCAAGATGCTTCACAGGAGTGTAATCAGACAAAAATTGACACCAAACCAAAGAAGGAGACACTAGGACAGGTGACCAAGAACTTGGTCCAAGAGGTAGGTTTTAAGGAGCGTCTTAAAGGAGGAGATTGAGGCAGAGAGGTTTGGGGAGGGAATTCCAAAGCTTAGGGCCTACACGCTGAAGACACGGCCGCCAATGATGGGGTGAAGTGAGTGGGGTGGGGGTGGACAAAAGGCCAGAATTGGAATATGCAGAGATCTCGGAGTGTTGTAGGGCTGGAGGAGGTTACAGAGATAGGGTGGGGGCTAGTCCATGGATGGATTTTAACACAAGGATGCGAATTCGAAAATTGAGGTGTTGCCGGACTGGAAGCCAATGTATATGAGAGAGTACAGGGGTGATGGGTGAATGGGACTTGGTGCGACAGTCCTATGTGTGTACTTATTAAATGATCCTGTCTGGGCAAGATCTTATTCACCACTATATATTTAATGAGCATGTTTGGTTGTACACAACATCGAGGTGGTGATTACCGGATTTATTGGGCTGAAACATGATATTCATGTGAGGGAATAGACAATGGGTTATACTTTTATCCTGGCAAGACAATAATGATGTTGATATTTAGGCAATGAGGAATGTCAAATTGTGCATCCATTGGAGTTTTGCCACATCACTGCTTGCTTTGTTTGTATCTCTCAATTTGCAGTATGTTTAAATACAGCAATGTGCTGAAATATCTCTAGAATTTAGGTCAGCATTTGTAATAGGAGCGGGATTTCCCTTGGAATTGGCCAAGCAGCTGATTTTTGGGGCCTTGGACAGTGTTGCTGCTCTTCTCAGTAGCACTGTTTAATGTTGGAACATCTCAATCAAAACAGCACACTTGATACCATGGCTTTGTCACACATACATATATGTTAGAATTACTGACATAACTCCCACTCTGTACCGCTCCCAAAAAACACACAACTCAGTATTCCCTATAACCTCGAGCTGTACCAGCAGTTCCAATAAAAGGCACAAAAGGGAAACAGCTAAAATTTGAAGTGAACCTTCTTTGTTTACCTAGCAAGTTTGCATTACTTTAATAACCACCCACACAATTGCTATATTTCAACAGTGTGGTATCTGACCCTTTGAGACCTCCCAACATATTCCAAGCTACAAATAGCAAACAGTACAATAATATATAGGTATGTATTGATCCAGGGGGAGAAGTTTCAAAAGGTTTGGTGTTGTTTCTGGCTTGGCTTTAAGTTCAAATCATCCTGTGCTACAAAAAAATTCCTTGTTGGTGAATTCCTGTTTTGAATTCTCAGCACAGTTTAAAATCCGATTACTTGAGCAATCGTTCTGTATAGATTCCCTCCTGGCATTTGACGCTTGTACAGTAACTATTTGTTATATAGTTTTCAACAGTTCTGCGATGTACTTTGGGACTTCTTGGTGGGACAAGGGACTATGGAGTAATTGTGTGATCCAGTGTTCCCACTCGCAGTGACCACATCTTGGAAAATCGGTGTACAGACTGAGTTTTCTATCCATAAAAGTTAATGGACGAGAAATCACAGGGTGCACACTCACAATTTCCCCTAATGTGTTCCGTATGTGCTGGCTGCTCCCAATTTGAGTTCAGCACCGAACATTTGAATGCATCAAATCAGCTGCTGAAGAGCTGACCAGTAAACAACAACTTTAACATCATAAAATGTCCCAAGGCACTTCACAAGAGCGTTATCAAAACTGAGCCACATAGTTATTAGGACAGATGATCAAAAGCTTGGTCAAAGAGGTGGGTCTTAAAGGAGGAGAGAGAGGCGGAGAGGTTTAGGGAGTGAATTCCTGAGCTTAGGGCCCAGGCAGCTGAAGGCACGGCCGCCAATGGTGGAGCCAAGAGGCCGGAATTGGAGGAGCCCAGAGACCTCCAAGGGTTGTAGGGCTGGAGGAGGTTAGAGAGATAGGGAGGGGTGAGGCCATGGAGGGATTTGAAAACAAGGATGATTATTTTAAAATTGAGATGTTGCCGGAAGGAGGTATGAACATTTTATCTGGTGCCCAAACGATAGAAAGATCGGCAGGAAACTGATCGGCGCAACCGATTCGAATCGATCTGCACAAAAAGTAGGAGAGGCAAAGACTTTGTGCCCAAGGCAAAACTGCAGATGTTGGAAATCTGCAACAGAAAATGTTGGTCAGTCAGCATCTGTAGAAAGAAAGGATGAGTCACTGCATGATGTGTGGAGCTTTCATCAGAACTGGAAGAAATTGCAGATTAACAACATTTTTAAAAAGGAACAGAAAGAAGAGTTGGGGGGAGGGAGGAGAGAAAGATCCCATGGCACTATTTCAATGAGCAGGGAGTTCTTCCTGGTGTCCTGACCAATACTCATCCCTCAACCAACATCACTAAAAGAAGAAAGAGATTGTCTGGTCTTTATTACATTGCTGTTTGGGAGCTTGCTGTGCGCAAATTGTCTCTTGCGTTTTCTATATTACAGCAGTGACCACACTTCAAAAGTACTTAATTGGCTATAAAGTGCTTTGGGTGGTCATGAAAGGTGCTATATTAATATAAGTTTGTTCTTTTTCTGGTTCCATGTTAAGGGAAGTAATCCAGCAGTCCCATTCAAGACCTGCTGGAGATCAGATTTTGCTGAATATGGCCATGAGGTTCTAAACCACAGGCCCCTGATTATCATATTCAAGCGCCCTAACGCCAGTTTTAGGCCAGTGCTCTGGGCACTTGGATGTCTTTCGTCAGAGGATTGGGCACGGGCGATCGCGTCCGTAAATCGATGCCTCTTCTCTCTCTTTTATCGATCGGAAAATCTGCCCTGTTAGCTTTCCTGTTCACTCCACAGAAGCTGAATGATCTGTTAAGTGTTTCCAGCATTTTGTGTTTTTCTTTAAGTCTTCTTGCAATTGGATTTTGAAAGCTGTGATTTAAAGCACCATAGGGGAAATATTTTTCAACGATCTTTCAGTGGAGCCCCTGAGGCTAAATTTCTGTGAGTGTTATTCTAAATCATGGGTTGTTTTTATTTACTTCTCCCCATGGCGAAGTGGTGATCACTTGCATCAATTCCACGGTGTTATGATAGGGTGCAGTTCCCCTACAATTTTCTTTTAACTTTGCACCCTATAAAAGGTAATCCTGTATCTTGTGGTCCTATATATCAAACGTATAGCTCTCCACTATCCCATAAACTTTGTCTTGACTTTTAAAACATGCTGTTCTGTGTCCTACAGGTAAAATTAAGTGGCTTGAGGGTAATTTACTGCACTATAAAAGTCTGGGATCAATATTAACAACATAATGAATAGATTGGATAGCCTGAACAACCAGTTTGTTGCATCACCCGGGCAAGTCCTATATCAGGACCTGCTGAGACTGTTTTCCTAATTCCAAAGTCATTTCTCTGCTCCCAGCTGAATTAGGGATTGATCCAATGTCCTCCTGAAGTAGGGTTGCCAAGTCTGGTTGAACTTATTCCTGGAGGTTTCATCATGTGACCCTTTGCCGCCAAATGCATTGCCCCGCCCCCACACTTCCGCCATCGATCATCTGACGGGTCCATCCTCGCGTCACACGGCCTTCCCTACCGATCAACAGCCTTTTTCTCCCCCCACCCTTTTTATAACTAATAAATGAAAACAAAAACACACAATTGTTTTAACCCCCCCCCCCCCCCCCAGCCATGGTTTTTCTCCTGGATTTGCTCGCAGCAGTGACCAGGAGATTAATCTTTAATTCCTCAAGACTTCAGGACAACCCTGGAGGGTTAGCAACTTACAGGCTCCAACTGAGGCAATACTTACTGCGCTAGATGGTAGTCCATCCCATAAACTAGTAACGCTGAGTGAGAAATAATTCTTGAAATTGAAATTAGTGGCTTTTTTAAAAAAAAAGTATAATCCCTTGGTTTTGATTAGCAATAGCTCGCTCTATCTTATTGATTCCCATCATTATTTTACAAGACATTAATGTTGTACCTTCAATTTAATTGTTTTTTTCCAATGAGAAAGTTTCACCTCCTAGGTTGCTCTTCATAACTTCATTACGTAAATCGAGGCATCATCTTTGATCCTTTTTGAATCCTTTCCACGAATTCCGTATCTTTTTTTTTAAAGTACGATAACCATAACTGTACCTATTGCTCCATACCATGATTGGTAGTCCAAGGAAATAAGACGACCGTGCTCAAGGCACCCCCGAACATTTTACATTGCTTTGCCGATATTGCCCTACAGTGTGAGCACACTTTTTGGAAATTTGGTCAAAAAATCACACTCTAAAACTCACTTTGTTAAACAATCCTACTTCATTCTGGAACATAGAGAGGGCCAATATTTTATTATCTCATTTCTTAATATTAAATGTCAGCTGCACGGTTGTGAAATCTCTATAGAGCTATTTAAATGTTAGCCTTTTCCTTCAAACAACCTGGGCAGTTGGCATTCTCTGCACACCTACACATTCCATCCATTATACCATCTTCCAGGATTTGCCCAAATATTGTGAACCCAGAGCCAATCCCTCAGGGGCCCTGCAGGTCACAGCTGTACAGCTGCCACTGTTGAACAATGCACTTTGTTTCCTGTGTTTAGCTAATTTATTTTTCCAATTTGCTACTTTATCCCAAGAGCTTCCACTATAGCTGCAAGCCTCCTGTATAGACTTGACTGCTCTTTCATGACCTTTGCATGCTAGGAGTTTCTGCCTTTTGCTCCTATTCAATTCACTAGAGTTGCTTCTTTTGTAAGAGACTTTAATAATTTCCTTGCTGCCAATATCAAACTAACAGCTCTATAAATCCCTAGATCTTGCTTTTGATTTTTTAAAAAAAAAATGGAACAGCATTAGATTTCCCAATTGTTTGACATCATCCCTGCACTTGTAATGTAGAGAATTTAAAACATTTTAACAGTGACTACACTTCAAAAGTATTTAATTGATTATAAAGCACTTTGGGACAACTTGAGGTCATGGGAGGCACTATATAAATGCAAGTTCCTTCTTTTTCTTTAAAAACATTTAGCCATATCTCCCCTACTTCTAGACTCCTGTCTCCTTACTCTTGTTTAAGCAGTCTGGTTCTTTTTCAATAAATGTAATTTTTAATCTCTATTCCCTATTTGATGCAGTCCCCACCCCAACTATCGGCAGAGAATACTATCATTTTTTATAAAGTTGGAATTGGTTTTGTTACATAGAATCATAGAAGTTTACAACATGGAAACAGGCCCTTCAGCCCAACATGTCCATGTCGCCCAGTTTATACCACTAAGCTAGTCCCAATTGCCTGCACTTGGTCCATATCCCTCTATACCCATCTTACCCATGTAACTGTCCAAATGCTTTTTAAAAGACAAAATTGTACCCGCCTCTACTACTGCCTCTGGCAGCTCGTTCCAGACACTCACCACCCTTTGAGTGAAAAAATTGCCCCTCTGGACCCTTTTGTATCTCTCCCCTCTCACCTTAAATCTATGTCCCCTCGTTATAGACTCCCCTACCTTTGGGAAAAGATTTTGACTATCTACCTTATCTATGCCCCTCATTATTTTATAGACTTGTATAAGATCACCCCTCAACCTCCTACTCTCCAGGGAAAAAAGTCCCAGTCTATCTAACCTCTCCCTATAAGTCAAACCATCAAGTCCTGGTAGCATCCTAGTAAATCTTTTCTGCACTCTTTCTAGTTTAATAATATCCTTTCTATAATAGGGTGACCAGAACTGTACACAGTATTCCAAGTGTGGCCTAACTAATGTCTTGTACAACTTCAACAAGACATCCCAACTCCTGTATTCGATGTTCTGACCAATGAAACCAAGCAAGCTGAATGCCTTCTTCACCACCCTATCCACCTGTGACTCCACTTTCAAGGAGCTATGAACCTGTACTCCTAGATCTCTTTGTTCTATAACTCTCCCCAACGCCCTACCATTAACGGAGTAGGTCCTGGCCCGATTCGATCTCCCAAAATGCATCACCTCACATTTATCTAAATTAAACTCCATCTGCCATTCATCGGCCCACTGGCCCAATTTATCAAGATCCCGTTGCAATCCTAGATAACCTTCTTCACTGTCCACAATGCCACCAATCTTGGTGTCATCTGCAAACTTACTAACCATGCCTCCTAAATTCTCATCCAAATCATTAATATAAATAACAAATAACAGCGGACCCAGCACCGATCCCTGAGGCACACCGCTGGTCACAGGCCTCCAATTTGAAAAACAACCCTCGACAACCACCCTCTGTCTTCTGTCGTCAAGCCAATGTTGTATCCAATTGGCTACCTCACCTTGGATCCCGTGAGATTTAACCTTATGTAACAACCTACCATGCGGTACCTTGTCAAAGGCTTTGCTAAAGTCCATGTAGACCACGTCTACTGCACAGCCCTCATCTATCTTCTTGGTTACCCCTTCAAAAAACTCAATCAAATTCGTGAGACATGATTTTCCTCTCACAAAACCATGCTGACTGTTCCTAATCAGTCCCTGCCTCTCCAAATGCCCGTAGATCCTGTCTCTCAGAATACCCTCTAACAACTTCCCCACTCCAGATGTCAGGCTCACCGGTCTGTAGTTCCCAGGCTTTTCCCTGCCGCCCTTCTTAAACAAAGGCACAACATTTGCTACCCTCCAATCTTCAGGCACCTCACCTGTAGCGGTGGATGATTCAAATATCTCTGCTAGGGGACCCGCAATTTCCTCCCTAACCTCCCATAACGTCCTGGGATACATTTCATCAGGTCCCGGAGATTTATCTACCTTGATGCGCGTTAAGACTTCCAGCACCTCCCTCTCTGTAATATGTACACTCCTCAAGACATCACTATTTATTTCCCCAAGTTCCCTAACATCCATGCCTTTCTCAACCGTAAATACCGATGCGAAATATTCATTTAGGATCTCACCCATCTCTTGTGGTTCCGCACATAGATGACCTTGTTGATCCTTCAGAGGCCCTACTTTCTCCCTAGTTACTCTTTTGCCCTTTATGTATTTGTAGAAGCTCTTTGGATTCACCTTTGCCTTATCTGCCAAAGCAATCTCATGTCCCCTTTTTGCCCTCCTGATTTCTCTCTTAACTCTACTCCGGCAATCTCTATACTCTTCAAGGGATCCACTTGATCCCAGCTGCCTATGCATGTCATATGCCTCCTTCTTCTTTCTGACTAGGGTCTCAATCTCCCGAGTCATCCAAAGTTCCCTACTTCTACCATTACATCTTTCATATTATCTTCCTTTCTGCTCTCTCATCTTGATTATATTTTAGAGCGTTCACTTGTTCGTTAATACTTTACAGGTGGAGTCAGAAAATTGCTGTGTCACTGTTTCCTGTCGGTAGAGAGGAGCTACTCGTGGGGGTGGGGGGGGGAAGAAAGAGAGAGGCCACATTGGACATTGGAAGGGGAGGTGGGTTCAGGCAGCATCAGTTTTAAGGTATGTTTGTTAACATTTTTTTAACAATGGAAAATGTCATTTTATTTTTAGTATATTTTTGCCTGATCTGGTCCTTCCCGCTGCTTTCACTGGGCACGAATCGAAAGCCACCCACGGTCATTTAAGTGTCCAATATACAAAATACCTTTTTTGTACCTTTTTTTAACGAGGTACATTGCCCCTGTCAGTAGCAGCACACCAGATTTAAATGAGGGTGGGACTTTCTGGTGTCTGCTGTGTGCACATGCACTGATTTTGCCTGAGTCTAATGCAAAAATGGGCAGGTTCTAGCCAGGGTGTCTGCGTGCTCCCAAAAAGTCTTTTTTTTTCTGCCCTCCCCAACCCACCCGATCTTGGTTAAAATTGAGCCCATCATCTCATTGCTGTTTGTGGGATCTTGCTGTGCACAAATTGACTGCTGCGTTTCCCTATTACAACAGTGACTACACTTCAAAAATTACTTAGTTGGCTGTAAAGTACTTTGAGATGTCCTGAGGCCATGAAAAGCACTATATAAACGCAAGTTCTCGCTCTCTCAGCATGGTGTAGTCCAAAGTGTTGTCAGCAGCTTTGAGTAGGAAGATACTAACTCTTGTAACAGCATAACATGAAGGTTTCTGGGTGCACATGCTTTCTGGTCTGATGGATGCTGTGGAAGAGGAGACAGCAATAGGTCAAATATTTCTCTCTCTATTTATCCATCAATCAAGCAGTGGCTTTTTTTTAGTATTCAATGAAAATTGTTCTGCGTATTCAGTTGTTAGAGGTCTAGGTATAATGTGAGGGTATTCAAGGATGGGGCAATAACTCACTGTATTAAGATGAATTTCAATTTCAGGGTGTGTTTACTGAGGCTTTCGATGATTAAAATACCTGCATCCTATATGATTAGAAACTAACATTTCTTAATGTACAAACTTACCCTATGCCTCAATTCTCGCAAATTATATTAATAGGGACTTTGCTTGTATGTACAGATTGAACATGCTGCTTTGATTACCTGTGGCAATGGTAATTACCCACATGCAGAGATTTTCAGATTAAGGGAACAGAGTTAAGACTCTTCTGTATTTTGCCCATAAGGTTCACTGTCAGGGTCAAAATGTATTCACTGTATACAAGATGTGACAACTTTCAGAAATTAGACTTCTGTTTAAAATAGCTTGCAATTAGCTTCACATCGTTCCATATATAGCTGCCCCCACCAGAGCATTGTTCTCTGATTCCAAACCAATTAGATTGTGGTTTCAGTGTTGTATTTTATTCCGATGCTTGTGTGTATATGCACAAAATGTACATAAATAGGACACCTCAGATTTCAGAAGTTAAATTGAAATGTCGTGTGAGAAAGATTTAGAAAGGTATTGAGTGAGAAGCATAAAATTGTTCTGTGGGTTCCCTATTTCATCTGTGCATAGCTCATAAATTGTTTAGTGAATTAACTGATGATGTTTGATGTCCATTGTAAGGTTATCAGTACTGTTCTGCCTGGTTTTGAAGATAACTGGATCCGATCAGAGTTTGTAAGTCCCAGTTATTATCCTGAGATTTGACGGAGCAGCTTTGTAAGGCTGGTCGATCAGTTTGCCCTTGAATGAAGAATATGGTGTTGGTGCCATAATTTACATAGATGTAGAGAAAGAACAATTGGATTAAAAAAATTAAAGGAAGCTGTCAAAGAAATTTGGAAGAAAGACTAATTTATTATGTTATACCTGTGTCATTATAGAAAATGCAACATTGATTTGTTTAAATCAAAGATCTCATTTCCTAATGTTCATCAAACTGATGGGCACTGCCATCTATAAAGCTCTGGTTAGACCCCATTTAGAGCATTGTGTTCAGTTCTGGGCACCGCATCTTAGGAAGGATTTATTCACCTTGGAGAAGGTGCAGTGCAGATTCACCAGGATGATACTGGGGTTAAATTATGAGGACAGGTTGCATAGAGTAGGCTTGTATTCACTTGAATATAGATGATTAAGGGGTGATCTAATTGAGGTATTCAAGATGATTAAAGGAATTGATTGGGTCGATAGAGAGAAACTATTTCCTCTGGTGGGAGAGTCCAGAACAAGGGGGCATAACCTTAAAATTAGAGCTAGGCCGTTCAGGGGTGATGTCTGGAAGCACTTCTTCACACAAAGGGGAGTGGAAATCTGGAACACTCTTCCCCCAAACAGCTGAGGCTGGGGGTCAATTGAAAATGGCAAAACTGACATGGTAGATTTTTGTTGGGCAAAGGTATTAAATGTTACAGAACAATGGCCGGTAAATGGAGTTAAGATACAGATCAGCCATGATCTAATTGAATGGCGGAGCAGGATTGAAAGGCCTACTCCTGTTCCCTTTGGTGCCGAGCTCACAGTTTGCTCTATTGCCACTACATTCTGGGCTCCGATCACCAGTGTTTCTGGAGGTGGAGTGAAACTGAAGAGTTAAATATTGACAAAAATGGGGGGGGAAAAAATGCTACAGAATTATTTTCGAAAAAGATTCACTTTAAGAAACGCTGCTGGCCAATTGCAAGCATGAAAGAGCAGATGTTCATTGTTCTGTCTGCGGCCAAGAGCTTTTCAGTAAGTGTGATCAACGCTGAGCTCTCTACTCCTGAGATTGAATTGGAAGAATGTCAGTGGAGGATCTTGAGAGATACCAGGAAATCTCCCTTGCCATTGCTTAGGTTAAAGTGGAGGATACACTGTTTTACAATAACACGAGCATCATACCATGTGGCTCCTAATGTAGCATTCAGTGGCTAAGGTGGAGCTACTTTTAACCCGGCCTGTCCCTTTAATTTCCTCTGGTGCACAGTGCTTAATGCAGTTGTTTGAATTGCCCATGTGTGCTATTTTAGTTATTTCAGACAGGTAAATGGCTGCACTGAAGTAGCACATGGAAGGAATTGTGCACATTAACCGCTGTGCACCAGAGGAAATTTACCCCCCCCCCCCCCCTTCCATGTGTTTTATCCTTTTCATCCTATTATATTACACTTTTTTGGGGAAGTAATAACTTCCATCCTTCAAGTTGTCAGCAGTTACATGTCACAATATTACACAGGGGTACCATACCGTCCCTGAGAGGAAAGAGTGTCAGTCTTTTGGAACAGGAGTGCCCAAGACTTTTGCTTTGTGAGATGCTTAGGTGCATATCATGGACCCACGGATGGCCATATATAATATTTAAATCCATGTTCTTATTGGTTGTTCACCAGAAGTAATTGGGGAAAGATATCACTGTGTAAATGCCCCAAGAATGCATTCAGTTTTGTTCAGGATCACCTAAGCAGAGGATGATCTCAGCCATTCCAACTGCTCCTGAATTAAGATTACCCTGCCTGCTCCCAAATTGTCCCATATTCGAGACTGCTCCAATTTTTTGTCTTGGTTTGACCCCCATCTACAACAGAAAATAGTCGCACATATATGCAGAATAAAAATCAGATGTCTTTGATGCAAACTGATCCATGTACCTGTTCAAACATACAGCGTGTGGAAGCTTTTTAGATGACAGCAAAGGTGGGGGGGAAAATGACCAGGAATATTAACGGCATCGGGGAAGTTGGGATGTCTGCCTTGTTATAATGTGAATATAACCACAAATGAATAGCAGCCAATTTGCAAACATGAGCAACAGAATTGAAGACAAGGAAACTAATGCTACACAAAAGCCAGAAGCGAGTCTAATTCCAGGCATGAATCACCTTAAACCCAACGAAGATAAAAGGAGACAGCAGAATGGAAATCTAAAAGGATAAGATGGGCAACTGTCGAGGAGCAAGCTTTTAGAGTGTTTTAAAGCACAATCAAAGAGTGGATACTTATGTCTAATTCTTAATTTAAAACACGGGATTGTCAGCTCCATTATGCTGATTGCATTTCGATAAAACCACCGCTGCAATTCACATAAATGTTGTGCATTTTTAATATTTGAAAGATTTAGCACGGGTCTGTGCGAGGACAGGGCCAGTGTGCCTAGAGCAGTTTTCCTAACAACTGTGATTAGGTTCAGCTTCACTGCTTTAGAGCATATTAAAGGCAAAGTCTCGCCACTAAACCTCTGTCAGAAACCTGACTCTCAAAAAAATATATATATAATAACCTCCTTGACTTTCTATAATTTTGCCCATTTGAAACTGGGGAAAAGGTGATATTAAACATGAAATCTATGGGCCAATTTTGTTCCTCTATTTCTCCCACCCCACCTTGACATGACATGAATCTGCCACGACTTCAGACCATTAGCCTAGGGCAGATGCTCCTCCAGCACAGAACTGTATGCTGGCAAGGGCTCATATATTTATAGATGGAGGTAGACATCCAACTGCTGTTGCAGACCTGAGAGGCTTGGAGCAATGGTAATGGCCGCTGTCTGTGGGATGCTGGAGGCTGCTGTTTTTTTAAAAAAAAACAATAGCTAGAAGACCTTTTTTTAAATTTTGAATGGTGTGCAGTACCTGTAGATGAAAGGTGCTTAACTTTCTCTGTGCTCCATCTTGTTGCTTGTCCTTCTCTGATCCTCCAATCTGAGAGGCTGGGCACAGGATCGAATTTCTTGTGGGACCTTGCTGTTCACAAATTGGCTGTCACGTTTCCTACATTACAGCATTGACTACACTCAAAGTACTTTCTTGGCTGTAAATTGGGAAGTTCTGAGGTCGTGAAAGGTGTGATTATAAATGTGCAACTTCTTCAGAGGTGAAGAATCTCATTTGCTGCTTGTCGAAGTATTAAATTCAGATTGTTATGCCTGCACTGTGATTCAGTGAGATTGGGGCAAATTCATACTCTACCAATTAAACTTGGAGCAAATCATTGCCAAGTTCGCTTCAGGCTTGGCAGCACGGTTCACAGTCTCCTTCAACACCCAATCTGAGCTTGTCGAGACTTCTTTCACGATGACGTTGTGACATCCCGACAACTGGCTCAAGTGCACCAGCTGTTCCTTTCAATTGGCACAAAGATTTTTTTCTAATGTTAGGATAACCCATTGAAGAATTATTTCAGGTATGTTTAAAATGTTTCCCTCCCCAATCCTGTTGAACATTGCTTCTTGAGACCTGAGCTGCAGAAGCCCAATCTTTACACTGCCGTCTGGGATCAGTTTGGACCTGCAACCACCAGGTACTAGAGTAGACACTCTGACCTGGAGGTCGAATCAATTGCCACACACCCTGTTTACGCACATCTTTAATGTTGTTGTAAAGTGAGAACGTAGCCACGATGGATAAGATGGTGCTTGACTGTACCTTAAAGTTCCCAAGCAATGGGTGTTGCATGCTGCTAACAGAAAGATGTTGGTGATTTCAAACCCCAAGAATGAGTGGATTGGGGGCGAGTGTGAGTTGAAAATAGTTGTTTTCTTGGATCGCAACCGCAAAATTTTCCGACCCTGTACTATTCCACACCAAAGTTAAACCCGGAAATAAAGCTGGCTTGTGGTCGCGACCCAAAAAAACAACTATTTTCAACTCCCACCCGCCCCCAACCAACCTGTTCTTGCGGTTTAAAATCACCCTTGTTATGTTCCCCTGCATTTATACATTGCGCTGTTCATACAAAGCATTACTCTATTAAGGGTCCCAAAAAGGTGGGTAGCACTCTCCTCTCTCATCACAAGGTTGTGGGTTCAAATCCCACTCCAGAGACTTCAACACACAATCCAGGCTGACACTCCAGTGCAGAACTGAGGGAGTGCTGCAATATCTGAGATGCCATCTTTAGATGAGACGTTTGCCCTCAAGTGGACTTTAAAGATCTCATGGCAATATTGGAAGAAGAGCAGAGGAGTTCTCCCCGGAGCCCTGGCCAATATTTATCCCTCAACCAACATCACTAAAACAGATTATCTGGTCATTATCACATTGCTGTTTGTGGGATCTTGCTGTGCGCAGCAAAGCGCTTTGGGCCATCCTGAGGTCATGAAAGGCGTTATATAAATGAAGCCTGTCTTTCTTTTGTATCGCACTTTTCTTTCCAAACAGTCTCACCTCAGTTTGACTGACATATTGTTAGTAATGGTTATGAGATCAATTGCTGCAGATACAATGATTAAAAGAATTGAACTGATGTATTTCATAATCTGGCTTTTTGAATTTATCCTATTTTCAATTATGCAAAAAGAAAATGAACTGCTTTTTAATTAAAAGGAACTCCATTTGTCTGAATGAGGTACTGCCTTAGAAGAATATGGAGCAATCTTTAAATGAGTTCATTAATTGACTGAAGTAGTTTTAAACTAGTAATGGGTGATACCATCTACTTGAAGATATTTTGAGAGAGGTCTTTGCTCTCTGTACATCTTTCTCCAGTTAAAACATGCCATTCATGCTCTTTCTTTATCTCTAATCAGAACCAATTTTGTTTGGAATTGTGACAAGACCCTCAAGTGTTTTCAAATGACTGAAACGTCTTTCTTTTATGTGGCTGTTTGCTTTCATTTTGGAAATAATTAACTGTTGCTTCCTGTGAATTCCTTAATGTAAAATCCATCGCTGGATTTTATACAGTTTCTGTCGATCGTCTGTTGGTTTGATTAGCCAGTAACATTTTATGATTTGTTCGACTTGATTTTAGTTATATGCAGACCTATTTTTAGAAATGAGGGGGGGAAAATTTTTTTGCATGTAATGGGAGGAACAGGTGACTTCAGATCAATGGTTCCCAAAGTTCTCCACTGGGGGGGTTTTCATTGTCGTGTCATGTCTGTTGTAGACTTATTGATAGAGATTGATTACAATGATTAGTCAGTAACTCTATTATCATTGTTGTATCATGCCAGGATGGTAGAAGGCAAACTAGATGGACTTTGGTCTTTTTTCCCCTCTAGTAATTCCTATGGTCCCAATGTGGATTACTTGTCGTGCATGGTTTTGGGGGGGTCCAGTGTGCAGATTTCAAATTAACCTGAGACTCCCTATTTCTCTAAATTGTATCCCATCCTCATTCGTTACTAAGAATGAAGGGAGAGGTTCAGAAAAATGTCCAACAAGAAACAATGGTGGAAGCAGAATCCGTAATAGCTTTTGAAAAAGTAGCGGATAAATATTTGAAAAAGATCAAATTTAAAATGGGGAAAGGGGTATGGGACTAAGTGGATAGTTCTTTGAGAGAGCTGACACAGGCAGAAGTCCTCCTTCTGTGCTGTAAAATTCTGATTTGATTCTAGCACATACCATGGAGATATCTGGTTCTGTGTCGTGGAGGTGTAGCCTGGAAGCCCTGAGCTGAGGTGAACAAAATTGACTCATTAACTCTTCTGGTCTCAAAGGGAGCTTCCCTGTATCATCTCCACTGATAAAACTGCTTCCAAGTAGCTCAGTTTTCTCATTTGTGCCATAAATTCCCAGTCCATTCAAGACTCGAATACTGCACTCACTTCGAGGAGGCTCCTTCTTCTGCATGCCAGGCTAGGATATTAAAGGGAAAAATGATGTCTGGAAGGCAACCTTACCTTTCATCTCCAATCCTTTTGTTCTTTTATTGACGATACTAAAAGAATTAGCACCTTTTGCAACCTCAGGACATCCCAAAGTGCTTCACAGGCAATAAAGTACTTTTGAAGTGTAGTCACTGTTGTAATCTAGAGAAACACAGCAGTCAATATGCACCCAGCAAGATCCTATGAACAGCAATGAGATAAATGACCAGATAATCTGTTTTCATGATATTGATTGAGGGATAAATTTTGGACAAGCAGAAAGACTATCATCAAGAGCAAAATCGATGTCCTTTCGGACTGCTGATTACACTGAAATTCGTGTTTTTTTTTTCTGTTCTGGCATTGGGTGAAGGGGACTGTAATAGCTGATCCTCGAGAGTTAATGTATCATGAAGTTTGTATCTAAATGGCGTATAGTCAGACAGCAAGAATTTGTAACTATCTCCAGATACTGCCGAGATTTAAATGAAGGTTTTGTTAGGCACATGGCTGTGGTACAAATCTGACTATAGCTGTACTATTTGGGCACGTCACACAGCAGTATGATAAACAAGCAATTGCATGTGTGGTTATAAATATCCGGAGATTGTTCATGTTCTCATAATGGCACGCCATCCATTGATATTAGCGTTACAAGTCGGTAGGGGAAGGGAAAACCTATCGATTTTGACAGTGGCTTTCAATTTGGCAAATTTTCATCATTAAGCATGCTGGCATATAGAACGATATGGACATCTGTCTTTTGAGCATTTATCAATTTTGTGACATGCTTTGGCTGCAGTCTAATTATATAAACACTAGACGTTACATCAATCCTTGTCTCGCCTCCCACTGGTACTTTGAGTAATTTGTAATATTTGGCTGCACAGTCACTCATCAGCTCTTGGCATAAATCTGGACTCCAATGAACAGTATTACAGGTGAAATGAGTGTCATGGGGCAGGTTTGTCATTGAGTTGTAAATGGTTTACAGCAGCAGTGTCCAAAAGTGCATTCTGCTGCATTGTGGGCTGCACATATTGTCAGAGCAGGGATAATCCAAGAAATGGGCAGTGACAAAATAGTCACAGGAAAACTTACAATGAGGGTAGTCATAAGAAACTCTGCAGTCAGGGTGTCTATGGTCAGCGATGCTCATAATATGGCTCGAGGGTATGGGGACATTTGCAGCCTGTCTTTCACCTATGGCTGCTAGAACTGTTGCTGCTGCATCAGAGCTGTCATTAATGGAACAATCCGAGCAGTGAGATTTTCTGTTGCCAGCTGTATGATTGAGGCATCCAATCATACTGAAAAGATAAACATGGCTATAATTGGCAAGCTGTCACTAGACATGACCAGGTTGCATTCATGTATCTTGCTTTTCTTCTTCTTGCTTGTTTTCAGTTGTTTTCCATACTTCTTTTTCTCTTCATAGTGTCACTGACTGTGGGATTTGCAAGTGTTTAGTTTCTTGCTTTCGCTCAATCTATAGTTTTAATAGAGGATGTTCACTATAGCTAAGAATGCTGGGTTAGTACTGCCTCCATGATCTCTTGCTTACACTCCATATCCTGTGTATTTGATAGTACGGATGGGCAGTTTGATGCAGTGGTGGGGTGAACGGACATCAATAAATGTCATTACAGTGCAGTGATCATATCAATGTCAGTGGCCATTCTATCACACTTTTTAAAAAAAAGAATATGGGAGTGGATGGATGGTGTCCTGGGGGGAAAAAAAAAAGTCACAAAACGGTAGAGTGAAAGGAGTGCCCTGATCGAAAGAATGATTCTTCATTCTTGGCGACATATTGCTGTTTTTCACATTTGAGCCTGGAGGTTGACTTTGTTCATTGAGAATCACCTTTTGAGCCTCGCTCTGATCTCGGCCAACATTCGCACATGTAAACGTCCACCAAATGTTCCACTCCCTGGATTGTTGAAGCCAATTGTGGAGCAAGGGATATGAATGGAGGCAGAAAATGGGAGGTGGGGGAAAGCCTGCCCTCCTCAGAGGGTAGGTGCACTTAAAAGACAAACAAAAAAAATGATCTGCAAATGAAGGTGTCATCAACACACACAGGCTGCAGTGACAGATGTTACATACACCAATCCTCCATTTTGAGTCTTATGCAGTTCACTGTCCTGCTCACCCTTTTTATTTTCCAGAAGAAATTGCTTCTCTCTCACATTCCGGTTTATGCCCAAACCCATACTAGACAAGAGTTTCAATAAATTAGCAGTCAGCTGGTTGGGCGTTGCAGACTGACAGTTTGATTAAAGAGAAGAGCAGCAAGTTCAAGTTCAGTTATAGTAAACACGTGACTTGACTCGAAATGGCTGTGGTTTTGACATTGATTCAAAGACTCCCTAATCTGAAGACAGTGTGGTACGTCCTTTGTCGGGTTGGGAGGTTGGCCTGAACTAAGTGTGAGTGTCTCTCAAAAAAAAAAGCCTTTCCTGCAACAAAATGGAATGAACACTTTAAGAAGCGTATTTAATAGAATTAGTCAGGGTATAAACATAGAAATAAATCCTCCAGCTGCTGCTTATCGACAACCAAAAATGTTCAATTAGTTACGTGGTGGGAAGTTTCAAAGTTTTGATTTTTCACTCTGAATAGGGTATACCCATCAGAACATAATGAGTTACAGAAAGCAAGTGATCACATCAGTAAAATGGAATATATGTTTGTTGACATCCACAAACTGTACTTGGCAACCAACCTCTAGAACCTCACTCATCCTGAAGTCAGTGTTTTCATAACGAAAGGGTATATAATTTGGGGGTGGGGGAAGGGAAAGAGAAAGTTTATTTTCTCCTGCAAGAAAGAGTGAATAATATTCATATTTCTGTTGGAATGAGACATCTGTCAATGGATAATTCAGAATACGAGGAGCTAACTTGTGTAGCCGTAGGCCAATGACTACAGGTGATGCAAGATCATGTTTACAGTTCTTTTTATTGAACGAGGTTCAGTGCCCAGTGTACAAGACACCACTGAGTTTGAAAAGAGTTGGGGTGAGGGTAAGAAAAGTTTAGAAGTAGGTATTAGGCTATACCAAGATTGGGCTTTAAAAACTTGCACATTATAGGAGGAAATTAAGGAATTGCACAATTATGAGGTCATGGGAAAGAATGAGTCTTGATTTCAACAATGTGAGGATTCGGAGGGAAAAGGAAATGCATATGTTGGTGTATATGGAACTAAGGATGAATAAAAGAGGGACGTTCATAGATGTATTGGTAAAACCGAGAAGGAAAAGAAAATATACAATGGCTACATAATTGGTTGACCAATAGAATCCAGAGGGTGGTGGTCCATGGATTGTCATCAGCCTGGGAAAATGTTACGAGTCTGGCCCCACGGGGTCTGTTTTGGGACCTCTTGTTAATATCTTCAATGATCTGGATGTCGGAGTCACAAGCACAGTGGCTAAATGAGCAGATGAATCAAAGCTAATGAGGGTGGTAGACGCTAAAGCTGAACAGGATAAGCTACAGGAGGATTTGACGATACTTGGGGAATAGGGCAAACAGGTGGCAGGCGAAATTAAATGATAAATGAGAAGTGCCTCTCATGGGAACAAAAAATCCAGGAAGGGATTATTACTTAAATGAACAGAAAATAATGTGTGTGTAAATTGAGAGATTTGAATGAACCAGAGGTCATGGCCTGCGCTTGAAGGGGAGGTAAATTCGAAATTAATCTGGAACCATTATTTCAATGAGCAAGTGATAAATCTGTGGATCAGACTTCCTGGGGAGATGGTGGAAGCAGTTAGTATTGATTCATTTAAATACAAATTAGATCGCTTTCTTTCAGAAAATATGTTGGGATACAATGAATGAATAATTTGGGACATGACGTATGATGAGTGTAGCACGCTTGGGAGGAACAGGTGATTTTGGACCTATTGGGACCCAAAGCTTCCCGTCACTGGGGGTTTCCTCATGTCTGGGTCTGTTGTAGACCAATTGATAGAGATTTATTAGTCAACAACTCATTATCATTTTATCAAGTGACTACCTGGATTGTGGAAGGCACGCTAGATGGACTTTGGTCTTTTTTCCTCTAGTAATTCTTACTTTCCTGTTCAATAGAAAGTGAGATTGAGACTAGGGATGAAAGAAGGTTCACCTATTCAACAGCAAATTTTTCCTTGCGTCCTATGCAGAAGTTTTGAGACAGCAGTGCAATACCAGCAACCACTCCTGGCACAAATGAAGATCCGATGTTCTGAATATTTGTAAATGATGCAGCTCCTTTTGAATCTTTCTTGGCAGTTTGCCAGAGCTGGTTAAATTGAATTTGGCACATCAATTCAATGCTAGCATTTGTCAGCAACAGATGAGAGCCTTTTATTGGACCTGCCTGATCATCACAATCTTTGATGGCGATTATTCTGAATGTCACACTCTTACGAAGCCCAGCTTCGAGCAAGAAATGAGCTTGTTTTCAAGTTAACGACTGCTGCTGTTGTTGCAATGAGATACTAAGGGTTGAAATTCCTCGGTGTGCTATTTTTGGTGCTGCCTTTGCGTCAATTCCTTGTTTGCGCAGCTTTAATGAAATCGTTTCCCATTTAAAATGAGCAGGTTAATGATTTTCTTTTAAACGGCAGACACAAGGGCGTGATATGATAGTAATGTCTCCATGGAAACTGCTTCTTGAGAGTGCTGCCCAGATGTTTTAGGGAGCTTTTCTCGTACGCTTCCCTTTTGTATGTTATTTTTAGTTCCTTGCTTTATGCCAAAATGCAAGTGCTCTTTCAGTATTGTGAAAGTGCTTTGTGAATTTAAAAGGGAGGTGGGGAGAAAGGCTTCATTCATGCAGAGTGCAAGGTCCAGGTGGACCCATGGAATAAGAACGGGTCCCTCTAGCTGGTCTTGACTGGATAATAACGACTGTGATAAGATAATAATGTGGCCGCCTTTACCGTGAATGACCGACTTCTTTGAGAGGGCAGTGGGCTCTTATCAATTGTAGACTAATTGATAGAGATTGATTGCTATGATTAGTCAACAACTCCATTATTGTTGGATCATGTGACTGCCAGGATGGTAGAAGGTGAACGAGATGGATTTTGGGCTCTTCTGTTTATGTTCTTGTCATTCCCATCAAAAGTCCATGATTAAAAGTAGATGCTCAGACCCGGTTAGCAGGAGCATGTCTTGTAAGAGTGATCATGCATGAGGGAATAAGAAAGATCAGTGGATTAGTCACCTCAATGACTAATAGAATTTGCTCGGGTAGCTCAGTAGCTTGGAATGGCAATTTCATCGCAACGGAGGTAGTGTTTACCCATTCTTCGATCGCCAAGTTATAAAGCAGTTTTACTCTCTCTGGGTAGCTTTTCCTCCATTGATGTCAAACTGACTCCTACAACCTTTTTTAGTAACTGATCCTCAGGGAGGAAAGTTGTTATCTACCTCTCTCCTGGAGGGGGACTAGAGGAGAGACAGACCTCCTCCTGTGCAAAGAATGTTGCTGGAAGAGCCAAATGCTCTTCCAGAACCTTCTGCTCCATTTTAACCATTCCGTACCTCCTGGCGCGGTCCAACAGATTTCTACTGGGAGAGACCTGCCTCCTTTTTCATTCGAGCCATAAAAAGAAAAGATTTTCTCTGAAGGTTTGAACTCATTAACCTAACTCAAATAACAAGTTTCCAATCAAAGATAACAGGATGAAACATTGATCTTTAGATTTAAATCCCCATTGAGTTCCATTCAACTGGATATATTGCACAGTAATAGCTAGAGATTATTCAAACTACATTTGCTTTGGCTAGGTATTCTATGTTTATTAACAACTAATCCTCTCATATTACAAAGGTTTGCAATACTAGGTTAATCCTTCCTGAAAAACAACACATATTTTATTATAGACACAAAAAGAGCTTGCATTTATTTAGCGCATTTCATGTCCTCAGGATGTCCCAAAGTGCTTCCGTAGCCAATAAACAAATAAAAGATGTATCTTGCTCATAGGTAAATTTCAAGCCTGCTTATTGATTCATACGTCTAACTGGCCCCTCAGATACATCTGTCAAAAATAAAAAAACTCTTTTTATAGCCAAGTTTCTGATATTTTACAATAAATTACTTTTTTCTGGCAGTATTCGAGGAGTTCTGCTAATATCACCAACTGAAGTTTCTAGGTCTAATCTCGAGAAATCTCTTTGAAGCAGCTGTTCACAGGCCAAGAGCCACTCTTAAGGATCTGAGTTTGCAGGTGGTATTAGGCAGGCCTCATTACACCCCTGCAAAGCGCCTTGGATATTTTTCTACATTAAAGGCGCTATATAAATGCAAGCTGCTGTTTTTCTTGTTGCCTCCTATAGAAAAACCTTGTGATCTGGTTGCAAAATGGTCAGAATTACATTATAAACTTCTGTGCATCCAACACTTTTTTCCAGTTTTAAGCAGTTTTAGTCCACACCAGTGTTATTCTTCACCTCTCAAAGATCAAAGGAGAGCATTGGAGGCGTCCCATTGTATTTTCCAGTGAGGTTAATAGGTCTCAATTATTAAACCTGGGTCTGTCATCCCATCATCACTGCAAATAAAAATACAAGTTATGATTTATGAGGGACTCTGATTATAGAAACTGCCATCTACATGTGAACCCAAGTTGAGTAGCAGCCCAAACTGTAACGTATGTCACGGCCCTCGGAAATCTTATCCTCATTTGCACCGGGACATGTGGTGGATGATAGTGATATAAAAGTCATTCCTAAAATTGCAGTGTCCCTCACTCCAAGCTGTTCCTACAAACCCAGTTTACAAGAGTTATCAGATTGGACCAATATCTCAAATGCTTGTTAGCCATGTGTCCTTTCAAGCTGCCTCAGCTATTACCAATATGAAATCACTGATGTGGACTGACAGCTGAATGGCACCATTTAACATGAGCTGACCTGTTTGGTCGGTTGTCATGTATTGACGTGTATCCCTTGTCAAGTCAGAGTTGAAAATCTTCTGATTGATTTCATAAATACAGAGGCGGGTTTTCCTCTCCTTGCCATCAGTGGCCGTGCCTTCAGCTGCCTAGGCCCTAAGCTCTGGAATTCCCTTCCTAAACCCCCCCCTACCTCCCTCTCTCCTCCTTTAAGACGCTCCTTATAACCTACCTCTTTGACCAAGCTTTCGGTCACCGGTCCTAATATCTCCTTATGTGGCTGGGTGTAAAATTTTGTCTAATTGCTCCTGTGAAGCACCTTGGAACATTTTACTACATTAAAGGTGCTATATAAATGCAAGTTGATATTGTTGGGTCATAACGGATCAACCTGGTCACAGCACATAGAGGAAAATCACACTGGAAGGATCGCGCCCCCATAATGGGTCCAGTCTGATCTTCAGACCATTCATTTAAGTTGTCAGATAAGCAGATGGGCTCTCTCTTATGAGACTGCACTGAGCCCAGGTCGTCCTTTGCAACCAAGGGCAATAAGAGGAAGATCAGCCCTTATTAATTCAGTGGTGTACACATTTGCCAGGGTGAATAGGTTCAATATGAATGTGAATTTGTGGTTAGATTCCTCGTCTCATTATTCGATCATGTTCATAGGTGGGTACAGGACAGTTCCAAGTCACTTGACCACATTTGAGTCCCTGGATAGACTGCTGTTAATGTTGTAATATCACCCGTAAACATTCTGAAATGTGTGTACCTTGAAATTATGTTGTCCCACAAGAAGTATGAACACTCAATTCATTTTGTCTGAAATGTTTCTCTCTAATTTTAAAATAAATAGGTTCAAGCCTCTTTTTTATATAAAAGGTGGGAAGAGGAATTTAAGATTAACTCAGTTATTCCATAGTGTAGTCCAAGGCTATTGTGTTTTGCATTTCATCACCTCCATTACCACAAACACAAACTAGTACAACTCCAACACCAAGTGTTAATTTATTAGAAGCAACTGAGACCTGCTAATGTAAGAAAGGAAGACTTGCATTTATATAGCGCCTTTCATGATCTCCTGACGTCCCTAAGTGCTTTACAGTCAATGAAGTACTTTTTGAAGTGTAGTCATTGTTGTAATGTAGGAAACACGGCAGCCGATTTGCGCACAGCAAGGTCCCACAAACATCATTGAGATAAATGACCAGATTTGCTGTTTTCTAGTGATGGTTGAGGGATAAATATTGGCCAGGACACACTGGGAAAACTCTAGTTTAAAGTCTCATCCAAAAGGTGCAGTGGGTAAGTGCATCACTGGGTGTGGTACTGATCCATATAGGCCAGGATGGTCCCAGGTTTGATCCTTGGTCAGTTAGCTGCTCTCAGCTCACGTGGCAGTGTCAGATCTCAACGCTTCTGGATTAGGGTTTGGAAAATCTCCTGCCTGTTCCTGAGTCACCTGGATAGTTCGTCAGAACGGCCACCAGATAAGAATGGGCAAGGACTTGGCTATGATGTCTGTTCAGTGGTTGAATAGCTCCCCAGCACTCACTATCGAAGCTCCTGCATGAAGGCTGGTTCCTTGGGCTGAGCTACTGCAGGTCGGCAAGTGTGACAGGAAATCTATAGAACCCTATACAGATCTCTGCCTCTGTGCCCAGCAAGAGTCAACACCTTCAGGAGAGGAGAGAACGTGCAAACAACACTGGTTTTTATCAGGAAGTCATGATTTCTAACTGATCTAATCCTTGGTGACAGAGACAGGGAGGGTTAATCGTTCTTTAGCTGTTTGTTTGTTGCCATTAGTTGTCAAACATTGTGAAAGGATGTCAAAATTGCAGGTACTTTTAAAATGAAACGAACTTTATTAGCAAGCTGACAGTTAAGCACCACTTTGGGATAATCTTGAAGCCATAACAGTGTGCATTGGTGAAGTAAAATGACACACTGCCTTATTCTCCATCTTTTATGACTAGGCTATTAGTAGAATCTGTCAAAGTATCTTCTGCTTTGTGACTGTGGCATGTTAATGGCTGATTAATAGGGCCGAGCACAGAATGGAGGACTGCAAGGTCACCTTACCCATTGTCTATGCTGCAGATTGGAAATCTGAGCATAGCCGAAGCCTGGGACAATCTGGTCTTCGGCTCACTATGTACGTGATGGTCTTTATTTGTGATCTCCAGCGTTGGCCCGATCTTAAATTAGACTCCGCTCACCGGGTTAGCTTTTATGCTCTAAACAATGACCTGATCGACACCTTGCTGGTAAATTAGCACCCCTCCCCATCAAAGAAAAACAAACTTACATTTATATAGCACCTTTTCAGGTGCTTTACAGCCCAAAAAGTACCTATTTTTTTGAAGAGTAGTCACTTGTAAAGGAGGAAACGCAGCCGCCAATTTGCACACAGCAAGGTCCCACAAACAGCAAAGGGATAATCACCAGATAATCTCTTTTATTGATGTTGGTTGAAGGATAAATGTTGGCCAGGACACTGGGGAAAACTCCCAATAGTGGCCATGGGATCTTTCACATCCACCCAAGAGGGCAGACGGGGCCTCGGTGTAACATCTTAGCCAAAATATGGCACCTCTGTCAGTACAGTATTCCCTCAGTACTGCACTGGAGTGTCAGCCTAGATTTTGTGCTCAAGACTCTGGAGTGGGACTTGAACCCACAACCTTCGGACTCAAAGGCAAGAGTGCTACCAACATCACCACTATCATCCTAACACAGTTCTGATGTCAAGCACCTTGTTGCCTTCAACCCTTGTGGCATTGCTATACTGCGTGCTGCACATATGGGTTATCTCTGCAAATCCAACACCGATGTTTTGAAGATTGAATTGTAATGAAGGCACCAGGATACTGAGCCACATTAAGGCCCCAAGACTTACTATGACCAAGGTAGTAAGTTACCAGAGGTGGATTGCAGCTGAAAACAGATATTAACTTTTGGGGATTTGGTGCTATAATAACGAATGGAGACAATCTCAGCATAAATGAAATTTTTGTTACTGAAGATGCCTGTGATGTATTTAAATTTAAACATGTGCCTTAAGTAGGTGAGAGAGCTTGACGATTCAAACAGTGGCTGGTGGTAAGTGGATGAGGTGTACCATCCTACACCATTGAGGAAAGCAGATGAGAAGGTATGAGATGAAGATTATAGGGCCTGAAATTTTTCTTTTTAACACAGAGGAGCATATCTGTATTGCTCTGTAATTAACTATCTGTGAAGGGAATCACATTAAGATATTGCAGAATTCACAGCCACACATTCCAGTGAGGTTTTTTTAGTAGGTTGTTAACTGCAGCGAGAAACTGGAATTCACGTTTTTCATTAACGGAGGCATTTTTGGGACTATTAAATGTCGTTAATAGGCTTGAGTGCCTGAATATTTATAACTTTGGGTTTGACTCTCTGAATCTGATCCTTGGTTTGAGAATACTTCACTAACTTTCCAAGCTATAGTTCCAGAAAGTGATTTCCTCCAGGACATCGAGGAAATTGATTTACTCTCTGTTAAATCCACAATTGCCCTAAATCTCACTTTGCCTCTTTCCAGCAGTTTTGAACTTGTTTATCTACATATAGAGACTAACTCCACTGCAGGGAGTGCAGCATGTAAAGACATCTGGCCCCATAGCAACCCCAATTCCAAATCCTTGGCAGGGGGTCATTTCACATAAAGGGGGCGGTGCTCTGGTGCCATTTATGATGCTCAAATACCCGGGGAAGGGAGCCAGGAATATCACAGCAGCACTTTATCACTCCATCAGGAAGTCAAGATGGTTCCAACTGAAGACTTGAATTAAAACAAAAAAAAAGCTGCAATTGCCATCCCTCTAATGGCTGCTGATCACTGTGATCAATTGCCCTGGAAAACTAGCATGAACTCCCCCCTCCTACTGCCACATTACTTAAGTAAATGCACCTACTTGAAAAGCAGAGAAGTTATGTTAAAATTATATCAAACCTTGGTTAGACCACACTTGGAGTACTGCGGGCCGTTATCTGGCACACATGGAATCCCACCAACTCGTTTTAATAATCTCAAAACCAAGCTACTGAGAAATTTACACCCATTTATTGAGCATCTGTTTACCCAATAAGATGTGAACATATTCTCCCATAAGGACACATTCCAATTAGTCAGGTCCAGAGAGCTTAGACACAGAATGGCAGAGCCAAGGTTTAGAGACCTTCAAGTGTGTACTGCTGGAGTTTAATCAGCCAAAACCACGTAGTCAACTAAAGCTGTTTCCTGCTGCTTGTCCAACTAGGAACACCCTACCCATTGGGACTTTGACTTGTAGGGTTAGCTGGAGCCAAGTGGCAAGAATGTGGCACCCAGTGACAATGTTACCCTTCCACGTTCCATTAGTGAGCCAAATTTACCGATCCGCGCTGCACATCATCTGCACCCAGTTAAATTTGGTGTAATGTGAGGAGAAGGGGAAACGGGAGGCTCAGAACAACTCTCCTGCATCACCTAAATATTATAATGAAGTTGCTGTCTGCTTCAAGCAGGTACTTTCACCTCCACCTCCGACCCACTATTGTGCATCATACACTACTGAGGTAGGTTATAGAAAGAATTTGGATTTGCATTTATATAGTGCCTTTCATGACCTCAGGGTGTCCCAAAGTGGTTTACAGCCAATGAAGTACTTTTGAAGTGTAGTCACTGTTGTAATCATAGAAAGTTACCGAACAGGAGGCTGCCATTCGGCCCATCGTGTCCGTGCTGACCGATAAAGAGCTATCCAGCTTAATCCCACTTTCCAGCACTTGGTCCGTAGCCCTGTAGGTTACGACACTTCAAGTGCACATCCAAGTACTTTTTAAATGAGTCGAGGGTTTCTGCCTGAAAGGGTGGTAATGTAGGCAACGTGGCAGTGAATTTGCACACAGCAATAGGATGTTGGCCAGATAATCTGTTTTTTAGGGATGTCGGCTGAGGGATAAATATTGACCAGCCCACTGAGGCAGGTTATGGCTCTCCGCTCATCATTCTCATCAGGACACCCTTGTAACAAGTGTTGCGGAGAGGGGAATTGGCCCTATTGTATCATGGAGTGTGAGAATGTAGCTTTATATCTCCTTCTATCTCCTTCCTGTCTCAGTTAGTGTTTCTATCTCCACAGATGCTGCTTGACCTGAGTGTTTCCAGCATTTTATGTTTTTATTTCAGTTAGAAGGGAGCTTAAAGAAGGAAGGAAAACTATTTTTTAACTAAATGGAGATGCTCGAAGTTGAAATGTTTTTGTCTATTGATTCAAACAAGCTTCTAAGCCTACAAATTATGAAAGTGATATTAATGGGCACACACTTAATGTGTCCGGATGATGTCCCTCTAACTGATCGTGTAATGCAGGGGTTGAACTGTTTATTTTGAATGAGTTGACAACGCTGTTAAAATAACAGGAACGTTATGCAAGGGTGTTAAGCATTCTTGCGCTAATATCTCCAGATCTAATCTCATGAAACCTCTTTGAAACAGCTGTCTGTGGGCCAAGAACCACTCTCAAGGATCACAATGATGAAGTGAAGGCTTTACAATGCATATTTTTTGGATTAAAGCAATTTGCAATCAATGTTGGGGGGGAAAAGTGGTTATTGTCTGAGGAGCAATCTGTGGTAAAGTTATTGCCTTAATCATAGTTAATATGGAGAGGGAACTGATGCCTGTTCACAACTTATTTTTACATAAATATTTCCATTTAATAGGAAGGTACAGTTAAAACTGAGGTGACCTACAGTAACCCAGCTAAAAAATAACATTATTTGAATGCGCTTAGCACATTTCATCACTAGGCCCAAATCTTATGCACTTTGCTCCCTTCCATTTTCATGCTGCTCAAATTGAATTTCTAATTTTAAACCTCACTGTGCATGCTTTATCATCAATTCAGGCCCTCCTGACACACAGTGCAGCAGCATATATTTTACACATCACCTCTCTTGCCTGGGGTTCCTTTCCCAGACAGTGTCACTGCCTGGAACTCGATTGTATTTGAAGTTCAAATGTACAGATTATTATCGCTTGCTGAAGGGGGAAGGGTGTTGTTGGAGCATTCATTGGGCCACGGGGAAAGATGGCTTGCCTGTGGGCTCCTCGGTAAAACTTCTCTGATGCGTTCAGCAATTAACAAAGTCAAATTTATGGAAGGGGTGCCCTTTTGTTGTAGCTCTAGAATTCCCTCCCAAAACCTTTTTTTTAAGATGCTCCTTAAAACCTACCTCTTGGCTAAGTCCTAATATCTCTTTATGTGGCTCGGTATCAAATTTTGACTGATTACACTCCTGTGACGCACCTTGGGACGTTTTACTATGTTAAAGGCACTATATAAATGCAAGTTGTTCACAGCAAAATCTAGTTTCTATACGCAGACTTTTCATCTGAAACTTTTACACTTTTTAATGTGACAATTACTTTCTTTACTGCAATATTTCACACTCGAGGGTTGTGAGGCTCATGTCTCGTGCACCATTGTCCGACAGGTGTCAGACCATATAAATAAACTTGATTTCAGTCTGAATTATAATTATACAGCAAGAAACTTGCAGTATAAATATTCACTGAGTGGCAAAGATTAAATCAGTTCACAAAAGTTTAAGTACCTTCTTCAGTCTATATTTCTCACCCAGTCTGATTAATCTACAAGACTTTCATAGATGTGCTGCTTCTACGTGGGTTGAGGTAATGTTCCCTGCTTGGCTACACCGAATCCAGCTGCCTCATTAGACACTATTGAAAACTGAATTGAAGATGACTTGTAATACAATCTACTTATGCCAGAAAAGCTTTTCATGTCACAGATACCAAGTCTGAGACATTAAGTGTCTTCTGAGATGACCGTTAATGAATCAGATTGAAGATGATGAATCCATCCATAAGTTTGCATTCTATGATCCGTCTGCTATTGGAATCAATCCCGTCTGTCTGTCTGGAATCTGTCCGGACCCATTGTCCTTCAAAGGATCATTAATTTGATTTACTTGATTTCTTTGAACAAACCTAGAATACTCCAGTAGACATCCACTAGTTCTGCATATATTTAACCTTTTTTTTAAAAAAAGAGCTGTGGTAACAGCTCATCCATACTTGTTCTAATTAGATACTGATCGGACAATCCCATTAACATAGATAGATAGAACACCTTCTGTTTCAAGCAAACAGCCAATTCCAGATAGTACTTTGTGTATTGTCTTCTCCCCTCAAAAAAGGCAAAAGAATTATTTAAAAGAACCCAATTAAGAGAAAGTTAAGGGTGGATTTAATGGAGGTGTTCAAACTTGAGGGATTTGGAAGAGGTAGATAGGGCAGGAGGGATGGTAACCAGAGGACCTGATTTAAGGTAATTGGGGGGAAAAGAAGCCAGGCGGGGGGGGGGAAAGATGAGGAGAATTTTTAAAAAAAACTTGGCTAGTTATTATGATCTGGAATGCACTGCCTGAAAGAGTGGTGGAAACAGATTCAATAATAACTTTCAAAAGGAAGTGGATATATATTTTAAAAAGGAACGCGCAGGGGAGTGGGACTAATTGGATAGTCGGTACGATGGGCCGAATGGTCCCATTCAGTGTGCTGCATCGTTCTAGGTTAATTTTAAATTTGCAATAAATTGGAGTATCTAAAATTTCATTTGAAAAAGAAATAATATGGATGTTACGTTCTTTTATTAGCACGGTGGAATATTGCATTTTGTTATAGGCTACAATCATCCAGAATCCATGCCATTGGCGATTTCTTCATCTTTACTGTGCTGCATCACCTGATATCTGCATCAGCTGCTGGTAGGAGAGGAAGTATTGCCTCTTCCCTGCCTCCATTGTTTCCTCGAGTATGAGTCAGGCCATTGGAAAGGAGTAGAATAGCAACATTCTGGGAGGGAGGAAAGAGAGAGTATTTGTCAAGCTTTGGCTGGGGCATAGCGAACAATTTTTAAAGTTTGTACTCTTGTCCCATTAACTATTGGCCTCTCCCCAACCTGTCCATGCAATCCTGGGTCTCCAGTGCAAATGTCACCATATCTGCAGCTTCCTAACCTCTGGCCAACATGACAATCAACAAACCACACCCTGAATCTCTCCCCATCACTGCTGAATGGACACTGCAGTAAATCTGTGCACAATTGCGTATACTGTATACACTTTTTCCCAAAACCTTGTTCTAGCATACTTCTTCAAATAATGGGTCCAAGAATAGTGCAGACAGAGTCCTGGAACTAAGTCACCCTCGTGTCTATCCTTTCAGTCGAAGAATGAGACACAGCTCTGAGGAACTGAAAGAAACAAAGGGAAATATAGGATCTACAGGATGCACTTCAGCAACTGGTCAATGTTACTTCAGCGATGCCTGCCTCCCCGTCCCCTCTACCACCGGCAAGGACATGAGCAACAATATCACGGGAACACCATCACTTCCAAATTCCCCTCCAAGCCACACAGAATCCTGACTTTTCTGCCACTCCTTCATCGTCACTGAGTCAATAGCCTACAGATCCCTACCATGGGAGCACTATCTCCACAAGAGGGTCACCATCACCTGCTCGGCGTCACTAGGGATGGACAATAAATGCGGCCTTGCTCGCATCGCCCACATCCTAGGAACAAATATTTTTAAGAAGCTGTCCTTTTAAAGGTTTGTCCTGCTTTTGCTATAAATGCATTATTGTCAAATAATTGTAACACAATTAAAACAAATTGACACAATTACATTTCAAAAACAATCTGGCAAGAGCTGTGGACAATGCTTTCAAGGCGAGGTTAAACAATAACTATGACATGCATTGATACAGTGCCTTTAACATAGGAAAACATCCCAAGATATTAGGAGGGGTGACTAAAAGCTTGGTCATAGATTTTAAGGGGGGGGTCTTAAAGGAAGAGAGAGAGTTAGAGAGGTTTAGGGATGGAATTCCTGAACTTGGGTCCAAGGTGACTGAAGGCACGGCCACCAATGGTGGGGCGAAGGGAGTGGGTGTGCACAGGAGACCGGAGGCAGAGTTCTTGGAGGGTTATAGAGAAGGTTAGACATAGGGAGGGGCGAGACCATGAAGAAATTTGAACACTAGGATAAGAATTTTAAATTTGAGCCATTGATGGACCAGAGCCAATGTAGGTCAGCAAGCACAGGGGTGACGGGTGAACGGGACTTGGTGCGAGTTAGGATACGGGCAGCAGAGTTTTAGATGAGCTGAAGTTTATGAAGGGTGGAAGATGGGAGGCCGGCCAGGAGAGCATTGGAATAGTTGAATCTGGAGGTAACAAAAGCATGGATAAGGATTTCTGCAGCATATGGGCTGAGGGAGGGGCGGAGATGGGCAATATTATGAAGGTAGAAGTAGGTGACCTTTGTGATGGAGAGGATATGGAGTCAGAATCTCCACTCGGGGTCAAATATGATGCCGAGGTTGCAAAAAACCTGGTTCAGTCTGAGACAGTGTCTAGGGTGGGGGTTGGAATCGGTGGTGAACGAACAAAGTTAGTGGCATGGACCGAGACAGTGGCTTTGGTCCTCCCAATGGAGGAAATTGTGGCTCATCCAGGACTGGGTGATGGACAAGCAGTCTGATCAGAGGCAGTGGCGAGGTCTGGAGAGGTGGTGGTGAGGTAGAGCTGGGTGTCCTGTGTGCATCGGAACCTGACATCATGGGCCCGATATTAGGCGGGAGGGGAGTTGCCAGCAGGGGGTTGACTGGGCGCGTGGGTTACCCGCCCAGTAAAATCGGTGGGTTCCCCACGCGATCGTAAGTAAATTGAAGCCACATACCTTGGCTTCCGGGTTTCGCGTTGGAAGCTGCGCAGCGGGCGGACTGCGCACCCGCATCATAGGCTGTCAGCTGGAGGAGCCTTATTTAAAGGGGTAGTCCTCCACTGACTGACGCTGCAGAAAGGAGCCAAAATTACAGCATGGAGCAGCCCAGAGGGAAGGCTGCTCCCAGGTTTAATGATGCCCCACTTCAGGTCCAGGTCCAGGCCCAGTCGAACCCCCGCTGGCAACCTGCCTCCCTCCTAATATCAGATGGGGTGAGTAGGAGGGGGAGGACAGATATTCTCCCTGGCGGACGGGAGAAAGTGGCCTGCCTCTGCCACCAGGAAGGCCTGGCTCGAGGTGGCAGAGGAGGTCACCTGCATACAGTGCAGGAGGCGCTGCAATGACCTAAGTAGGTCAGCCGAAGTGAGTACACTTACTCATTCCCCTACACTCCATCTGCTACATCACTGCCCCCACCCCACATCTCCTTCTGCACTGCCAACACTACTGTCACATCACCCCTCACACCCACTCAAAGCTCATCCTCACCTCACCAGTACTCACCCCGCCACTACCACTCAACCCAATCCTCATACAATCTCATGGCTCTGTCTCATACTCACCCTCTCGTTCATCTCTTTCACAGTCAGCCTCATTCCACCTGCCACTACCTGTGTTGCAGCCACAGGACATGCATCATGTGTAGTAGGAAGCGTAAGGCAAATGTGTCATGAGCATGAATGGGATGCACTAGGGTGTTTAAGGGTTTGTCATGGTTTTTACTTATGTGATGTGAGTTAATCAGAAATTAAATATATCACATTGTCACCACTACCGACACGTCCTGGACATTCTTGACTGGCTTGTGCAATAAGGCCCTTTCATGACCACCCTTGATGCCACCCATTGGGTCACCCTACAGTGGGTGTATGTGTAGTTGCACGACTACTTTGTGCAGGTGCCTGTTGCGCAGCACTGTGTTGTGTAGTTCCACGTGGCGGAGGTGGACGTCGTGCCTGGCGAGGCTGGTGATGTTGCTCGTCCTCTAGTGGAGTGATGAATGCAGCAATGGAACCCTCCCCTTCCCCCCCCCTCATCCTGACGGTGAGAGGGTCCACAAAGTAGGTAAATGTGTTTGGACAGCAGAGTTTAGGGTATGATTTAATAACTTGGAGTGTGGCGACAATGGTGTGGCAGGCAAAACCTAGCCTGAGATGACTGAATGCCCTGCTGAAATGAATGAGGGTTTACCCCGCACCTGTTAAATGGACACGCTCTGGGTAGTTCAAAATCCAAATCCTCCTAAAATCTCCAACTGATGAGGTCTGTAAACGACCACAAGTACCCAGATAATGATCTTAAGTGGGATCCCGCTGGCTTTGATTGCCGGTGGGAGTCCCGCACGCGGGGGCTCCGCGCACAGATTCACGTCATCGGGGAACCCGGAAGTGGGTGGGTTGGAGCCGGGCTCCGGGAATCCCCAATTTTAGGAGCCCGCCACGAACGCACCCGCTCGGCCATCCGAAAATTGACCCCCGTGTCTTTGGATGATATCACCGAGGGGAAGCACGTAGATGAGAAATAGAAGGGGCCCAAAAGGAACGCAAGGTAATGGAACAGGAAGAGAAGCCATTGCAGGAGATTCTCTGGCTACGACTGGAGGGGTAAGAGAGTGGAACCAGGCAAAGGCAGTCCCACTCAGCTGGACAATAGAGGAGAGGCGCTGGAGGAAGATGGCATGGTCAGTCGTGTTAAAGGCTGCAGAGAGGATGAAGCTGAGGATTGAGCCATGGTTGCAGTCAGGGATTATTGTAGTCCGCATGTTACTGTAATGTCCTATTATTTTATGTTGTAACCTTATTAGCATTAAAACCGCAAACTTCTCCTTGTGCCTTTTCTACATCCTCATTTAATTCTATTTTAAATGTTAATACAACCTTTTATGCTGTTTTCATTTTTCGAGGTTGAAACACCTCTTCTTTAATATGTAAGATCTTCCAAACCTTTGAAGTATTGCCGACATGTTAACGATCCTAATGTTACATAATCATGTAAGTTTTGAGTTAATCCTTTAATCTCTTGCAGTTGTTAAGCAACCTTTCCACACAGCTCTCTTCACTTCATTTTAATTTGTCATCCACTGCCATTTTGTGCCATATACAGATTTCTATTTTTTAACCTGTCTTGATCAAGCCATTGAATATCAAAGCCTCTTTGTTGGGTTTCGATAGTTTTATTATATATACAGAAGTTGATGCAAAATTTGTTAGTCTAATCCCATGCTATGAGTTTTTGCTTCTTCTGGGAAACCTTTTTTCCTTCTGAACAACATCATCTTCTGGTTTTTGGAACAGCTGGCTCTTTTTTTTTATTCGTTCATGGGATGTGGGCGTCGCTGGCGAGGTCGGCATTTATTGCCCATCCCTAATTGCCCTTGAGAAGGTGGTGGTGAGCCGCCTTCTTGAACCGCTGCAGTCCGTGTGGTGAAGGTTCTCCCACAGTGCTGTTAGGAAGGGAGTTCCAGGATTTTGACCCAGCGACTATGAAGGAACGGCGATATATTTCCAAGTCGGGATGGTGTGTGACTTGGAGGGGAACGTGCAGGTGGTGTTGTTCCCATGTGCCTGCTGCTCTTGTCCTTCTAGGTGGTAGAGGCTGTGGGTTTGGGAGGTGCTGTCGAAGAAGCCTTGGCGAGTTGCTGCAGTGCATCCTGTGGATGGTACACACTGCAGCCACGGTGCGCCGGTGGTGAAGGGAGTGAATGTTTAGGGTGGTGGGGTGGTACAAAATCTCAAAGCTACATTTTATGCCTTATATTTCATTCTTCACGAGTGGCTCTGTTGTATGATGTCCTTGGTTCAATAGATGATGCAAGTGTGGCCAGCATATATGTAATGACGCCTCATCACTAGAACAGTTCATTGCGAACAAGGGGTCAATGAAGATCTGCCAGTAAAACTGAAAGTATTGATCAAGAATTTAAGCCTCCCAACACTATAATTTTCAGTGAGAATCAGTTTGTCATCAGGGTTAAATAACTTGTTATTAATAATTGTGAAGGGGAATCTTGAATACTATAGACTGAACTGTGAACACCTGGGAAATGCTAGGAATAAAATTGATGATGATGATTAAGACTCCCAACTCTTGAAAAATCAGCACAGTTCCATATATTTAAACAGTTGTATCATATCCGGTTGCATTTTTAAACAAAATCTAGCTCCAAATGATTTGAGACTTGACAGCCTGTGAATATAGAAATAGGGTGTGATGGTAACAATAGTGGTGGGAATAACCGGTTACATTTTTCGATTTAAGGTTGACTAAGATACAGAGTTCTGCCGCTTTATGGGTCAAAACTATTTCTAGAGTTGTATAGAACTCATCCAAGATTTTACAACGACTAACTTTTAAAGAAAATGGAACTTGCCTTTCAGGACGTCCCAAAGCGCTTTACAGCCAATGAAGTACTTTGAAGTGTCATCACTGCTGTAATGTAGGCAACCAATTTGTGCACAGCAAGGTCCTTCAAGGACACCAGGGAGAACTCCCCTGCTCTTCTTCGAATAGTGGCCACAGGATCTTTTACATCCACCTGAGAGGGCAGACGGGGTCTCTGTTTAACGTCTCATCCGAAAGACAGAACCTCCCTCAGTACTGCAATGGAATGTCAGCCTAGATTGCGTGCTCAAGCCTCTGGAGTGGGACTTAAACCCACGACCTTGTGATCCTGAGGCGAGAGTGCGGCCATAGCTGCTTATAACACTGACTCCTGTGGGGTGACACTGGGATAACTCCGTGTCACCCCTATTGGTCCATTAAAATAGGCCCTGTGATATCACCTGGGCTACCACAGGAATTATTGAATGGAGAACCAAACGGGTGGGGAAATGGCTGATTGAAAGTCAGGCAAGAATATTTCAGGTTTTTTAAATAATGGAATAAAATTGATCTTTCAGAGGAAACCTCTGAAGACTTTTTTCTAGAATTATTTTTTATTGAAATAATTGATATTCCACTTATGTATGCTTCGAATACACTGATACTTTTTTTTATTTAATGAAAGAATATACGAGTGAAAGGTCTTGTACATGGTGAGATGAGGTGTTATTGGAATGTCAGAGCACTAAATTGAAACAGCATTGGCAGAAACCCATATCATATTTTACATTTAAATTGAAATAAAACACCTTTCCAAAAATGTTACTGCCGCTTTCTTATGCTTGATTGCTGGTCACTGATTCATCTTTCTGGCATCTCAAAATCCTTATAAAACTGACATTGAAAGTACTCAGACAATTGGGTCAAATACTGGATGAAACAGGTATGCAAGGTAGAATTGTGATAAAGGGTGCTTTAATCAACTTCCTTTACCTGACTCTTCTACAATCACACTTGCAAATGTCATCTTACCTCAGTTGGTAGTTTTGTCACCTTCTGGTCAAAAGCTTGAGTTCACGCCCTACTCCAGGACTCGAGCTCATAATCTAGGTTGACAAATGTAAACAATCTTACAACACCAAGTTATAGTCCAACAATTTTATTTGAATTTTATTTCAAATAAAATTGTTGGACTATAACTTGGTGTTGTAAGATTGTTTACGTTTGTCAACCCCAGTCCATCACCGGCATCTCCACATCATAATCTAGGTTGACATACTGCAAGGTTGGAGGTGCCAATGGATGGTAGATTGCTGAAAGTAATAGTAAGGAAAGCTGGTCCTTGTATTCATTACCACCAATAAACCTACTTCCCTGGAGAAGGTTTGTTGGTGGTAATGGATATAAGGACGAGCTTTCCGATGTCTGGTGATGGTACCAATCAACATAATATAAAGTTGGGTAGTGTCTGGGCTCTGACCCCTTGTTGATTAATCCACTTATTTCCCAAGTTCTTTATTGCCATCCTTTGGCAGTTAAGGATGATGTAAGGTAGTAAACCTTTTACTTCATGGCCTTACTATTCCAACTCGCACCAAATCCCTTTCACCCATCACCCCTGTGCTCGCTGACCTACATTGGCTCCCAGTCCAACATTTTGAAATTCTCATCCTTGTTTTCAAATCCTTCCTTATCTCTGTGTAACCTCCTCCTACAACCCTCTAAGATCTCTGCACGCCTCCAGTTCTGGCCTCTTGCCCATCCCCGATTTTCATCGCTCCACCATTGGTGGCCCTGTCTTCAGCTGGCTGAGCCCTAAGCTCTGGAATTCCCTCCCTAAACCTCTCCACCTCTCTTTGTCCAAGCTTTTAGTCACCTGTCCTAATATCCCCTTTATGTGATTCGGTGTCAAATTTTGTTTGATAATCGCTCCTGTGGAGTGTCTTGGAATGCTTTACTATGATAAAGACGCTATGTAAATGCAAGTGGTTGTTGTTACTTTCAGCATTCTGCTATCAGTAGGCACTGCCTCTGGTTACTGCTTCTATGGATCTCTTACTATGAATCTCTGTTCTCTGTGATTCGTTAGTTTGACCTATTTCTGTGATTGATGTTAGCCATTCAGCAAAAATCAGGGTTTCCAGGGACCAACCATGTGGAACTTGTCTGTGGATCCTTATAATGGACACACAGGATATTATGTCAAGTTTTTTTTTAAAAAAGGCTGATTATTTCTTCCAAATAGTTCATCTACTGTCAGGTGAGTGTGAGTCCTCTGCTAAGGAACTTTTATCATGTTGGTGAAATGAGTGAAATGCATTACTGTAAGGAATTGGATACTGGAGATATTATTCCAGCTAAATATCTACTTTTTAAGAGTTTGGGTGACATTTGCCTCATTCCAGTTGGTTGCACTCAATGACCGTTTTACTTTTCTGTTTGCCTTCGCACATTGCCAGTGGGTCTGTGGTTAAAGTGTCCTATCTTGATTTACCCACATGTATTGGCATCACCCACATAACATTTGATCTTGAATGAAAGGGAGTGTTTTTGTTTAGTCCAAGCCTGGCAAAGATCAACTATCAAGGGAAACTGTGCACCGAAGACTTGAGTTCATCCTGGTCTTTATTGTTCTTAAATAAATTAAACTGGTTTAACAGCAGCCCCTTATACCCACCAGGACAGGAGTCCAGCAAGGAAGGAAGCTTGCAGCTCCTAAAACACCACAACTTCAGAAATAAATAATATAACCGAGAGACGTTCCCTTTGTAGAACAGGAGTGATCCATGCATCTATTCCTCATAAGCACACAAATAGACCTGGCCAAGAATTGTGCTATAGTGGGACCACATATTACTTATACAGTCACCTTGTTAATTTCAGGCACTGGGATCCATTGAATTAAGAACCTTCACTCAAGCTAAAGTAGACTGCTAGCCCTGGAATTGGAGGTGTAAATATCTGCTAACATGGACACTTATGAAGAGTGTAAAATATTTTTCTCCTCTTACTTTTCTTCCTGCCCTGAGGTGCTGAGGGAATGTTCCACAGGCCCAACTGCCTTTCCATTACTCAACCAAGTGACCATATTGACCATACTGACCCCATCCTCGGCCACTGACCGAACTGTGTTAACATTCATGAGCGATAAGTTACATCTTTTAAACCATAAATGAGTTATTGTCACTCCTTAGGCTTGACGCTGGTCAGTCTATGCGATGTGTCTCACTTCTGGTAACCCTGTACTTTTGTTATATATATGGATTGTGTTTTGGATACAGTGACATCAATCAAGACATGCCTGTAATAGGTCTGGAACACAATGGAAGAGAACAGAATTAATCCTCATCTGTAATTTCCAGCTGTTGTAATCACTTTTTAATAAAACCAGTAGTATGAGTCTCATCAGCCTGAACAAATAGTTTGTTTTGTTCTGTCACTAAATTGTGATGGAGCAAGCATTTTTCAGTCAATGCTCTGAAGGAAAAAAATGTGTATATTAGTGTTTTATAAAATATAATGGAATCAGTATATTAAACAAAATAGCTGACATAAGCTTGAAAAAATTTAAATGTGTCCACTTTATCTCTGCACTTTGGGACAACGTTAAGGGATGAATGTTTGAAGAGAAAAAAGAAAGTTGCTAAGAGTCTACTCATTGCTCCTATAGAAGATTACCATGATTTTATTCCATGGGTGTGTGTCAAAGGTTTTGAGTTCCTTTTTTTCAGTAGTTTAAGGTTTGATGTGGTTTTGCTTGACCTTACAGATCTGTTTCGATCATCGCTCACCTGCTGCCTGCAGCCCATAGTAGTACATTGGAGTTAGTTGCCATAGTAACACATATCTGGCGATGCTGTTTTCAGTGTGCCTTTTCTAAAATAACCAATAAGGAGACACTTGTCCTAGTGTCAAACAAAACTGCCCCTTTTTTTTCTTAAGACTGTGTCGGGTATTTCTTATTTCCTGTGATTATTGGACAGTGGACGAATGGTCAAGCAAAGAAAGTCACCCTCACTCAGGGTAGTTTTTTAATCAAAAGTAATTATTTAATATCATTCATACAAGCATTCATGAAGCAAGAATCAAACCATACATATGTATTTCCTCTAGAAAATCCCATTCTACAGTTAATAATTTGCAACATTATTATGTAATGACTTAACAATTCATAATACGCCAGACAAATCATTAATATACATACAACCTTGAAACCTTTTAAAGGGTTTTGCTCATTGGCCCTGAAGGTTGATCAGCTCTTCAGAACGCGAAGTCCTTCTCTTCTTGCGTGATGTTCGACTGCTGGGGGTGAAGAGACTGTTCTTCTCGCAGTCTTTTTATATTGTTTTTTTACCAATAGGACGTAGGATTGGGGAGGGTCATTCTCTTTGTCCAATCGGTCCCTGTTGCTGTGCCTCAATCATTAACATACCTCAATGATTGACAGTTTAGGCTTTGATGATGTGACCAGAGACCTTGTGATGTAGAAAAGACCATCTACTCGAACGATGGGTTGTAAAAGGCCCCTTTACTCTCTCTCTGTTTACGGCCTTTCATGTAGAAATAGCCCCTTACATTTCTACACCCAGACATTCTGAATGGTCCTGATGTCTCCAATTTTGATTCCTTCAGTGGCTTCAAATCTATTCCTCATCATTTGACCATATTCTGGATGCAATACTGTTTGATGTTTTATAAATCCCAGTTCTGTGAACAGATTACCAGAAAGGACTGAAAGGGCCAATGCCTTTTCACACTATCATTGCTTTCCCAATCCAAAGCCTTTGATGTTCGCCCTCATTGCCTTTTCCTACATTACCCTCTACTGTGTTGAAAAGTTTGTGTTTCCAAAAAGCCAATGTGTTTTGAAAGCCTGACAATGCTTTAAGCTCAATATAAAGGGGTTTTGAACCCCACAAGGGGCACAACTAATAAAGAACTTAACCATAAAAACAAAGGAAACTTAAAACCTTCAATAATATGGCTGGTAGTATCCACTAGACACTCCATTGTTTATGGTGCCTACCAGTCGCGGAAGGCCTCAAGCGTACCAATGGACAATGTGTGCGCCTTCTCCAAGTCTACCTGGGAGCGGACAAGACCGCGGAAGAGAGGCAGGCAGCCAAAGTGACCACCGCCATGGGCTGCGATCACCGTGGACTTGTAGATGGCCACTTTGGCCAGGCCCAGGAGCAGAGCCATGAGAGTTACTCCGACTTGCCAGCACCATGGAAGGATGTTTGGGTGCAACAAACCTACCTCCCTCTCCTCCTTTTAAGATGCTCCTTAAAACCCACCTCTGACCAAGCTGTCCTAATATCTCCTTATGTGGCTTGGTGTCAAAATTTGTCTGAAATGCTCCTGTGAAGCGCCTTGGGATGTTCTACTGCGTTAAAGGCACTATATAAATGCAAGTTGTTGTTGTTGGCTACACTACGTTGATGTGTGAGTTGGTGAGAAGTTGTCTGAGCAAATGCTGCTGCATTCTTAAAAGGGTATTGATATGCAGACTGAGTTGCCTAGGTACAGATTGATTCCATGTCTTCAAACCATGTATTGTGTTGTGATCTGATAGCTAAAGGGGGAGTCATGTAACTAACTAGATACCATGGAAAAGTGAAAATATGTCCCTCTGTTTTGCCTCAGCTGGCCCGTTGAATTGAGCTGAAGTGTTAGCAATGCTGGAATCGTTGCAATTACACAGAGATGTTGGTTGGTTGGCTACATATGGATGATGGTCGACCATTTCTAAATGCGCTCGCTCTCTGTCTCTGTCTCTGTCTCTGTCATGGTGCCAGAACACACAAGTGTAGATCTTGATTTTGTGTGATAGTGTAAAACGGGTGATAGTGAGTCGGCAGCCTGTTTTACATCTCTTCCGTGTGTGTGCTTCCAGCGTTGGTTGGATAGGTAAATGTGGTACCGTTGCATTTCTTACTGATTTTCATTGAATGTGGGCCAAATTTTCTTTTCACTTTTTGTTTTTCTTTCCCCCGCTGTGTTCTGTCTTTTATCATCTTTAGCACTTCTAGTTGCGGGCTTGGAGCCTGTTCTTTGTACCTTGCAACAGTTTCTTTCTGTTTTTTAAGCACCTCAATCACAATAAATTCAAGATATGAAACATGAAAGTGAGCCTTTATCTCACTGGGAGCTCTCGCTCCTGTCGGTGGTGTGCCCAGACACTTTGATGCTGTGCCAATATTATGAGAACTTGACAATTGAATCTATTGTCCTATCTGTGGAAATTATAATATTCATTTCAATATATATATATATAACATCTCATGTTTTGTGATTGTACATCTTGGAAATACTGTTTAATGACCAAAGCAATAATTGTCTTTAAAAAAACACTGCCTGGAATTATTATAGCATCTGTTTGTAGCATCCTTGTACTGACTACACTGCAATTTGAACTGTAGGGTGTGCTTATATGCATTTGAAGAATTACATAGGACTGTACAGGATTGGAAAAGACCGATGCAGTACTGGTCAGTTCCAACACTGCTCTGGGCTATTAGATTTAAAATGAATTGAGTGCAAGGAGGAGCATATATTCCCTAGTGCATTTGAAACAGCTCTGCATAGGATTAAATAGTGCACTGAAGGTCCAGTGAAGCCCAGGAGCACGTGGCAAACCTGCCAGGATAGTAAGGTTACAACTTCAGCATGGGAACTCGACAGCTACCGGCACTTCGCAGCCCCGGCTCAGTTGCCAGCACTCTCGTTTCTGAGTCAGAAGGTCAGGGGTTCAAGTCTCACTCCAGAGACTTGAGCACATCAGGCAGGCGGACATTCCCAGTGCAGTACTGAGGGAGTGCTGCACTGTCTGAGGTGCTGTCGTTCAGATGAAACGTTAAACCGATGCTCCGTCAGCCCTCTCAGGAGGATGTAAAAGACCCCACAGCACTATTTTGAAAAGGAGCAAAGGAGTTCTCCCCGTTGTCCTGGCCAACATTTATCCCTCATCCATCATCACTAAAAACAGATTATCTGGTTGTTATCACATTGCTATTTGTGGGATCTTGCTGTGTGCAAAATGGCTGCCATATTTCCTACATTACAACAGTGACTACACTTCAAAAGTACTTTATTGGCTGTAAAGCATTTTGGATGTCCTTAGGTTGTGAAAGATGCTATAGAAATGCAAGTTTGTTTGTTCTTTTCCTTACATGGTAATTTGCCCATTACCATAAAGCAGAGGAAAATAACAGCATAATTTCACCCCTTTTTAATCTGTAAACTGCTGCTATTTTCCATATCTTTCACCCTAGCTGCAGACTCATTTAAACATGAAGTCAACATCAAAGGAACCAGGTAAATGAGATGTGTCTTGCAAAAAGGATTGTCAGAATAATTAATAAAAGAAAGCCACGGACAGCTCCTGGGTATGTCCTTCCCTTGCATTCACATCATTCATTGAGTCTCTCCATCATCTACAAAGCTTAAGTCAGGAGTGTGATGGAAGACTGACCACTTACCTGGATGGGTGCACTTGCCACAACACTCAAAGCTCTACTCCTGCCTCTGGGCTCAATATCTACCCCTTCCACCACCACCACCTACTTAATGCACTGCAGCAATTCGCAAAATTTTAATTCAACAGCACATCCCACCATTAAGAAGGACAAGAGAAGCAATATTCTCCGAGCACCATCACTTCTACCTCTCCTCATCCATCATCCTGACTTGTACATATATCACCGATCCTTTCATTGTCACTGGGTCAAAATCCTGGAATTGCCCACATAACACCATCCTGAGGCTACCATCCACCAGAAGGATCACTGCCACCTTCTCAGGCCAACGTGGAGTGGGCAATAAATGCAGATTGCAAACAGCCAGAGAACAAATTTAAAAACAACATTTGCCATACTTGATTGGGTTTTCATAAGCATCGTTGATATGATGAGCCCTTTGGTTAATGTTCTGCAGAAGTGTTTTCCCCCTTTGATTACAGTCTCCACAAGCTCCCTCTGATTGCTTAGTGGGTAAATGAATTGCTTTGTTTGGTTCAGACCCAGGCAGACCAGGAAGGTCCTGTGTTGGGGGGGGGAGAGAGGTTCACATGCCTGAATGGTACCAATGGATCCTGCTGGAAAGTATAGTGTGTGGGTGTTGGGATGGGCATAGGATCAGACCCTATTGTCAGGTTCCCACCCACTTAGTCTAATCGTCTGCAGACACTCAGTCAAGGCTCATGTGTTAAAAATGTCCACCTAGTTAGATACCCTGAGCCGGCATCTTTAGGATAGAGGTGAGAAAAGAGAGAGTTACCGAAGGCCTCAGCAGCAGCAACACACTCCTTTTTTTATTCATTCATGGGATGTGGGTGTCGCTGGCAAGGCCAGCATTTATTGCCCATGAGAAGGTGGTGGTGAGCTGCTGCCTTGAACCGCTGCAGTCTGTGAGGTGAAGGTTCTCCCACAGTGCTATTAGGCAGAGTTTTCCAGGATTTTGACCCAGCAATGAAGGAATGGTGATATATTTCCAAGTCAGGATGGTGTGTGACTTGGAGGGGAAGGTGCAGGTGGTGTTCCCAAATGCCTGCTGCTCTTGTCCTTCTGGTGGTAGAGGTCGTGGGTTTGGGTGGTACTGTAGAAGAAGCCATGGCGAGTTGCTACGTTGCATCTTGTTGATGCTACAGACTGCAGCCACAGTGCGCTGGTGGTGGAGGGAGTGAACGTTTAGGGTGGTGGATGGGGTGCCAATCAAGCGGGCTGCTTTGTCCTGGATGGTGTCGAGCTTCTTGAGTGTTGTTGGAGCTGCACTCATCCAGGCAAGTGGAGAGTATTCCATCACACTCCTGACTTGTGCCTTGTAGATGGTGGAAAGGCTTTGGGGAGTCAGGAAGTGAGTCACTTGCCGCAGAATACCCAGCCTCTGACCTGCTCTTGTAGCCACAGTATTTATGTGGCTGGTCCAGTTAAGTTTCTGGCCAATGGTGACCCCCAGGATGTTGGTGGGTGATTCGGCGATGGTAATGCCGTTGAATGTCAAGGGGAGGTGGTTAGACTCTCTCTTGTTGGAGATGGTCAATGCCTGGCACGAATGTTACTTGCCACTTACCAGCCCAAGCCTGGATGTTGTCCAGGTCTTGCTGCATGCGGGCTTGGACTGCTTCATTATCTGAGACCTGTTGTCTTCTATAATGGCTATTTGGTTGTCGGGAGTTTAAAAATAAGCATGAAATGCAGATCTGCATGTTTGTAGTTTACTGATGTGGTTTTGTAGCCTTGTTGTATTTAGAAAAATGTCCACTTACCTCTGGGGCCTAATTTGTAATACAGCCCAAACAGATGGGCTGATGGTCTTGTCTTGCTTGTGGCGAAGAGTTATGAGTTTAGTCAGTTTCAAAACCAGTTCCCAGTAGACTTGCCTACAGTATAAAATTGTCTTGAATTCCAAAATGGATCAGCATTAATTCAGAAATGTTGCTGAAAATATTGCTCTGTCTTTTACAGTTTGGACTCTTTTTCCAAAAACAGTTTCTCGTACAAAACTCCTGATAATAGTTTCTGTAAACTGATTGAGGCCCTTAAAGCATGAAACTTGCATCTTCAATTCTCTGCTATACTGCGTTAGCATAGCCTGAGTCAAACAGTTAGCCCTGATCACAATCAATTATTTACTGGAACTTACGTAAGATTTCCACTGTTTCCAGTCGAACTGGAAAATATTAAATGCTAAAATAATTTCTTACAGGCTAAATGTATAAATAAAATTTATTTGTAGTTAGATGATTTACCAGGAGCAAAAATGTACAAGATACTGTACAGTACAAGTAGTAATTTACAATACACGGAATGATTGCTTAGAGTGTGTGTATAATTTTTTTTTTTATATATATATATATATATATATATATATATATATATATATGTGTGTGGATTTCAACATTCTGCTAGAACTGCTGCCTACAAAAAGGTTCTTTTGATGATAAAATGATTTATTTGAAGCTTGTCCTTGGCAGTCTTAACAACTTTAATGAGCTTATAGGTCATACAAAATTGACAGAGTAGTTGTCTGATGCATCAGTTCTGGGAAATCATAAAACGATGGATTACATTTTGACATAGACACTCCACACATCTTACATCATTTTGTACACCACATTCCTGCCTGGGAAAGTTGCTGGTCATAATACATATATTAGCATTTTAAACATATTGTCCTCATTGAATATAACCTTTACCTTAAATGATTCTTGATCAGAAAGAATCTACTTATCCTTATGATCATCTCCAGCAATCAATTTTAAATTTATGGAAGGAGTAATCTACCTATTTCAATTTGGGTCAATATTGCTTATAAAATATACTTGCAGGTTGTCCATGACCTTGCTTATGGTAAGTCTGTTTAAGAGGACAGAGCATTATGTTTTTAAAATTCCACTGAAGTCAATCGGGAGAGATGTGAAACAAGCTGCTGATTTGCTTTGCCCATTTTACACTATCGCACAAAGTCAAAATTATCCCCATAATGTGTTATTCTGTTAAGTTGGATGTGTGTATTTGGCCTGTTCAAAATCTGTTCTGTAAATAAGCATATTTTGAGGTCAATTTGTGATTTGTTATTGTTGATCAGGTGCTTACAAATTCCTGACTCCAGGTCAGAGAAAAACAGCAGGAAATGGCTGCCTTTCTTTTTTTATACTTTTTCAGACATTGAAGTGTGATGGACCTGGCACAATCTCTCTCTCTTCCTCTCTTCCCCCTCCTTACCAGGGTACAAATGACTGTTTTTCATTACAGTAGTGATGCTCTTGTGAGGTTTGCAGCTACAGTTCATTGTCAGTTCGATGCAGGTGACCCATGCTATAAGTGCTGTGGGAATATTTGATGCTGATGCATGCAAGGATAGAACAAGTTTCTATTTTTTGGCACTTGATTTGATGAATATGTTACTGTCTGTAAAAGGAAAGCAAATGTCCTACTTAAATTCAGTTCATAACAACAGAAATATTCACTTCTTAAGCAAATGAAACACTATACTGACTTCCCAAACCCGCATCCTCCATCACCTAGAAGGACAAGGGCAGCAGATGCATGGGAACACCATCACCTCCAAGTTACACACCACTCTGACTTGAACGAATATCGCCGTTCCTTCATCGTCGCAGGGTCAAAACCCTGGAACTCCCTACCTAGTCACATTGTGGGAGCATCTTCACTACATGGATTGCAGCAGTTCAAGAAGAAGGCGCCCACCACCTTCTCAAGGGACACTAGGGATGGATAATAAATGCCGGCCCTGCCAGTGATGCCCACATCCCAAGAATGAATACATTTTTTTAAAAAAAGGACCACCTGTATGGACCCTAGGCTGATCAATCCAAACCCAAGGTTGCTTTTTAAAAAAAAAAAGCAACTCCATTTATGAGGAATGAATACATTAATTTAAATCTGTTTGCAGCATTCATTCATATTGGCACGTCTGCATTCTGTCAGTGCGACAAGAAGATTGCCTTGCACAACTTGGAACGCTACAGGGGCAATCTTCTGCTTGCTCACTGAGTGGTAAGATACGAGAAAAGAAAATGGCAGCTCGGCTGTTTGAGACCCCTGGCCATCTCCACGGTGGTGGGATGGGTGTTCAGGGCTGAGGCTCGAGCTCCCGTTCAGGAGTCAAATAAAATGGGATCGCTGGCCCTGAGCTGCCATGTTCATTTTGTCTCTTTTCTCCCTTGTGCCTTTAGCGCAATAAAATCGAATCATAGAAAGCAAAAGCAAAAAAAAAACCCTGCAGAATCTGGAAATCTGAAACGAAACAGTTCAGTCGCCATCTGCGGAGAGAAGAGATCAGTTAACGATTCAGGTTTGGACCCTTCGTCAGAACTGCTTTGATATGTTCACACTCGAGATTTGAACTCATCTGTTCTCTCCACAGATGAATATCAAATCTCGTCTTTCAGTTCCGATTGCTTAGCACCGTTTCCATCAAGAGGTTACCAATTAAGATTTGAAGCTGTATTTAACCACTTGAAGTATCTTTGGAAGATGCATGTTATAGACAGATTTATACCATACTTTTGATCATCGTTGAAATCAGTTTTCAACTTGCATTGTAAGGTGAAGGTCATTTTTAATATGGCCCTTCAACCAGACCTGAGAATATTTTCAAGTGTGGTGTTGAATAGACCAGCCTGTGAATTTACACCATTCTGGTGAATTTGTGCCATTGTAATTGATAGAAACCACTCCACCTTCATGGTTTTGTTTAGCTGGTGCTTTATTGGGCAAACAACAACTTGCCTTAAACATGGTAAAATGTCCTGAGCTTCTTTTACAGGAGCAAAATTTGACACCAAGCCACTTGAGATATTAGGACAGGTGACCAAAAGCTTGGCCAAAGAGGTAGGTTTTAAGGAGCATCTTAAAAGAGGAGAAAGAGTTGAACAGGTTTAGGGAGGGAATTCCTGAGGTTAGGGCCTAGGCAGCTGAAGGCATGGCTGCCAATAGTGGAGCGATGAAAATTGGTTATGCACATGAGGCCAGAATTGGAGGAGCGCAGAGATCTCGGAAGGGTGTAGGGTTGGAGGAGGTTGCAGAGATAGGGGCTTGGCCTTGGAGGGATTTGAAAATGAGGATGAGAATTTTAAAATCAAGGCAAGACAAATAATAATTTGACAGGTTTATTTACCATGGGCACTGTATGCTTTCACTCCTTGTATACTCAAATCCCATTGGATAAGGAGGCTTATCCTTTTGTTTGTTTTTAGATATGGACCATGCCATCGAGGCTGGAACAAACATTTTCACCTGAAAATATTGTTTGCATGACCAGTATAGGTCTACTGTGCTAATAGAATTCAAGGTTCTGAGAAGAAAAAGGAGAGAATTTGCATTTATATAGTATCTTTCATGACCTCAGGGCATCCCAAAGCGTTTCACAGCTAATGAAGTACTTTTGAAGTGCAGTCACTTTTGTAATGTAGCGATTAACTAAGACATGCTTCACACACATGGTCATAAAAGTAATGTTGTGTACAGTATTCAGAATCCATGGTGGCCTGGTTCTAGTTGGGATTCATATCCATGAGATAATCTCTTTGTTGAGCCATTGGTTGAGATCCGTTAAATTGTTGCCCTGTACTAAAATGGTGGATAAGTTGTGCAGAGACGACATTGCAAACAACAACCCAGATAAAGCTTGATCTACTCAATTGATTAGAAGGAATAAGTGCGATCTTCCTCACAGAGCTGCACATATTGGACAAAGTTAGATTTATGACCTAAAAGAAAGGCATAGATTGGAAACCTTTTCTAAATCTATGGCGCTCTGTTAACATTTCACAGTAACATGCGTCAATAGAGGATATCATTTTTGATTAATTTTTGTGCTTATCGAAATAAAGGATGCCAATGTTGGAGGCACGTTTTCTTTCCCTTACTTTTGCCAGCCAGTGTTGGCACTAAACATTCCAAGGTCAGATATAGGACACCCAGATACAGAGTAAATCTCTCTTACTCCCCAACAATATGGCTTCGCCCCAACCTCAGAAGACTCTCTCCTACTGCATCATTATGAAATTTCTCGTGCCATCGATTCCATTGGCCTCACTAGGTGAGATTGCCAGTTTGGGGCTGAACTGTAGTCAAGTTTGTGCAGTGGAACCACAGCAATTGGTAACTGGGTTGAGACTGCCCAAAACTTTTACTTTCTATTCAGGATGCCTATAGTCAGAGAAAGGAAATCTTTCCTCCCATTTGACATGTTGGATTGGAAGCCTGCTCCCAGATATATAAAAGGACAGTGTGGTAACTTCTTGCTGATCCAGCCCTCTGTTGCCTACATTTTAAACCAAAGGCAGGGAGTGACTGTCACTCTGTGTAAGTTTTCCTCTGAAGGGGAAACTTTCACTCATTGCTACTGCTCCATCCAAAAAGAAATCCTGATAAACAAGAACTTGATTTGTTAAAATTACTTTTTACACTTAAGAACCATTGGGTAAAAATATTTACTCATCACAATTTTGCTTTATCATGCCATTAAATATGGACATTAAATATTGGGGTAGAAATTGGTATGCATTATGCCCATTTAACGCCTAAAAAAAATGAGCACAAAGTGTCCCAATTTAGCAGTGGGACGCCCAATCTGCGCAGGCATTGGTCCTGCTGCTAAATTTGTGGGGGCCATTTTTAGGCGACCTGGGCGGATGCCTTAACAGACATTAGGCTCTTCAAATATGTAAATTAGGGGCCTAATGCCTGTTGCAGGACCCCATCAAGAAATGTGTTACTGATTAGCGGGGCAGGTTTAGGATCACTCAGCGACCCATTGTCCGCCAACGGCCAGTAGATGACATATTTGGTTTTTTTAGAACATCGGGCCCCCACCCCTCCTCTGTAGCCGTCCTTTCCGGAACTTGCCTGAAGGACATATATTGACATCTTCACCTGGGCGAGCTGCCTGTGGAGCTCTCCCCGTGAATACTGATGAGGCCTGAAGACCAATTTTTATCAAGCCTCTGGCCTCTTGGTTTGGGTACGTGCTGTTTGCACAGTATCAAGTCTTGGCCCGAGAGCACCATATTATGTTCCAAACACTAAAACCTTCAGTTGCTAAGATGGGGGAAAGAGTCCCATTGAGTGCTGCTTCTAACAAAAATCTTTAAACTTTGTTTTTTATAAAGGGGCTTAAGATTTTGTTACACAGACCTTCTGCTATGGCATGTAAATTGACAGATCGCACACCCATTCTGATGCCTTGATTTTAAAATTCTCATCCTTGTTTTTCAAATCCCTCCATGACCTCTCCCCTCTCTATCTCTGTAACCTCCTCCGGCCCTACAACCCTCTGAGATCTCTGCGCTCCTCCAATTCTTGCCTCTTGTGCATCCCCGATTTTCATCACTCCACCATTGGCGGCCATGCATTCTGCTGCCTGGGCCTTAAGCTCTGGAATTCCCTCCATGAACCTGTCCACCTGTCCACCTATCTCTCCTCCTTTCATATGCTTCTTTAAACCTACCTCTTTGACCTCACCTGTCCGAATATCTCCTTATGCGGCTTGGTGTCAATTTTTACCTGACTTGCACTCTTGTGAAACGATTTGGGAGTTTTTACTATGTAAAAGGCGCTATATAAATGCAAGTTTTTGTTGTTGATGTGTGGAATGTGTCCTACTGATGTGAAATAGGTGAGTGGAGGGTCAAATAAGCTTGAGTTAGTAAACTTGTTATCTGTTTTACTAGTGCAGCACGCCAGTTTCTGTATCTTGTTCCCCCAGCGATTTTCATTGTATATTCTGTGTGAGATCTTCATTTTGATGCTTAGTTTTATGCCCGAGTCTGCCTGAAAAATTCCTAGTGATGCAGTGGTGCCACTTTAAGGACTGTACACCTCATGTCCACGATATACTATTTGGATTGGAGCCTGCATTAACCATGCTCGACTCACCAAGTCAACCTCTGTGATGATTGTCACGCACAATGTTTGCATGGAAATGTTAAGCTAATTTAAAATTTGTTCAACACAATTTAAATTGGACTTTTCTGCATGAAACCAGTTAACAGCACTAGAAAGATATGTTCAAATAATTCACTGAATCCCAAAGATAAGGTGATTTATCAGTGCTGTAAAAGTGTCTGATTGTATTTGATGTACTATAAAGATATGGTGACTTACATTTAAGTTGATGGAACTGGTGTCTGTGAACATCTTAAGCTTCAATGTGTTACTAAATTAGTAGAGAGAATGAAGGAAGGCTGTTATATGGCCTTATCTTAGCAGGGGAATCCAAGAGGCCTAAAGTAAAAAAGACTTGCATTTAGATAGCGCCTTTCATGATCTCAGGATGCTCCAAAGTGCTTTACAGCCAGTGAAGTACCTTTTTTTGAAGTGTAGTCACTGTTGTAATGTAGGAAACGCGAAAGCCAATTTGCGCACAGCAAGATCCCACAAACAGCAATTCAGTAATGATCAGATACCCTGGTTGAGGGATAAATATTGGCCAGGACTCCCCTAGAGAGAACTCCCCTACTCTCTGAAATAGTGGCCGTGGGATCTTTTACATCCACCTGAGAGCGCAGACGGGGACTCAGTTTAACGTCTCATCCAAAAGATTGCACCTCCAACAGTGCAGCACTCCCTCAGTACAGCACTGGAGTGTCGGCCTAGGTTTTGTGCTTAAGTCCCTGGAGTGAGGCTTGAAAGCCACAACCTTCTGACTCCGAGGCGAGAGTGATACCAACTGAGCCACAGATGACACAAAGTGAATGAATAGAAACAAAATATAAATACAACCATAAAGGATCCCAATTAGATCAATCTGTTATGTATTCAGAGTGATCTTATAACAGCATACAGTGGTCAGAAAATTCAATGTCATCAAATGACATTCAGTGACAATGGGTGAAGAAACTCATTTAAATGGGAATTTTACAACCTGTAACAGTTGTCCATATAAAGGGAGTGGTGTAATTGTCCAAGCTCCACTGCTGGGAGCCTAGTTTTTTCTCCATCTTCCCCAATTCTTCTTTTCTTTCTCCTCCCCCTTCCTCAGCCTTCATTTAAATACTTGAAGGGGAAAAATGTGCAGGGCTGCGAGGAAAGAGCAGGGGAGTGGGACTAATTGGATAGCTCTTTCAAAGAGCCGGCACAGGCACGATGGGCCGAATGGCCTCCTCCTATGCTGTATCACAGTATCATTCTATGATTCCCCCCTTTTTTTTTCTCTGTGCCTCTTTTTAAAATTCTTTTCCTCCCCCTTTTTCTCTCTCACCACCCCCCTGCCCTGCTCAAGCTCATCTCTTCCATGAGACCCACTGCCTCCTCTCCCTCCTTAAACCCATCCACCTCACTGCCTTTCCCCATCCTTTTTAAAAACCTCCTTTAAAATCTATCTCTCCAACCGTGCTATCGGTCGCCTTGTGCAACTCTTCCATTGCTGTTTAGAGTGTGTTTTCTCCACTGTAAACTGCCTTGGGTTGTCTTCTAAGTTAAAAGTGCTATACAAATGCAAGTTACTGAATGAATATCGAATATCATTGGCATGAAGTTTCATGGGGAATGCTGTTTAAACTTGAGGAGACAAAGCTCTCCTTGAAAGGTAATGTGAACAAATGAACAATTAATTAATTTCAGTTAAAATTAGATTCTGCTACATGAATACACTTTATTTTGTCATAAGCTCAGTGATAACATCGTGCAGCCAATTCTACTTATTATATAAACTAATGCACCACCTACTCCAAGAGTTATGTTGCAGCAAAAAACATTAATCTATCCTTTTATAAATGTGAGAAGGTGCAATGATTCCTTTTTCTACTGATACTATTTATTTTGTTTGTCCTTGCTCTTAGTTTCAACAGTAGTTTATTGTGAACGCAGTTTAAGAATAAAGCCATGAATTTTGTGCCCATTAAAGTACATTTGTAAGGGTGCGGTAGCATAGTGGTTTTGTTACTGGACTAGTAATCCACAGCCTGGACTAATAATCCAGAGAACATGAGTTTAAATCCTACCATGGCGGTTTGAGAATTTGAATCCAGTTTAAAAATAAATCTGGAAATAAAAAAGCTGTTATCAGTAAAAGTGACAGCGAAGCTGTTGAACTTTCATAAAAATCCAACTAGTTCACTAATGTCCTTTAGGGAAGGAAACCTGCCGTCCTTACCTGGTCTGGCCTCTACCTGACTCCAATCCCACACCAACGTGGTTGACTCTTAACTGCCCTCTGATGTGGCTTAGCAAACCACTCAGTTAAATGAAACCTTAGAAGTCCCACCACCACCTTCTCAGGGAAAGTAGGGATGGCCAATAAATGCTGGCCTTGCCAGCGACACCCACATCCCAAGAATGAATTTGAAGAAAAAAACATACTTGGGTCGAATGGCCTGTTGTAACTTCTAACTTGTCTGTGCCAGTGTTGTCCCTCCAGGTCTAATCACATTTACCCACCCTGTTCCCATAGACTGTTATCCCTTTTACTTTCATCCACCTATCCAATCTAATCTGGAATGTTGACATAGCTTCTGCCTCAACCACTAACCCTGGAAGTCAATTCCACGGCCTCACAACACTCTGTGAAGATGAGGGATGTTAGTACTGTGGAATGGAATACTCTTTATTTTGGGCATCCACTGTCAGAATTAAGTGCTCCAGGTCAGATGTAACACAGTTAAATGCAGAGCAAAGCTCCTTCTCGTCTGCTATGCATTCCACATCCCCTGATTCAGAACAGTTCCCCGACTATACCAATTAAACCTTTTAAACATCTCGCTCCAATCATCCAAGGACCTCTCTGAACATGATTGCATTTTGTGTGGAATTAGGTACAAATTTGTACTCCTGAGATTATGACCACGAGGAAGTGGATTGGAATTTTCAAAATTCATTTTACCTTTTACCCCCACCAGTAACAGTGTTTGATATGATTAAAAATTAATTTCCAGTTGACTGGCACATAAAATCAAGGAAAGGCTGTATGGCAGTATTTGAAAATATAGATTTTAAAATCAAAAGACCTTCTGCTCCCTCAATACCCTTCCAACCCAATTCCTTATCGTCTGAATATCTTTCTTCAGCTCGATACTTGCTGACATTGTCAGTGGCTTCCTCTTCTCAGGCTCTGTTCTGCCGACCCTTCAAGACTGTGGTCATCAAACTCTCCACGTGTTCCATGCTTCTTCTCACCCTCACCTGGAGTGTTCCCCAAAACTCCATAAGGATGTGAGAAATAGGAGTAGGCCATACGGCCCCTTGAACCTAGCCCCCTGCCCCTCTTCTTCCTTGAAGGCATGGGTTAGCTTTCACACCTACGCTGATTAAACCCAGCTCTATCTCTCTGCCAGCTCCCTTAACTCCTCAACCACCGATGTGCTTAACAGTCATAAAGTCCTGGCTGAGCAAGAACTTCCTTTAACTCAACATCAGCAAGACCGAAGCCAACGTCAACAGGGCTCCTGCCAAAAATCCTGCACCTGGGCCTTTGACTCCATCGTTCTTGCTGGCAGCTTGCTCAGTCTGAGCCTAGTGAGCTTAACAGAGTACAACCTCACACTCTTGTTTGACCCTGAATTGAACGTCAATCCCAGCCTCCTAGTCACCAGCAAAACAACCTGGAATAACTTGGGTATTTTTCCCCCCCATTGCTTCTACTTATGATGACGACTGTAATTTGAGTTTTAAGGAACTGACAGATTAATTTACTCCGTAATAATGTAATTCTTCAGTCAACTTCATGAAGCAAAATATCAAAGCAAATGCACGAACTGGTCTTCTAAGGCCATTCGAGCCATCACTCAAACTTCATGTAGCTCGCTGATTGATGTTCCACTGAGACAAGGTGAAGGATGAAAAGGTTTGACTCTGTGATGCCAAGTCAAACCTTATAGATCACAACCTGCCAGAGGCAATGAATGAACTTTGAAGTGCCCATCTTTTTGAACAGGATGGATTTTTGTTTTGAACATTTGCAATATATGGGGCTATCTATGACCTTTGTTTTCCCAACCTCAAATCACGATTCCAGATAATGATTAATAAACGTTGTACCACGCATTTGGTTTGAGAAATGATATTGCTGGGGAATGGTGGTGACTATCAGGAACTTTAAAACAGCACAGTGCAAATATCTTTAGTTGGCTGCACATCCATTCGTAGGATCATACAGCACAGAAGGAGGCCATTCAGCCCATTGTGCCTGGGCTGGCTTTTTGAAAAGAGCCATCCAATTCAAAAAGAAACAAAAGACATGCATTTATATAGCACCTTTCATGACCTCAGGACGTCCCAAAGCACTTTACAACCAATGAAGTACTTTTTGAAGTGTAGTCACTGTTGTAATGTAGGGAATTAGTGCCACTCCCCTGCTCTTTCCCCACAGCCCTTCCTTTTCAAGTATATATCCAATTCCCTTTTGAAAGTTACTATTGAATCTGGTTCCACTATTCTTTCAGGCAGTGCATTCAGTCTGACTAAAGCTTCTATTTCTTTGATGGCCTTTATGAATGTGAACATATTTCAACATTCAATTCAGTGAAGGCCAGGGATGGTGATAGGGGGTTGATCTATCCGCAGGTAAGGCACCATTGTCTTCATGATCCGATGAGGGATTTGCCCCAATTGGTTTCACTTGCAATAGAAGCAAACTCTCCATTATTTGTGTGCAAAATTGAAACACACACATTTATTCTATTATTTTTAATATAATATTCAGATTCAAATGCAGATGAGACATTTTAAAATAGGGGCCCGACTCTTCATTCCAAATTTATCCAAACATTTTTCCACAGATGACAGTGCGTTAGATCAAAAGGTTTCACTCACAGAAGGCAGAGCAGAACGAGAAAGCAAATTGACAAATTGAGTATTATACAGAACTAGCAACCACCATTTGTTTTAAAACGAGACCCCATCAGAGTCGCAGGAAAGTGTTACCAGTTGTCAATTAACCTTTTCAAGTGCCGATCTATACCAAGGTAACATAGATATAAGATTAAATGTAAGAGATTTACGACAGAGAGCAGGAGAAACTGTTTTACACAGAGGGTGTGGAATGCACGACTAGCATTAGTGATTGAAGTAGAGACCAGGGCAATGTTTAAGAATGGGTTAGATAGGTGGTTGAAGGAAAGGGGATGAAAGGGATATGGGATTAGGATACAACTCGTGTGGAGGATAAACACAAACGTGGACTGGTTGGGCCAAATCATAGTGTATCATAGAAGTTTACAACATGGAAACAGGCCCTTCGGCCCAACATGTCCATGTCGCCCAGTTTATACCACTAAGCTAGTCCCAATTGCCTGCACTTGGCCCATATCCCTCTATACCCATCTTACCCATGTAACTGTCCAAATGCTTTTTAAAAGACAAAATTGTACCCGCCTCTACTACTGCCTCTGGCAGCTCATTCCAGACACTCACCACCCTTTGAGTGAAAAAATTGCCCCTCTGGACCCTTTTGTATCTCTCCCCTCTCACCTTAAATCTATGCCCCCTCGTTATAGACTCCCCTACCTTTGGGAAAAGATTTTGACTATCTACCTTATCTATGCCCCTCATTATTTTATAGACTTCTATAAGATCACCCCTAAACCTCCTACTCTCCAGGGAAAAAAGTCTCAGTCTATCCAACCTCTCCCTATAAGTCAAACCATCAAGTCCTGGTAGCATCCTAGTAAATATTTTCTGCACTCTTTCTAGTTTAATAATATCCTTTCTATAATAGGGTGACCAGAACTGTACACAGTATTCCAAGTGTGGCCTAACTAATGTCTTGTACAACTTCAACAAGACATCCCAACTCCTGTATTCAATGTTCTGACCAATGAAACCAAGCATGCTGAATGCCTTCTTCAACACCCTATCCACCTGTGACTCCACTTTCAAGGAGCTATGAACCTGTACTCCTAGATCTCTTTGTTCTATAACTCTCCCCAACGCCCTACCATTAACGGAGTAGGTCCTGGCCCGATTCGATCTCCCAAAATGCATCACCTCACATTTATCTAAATTAAACTCCATCTGCCATTCATCGGCCCACTGGCCCAATTTATCAAGATCCCGTTGCAATCCTAGATAACCTTCTTCACTGTCCACAATGCCACCAATCTTGGTGTCATCTGCAAACTTACTAACCATGCCTCCTAAATTCTCATCCAAATCATTAATATAAATAACAAATAACAGCGGACCCAGCACCGATCCCTGAGGCACACCGCTGGTCAGTTTCTGTGTTAGAATTACATAGAAATGACGTCTACACATTGACTTGTTGGACTATCTTCTTAATCTTTAAATCCCTAGATTTTTTTTAATGTCAAGTACAGGTTGTGACAAATCATTCACATATCATAAATATTGATTTTGTTTTTAAAATATTGATGGGCTGCTATTTTACAGTTAAGATGGTAGAATAAGAGTTAGCCGTTCTTTTTAAGTTATCCTGGAGTTTCCCTTGAAGCAAATGGATCTTATCAGCTGTGGCACTTTTACATCTGAGTCAGAAGGGTTCAAGTCACACTCCAGAGACTTGAGCACAAACTCTAGGCTGACACTTCACTGCAGTACTGAGGGAGTGCTGCACTGTTGGGGATGCCGTCTTTCAGATGAGAGGTTAAACTGAGGCCCTCAGGTGGATGTGAAAGATCCCATGGCACTATTCGAAGAAGCGCAGGGGAGATCTCCCTGGTGTCCTGGCCAACGTTTATCTCAACCAAAATCCCATTTTTAAAAAAAACAATTATCTGCTCATTCATTTTATTGGTGTTTATGGGACCTTGCTATGTGCAAATTGGCTGCCACGTTTGCCTGCAAATCAACAGTGCCGCACTTCAAAAAGTACTTCATTGACTATAAAATGCTTCGGGATGTCCTGCAGTCCTAAAAGGCGCTATATAAATGCAAGTTCTTCCCTTTTTTTCTTTCTATAAAAGTTCTTTCTTTGTGATGTCACTTGATCCTTGAGATGATATTTTCTTCTTGCAATTAGCCACAGATATCTGTTATACTTGTTCATTATTAATATAAATTATATTTTGGGGAAGAACACCCCAAATTCCATTTTGCTTATAAAAAATATCTGGATAGATATTAATGCCGACAATCATTTGTGAACAACTTTATTCTAATGAAATAGGCCCAGTTTCCACTCTCAATCATGCACTAACTTCTAATATAAAAATAGCTTGATGGGCCGATTGACCTTTTATATTTCATGTTTTCTTGTTTTTCCATGATATATAATAGATTCACTACTGATTTTCAAAAGGGAATTGGGTACACACTTGCAAATTTTTCCTTTTCAGGGCAATGGTGAAAGAGCAGGGGAGTGGGACTAATTGGATAGCTCTTGCAAAGAGCCAGCACAGGCACGATGGGCTGAATAGCCGCCTCCTGTGCTGTAAGATTCTACGATTTTTTAAAAAAGGATCTTGTTGATATTGTAACATAGGAAAGTCTATATCAACTACTACTACTTGCATTTATATAGTGCCTTTAACGTAGTAAAACATCCCAAGGTGCTTCACAGCAATTTCAATCAAAATTTGACATCAAACCACATACGGAGATATTAGGACAAGTAACCAAAAGCTTGGTCAAAGAAGTAGGTTTTAAGGAGCATCTTAAAAGAGGAGAGAGAGCGAGGTGGAGAGGCGGAGAGGTTTAGGGAGGGAAATCCAAAACTTCGGGCCTAGGTAGCTGAAGGCACGGTCGCCATTGGTGGAGTGATGAAAGTCGGATGCATGAGAGGCCAGAATTGGAGGAACTCAGAGATCTCGGAGGGTTGTAGGGCTGGAGAAAGTTACAGAGATGGGAGGGACGAGGCTATGGAGGGATTTGAACACAAGGATGAGTATTTTAAAATCGAGGCGTTCCCAGACTGGGTGCCAATGTAGGTCAGCGAGCACAAGAGTGATGGGAGAATGGGACTTAGTATGAGTTAGGATAGGGGGAGCAGGGTTTTGAATGAGCTCAAGTTTATGGAGGGTGGAAGATGGGAAGCCAGCCAGGAGAGCATTGGAATAGTCAAGTCTGGAGGTAACAAAGGCAGGGATGATGAGCTGAGGCGGGGGTGGAGACGGGCGATGTTACGGAGGTGGAAGTAGACGGTCATGGTGATCGAGCGGATATGTGATCAGAAGCTCAGCTCAGGGTCAAATACAACGCCAAGGTTACGAACGGTCGGGTTCAGCCTCAAACAGTGGCCAGGGAGAGGGATGGAGTCGGTGGCTAGGGAACGGATTAAGAAACTTGGCCGTAAAGATTGCTCACAATTAAGAGTGTAAGCTTCCTCCTGCAGAAACCTATCCCCCTTCCCTGTGTATAGCTTAATTGCAAATGTTTGCCTCATATTTTGAACACTTGTTTTTTAATGACATGTCACAGATTTGTGGCAGTTGCTCAAGGTTTAAAGTGGGTTACAATTGTGATCATTTCTTTTTGGCTTTGTTATACACTGCAAGTAATTATTCCCGTTCTAAAATTAGGATCTAATTTCAGTAACCCAGCTGAATCGCAGATTAAAATAAAGAGACAGACCTGCTGAGATTCCAGTGTGAAACCCTCGAATGGTATTTTACAGCATACGCTGCGTAGTTCTTATTAATTCGGCAAGTCGAGGTGCTGGTGGGTGTGATGTGATTGTCAGCTCGGAGATGAAAGCTGAGGTTAGTTCTCTCATATCCATGAACATCCAGTCACGCATACAAGCACAATATCTCTTGCAGGACTCAGACAAACATTTAGACTGTTGTCACAATCTTCAACCAGTCACAAGGTGACAAATTCTGACAAATTAGGGGAATTTGATGGACTGTAAACATTGTTTGTTCTGTTGCTAACAGACGCATTCCTCTTATCACCTATGAGTTGAGTTGACTGCAGGCAAGGAAATTTTGCTCGTTTCATTTTTTTTCGTTCTTTATATTTTTCAACTCTTCTCTCCCACCCCAGTGTCCCGGCTATCATGTCAGTCTCTGGAAAGTTAAACAGCTGAAAGTCTCTGGAAGCAAAGCAGAGAAGAGCCACAGAGCTGATCCTTAGTGCCAGGGGTCTCAGGAATGAGAAGAACCTGGAGAAACTTGGCCTTTTAAAGGGGGGCATCTGAAAGGTGATCTTATAAAGGTATATATGATAGTTACAGTAACAGGAAAGGTAATTCTGCAATATTACTTTAAATTAAATTGCGAAAGGAGGATAAAGTGACACAGGTTCAAACTAGTAAAGTGCAAATTCAGGATTAATGTCAATAAATTGTTCCTCGCACAAAAACTGATCAGCATGTGGACTAGATCTCTCGGGAGTGTAGTGGAGGTGAAAACCCTGGACTCTTCAAAGAAAGATTTGATGCTGAAATGGGGAGAACTTTAGGATCTCTCTGGATGAATGAATTAAGATGGGCCAAGTGGCCTCCTCTAATTATCTGGTGATCTCAGCACCTGTATCTCTAAAGGCTCACTGTGCAGAAGGAGCCTGTGTTGTCTCAATAAACTTATGTTTGTGTCTTTTGATCAGTCAGCAGGACAGTATATGCTATACATCACTTCGATCATTTACATAACCTTACAACAAAAATACACGAACCAGACAGGATCCCTGTCCCACGGGCAGGACACACCCACCAGAGGTGGCGGTACAGTGATATACAGTCAGGAGGGAGTGGCTCTGGGAGTCCTCAACATTGACTCTGGACCCCATGAAATCTCATGGCATCAGGTCAAACATGGGCAAGGAAACCTCCTGCTGATTACCACCTACCGCCGTCCTTCAGCTGATGAATCAGTCCTCCTCCATGTTGAGCAAGCACTGAGGGTAGCAAGGGCACAGAATGTACTCTGGGTGGGGGACTTCAATGTCCATCACCAAGAGTGGCTCGGTAGCACCACTACTGACCGAGCTGACCGAGTCCAGAAGGACATAGCTGCCAGACTGGGCCTGCGGCAGGTGGTGAGCGAACCAACACGAGGGAGAAACTTACTTGACCTCGTCCTCACCAATCTACCTGTCGCAAATGCATCTGTCCATGACCGTATTGGTAGGAGTGACCACCGCACAGTCCTCGTGGAGACGAAGTCCCGTCTTCGCACTGAGGATGCCATCCGTGTTATCACCGTGCTAAATGGGATAGATTCAGAACAGATCTAGGAGCTCAAAACTGGGCATTCATGAGGTGCTGTGGGCCATCAGCAGCAGAATTGTATTCCAGCACAATCTGTAACCTCATGGCCCGGCATATTCCTCACTCTACCATTACCAACAAGCCAGGGTATCAACCCTGGTTCAATGAGAAGTGTAGAAGAGCATGCCAGGAGCAGCACCAGGCGTACCTAAAAATGAGGTGCCAACCTCGTGAAGCTACAACTCAGGACTACATGCACGCTAAACAGCGGAAGCAACATGCTATAGACAGAGCTAAGCGATTCCACAACCAACGGATCAGATCAAAGCTCTGCAGTCCTGCCACATTCAGTCGTGAATGGTGGCGGACAATTAAACAACTAACGGGAGGAGAAGGCTCTGCAAACATCCCCATTCTCAATGATGGTGGGATCCAGCACGTGAGTGCAAAAGACAAGGCTGAAGCATTTGCAACCATCTTCAGCCAGAAGGGCCGAGTGGATGATACATCTCGGCCTCCTCCCGATATCCCCACCATCACGGAAGCCAGTCTTCGGCCAATTCGATTCACTCCACGTGATATCAAGAAACGGCTGAGTGCACTGGATACAGCAAAGGCTATGGGCCCCGACAACATCCCAGCTGTAGTGCTGAAGACTTGTGCTCCAGAACTAGCTGCGCCTCTAGCCAAGCTGTTCCAGTACAGCTACAACACTGGCATCTACCCGACAATGTGGAAAATTGCCCAGGTATGTCCTGTCCACAAAAAGCAGGACAAATCCAATCCGGCCAATTACCGCCCCATCAGTGTACTCTCGATCATCAGCAAAGTGATGGAAGGTGTCGTCGACAGTGCTATCGAGCGACACTTACTCACCAATAACCTGCTCAACGATGCTCAGTTTGGGTTCCACCAGGACCACTCTGCTCCAGACCTCATTACAGCCTTGGTCCAAACATGGACAAAAGAGCTGAATTCCAGAGGTGAGGTGAGAGTGACTGCCCTTGATATCAAGGCAGCATTTGACCGAGTGTAGCATCAAGGAGCCCTAGTAAAATTGAAGTCAATGGGAATCGGGGAAAACTCTCCAGTGGCTGGAGTCATACCTAGCACAAAGGAAGATGGTAGTGGTTGTTGGAGGCCAATCATCTCAGCCCCAAGGCATTGCTGCAGGAGTTCCTCAGGGCAGTGTCCTAGGCCCAACCATCTTCAGCTGCTTCATCAATGACCTTCCCTCCATCATAAGGTCAGAAATGGGGATGCTCGTTGATGATTGCACAGTGTTCAGTTCCATTCGCAACCCCTCAGATAATGAAGCAGTCCGTGCCCGCATGCAGCAAGACCTGGACAACATCCAGGCTTGGGCTGATAAGTGGCAAGTAACATTCGCACCAGGCAAGTGCCAGGCAATGACCATCTCCAACAAGAGAGAGTCTAACCACCTCCCCTTGACATTCAACGGCATTACCATCGCCAAATCCCCCACCATCAACATCATGGGGGTCACCATTGACCAGAAACTTAACTGGACCAGCCAAATAAATACTGTGGTTACAAGAGCAGGTCAGAGGCTGGGTATTCTGTGGTGAGTGACTCACCTCCTGACTCCCCAAAGCCTTTCCACCATCTACAAGGCACAAGTCAGGAGTGTGATGGAATACTCTCCACTTGCCTGGATGAGTGCAGCTCCAACAACACTCAAGAAGCTCAACACCATCCAGGACAAAGCAGCCCGCTTGATTGGCACCCCATCCACCACCCTAAACATTCACTCCCTTCACCACCGGTGCACAGTGGCTGCAGTGTGTACCATCCACAGGATGCACTGCAGCAACTCGCCAAGGCTTCTTCGACAGCACCTCCCAAACCCGCGACCTCTACCACCTAGAAGGACAAGAGCAGCAGGCACATGGGAACAACACCACCTGCATGTTCCCCTCCAAGTCACACACCATCCCGACTTGGAAATGTATCGCCGTTCCTTCATTGTTGCTGGGTGAAAATCCTGGAACTCCCTTCCTAACAGCACTGTGGGAGAACCTTCACCAGACGGACTGCAGTGGTTCAAGAAGGCGGCTCACCACCACCTTCTGTAGAGCAATTAGGGATGGGCAATAAATGCCGGCCTCGCCAGCGACACCCACATCCCATGAACGAATTTTTTTTAAAAAGTGGTATCTACCCCTCTCTCTCTTCCTTAATCACGGCAAGACATTTCAAAGCACCTCAGGTGGTGTGTTAAGAAGTGTAGGGGCTGTTCAGGTTAGGGAGTTCCCTTGAGTTCACTGCAATTTTCTTGCTAACAATGCTACATAATGTGTACAGAAGCTACAATTTACTCTGTTTAAGGCAGTCAGTGTCAGTTTTGAAGGACGTAGCCAATGTGAGACCGAAAGCCTCATTGAATTTAGTTCTGCAACCTCCAAAAGGCAAAACCAGATGGGTGTGAATTCATTAATTCGATGAGATTATTCCAATTTAATAATGTGATAATAGTGTTGGGTCTCATTTTTATGTTGGTTACTGTGTGCAGACAAAACAATGGGCAATAAATCTGCCAAAGGCACTTCTACGTTGCACTGCAAATCATTTCCTCCAAATGTGTACTATGATTCCAAACATCTGTGATCTAATATTCTACTGAGTAATGACAGAGGTCCATGATGAAGCTGGTGATCTGAAGGAGCTTTCATGTCAGATTGTTCCTCATGATCCAGACTGTTCTCCCATATTTACACTTGGATGTAAATGCCAGGTGCCAGCTGAGCCTTGGTTGTAGCCCTCTCACTTCTGAGTGAGAAGGTTGTGGATTTGAGTCCCTCTCCGGAGACTTGAGCACAAAATCCAGGCTGACACTCCAGTGCAGTACTGAGGGAGTGCTGCACTGTCGGAGGTGCCGTCTTTCGGATGAGATGCTAAACTGAGTCCACGTCTGCCCTCAGATGGATGTAAAATATCTCAAGGCACTATTTTGATGAAGAGCAGGGGAGTTCTCTCCCATGTCTTGGCCAATCTTTATCCCTCAACCAACATCACTAAAACAGATTGTCTGGTCATTATCACATTGCTGTTTGTGGGACCTTGCTGTGCGCAAACTGGCTGCCACGTTTCCTACATTACAACAGTGACTACACTTCAAAAGTACTTCATTGGCTGTAAAGCAGTTTGGGACATTCTGAGGTCGTGAATGGCATTATAGAAATGCAACTCTTTTTTTTCTTTCATTTGGAAATGGTGTTAATCTCCATGCAAACTGACCCTGCATTGAAAACCCAATGAATCCCAACTTGAAATAATGTCTGTAAATAAAGATTATTAATCAGATGTGTCTCAATCTCTTGGGTCCACATGCCTGTAAAGGAAAGGACGTGCATTTATATATAGCACCTTTCATGACCTCAGGATGACCCAGAGTGCTTTACAGCCAATGAAGTACTATTTGAAGGTTGTCGTTGTTGTAATGTTGGAAATGCAGCAGCCAATTTGCGCACATGAATGAGATAAATGACCAGATCGACTGCTGTTAAAAGTGAAGGATAAGGATTATCTTTAATCTTAACACAACCAACTCTACTTCTCTGCTTCCCAAATTACTGTAAATGTTGCTATTTAACTATAAATGCTGTAAAATCAACATATTTATATAGAAATAAGAACAGAATATATGACTTTATAACAGAAACTGAATTACGTCTGCATGTGTGGTCCAATTACCCCATGCCCTCTAACCCCACTCCACCTGAACACTGCACTTGTTCTTGAATTGCAATGTGAAAGGCTAGTGAATACTGACTAGTTTGTAATAAATGTGTTAAAAGTGTTCCTTTGTCCACAATTTTGGCATGGGTGTTAACCCTTTTAAAAATAAATGGATTACAGGCTTTGTTAAAATAGCTTTTTTAGGCTGCCTATAGTGACATCAGCAGTTTCGACCAAAATGAAGATGATTGAGTAACTCCCCCGTTTGTCTCACCTGGAGACCGCACTGCTGTAAGTGACTGGGATTGATTTTATGCACATAATTTGTTTTATGTAACTATCTTCCACTCACTGCATTTTGCTGGAGAAATAAACCTGCTTTTATCGGGAGACGTTGCTGTAGTTTCGGTCATGAATTCTGTTTGCTGTAGTTTGTAGAGACTCTTTTTAAATGGATCCTGTTCACTGAGTAAATAGATGCTGTTTGCTGTAAAATAGACTGTTTGTTTGCTGTGAGTCCTACTGTAAGTTCTGCCCCGCCTCCGACTCATTATTGACACCACTGTGTCAGCCACTCATTTTGCCCTTCTTAATATAATTCCATCAGTAAGTACGATGCTCTTGGGAGTTATCCAGGTGAATCCAGCTCTGCAAATAATTGTCAACATTTAACTGGAATCTCTTGCCTGTACAGAAAGAACAATTACTCCTCATTTGTGCTGCTGATTCAGTAATAAAGTGAATCCCAGTTTACGTGTCAGGAGTAAGGAAATTCTAAAGTCCTGATTGCACCAGAGCTGTAAATTCAGATTTGCTGTAGATCAATATTCAGTCCGTGCCCAAATAGTGTGAATTTATTCACTTTGATGCACTGAGATATGAAATGTCTATGGTATTGCTAACCTTTGTTGGATGACCTTAAATCAATTCCATGTTTTTGATTGTTAGGGAATTGATTGTAAAGTTCTGGCTCATTATATAATGGCCATTAGGTGGATAATATCTTAGTGAAGCTCTGAAAGACCAGGGTGGGGGGGTGGGGGTTGTTTTTAGGAGGCAATTGCAGGAGCGTTGGGGGCAGGGGAGCTCCGAAAATCACGGAAGTCCCGTTCGGTTTCGGAAGCCGGCTCCAACCCACCGACTTCCGAGTTTCCCAGGGACCCACCTGTGTGCCCACGGGCGACCCGAAAACTGAAGTCTCGCCGGCAATTAAAGCTGGCGGGATGATAGTTAAAGAGCCAGATGTACCTCATTGAGGCACTGAAGGCACTTTACCTGTGACAGATGAAGTAATTAGAATGATTTTTAACTTACCTGGGCGGCTTGCCCACCGCTTCTGATTCACGCCTGGTGAAACCAGGTATGAAGGGCCAGATCAGGGAGCAAGAAACTAAATTAATTAAATAAAAAAAAACCATAGACAGAAGTGAAAACACAAAATGAACCTACTTTTGCACCCTGCTCCGATGTCTCCCGCTCCAATGTCCCCCTTTCCATCCCCCCCCCAATGTCCCACTCATCACCCCCTGATATCCTCCGGATCTTCTCCTCTTCCCACCCCCCACACTACCAGTCTTCCAGTCCAGCGTGCGCTCTCTTTCTCTCTTTTTTTCTCTTTTTTTTTCTCTCTTTTTTCTCTCTCTCTCTCTCTCCGCCCCCCCTCCACCAGCTGCCAACCCGCCTTCATTGTAAAATCGAGCCCCAGGTGTCCACTGCCAAGTCATTTTGCCTTTTCTCTTTGTGGCCAGGAAGAAAATGAAGTCAACGAAGTACTTCCGGACTTGTTAACATTATATATGTCAGCTTGGCTCAGTTGGTAGCACTCTCGCCCTGAATCAAAAGACCATGGGTTCAAGCCCCACTCCAGAAACTGAGCACATGATTGGGGCTGATATTAACCGTAAACCAGAAGGAGCACAAGTTTGAATTTTCACTTGGGCTGGTGAGCTTAATGAACTTTGCCTAGTCCTCAGGGATAACATTTTGTCAGCTGTCCAACTGGACGGAGGTTTTTGTACTACCAGAACGCTACAGCTCAGTCACAAAGGGAACTGACATCCTCAATTTTGTCTCGTGGAGACTCCCATTCAATGGGCCAGTCATGGAATTGCAGTGGTTGCAACCCAGATTTAACTGACTGATTGGGAAGAGAGCAACATGAGGTGGACCTAAAAAAAAAAAGAGGAAATAAGCAGATCATGTTAGCTCTGACTTATTGAGGTTGAGGTCGATTTGCAATATTTCCAAAGCTAGAATCTTTAATTATTAATTGTGTTTGCCACATAGAGATTTTACTATGACAAAATAACTCTGACATGATCAAGCATGTTTAAAATATTTGCTATATGATGATTATTATAGCCATAGAGGTAGTGCAGCACTTTGGGAAAAATAGTAAATGCATTTCCTATACAGACAACAACTTACATTTATATAGTGCCTTTAATGGAGTAAAACGTCCCAAGCTGCTTCACAGGAGCGATTATCAAACAAAATTTGATACTGAGCCATATAAGGAAATATTGAGAGGTGCAAAGAGGCAGGTTTTAAGGAGCATCTTAAAGGAAGAGAGAGAGGTTTAGGGAGGGAATTCCAGAGTTTGGGGCCTAGGCAGCTAAAGGCACGGCCGCCAAAGGTTGAGCGATGAAAATACAGAATATTTAGGTCGTAAGCTGCTTAAACTGAAAGCTAATATCTGAGGATAGGACAAGCTGTATTAGTGCTGGAGACTATAGGAGAGAAATTACGACTGGCACTGAATCTTAAAATGCTCATACCAGATTCCTCTCGGCAGTATTCTAATACGAGTACCAACCCATTTATTTTAAACCTGTGTTAAAATAGCACAGAGAGGAAAATGGTATGAGCATGTTAAACATTTGTAATAGAATAACATGGATCATGATTCCAGCCTCATTCTTTTACATTTCTGATAGGGGTAAATCCCATCCCTTTGCAGAGTGTGCACTGTATGTCAACAGAAAGACAAGAAACAGCCAGTTCACAAACATTTCTTACAGGCCACCAAGTCTGGTTTGTTGGTACCCCAATGAGCACCTACCTCCGCAAGAATCATAGAATGTTTACAGCACGGAAGGAGGCCATTCGGCCCATTGAGTCCATGCCGCCTATCGCCAAGAGCAGTCCAGCCAGTTCCATTCTCCCGCCCTTTCTCTGTAGCCCTGCAAATTTTTTCCCTTCAAGTACTTATCCAATTGCCTTATGAGAGCCACGATTGAATCTGCCTCCACCACCCCCTCAGGCAATGCATTCCAGATCACAATCACTTGCTGTGTAAAAAAGTTTTTCCTCATGTCGCCTTTGGTTCTTTTGCCAATCACCTTAAATCTGTGTCCTCTGGTTCTTGACCTTTCTGCCAATGGGAAGAGTTTCTCTCTATCTACTCTGTCTAGCCCCTTCGTGATTTTGAATACCTCGATCAAATCTCCTCTCAACCTTCTCTACTCTAAGGAGAACAACCCCAGCTTCTCCAGTCTATCCACCTAACTAAAGCCCCTCATCCCTGGAACCATTCTGGTAAATCTCTTCTGCACCCTCTCTAAGGCCTTCATATTTTTCCTAAAGTGCGGTGCCCAGAACTGGACACAATACTCCAGTTGTGCCCAAATCAGTGTTTTATAAAGATTCATCATAACCTCCATACTTTTGTACTCTATGCCTCTATTTATAAAGCCCAGGATCCTGTATACTTTCTTAACCGCTTTCTCAACCTGCCCTGCCACCTTCAACGATTTGTGCACATATACCCCCAGATCTCTCTGTTCCTGCACCCCTTTTAGAATTGTACCCTTTAGTTTATATTGCCTCGCCTCGTTCTCCCTACCAAAATGTATCACTTCACATTTTTCTGCATTAATTTTCAGCTGCCACGTGTCCGTCCCTTCCAGCAGCCTGTCTATGTCCTCTTGAAGTCTATCACTATCCTCTTCACTGTTCACTACCTTTCCAAGTTTTGTGTCATCTGCAAATTTAGAAATTGTGCCCTGTACACCCAAGTCCAAGTCATTAATATAGATCAAGAAAAGCAGTGGTCTTATTACCGACCCCTGGGGAACACCACTGTACACCTCCCTCCAGTCCGAAAAACAACCGTTCACCACTACTCTCTGCTTCCTGTTATTTAGCCAATTTTGTATCCATGCTGCCACTGCCCCTGGGCTTCAACTTTGATGACAAGCCTATCATGCAGCACTTTATCAAACGCCTTTTGGAAGTCCATATACACCACATCAACTGCATTGCCCTCATCAACCCTCTCTGTCACCTCATCAAAAAAACTCTATCAGGTTAGTTAAACACGATTTGCCCTTAATAAATCCGTGCTGGCTTTCCTTAATTAATCCACACTTGTCCAAGTGACTGTTAATTTTGACCCGGATTATCATTTCTAAAAGTTTCCCCACTACTGAGGTTAAACTGACTGGCCTGTAGTTGCTGGGTTTTTCCTTACAGCTATTTTGAACAAGAGTGTAACATTTGCAATTCTCCAGTCCTCTGGCACCATCCCCATCCAAGGATGATTGGAAGATTATGGCCAGTACCTCCACAATTTCCACCCTTAATTCCCTCAGCAATCTAGGATGCATCTCATCCGGACCGGGTGAGTTATCCACTTTAAGTACAGCTAGCCTTTCTTGTACCTCCTCTTTATCAATTTTTAGCCCATCCAGTATCTCAACTACCTCCTCTTGTACTGTGACTTTGGCAGCATTTTCTTCCTTGGTAAAGACAGATGCAAAGTACTCATTAGTACCTCAGCCATGCCCTCTGTCTACATGCATAGATCTCCTTTTTGGACCCTAATCGGTCCCACCCTTCCTCTTCCTACCCGCTGATTATTTATATGCCTATAGAAGACTTTTGGATTCCCTTTTATGTTTGCCGTCAGTCTCTTCTCATACTCTCTCTTTGCCCCTCTTATTTCCTTTTTCGCTTCCCCTCTGAACTTTCTATTTTCAGCCTGGTTCTCACTTGTGTTATCAACCTGACATCTGTCATACGCCCTTTTTTTCTGCTTCATCTTACTCTCTATCTCTTTTGTTATCCAGGGAGCTCTGGCTTTAGTTGCCCTACCTTTCTCCCACGTGGGAATGTACCTAGACTGTACCCGAACCATCTCCTCTTTGAAGTCCGCCCATTGTTCAATTACAGTTTTGCCTGCCAATCTTTGATTCCAATTTACCCGGGCCATATCCGTTCTCATCCCACTGAAATTGGCCCTCCTCCAATTGAGTATTTTTACTTTAGAGTGGTCCGTGTCCTTCTCTAGGGGCTGAAAATCACCAGACTACCCCTCATCAGTGGCAATCGGTACACTTTTCCACTCTTGCCAGCCGTGCCAACAATCAGCAATTCATGGTCAAGTATAGCACGAGCTAGACGCAGGGTAAAGCCCCCTCTACTCTGCCTCAAGAATGGGGCCGAATTTCCTCCATTCTCTATTGGTGTCCTTTTTACTCGCCTCATCATTTTTTGCTACAAGTGAGAAGAAAATCTTTTCTCCGTAAGAAAGGACTTGTATTTCTATAGCACCTTATTATATTGAGAAATGCCCTAAAATGTTTCACATACAATGGAGTATCCTGAACTGTCCTCACTGTTGTTATCTATCCTACTCCTTAGCATCAGAACACCATTGCTACACCACTGACTTCTTTTCCCATTATCTTACCAGCCATCATGTGACCTGAGTAAGATTACCAATTAGCACTAAATTGTCAGTAATTTTGTGCTGTAAATGGATTGAAATGGACGCAAACATATTTCACACAGAACTTTCACAGCTAATAGAGAATGACAACATCATCCTATCGATCGCAGTTTGAAGCTTCTTAGTTATAGCCTTTAGAGAAGCGTAGACTTAGGATTGATTTGATCGAGGTTTATAAGATGATGAAGTGAATTGATTGTGTTTGTGTAGACTGCTTGTTTCAACTAAATAGGTTAGAGAGGGACCAGTGGTCACAATTTCAAGTTATCTAAGGCCAGAACGAGGTTGGATGTCAGAAGGTGGTTCTTTTCCCCGAGAATAGTGGACCTATGGAACAGGCTGCCGGCTGGTACAGTGAATGCTGATTTACTGAATTCCTTCAAGCGAGAGCTGGACCAGTTTTTGGCTGGGGTGGAGATCACCCCGTTGAGTATAAGATTAATCGGGGCCAGAGTGATCTCTTGGACTAGTTTTGATCACCTAATGGGGTCGGGGAGGAATTTTCCAGATTTTTTCTCCCCCCCACATTGGCCTGGGTGTTTAATCTTTTTTTGCCTCTCCCAAGTGATCACGTGGCTTTTGGGTGGGATGGGGAGTGCATGTATAGTGATGCTCAAGGCATTGCAGTTGTGTGGGACAGGCTGGATGGACCAGAGGGTCTTTTTCTATTTGTCATTGTTCATATCTGGGATGGATACAAATCTGAACCCTGGTGGGAAAGGTCAGTTTGAGAACCGATACAGGACTCAGCACCCGAGAACTGCTTGTAAAACAAATGGCCAAGAATTTATTTCATCATTTACTTATTACTTATCACTTCTATGCACGAGGTACTTAACCATCTAGGATAAGCAGTAAAACTGATCTTTTGGGAAAATATACAGGAGCAGGAGCCATACATCAGAGACTGTTAGCTAAGATAGAAGTCCATGGAATCGAGGGAAAAGTACGGACTTGGTTAGGAAGTTGGCTGAGCGAAAGGCGACAGAGAGTAGGGATAATGGGAAGGTACTCACATTGGCAGGATGTGACTCGTGGAGTCCCGCAGGGATCTGTCTTGGGGCCTCAATTATTCACTATATTTATTAACTACTTAGATGAAGGCATAGAAAGTCTCAAATCTAAGTTTGCCGGTGACACAAAGATTGGTGGCATTGTAAGCAGTGTAGATGAAAACATAAAATTACAAAGCGATATTGATAGATTAGGTGAATGGGCAAAACTGTGGCAAATGGAATTCAGTGTAGACAAATGTGAGGTCATCCACTTTGGATCAAAAAAGGATAGAACAGGGTACTTTCTAAATGGTAAAAAGTTAAAAACAGTGGATGCCCAAAGGGACTTAGGGGTTCAGGTACATAGATCATTGAAGTGTCATGAACAGGTGCAGAACATAGTCAATAAGACTAATGGAATGCTGGCTTTTATATCTAGAGGACTGGAGTACAAGGGGGCAGAAGTTATGCTGCAGCTATACAAAACCCTGGTTAGACTGCACCTGGAGTAATGTGAGCAGTTCTGGGCACCGCACCTTCGGAAGGACATATTGGCCTTGGAGGGAGTGCAGCGTAGGTTTACTAGAATGATACCCGGACTTCAAGGGTTAAGTTACGAGGAGAGATTACACAAAATGGGGTTGTATTCTCCAGCGTTTCGAAGGTTAAGGGGTGATCTGATCAAAGTTTATAAGATATTAAGGGGAACAGATGGGGTGGATAGAGAGAAACTATTTCCGCTGGTTGGTGATTTTAGGAGTAGGGGGCACAGTTTAAAAATTAGAGCCAAACCTTTCAAGAGCGAGATTAGAAAATATTTCTACACACAAAGGGTGGTAGAAGTTTGGAACTCTCTTCTGCAAACGGCAATTGATACTAGCTCAATTGCTAAATTTAAATCTGAGATAGAAAGAAAGCTTTTTGGCAACCAAAGATATTAAGGGATATCGGCCAAAGGCAGGTATATGGAGTGAGATCACAGATCAGCCATGATCTTATCAAATGGTGGAGCGGGCTCGAGGGGCTGAATGGCCTACTCCTGTTCCTATATTCCTATACTTGGAAAGAACTATAAATGCTAACACAGCTAATCTCATTTTGAGATGGGAAGTTTGGGATACAATTTAAGAAAGGAAAACACCTTTCATATCTTCAGGACATCCCAAAGCACTTCAAGGCTAATTAAGTACTTCTGAAGTGTTAGCACTATCATTATATAGGCAGGTGCAGCAGTCAATTTGCACACAGCAAGGTGCCACAAACAGCAAATGAGATAAATGAACAATTAATTTTTTTTGTGGTGTTGTTGGTTAGGGGAGAAACCTTGCCCAGCAACGATTCCACTGCTCATCTTCAGATAATGTCATGAAACGTTTACATCCACCTGAACAAGCATACAGGGCCTCAGTTTAACATCTCATCTGCAAGACATCTGTGACAATGTAATACTCCCTCAGAACTGAACTGAAGTGTCAGCCCAAATTATGTGCTCAAGTCTTGGAGTGTGGCTTGAATTTGCAACCTTGAACCTGCAACCAGAGACTTAAGCACAAAAATCTAGGCAGACACTCCCAGTGCAGTAGAGAGAGTGCTGCACTGTCTTTCAGATGAGACGTTAAACCAAGGCCCCGTCTGCCTCCTCAGTTGGACACAAAAGATCCCACGGCAATATTTTGAAGAAGAGCAGGGGAGTTATCCCCGGTGTCCTGGCCAGTATTTATACCTCAATCAACATCACTAAAACATATTATCTAGCCGTTATCACATTGCTGTTTGTGGGATCTTGCTGTGCACAAATTGGCTGCTGCATGTCCTACATTACAACAGTGACTGCACTTCAAAAGTGTTTTGTTGGCTGTGAGGCACTTTGGGATGGCCTGAGGTTGTGACATGTGCTCTATAAATCCAAGTTTGTTCTTTCTGATTCCGAGTCAAGAATGCTATCACTGAGTCAAGCTAACACTGATAAAAGTCTGAGGCTATTGACTTTTGACACCAAATACTAGCAACCAGCAATTCGGGGTCAAGCATACAATGAGCCAAACGCAGGGTAAAGCTCCTTCTACTCTGCTAGACTGGAAGATAAAGGAGACAGGAAGGCTATCATGAGGATGGAATTGGTACCTGGGGAGGATGCCAGAAAGACAAAAAGAGAGATTGTGTGTGAAGGAGAGAGAGAAAATGATGTGGAAAAGTAAGGATGTGAAAAATGTCAAATAATGGGATAGTAAGGAGAAAGTAAAAAAAGAAAAATAAATGCCTTATACATTTAAAGGAAGCTATCCCAGGGAAAGCAAAAGAGAAAGAAGCAGATACAATACATTCTTTAAAGACTGACCATGTGACGGGCTGGTGAGAGTCCAGCTTGTTTTATTACAAACTACTGAGCTGATTTGCAAAGATTTGTTGGAGGTTGAAGCAAAGTACAATTTTAGTCCAAAATTCTGAGACACAAAATGGCAGGCTTATTAAATGTAAACCAAAAGAATTACTGAGAAACTTCAATTAGTCAGTGGAAGGCTCCATTTTTATTGTGCATCAAAATTAAAAGCATGCAATTATTTTTAAAGCTTATTTCAAACATATTTTGGGTTGAGAATTGCATAGTTCTGCAAATTGTCTGCGACACTGCTTCAAAACATACTGCTCAAAAATAAAAGAATGCACAATTAGTTTTCATAGAGATTATGAGAAGAAATAAATCTGTATTTTGAAAGAATTGGTCCTGTAGCCTTAGGTCAAACAATGCTAGTTGACCCCCCTCGGCATTGCTCATGAGTAAAGAGAGAACAGACTTGTATTTTGTGGCACCTTTCATGTCCTTATGACTTTCTAAAACAGTTTACAGCCAAATGAACTACTTTTGAAGTATATTAACTATTGGTATGTAGGCAAAGCAGCAGCCAATTTGCAAACAAGGTCCCACAAACAGTAAACGAGATAAATGACCAGATATTCTGTTTTGGTGATCTTGTTTAGTCTGAGCTGTCTGGAACTTTGTTTTGATGTTACCTGGCCTGTCCCTTTTGAGACTACTGTGCAAATACTCCCTTTGGGAACGGTAATTGTAAATATGTTGAGGTCAATTCGAGGTCAGCAAATTGCTTTGTAATTTCAGGCTCTGGGTCAGAACTCCCGATGAAGTGACTGGCTTCCTTTCTCTCTTTATTGTTCTGTGTCTGTAATGAAGTGTGAGAGATGCACGCTAGGTGCAAAGTTTAAACGTACGTTAAAAAAAATCCGTGGTACTGTTCGGTGGTTGGGGAAAATGGATTTTCATAAGGGAGTGGATGTCCTGTGCTGTTGCTTATGTGATTTGAAGGATGTGGGGTTTTATGTGAGGTAATGGAATGTATTTCCAGGACCACTGATTTACAGTGACTGAAGAAGTGAAATGCAAGAAAATCTGTCTCGTTCGGGCATTGTAAGTCAGTGACCTGATAATTCATTGTACGTTACATGCCATAACGCCCCTATTGTTATAAAACAGCGTACCTTATTATTCACAGGGAGCATTGCCACAGGTGAGTGAGTGTATTTGGTACAAGGGACAGTTTATTTAGTGTAAAGTAGGGATAAGCATTTTGATGACTTGAGATTTTTGTGGTATTATCATTTCGACATTCCCTTTCTCCTTGCATATAATAACTTTTGAGATTTGGCTGTTCCTCTGCAGCCCCCTGCCCCCTCAGAATACCATGAAATTCCCTACATGCAGGCAGCTCCTAAATTCCAGGCACACTGACATTGTATCTTCCCTGAACTGTCCTGACTCTGCTGATGGGCTGATGTTGGGAGCAGACTCACTGCTGCCCAATTCCAATAGCTCATTAATATCAAGATGCTTGCTTCTAATTCTAATTTAGATTTAGCACAATCAAACCAAATGGCTGCCTATCTGTGTTTGGACCCCATCAGCGATGTGGCTTCATACCTCGCAGTGTGGAATGAGAAAATTAAATTCAGTGCTGGTATTAAAGACCAACTGATAAATTTCTTTCTTTTGGGTAAACAGTTTTATCAAATTGTAATACACTCATTGGTTAATGTGGCCATAATACAAATCAGTTTTTTAGGTATGTTTATTTACAAATATAATCTCCAGCTCTGAATTTGCTTTTAATTAGTTTCAGAATACAAAATAAATGTGTGCAACATATTGTAAATCTCCAGTGGCCTACTACATTTGCCATGGGGAATAAAGCTAATCTCGTATGTTGCAATAAACAAGTTATAAATTATTGAACATTTTATTTTGCTTTACTGGAGGACAAATCCTATCGATGCAACTCTGCTTTATTTCCCATTCAGCAGAGGAAGTGATGTCACAGAGCTTGAAACACTTCCTTGTAGCACTCATAAGCCTTGGACCGCTCACCGATGTTCTGACATCCAATCAGCTTCTCTTTGTGGGGAATCGTCTGTCAGGCTCAGTTGGGAGATTGCTCGCCTCTGAGTCAGGAGGTTGTGGGTTCAAGTCCCACTCTAGAGACTTGAGCAAAACATTTAGGCTGACACTCCAGTGCAGTACTGAGGGAGTGCTGCACTGTCGGAGGTGCCATCAGATGAGACGTTTAAACCATGGCCCCATCTACCCTCTCAAATGGATATAAAAGATCCCACGGCACTATTTCAAAAAAGAGCAGGGGATTTCTCCCCGGTGTGCTGACCAATATTTATCCTTCGACCAACATCACTAAAACAGTGATTACTATTTGTGGGATCTTGCTGTGCGCAAATTGGCTGCCACATTTCTTACATTAAAACAGTGACTGCACTTCAAAAGTATTCGTTGGCTATAAAGCGCTTTGGGATGTCCTGAGGTCGTGAAAGGTGTTCTATAAATACAAGGCTTTCCTTCTTTGGTCTCTCCCTTTTAGTAGATCAGGGGACCCTTCCAAATTGAGAATTGTATGGAGAACTCCTGTCCTCCCATCCCATTGAATGATGCCATGTTGGAGAAGCAGTGTGTTGAGGCATTGTGCTACTCCATAATTAATCAACTTTCTGTTTAGAAAGCTTTTGTTGGATATGGGTATCAAGGGATATGGAGCAAAGGCGGGTAAATTGAGTTGACGTACAGATCAGCAATAATCTAATTGAATGGCAGAAAAGGCTTGAGGGGCCGAATGGCCTCTTCCTCCTAAAAAATATATTTAAATTTTGAATTACAGTAGCTGTGGGAAGGACACGTTCCCATGGGTGGTTTGGTCCATTGGATGAATGTAGAACAAAAATCTAACTGTTAATGTACATCATTCTCACCAATGATTAATCAACAGCCCTCTTTATCTATGCAGGAAGACATTATTCATTCTTCAATCAGTGCTGGTAATGATCTCACTGATGCCATGTATTAGAACATAAGAACATAAGAAATAGGAGCAGGAGTAGGCCAATCGGCCCCTCGAGCCTGCTCCGCCATTCAATAAGATCATGGCTGATCTGAAATTCTACGTTTCAGCATTTTCTTACAGATGAGCAAGTCAATTCCAACATGCTGGGAGTGTCCTATATAAATTGTACAATGAGCAGCAGGAAACTTCCTGATAATCTCCCAGTAACGTTAAACTTCCAGTATGAAGATCCAGCATCGATGATATGAATCAGGTCAATAAAAAATACAAAAGAAAACCAAATAAAGTCACTAGGTAAAATTGAAACCCTAGAGAATAGAAATAATGAGATCCCACGGAGTGAGGTCAAGGCAATAATCTAATAGTAGGGTTTGGGTAACAGTATAAACCCTTTGAGCTTCACTCTGAACCTCTTGATTATTGTCATTATTACTCCCAAATATCTATTGCTCTCTTTAGTAAGATTGTGTCGTTGTGTTAAAGTCTGCTGTAGGATAATAGGTGATAAAGCTTCTCCCATCCTCAGTTAGGGGTCTCAATGCATTCATTAAGGCCACTTTTTTATTAATGCCTCATAATAGGCTGATAATGAATCTGTAGTAATCTGATCATCTTCATAGTAATGAGTTCAGAATGACCTTTAGCTCTACACAGGGGGTTCATGCATAGCTCTGAAGCTGAATCTTTGAGACAAAACCTAATTGGAACACATTACAGCCTGAACATTTTGGAGCTTCATTAGACCACGTTCCATGCCCGACAGATTTATAAAATATGACTTGTGCCTACGTTTAGTGCTCTGGTTTTAGCACTGAAAATGATAACTATAAAAAGGAACCCTAAAATGGGACTCTGGATAATGCTATGTATTCGCACATGCTCCTTTCAGTGACCTGAATTTGAATCCTGTCCAAATTGATGGCACGAAAGTCTCCTCTCTCTGCTCACCTGAAGGTCCTATGTGAAATGGGTTGAGATAGTTTCAGTGGGCAACGGGGTACACAACTGAAAATGGCTCATAATTTGGCACAAATTGGCTCTCTCACGCAAAGATGCTACAGGGATGTCTATGGGAATCTTCATTCAGGAGAACTTTTTTAGCCCAACAAGAGAGGGTCAGTCCTGAATTTAGTTTTATGAAATGAGGCTGGGCAGGTGGAAGGAGTATCAGTGGGGAAGCATTTTGGTGGTAGTGATCATAATTCAGTTAGTTTTAGCATAGTTATGGAAAAGGACAAAGATAGAACAGGAGTTAAAGTTCTCAAATGGGGAAAGGCCAATTTTACTAAGCTAGGAAATGATTTAGCAAAAGTGGACTGGAAACAGCTACTTGAAGGTGAATCAATGTCAGAGCAGTGGGAGGCATTCAAGGGGGAGATTCAAGGGGTTCAGAGTAAACATGTTCCCACAAAGAGAAAGGGAGGGACTGCCAAATCTAGAGCCCCCTGGATATCAAGGAGCATACAGGGTAAGATAAGGCAAAAAAGGAAAGCTTATGTCAAACACCGAGAACTCAATACTACAGAAAGCCTAGAGGAGTATAGAAAGTGCAGGGGTGAAATTAAAAACAAAATTAGGAAAGCAAAGAGAGGGCATGAAAAAATATTAGCAAGTAAAATCAAGGAAAACCCAAAGATGTTTTATAAATACATTAAAAGCAAGACGATAACTAAGGAAAGAGTAGGGCCTATTAGAGACCAAAATGGTAAACTATGTGTGGAGGCGGAAGATGTGGGTGTGGTTCTTAATGAATACTTTGCATCTGTCTTCGTAAAAGAGAGGGATGATGCAGAGATTGTCGTTGAGGAGGAGGAGTGTGAAATATTGGCTGGAATAAACTTAGTGAGAGAGGAAGTATTAAGGGGATTAGTATCTTTGGAAGTAAATAAATCACCAGGGCTGGATGAGATGTATCCCAGGCTGTTAAAAGAAACAAGGGAGGAAATAGCAGAGGCTCTGACCATCATTTTCCAATCCTCACTGGATACAGGCGTAGTGCTGGAGGATTGGAGGACTGCTAACATTGTATTGTTGTTTAAAAAGGGAGCGAGGGATAGACCAAGTAATTGCAGGCCAGTCAGTCTAACCTCTGTAGTGGGCAAATTATTGGAATCAATCCTGAGGGACAGGATAAACTGTCACCTAGAAAGGCATGGAGTAATCAAGGAGTCAGCATGGATTTGTTAAGGGAAGGTCGTGTCTGACTAACTTGATTGAATTTTTTGAGGAGGTAACAAGGAGGGTCGATGAGAGTAACACGTTTGATGTAGTCTACATGGATTTTAGCAAGGCTTTAGACAAGGTCCCACATGGCAGACTGGTCAAAAAAGTAAAAGCCCATGGGATCCAAGGGAGAGTGGCAAGTTGGATCCAAAATTGGCTCAGTGGCAGGAAGCAAAGGGTAATGGTCGATGAGTGTTTTTGTGACTGGAAGGCTGTTTCCAGTGGGGTTGCTTGGGGCTCAGTACGAGGTCCCTTGCTTCTTGTGATATATATTAATGATTTTGACTTAAATGTAGGGGGCATGATTAAGAAGTTTGCAGATGATACAAAAATTGGCCATGTGGTTGAAAGTGAGGAGCAAAGCTGTAGACTGCAGGAAGGTATCAATGGACTGGTCAGGTGGACAGAAAAGTGGCAAATGGAATTCAATCCAGAGAAGTGTGAGGTAATGCATTTGTGGAGGGCAAACAAGACAAGGGAATACACAATAAATGGGAGGATACTGAGAGGTGTAGAGGAAGTGAGGGACCTTGGAGTGCATGTCCACAGGTTCCCTGAAGGTAGCAGGACAGGTAGATAAGGTGGTTAAGAAGGCATATGGAATACTTTCCTTTATTAGCTGAGGCATAGAATATAAGAGCAGGGAGGTTATGCTGGAACTGTATAAAACACTGGTTAGGCCACAGCTTGAGTACTGCGTACAGTTCTGGTCACCACATTACAGGAAGAATATAATTGGACTAGAGAGGGTACAGAGGAGATTTATCTGAATGTTGCCAGGACTGGAGAATTTTAGCTATGAGGAAAGATTGGATAGGCTGGGGTTGTTCTCTTTGGAACAGAGGAGGCTGAGGGGAGATTTAATTGAAGTGTATAAAATTATGAGGGGCCCAGATAGTGGATAGGGAGTACCTATTTCCCTTAGCAGAGGGGTCAGTGACCAGGGGCATAGATTTAAAGTAATTGGTAGAAGGATTAGAGGGGAGCTGAGGAAAATTTTTTTCACCCGGAGGGTGGTGGGGGTCTGGAACTCACTGCCTGAGAGGGTGGTAGAGGCAGAAACCCTCAACTCATTTAAAACTACCTGAATGTGCACCTGAAGTGCCGTGACCTACAGGGCTACAGACCAAGTGCTGGAAAGTGGGATTAGGTTGGGTGGCTCTTTTTCGGCCGACACAGACATGATGGGCCGAATGGCCTCCTTCTGTGCTGTAGATTTTCTGTGATTCTATGATTACTGACGTCCTCATTTTAAAAAATGGTCGTAGAATCAAGGTTTCATTTTGACTTTATTTCCATCTGGTTTTCTCAACATGAGACCCTGAGTCACACTGAGGTACGGATCCCTTCCTTGGTCCCAGTCCGGCAATACCTCGATTTAAAAAAAAAAAAAATTCTCATCCTTGTGTTCAAATCCCTCCATGGCCTCGCCCCCTCCCTATCTCTGTAACCTCCTCCAGCCCTACAACCCTCCGAGATCTCTGCGCTCCTCCAATTCTGGCCTCTTGCGCATCCCCGATTTTCATCGCTCCACCATTGGCGGCCGTGCCTTCAGCTGCCTGGGCCCTAAACTTTGGAATTTCCTCCCTAAACCTCTCCGCCTCTCTCTCCTCCTTTAAGACGCTCCTTAAAACCTGCCTCACCTGTCCTAATATCTCCTTATGTGGCTCGATGGCAAATTGTGTCTGAAAACGCTCCTGTGAACCTTGGGACATTTTACTACATTAAAGGCACTGTATAAATGCAAGTTGTTGTTGAATGCTGCCCTCCCATTCCTTTGACAAGGGCTATTCTTCATGTCAAAACATAAAAGGTGATGTTGGCCATTTGACCATCGGGTGAAGGCATAACAGCTGTCCTGGATCCTGATGTCCATCCTCCCGTTCCTTCCAGCAGGGCTCACTGGGCAGCCACCAGGAGAGGAAGCTCTGATTAATTTTCCTTCCCTTAACTGTTGGGTGTGGAGGCCAATTCTAGGACCCACCTGAGATCAACACAGACTGGGAATCTGGTTTGTATGATTCAGTTCTACACTGAGTGGTACATTTACTAAATGAGCCATTGGGGGAGCTACAACTCTACCTGTTAATAAAGCCGACCTAGACAAAAATATCCGTGAACTGTGCCAAGATACATTCAAATTCTGCACCATTGCTCTCGCATCCTAAAATTCACATAATAATGGAAAATATGCTCCCTGTACTCTCTCCCTGGTACTCCTTTGCTGTCAATGATTTCCCCAGCATCTCCTAAAGGCAACAAATAATATATTAGCAGTCCAGTGCTCAGTACATTGAAACTTTCTTGTAAAATATATATGTAGTGGGTCTGTGGCTGTTACAATGGCCCGGATTTTCTTCCGAGTGGTGAACGAACGGCCCCCGCCAATTGTAAGACTTGCACTTACCCGTAAAGTTTACTTGGGGGGTTTGTTCCACGGCAAGTTCCTCTCGTGGGGCACTGAATCCAGTGCGATGCCCACTACAGGGCATCTGGGGCCTGTGTGAACGGGGCAAGTAACTGTCCATCCCCTCAATCAATCAGATCGAAATGTCTTAATAAGCAACGCAGAGTCAGAACCAGGAAGTGTAAGTTAGAACAGGGAATTCAATGTCGGGTCAAGTACAGCAAGCAAAATAAAGAAAGGTTAAGAAATATTGAATTGAGAGACAGATAAAAGAGACAAAGAAAAACTGAAACAATTAAACCTTAAACATTTTTTTTAAATGTCCAACAACAATTAAAATCTGAAAGAATGAGACTCCACGCTTGTAAAAGTTAATTTTCAGTGCCAGAGAGGTGGTTTGGCAGTAATTAAGACTTATTATGCTGTTAAAAGTGTGCTTAGACTTTAAGGACTTGACGTACCTTTTTTTTGGCGAGATTAGGTCGTATCCATCAGGTCAGTGCAGGAACTTCAGGCGGTTCCAATCATTTGAACGGGTGAGCCAGCCGGCGAGATTTCGTTCTCATGGAGCTTATGCAGGAGCAGGACATCTGGTAGAGCAACTTCCAGATTTCCAGGTTCGACTGCGTATATAACGGTGAGCTCTGTTAGCCTCGCTGTTATTGTCAGATGAAAATCCAGCCCAATATATATCCCAAAATGACTACAGAACCTAATGGACAGTGAAGTGGTAAGTTTATTACACGGCCGAGGTTTGTGAATTATGTGAAATTATGCAACTTAAGGCAGCCATTTTTCTTCTTTATGCTTCATTATCGTGCTTTTTATGAGCCAAGGTATGAAAGGCTCATGTGACATCCTGATAATATTTTTGGATTGGAAATGCAGTCTACGGCTGAGATACATTTTAAACATAGAATCAATTGAGATCCAGACAATTGGAACATTTCCAGTCAGGAACTTGCTAGGATTTTACTGTGCATGGTTAGGCCCATTTCAATGAACAAACCCTATGATGCAGTGACAGGAAATGTTGCTCGAGGCAAAATAATTTAAGTACAAGGAACGAGAGCGTGTAAGAACCTTACACTCTGCTTTTATGACCATTCCCAGAAAACACGAGAAAATATTTTTTAACAGTGTTAGCTCTTGGGCGACACAATGCCTTTCAACCCGTCAAGGCCGTTTCTTTCCCAGAACGTGTACATTGGGACAGAAATCGCTCGGACTGATGAACCAATGCCCCTCGCCGCTCCATAGATTTAGACTAACCCACTAACTGCGGGCACTTCCTCGAATAGGAAGCGGAGAAGAGCCCAGTGTTAGTTCAAGTGAAGCTAGGACCCATGGGAGAAGTGAGAGGATCGATCTCTCCCTTCCACCAATCAGATTGCAGCATTTTTGACAAGCTGCGTTAACTGTCTCTGCAGTTTTGGAACGTTAAATACAGGAAGTGAAAGGTACAACATTAAAATCATTGTAAAAACAGTTACAGACAGTGGGAAAAAAAAGGGTAAGAAATAATCGAATTAAATAAAAGAGACAGGAGGGAAAAGTTTAAAAAAGTTTAAATTTTTTAATTTCTAAGAATTTTTTTTAATGTGACCAAAAACTATTAAAAGAAGGAGTAATGAGACTCCACATTTTTAAAAGTTAATTTTTAGTTGCTTGGCAGTCATTAAGACTTAGAACTTAAACTAGTAGAACTTAGTTTAGACCTGGTATTTTTAAGCATACCTTTTTTTTGTGGTGATATTACTTACTTTCTAGCTGGGCAGATGAGTAAGTTGATGCTTTTTCAATGATTTCACTGATTTTAGCTTGCGATGTCCCTTTAATTCAAAGCTGTCATATTGCCGGTGAACCAATAGGAGCAAGTTCTGGATTTCCACGTTTCACTGCGCATGTACCCCTCCATTTGGCCACTAACAACGGTGAGCGCTGTTGGGCTCTCCGTTCTTTTCCAAGCAATTTCTGGGCCAATATCTTCTGTCATGTTTGTCATTACAAAAGAGTTCACAGAAGAGGGTTGGGAATATCTTGTTCTCTGACATTCCTTCTCTGTGAGGCAAAACCTTTACCTTAACACGGACTCTACTCAAGTCGCTGAAACTCTGAGGAAGACAGACAACCACAGTCAAAACATCAAGAAGACAAACCTCTGACTCATAAGCGTAAACAAGTCAAGATCTCTGCATATCAATGTAACTTTATAACTCATGCTTACAACTCAACAAATTGCTTTCTATGGCTCAATCCTCCCATGTTTTAGCAGCACACAAATCAACTGTATCTCATCATCTGTATCTTACGTGGTGTGTTTTGGAACTAGGAGGCAGGCACGAACTACAGCTTAATGATTAGTTTCTGCTTCTTTTCCTTCTTATCCTATTGTACCCACGCATAAACAATCAACAAACCATTATCATGAAACCTTCCAGTTATTTCTTCTACTGTAAGTTTACTTGTGATCTCCGTACATCAGGACACCATTGTAACCTCTTACTCGTTTCCTCATCCGTATGTGCCTGAAGAAAAACCTGTATTTCCCAGTATACCTGGCCCTCGGGGCACTTCATACCACACAGCATCAATCATTCAATCTCCCCCAAGCACCATCGCATCTGCCCTGGGGGATGGGGGAACTTGAGACTGGGCCAAGATGATGCACCGAACTCGAGAGAGTAGTTAATGCTGCTGCTTGTACATGAAGAAAAATAAAGTGCTGGGCCAGAGAGTCAGGTTGTCTAACTCTTTGGCTGAAGAGCCTTTGGTTCTGGATGATCAGCTTTTTAAAAAAAAATGCTTGCAGACAATCGAGCATTGGTGCAGGCTTTAGGGGCTGGCCAGATAGCGTGTTGCATATGAAGGGTTTGATGGAGGAGTCCACTAGCAGCTTGTGCAGATCATCGAAGGATGGATTCACCATGCTGCAGTCCACTGTGGAACATGTGGCAGCTCCAGAGACATCTGCAGCAGATGTCCTCATGAAAGAGGCCCTAAGGGCAATTTGCGTTTCCTCTGTGAATGCACAAACTGGTACCATAGAGGTTTGAGGTGCCAGACTGGAGAGGGCTGTCTCTTCCAACTTATAAAAGATTTAGGCTGAATAATAGCATCGCACGACACTTCACTGATCTCGTTTGGCCTGCCGTTCTGCGGAGGAGTAGCCATTGCTCAGAACCAGTGGCATGGCAGCAATGGGCACAGATATGGTCTTAATATGGCAGCTCACACAACCATCCTGCCAGCCCCCTACAAAGCTTGAAAGGAAATGAGACCATCTCCAAACTTAGCCGCCATGAGATGATAGCTACCTCAGTACTAGGCGTATCCTATTGCATCTTAGCAGGCAGACACCTCATGCAGTCCTGCCAGGGAGATAGCATGTAGGAGAAGCACAAGGCTAGAGTTAGCACTTACTTCATATGCTGGCACCAAGAGGATACACTAGACACCTATATTATGGTTTCTAATTGAAATGATAGGTGAATGTACACACATTCTTCATGGCAAGTTTTAGAAGTTGCTCCCATCAGACTGGTCATCTATGATGACATAAATGCTGTCTTCAACCACATGTTACTGAAAATTGTGTGCTACATAAGAAAGGTTTCCCTAACAACCACATTGCTATCAATAAACAAGAAATAATTGAAGTGGTCCTTGCACTCGCAGGCATAACAACAACCAAATACCCATTTTATTTTTACTCTTTGAAAAGATGGCTTCTATGAAGTCTTGACATCACAAACTTATCCCTCGATTAAGCTCACTTTTAATTATTAAAAGAAATATTTTCTAACCCATATGGTACAAATAGTGACTAATTATTTGAGGTATCTGTAACGACATATTAGGAGTCTTTAATGTTGTTACCTTATTACAATAAATGTCAGTGTTTAACTTGTAATTTAGAGACATTCCCTTAACAATCCGTATCTAGCGATGTTTAAATTGGACAACTGGTTTGATCTAAACCACTGTAGCAGGAGACTGAAGATGGAGTTTGGTCGTAAAGGCTGAACACAATGGGCTGGAACTTGCTCCGACCGGTGTGGCAAGGCTGGCCGCAGACGAAGACTACGAGAAAACTTACCCCGTGGTCTCCGTCCGCTTGCTCCATTTAAAATTTTTTTTTCGTTCAACGCAGGTTCCTTCGTATCGAGAGAGAGACTGTGGGAATGGAAGCCCCGCCCGGAATCAGTCCAGAAGAGAAGTCCCGCCCACAAACAGGGGAGTAAAACTCATTCATTTAAAGTGAACTTGTCTATGTTAGTTCAAGTAAAAATTTAACATACCTTATTGTAAAAAGCCAAGCAAATGATTTAATTTAATGAAACTTACAGAAGTTAAAAGTTTTTAAAAAAAATTTAATTTTAAATTTTTTTTTAAATGATCAAAAAATATTAAAATAGGAGTAATTTGACATTCCACATTTTTAAAATTTAATGTTTTGTTGTTTCGCCGTCATTAACAGTCACCGCACTTTTTAAAAAGTAGTGCGGTGTAAGTATCTTCGTTCCAGCCGGGCAGATGGGTAAGTTTACGAATGTTTAATGATTTTATTGATTTTAGCCTTGGTGGTCTTTTAATTCGTAACTATCAAGTCGCCGGCAAACCAATGGGAACAAGCTTGCGATTTCGGTGTTTTACTGTGCATGAACGCATTCGTGAACTTGTACAATTGATTCTCCGGCGGTCGGAGAGGACGCCATTATGGAACAGTGTCCTCAGGTGAGTAATTTCTGGCCCAACGGGCTGGATTTTGCTATGAGCCGTGAATGAACTGCGCTAGGTATTTATTACACTTGCACTTGTCCAAAGACGTTCTTTGAGGTTTTGCACGACAAGTTCCTGTAAATTAGAGATCGCCTTCAGCACGGCACTCTCTCTACAGGGCACCTGGAACCTGTGTGAACAGGGCAAGCAGCTGTGTATCCCCTTAACTAATCAGATTGAAGAATCGTTAATAAGAGCTCAGAGACTGAACCAGGAAGTGTAAGTTACAATAGTGAATTCAGTGTCAAATTAGGTGCAGAAAGTGAAAGAGAGAGGGAAAGAAAGATTGGATTAAGGGACAGAGATAAAAGAGACAGAAAGAAAAAGTAAGAAAAAAAAACTTGAATTTTAAAATAAAATGTCCAACAATAATTAAAAGCTGAAGGAATGAGACTCCACACTTGTAAAAGTTAATTTTCAGTGCCAGAGAGGTTATTTGGCAGTAATTAAGACTGACCACGCTGTGAAAAGGGTACTTACTGGCATGGAATGGACAAGCCCTAACTTTTTGAGTGAGTTTAGTCTGTATCTATGAGGTAAGTACAGGAACTTCATGACATTTGAACGGTGAGTCAGACGGTGAGATGCCGATTTCACGCAGCTTTTGGAGGGACAGCACATCTCGGCCAGCAACTTCCAATTTTCACGTTTAACTGTGTACATGGTCGTCGGAAATTACTGTCCGATTTGTACATAAATACAGTGGGTGCTGATAGCCTCACTTTTATTTTTGCAGCAAAATCCAGCCCAATGTTGTTTAAACTTTTAATGTTGATCCTTTTTTACTCAATCGTGGGTTGTAAAAAACCCTAAAGAGTTAAATAAAAACGTTGCTATACCTACAGAATGCAGACTGACAAATGAATCTCAACATGATTACATTACTTACTTTCTGTGCTGAATCCCAGCTTGGAGAAAACTCGATGACACAGTTAACAATGGGTCCCTCCATAAATGTTGCCAGGTTATCTAAAGGACCTTTTTGTATTGTAATAACACGGACACAACAATCTTAAAAGAAAACTAGATGACTGGATCAGTCACTGCAAGCAGATGCTATTAGATGGAGTCATGCAATGAGATGAATGCATTAATTTAAGGAGAGCATACCATTAGTAGTCATGTGTTTGACTTTAAGTGTCTCGTCGTTGCATGTCGTGGTCTTAGACGCTCTTAACATCTGGGAAGAACCATCTCTAGTCTCTGAAAAATTGGAAGACATGAGGTTACCTGGTTGGTCTTTCCATATCTTTGGTTGCACCTTGTTATACTACCAGAGGTAAATGGAATGAGGTAAGATGTCTTGCAAAATTAATTGAGCATTAGGAGTTCTGTTTTCTTATGGGCGCTGGTTATACTGTTATTAATAGCAATCTGGCACCTAATTCCAGAATAAGAGTTGGCATCAAATTAGGTGATGAATGTAAATGAGATTGGTAAAGAAGAATTCTAATTAGTTGATGAGAGCGCTTTAAATTGACCAGTTAGGTGCCATTCATTTTTCAAAGTAACTAGGGCCTGTGTGATATATGGCCATCACATATAGTAGATTGGAGCTGTTGCCATGTGCATTATAAGATTCAAATACAATCAGTGTGATTACATTTGCTGCTTTACATAATTCAGAGCCAGAAGCGATTTCCCCTGGTGGGAGAGTCCAAAACAAAGGGGTATAGCCTTGAAATTAGAGCCAGGCCATTCAGGGGTGATGTCAGGAAGCACTTCTTCACACAAAGGGGAGTGGAAATCTGGAAAACTCTCCTCCAAAAAGCTGTTGATGCTGGGGGTCAATTTCAAATCTGATGTTGACAGATTTTTGTCAGGCAAGGGTATTAAGGGTTATGGAACCAAGGCGGGGAGATGGAGTTAAGATACAGATCAGGCATGATCTAATTGAATGGTGGAACAGGCTCGAGGGGCTGAACGGCCTCCTCCTGTTCCTATGTTCCTTATATGATGGGTTTTTTGTTCCAATAATCCATGTGGCAATGAAAAGATCAGCCTCTCTGACACACAAGCTGCACAGCCCTGATGGATGCATTCTACCACCCACACTACGGTTCAATTAGATTTCTGTACATATATATCCTAAGGAGTAATTAGATGGAAAACTAACAACACAGTAACAGTGTGCCGCGCGGTTTAACTTTCTAATGGTGGCGATGTTTCCTGTCAAGCATCTTGTGTACTGTTCAAGAAGAATTGTTAAGCAAGTAAGACGTCAAGGTATAATTTTTTCACTATATTACATTATTACAGTCATTAACCTATTTAAAATAAATTGATTTAGTGACTGCTTCAAAACAGCATAGACAGGAATTCATACAAGTATTCTTAAATAGTGCAGAGAGGAAATTAAAGCAACTGGTGGTTTAATTTCTCTGGTATGTTTGCATAAAGCTCCTTTGTACACTATTTTGGATCAGTGGATCAACCTGTTTACATTAGACAAGTTAATCTACGTTAAATTGGTTAGTGACTGTGCATTATATTAATACAAAGAAATTTGACAATATATTAGGCAGAGGCAGTTAAACCCTTTTAAATATTGTTTTGAAAAATGTTAGAACATCACTGACAATAATGAAGGATTTTTGTCTAATTTTACCTTGATAGAGTTTCCTTGAATTCAGTCACAATACATAAACAATTAAAAACTACCGACATTCATATTCCATGTCCCGACCAAACTCTGTATAAATGTCACAGGTTTGGCCTCCGAATAGGTGGCTTGAAGGAAGAGCCAAACTATGAGGTTTAAACAAAATCTCACTGTTGTTTCTGTTTCTCTATTTGTGCGACTGGCCAGTCCTGGTGAATTTAGCCGACAGTTATTCAAATCCATCAAACCCCGGCAGCAGTTTTGGGGGTAATTTTAACCCGGAGCCAGGAAGAGGGCGTAGGGGCCGAATCGCGGATGGGAAACACAGAAGTACGAGTTTCCCGGGCAGCCTTACGATTTTGACGTAAGGACGTTTTTTTTTGTCGGTTTCCCGTTCGACAGGCCGGCCTCATTGACAGGCTGGTCTCAGTCGGGCGGGAGCAGAGCAAGGAAGAGGACGTGAAAAGATAAATGTTCAGGCTTTCATTGTATGGATGGGGGAGGAGGGCATGTGGGGGAATGGGGGTCACGGGGTGGGGGGGGGGGGGGGGGGAGTCAGACATCGGAGGAGTCAGTCATGGGGGGAGGGATTGGGGGGGAGATAAGGGGGAGTCATCGTGGGGGTCCGCGATCATGGGGGTGATCGGGGGTCATCACTGCGGTATGTGATCATTGTGGGGAGGATCTGGGGTCCAGGATCGTTGTGGGGGGGGGTCTGCGATCATTGGGGGGCAGGGGACGCTGCATGTCGGCTTGTTGGGCCTAGGGGAAGGACTCCTGCTCCTCCCGGCCCATAAGTAGTGCCTGAAAGGCACTTACCTGCAGTTTCAGGCCTTCTGGCCTCCTTTCGCGTGGCGTGAAGGAGAAAGCCCGGGAATCCCACCCCACCCCACCCCCCAGGGGTTGAAATTGAAAAACCATTGAAAATGGAGGCCCACAGCCTCCTTGAAAGGTTTTAGTGACCAACACGCCTCCTGAAAGCAGGTTAGTAGGTTAACTCTAGTAATGAGTACAAATAGAAGAAGTAAAGAATACAATGCAACACAAATCTAGGTGGGATCGTGAGTTGTGAGGAGGATGCAAAGAGGCTTCAAGGTGATTTAGACAAGTTGAGTGAGTGGGCAAATACATGGCAGATGCAGTATAATGTGGATAAATGTGAAGTTATCCACTGCGGAAGGAAAAACAGAAAGGCAGAGTATTTTTTAAATGGTGAAAGATTGGGAAATGTTGATGTACAAAGGGACCTGGGTGTCCTTGTACACCAGTCACTGAAAGCAAACATGCAGGTTCAGCAAGCAGTTAGGAAGGCAAATGGTATGTTGGCCTTCATTGCAAGAGGATTTGAGTACAGGAGCAAGGATGTCTTACTGCAGTTATACAGGGCCTTGGTGAGACCACACCTGGAGTATTGTGTGCAGTTTTGGTCTCCTTACCTAAGAAAGGATTTTCTTGCCATCGAGGGAGTGCAGCGAAGGTTCACCAGACTGATTCCTGGGATGGCAGGACTGTTGTATGAGGAGAGATTGGGTCGACTCGGCCTGTATTCACTCGAGTTTAGAAGAATGAGAGGGGATCTCATTGAAACATATAAAATTCTGACAGGGCTGGACAGACTGGATGCAGGGAGGATGTTTCCCCTGGCTGGGGGGTCCAGAACGAGGGGTCACAGTCTCAGGATACTGGGTAGGACATTTAGGACTGAGATGAGGAGAAATTTCTTCACTCAGAGGGTGATGAACTTGTGGAATTCTCTACCACAGAAGGCTGTGGAGGCCATGTCACTGAATATATATAAGAAGGAGCTCGATAGATTTCTAGACACAAATGGCATCAAGGGGTATGGGGAGAGAGCGGGAATGTGGTATTGAGATAGAGGATCAGCCATGATCATATTGAATGGTGGAGCAGGCTCGAAGGGCCGAATGGCCTACTCCTGCTCCTATTTTCTATGTTTCTAAGTATGGATCTAAAAAGTTTGTTATATAGTTTGTTATTAGAGGTTGCAAATTCTGCCTTGGCAGTTTCCTTAAGAACATAAGAAATAGGAGCAGGAGTAGGCCATTCGGCCCCTTGAGCCTGCTGCACTATTCAATAAGATCATGGCTGATCTTCAACCTTGACCCCACTTTCTTGCCCGATCCCCATATCCCTTGATTCCCCTAGAGTCCAAAAATCTATCGCTCTCAGCCTTGAATATACTCAATGACTGAGCATCCACAGTCCCCTGGGGTAGAGAATTCCAAAGATTCACAACCCTGAGTGAAAAATGTTTTCTTCATCTCAGTCCTAAAAGGCCGTCCCCTTATCCTGCGACTTTGACCCCTAGTTCTCGACTCTGCAACCAGGGAAACAACCTCTCAGCATTTACCCTGTCAAGCCCTCCTAGAATTTTATACTTTTCAATGAGATGACCTCTCATTCTTCTAAACTCCAGAGAGTATAGGCCCATTCTACTCAATCTCTCCTCATAGGACAACCCTCTCATCCCAGGAATCAATCTAGTGAACCTTCGTTGCACCGCCTCTAAGGCAAATATATCCTTCCTTAGGTAAGGAGACCAAAACTGTACACAGTACTCCAGGTATGGTCTCACCAGGTGTGGTCTCACCAGAGCCCTATATAATTGCAGCAAGACTTCCTTACTCTTATACTCCAACCCCCTTGTGCCATTGTCTTCCACGTTTGTTACCAGGTGTTGTGGATAGTGCTTGAGGCTTTGAGCTTGTTGTCAGCTGCTGCCAGGCATGCCACCCAGTTATTCTTGGGAGATAATGCCCTCATGCATCTCATGCGACAGCACTTTCACTGTGCCAGCTATCGACCAGGGTTTCAGTGCTGCACCTCGCCATGGACTCTGTTTCCTGCCTCCCCATTTATTGTGCCAGTTACTGGATTTTGACATCCCTGTTTCTTGCCAATAAAAAAAGCCGCAAATTGCAATCAAAATATTTACCGCCTTTTCAAAAAAAAAAACATTTTAAAATATGTTTGACCCTCAATGCGGTCATTTACCTTTTTAAGTGGCCACTTCCCTTTAAATTTAGCTAGCTCCCCGTGCCAGATTCCTCTCTCCTCCTAACCAACTCTCGGCGACAGAACCATTATCGACCGGGAGCTGGTCTTGATAAATTTGAGTGGTGACAGTGTGCTGATCGTGAGAAATCCTGTGTGGTCGGCAGACGGTCAAAGCAGTGGATGTAAAGGCTGCCAATTCTGATCCTGCCATTTCAGCATTGGGACCAAAAATCCCCCGTTATATCAGACAAATCTAACAGCTCAAAAGTTTTAATTTGTGTGATATTTTGGATAAATGTATTTCTTCCCTTCTGTAAGTTTGAGATAAGCATCACTAGCTAAAGTAATGTTGACAACCCTTTAATCCACATCGTTTTCTGCCAAATGTCAAAATATATCGTTATTATGTTAACAAAGGTGATATAACACACACTATTTAGTACTGATAGCCCACATGATAATGGTAACAAAAATGGAACAAAATCCTATTGGGCTCTTGGTGAATATAACATTTTAATTGCATCCATTTAACCACTTCTTAGTTGGCTTCAAAACTGTACTGGTCCAACTGATACAAAACTCTACCGCAATAAAAAGAGAATTTGTGAGAGTGAGCAGATGCTCTCGATAATAAATTGCTGGAGTCAAATAACGGTCGGCTTGTGGAGAGCTCAATTCAGCTTTCCACATCTGTTGCAGGACATTAAAAGTACTGCCAGAAAAAACAACATGCAGTAAAGCCTGAAAGTCCAGTACTCATCAGCAAAACAAAACTGAGAACCAGGGAGTACACAGCTTCATCTGGGACATTGTCCAGCTGCAGTCAAATATATCTTAGTTAAATAATCATGATGGACAGGATTGTAGTCACCAGCTCACTCTGTCTGTGTGTCTGTCTGTGTGTCTGTCTGTGTCTGTGTGTGTGTATGCATGTGCATCTGTGTGTATGAGTGCATATGTGTGTGTGCATGTATGTGTACATTTCTGTGTTAGTTTACATATCTCCTGTGGCGTTGCTCACTGAGTCAGTGGATGTTTTATAACATCAGGAGTGTTATCTACATGGGGAAAGTGTTACAGGAAGTAAGTGTGACATCTACAGGAAGTGCACACTATTGGCAAGATTTTCAAAGTATTATAGATGCTGTGTGTTTGTGTCCATCTCCCTATCTATTTATATGTGTGTGTGTGTGTGTGTGTGTGTGTATATCCACATAGACTCATGACTAAGGTCAGAGCTTGTGGAATCAGGAGACAAGTCGCAGAATGGATCGCAAGCTGGCTACAAAACAGAAAACAGAGAGCAGGGGTTAAAGGCAGTTACTCAAACTGGCCAAGATGGGAAGTGGTGTTCGACAGGGATCAGGGCCGGGTCCACTGTTCCTCAGTATGTACATAAACGATTTGGACTCTGGAATCGGAAGTACAATTTCAAAATTTGCAGACGACACCAATACTGAGAAGGACTGCAACAAAATACAGGAAGACATTAATAAACTTGCAGAATGGGCATGTAATTGGCAAATGAATTTCGATTATAGATAAGTGTGAGGTGGTGCATTTTGGTAGGAAAAACAAGGAGGCCACATTGTGGGGTTCAAAACCCCTTTAACAAAAGACATTTGAAGGAAGGGGTTAACTGTACCTCTTTTAAACAAAGACATTTGAAAACCTGCAAACACAATAATGTGGTAAACCGTGTTCTTGGAAATCCTGTTTTTCCCTCTATGACGCTGATGGCATTGGAGAATTGAGTTTCGGGATCAAGGACATTGTACTGTGGATAGATATCTAGATTATTAAATAAATAAGTTAGATGGATCATATGAGCTTAAAGTGTTTTTGGAAGTACAAGCTTTTCAACATAGCAGGGGGTAATGTAAGAAAAGGCAATAAGGGCAAACATCAAAGGCTTCGGATCAAGAAAGCAATGATAGTGTGAAAAGGCATTGGCCCTTTCAGTCCTTTCTGGTAATCTGTTCACAGAACTGGGATTTATAAAACATCAAACAGTATTGCATCCAGAATATGGTCAAATGATGAGGAATAGATTTGAAGCCACTGAAGGAATCAAAATTGGAGACATCAGGACCATTCAGAATGTCTGGGTGTAGAAATGTAAGGGGCTATTTCTACATGAAAGGCCGTAAACAGAGAGAGAGTAAAGGGGCCTTTTACAACCCATAGTTCGAGTAGATGGTCTTTTCTACATCACAAGGTCTCTGGTCACATCATCAAAGCCTAAACTGTCAATCATTGAGGTATGTTAATGATTGAGGCACAGCAACAGGGACCGATTGGACAAAGAGAATGACCCTCCCCAATCCTACGTCCTATTGGTAAAGAGACAATATAAAAAGACTGCGAGAAGAACAGTCTCTTCACCCCCAGCAGTCACAAGGAACGCCCCCAGCAGTCGAACATCACGCAAGAAGAGAAGGACTTCGCGTTCTGAAGAGCTTATCAACCTTCAGGGCCAATGAGCAAACCCCTTGGTTTAAAGGTCGTATATGTATTAATGATTTGCCTGGTTTGTGTATGAATTGTTAAGTCATGAATGCTTGTATGAATTATAACATTATTAAATAATTACTTTTGATTAATGAAACTACCGAGAATGAGGGTGACTTTCTTTGCTTGTCTATTCGACCAGTGTCCAGGAAATAAGGAATTCCCTACATATATTCTTTGGAAAATAAGAGTCTAAATGGGATAGAGGAGCAGAGGAATTTAGGGAGTACAGATACACAAATCACTAGAAGTAGCAATGCAGGTTAATCAGACCATTTAACAAAAAAAGCAAACCAAGCACTGGGGTTCATTTCTAGAGGGATAGAGTTAAAAGCAGAAAAGTTATGCTAAACTTGCATGGAACCTTGGTTAGACCACACTTGGAGTACTGCAAACAGTTCTTGTCTCCACACTGCAAAAGGGATATAGAGGCACTGGAGAAGATGCAAAAAAGATTTACTAGGATGATACCTATCAGGAAAGGTTGAATAGGCTGAGGCTCTTTTCTCTAGAAAAGACATGACTGAGGGGTGACCTGATAGAGGTCTTTTAAGATTATGAAAATGTTTGCTAGTGTAGATGTAGAGATGATGTTTCCACTTGTGGGGGAGACCAGAACGAGGGGCCATAAATATAAGATATACCCAGAGAGTGGTGAGAATGTGGAACTTGCTACCACAAGGAGTAGTTGAGGCGAATCGAATAGATGCATTTAAGGGGAAGCTGGATAAACACATGTGGGAGAAAGGAATAGAAGGATATGTTGATGGGGTGAGATGAAGGGTGGGAGGAGGCTCGTGTGGAGCATAAACACCGGCACAGACCTGTTGGGCCGAATGGCCTGTTTCTGTACTGTACATCCATGTCTATTCTGTATGTGTTCTCTCTCATACATAAATATACAGACAATGCAACAGAGCAAAAAAAGGCTTTTTAAAAATTGCAAAAAATAGAATTGCTACTTCTCCAAAAACTGACGAGATTTATTTTGTTTATACAAAGTTCATCTGTAGATAAAATTACTCGTGTGAAGAAGTGATATATTTTAGAGAAGAAAAGAAAAAGAAACAAATCTGATGCAAACCAATAGGGGGTTGTGAAATTCATTTGATCCGACTCGGTACAGAACTCAGAGTTTCCTCAATAAATCCTTTCTCTGACTTTAATTTCATTGATTAACATTTTATTCCTGTGTGCCAGATAATTTTACTACCTATTGACTTATTTCTTTATCATTTCTATCCTGGAAATGTTGACGCAGCAAAGCAGGATGGACAGTTAATAGATTATTATCAGTAACCCCAGTGAAAATGGATGGCACTGTAGGACATGTGTACACAACTCAATTAACGTTACAGATCAACAACAAGCTGGTCAGGTACTGTAGCCTTTTCATGATGAGTGCAGATTAAGGTTTTAATAGACTAGTGGAGTGTGGCCGGGATGATTTGTGCAGATTGGTCTAACATCCTCTTGTAGCCATGTATCGACCCAGGCCTAAGCAGCTCAGTGGAAGAGATCACCACCATCTTGATAACTAATGCCAGCCTGCAGTTTGAGAGAGTTTGCTTTCATAGTTAATTCCTATTGAAGTTAGGAATAGTTAATTAAGTCAAACACCAGCATCAATGAGAAAGTGTTTTGAAAGCTTTTGTTTTGTCTGCGGAGGATGAGGGGCTATGTGTCATTATTGTCATGATGATATTGTATGCAACTGAGGCTATAACACACATACATCATTGTATCGTGTATTGACAAACAAAGATAAAAGGTTTTCTGGGCAGACACCCCAAAGCGCTTTATAGCCAATTAAGTACTTTTGTAGTGTAGTTACTGTTGTAATGTAGAAACGCAGCAGCCAATTTGGGCTCAGCAAAGTCCCACCAACACAAATATTATAATTACCAGATAATCTTTTTAGTACTGTTTTAATGATGTTGGTTCAGGGATAAATATTGGCCAGGACACCAGGGAAAACTCCCCTGCTCTTTTCCGAAATAGTGTCATGGGGTCTTTGATGTCCACCTGGGAGGACAGTCGGGGCCTCGGTTTAACTTCTCATCCATGACTCTGACAGTACATCACTTCCTCAGTATTGGATTGGAGTGTCAGCCTGGATTATGTGCTCTAGTCTGCGGAGTGGGACATAAACCCTCAACCTCCTGACTCCGAGGCGGGACTACTACCCACTGAGCCACGACTGACACTTAAACTCAAGCTAGAACAGATCAGTGACGACAACACTATCTCTTTGAAGAAGACCAACCACCGCACTGAGAAGGATTATTCTAATTAACGTTCGGCGATTCTAGTAGCTTGTCTTTCCTCATTTAAAAAAGGATAATGCTTGGTCTAATTTGAGGCTTTCTCTAGCTTAACAAGATCTCAGATCAGTGGAGAAGCAAAGAGCTGAATTCCATTAAATGCAGTTGGGGGCAAGACATTTCCTTTGAAGAAATGATAGTTCTGTGAAACTTGTCTGTAACAACTGCCTTTGGGGCCAGTTTCAAATGATTCTTGGGGACAGGTGGTCTGTTTTTACATGCTCAAGTCCTAATCATTAACTTAGTTTTGAGACTGGCTTTGAGTTACATTTAGTGAGCTTGAGGAATGGATTTCAGTGAGGATGACTTAAAATACGATCTAAACGCTGCATCCAGCCCCTTTTCTTATCTCTTTTTACAAAGATTTTTAACTGTGTTCTGAAATTGCTTTTTTTATGTGATGTATTAGTGGATCTTGGAATCAAACCGGTTGATTTTATCCAGATATGTTATTTCAAGATAATTACAGAAAATATATATAAAGCTAAAAGCAGTGCTATGTACAGATTTATACCTTGGGGGTGCGGGCAGTTCCAGTGATGATAGAGGAATAGTTCCATGCAAGAAGGGAGTGTGGGTCATGGGATGTTGCCCTAATTTTCTATCTTGTTAGCCCTTTGAACAGAGTTCTTTATTGGGAGTGCAGGATTACCGAATTGTAATGTAACACCCTTATTTAAAAAGGGTAGTAGGCAGAAGGCTGGAAATTATCGACCAGTTAGCCTAACATCTGTGGTGGGTAAAATTTTGGAGTCTATTATTAAGGAGACAGTAGCGGAACATTTGGATAAACATAATTTAATAGGACAAAGTCAGCATGGCTTTATGAAGGGGAAGTCGTGTCTGACAAATTTGCTTGAGTTCTTTGAGGACATAACGTACAGGGTGGATAAAGGGGAACCAGTGGACGTAGTGTATTTAGACTCCCAGAAGGCATTCGACAAGGTGCCACATAAAAGATTATTGCTCAAGATAAAGAATCACTGGATTGGGGGTAATATTCTGGCATGGGTGGAGGATTGGTTATCTAACAGGAATCAGAGAGTTGGGATAAATGGTTCATTCTTGGACTGGCAACCAGTAGCCAGTGGTGTTCCGCAGGGGTCAGTGCTGGGTCCCCAACTCTTTACAATCTATATTAACGATTTGGAGGAGGGGACCGAGTGTAAGATATCAAAGTTTGCAGATGATACAAAGATGGGAGGGAAAGTAGAGAGTGAGGAGGACATAAAAAACCTACAAGGGGATATATACAGGCTGGGTGAGTGGGCGGAGATTTGGCAGATGCAATACAATATTGGAAAATGTGAGGTTGTGCACTTTGGCAGGAAAATCAGAGAGCAAGTTATTATCTTAATGGCGAGAAACTGGAAAGTACTGCAGTACAAAGGGATCTGGGGGTCCTAGTGCAAGAAAATCAAAAGGTTAGTATGCAGGTGATCAAGAAGGCCAATGGAATGTTGGCTTTTATTGCTAGGGGGATAGAATATAAAAACAGGGAGGTATTGCTGCAGTTATATAAGGTATTGGTGAGACCGCACCTGGAATACTGCATACAGTTTTGGTGTCCATACTTAAGAAAAGACATACTTGCTCTCGAGGCAGTACAAAGAAGGTTCACTCGGTTAATCCCGGGGATGAGGGGGCGGACATATGAGGAGAGGTTGAGTAGATTGGGACTCTACTCCTGGGAGTTCAGAAGAATGAGAGGCGATCTTATTGAAACATATAAGATTGTGAAGGGGCTTGATCGGGTGGATGTGGTAAGGATGTTCCCAAGGATGGGTGAAACTAGAACTAGGGGGCATAATCTTAGAATAAGGGGCTGCTTTTTCAAAACTGAGATGAGGAGAAACTTCTTCACTCAGAGGGTAGTTGGTCTGTGGAATTTGCTGCCCCAGGAAGCTGTGGAAGCTACATCATTAAATAAATTTAAAACAGAAATAGACAGTTTCCTAGAAGTAAAGGGAATTAGGGGTTATGGGGAGCGGGCAGGAAATTGGACATGAATTTAGATTTGAGGTTAGGATCAGATCAGCCATGATCTTATTGAATGGCGGAGCAGGCTCGAGGGGCCGATTGGCCTACTCCTGCTCCTATTTATTATGTTCTTATGTTCTTAATTAGCCCTTATGAGAACCAGCTCCATCCCCACCCAAATAAAAAAATCTGATATTTGGTAAACTTGGATACAGAGGCTCCCAAAATCGTCAGAGTTTCCACTGGTGTCCAGTCATAACTCTGGTGCAATCCACCGGAAAACAGATCTCTGACATTTTTGGGACGTTCTAGTAAGGAGCAGAACCTATGCCCGCCCCTTTCAATGCAAGTACTATCAGGGAGCAGAGCCAGCAGCGAGCACTCCCTATGTCAGGAGTTCCCTGTTTCCTTGGCGCATTCTGGATCTGGTGTAGTGATGGAGGCTGGTGCGCTGAGTGAGATGAGGTGTAACAACCCTCAAAAGGGCGGAAATATGCACCAGCTGGGAGGGTATCCACACCAGAAGAGTGGACTGGGCCACCCAAGAAAGGTGGATTATTTAAAACATTTTTTTGATCAGTTCCCTTACACAGGGGACCAAGGGGACATGGTTGGGGTCGGAAGGGTTGGGCAAACCCCTCTCCCGACGGCAGGCTGGTACTGCATTTTCCAGCTGCATGGGGAATGCAGGCATCGGAGATTGGCCCATGTTGGCATTTGTGCCCGCCTACTCATACAAATTGCTACCAAATGGAGTGGTTAAGGAGAAAAGGCATCTATGCTATAAGGGGAAGCTAGATAAGCACATGAGGGAGCAAAGAATAGAAGGTTATACTAATAGGGTTAGATGACGTAGGGTGGGAGGAGGCTTGTGTGGAGCATCAACTCTGATATAGACCAGTTGGGCCGAATGGCCTGTTTCTGTGCTGAAAATTCTATGTAATGTAGTTCTATGTAAATTAAGTCCCCTCCAATTGATCTCAGCGGAGTCAGTCCTCCGGCGGAGGCTGTGCCTGCCAGGATTGTGTCCTGGAGACTTGCAGGTTTAGAGTATCTCCATTTGAGTGGGTTCTAACTGTTGGTATTGGCATGCAAGGTTATGGGCCAAACTGTATATTTTTAAGGCGCTTTATCTCTTTAATCTCCAACTCCTGCTTCGCAGTTTACTGCACAACAGATGAGTCACGACACATGAAGAAAGGAGAATAACTTAAACTATTCGCTTCAGAGCAGAGTGTGTTTGGACTTTATAAGTGCTATCAAACAATTGCAACAGAACATAGGCCTTCATATTGTGTTTTACAAGAATCTTGACCGTTGATTGGTTTAGTTTAATGCTTTGCTATCAATCAGTGTTTCTAGATTGAGCAGCGAGCTGACAGACAATGGCCTACTGTCACTGTTACTAGTTTAACCAGCCCAGTAACTAGCAGTGAGGTCACTCAAGCTCTCCAGCAAAATGCTGAAGCTCATTATGAAAGATCCGCAATCCATCCGTGCTATTTTTTTTTGGGGATCATTTTTTTATTGCGAGGGATAAGGGAGGCACTGCTACAAGCAACGAGGAGCTCCTGATCCATCTCAGGGACTTAGAAAGAAACTGGCATTCATGTCTTTTTAAAGATTCAACATGCCTGTTCTGGCAAACTGAAAATGCCTGCAATGGCAAATTTACTTGGGTTCTTCAGCCATAAAGCAGCTCTCGTTCAATGCAGGAACATAAGAGGAAAAGATTTAAAGGAGCAGGCATATCTGAGGGCAAGTTCATGATGGATGAGTAGTTAATCTTAGAGGTGGAAACAAATTCAATAGTAACTTTCAAGAGGGAATTGGATATATACTTGAAAAGGAAATATTTGCAGGTCTGTGGGGAAAGAGCAGGGGAGTGGAACTAATTGGATAGCTCTTTCAAAGAGCTGGCACAGGCACAATGTGCTGAATGGCCTCCTTTTATGCTGTATGATTCTATGAATTTGTTTTAGAACTATTCAATTTAATTGTAAACAATTTTACAACACCAAGTTATAGTCCAGCAATTTTATTTTAAATTCACAAGCTTTCGGAGGCTTCCCCCTTCGTCAGGTGAACGATGTGAAATGAAGGGGACTTCATTTGGAGGGGACTTCATTTCACATCGTTCACCTGACGAAGGGGGAAGCCTCCGAAAGCTTGTGAATTTAAAATAAAATTGCTGGACTATAACTTGGTGTTGTAAAATTGTTTACAATTGTCAACCCCAGTCCATCACCGGCATCTCCACATTATTCAATTTAAAGCAACCTTACACAGAATGGGGAAAAATTGCACTAAATAAATTAATTGAAGAAAGATGACCATGATGGGGAATGATGGGAAAGACAACTTAATTAAACTTGGGAGAAAGTTGACAAGATTAACTAAATACAGACGTGGGGTTACTGGACTGAAAGGGCCCTTACAACATCAGTAACATGGATTGAAGGAAGATCCGGGCTTCAGGCAACAACATTAATTAAATAAAGATCAGTGCTTCACTGGGGAAAATTAAATGTAGGGTCTGGTCTGATGGGCCTAAGGGGTAGATGGAGAGGGACACTAGTGTGCAGAGTGGGCTGGTGTGATCAGAGAGTGACAGAAGCCATGCATGGATCGTTGAATGGTTACAGAGGACTTAGGTTTGCTGGCTGGAAAATGCTGCAAAGGCCCAATTTTGCTTTCAGGATAATATTTTTCCTGATCTTGGAGGTTGAGTGGCTGGACTACACTCACTTAAATATGGAAGAATGCCTGATCTACTAATGGACAAGAAAGAGGGTGTACTCCATGGCTGGCTTCTGAAGGTGCAGAGCACTTTCCTAAATTGATTTTACTTTTTGAGCTCAGCTTTATTGATTAGAGACAGAATTAAGATTTACAAATCTACCGGGCTGAGGGAGCATGTGACAGGCAAGGTGTGACACCCTTGATGTTGCAAACTCCTATCACAGTGCCACCTACAGTTGTAACTGGTACTACAGGCAGTATTAGGGGTTTGCCCATTGCAGCAAGGTGAAAGTCTGTGATGAAATATAGGGCCCAAATACCAAATTTAACATAAAGTGGATATATTGCTTACTTTTATTCCAATCACTTATTAATTAGTCTATCTCTGTAGACCACCGTTGTGCAGCTGTTTTTCCACTTACAAATTTTTAACGATGAATTTTAAATAAACCACTTACCTTGTCCTCTGTTGAAGATTTTTTTTTTACTTCTTTCTTTATAAAAATATATGATAACCTGCCAAGTTGTTCATAATTCATTTCTGAATAAGCTCCCCTTGCCAGGTCTGCTTGAGCCTTTCTGTGTCATCTGTCTGATTTACTAAACTGGCCTCTGCTTCCCCCACCCCCATCCTTTCCCCTCTGAGCCTCTTACTCTGACACTTCAGATAACGATTCCATGTACAGTAACCACCTTCTTACTTTGACTGTCATGGACTTCCAATCAAACTGTTTCTAATATTTTTCCTTCACTGCTTGTTTCAATTCTCACTTAACAGTCAGTAGCTCTTTGAAAAATATCATAACTTCACATCCTTCCTCCTCACTTTAATTCAGTTTGAAACATTGCACCGTTCCCTAGTTTCAAACCAATGCACTATGTACCTGTTACGTCCATTACCTTCTTGTTGACATAAATCTAATTAAAGGAGATGTGCAGAAATGTTCGTTTGTATTTACATTTCACTATCTTTTCTCTTCCTTGTCTTCTTTCTGGCAGTTTTATTATTCTTCCATTAAAAGCAGAAGAGTTGCATTTATATGATGCCTGTCAGACCTCTCAAATGCCATAATCTGCTTCACATACTTTGAAGTGCAGTGACTATTGTAATTTAAACATGGCAGATATTTTGTGCTCAGCAAGATCCCACAAATGGCAATGAGATGAATGACCAGTTAATCTGTTCTTGCTGGTCATGGGAGGAATGTTTGTCCAGGGCACTAGGAGAACTCCTTGCTCTTATTTGAGTAATGCCATGGAATCTTTAACATTCACCAGAACAGGCAGATGGGTCTTCAGTTTAGCATTCCATCCAATAAACAAAACCTCCCTCGGTGTCGTGACTCAGTGGGTAGCACGCTTGCCTCTGAATCAGAAGGTTGTGGGTTCAAGTCTCACTCCAGAGACTTGAGTACAAAATCTAGGCTGGTACTCCATTGCGCTACTGAGGGAATGCTGCGCTGTCGGAGGTGCCATCTTTTGGATGAGACATCAAACCAAGGTCCGTCTGCCCTCTAATGGTTGTAAAAGTTCCGATGGCACTATTTCGAAGACGAGCAGGGGAGTTCTCCCCGGAGTCCTGGCCAATATTTATCCCTCAACCAACATCACGACAACAGATTATCTAGTCAATATCACATTGCTGTTTGTGGGATCTTGCTGTGTGCAAATTGCCTGGTGCGTTTCCTACATTACAACAGTGACTACACTTCAAAAATGCTTCATAGGTTGTAAAGCGTTTTGGGACATCTGAGGTCATGAAAGGCATTATAAATGCAAGTTCTTTATTTGTTGGTCTAGTTGCACTATTCTTTTTTCCCCAAAAGGAGGTCTTTAAATAGTCATAGACCTGCTAGGAAATATATGGTCAATTTTCTGCGGTGGTTTCAGATAATGTGGGCTCTGCGCCAATGACCCTGACAAATCCTCGAGGTCTGAAATGTAGATTTCAGACGTGTAGTTTGTCGATTTGGGGGTGGAATATCTGAAGTTGCAGCACCTGCGAGTAAGCACTATTGTAATAAGGTTAATCCTGAAATAATCTCCATGCAACAGAAGTGATGTCAAAGAACTGGCACAGAGACAAAGGAAATAGAAAGAGGAAAAAAAGATAGCAAGAGAGACAAAGAACATGTAAAAGAAATACATAAAGGAAAAGGAGAGAGAACGGAGGAAAAGATAAAAGAATGAGAAATGGCACCTCAACAAACGGACAGGAGAACAGAGAGACAAAGAGAGAGGTGAAAACAGAGAGAAAGAATGAAACAATACTGAAAGATGGAATTGTAGCCAGTTGGTATTCCAAGGAGCAGTAATGCACTCAGAGGGTAGTAGGTCTGTGGAATTTGCTGCCCCAGGAAGCTGTGGAAGCTACATCATTAAATAAATTTAAAACAGAAAGAGACAGTTTCCTAGAAGTAAAGGGAATTAGGGGTTACGGGGAGCGGGCAGGAAATTGGACATGAATTTAGGTTTGAGGTTAGGATCAGATCAGCCATGATCTTATTGAATGGCGGAGCAGGCTCGAGGGGCCGATTGGCCTACTCCTGCTCCTATTTCTTATGTTTTGTTCTTATGTAAGTCCACCGTGATCATTCTGTGTTGTGATCTTGGTCATGAGAGGTAGCTAGGGGAGGCTTTATGCTTTTTAACATGGAGGGAAATGTAGTTGGTGTCACCAAAATCAAAGACATCACGGTCGGGCTCCTCAAGAACAAAGACCAATCCATTCCAGCCCTTGAGGTCGAAGAAATCGTGCACCAAGATCGTGCAAGATTCAAACACATTGTGCTCGAGGAGTATTAGAAAGACACAAGTGATTGTTTGAAACAAGAAACTATTTAAACAACCTGGACCTGGCTTGCAGATGTGATCAGCTGGGATGGCTGAGGTGTAGCTGCCACAGCATAATCCTTCTCCATTGGCCAATGGTCAACTTGGCATTAGAGTTTTCAGAGAAGGCTGTTTGCAAACTAAGCCTGGCTGAAATCTTGCTCCTGAGGTGCTGACATCCCTTTAAATCACCACTGATGATCTGTTCTGTTAATCAGGTGCTACTAGAACATGCACAGCTCAGTTTCTTGCAAACACAGGAAGTAGAAGTAGAGTAATTAAAATAAATATACAAGTATCTGCTAAACCTGCGTTGCAGCAATCAAAATTGTTTTTTCCCCAACACAATAGTCTTGTAGATACATCACTCGCCCACTTATTTCTTGTCACTTCAGAATATAAATCATCACCATTGTTTGCTATATCCGTACAACAGAATGATTGACATCATAGCTATCAGGAAGAATAATACTTTCTAGTTTTATCATTGATATTTAAATTAGATGTCTTCAATATGATTATGCCTCACTGAGGGAAAGAAAAGCACACCAGGAAACTTTCAAAATTAAGTCCTGCTTTTTGAATCTTTTTCCTTAATTAAAACACAAGCTAAAACGATTTGTCAGTGACCACTGTCAATGTTTCTTCTCTCTCTGAATAGAAAGAAGTATCGTTCATTTTGAACTGCATTGACAGCAAGGTTCTGTCTTTGGCCCTCTCCTCTTCCTCATCTACATGTTGCCCTCACTGACATCAGCAGCAGGCAGAGAGTCAGCCTCCATGTGTAGACTGACAATACCCCAGCTCTGTTCCTCCTCCACCACCTCTCTCTGGACCACAGGTCTGCCTCCGTGCTGCCTGTCCGACATTTAGCCATGGATGAGCCACAACTTCCTCCAACTTACTGTCGGGAAGACTGAAACCGTTATTTTTGGCCTCCGCCATAAACTCGGCTCCCTTGCCATTGAGTCCATCCTAGGCATTTGCTCACACTGGACTAGAGGATGAAAATCCTTGGTGTTTCATTTGAACTGAACTTTAAACCCTATATGCTATCCATCACCAAATTTGCCTCTTTCTATCTGTGCACCATTACTCACCTCTGGCCCTAACTCAACTTCCCTGCTGCTTAAACCTTATTCATGGTTTTGGTAGGTCTAGACTTGAGTATTGATGTGTCCTCTTTTCTGGCCTCCCATCCTCCCCAAACCACAGTGTCCAAAATGTAATTGGTTATATCCCATCCGACAGAAAATGCTGCTTTCCCAACACCCAATCCTTGCAGATCTACACTGGCTCACCATCCCTCCAATGTATTACATTTAAACTCCTTATCACCATCTTTAAATCCCTCCATGGCCTTTCCCCGCCTTATTGCGACCTTCTCCAGCCTTGTATCCCCACCCACAGTCTTTGGGCCTCTGACTCTGGGTTCTGTATGTCCCTCCCTCACTCCCTCCCTTCACCCCACTGTTTGTGGCAAGACCGTCAGCCACCCTGGCCCCATTTTCTGGAACTCCCATGCTAAATATTTTGCCTTTTCCTCTTCTCTCTCTCCTACCTTTAAAATCCTTCTGCAGACCCATCGTTACACCCAGACGTTGGGTTCCCTTCCACCTCCCCCTTGCCTCCCGTGGCTCAGCGCTGAATCCATTTGTGAACATCAAACATTACTACTTACTGAATATATCTTTGTCTTCTGCTATGATACCAAACTCTCTATGAAGTTGCTAAGTGTTAGGCTCTCATTACCTCACCTCTGCGAGGGCAGAATGTAAAGAAGATGCTGTTCCTGGATTGCCATGGCCATTATCTATTTGTTGTTCAAATGCGAAGAGAGGAAACGGAGTTGAAACCTGTCAAACTACAACAATATCAATCTTTATCGGCCGAGGACCTAAAACATGCTGAAGGTGCAAATTCTCTATTGATACTTTATGGCATCTGTCGGCTCACACTAAAAGTAGAGAAACAAAATTACTCAATAAAAACTTTATAGATCATCACCAGTTTTCACAGGCACGTTCCCTTGAGGGTGAGTTTGGCTCCTTTTGAAAATGGCTTTTATCCATAAAAACAGGTTTATGGCAGAATAAATTCATCTTAAAAGGGGGGAGCTGTACTATTTTCAATTATGATTTTTTTTTTGTTATTTGTGAGCCGCAGTCTATGGTAAGTAATAGAAACTTAGCTTCAGTCTGCACAGATGTCACTCTACCAACCATAATAGCAAGAAACAGTATGAACGATGCTTTAAGAAAAACCAAAACCATGTACATAACACAGAATTATAGAATCTTACAGCACAGAAGGAGGCCTTTCGTCCCATCGTGCCTATGCTGGCTCTTTGAAAGAGCTATCCAATTAGCTCCGCTCACCCTCCCTGTCCCCATAGCCCTACAAATTTTTCTCTTTCAAGTATTTATCCAATTCTTTTTTGAAAATTACTATCGAATCTGCTTCCACCGCCCTTTCAGGCAGTGCGTTCCAGATCATCACAACTCACTGCGTAAAAAAAATTCTCCTCGCCTCCCCATTGGTTCTTTTGCCGATTGTCTTTCATCTGTGTCCTCTGGTTACCGACCCTCCTGCCAGTGGAGACGGTTTCTCCCCACCTACTCTATCAAAATCCTTCATAATTTTGAACACCTCAATTAAATTTCCCCACGGAGATTACGGGCACTAAATTGGGCCGTGTAGCACCCGTTGTTTCGGCGCTACACGGCCACTCCGACATCCAAGATGGCGTCTTGGCTGCGCACGCACGTTTCCAGCGTGACGTGCGCCCGATGCCATCTTGGTATAGGAGTTAGCGCAAATGCAAATACCGAACGCCGGCTGCACGTAAAGTAAGGAGAAAGTGGATACAATCAGCGTGCAATGCTGATTTAAAATGATAGACACCATTTTGGGACTTAACGCTCAACTGAATGCACAGTCTTAACCCCAACCATCTGAGGACCCCCACCAGTGATATTTAAAGGGACCGTGCAGGATTTACAGGTTAGTGGCTGGATTATTGCTTCTGGCTGCTGAAACATTTGTAACTGTTTTTGGAGGTCTCCTATGCTTGAATACTAGGACTAGGGGACTAGGGGACACAGCCTAACAGTCTACAGACCGCGCATTGATAAGTACTTAAAAGGAAAAAATTTGCAAGGGTCCGGGGTAAGGGCGGGGCAGTGGGACTAGCTGGATTGCTCTTGCATAGAGCCGACATGGACTCGATGGGCCGAATGGCCTCCTTCCGTGCTGAAACCTTTCTATGATTCTATTTAGAGCCAGGATGTGCAGGAGTGAAGTTAGGAAATGCTTCTACACGCAAAGGGTGGGAGACGTTTGAAAATGCTCTTCTGCAAATGGCAGTAGATGCTAGCTCAATTTTGAATGTTAAATCTGAGACTGATAGATTTCTGTGAACCAAGGGTATTGAGGGATATGGGGCTAAGGCGGGTATATGGAGTGAGGTCACAGGTCCACCCTGATCTCATTGAATGGCGGAACAGGCTTGAGAGGATAAATGCCACTGCCACTTGCTGCCTCCTGATATGGGCCACCTTCTTCTGAAGAAAGCGGGAAGTAGGTGATGTGCTTGTCATGGTTGAATAGCTGACAGTATGTGTGGCCTGTAAGTTGTGGGTGGGCGGCTTGCAATAGTAGTAATATGTAAGGGTGAGAGGAAGCATCTGATTGGAAGAGTTGAGTACTGATTGAAAGAGTTTGTAGGTATGGGGATGTAGTGCATGGAGCAGTGGATGTGGCTAGTGGTGCAGTTGGTAGGAGACGTCACTTGACAGTTGACCTCACTCACCTTGACCACTCGTGTCAAAGCATTGAACTTCTTCCTGCACTGCATCCATGTTCATGATGCTGTGCGCCTGGCATTGACTTCGTCCCCCGCTGCCTCCCACTGCCTTTTGGATAAATGTCCGGAGGGCCTCTTGTTTCCCCCCCGCCCCCCCGCGGATATAGGATCTCCCTCTTTCCATCCACCTCTTGCACCAACACCTCTAGTGCATCAGCAGAGAAGCTTGGTGCATGCAACCTCACAGGCCTGGTACAAACTCAGATCGGCAGATTGGTGAGGTCTCGCATGCAGATTGGAGGATGTGGGATTTAGTGGTGCACAACCTTTATTCAATGTTTTAACATAACTCAACAGTTTGTAAACATGGGGATGGGAGCTGCATCCGTGTTTTGCATGTGCAGTGTCTGATCTCCGTTCACACTCCGTGCAGACAGCAGACTGTTAATTTCAGCAAATAACAGGTACCGGCTACCTTCAAGAGATTTTTAAGAGACAGCCTGCCTTTAAGAGATTGGGGTCCCCTGCTAGTGGAAAGTGCGAATTACATTGAATCCTCGTTCAACGCTGATTCGGAACGCTGCTTGCGGATAAGTCCTCAGGCCACACGAAAGTCTCACCCTGCCTGCGCAGGGGCCATTGGGCAGGGGGCAATAATGGATTGCACTACCCCCGCCCAATAATAGGCCCTATCCAATTCTTTTGTCCTAAATATTTAATATATTAATATAATTTATTTTAATATATGAATATGTTTAACATATTAAATCACATGGCTAATTCAAGTGCAGTATTATGAAGTGACAGCCCATGATGCAACCCACTAATTCCTGTGCATCCAACACTTCCTTCACCCCATTAATGGCAGTCATGCCTTCAGCCATCTTGGCCCTAAGCTCTGCAATTCCTTCTCCAAACCTTTCCACCTCGCTACCTCTCTTTCTTTAAGACGCTCCTTAAAACCTTTGACCAACTGTCCTAATGTCTCCTTTGGCTCAGTGTCAATTTTTGTTTGAAAACGCTCCTGTGAAGCACCTTGGGACATTTTACGATGTTAAAGGTGCTACATAAATGCAAGTTGTTGTTATTCCACATGCACTGGGCGTAATGCAACTTTCCATTGATGTCTTTGTGTCTGTGAAAATGCAAGATTCTTAGCAGATCTGAATGATCATTTCCTGCAGCAAAAACACTTGCACGAAACATGGCTCAGAAGATTTGGGGAAGTTGTTTGTTTGTGAGTTAACAACTAACATTTACCAATTGATAAAAAGAGGACTAAATTATTTCATTTAAAAAAAACAAGAATGGTAAATGAGAGAGAGCTTAAAAAAGGCCTGGATTGTTACAGAAATATAAAGGCAAGTTGTCTTCATTAAATGCTTCTTTTGAAGCGGAGTTTGATCTGATAAGATTTTGGCAGCGTCAGTTAATTGAAAAGATTACAGAATTTAAATTATTTGCAGAGCTGCAGCAAACTTAATGGGTATTAGAAAATTACATACTTTTTAAAGTTCATTTTGTCTGATTTAAAAAAACGAGAATGTCATTTAAACTATTAACACACTAAATTGTGCTTTGACTGTAAAAAGGAGATTTAGTATACTTTTGGGCAAAAGTCGAATACTTACTTCTGGTCCTTGAGAGAAGAGCAAACCTTGCTGATAATGGAGCAGTTAGTGTTCATGTGATTAACATTTTGGTTAGATATAGGAGCCTCAGAAGTACATCTCCTGTCATAATGATGTCCCTTCCTTTATGAGATAGATGTGATGCACGTGTCATTTATATGCTGTGTATTATAAAATATAAAATGGGCATTTCATGTACTTAGGAGCAATAGAAGTGGTTTGGGAACCATAACTGATTGGAACTGAGATAGGAGGCCTATCTACTTCAGGATGAATTGTTGTAAATAAAAGAAAATGACCGTGGTAGGACAGGTGAATGATATATTGGCCAAAGAAACTCTTCGCTATGTTCTCCTGCAGAGTACAATTCTTCTGTCAGCTTCAACAACAACTTGCATTTATATAGCGCCTTTTAATGTAGTAAAACGTCCCAAGGCGTTCACAAACAAAATTTGACACCGAGCCACATAAGGAGATATTGGCCCAGAAATTGCTCACCCACAGACGCCGTCCCTGAATGGCATCCTCTCCGACCGCTGGCGAATCAATTGTGCAAGTTCGCAAATGCGCTCATGCACACTAAAACCCCGAAATCGCGAACTTGATCACATTGGTTTGGCGGAGGCTTGACGGGTCCGATTTAAGGGGCCACCTACAATAAAATCATAGAAATCATTAAACATTGGTAATCTAACTGGAACGAAGATACTTAGGCCACCAAAAGGTACATTGGAAAATACCAGCCCGACACTACCTCTTAAAAGCATGGTGACTGTTAATGACGGCGAAACAACAAAAAATTAAATTTTAAAAATGTGGAATGTCAAATTACTCTTATTTTAATATTTTTTGATCATTAAAATTTTTTTAAAAAAATTCAACATTTAAATTTTTTTTTACTTCTAACTTCTGTAAGCTTTGTTAAATTAAACCATTTGCTTGGCTTTTTATAAGATATGCTAAAATTTTATTTAAACTAACATACAGAAGTTTGCTTTAAATGATTGATTTCTAGTTGCCTTCTCGTGACTTCTCTTCTTGACGGATTCTGCGGGTGGGACTTCCGTTCCCACATTCTCTCTCCATACGAAGGAACCTGCGTGAAATCACAGCGCTGAACTGAAAAAATTTTTAAAATGGAGCAAGTGGACGTCGGAGACCACGAGGTAGGTTTTCTCGTAGTCTTCGTCAGCAGGATGTGCGGACAGCCTTGCCACACCGGTCGGAGCAAGTTCCAGCCCATTAGGACAGGTGACCAAAGGTTTGGTCAAAGAGGTAGATTTTAAGGAGCATCTTAAAGGAGGAGAGAGAGGTGGAGAGGTTTAGGGAGGGAATTCCAGAGCTTAGAACCTAGGCAGCTGAAGGCACGGCCACCAATGGTGCAGCGAAGGAAACCGGGAATGCGCAAGAGGTCAGAATTGGAGGAGCGCAGAGATCTCGGAGGGTTGTAGGGCTGGAGGTGGTTACAGAGATAGGGAGGGACGAGGCCATGGAGGGATTTGAAAACAAGGATGAGAATTTTAAAATTGAGGCAGTGAGCAAGGGGGTGATGGATGAACAGGATTTGGTGCGAGTTAGGATACAGGGCAGCAGAGTTTTGGTTGAGCTCAAGTTTGTGGAGGGTGCAAGACGGGAAGCCGGTCCAGGAGAGCATTGGTATAGTCGAGTCTAGAGGCAACAAAGGCATGGTTGAGGGCTTCGGTATCGAATGGGCGGAGACAGGGGCGGAGACGGGCAATGTTACAATCAGTAGGATTCTCTGCCTTTAGTAGAACATGATTTTCCTCATGTCTTGCGCAGATTGCAATTTTTTGATTGTCTTCAATGGGGAGTGTGGCATTCCTCTTGTCTTCAGTGGATTTTGAGTCTCTTGTCTTCAGTGCTATATAATTCTTATCTGGTCTTCGGTGGAGCATGGGTCTCCTGTTTTCAATGGGGTGTAATTCTCCTCGTTTTCAGTACGAGTCTCTGATCTTCAGTGTTATGCAGTTCCTCTCATGTATTCAGTTGGGTTTAGTTCTCCATTTATCTTCTGGAAAGTCTACAGGAACTATAAGGAGAATGGAGAGAAAGAAAATAGCTCCATTTGCCAAATAGTGGTGCTACTTAGTAAATCTGCTCAATCGGAGAATAATTGTGTTTATTTTATTTTGAATTGGACATTATGGAACTACACAAGCAATAACTGGGATTTAGTATTGAACATTCAAGGGCACAAATGAAATCCTGTGTCTGAATAATGTGATATTATCAGTCAGTGTGCAAACTATGAATGGAAGGGTTGGGAGTGATTTGTGGTACGGCAGAAGATTCACAAAAATTTCAGCAAAATAACTCTTCATAAAAAAAAGACAGACTTGCATTTATAAGTGTCTTTCATGACTTCTGGATATGTCAAAGCACTTTACAGCAATGAAGTACTTTTGAAGTGTAGTCAATGTTGTGATGTAGGAAATGCGGCAGCCAATTTGCACACAGCAAGATCCCACAAACAGCAATGTGACAATGACCAGATAATCTGTTTTTAATGGTATTGGTTGAAGGATAAATATTGGTCAGGACAACGGGGAGAACTCCCCTGCTCTTCTTTGAAATAGTCCCATGGGATCTTTTGCGTCTACCTGAGAGGGCAGACGGTTTAACATCTCATCTGAAAGGCGGCACTCCCTTAGTACTGCACTGGAGTGTCGGCCTACATTATGTGCTCAAGTCTCTGGAGTGGGGCTTGAACCCACAATTATCTGACTCGAGGGTGAGTATGACACCAACTGAGCCATGGTTGACACAGCCCACTCATGCTGAAGACCAAGCCCTTCTCTGCACCCTGTCAGAGAATAAGAAGCAGCCCAGACTCGTCTCACAGCCTTATTGTTCTACCTGTATTACCACTGGTAAAGGATTAAGGCTGTTCAAGTGTTTATATCGATTTGGAGCATTGCTTAATCAAATCCAGTTACAATTAGCTGAGATGGCCGCCATTAATGATTAGTAAAATCTAACATTTCCATAATGATCACTATCCTCTATGGGTGGTAATAATAAATATTCCCGTGCTTTATGCTGGAATTGGGGGACTGAAAGTTGATTCAAAGCACTTGGCTGCACCTCCTACTTTAATCAGTTTCCAATTCTCTGTTCCAGCATTCGCACCGGAAAATTATTACAATAATATATTATGTGCTGGCCATTACAGTTTCACAGCAATAGGTTGCAAATTAGTTCTCGATAATGGGAGCACATTCACAATATTGCAGCCATTAATATTGTGGTGTGAATGCATCATGTGCTGTGGTAATCAGCCATACAGTCTGGGAAAGTAATAGTCCCCAATTGCAAGGCTCAATCAAAGAACTAAGCAATAAGGCCCACACACACCAGCCTCTCTGACTGCAGTAGCTAATCTGGTGCAGGTAGCTGCTTTGCACTTCCATGCCTTTCCAGTTGTTCCTCATCTGACTCCATGATGAAGCCATTGTCCATGAAAATATATAGCAACTGAAGCAAAATCGACCCTTTGTGGCTATTGTAGGTTTGATTTACTTGCTTCCATTATTAATGTAATGTTTAATGTTTCCACTGGCGGGAGGGTCAGTAACCAGAGGACACCGATTTAAGATAATTGGCAAAAAAAACAGGGGGGAAGATGAGGAGAATTTTTTTTACTCAGCGAGTTGTTATGATCTGAAATTTATTGCCTGAAAGGGCAGTGGAAACAGATTCAACTTTCAAAAGGAAATTGGATCTCTACTTAATGGAAAAATTTGCTGGGCTGCAGGGTTATGAGACTAACGGGATAGCTCTCTCAGAGACTCAGCACGTGGACAATGGACCGAATGGCCGCCTCCCTTGCCGTGTGATATGGTTCTATTTTATTTCCTCTTTGTTTGGACTTCCCATGCCATGTAGAGCTGAGAGAATGGACAGGTCGATAACTTACTCGCAAGCCACTTGTAAGAGTTGCACTTGAACTCTTCAACGGTAATGATTCAAGGACGGTCCTCTGATGTTCCACCTTGTCTGTTATGAAGTTGCAACTTCTGCTCAGTGCCACAACGGACAGAATGACATCAAGAAACCAAACCTACGCTCTACCATTCCATGGACACAACTCGGCGATTGTCACCGACGCCCTGCGACCGGTTGGTGCCTTATACCACACCGTTAAGCGTATTTGCAGAACTTACCTCAGCCTTTCCAAGCTCAGGCCCCAGCACTTCCATAAAAGGCTGACTCGTCGGGTGAGCATCGAGGACTTTGTTACTTTTAATATAAAAACAAACCATCGGCCAAGCAGAGACACTGTGACAGCAGCTGTGAAAACGATTCACAGTTCTGATCTTGTCTTTGGATTAGTTATCCTATTTATTTTAGCAGCACCATTGATAAAAGCCTGTGTGATTGATCGATGTATTTTTAAAAGAAACAGTGGGAACCAAGACGTGGATTAAAGATGGCCGCTCCTTCTAACGATCTGCGCCTTGAAAGCAAAGTGTTTAATCCATTTATTTTAAACTAGTTAATACCGCCACTAAAATAGGGCAGTGTAGAATTTCAGACAAATGCAGCAAGTTTCCCACAGCATCAGGACTAGGCTCAGTTGTTTGGATTCTTTAAAAAAAAAATTAAGATCTTTGGGCAAAATTCTATTTTTTTTGCTTGTGATTCTACCCCTCCCCCCTCCCCCCTCCCCCCTCTCCCCTCCCCCCTCTCCCCTCTCCCCTCCCCCCTCTCCCCTCCCCCCACCCCCACCTCGCACAAAAGAAAATCCAACTCTGTTGCAATTTTTTTAAAGCACTTTCAAATAGACCACGACTACTCCAGTCTTCTTCATTGGTTGTGCCTTTACGTGCAATGTTTTTGGTCGGAGATCGGCCCAGAAGTGAAAGCTTGCATGCTCTGTGAGGCCTTCTCGAGCAGTCTATAATCAGATATACCGGCAATAGCCCCAGCACAGCAGGTCAGTGAGCATCTTCGGACATATTCATAGAACCGTAGAAAGTTACGGCACAGAAGGAGGCCGTTCGGCCCATCGTGTTCGTGCCGGCTGAAGAAGAGTTATCCAGATTAATCCCACTTTCCAGCACTTGGTCCGTAGCCCTGTAGGTTACGACACTTCAAGTGCACATCCAAGTACTTTTTTAAAGAGTTGAGAGTTTCTGCCTCTACCACCCTTTCAGGCAGTGAGTTCCAGACCCCCACCACCCTCTGGGTGAAAAAAATTCTCCTCAGTTCCCCTCTAATCCTTCTACCAATCACTTTAAATCTATGCCCCCTGGTTACTGACCCCTCTACTAAGGGGAATAGGTCCTCACTATCCACTCTATCTAGTCCCGTCCTAATTTTGTACACCTCAATTAAATCTCCCTCCAGACTCCCTTTGTTGACCGGAAGTTAACGGTTTTGGCTTAGTACACAGAGGAAGAGTCAATTCTCTCTTAATTCTCAATTCGCTTTATTAACGTTATTAGATCATGTACATACCGCTTATACGTCTAGTTAGATTATAGGCATGCAGTTTACAGCAGGTTATACAGTTTTATACTCAAACTAGGATTTAAACGCACACCCATTAGGTTTCTCTGCTAACACTCCCTGACTATTAGGATTTAAACGCACACCCACTAGGTTTCTCTGATAACACTCCCTGACTTTCACAGAATAGAAAGGATATTATATTACCCGGAAAGGAGAGATACTGCTGGCCAGGCAATTCGCTCCCTCACTCTCAACGTTGTCTCTACGTCCCAGACGTAGGGTTCTCACTTCCACAATGGTTAGTCTCCGGAGTCTCCCTCAAAAACACACTGGGACCAAGCCAGCAATGCTTCAGTTTTAACTCCAAGTCTGTCTTTTCGAATGATGCTGTCTTCTCCGGTTGGCTCAAAGTTGCTGGAGTGATCAATGTCATCCCCTGATTGGCTCTGTTCCAAGGGCCGAGGTAGCATCACCTCAATACCCCTTTTCTAAATAAGGCCTGGTGTCTCATCACCGTTCCTTTGTCCCTGTAAGAAGCGGAACGAATTCAAACCGGTTCTGGCCAGTTCAGACCAGTGACTGAACTCCAGGCCACCTCAGTTCAAAAGGTCAGTGTCTTTGTTAGCAATTCGAATTAACCTCAATAGGTTTCTGCAGCCTCTGGCCAACACTTTGTACCAAAGAAAACAACCCCAGCCTATCCAATCTTTCCTCATAGCTAAAATTCTCCAGCCCAGGCAACATCCTCGTAAATCTCCTCTGCACCCTCTCTAGTGCAATCACATCTTTCCTGTAAAGTGGTGACCAGAACTGTACACAGTCCTCAAGCTGTGGCCTAACCAATGTTTTATACAGTTCCAGCATAACCTCCCTGCTCTTATATTCTATGCCTCGGCTAATAAAGGAAAGTATTCCATATGCCTTTTTAACCACCTTCTCTACCTGTCCTGCTACCTTCAGGGATCTGTGGACATGTACTCCAAGGTCCCTCTGTTCCTCTACACATCTCAGTATCCTCCCATTTATTGTGTACTCCCTTGCCTTGTTTGCCCTTCCCAAATGCATTACCTCACACTTGTCTAGATTGAATTCCATTTGCTGCTTTTCTGCCCACCTGACCAGTCCATTGATATCTTCCTGCAGTCTACAGCTTTCCTCCTCACTATCAACCACACGGCCAATTTTGCATCATCTGCAAACTTCTTGATCAAGCCCCCCACATTCAAATCCAAATCATTAATGTATACCACAAAAAGCGAGGGACCTCGTATTGAGCCCTGCAGAACCCTACAGGAAACAGCCTTCCAGTTGCAAAAACACCCGTCGACTATTACCCTTTGCTTCCTGCCACTGAGACAATTTTGGATCCAACTTGCCACTCTCCCTTGGATCCCATGGGCTTTTACTTTTTTGATCAGTCTGCCATGTGGGACCTTGTTAAAAGCCTTGCTAAAATCCATGTACATTACATCAAACGCGTTACCCTCATCAACCCTCCTTGTTACTGCCTCAAAAAATTCAATCAAGTTAATCAGACACGACCTTCCCTTAACAAATCCACGCTGACTGTCCTTGATTAATCCGTGCCTTGCTAAATAACGATTTATGCTGTCCCTCAGAATTGATTCCAATAATTTGCCCACCGAGGCTAGACTGACTGGCTTATAATTACTCGGTCTATCTCTTTCTCCCTTTTTAAATAACAGTACAATGTTAGCAGTCCTCCAATCCTCCAGCACCATGCCTGTAGCCAGGGAGGATCAGAAAATGATGGTCAGAGCCTCCGCTATTTCCTCCCTTGCTTCTTTTAACAGCCTGGGATACATTTGATCCGGGCCTGGCAATTTATCTACTTTCAAAGATGCTAATCCCATTAATACTTCCTCTCTCACTATGTTTATCCCAGCCAATATTTCACACTCCTCCTCCTTAACTACAATCTCTGCATCATCCCCCTGTTTTGTGAAGACAGACACAAAGTATTCATTAAGAACCATACCAACATCTTCCGCCTCCACACATAGGTTTTTTTTGGTCTCTAATAGGCCCTACTCTTTCCTTAGTTATCCTCTTGCTCTTTATGTATTTATAAAGCATTTTTGGGTTTTCCTTGATTTTACTTGCCAGTATTTTTTCATGCCCTCTCTTTGCTTTCCTAATTTCCTTTTTCATTTCACCCCTGCACTTTTTATACTCCTCTAGGCTTTCTGCAGTATCGAGCTCTCTGTGTCCGACATAAGCTTTCCTTTTTTGCATATTAACAGCATTTCTTTCCTCCAGCCCACCAATTTTTAAAATTAATTCTTGGGATGTGGGCGTCGCTGGCGAGGCCAGAATTTATTGCCCATCCCTAGTTGCCCTTGAGAAGGTGGTGATGGGCCTCCTTCTTGAACCGCTGCAGTCCGTGTGTTGAAGGTTCTCCCACAGTGCTGTTAGGTCAGGAGTCCCAGTGACAATGAAGGAACGGCCGATAAATGTCCAAGTCGGGATGGTGTGTGACTTGGAGGGGATCTTGGAGGTGATGGTGTTTCACAGGCACCTGCTGTGCTTGTCCTTCTAGGTGGTGGAGGTCGCGGGTTTGAGAGGGGCTGCCAAAAACCAGATAGAAGCTGAATATCAAAACAGGAGTGGGGAACCTCAGACTGGGACAAGGTATCTCACTCTCAGCTACTGAGGCAAATAATAGACCCGTTTATTGTCTTTGGATTTATATGTCGGATTTCCACTATGCTTCCACGTCAATTCTGGGCGCAATTAACATCCATCACATCAGGCGTTTTTATATCAGACTGAACTGCCGAACTAGTTTATTCACAGATGGCCTTTTAAAGGAGCAGTAAAATGCAGCCAGTTGTTGAAGTCAGCTCCAATAACACAGCAGTCACTCGAGTAGCAACTGTCTGCTTGAGCATTACTGGCGGATATTTTGATGAAATTGGGAAAGTAGCAAGCAATGGTTCTTCAAGTGCCTTTACACTGCTGCTGTGCACATGGACTGAAAGTCGATGATCCAGAGACTGTTCTCTGAACTGCTGATATTCATCACCTTAATCCCTTTTTTTTGAATTATTTGCCTGGCCAAAACTAACGATAAAAAAAAATATATTGAAACTGTTTCCTGCAGCTGAACTGGAATGAACACTTTAAAAAAAAAGAGAGCTATAAAATAAAAGTCATATTGATATGCCTAAGTACCTTGCTTCAATGCTGCAACCCAATGCTGAGTCCTGTGCCCAGCGACAGTCAATCTACAGGCCACTTTCTCATCTGAAGCTGATTTTTTTTCTGGTCTTGAAGGAAGAGCAACCTACAAGCAAGTTGTTATGGAATGTCAGCTGTGGTTCAGTGGGTAGCATTCTTGCCTCTGAGTCAGAGGGTTGTGGGCTCAAGTCTTACTCCAGAGACTTCAGCATATAATCCAGGCTCATACTTCAGTACAGTACTGAGGGAGTGCTGCACTGTCGGAGGTACTGTCTTTCCAATGAGATGTTAAACCAAGGTCCTGTCAGGTGGATGTAAAGGATCCCATAGTACTATTTTGAGAAGAGCAGGGAAGTTCTCCTCAGTGTCCTGGCCAATATTTATCCCTCAATCGACATTACTGAATCTGATTATCTGGTCATTATCACGTTTCTGCTTGTGGGATCTTGCTGTGCGCAAATTGGCTGTTGCATTTCCTACATTATAACAGTGAGGACACTTCAAAAGTACTTCATTGGCTGTAAAGCATTTTGGGACATCCTGAGGTCATGAAAGGCACTATATAAATACAAGTCTTTCTTTTTGAACTATTAAAAAAAAACAGTGACTGAACACACTGCTTTGAAACACACTGCCCTCAAGCATTCACTTACATCCCTTGTGCACAACATTGCCAAGCTGAAGGGCCAAGAACAGTAGAATTATATTTATTCTCTTTTCTTACAGGTTAATTGAAGTGTTATCATCCCCATGTTATCATTTATAACAGATAAAGGATTTTTTAAAAAATTCTCAATGTTGCTATTGAACAGCTAATATTTTTGTTATTTCTGTGGGTGAATTGGCTGACTGTTCTATACTTAAAAACTCTGACTACACCTGAAGGAAAACCATCAAACTACCAGGTTTGATGCATTTCCCCAATTCCTGTTAAGGCAGTGAGAATCTCAGCCAAACGGACCTGGAAAGTGACCGGTTTGATCTCGGTCTGTGCTGAGACAGCTGGTCTCAGTTTGGGGAGTAGGACGCAGCAGTTGACTAAAGTCCTCCAGGGTTATGGTGACTAAATTGGATCTCTATCCAGCAACCCCGCTGGAGGTATGTGTGTGGATGTGAGACGGGGACAGATTTGGGCTGATTTGTGGGCAAATAGTCTGCCGCCATTCACAATCGCTGCTCGCACATGAATAATGGTTACTTGGGCAAGGTAACAGAGGTATCTGGCAATTCTAGTACTCCAGCAAGGAGTGAACACATCCAGGAGAGAAGATGGAATGCACTCACCCAACTGAGAGGTATGGTCCTGTAGTATTGGTCGTACACTCGGTGAGTACAGTGTTCTTTGGCTTTTTGCTGCATACATACAGAGACCTACAATATTGAAGATACTCTGTGAATCTATGAAACAACTCAAGGACTTTTCATTACAGAGAAGCCAGCAATCTAAAATGTTTTTTTTAAACAGTATCCCCTTGCATGTTATATAAACCATTCTTTTTTCCCGTTGCTCCCAGTAGCATGCATTTATAGAAAGTACTCTTTGTGTGACTTTGTAATGGACTCTGGTGTTCATCAGGATATCTAAAGAGGTTTTTATGTGCAAAATGGAGATTGTGAATTAATTGTATTCTGACATATAGGAGACACATCTAAAGATGAATATCTCTGACATACATCTGCTGGTGTCAGTCGACACATCAAGGTTCTACACAATGGAAGGCAGTAGATCATGAGGCTGGATAATGCAATTATTTTACTTTTAATATTTCTGAAATTGGTCAAGAAATCCACAGGTTATTTTAACCCATCTTAAAGATGTGGGCTGTCTCACATCAGTAGCTTATAACTGCAGGAAAATAGTACTTTATCGACCCTACAACTCACTTAGCCCCAAGTTCCCCTATTCAAAATCCAGGCTGAACAAAAGTCACCAAAATGGATGAATTGAGTTTTTTTTTTGGCTGTCCTGGTGGTCACTAGGACCTTGGAGAACCTTTTACTAGTTTGCTGTTAGGTTCCATTAAGCTCTCGTCTTTTACAGGAATGAAAAGCAACAGTGGGGGAGAAAAAAAGGTGATTCAACATCTGGTAAATTGGCAAAAATTTGTAAACAAACTTTCTGAAAATTGTCTTTTAAAAATGCAAGTTTAAAAGTGTTCCAAGGGTAGTAAGAAATCTATAAAATCAATCACTCATAGTGACTATGTTCTAGAAAGAACTGGTAATCAGCTGCCATTGTGGGGAGGCTTGCAGACTACGACATTTGATCAAACCCTCAGTCCCATGACGTTTCTTTCTGTGACACAATCCATGTTGGCTGTACTCCTGAGGAATAGCATGAGAACGGTAGTAATTACATAGAATTACATAGAATGTACAGCATTCTATGTAATTCTATGTACACCATTTGGCCCACAGGTCCGTGCCGGTGTTTATGCTCCTCACGAGCCTCCTCCCTCCCTACTTCATCTCACCCTATCAGCATATCCTTCTATTCCTTTCTCCCTCGTGTTTATCTAGCTTCCCCTTAATTGCTGTTCTTTATGGGTTATTGCTGGCAGAATTATATTTTGAACACATAAGAAGAGAAATAAATATCTCGCCACGCTGTCCTGACCTTGATTGCGTTGCCAGGGGAATCTTTTTTGCATTTGGTCTTTCATGCAGTTCAGAGTGAGCTTGCAATCTTTTACACTGCCCATCTCTTACTGGTTTCTCATGGATTGATGTTTGGTGACCCCCAAGTCTGTGGAAATCAATGCACAGCATAACACTGAGCTAAAGTGAATATATAATTCCACGGTCTGAGCCTGGATACAGCAAGGGAGGGAAGGATTGTACTCCAAAGCTGCTAGTGAGGAGCATTCAAAGGATGATACAGAGGAGTCAAACATTACTGCTGAACCTCACACTGTACTGGATCCAGGAACAAATCTATTGAATATAAATCGTACTGAATTTATAATGGGGAATCTTCCTTGTATCCCTCACCACCCGCATCCCTCCATCCCTTCCAATCCCACTTCCTCCTGTGTCGGCTCTTGAAAAGATTCTCCCCCAATCACTTTCAAACTCCCAACTGCCTAGCCTTTAGCCTTCCATTCACAACGATATTTCGGCACTCTTCGATTTGCCCAAATACTCCCTTACCTCCAATATTGATGGCGTTGTCCCCAGAAAAATCTTTACTCTCTCCCATCCTTGTCTTTTCCCCCTGGTATGACCCTCACCTTTGCTCCCTCAATTCCAAGGGACACAGAATCTGGCACCCAACTGGTTTAGCCCCCCATCACCAGATTTACCTGGACCTCATGGACTTCTTTGTCACTAAGATCAAGACCATCCATTCAGCTGCCTCTGATGCATCCCCCTCTCCGACTAACCCAAACCTTCCCTCAAGCTCTTTGCCTGCCCTCGCTCTGCACCTGCATCTCTCTCTATTTTCTTTTCTACCTCCCCTCATGCTCTACCCAAGCTCATCTTGTCCATTACATCCATCTCCTGCTCCCTTGACCCCATTCCCACTAAACTGCAGACGACCCACCTTCTCTTCCTGTTCTCCATGTTAATTGACATTGTAACTGGTTCCATCGTCTCAAGTACAGCTCCCCCTCCCTTTCAAACCACATCATCATCCCCTCTTCAAAAAACCCACCCTTCAGCCCTCCGCCTTTGCAAACTACTGCCCTATCTTCCACCCCCCCTCCTCTCTCCAAAGTCCTTGAACGTATTGTCACCTCCCAAATCCGTGTCGATGTTACCCACAACTCCATGTTTGGATCTCTCCAGAGATAAAAGAATGTCTAAACGAAGATTGAACAATATATTCATGATTAATTTATTGAGATGTTTATATAAAAAATAGTAATAAACTATTAGATGAAGACATTTTTCCATTCACTAGGAATCCCTAAATATGTTAATGTAAATAAATACATAAATAAATAGAAAAGTATAAAGTTTGGACTGGAACAAAAATCTATCATTTTACCATCACAGGAAATTTCAGCAGACGCTTTGACAAACCAGATTTCCTAGGGATGATATTTCCAAGTACATGGTCCTGAAACTTAATGATCTTTTTTTTTGCCAAATACCTAAGGAAGTAAAACTCATTTTAACAAAAAAAAAATCCCTGCCTTCAATTTATAATGACCCACTAACGCAATGGCACGAACACGAGGCTTTGAATCAGGCAATTTGTGATGATGTTATTTCATTAAGGAGAAAAATAGGCATCAGTTTTATAAAAGCTCAGTGATAACTAATTGGAGAAATGGTCAATCTCTCACAATACAACAAATGAGTCCGGAGTTACTTTCCTTTTGGTCGTTCAGTTCTCTCTATTCTACGTTCCTCCTCTTTAATCAAATCCAATTCCTTCCACTGTCCATCTGACTTTTACCTCTCAGCAGGTCCTGACGACGGAAGCTCAGGAAATTGCATTTTCCCTGACACTTGGTATTTTTCTAATTGGAACTAATTTACCTTGTGACACTTAAGTGGCCACGGAGAAAGTAAACTGGGTTGTGTTTTTAACATGAGGCTCGGACAAACGTTTTAAAGCAATACTCAGGCGCACTGCGTGATTTGATTCCTTTGACTCCAAAAGTAATGCTTCCAGGGATTGTTCACCTTGCTTTTCGCAGAATAATCAATATCAATCTAAATATTATATGCTAAAAATCCACTGAAAGCAATTTCATCGACTGTTGATTCAAATGGAATAAAGCGACTACACAAACATCATTATACGTAATATCAGTGGAAAAAAAGACAGCAGTTGGTTCTGAATTGTTTAGCATTAGAACAATAATAAATTGCAGCTGAAGTGTTGTCATTTTTCAATTGAAGTGCATTCTAAATCAAATGCCTCTTTACTGCTTCCTGCAGCTTTTACACTGTAGCATTGTTATTCATGTAAAGAGTTTGATTAGTTTTGGTGATGCATTTTGCCTCGTGATTTGTGCTGCAATTTTTTTTTAACCGTTTGAGATCAAATTTACCTATTCTGCTGTTTCTATAGCGCTGCTTGTCCAGAGTCTTGAGCACTTAATACAGGCTGACATTCCAGGCCAGGACTGAGGGAGTGCTGCACTGTTGGAGGTGCTGTCTTTCAGTTAAGCTGAAGCCACGTCTGCCCTCTCAGGTGGATGTAAAAGATCACGTGACGCTATTTCGAAGCACAGCAGGGGTGTTCTCCCCGGTGTCTTGGAAAATATTTATCCCTCAAACAACACCTAAAGCTTATCAGATCATTATCACATTGCTGTTTGTGGGGTCTTGCTGTGCGCTAATTGGCTGTCCCGTCTCTCCACATTACAACAGTGATTACACTTCAAAAGTACTTCATTGGCTGTAAAGCGCTTTGGGACATCCTGAGGTTGTAACAGGCGCTATATAAATGCAAGAATCTTTCTTTCTTTTTTAACACTTGCCCCTAGATGTGCTCGGAGTGAAGTCAGGAAACACTTCTACATGTAAAGGGTGGTAGAAGTTTGGAACTCTCTTCCGCAAACAGCAGTCGATGCTCGCTCAATTGTTAATTTCAAATATGAGACTTATAGATTTTTTGTTAACCAAAGGTATTAAGAGATATGTAGCTAAAGCGGGTATATGGAGTTAAGTTACAGATCAGCAATGATCTCATTGAATGATAGAATAGGCTCGAGGGGCTAAATGGCCTACTCCTGTTCCTGTGTTCCTCCTTTAAGTTTTTTTCTCTTGTATTCCTGCATTGAACCAGAGCTGCTTTGAGGCTGAAGACGCCAAGTAAATTAGCCATCGCAGGCATATTCGCTTTGCTGGAGTGGCCGTAGTGTATCTTTAAAAAGACATGAATGCCAGTCCCTGAGATGGATCAGGAGTTCCTCATTGCTTGTAGCAGTGCCTCCCTTATCCCTCGCAATACGTCACCTGCCACCTAGAAGGCGGCTGATCTGGAGGAGAGATCCCTCACACTTGCCCACATTGCCCTGCATTCTCCCCATTACAAACCAGCCATGTTATATAACAGGAAGGGGTTCCACTCCTTGAATGTTATAAAAAAGGCAAACTCCTTTGGCACGCCCTCAAATAAGTTCGATTGACAAGTTAGAGTTACACTGTGGGGGCAATTTTAACCTAACCTGCCCGTCGGAAGACTGATGGGATCGGGAGGAACGCTGGATTTACACCCTGTCCGATTTTACTCTCCATTGAAATCGATGAAGAGCAATATAGGGTGGGATATAAAACCAGTGTTCCTCCCGATCCCGTGGGATTCCTGACCGGCGAGTTAGGTTAAAATCACCCTAACTGAGATTGATAGATTTTTGTTAGGCAAGGGTATTAAGGGATACGGAACCAAGGTGGGGAGATGGAGTTAAGGGACAGGTCAGCCATGATCTAACTGACTCCTGTTCCTATGTTCCTACCCCCTGTGCGTCAGAATGGATCAGCATAATCCAAGCTCAATACATTTGTCGCCCATATCTGCATGATGTCTAGTTCATATTCCACCTGGGTTTCTGATACCTTAGATACACACGAATATGGAAGTGACTTGCCTGCTGTTGTACTTCAGTGCTGAATGATCAGACACTTCTGTTCCAGTGCAGGTGCAGTGAGCTATTCAGTTCGAGCACTGGATGACATTTAATTACCCGCCTGATGTATGTGCTGGGTTTTCCTGTCGTATCAGGAAGCAACAGGAGGTTCGCATTGAGCTGTTTTATGCCAGGCTGCTGCAATTGCTCTGCTACACACTTAAAGGGACATTGCCATCTGGGATTTTGTTAGGGAGAGCAAGAAACCCTGAATATGTGACCATCTTTGTTAGGCAAGGGTATTAAGGGTTACGGAGACAAGGCGGGTCGATGAAGTTAAGATACAGATCAGCCATGATCTAATTGAATGGCAGAACATGCTCGAGGGGCTGAATGGCCTACTTCTGTTCCTGTATTACTGAGTGGGGGAAATTTTTGATATGCAATATGTCAATGCACTACAGATCTGCCACTTGACATTTTACATCTCTGTGCGTGCTGCCTTTAAATAAATCAGTGGGTATTCAGCATCAGAGAGCAAGGTTTCATTTTTCTACTCACTTCTGTATCTTATAATGTCCAACCATTAGTTGTTAGTTTGCTGTTATCAAGAAAACGTCTGAAGACCAATCCTACAATCACACAATCCCAGTGGTCATCTGCGCCTGCAGGGAGGTCATTAAAGGAAGGTGATTGCCTGAAGTACACTCCCTTCAAGCACAGCTGCCCGGAACTGAAGTCAAAATCCCACTCCCTTTCCTCACCTGCCGGCTGGTTTTTGAATTTGGCAAAATGCTGCCGTGCTAAAAGGAATCCTGGTGAAAATTGCACTATCAATCGTGACATAGTGAGCAACCTACAGGAATCCAAATCAGACAGGAGCTGCAGTGAAGAATTTCCAGACGATGACCTCACAGTCATCAAATAGGTGGCGTAAATAGTTGGATAAGTGCACAGATTAAAGACCATAAGAGATAGGAGCAGGAGTAGGCCATTCGGCCCTTCGAGCCTGCTCCGCCATTTAATGAGATCATGGCTGATCTGATTTTTACCTCAACTCCACTTTCCCGCCCTTTCCCCATATCCTTTGACTCCCTTGCTGATCAAAAATTTGTCTAACTCAGCCTTGAATGTATTCAATGACTTGGCCTCCACAGCTTTTTGGGTTAAAGAATTCAAAAGATTCATGACCCTCTGGGAAAAGAAATTCCTCCTCATTTCCGAATTAAACGGGCAACCCCTTATTCTGAGACTATGCCCCTAGTTATAGATTCCCCCATGAGGGGTAACATCCTCTCAGCATCTCCCCTATCGAGTCCCCTCAGAATCTTATATGTTTCAACAAGATCTCCTCTCATTCTTCTAAATTCCAATGAATATAGACCCAACCTGTTCAATCTTTCCTCATAAGACAACCTGCTCACCGATGCTCAGTTTGGGTTCTGCCAGGACCACTCGGCTCCAGACCTCATTACAGCCTTGGTCCAAACATGGACAAAAGAGCTGAATTCCAGAGGTGAGGTGAGAGTGACTGCCCTTGACATCAAGGCAGCATTTGACCGAGTGTGGCACCAAGGAGCCCTAGTAAAATTGAAGTCGATGGGAATCAGGGGGAAAACTCTCCAGTGGCTGGAGTCATACTTAGCACAAAGGAAGATGGTAGTGGTTGTTGGAGGCCAATCATCTCAGCCCCAGGGCATTGCTGCAGGAGTTCCTCAGGACAGTGTCCTAGGCCCAACCATCTTCAGCTGCTTCATCAATGACTTTCCCTCTATCATAAGGTCAGAAATGGGGATGTTCGCTGATGATTGCACAGTGTTCAGTTCCGTTCGCAACCCCTCAGATAATGAAGCAGTCCGAGCCCGCATGCAACAAGAGCTGGACAACATCCAGGCTTGGGCTCATAAGTGGCAAGTAACATTCGCGCCAGATAAGTGCCAGGCAATGACCATCTCCAACAAGAGAGAATCTAACCACCTCCCCTTGACATTCAACGGCATTACCATCGCCGAATCCCCCACCATCAACATCCTGGGGGTCACCATTGACCAGAAACTTAACTGGACCAGCCATATAAATACTGTGGCTACAAGAGTAGGTCAGAGGCTGGGTATTCTGCGGCGAGTGACTCACCTCCTGACTCCCCAAATCCTTTCCACCATCTACAAGGCACAAGTCAGGAGTGTGATGGAATACTCTCCACTTGCCTGGATGAGTGCAGCTCCAACAACACTCAAGAAGCTGGACACCATCCAGGACAAAGCAGCCCGCTTGATTGGCACCCCATCCACCACCCTAAACATTCACTCCCTTCACCACCGGCGCACAGTGGCTGCAGTGTGTACCATCCACAGGATGCACTGCAGCAACTCGCCAAGGCTACTTCGACAGCACCTCCCAAACCCGCGACCTCTACCACCTAGAAGGGCAAGAGCAGCAGGCACATGGGAACAACACCACCTGCATGTTCCCCTCCAAGTCACACACCATCCCGACTTGGAAATATATCGCCGTTCCTTCATCGTCGCTGGGTCAAAATCCTGGAACTCCCTTCCTAACAGCACTGTGGGAGAACCTTCACCACACGGACTGCAGCGGTTCAAGAAGGCGGCTCACCACCACCTTCTCAAGGGCAATTAGGGTTGGGCAATAAATGCCGGCCTTGCCAGCGACGCCCACATCCCATGAATGAATTTAAAAAAACCCTTCCATACCCGGAATCAACCTAATGAGCCTTCTCTGAACTGCTTCCAATGCAAATATATCCTTCCTTAAATAAGGGCACCAGAACTGTATGCAGTACTCCAGGTGTGGTCTCACCAGCACCCTGTGCAGTTGTAGTATGACTTCCCTGCTTTTATATTCCATCCCCCTAGAAATAATTCCATTTGCCTTCTGGATTACCTGCTGCACCTGTATGTTAATTTTTTGTGTTTATGTATGAGGACACCCAGATCCCTCTGTACCGCAGCATTTTGTAGTATTTCTCCATTCAAATAATATTTTACTTTATTTTTCCTCCCAAAGTGGATGACTTCATATTTTCCCACATTTTATTCCATCTGCCAAATTTTTGCCCATACGCTTAACCTGTCAATATCCCTTTGCAGACACTGTGTCCTCATCGCAACTTGCTTTTCCACCTAGCTTTGTATCATCAGCAAATTTGGCCACAAGACACTCTGTTCCTTCATCCAAGTCATTGATATATATTGTAAATAGTTGAGGCCCCAGCACTGTGGCACCCCACTAGTTACAGATTGCCATTTTGAAAATGACCCTTTTATCCCGACTCTTTGTTTTCTGTTAGCCAATCCTCTATCCATGTCAGTATATTACCCCCAACACCATGAGCTCTTATCTTGTGCAGTAATCTTTTATGTTTCAAGTGCTTAAAAAGGACAAGCCTGTTATTTGGCAACAATCGTATTTTTCCTGTTCACAGTGGGATGAATAAAACCTTATTTCTTGATGTGTTTCTACTGAGTAAGTTAATGGGCAGAGATTTAATTACACAGGGACCCTATCCGACCTGGCCTACACGTGACTAGCCCACATTATATGGTTTACTCTTAATGGCCTCTGAAGTGGCCTAGCAAGCCACTCAGTTGTAAAAAAAACGATCACTTTGGCAATTAGAGTTGGGCAATGATCGCAACCTTATCAGTGGTGCTAGTGTTCCAGGAACAAATAAAACTTGCAAAGAGATGAAAAGAAATAAGGAAGAGAGCTAAAAGGCTTCCTGATAAAAGAGTAGAGTCGATTTGTTGCTGCACCTCTTGATTTAAATCCAGCACAGAGGTACTAAATGTCTCCTCTTGCTGATGGCTATTATAGACCATTTTAATGAGTTCTTAGTCTCTCTAGTCCCGAGTGGTCACAGCACAGCACAAAACTGCTCCAAATCTTCATTAATCAGCCTTTAGCGGCGAATGGTCAAAAAGAGAGAATGTGATTACATAACTTGCAGAGTGCTCTGTATCACAATTAACCTGATATCTGATCTTTATCCTGTGATATGTTACCCTGATACTATGGGGCCGAAACATTTATGACTATTACAAAATTCGCACTCTTCAATCAAGTAGCTTGACTTTGCTTCTATATTGTGTGCTTACTATATTAACTGGTTGTCTAACATTTAGTATTGGAATGATGTGAGGTGTCCTTTGTCACTCCATTGCCCCATGTGTAAATCTTTACCCTGATTAATTCAACTTCCACAGTGCGAATGAGGTCATTCTGTGGATTATACAACAGTTGCCCATCTGATCCTCTTCTCTAGACTGATGCTGGAGATCCAATTTGGGCGGAATTTGGTTCGAGACAATTCAGTTGGACTTATCCAGGGACTAGCTAAAGAGGAGGAATGATAGATTCCTGATCTCCCCAAAACCTGAGAGAGGAGGAGTGTTACATCAATGGGACACACACATGTCTCCCATCTCCTCTTGCCTTTGAGACTTCAGAGAAATCTTGGGCAATATGTGACTTCTGGCTTTTTGTACTGCAGAGCAAAGTGACATTGATGGTCTCGCCTTTATCAATGCCAAGGTTTATAAACTGCACTGCTATCATTCAGGAAATTCTTGTGCTTTCAAGTTTGTTAGGTTGCAAGGCACAGAGTCATGCATGCTCATTTATAAGGGCCCAACTAAGCAAAAGTTAACCTATTTTAACTAAGATTCTATGGAAAATCCTAATTATTGTCCAGGATATGCTAAGCCATCTTTGCCCAGATAAGTTAAAAATCATCCTTCATCACCTTTTGATTTGTAAGTTATTTGGAGTTACGCTGAAAATCATTAACCGGTGAGCAAAAAGGATATTTTTGCCTGGATCCCATTCCCTTGATACAGAGGTCGACAACACTTCCACTGGTCAATGACTGATTTGTGCAAACTTTACAGATCTGTGTTTTACATTCATTAAATTTCTATAAAATCGTGCTGGCTTCCCATCTGTACTGTTAAGTAGATTTCCAACGGTGCTGTCACCAGTAAATGAACTGCCTGATTATCCTGACCCATGCTTTGCATCACTGATAATGTCAACTCAATTATGTCTATAGATTATTTAGGAGGCCTCATCACCGTAAATCATTCAGTACCACAAAAGGTTGATTCTTCTTTTCTGACAGTGTGTAAACTTGATGCACTCCTGAAGCTCTCTATTCTTTGCCTGTATTAAGAAAATCTTTCAAATTGAGATGAATTTTAATTGAGATGCAGACAAATGTCTATAATATAAGGAAGTCTTGGACAGTGTCGGTCTTGTTTTGCCCTAATGAAGCTGTAGCAGTCTGTGGCAACTGAGCTGTTATCAGGTTGTGGTCAGGATTGCAAAGGAGACCAAAATTTCAGAAAAACAACATGGCAGTCACAGGAGCTGCCTCTGACTGAACCTCTGGTTGCTAATCCAGTCATAGTATCATAGTATTGTGATACAGCACAGAAGGAGGTCATTTGGCCCATCATGCCTGTGGTAGCCCTAGCTCTGCAAATTTTTTCCCTTCAAGTATTTAATCAATTCCCTTTTGAAAGGTGTTTCCATCACCCTTTCAGGCAGTGCATTCCAGATCATAACAACTCGCTGCATTAAAAAAAATGTTTCCTCATGTCGCCTCTGATCACCTTAAATCTGTGTCCTCTGGTTACCAACCTTTCTGCCGCTGGAAACAGTTTTTCCTTATTCACTCAATCAGCACAGTACCATCCTCACTAGGCTACTGTACCCATAAAGTTCGGCTCTCCCTTTCTTTGTAATAACGCTTGCCTTTTGCATAGGGGCCAACTGCAACGCTTTGAAAGCTTTTGAGCTCAATGATGTAGTTGGTTGAGGTTAAATGGCAGAGTTACAGCAGACCTTCCCATCAAAGTGTTAAGGCAGGATATCACTGCAGTTAATTTACAGTTTGCATTGTCAGTAACTGTAGCCAAACTGACTATGAAATAATGGAAATTAATTATGAATGAAAAATTCGACTGGCCAAGTGCACCAATTGGTACGACTTTTGGCTGGAGAGCTGGAAGCACTAAGAGCAAGCAGTCTGAAGCCAACACTAGACATCTATTTACTTTTATCAAATTACAATCTAATTGCAAAAAAGCTTGACTAATTATTAGTCAGGTTGTGTTTTCTTATATAAGTTCTTTTCTATAATTAAAATCGCCATTCAAGATAAAGAAACTGCTCTCTGTGAAATGCGTCAACTTCACTCAAGGTGTCACACAAGTGATTGGCCTTTTTTTTTAGTTAACTGTGGCTTCTGAGTCAGAAGGTTGTGGGTTCAAGGCCCACTCCAGGACTTGAGGACATTATCTAGCCTGACATATACTGAGAGAGTACTACACTGTTGTAGATGTTTCAGATGAAATGTTAAACTGGGGCCCTGTCAATAAACGTGATTGTTTTTGAATCATACTTAGCTGTCGCCTGCATCTAATTGAGACCGAGAGAGACAGAAAGATGTGCCAGTGCACTTAGAAGAAAGTTAATAAAGCAAATGAAAAAACACAACACAGGGGGTCCATTGTAACCAACCTAATTTGTAGCAAAAATTAGAATGGTTCCCGTGACACGAGGAACTTCTGGGTCATTTTTGCCTCTTCAACGAAGCTTCAGTATGGCAACAAATCAATGTTAGGAATGGTTCGGCATTGCATTGTGAAGGTGACAATTCACTGTGTAATTGTATGGATCCTTGCCAAAACACCAAGATTTTCCACTGAACTCTAGATTAATGGCATAATCTATGATTATCCAATTGTGGCTACATTTGGGCCATAAATGCCCAATTGGATGCTTTGTACATGACTTGATACAACAATATTCCGAATATATTGATTTTCATGACACCTTTTATTATTTTGGCTTTTTTTTTCACTGTAGATTTGCAAATTGACAATTCCCACCCTTAATGAATAAAGGAAAAGATTTCATTCTTTTTTTCATCCTTTCAACCAACATCTCTTAAAAAAAAAACAGATGATCTGGTCATTTATCTCAACGCTGTTTGTGGGACCTTGCTGTGCGCAAATTGGTTCCATGTTTCCTACATTACAGCAGTGACTTTAATTACTCTATTGGCTGTGAAGCACTTTGGGACATCTCCCGGTCATGATAGGCGCTAAGTAAATGCAAATTCTTTCTTTCGTCCTTCTTTCTCTAACCAATGTTATTGGAAGTGGTTTAAATTTATTCAGTCATGGAAAAAAATAATTTAATTCGACCCACATCCTGGTAGTAAGTGCTATTATTAGATAGAAACAGTTGAATGTTATTTTTAATATTTATAAATGCCTCTCTATAAATGTTTTCCAATGCGAGTATTAAAAAGAAATCAAACTCTCAATTTCAAATTAAACTTTTGTCAGCACCTTATTCTAAAAGATCTCGCTGTTTTATATTTGCAAAACACACACACATATCTAATCCAATGAGTGCAGCTACAGTGAGAGAGATTTTTTTTTGCTGAGGTCCATGTGTGAACTTTATCTGTAGTCATTAATAAATGGTTTACACTGGTGAATCAGCCGACTCTTCTAAATGAGTCTTTAGGGGTTCATTCACCTGCATAATTTGCCAAACTACAGAAACTTTAACCATGTCACTGGTTTCAGTAATTAGTTCTAAGCAATAGTAGTTTTACACACAGTACCTAATACGTATCTGTAGAATCGTACAGCACAGAAGGAGGCCATTCTTTCCATCGTGCCTGTGCCGACTCTTTGAAAGAGCTATCCAATTAGTCCCACTCCCCCGTTCTTTCCCCATAGCCCTGCAAATTTTTCCTTTTCAAGTATTTATCCAATTCCCTTTTGAAAGTTATTATTGAATCTGCTTCCACCGCCCTATCAGGCAGCGCATTCCAGATCATCACAACTCACTGCATAAAAAAAAATTCCTCATCTCCCCTCTGGTTCTTTTACCAATTACCTTAAATCTGTATCCTCTGGTCACCGACTCTCCTGCCAATGGAAACAGTTTCTCCTTATTTACTCTATCAAAACACCTTATAATTTTGAACAACTCTATTAAATCTACCCTTAATCTTCTGAGAACAATCCCAGCCTCTCTAGTCTCTCCACTCAACTGAAGTCCCTCATCATTCTGGTAAATCGCCTCTGCATTCTATTCAAGGCCTTGACATCCTTCCTACAATGTGGTGGCCAGAATTGGACACAATGCTCCAGCTGAGGCCGAAGTAGGGATTTATAAAGGTTTAGCATGACTTCCTTGCTTTTGTACTCTAACCCTCTATTGATAAAGCCAAGGATCACATATGCTTTTTTAGCAGCTTTATCAACAACCCTGCGGTTGAGGTGCAGATCAGCCATGATCCAATTGAATGGCAGAGCAGGCTCGAGGGGCTGAATGGCCTACTCCTGTTCCTAATGTTCCTATAATCCCAATAACCTTGATTTTCCCATCTATAAAACAAATCCTAGGATCACATTTATTTTTGATGCCTGCAAATTGTAAATAAGTCCCTGCACTTATTGTATTGTTTGTAAGTTGCAAATTAATGGGGGTCAGAATACAGATCTAGTTCTGATTCCGGATACCAAGTGTTGGTTACCCACTACCTACAGTTAACTGCCACTTGATGCCTAGCTGTCTCATCAGGATAGGTGAAGGGTCAGGTGAGACAACAAGGTATCAAGTGGCTTCTATCACTGTCAACGGCTAACATGGGAATTCAGGCTCAGTGCAGTAAACTGTCATTCACAATTTTTCTGAGCAATGTCCACCTGTTTAGCATTGATTTGTACCATATTGTAAAGTAATTATTGCATTGGGATGTCTAAAACCTTGGTCAGACTTGCCAAGGAATCTGTATCCTCATGCTGTGTAATTTGGAAGGCCTTGCTATGCCATTGAATTCTAGGGGACCTGAGTGTGATACAAAACCCTGAGGGAAGGCAGCTCACCGGGCTTGTTCCTGCAACCACACTTCAGTACACTTCTAATTTTTTTTTAAATGACTGGTAAATTAACCACGGTCAGTTAATGAAAATATGTTTTTTTTAAAATAGACAACATGGCAGCGGAGTTTGGAGAGTGTCTTCCTAAGTTTGTTCCAGAGAGCCACCTAATCCTGCAACTACACTGTGACTGTTGACATAGCAAAATTGAATGGGAAATATCGAATTTCCAAAGGTAAATGTTGACAGAAAAGTTTAACCTAAAATAACAGGAGCTAAGGTCTGGACAGAAGTTTAAACGCTGTACAAGATTTTTAATGATGTTAGATTGTAGAGTGTAATGATTTTATTTTCCATTCAAAGAAAATCAACCTCTTTTTGCAGGGTCAAAGAATAACATAGGCTAGAATGTACAGTGGGTGATAATAGCGAATGAACCCTTAAGACATTAGTGTGACTTTTCACTGTCCGTGATTTTAATGGGGTGATTTTAATTGCCCATTTATTTAATGCCTTTGTTAAAATTGCAAACAGCTCACTGTGCCTGACTCTGTAGACATGGGCAAATCCCATCTTAGTGTAAATGTATTGACCTCTCATCTCTTCCCAGATCCTCAAGTTTCTCCTCCATAATGCTCGGAGAGAGAAAGCAAGAGAGACAATGAGTGCAAGACAGAGGACCATCCACTGGAATTTTGAATATGAGTTTTGATTGTAGCAAACAGTTCTCAAAAATCCAGAAAAGGAAAAATGCAGAAAGCAATGTGGCAGAATGGCTAAAGAAAGCAATAATTCAGCAAGTAAAATCCACTATGAAAAACTCCAAAACAACCTTTAAGAAATCAGTTTCTCAAACATGTCGTCCCGTACCTTGGCATCACCCATTCTGTATGAGCCGGCAAAGCAAGCAATGCATTCTAGTGAGAAAACAAGAAAATTCTTGTCATTTGCATCCTATTTATTTACGAGTTTTTCATGGCCTTACTGAAACTCTTGTGCATTTTACAAGTCGGGCAAAGGTTGTTGTTCAGCCAATTAGCTGCATTATGCTCTCCAAGCTGGTTGGACCCAAACCACCAACTGAAAAAAAATCAACCCCTTAATGTTCAACAAAGTGCTGCAAAATTACACCAACAATATTGTTAAAAGGGCTTATACTTCAATTGAATGTATATCTTCCCTTCCACCCACAGTTGGAATTTCACTTAACATGACTCTTACGATGAAATATGAATACTGTTTATTGTTACTGAATTTCTTAAGATTCAAGAATATTTCACTTGCTGCTTCAAGGCCCTTGTTCAAAACTGACTGGGCCGCTTTTCATTTGAAGGCGTGTACGTAACTTCCTGTGAATAAGTTGCCTGTAGCTTCCTGTGAATAAGTTGCCTGTAGATGTGGCTGTGTTTAAATGTTCTTCAGTGCAACCCTTTACTGCACTGACTGCTCAACATGCCAACAAACACAAGGGCAGAGAAAGCTGATCTAAGTAATCTGTGTCATCATCTTCTGCAGCTCACACCTGTGATAATCGACGGTTGGCTAAGTCAGTAACTTGGGCTAAGTATTCCTTTTCCACAGCATTAACATTTAAATTAATATTTTGGCTTGGAGACTGGTAATGAAATACTTGTGGCGGGAGTATTCCTGAGCTGCATTTCCACATTGTTAGTCAGGGAGCCATTCCCGGCAGCACAGCAGCCGAGTTATGCAATAAGTGGTTTGGTATTGTCAGCCGGAGAACATCTTTCTCTCAGCACTGAGCGAACACTGAGCAGTAATAAATATATTGGTTGCCGATGTGGGTATAACTTACTATGTTAGAATCAGCAGGTTTTTAATACCCATTTTATTATCAGTGCTGGGTTCTGGCAGTTCTAGGTAGAAATGTTGACTGCTTTATGGAATATATTGTAAGACGTGTAAACTATTACGTTGAGCACAAAAGATGGGAGGTACGATGATAAATGAGGATTATGGATTCTAAGAGAATATTACAATGCAGTATTAAATTGCGAGCAAAGTTAAGGCAATAATCTCAGACAATGTGTTATTGATTTAAACATACCCCCTGGCATCTTTTCTTCACTACCAAACATCACCTAACCCTAACCCTAATGCTTCTCCCCTCCTCCCTCCACCCTCACCTTCACCTTCATCAACAAGTGCGAGGAGCTCATGGACTTTGTTGTCACTAAGATTGAGACCATCTGTTCAGTTATCTCTGCTGCTTCTCACCGTCTGCCCCAAAAAATCTCTCCAATCTCCTCTCATGGTCTCTCCAAGTTCATCCATTAAACCCACCTCCTGATCTCTCGATCCTATTCCCACTAAACTGCTGACCACCCAACTTCCCTTCCTCTCCTCCATGTTAGCTGATATTGTACACTGTCTGTAACTGTCCCTTTCCCTTTCAAAATTGCCCTCATCATTCCCCTGCTCAAAAAACACCCTCAAACCCTCTGTCCTTGAAAACTATCACCCTATCTCCAACTTCTCCTCCTTTCCAAAGTCCTTGAATGTGTTGTCACCTCCCAAATACATGGCCATCTTCCCCACAACTCCATGTTTGAATCTCTCCAATCAGGCTTCCACCCCTGCCACAGCACCGAAATGGCCCTAACCAAAGTCACAAATTACATCCTCTGCATTATCCCTTCTCATGCTCGTTGATCCCACTGCAACCTTTAACATGGTCGACCACACCATCAATGGCTTCTCTTCCCTTCCTTTGAAGCCCCCCCCAAGGATCTATCCTTGGCCTTCTTTTCTTCCTGATCCACACACTGTCTTTGGCAATGTCATCTGCACTGTTAGGGTCAGCTTCCACATCTACACTGACCACACTCAGCTTTATCTCTCCACTACCTCTTTTGACCCCTCTGTATTGCCATGCTGCTTAACATCCAGTCTTGGATGACCCGCATTTTTATGCATTGGGAAGACCAAAACCATTGTCTTCAAGCCCACCAAAACTCTCTACCTTTGCCATCCCACTCCTGGCCATTGCCTCCGGGTGACCCAGACTGTTCACAGTCAAAGAACTTACAGTTATGTCCAAGGGGGAAAATTTGTGATCAAACCAATAGTCTTATTTTAGTCGGAATCTTTCACTTGCCATATATGCTTTCCTTGTCTCCTTTTTCCGCATGGCAAAAGATGGGATTGGATTGAATTTCTGCCTGGTCAACCTTTTTCAGGCAAGCAGGCCATGAATGGAGGTCCAGTTAGAGTCACATGAAGCCACAGGTCTATCAGGTGCTACAAGTGATGGGCTGCAAATGGCCTCCAGGGCATTTTATGAGCACCACTGAGTTAATCGATCAAAAATGACGTTTTATTAACAACAATATTAAATCAAAGAATGAAACAGCTTCTAAAATGAAATGCAGTAGAGCTTGTCTGTCAGTTTATTATTCAGCATAATTGTCTTTTCATCGAACATTAAACCATCTTGTGATTAATTTTTGCATAATTAACCTCGCTGTTGTTCATAATACACTTATAATACAGCAATTAAGTCTACGAATTCTGGTTTTTAGTGTTACTCTAACAATATTAAGTTTGACCATTCAGGTAATCCTCTTAATCTTATTAATAAACTATTCTTCTCACTTGATTTATATTTCATAGAGAATAACAGGCACTGAATGTGTTCCAAGATTCAATGATGTACGCTGCCATGGGTTGAAATTGTACAGTGTGATATTAGTAACAGTTGTGCTTGGTATGAATCTCCATTTCATACGAAAATGACGGGGAGGACAAGACCAGCTGGTCCATCTCGCCTGTCACACACTCACAATGCCTGGAGCATCGCGACTAAACACATCCTCCCCCCTCCCCCCCCCCACGGACACGGAATCTCTGGGAGAGGCAAAAAAATTAGGCAAAAGAAATCCAGCGCCAACAAAGGAAAAAAAATCTGGAAAATTTCTCTCCGACTCCCTTAGGAGATCAAAATCAGTCCAGGAGATCACAATGACCCATGTGTACATTAATCACTCTGTCCACCACTTCACCACTTTGATGCTTTCATTACAATCGGAGACGGAGGAATTTTAGATGAACGCCTTTTCTACTAAGAATGCAAAGCGCGATTTCAACCCACAAGATTGAAGTTAGGGCAGTCTGGAGCCCCGTGACCATCAGTTACATACCCAGCAAGTTGATCAGTGGTCTGGAAGAGAAAGACAGATTGACATTGCTTCTGGCTGTGGGAGATCTGAGCCACCTTCTGCTGGCGACTGGCTGGCTTGTTTCTGGTGCTGGCTGTGGGTGGGTTGTTTGGTGTCTTGCTGGATAGCTTCCTTGCTGCCTTCTGTTGACTGCCTGGCTGGCTTGTGGTGGCTGGTTGGCTGGCTGCTTCAGGCCTCTGTTCCAGTTTCTGTTCTGCTGCTCCATTCTCCTAATGTCCTCTCCTCCTCATAATTCAAGTACCTTCCTAGAAACTTGCATTTTAATCTAAAAATTGCTGCTGTTACACTTTTCCTAAGATATAAATGTGCATCGACAAATGGTAGTGTGCCACAGAGTCTTCATTCTCTTGCCAAAGAATTGGTTTGGGCTTGCTAAAGAAATTGGCCGTAAGATGCTGTAGAATGATATGCTTGGTGTGACTGTTTTTTGGTGTGTTGGCTGAAACACAAAGTAAGGCTACGGTGAAAGGTGCCGTCTTTCGAATGAGACGTTAAACTGAGGTACCGTCTGCCCTCTCTGATAGAAGTAAAAGATCCCATGGCACTACTCGAAGGACAGCAGGCGAGTTCTCCCCAGTGTCCTGACCAATGTTTATCCTTCAACCAACATCACTTGGAAAAAATAAACAGATTATCTGATCATTATCACATTGCTGTTTGTGGGATCTTGCTGTGCGCAAATTGGCTGCCATGTTCCTAACATTGCAACAGTGATTACACTTTTTAAAAAAAGTACTTCATTGCCTGTAAAGTGCCTTGGGACATCGTGAAGTCGTGAAAGGCATTATAGAAATGCAAGTCTTTCTTTCTAAAAGGCCACATCAAGCTTTTGTTAAATAACTGCTTGCATTAACTTTCAAGCTATCAAAATTAAAGTTTTTTATATACTCTCAAAAGACTTGTTATGCAAGTGTCTATTGAGAATGATGAAAGCAGATTTCACTTAAGTCGACATCAGGGAGGACGATGTGAAGTTATGATTTAGTGTGTTTTTTAAATTAGCAATTAATTTTCTGCTATCTCATCACTCTTAGCAAATCATTTAATGTTTCAGCAATTGAAATGTCAATATTTTGTAAATGTAGCTGGTTTTTCATGGTTGCATCAGATTACCTGGTGAATTATTCCTTCAGTCATACTTCAGTCTGTGGATACATACATATCTAATACAATAATGGAAATCGACTGTGGTTGAGAATGATTAATTCTTGCATTGTTGGGGCCAGAGATGAATGTTTTGTATGGTGATGTTTCATTAGACATAAATATGTTATTTTCACACTGCCATTTGAAAATCAGAGAATCCATCATCATCTGTCTAAAACTGGTTGTGTTTTTCAAATTAAAAAGGGTGACAGGACACATTCATTTAGGTTTCTCATCTCAAACAAAAACAAATTTATGCACAAGTCAGTGGAATCTGACTCTGCAGAAATAGCCATCTTAGTAACTTTCTCATGCTTGTAAACTCAACGTGAGTCTTGCCAGCTCAATATATAAACATATGAAAAATACAGACGTGGAAAGATGCTCCATCGAGCCTCTCATACAGTCATTTTGCAACTGAGCATCATAATACCCAGTGCTCTCCTCCCCCCTCCCTCCCACCCACCAGCCAGCCACCTCATCTCCTGGGAGAGGCAAAAAAAGTAGGCCAAGTCATGGAAAAAAAAATCTGGGAAATTCATCTCCAACCTACAGGAAACTTCTAGGAGAGCACAGTGACCATGAGGCACTCCGCCCAATACACCTCCTAACTTCTGGATACTGTGATATCTGCAATGGCCAGGATCTGGTCGAGCTCCCTTTTGATTGCTTGCAGTGAAGCTGCACGAGTTTGCAACTTGTTCCGAAAGAAAAACCTCCTGACACAAAACCTAGTTCTTCAACACACGTCCCCCGGTTCTCCCTAATCTATCTGATTTAAATAGTCTATTAACATGAACATGTCTAATCCCTTCATTATTTTAAAACCTCAATCAAATCTCCTTGAAGTCTATGCTTTTCTAGAGTCAAAAAACTGTAGCCTAACTTAGTAAGTGAGGCCTTTTAAGGTAGGTATCACTTTGGAGGGCCTTCTCTGAACCTTTTCCAGGGCCTCATATCACCCACCATGTGAGAGGATCAAAATTAGACACCATCTTCTAAATGAGGCCTAACCAAGGACAATATGATGCTTTTTGTTTCATGTTAGATTGTCCTGGCAATTCATCCTAATACTTTATTTGCTTTTACTATTGCCTCACTGGTTGTGGTCCTTTAGAGATTTATGTACTATAATACCTTTCCTGTTCAACAGGCCTTAGTTCTTAACCCTGCGTGGTATACACAAGCTTGGCATTAGACCTACACTGTTACATAACATTACACTTATCTACGTTAAATGGCATCTACCAAACGCAGGCCCATTCCCTCATCATATCTAGATCTGATTGTAGTCATTCTCTCTCATTCCAGGTTTTAACACTCACCCAAATCTTGGCATCATCCACAAACTTGCTCCAGTGCCTTCATCCAGATCATTACTGAATATGGTGAAGAGTAACAGTCCCAACACTGATCCCTGTGTGACTCCACTGCGGGACCCAGAACCACAACCATTAATACAGCCTTCTGCCTATGAAAATGCAAGCAATTCCTTATCTAACCCAAGATCTGTCCTCCAATCCCACAGGACTCTATCATAAAGTGACCTGTTTTGTGGCACCTATTCAGAAGCTTTTTGGAATTCCAACAACAACAACTTGCATTTATATAAACAACTTTAACATATCTCGAAGGGAGGTGTTGTCTTTTACAGAACAGGGAACTTGCTAGCTGTAGTAATCTGATAAAGGAAGTAAGATGAAACCCAATAAAGATGAGCCTCAGAAGACCAGCACTCCTCTGTCACCAATCCCATCACAAGAAGATGGGCACTGCCAACTGACTGCCCAATGCAGCATGCATAGAAGATTACTGACTAACTGGCATTGACCATAATTGGTAAGGTTCCCATCATTGCTCATTCATTCCACTGTATTGAAAATAAACCCTTAGTAAGTGAGGCAAATGCATTCAGCCTAAAATATTCAGTAATAGGTGAATGGTTCCTGTCGGGTAAAGTGATTGCTTCTTCATTACTTGTAAAGTTTCTATATTGTGTATTCCGCTATCTACCTTTATATAAAATAAACCTTAGAAAAATGATGCCAAGGTCTTCAATACTTTTGATTGAAAAGCAAGTCCTTTTGACATTTGGGGGACTGTCTGAGAGAAGTTGGACAATGATCTAAAAGTTAAAAGGACATTCGTTCTTAATAGTTTACTTTTTAAAAAATGAAACTGATGGAAAGATCCCTTTAACTGAGGGAAGATAGGAAAATTCAGCCTCTGAAATAGATTGGATTCTCATGTACAGTTCTTGTCCCTTTACCTATTGGCTTTTAGTCTCTGTAAAAAATATGAATTACTTATAAGGGCTTCTAGTTGACCAATGAGGAGAAAATTTAACTGTGGTTTTTGCAATAAAATGTTTGACTTATGTGGCTTCCCTTTTCAATAAAACGGAGACCTGAGTTAAGTGAAGTTGATCGCTGGATCATCTCACTCTGTAATGTGAAAGGAATTGAACAAGTAGAATTCAGTTGGTGGTCAAAAAAGCCAACATCCAAAAGGCAGCGACAAATATCATCTTAGCAGCAAACTGTTACCATGGAGAGAGAGGATGGGCCCACTCCCAGGCAAGCTTGGGCACTGATAACACTGCAGCTAATTGAGGACATAGAATCAGATCTCTTCAAGAGGGTCCAGAGGGGCAATTTTTTTCACTCAAAGGGTGGTGAGTGTCTGGAATGAGCTGCCAGAGGCAGTAGTAGAGGCGGATACAATTTTGTCTTTTAAAAAGCATTTGGACAGTTACATGGGTAAGATGGGTATAGAGGGATATGGGCCAAGTGCAGGCAATTGGGACTAGCTTAGTGGTATAAACTGGGCGACATGGACATGTTGGGCCGAAGGGCCTGTTTCCATGTTGTAAACTTCTATGATTCTATGGAGTTTTATTTATTTCATGACTTTTATTGCGATTTGAAACCAAGGGTAAACTGCAGATTTAATGGGCAAGCAAAAAAAATGGTCTTTCTGCTTTGTTCCAAACTCTCTGATTTCAAAGCCAATCAATAGCATTTTTGGAACAAGTCCCACTTTATTTGAAGGACTGATGCCAATTAAAGCTATAGCAAATGTCGTTTCATGTTTGCGATTTTGAGAAGTTCTGGTGTGGCTTGTTGGAATAAGACGGTTGCCCACCTTAAGCCTGCAACAACAACAACCACTTGCATTTATATAGCGCATTTAACGTAGTAAAATGTCCCAAGGTGCTTCACAGAAGCGTTACCAAACAAAATTTAACACCGAGCCACATAAGCAGATATTAGGACAGGTGACCATAAGCTTTGTCGAAGAGGGAGGTTTTAAGGAGCGTCTTAAAAGAGGAGAGAGAGGCGGAGAGGTTTAGGGAGGGAATTCCAGAGCTTAGGGCCCAGGCAGCTGAAGGCACGGCCGCAGATGGTGGAGCGATGAAAATCGGTGATGCGTATGAGGCCAGAATTGGAGGAGCGCAGAGATCTCGGAGGCTTGTAGGCCTGGAGGAGATTACAGAGATAGGGAGGGGCGAGGTCATGGAGGGATTTGAACACAACAACAACTTGCATTTTTATAGCGCCTTTAATGTAGTAAAACATCCCAAGGCGCTTCACAGGAGCGATTATCAAACAAAATTTGACACCAAGCCACATAAGGAGATATTAGGACAGGTGATCAAAAGCTTTGTCAAAGAGGTAGGTTTTAAGGAGCTTCTTAAAAGAGGAGAGAGAGGTGGAGAGGTTTAGGGAGGGAATTCCAGAGCTTAGGGCCCAGGCAGCTGAAGGCACGGCCACCAATGGTGGAGCGATTAAAATGGGGAATGCGCAAGAGGCAAGAATTGGAGGAGCGCAGAGATCTCGGAGGGTTGTAGGGCTGGAGGAGGTTACAGTGATAGGGAAGGGGGGGCGAGGGCCACGGAGGGATTTGAAAACAAGGATGAGAATTTTAAATTTGAGGCATTCCCGGACCGGGAGCCAGTGTAGGTCAGCGAGCATAGGGATGATGGGAGAACGGGACTTGGTGCGAGTTAGGATACGGGCATCAGAGTTTTGGACGAGCTCAAATTTATGGAGGGTGGAAGATGGGATCCCAGCCAGGAGAGCATTGGAATAGTCCAGTCCGGTCACAAGGATGAGAATTTTAAAATTGAGGCAGCAACAGAGTGGGCCTGGCTGCCACCTGGGCAATTGAAAAGGACATTTATTTTTTAAATTTGCAGAGTATGAGAGTGTAATCGATCACCCTTTGTAAGCGATCACATTCCCTTGGCAAGAGCAGTTCAATTTTAAATCCCTTCCAGTCTGCCGTAACAAAATTGGACACCAGTAATGTGTTGGCCTCACTTACAAACAGAATTGCTGTATGTGGGTGGACTTATTCAATGGCCCTTGTCATTTCTGGCACAAAATCCCGCAAGTTGGACATATACTTGAAAAGGAAAAATTTGCTGGGCAATGGGGAAAGAACAGGGGAGTGGGACTAATTAGATAGCTCTTTCAATGAGCCAGCACAGGCACAGTGGGCCGAATGGCCTCCTTCTGTGCTGTATGACTCTGATTTCAAGCGGTGGAGAATGGTTGGGAGCTGGCGGACTGGCCATCCCATCGATTTTCTGGCCGCCTTGTCTCAGACCTGCCTGAAACTGAGCCGAATCCCAGTGGAAAATCCGGGCTGTAGACAGTGCAGTGAAAATCAAACAGGCGTCCTCTTCCCTGATTGTACCTGATGTAAATCGAGGGCGGTTGTTTGATTTAAATGGAATTTCTCTTTCTACCTTGGCAAGCAAGACTAGATGGGGATGAGATTGGGTGAGCAGGGATGTGAAACAGGCAGTATCGCGTTGGTCACCGATTATACACCCCGTCTGAGATTCGGCTCCAATAGAACTGGATATTGGGAGTGTCGTCTCACGGGAGGTAGAAGTGATTCCACCCGTTTTGCAAGTTGGTCCACATCCAACTTCACCATCAGTGTAAGAAATGCAGTTTTCATCACAGAGAAACCATTTGATCTCCCCTCACTGTCTTTAGTCATGAAAACTTTGTGCCAAAAGCAAAGGTATTTCTTTATTCCAGAAATCTTTTTGCTGTGGAGAGGACTGATTCTGTATTTGGTTTCGAAGTGGGCTTTGAGTCAACAGGACTGATGCTAACTTGTCTTCAATCTGAGGAAACTATTTGAGTAGAATGGGAACCCCACAATCAACATGATCACTAGATGCATCTCATTGATGCAGAGCATTGAGCCTGTTTCTGAAATCAGTACACTCAGTCTGAAAGCAACAAACCCTATTGATGTTATCAATAGTGAAAGGCAAAAATTCTGTTAATATCGACACAAACTCTCCACTTAGATTTATTCAACACAGACTCTCTTTCAACGATCAGACTTTGTTCTTCAAATCGAATAAAGTCATTATCTAAACCATTACAGAAGACTTCAGTTTAGCCGACATCTGGGGTTGCCAACTCTAGTTGGACGTTCTCCTGGAGATTTTATCACATGACCTCCCGCTTCCAATTGCTCCACCCGGTCAAACAGCCTCTTTTTCCCACCTCCAATATTATTATAAATCATAAATGAAAGTTTGCAAAGAAAATGAAAACACACTTTTTTTTCAAATGCCCCTATGATTTTTCTCCTGGGTTTTGCTCGCAGCAGTGCCCAGGAGATTAATCTTTAATTCCTGGAGACTCCAGGGACGATCCTGGAGAGTTGGTAACCCTACCGATTTTGTTTTTTTCCTTTTCGCAGTCAAAATGGGGCTTACAATTCATCAGCTGGTGTCTCGATATTACTCACTGAATGGGTCACCCTGAAGGTCATCAGCACGGTGTCATACTTGGAAAGAATATGAGTAAATACCACAAAATGAATTGCTCAATCTCATGCAAGCTAAAAGGCTGAACTTTTGTCTAACCTTTACCCTGTTCAATGTGTTCAAAATGATTGGTAATTGATTGATACCAGTTACATACCACAGCTGCTGGCTGTAGACAAACTCTCCTTGGTCCAGTAAAGATTGATGGGGTTTTGCAGCACTTTCTGTATATCTTTTCATCCTTGCCAATTCCGTGGTACGTTTTGTTCTAGATGATAAGAAATGTTTTGAACGTCCTGAACTAAATAATTGTTGCCATAGTTCCACGGGCTCGTGTGGAGCATAAACGCCGGCACAAACCAGTTGGGCCGAATGGCCTGTTTCTGTTCCGTACATTCTATGTAATTCTGTGCAACCAACCTCACTAAGACAGATTATCCGGTCGCTTTATCTCATCCCTGTTAATGGGACCTTGCTGTGCGCAAATGGCGGCCACGTTTGCTACATCTCAACAGTGACTGCACTTTGAAGAAGAGCAGAGAAGTTCACCCTGGTGTCAGGGCCAATATTTATACCTCAGCCACATCACTTAAAAAGAAATCCAGATTACCTGTTCCTTATCACTTTGCTGTTTGCGGGAGCTTGCTGTGCACAAATGACTGTGGGTTTCCTTACAATGACTACACTTCAAAAAGTTCTTGATTGACTGTAAAGCACTTTGGGACATCCTGAAGTTATGAAAGGCACTATATAAATGCAAGTCCTTTCTCTTGTGCGGTTATTCTCTACATTTGGCCTATTTCTACACTGGAGTTGAAGAAGCTATAGGAACTCATAAGATTTTTTTCACTCAAATCCAAAGTACGATCTTTCCGAAAGAACTTCATGATTTTCTGCAGCTCATTTTATTTCACCTCTTTCAGCCTTTTCTTCTATCTTTGACTCAGCTGTGACTTATCCATCACTTACATCTGTTAATCGACAGTCAGTCTATGGAACCTTGAAGCTGTTCTGGCGTCGGTAAAATCAAGTTTAACATTTCTGGTAGTCTTTGCAAACTATGTAAGTCATTCCACAATTGAGTTCCATTCTGATAGCACCATCGTTCCATTGTATCTAGAATTTTTTTGCCACCAGAGAATTCCTTTTCTTCTGCACAATCTCCAATCCACAAGTCTGAACTTCCTGAACATCGGTAATTTTTATCATCAATAGCGGCCTGTTACTTTGCACTTTTTTTCAATAAATGTTCTTCCGAATCTGAATTGAGCATTAAACATATGGGGTAGATTTTACAAATTAGCACCCCTGTGCTAAGCTTTATTCAATGGGAGAGTAGATTAGGGATTCGATGCAGGGGTGAAATTGGATCTGATGGGGACGTAAAACAGGTGGAATCACTTTTACCGCCTGTTATAGGATACGTCTGATTATCGGGTGGGGCTTAGAGCCAATGACCGATGTGAGACGGCCTGTTTTTGCTCCTCGCCCTTACCGACTTTCACCACCATGGATATGGAGGTCAGCACGGCTTTCCATCCACTAAAATTACGCTCTTCACCTGGGGTTCAAAACTAGGGGCCATAAATAAAAGTTGGTCACTAATAAATCCAATAACTTCTTTACTCAATGGAGTGGAGAGAATGTGGAACTTGCTACCACAAGGAGTAGCTGAGGCGAATAGTGTAGATGCAATAAAGGGGAAGCTAGATAAGCACATGAGGGAGAAAGGAATAGAAGGGTAGGTTGATACAATACAATCCGGCCAATTACCGTCCCATCAGTCTACTCTCAATCAACAGCAAAGTGATGGAAGGCGTCATCGACAGTGCTATCAAGCGGCACTTACTCACCAATAACCTGCTCACCGATGCTTAGTTTGGGTTCCACCAGGACCACTCGGCTCCAGACCTCATTACAGCCTTGGTCCAAACATGGACAAAAGAGCTGAATTCCAGAGGTGAGGTGAGAGTGACTGCCCTTGACATCAAGGCAGCATTTGACCGAGTGTGGCACCAAGGAGCCCTAGTAAAATTGAAGTCAATGGGAATCAGGGGGAAAACTCTCCAGTGGCTGGAGTCATACCGAGCACAAAGGAAGATGGTGGTGGTTGTTGGAGGCCAATCATCTCAGCCCCAGGACATTGCTGCAGGAGTTCCTCAGGGCAGTGTCCTAGGCCCAACCATCTTCAGCTGCTTCATCAATGACCTTCCCTCCATCACAAGGTCAGAAATGGGGATGTTCGCTGATGATTGCACAGTGTTCAGTTCCATTCGCAACCCCACAAATAATGAAGCAGTCCGAGCCCGCATGCAGCAAGACCTGGACAACATCCAGGCATGGGCTGATAAGTGGCAAGTAAAATTCACGCCAGACAAGTGCCAGGCAATGACCATCTCCAACAAGAGAGAGTCTAACCACCTTCCCTTGACATTCAACAGCATTACCATCGCCGAATCCCCCACCATCAACATCCTGGGGGTCACCATTGACCAGAAACTTAACTGGACCAACCACATAAATACTGTGGCAACAAGAGCAGATCAGAGGCTGGGTGTTCTGCGGCAAGTGACTCACCTCCTGACTCCCCAAAGCCTTTCCACTATCTACAAGGCACAAGTCAGGAGTGTGATGGAATACTCTCCACTTAACTGGATGAGTGCAGCTCCAACAACACTCAAGAAGCTCGACACCATCCTGGACAAAGCAGCCCGCTTGATTGGCACCCCATCCACCACCCTAAACATTCACTCCCTTCACCACCGGCGCACAGTGGCTGCAGTGTGTACCATCCACAGGATGCACTGCAGCAACTCGCCAAGGCTTCTTCGACAGCACCTCCCAAATCCACGATCACTGCCACCTAGAAGGACAAGAGCAGCAGGTACATGGGAACAACACCACCTGCACGTTCCCCTCCAAGTCACACACCATCCCGACTTGGAAATATATCACCATTCCTTCATCGGCGCTTGGTCAAAATCCTGGAACTCCCTTCCTAACAGCACTGTGGGAGAATCTTCACCACACGGACTGCAGCGGTTCAAGAAGGCGGCTCACCACCACCTTCTCAAGGGCAATTAGGGATGGGCAATAAATTCCAGCCTCGCCGTGACGCCCACATCCCATGAACAAATTAAAATAAAAAAGAATGGTTACAGCACAGAAGGAGGCCATTCGGCCCATTGAGCCTGCACCGGCTCTCTGCAAGAGCAATCCAACTAGTCCCACTGCCCCGCTCTTTCCCCATAGCCCTGCAAATTTTTCTCCTTCAGGTACCTATCTAATTCCTTTTTGAAAGCCACAATTGACCCTCTTTCCACCACCCTTTCAGGCAATGCATTCCAGATCCTAACCACTCAGGGCATAAAAAAAATGTTTCTTCATGTCGCCTTTGTTTTTTTTGCCAATCACCTTAAAGCTGTGTCCTCTGGTTCTTGACCCTTCCTCCAATGGGAACAGTTTCTCTCTATCTACTCTGACTAGACCCCTCATGATTTTGAACACCTCTATCTAATCTCCCCTCATCCTTCTCTGCTCCAAGGGGAACAATCTCAGCTTTTCCAGTCTATCCACGTAACTGAGGTCCCTCATCCCTGGAACCATTCCAGTAAATCTTTTCTGCACCCTCTCTAAGGCCTTCACATCTTTTCTAAAGTGCGTTGCTCAGAATTGGACACAATACTCCAATATGGCTGAACCAGTGTTTTATAAAGTTTCAACATAACTTCCTTGTTTTTGTGCTCTATGCCTCTATTTATAAAGCCCAGGATCCCATCTGGTTCCTTAACCCCTTTCTCAACCTGTCCTGACATGACTTGTGTGGGTGAGATGAAGTTGGGTGGAAGTTGGCTCGTGTGGAGCATAAACCAGCATGGACCAGTTGGGTCGAATGGCCTGTTTCTGTGCTCTAAACTCTATGTAATTCTATGTAAGAGTACTTCTTTAGTGGAGACATTAATCCATTTAAAACAAATAGTTAACGTCTCCACTAAAATAATGGATAGAGGCACCTCAGACAAATGTATTACATCTCCGTACACTAATATCCTACAATCTAATTTCAAGGCCATTATATTTTCATCTTTAATACAAGAGCCAATTAACACTTTTCGCTCGCTGGTCTGACCCGACTGCACACTATAATGGGTATTTTTAAACTCGAGTCGGAGAATATAGTGAACCAGACAAAGCAGAAACAATTAATTTTTTTAGCCTGGGTACTGCAATATTTTATATTTTTTATGCAATTTTAATACCTCACCAGTTGATTTTTAAAAAAAATATAATGCATTGACATTTGTTGATTTTAGTACAGAACGAAATTGTGTTTTTCCCAATGCATACTGATAAACTAAATTGACTTAAAACTATCTGAACAAGTACAGTACTGGCTACTGCCATGAAGGCTCATATATTTTCTTTTGTCCTTGTTTGTAAAATAGAAGCTGTTTAATGAAGAATGTAAAGAACGAGACTGTGCCTGAAGTTGTTTTCTATATCCAGCAGATTAGTTCCCAGTGAGTCATGAACGTGGTCACTCATTCACCTGCACAGTCGTTTGTCTCACACCCCCCACACTTAGTCTCCCAGCTGCGTTATTGTCGATTCACCAAATCACCCACATCCCATTGCTCACCTGAATAATCCGTGGTCGTCCGATTTCAGTCACCTCTGCACTCACTTGCCCTTATCCGTGCAGGGCGAATCACGCTCACTTGCTCATAGCTACAATACTTTAGCCTCTCTCCAGTTTGCAGGCAGCTTTTAACAGCATTTCAGAAGCTGGATTATTTTTTAAAAATAAGATCAGCATAGGGAATTTCAAAAAGCTTTTCTACTCCAATCATATGTCCATATTCTTAGTCTCTCTCACCACTTTGCAAATAAGCATGTCCATTTAAATCATTCCAACCAGCAGAGTTATATTTTCTCTCCAATTTAACACAGCCCATCACCTACAAGACCTTTGTGGGAAGGCTGATAATTCTAGAGAGACAGCACAAACTCGTAGGAATGGATTCTCCATAAAACTGATTCGATCATAATTAGGATACTACACAGGAATCGGCTTCTTTGTGACTTCAATTATCAATTGCATAACAATTCAAGTGAATTCAATCAAAAAATGAAAACTTCCATCATTGGAATGATAATGTTACTGCTGTTTTATACTTTCAACAGAAAAAGTTTAAATCTACTTCTCTAAAGTGTATACGGAGATTTTTAAAAAAATTTATTCAGAGGCCTTTTCAGTTTCCTTTATTGATCAGTAATAACTCTGACATCATTCTACCTTTGATGAAAATCCTCCATAATCACTTCAAAGGAGGAAAACACCAACCCTCTCTAGTGAGAATAGAATTGAATAGCGATGATTTACTTGTTTTCAAAGCAGTGTCGGCTTGAGGATAGTTTCCTTGACTGAAGGACAAGACCGATCTGCGGTTTACGGTTCTAACCCGTAAGGAACTTGCAGCTGTCGTAGCTTCGAGAGCGTCAGGAGTGAAGCATTAGAATCTGAAGTTGATTGAAAATTGGGATAAGTTTGGAGAAAGAGGCATATTCTAGAATATCGAAATAAACCTATAGTTCTGGGTTAGAACTTTAAACTTAAAATTGAAACTATTCCATCAAATTGAGGAAGGAGGAATAAGGAGAGTTGGTAAATGGTGAATGTTAAGGGCCATATATAAGGATGGAGTAAATGCTTCACACTAAAACAAGAAGCTCTAGAAACAAAGTGCAGGAGCTTGAAGCTTCTGTACATTGAGGTAAATTCCTCAATGCTGAAGTTGTAGGGGTTACGGTAGTGTAGTGGTTATGTTACTCGACCAGTAAAATCCAGAGATCTGGACTAAATTAAACCAGATGAACATAAGTTCAAGTCTCATCCACAGCATGTTAAGAATTGAATTCAGTTTTAAAAGTCTGGAAATAAGAAGCTGGTACCATGAAGCTGTGGATTGTGATTAAAACCCGACTGGTTCACTAATGTCCTTTAGGGAAGGAAACCTGCCGTCCTTACCCAGTCTGGCCTATATGTGATTCCAGTCCCACACTAACATGGTTGACTCTTAACTGCCCTCTGAAGTGGCCTAGCAAGATGCTAAGTCAGGGCAACTAAGGATGGGCAATAAATGCAGGCCTTGCCAGCGACGCCCACATCCCGCGAATTAATTCAATTCCTACCAGGGACAGCGCCCAAAGGGAGTGTTGGTCAGAGATAGGGTTCAATGCTGTGGTCCCGATTGTCCAACTCTGTGCTTCATTCAAACATGGCTCCTCATTGGGTGTGCAGAAGCTGTGAACGTATCCTATAATAAAAAGGTGGGTATAATTTGGTTAACGGGAACATTCGCAAAGCCCGAGGATGGGCGCAGGTCTCAAAGTAAACTTTCAAATATCTAAAAAGGAGGAAAGTTATTACTCCCAGTGTGAAAGGATTTGGGAGAAGAGCTCAGAGTCAATTTAGATGTAAATCTTTGACACAAATAGGAGGCACCTAGGGCTATAAGTTTGATTAGTTTAGCAAAATGAGTAAAAAGCAGCATAATCCAAATGACCTAGATAGATATAGGAGGTGGAATATCATAATTTGCAGACAACACAATATTCAAGGGTATAATTAAATGTAAAGAGAACTGTAAGGGATTCCAGGATGAAATAATTGATTGGGCAGGTAGATGTTGGATGAGATTTCATGCAGAGAAACATGAGATGATACATTTGGGAGGAAGAATAAGGAAAGGAAATAAACATTCATTGGTAAAACTTGCAAAGGAGCAGAGAGACCTAGATACACAAATCTTTAAATATGGGACTGCAAGTTGATAAAGCCATAAATAAAAATCATATGATAACCCATTTTTTATAACCAGGGCAACACAGTACAAAAGCAAAAGCAAAGAGGTAATGCTAAATCTAAACACATCGATAGTTAGGCCACAGTTAGATTATTGTGTTCCAATTTGGATGCTCAACTTTAGGAATAATGTTAAGGCCATGGAGAGGGTACAGAAGAGATTATCTTTGATAATACCAGATCTGAGAGGCTTCGAGACTGTAGAAACTGGGACCTTTTTCACTAGAACAGAGAAGGTTAAGATGTGATCAAGGTGTTCGAGATTATGAGGGGTTTTGAGACAGTAAATTGTAAAAAAAAACAATTTCAACTGGCTGGTATGTCAGTAACTAGAAGGCAAAAATTTAAGATCTTTACAAAAGGAGAAGTTAGTGGAATCTTTTTTACACCGGGTTGTTAGGACATGGAATGCCTTACCAGAAACGGTTGGGGGGGGAGCAGAATCTATAATGGCTTTTAAGGGGGAAGTGGACAAATATTTAAAAGAGAAAGATTTAAAAGGGTACGAAAAAGAGGCAGAGGAATGGGACTCAATGGGTAGCTTACTCAGAGAGCCAGCACAGACGCATGGGATGAATCACTTCCTTCTGTGCGGTAACATTTTGTGCAGTTTTCTGGCTCTTCATGTTCACATATTAGTTACTCATAAATACAAACATAAAAGTTTAAAAGCTGGATTGCTTTGGAATATGATCTGTTTTACCATCACAGTGAATCTCCCAGTGTGCAGCCGAAAGTTTGATTAAAAAAAGGATGTCAAGGCCTTAGAGAGGATGTAGAGGAGATTTACTAGAATGGTACCAGGGATGCAGGGTTTCAGTTATGTGGAGAGACTGGAGAAGCTGGGGTTGTTCCCCTTAAGGGGAGATTTAATAGAGGTGTACAAAATCATGAAGGGTTTTGATAGAGTAAATAAGGAGAAAACTGTTTCCAGTGGCAGAAGGGTCGGTAACCAGAGGTCACAGATTTAAGGTAATTGGCAAAACAACCAGAGGGTGAGATGAGGAGAATTTTTTTTTACTCAGCAAGTTGTTACAGTCTGGAATGCGCTGCCTGAAAGGGCGGTGGAAGCAGATTCAATAATAACTTTCAAAAGGGAACTGGATAAATACATGAAAAGGAAAAGAATTTGCAGGGCTGTGGGGAAAGAGCAGGGGAGTGGGGCTAATTGGATAGGTCTTTCAAAGAGCTGGCACAGGCATGATGGACCGAATGGCCTTCTCCTGTGCTGTATGATTCTATGTCTCTATGATAAGAATGGTCACAGGGCCTCAGTGTTGAATTCTTACTGCAAAGCCCAGTTGTAGAACGTTAAGGAACTAAAAGTGACTTACTTTCTTTAACTAAATCCTGCAAACATGCAAAAGCTAAAATGCTCATAGATCCACCATGGAAAGGTCAAGACTTCTTGTTAGAGTTTAATGTAGCAGTAAAAGATAACATGCTGGCACAGGACACTCCAACACGCTGTGCAACAGAGTGGTGACGTGCCAGATTGCACTTATAATTACTCCACTCAAGAATCCTTGCTCTATCTCTTGTGAAGGTAACCAAGCAGAGATGAAGACAAATCCTCCCCACAAATCACAACTGGCAGAGAGCGGCCTAGGAATAGTTCACCGTCAGGCTTCTACAGGGCCTGGAAACTGCTTTGTGTGAGGGACTAGAGAGGCCGCTGGATGGCTGGTGTGAGGAAAGGAGAACAATACAACACTAGTTTGGTCAATTATCTGAGGGTAAGGCTGAGACACATATTGTGCGGGCAGAGTAAAAGAAAGACTTGACTCAGGACATCCCAAAGAGCTTTATAGCCAATTAAGTACTTTTTTTTGAGGTGCAGTCACTGTTGTAATGTAGGAAACGTAGCTGCCAATTTGCGCACAGCAAGATCCCACAAACAGCAATGAGATCATCTGTTTTAGTGATATTGGTTGAGGGATAAATATTGACCAGGACGCCAGGGAAAATTCCGCAGCTCTTCTTCGAAATAGTGCCATGGAATCTTTTACATCCACCTGAGGAGGCAGACGGAGCCTCGGTTTAACATCTCATCTGAAAGGTGCACTCGAGTGTCAGCCTGGATTTTGTGCTCAAGTCTCTGGAGTGGGGTTTGAACCCACAAACTTCTGACTCAGAGGCGAGCCAAGTGCAATAGTTTGGTAAATTATCTGAGGATAAAGCTGAGGCACATATCGTTAGGGCAGAATAATGATCGGTTTACTCTGCATCTAACCAGTACACTTGTCCAGAGAGTGCTTGACGCTGACCCCTGGGTGCTGGAAATGGAAAGTGTTCCATTTCCCAGCATTAACATCTCTCACCCTCGGGAATACAAAACTCACCTCCAAAAAATTAAAGGGGGCACAAAGTAAAATTAGAGAGGCTGCATTTCACAGGTCTTTGGATTCAACAGTCAAAGTGTATCGTAAAAATACAGATCCTGACAGAACAGTGGACTAGGCATTAAAATTCTGAGAGGAGTATCTGAATCGCATGAGATAGTATCAGTTTACAAACATACAAAATTTACGGGTAGGAAAAGACTAGCTGGTCCACCGAGCCTGCCCCAAACACCATGATGGCTGGAGCATCGTGTCTAGACACTGTCTACCCTCCCCTCCTCCCCTCACCCATCCCCCGCAGCCATGGAAACTCCTGGGAGAGGCAAAAAAAAGAGAAAAAACCCCGGGCCAATAAGGGAAAAAATAATCTGAAAAACTCCTCTCCGACCCCCCTCAGGCAATTGAAACCAGTCCAGGAGATCACACGGACCGAGTGTTATCTATAAAGACACTGACCTTCTCGATGATGCGATCTCTGTCCCAGTCAGGAACTGGTCCAGCTCCCTCTCGAAGGCAGAGAGTCGGCTCCCACCTCACCAGCCGGCAACACATTCCAGAGGCTCACCGCTCTCTGGGAAAAGAAGAGCCGTCTAATATCCAGGATGTTTAATGCATTGTGCTTCTCAACGCTGCCTCAGCAACTTCTGTCAGTGATCAAAGAATAAAAGGGCACATCTTGTAATCGCGGACTCCCGGTGTAGACCCTCACTCACTGGGAGCACATACTGGGAAATAAGGATGGAAAATCATGGGTTGCCTGCGTATGATTGCTGATGTACACTGTTTCTAATAAAAATATAATAATAAAGCTATGGATTAATTAGTACTTCAGGCAATTCCAGTATTTGTTCGTCACTCATGTGTCCTGTCATTTTTGTTGCCAAAATATTTACAAATATGAGCAGACGTACTTAGCTTTACGTTCCTATGTGTGCTATTTTTAATGCACTGGTTAATGCAGTCGCACAAATTCCAGTCGATGTTATGCTAAAGTAAACTCTATTAAAATAGTGCAAACAGAAATTTGCATGAACGTGTGAACAAGTGAATTAAAAATAGGGCACAGAGTGAATTAAAGCCTGATTGTCGGAACAAACTACATAAAAGCTCTGAAACAAAATAAATGAAACAACTTGATCTTTTTCTCTTTTAAAGAATGGAGGCAGTTCCAGCCCTCTAAGGGGTGTTGATATCGAGAACGTTAACATATTTTATCGCAATTGTTTCGATGTTTTTTCACAAGTCCTACCTCTTGTCTTTAAATCCAAGGAGACAACACTTGTCCAGTCTACCAATAAGGATTTCTTTGATCTTGTAATTTAAATCAGGTTGAACTGCCACATTACTAATACTCGCCAGCCCTGTTAATGTTCACAATCGTGCAATGTATTAAAATATATGTGGAGGGCTTTAAAATTGCTACACTTCTTAATTTCTCATGAATTATGAGCACCAACAAAATATTGATCAAAAGTTACAGGATTCACAAATGAATAATGAATATTATCAATGCCTAATTAACACACAGCTTTGGCAATAGTCTGCGAATGGTTCATTGTTGCATAGAATTACATAAAATTTACAGAACAGAAACAGGCCATTCGGCACAACTGGACTATACCAGCGTTTATGCTCCACACGACCCTCCTATCTTACCCTATCAGCATATCCTCCTATTCCTTTCTCCCTCATGTGTTTATCTAGCTTCCCCTTAAATACATCTATGCTAATCGCCTCATCTACTCCTTGTGGGAGCGAGTTCCACATTCTTACTACTCTTTGGATAAAGAAGTTTCTCCTGAATTCCCATTGGATTTATTAGTGACTATCTTATATTTGTGGCCCCTAGTTTTGCTCTCCCCATTGTGGATATATAAAGATTTGGGACCAGCTGCACCAACAAATACACTTTCTTGGTATTAAACTCCTGACAAATTCTATCGCGTTCCACAAATTCACAAAAAAAGCATTTTCAGAAATGGTATGATAGTTTGTCACGTGTAATAGTTGGTGATTTATGCAGAATTGTTCTATGTCAAAATTACCATCTTGGTTTCCATTGCATCTTTGATATGCAACTTCAGTCAGTTTGCATGCAAATCCTGACTTCAAATGAAAAAAATTTCTTCCCGTTGAACAGTCATAGAATCTAACAGTAAAGAAGGAGCCATTCGGCCCATCGTTCCTGTGCCGGCTCTGTGAAAGAGCTATCCAATTAGTCCCACTCCCCTGCTCTTTCCCCATAGCCCTGCAGAATTCAGTCACTGCTTAATTCAGGAAGAGATATGAATTAGACTACTGGAATAATGGAGAAGAAAAAAAAAATCTTTTTTGACAGAAGTTTGCCCAGCAACGTCATACAGCAAGGAAGTGTTTTGGAGATTATTGAAAGCCACGAAAAGCATAACAGCAAACAAAACACTGAAGAGTAATGGTGCAAGCACTCATCCTTGCTTGGCATCGTTTGTAACAGGCAAGGAGATGGGATTATCTCCATTAAATTATATTTAAGAAGGTTGGCAGAACAGATTCAGAAACAAATGCGAGCTATGATGATTTTATTAAGTTCTCCGTATAAATGAGCTCACTTTGATATATACCTTGGCAGAGCTAACTGCTTGATACTTGGAACAGTTACTCTGAAGATATACTATTACAATTTATGTTGGACAATAAGTTCTCCAGATACAGTCGTAATGTATTTTTATATATTCATAAATCTGTTTCTTGCATTTCAATTTCAATTTCCTGCACATTATTAATTCGCAGCAGGGTGAGAGTGACCTACTGCTTTGCTCCTGGAATTCAGTCCTGTATTGCACCATGGGGGGGAAAAATATCACACTTTTGGCTGATCCTATCTTCACTTGGCCTCCATTTCCAGCAGGGGTCAGGGGTCACTAGTTAGTAATCAGGAGTAGGACCCCTGATATCTTTCCCCCTCCCTCACTAACCCAGACTGCCGAGAGCTACTCATACCATTCCCCTTCCCTTCAAAAGCGCACAACTGCGGATGCTGGAAATCTGAAATAATGAGATCTGAAATCTCAAACAAAAACAGCATTTTCAGCTTTTATTCCCCTTCCCTTGTCTCCCCGCTCCCCCAGGTTAGAAACTGGGCATCTTTGCAGACGGCACATCCTTAACCAGCTGAGCTGTCAAGGGAGCTATTTCTGTCAGGTTTCAGTGTTTTAAAGTGCTAGCCACACCATTGGTTGGAGCTACTGACCCTGATGATGTGAGGGAGCTGAATTAATACTCAGTTGAAACCGTACAATTTCTGAAGCAGTGATTGTATTTAATTATACTGTATCACTGGCCTCGCAGTGTTGGGCTCAGCATCTCCTCCAGCTCAGTTCTCCTGATGCTGCCTTTGAGCTCTTACTATTGAAACAAAAATATACCACACAAAAAAAAGACAAAAATATTGCAGGGATTAATCATGTGCAGTAAAGCAGTGTGATTACTATTTAAAGCTGCAATGATTTGAGACTGTTTATTTAAAATATAATGAATTGTCAAATATTTGCTTGATCAAGTGTCACCTTTGACTCAGTGATAGTCACTGAGTCAGAGGTTGTGGGTTCAAGTCCCACTCCAGAGATTTGAGCGCATAATCCAGGCTGACACTCCAGTGCAGGACTGAGGGAGTGCTGCACTGTCGGAGGTGCCATCTTTGGAATGAGATGTTAAACCGAGGCCCCGTGGACGTAAAAAACCCCGCGGCCACTATTTCGAAGAAGCGAAGGGGTGTCCTGGCCAATATTTATCTCTCAACCAACATCACTAAAAAATTGATTATCTGGTCATTATCACATTGCTGTTTGTGGGATCTTGCTGTGCACAAATTGGCTGCCACGTTTCCTACATTACAACAGTGACTGCCCTTCAAAAGTACATCATTGGCTGTAAAGCGCTTTGGGACATCCTGAGGTCACGAAAGGTGCTGTATAAATGCAAGTTCTTTCATATTTTGGTGCACAGCCGACTGGAACGGAGTGTTGATCTCCCGTCCTGATACCACACCTTTTACACCTGTAACTGGGTCGGCAGCGAGACGAAAATCAGGACAAAAAACTTCTGGAGGTCCGCCCAATTCCGATTTTCATGAAGACCTCGACTTAGGCGGCTAATGCTCCCAACAGCAAACGGGCAGGGGCCTCAATAAAATATTTAAATAGAGGTCAGCTCATGTTGTCAGGCCCTCCCCCCACACACCATTTTTGTGTCATTCAGCGCTGATAACACTACTTCCTCAACCTGTCCATAAACTATTTGGAGATGGCCACTTCCAGCGTTAATTAAGGGGATTATTGGTTGCTGTAAGGAAAAGTTCTTTGCACTCATATTTCCTTCATTCTTTTGGTTGTTTTGAGCCTTAAAGGCTTTCTTAAGTTCCGCTCCTTGCTGCTGGATGTGCTCATTAAATTTCCTTGACGCTGAAATATGCTGCTCCGTTTACACCCTGATGTTCCCAGTAAGGTGCTGCTCCAGGCCCATGATGAGTATCTGCTCTGTGATGAGTTTCCTGCCCTAAAGAATGACGAGCTCCCCATAAACAGCGGGATTATCGCTGGCAACTCGCCTCTTGCAATGCAAATGAGGCCCAACCACCCAAATGGATCGGGCCTACCACTAACGTCAATGGGACTTTGCCCGTTGCACACTCGATGTCTGTTTGACCCACAGGGCTCGATTTTACCACCCGCGTTCTCGGCGGGGGGGCGCCGAAAATCGGGGAATCCCGGAGCGGGACCGGAGCCCGCCTCGATCCCGCCCACTTCCGGGTTCCCCATGGACGCGCCGGCGTGCGCGCGCAGCCCCCGCTGGTGGGAATCCCGCAGGCAATTAAAGCCAGCGGGATGCCACTTGAGAATATGTATTTAGCTATTTCAGGTCATTAACTGACCTGATTGAGCTGTTTTATTAGGAAGGGTGGGATTTTACCTTGAACTGAGACTGTTTCCCATACTGGGGGAAACACTCACTCCAAATGGACGTGTTGCAGCCAGCAGCCTGTGGCAGCTGGCAAGGTGCATTCCACAGGTGGGGGGGGAAGAGCCTTCACCAACGCAGGAGGACACTCCGTAACATTGGGCAACGCCTGCCCTCCACCACCCTCCTCCTAGCAAGAAGATTCACCGGCGTGGAACCGCAACCTCTGTGCGAGGACACACTTACCTACCGTGCACAACCCCTCAGACCTATACCTGCCAGATGGGGGCTGCCTTGACATCCTTGGAGGATGAACAGCATCACCAGCCCCAGCAGCTTCGCAGTCCACGCCGTCCGCCTCAGAGACGTGGAGCCCCCCAACACGGTGCTGTGGCACACCCACCTGCACAGCAGGAGGGAGGGCAACCGCAGTGAGAGATGCGTCGCAGGAGGCACTACCCTCCGCACAGGGTCTACAGACCGAGGCTCAGCTTCATGGGCCTCTCTGAGGAGCAGTGCATACGTCGGCTCAGAGTCAATCGCCAGGTAGTCGCCGACATCTGCAGCCTCCTTAATGACGAGCTGCTCCCGGATGGACCAAGCAGCATCTTCTTACCCGTCGCCGTCAAGGTCACCACTGCCCTCAACTTCTTCGCCTCCGGATCCTTCCAGGGTGCCACCGGGGACATCACCGGGGTCTGTCAGTCGTCTGCACACAAGTGCATAAGGCAGGTCACCGATGGGTTGTTCCGCAGGGCCTCGACCTACATCAACTTCGCCATGGACGAGCGCAGCCAGATGGAGAGGGCGGTTGGATTCCATGATGTGGCTGGCTTCCCACGGGTACAGGGTGTAATCGATTGCACCCACATAGTAATACGGGCACCTCCACATGAGCCAGGGCTGTTCATCAACTGCAAGGGGTATCACTCCATGAACGCCCAGCTCATCTGTGACCACCGCCGGAGATTCCTACACGTGTGCGCCAGATACCCCGGCAGCTGCCACGATGCCTTCGTCCTCAGGGAGTCCACCGTCCCGCCCCTCTTCCATGCACCCAACACCGGCAAGGGCTGGCTCCTCGGCGACAAGGGATATCCCCTGCACACGTGGCTTATGACACCTCTGAGGAACCCCATTACCGAGCCGCAGTGTCGATATAATGACAGCCACATTGCTACCAGGTCTGCAATTGAGCAGGCTATAGGGCTTCTCAAGATGCGCTTCAGGTGCCTTGATCGTTCTGGGGGAGCGCTTCAATACGGGCCACTCCGAGTGGGACGAATTATAGTTGTCTGCTGTGCCCTGCATAGCATGGCACTACAGAGAGGGGTGCCGCTGGAGGAGGCCCCATGCACACCCGCCACCCACATTGAGGACGACGATGAGGAGGAGGAGGAGGAGGAGGACGAGCGAGAGGAGGAGGAACGACCCATGGGCCAAACACCGGCTCACCTGCGTGCTCGTCAGGCCAGGGAGGCACTCATATGTCAACAGTTCTCCTAACATCAGACTGTCTGAGGCGTTCACATGTCATCACGTGCACAGACGATGGTCCATACCAGCCCCCTCCACAGAAGAGTGGTGCCTGTACTCCTGCACCCACTGTAGTGTGACCCAATGGGTGGGACCAGGTGTTCGTCGTCATGATGAGCCGCACGGAAGGGACCTATTGCACAAGCCGCTGAAGAATGGACAAGAGGTGGCAGCAGTGGTGAGAACAATTGTGTTTATTGTGTATGTGCAGTCAACGACTATAAATAAAAACATAACAAATTGTCATACACCCTGGTGCATTCCCTTTGTGTTCATAACACCTTTGCCTTATGTTTGCGGGAACCCCTACGTGGTGCTACCCCTGTGGCTCCAGCAGAGGTAGTGGCAGATTGCTTTTGTTCGTGCCCTGACCAGGTAGATGCTTTGGGCCGACGCCCCCTGGGTTTCGGTGCCCGTGAGGGCACCTCCACAGACTGCTCCTCCTGCACCTGTGCAGGGGCAGACTCGGCCACCTGGAGAGGAGGCACCATTGCGGGTACCGGTTGAGAGGGGGGCAACGGGTGAGACGTGGGGGCACCTTGAGTAGCGTCCACACTTCCATTTCCCCGTTTGCCATCTTCCCTCTCATGGCCTAGGCCCACATCACCCCTTCCACCCTGCTGGACGGCAGTTTGGATGACCTGTGTGAGACCTTGCAAGGCCACCTCTAATGTACCTGTCAGCCTGTTTATGGCGGCAGAATGTTGCTCACCCTGAATCCGAACAGCCCTTGTCAGGGCCTGCATGGACTCAATGTTGAGCTGTGCGTGACGCTCGAGGGAGGCTAGCCTGTCCTCCACCGCAGACGTTCCCGCACCTACCCGCGACACTATGTCGCCGATACCCTCCTGTACGTGCGCCACCATTGCCCGCATGCAGGAGTTGGACTCCTCCATCACCTGCGCGATTGTGGACAGTGCGCGTGGCACCTCTCCCAGTACCTCGGCAATGTGCTGGTGCCCCTCGATGACTCTCCTTTTGACTGGTGGCCCCCTGGGTTCAGCATCTGGGTCCGGCTGAGCAGAGCCTGGAGGAGAGTGCTCCCACCGACGCGGACCCTCTGCGGCTGCCCCTGCCACCAGGGTCTGCTCATGCTCACATGTGCGCGGTGACTCACCATGTGCAACCCCAACTAATTGAGGAGGGGGACTCACCGAGGTGTGTGTATCTGCGCTGGTGGATGCTTGGCTCATATGTGACGATGGACCTTCAGAGACCGGCATGTCCTCTGAGGAATCGCCCTCCAGACACGGCGCTCGCAGACGGCCCTGCAAGAGAACAGAGGGCAATATCAGGCATGTGGACAAATGTTGCGGTGCGGCAGATGCCAGGTGATGCTAAGATCATTCGCGATCATGAGTGCTGAGTGTCAGCTTTCCCTACCGGACGTTTCTGCAGCCCCCGCCTCGCCATCCGCCACGGACAGGCAATGCAGCGTGTGGCTGATCTCCAACGCGTCCACCTCTGCGTCCATCAGAACCACCTCGTGTGGCGGGCCCCCTTCGGTGCGTGCCCTTTCCCGGGCGTTCTTGCATCTCTTCTCCTGTCAAGGCAAAACACAGATGCGTGATTGAGTGATGATTGCATTGTGAGACACTTCAAGCATTGGTGTGGGTGGGTTGAGCGTGTGGGAGATGGATGGGAGGATGCGTGTGCCACATGGCCGTCCCATTGTATGGGGATTGGGGTGTGTGGTAGTGTTCGAATGGGGACAGGGACGGTGGGTACGTGCAGGCACGGTGAGGATGATAGTTGAGTGGCTGTGAGGATTGATGCGGGAGCGCTGTGGTGGCAGTGCAGAAGGGGTTGTGCGGTGTTTGAGGTGATGTGGAAGACGGAGTGTGGGAGAGTGCGTTAGTGTACTCACTTTGCCGGACCTAGTGAGATCATTGAATCTCTTGCGACACTGGATCCATGTTCTTGTGGTGTTGCCCCTGCTGCTAGCCTCCGCGGCCACCTTCGCCCATGCCTTCCTGGTGGCGGAGCCAGGGCACCTCCTTCCGTCGCTGGGGAACAACGTCTCCCTCCTCCTCCTTACCCCGTCCAGCAGCAGCTGGAGTGCGTGGTCAGAGAATCGTGGGGCAGCCTTACCCCTGGGGTGCTCCATGTTGCGCTACTTCTTGTTTGCAGCTGGAGGGGCATTGGTGGACTGCCCCTTTAAATAGAGCTCCACCATCGCTCAGACGTCACTGCGCATGTGCAGGCCGCCAGCGCGCAGCTGAGAAGCGGAGAACCCGTAACCACAGCTTAATGACCTCAATTATCCTGTGATCGCGCGCGGGACGGACTCAATTCACCGGCTGTGTTTTCCACGTGCCCGATAGACCACCCGCCGAGAACCCGCAGCCCTGCTAACATCGGGCCCACAGTGTCTTCCATAGTTGAGCTAAGTTCATCAAGTTGGTGCAATTGTTTTCTGAACTCCACCATTGCATTTACCTATATTACCCAATACTTTACTGTAAGTTGATATAAGGGGGGAAGAAACAGTCTGTGTTAAGTTGTTTTGAATTTGGAATCAAATACACCTGCATAGGAATAATGCCTTTGAAGTGACATCTTGTATGTCAAACAGTGACTTGTATCCTCTCCAATTGGTACAAAACAATTGGTCAGTAACCACATTTAAAGTGGTCGAAACATCTTACAAAAAAAATTGAAGATATTTATTTATTTATTTATTTTTTATTCGTTCACGGGATGTGGGCGTCGCTGGCAAGGCCGGCATTTATTGCCCATCCTTAATTGCCCTGAAGTGGGATTATTGGCATGAGTGGGTGTGTCAGACGTGCAAGGGTCCTGCATGGTGCCAGATGGAAGAGTGGCTCTTTGCCCCTAGCAGAGCCTTGTCCCTGCAAACTAAGGTTACTATTCTCCTGTGGGCTCAATTACCTTAGTCTAGTAAAGGTTTGTGGCCTACTGATTTCAATGGGACTGGAGCCAACTCTCAGCTGGTGGGATTCCGACGAAGGCCTACTGAAGGTGGAATAGATGGAATTACCAGGGAAGCCCAGGAACTTCCCCAGACATCCCCTCCTGAGATGGAGGGGTGGGCGTAAGATCTGCCCATGGACTCCGCCCCTAAAATTTGAAGGGGTACCGAAAATGGGCTGGAATCTCAAAGGAACTAGGTTCCTTGCCAAATTCCTGGCTCTTCCTCTTCCCCGGGGTGCTTTCCACCCTCTCCGGCCCCAGGAATTTGGGGGGCGTGGACCTTTTTTTAAAAATGATTTCCAATTTATTACAATGGGAATCTAAGGTCTTTACAGGGTCCTGGGAGTGTGTCAATAATTACAGGCAATCACCAGGCAGGATAGTTTGAAAACCATTGACTTAAGATGAGTAAGATAGCTTTCCTGGGGGTTCAGTAGGTAGCTGCACTGCCTGGTGTGAGCCATACAGACCAGGAGGGTTCAATCCTTGGTCTGTTTGGACTTAGTCAAGCACCACAATTGATATCAGTGCCCTAGGGGGAGAAAAAAAATCAACAACAACAACTTTCATTTATATAGCGCCTTTAACATAGTAAAACATCCCAAGGCGCCTCACAGGAGCGATTATCAAACAAAATTTGACACCGAGCCACATCAGGAGATATTAGGACAGGTACTTGGTCAAAGAGTTAGGTTTTAAGGAGGAGAGAGAGGTAGAGAGGCGGAGAGGTTTAGAGAGGGAATTCCAGAGTTTAGAGCCTAGGCAGCTGAAGACCGAAGGCTCGGCCGCCAATGGTGGAGTGATTAAAATCGGGGTTCCGCTAGAGGCCAGAATTGGAGGGCTGCAGAGATCTGAGAGAGGGTTGTAGGGATGGAGGAGGTTACAGAGATAGGGAGCGAAAAATCCATGGAGGGATTTGAAAACAAGGGTAAGAATTTTAAAATCGAGGCATTGCCAGACCGGGCGAGCCAATGTAGGTCGAGCACAGTGGGTGATGGGTTAACGGGACTTGGTGCGAGTTAGGATAAGGGCAGCAGAGTTTTGGATGAGCTCAAGTTTATGGAGGGTGGAAGATGGGAGGCCGGCCAGGACAGCATTGGAATAGTTGAGTGTAGAGGTAACAAAGGCATGGATGAGGGTTTCAGCAGCAGATGAGTTGAGGCGGGGGTGGAGACGGGCGATGTTACGGAGGTGGAAGTAGGCGGTCTTGATGATGGAGCGGATATGAGGTCGGTTGCTCATCTCAGGATCAAATTGGACGCCCAGATTGAGAACGGCCTGGTTCAGCCTCAGGCAGTGACCAGGGAGAGGGATGGAGTCGGTGGCGAGGGAATGGAGTTTGTGTCGGAGACCGAAGACAATGACTTCAGTCTTCGCAATATTTAGTCACTCAGGGTTCCTGCTCTTGATCGTTACCTGTGACTCCCGTTACAAAATATGTGAATATCGAGCGAGGACAAGATTCCACCCCCCCCCCCTCCCCTCCCCCCAATGGTTCAACAGCTTGCTGACACTCGCTGACACAGCAAGAATAGCAATTTGGGTGTGATGCCAGTGGGAGGCCTGGTGCCTTTGGAACCCAACCTGTTCGAAAGAAATGGGAGTTAAACTGACAAGAATAAAAAAAATGATAACGGGCGATTACAGCCAAAAAATGTCTCTTGCATTCTTCACATGTAACACGGCAAATAGGTTCTCAAAAATCCTTTGTGTTGGCAAATGGAGAAAGTAGTCAGGTTTTCTACATCTCTAGTGTAATCTGAATGTGCTGCAAGGAAATGATTTAGTAATGAGGAGCTGCCGCATTGTTGCACTGTCTGTACCGAAGCATAGCTTTATGTAAACACCTCCTTTTGCTAATATAGGGATCAAAATAAGGAGCACCACACATCAGAGTGATTTATAAGGGGAGACATTCCGCTAAATGGCTTCAAAAAAAAGTTCTGGTAACAATTCTATGCATTTTTCGGCAAATTCAATTCTGGATCTTGTGGTTTCAGGCTTGAAAATTTTCAGTGTATTTTGCTAAATGCTTTTGCCACAAGTTGGTGCTGATGCAGTTTCCCTCGTAGCGTCAAGTGTCAACATATCTGACCTTCACCAGAGTACGTTTAATGCTGTTTTACCAGGTGTAAACCAGCGATATATTAATATTCAAATCATATGTTAATAGAATGATGGTAAAGCCTCCCTGTCTCTGTGACTCTTTTGGACCAGTAAACAATGTGAATTTGCACCAATTGCACTTATTTTTTAAACGTTTAATTGAAAAAAGTACTGATCAGAATTCCCATTTATTTATTGCCATGACTCCTGTATCCTTTTTTTGGCCCTACTGAAAAACTCATCACTGCCCAGATTGAGGAGGAGTATTTGAGATTTGGCAAAGTTTGGTGTATGTAAAGCTGAAGAATTAGATTCCAAAATCTCCCAGTGGTATTTTTTTAAAAATTAATTTTCGGAATGTGGGCATTGCTGGCAAGGCCGGCATTTATTGCCCATCCCTCATTGCCCTGATACTACCGAGCTGCTTGCTGGACCACTTCTGAGGTTAGATAAGACTCAACCACTTTGGTGTGGCACTCAAGTCACACACATACAGGCCAGACCCATAAAGACGGCAGGTTTCCTTCCCTAAAGGACATTAGTGAACCAGATGGGTTTTCACAACAATCCGATAGCTTCATGGTCACTTTTTACCGCTTTTAACTGAGTTCAAACCATGGTGGGATTTGAACTCGCAGTCTCTGGACTACTAGTCCAGTAGTATAATCACTGCACTGCAGTACCCAGTTTGGAAATACAAATCCATCTCCATCCTCACCAGATTGCCAGAGATTATGGACACATATCAATCACTGTTGTCCATTAAATATGCCCATGAGAATGACACACTGACCCAGATGGTACAAACATAAAGGGAGAAAGCTGGTGCCTTCATTTAAAAGGCAAGTGGATTGAAATTTTCTTTCCGGGGACTCCAGGGACTGCGTTCAGTGCTCCAGTAGCACTGAACTTGGCAGAGGAGTGCTAGCATGAGTAGGAAAGGGCTGCCCATAATGTCACAAGGCAATGCTCTATGATATAGCAGGTCTCTTGTATCAAGCACATTATTTCATGATGACAAGTGCCTAAGGAGACTGAGATTCAGCAGGAAGGCACTAACACAACTTTGCTTTCAGGGAGACCGCTCATCTCCACCTGGACCACAAAGGTTTAAAAACTCTATCACTAAACCAACAGAGATTGGATGATCCCTAATAGACTGCTAGAGATTGGATGAATCCCCTTCACACACGTACATGTACACACACACACACATAGTGTGCATAAAAACAAGAATGAAACGATTCTAACACATGTTAACTTTGTTGTTTTGGTCCGATCTATAACCAACAGAACCAAAATGAAGGAAATATTTCTGGTAAGACATTGATTGAGTCACCATTGCTTTAAAGGGATTGATGTATTGGAACTCAAAATGGTGTGTGATTAATCAAGTTCAAGAATTGATGAATAAACCTAAACTAGGCCACATGTTTGGGTCCATTGATTAATTTCAGCACTCACCCCTGGAGACTAGCTTTAGGATAATGGTGCATCCAACAGGTAGTCTAGAGGACAGTATGAGGTGATGTGTCCATTCAGTCCACACTTGCATCTCAAAGTTGTGACATTATACTCCTTAGAGAAAGTGAAACCACTTAATGACCTTATGGAGCAGATTCATCCTCTTTGAAGTGCACAAGAACTGGAGATGCATTTTGTTTGAGTTCTGAGCATTGATATTTGGGTATGAGTGAGAAAGAATGAATTTATTCCAATTCCCATGTGTATAGGACAGTGAACTCATCTTTACTTCCTTTCAAAATCAAACCTGAACTTGTTGCTCATTTTCAGTCATCTTGCTCGCAAGATACAATCCCTTTGATTTTTTTAATATATAATTATTTATTTTAAAGGAATGGCATGTTGGGGACAGGATTACTTTTGGAGGGCAGTGGAATGAAGCGTGCAGGTTTTGGTCTCTTAGTTCAGAATCCTCCTGAATACTTGCCCGCATTATGTAAAGAAATACACAATGCATTGTGGGCAATCGTTGGGTACAACATTTAGTCAGCGATGGACTCAACTGAATAACACTAACGACAAATGTACTGAATTCATTCTGTCCACTGAATACATCTCTAAAACAAAAATAAATATGATTGTTGTAGCTTAGAAAATGATGAGAAAATATAAATCAAATACATAACTGCATTTCAAAAGTTGTTCACTGTGCGTGAAGCACTTTGAGATGATTCTGAGGGATGCAATAAAGAGGCCATAAAAAGGTCAGTCTTTCCTTATCACACGCACTGTGGATCCATGGGCATGGCTTGGGCTGTGCTGCAGGCTTAAATTTTCCAAGTGTAACACTGATGACAACTCATTCATTTTAAGCGGGTTACCGTCATTATGGTAGGAAGAATAAGGAGAGGTGACCAGAGGACACAGATTTAAGGTGATCGGCAAAAGAGCCAGAGACGACATGAGGAAACTTTTTTTTACGTAGCGAGTTGTTATGATCTGGAATGCGCTGCCTGAAAGGGCGGTGGAAGCAGATTCAATAGTAACTTTCAAAGGGGAATTGGATAAATACTTGAAGGGAAAAAATTTACAGGGCTCTGGGGAAAGAGCAGGGGAGTGGGACGAATGCCCTTCTCCGTGCTGTACCTGCTATAATACTATAATCAGAAAAGGCCATAGCAGATGTGACACTGTCTCAAAATGGCAGAAAGAAATTATGTAGCAGCTATGGTTACGAGCACGAGGGCTGTTTTATTGTTTGGTTTAACTCTGCTGTTCATTGAGAGCAGTGTGGTCGCTATGGGAACGATTGTTTAGCTGCCTGATTTTCACACTGAAGAAAGAATATTTTGTTGATTCCGTAAAAGGAATGGAAATTGCTTTTATTGTAAAATTATTGTAATGTCCCCACTTTATTCCTGACTAAACAGACTCACCTAACCACTTTCTGTAGTTCCCACAAGTCACGATCTTCTTGCCGGTGAGTATCAGTCTGTTTGGCCATGAGGGGACAATACATCCAAGGCTGCTTCTGTCCTCACCTGTGTCCACACACCTGTGCTTTCCAATTCCAGTCACTGAGTAGAAATCAAGACTGGGGAACCCTGACTGACCATTCCCAGCGTATTCCGGAGTCACCGTGTCCAATTGTCACACCAGCAGAGATCACTGAACAGCAATCAGGATAGGAAACCCTGGCAGATTATTTCTTTTCCCACCCTGTCCTAATGCCCATCTACCTGTTGCTCCCAGGTGAGATCAATTAACACCGCCCAGAGCAGGTAACAAAACCTGGAATGGAATAGAAACAGTTCTGTAAAAATCATTTATGAATAGTGTTGTCTCTTTGACTGAGCAATGCAGCCCAACATTTAATTTAAGGAAATAGCCAAACAGTGATTGTAGTTTACAAGTATTTTTTAATTTTTATCTTATGATATAAAGTTCAAAGACAAGACATGGATTCCCAGTGTTTTAGCAATTAACCTCAGAGGTTGATGATCCATAATTATTGACATCCTGTCTTATGTATTACAGATTCACTTGCTTTGAAATGGCCAATTGAGCGGATTTTTAGTTTGCTCAGGCTTATTATTTAAGAAAATACCATTTTCATGATGAGCTATTCACAATATTTCAACAGGCAGTGTATTTTTTTTAAGATTAAATTACAATTGTTGCAATATATGAAGCTTGACGCATCAGATTTACACATCTGTACTTTCAACTCTGGTCTCTGGGTTTAAATCCAGTCCAGACTAATGAGATCAAATTCTCCACACTCTATTACCTAACTTAAGTGAAATACATTGGCAGAGGAGTATTGGCAAGAGTGGGAAAGGGCAGCCCATAATATCAGGTGGTTCTGCTCTACAATATAACGGGCCTTCTATACCAAGAACAGTTATCTCACGAAAATTGCTTACGCAAAATAATCTATCCATTTGTCTCTAGATATGGCCTCCTTTAATTAAGCACTACAAGCAACTTTCAGAACTCTTTGATACAAAGACTTTAAGAAGCTCCTCCTACCTCCTTTTTCTCCTCCATGGCCTTCTTTCTTTCTTTCTTTCTTTCTTTCTTTCTTTCTTTCTTTCTTTCTTTCTTTCTTTCTTTCTTTCTTTCTTTCTTTCTTTCTTTCTTTCTTTCTTTCTTTCTTTCTTTCTTTCTTTCTTTCA